>NC_090449.1:1013858501-1015344801 GCF_031143425.1 Pleurodeles waltl
CTTAAAAACCAAACATCCCTTGAACAGGACCAAAGACTTGTCCACAGCTATTTCTTTCCCTGGAACATAGACGTCTGAAAACCGATCTCCAAAATGATCAAGGACAGGTCTAATCTTAAAAAGACGGTCAGAATCAGGGTGATCTTATGGCAAGGCTAAAGCATTATCAACAAAATCTAGCATCCGAAGAAGAAGGTCATACCGGTTACGACTCATGGCTGTAGGAAATATTGCAGTTATCATCAAGGGACTAGTAGATCAATATGAAGACAGTGACGGCTTCCTTATCAGCCCAGTCAAAAAAGTTAAACCCAAGATTTTTTCATCTCTTCCAGATTTGTGGGAATCCACTGGGTAGCTCTAGAGTCTGGCCTAAGTCTGGCTGCGTTGTCCCGCAAATACTGATCCACATACAAATTAGTCTGCTCAACAGTATCTTCCAAAAATACATCGTCCATAAACAACTGAAAGAAAATGACAGGCAAAAAGTTTTCTGTATTCACTAGACACCCCCAGAGACCAGTAAAGGCAGGCAACTCTGGCTGCTCCATGTTTGGGGCAACCCAGAGTTCAGGTCCTCAAATCAGAAACTTTTCAGCCCCAGGCTACTGTATTATTGGCACATCAGTGTTCTCCTCTAAAAGAGGCCCTTCATCTGCACTGAGAGGGGCTTCCTCATCAGAAGGATCCTGTCAGACAGGAAATTCACTGCCAGAATCACACACTTACCCCTCTGCCTCAGATGCAGAGTCAGTCTCATAATCATGGTCAGAAGACAACTCAAAAAGCATACCAACAATCTGCTGAGCGGTCACCCTGCGGCTAGCCATGATCCTTCCTATGAAAAGTAACTGGACAAAAGCACCACCAACAACCAACTGTCGCGGCGCACGGCACGAGATGAACACTCGGTTCGGGCCGCGGCGCGCGGCGTTGAGACGCGCTTCACCCCCAGCCTCTCCTGCAGTATTCGAGGCCCCAAATTGGGCATGGGGCCTCGTTTCTTTCTTTTGTGACGCGCCTCCCTTCACAGATAACCTCTCCCCCCACTCACCTGCTATTGTGTCCTTCTTTACTGTCACCCTTGTTTTGTTCTTCCCTTTATGTTTTTTCTTTTTCCCATTATTCCCCTCTCTTCCCAGCATACCTTGGTTCCCTACTCACTATGGTGCCTTGTCCATTGCTTTCTATGTATTTTTCCCTATCCAATATGGTGTCCTTGCACTTCCTGCTGGTCGCTTCCTGTTCTATGGGTATTTAAGGGCTGTGATTCATTTCCTCCTTGCGCTGCAACACTTTCTGTTTGGATGGTGTCTTTGCTCCTTCTCCCTTGCGTCAGATACTGGTTACGCTTTTTGTTCCAGTGTTTTCCTGTTCAGTTTTGGTCTTGTGTTCTAAGTATTGATTTTTGCTCTTATTCCAGGATTTTCCTTTTTGACGTTTTTTCCCCTTTTTAGTTATTTTTTCCACCTGGCACTACTTCTGAAGGACACGGACTGCCCTTGGCGTTCCTATCGCCTGCAGCACCGTGGCTACCAGAAAGAGTCGCCCCTACCTGGGCCAAGGCAGAACATTCAAGAACAAGAACCTCGTCACTCGTTCAGCGGACTCCAGGCTCAAGCAACGCGCAAGTTGTGACACCAGCCTGTGTAAGACAAGTAATAAAAAAAGTGTGGCTTTATCACCAAGAGTTATAAACTCAAAAACTATACCACTCACTTGCCTGAAAAAGCTAGACTCACCAGCAACTACTCTGCACAGCCGCAGCAATTACCAATGATATCCCACTAAAAAGAAAAAAGAAAAGAAATTTACACATAAGACAACACAAATATCATTGTGCGCTAATCTAAAGACAATTTCACACACAATCCTGCATTTAGTACACTACTTACAAAATTAAATTCATGCATGGCAAAAATAGTCATTTGGAGTAATTTGTTTTTTCTTACCTAAAACATGCAACTATGCAAATTGCTGGTCAAACACTGCCAAAAATGCAAGGAGTCACAGCAAAGGCAGCAAAAGCTTTGAACTAGAACAAAAAGGAGAAATAAAATATTATAATCACAAATGCAAATACTTTGCCAATCGACAAACAACCCGCCACCAAGCATTGAGAAATTTCCCCTGGTGTCTATTGGTTTCTGCCCGCTTGGGGGCAGATGGGCCTAAAAAGAAATAGGCTGACATGTCTCCAAGGGAGGCAGAAATGACCAACAGTCATGTGGCCCCCACAAACAAAAACAAAAGGCATAAATCCCTGGCGCCTTAGTGGTTTCTGCCCCCCTTGGGGGTCGGTGGGCCTAAAACAAATAGGCTGATGAAATGGCCTACAGCGCTGTGCCCCCTTTGGGGGAGGCGACGCTTATCCAAGGGGCTGTCCCCCCACACAAAAAAACAAAAGTAAACAATCCCTGGTGTCATCCTGGTTTCCCTTCCATCCCTGCCCTGAAGGGGTGGGTGGGTGAGAGGCCCATGGGCGATGGCCGGTCACTGGATGTAATGGTTACGTCTGTGGTGCCTGAGCGCTGCGCCACCGGACGTAACCATTACGTTGTTGGCTAGAAAGGGGTTAATGGTGCTTTTGAGGTGTTGAGGTTGTGGTATAGTTGTGTCATTTGGTAGTTTTGTGTGTTGTTGTGTTTGACTGAGCCAGTGCTGTGTACATGGGGGTTGGTGTATGTTTTTGACGTGTGTGTGTGTTGGCCGTAGTGTGTGTACTATGTATGTGCATGTGTGTATATGGCTGTGTGTGAGTGTGCATGTCAGTGTACGTGTGTGTGTCGCCATCGCCACCCGTTCAGAATGTGTATGTTATGTGCGCGTAGATACATTGGCATTGTGCAACAGTGACAGGTAAGTGTGCGTACTCACGGTTGCTGTTGTTGTCGCTGGTTCGGGAGTCATTTTGGGCGAGCAGGGGCAGCGGGAAGACGTGTAGCTCAGGTTCCATGTCGACTCCAGATGGGTCTATGTTCCTGAAGGTGAGTGTCTCCTTTTATAGAATTGGCTTCCACCAGGGTTTCCATGGTGGTGCGACCATGGCGAAAACCTTGGCAGGGTGTGCAGCCTCGTAATCTTTTTGGCGGGAACATGGTCTCCGCCAGCCTGAAGGTGGCTACCGTCGGCCGTGGTGGCCTGACCACACTGGCTGTGCTGACTGTGGATTGGCTGCATTCTCTTGGGAATACCGCCATGGTAATCATTTGGTCGTTTTCTCTGCCAGCCTGTTGGTGGTACCACCGCCAACATGGCCTCCATTAGACCGCCAAACTCATAATGAACCCCTTAGTTTTTAAAGCTAATGTCACCCAAAAAAATATTCGACAGAGTACCTTCCTCAGAGAATCTTTTTTTACTATGATTGTTATTATTACATTATTGCCCAATCTAATAACATTCCTCATCAACGTATTCTGTCTTTTACTGAGTGGATTTCTGTTTGCTATGATAGTCTGCAGAAACTAATGTTAAACAGAAAAGCAGTTGTTGGTTTTTATTACTATATGTTTGGCTAGCAGCACTCAAACTCTATACACTGTATGTAAAACATGACATACCTTTTCACTTTCGACTTGAATCTTCAGGCCCCGCTCTTGTACATTTTGTATCACCTAGGTGCATCTTATGTGTGCACAACATCATTTATGCAGGCACAATCCTATTCTTGTTTCACACAATCATAAACAGTGGAATGTATCATTAGAGATGGAATTAGATGACTATGACATTCTGCAGCATGGTGGAATCTTTCACTGCAGTAAATACAGTTACTCAACCATGTTTCTAAGAGTTTCTATGTGGGTCCACAAGTAAAATGCTGTGATGGCCTATCTCAGTTTGGGATCATTTACCAGGAATCTGCAGGTAATCTATGCTGAAAAAAAACACAAAGGGGGTCATTCCAACCCTGGCGGTCAATGACCGCCGGGTTGGAGGACCGTGGGAGCACTGCCGACAGGCCGGCGGTGCTCCCAAGGGCATTCCGACCGCGGCGGTAAAGCCGCGGTCGGACCGGCAACACTGGCGGTCTCCCGCCAGTGTACCGCCGCCCTTTGGAATCCTCCAAGGCGGCGCAGCTAGCTGCGCCGCCGAGGGGATTCCGACCCCCCCTACCGCCATCCAGTTCCCGGCGGTCCGCCCGCCGGGAACCGGATGGCGGTAGGGGGGGTCGCGGGGCCCTTGGGGGCCCCTGCAGTGCCCATGCCACTGGCATGGCCACTGCAGGGGCCCCCGTAAGAGGGCCCCTACAAGTATTTCACTGTCTGCTTGGCAGACAGTGAAATACGCGACGGGTGCAACAGCACCCGTCGCACCTTCCCACTCCGCCGGCTCGATTACGAGCCGGCATCCTCGTGGGAAGGGAGTTTTTCCCTGGGCTGGGGGGCGGTCTTTTGGCGACCGCCCGCCAGCCCAGGGAAAAACTTAGAATACCCTCCGCGGTCTTTCGACCGCGGAGCGGTATTTCGGAGGGGGGAAGTCTGGCGGGCGGCCTCCGCCGCCCGCCAGACTTGGAATGACCCCCAAAGTGTACTCCTACCTGTCAATTTTTCACATTGTTGAAATATTTTTAGTTTTGTTCCTGTATTTAGGTCTCTATGACTTTATAACATAGATTACGATCTAGTATGTATATAGAATTTCTAATGTCTTAAAAATAATATTATTCCTTTACAATTTGAAATTTCTATAAAAACGTTTTGGGGACAGTCCCTTAACTTTTTGGAAGTATTTCCCAAACGGATTTTTCTCACAGTTGCTTCAAATTACTTTCACTGTTTTAAACAAATTTATTAAATAGGCCACCTTTGGCTACCACTTTATGCAGGCTTAACACTATTTACCCATCTCATAGTTTGATAAAAGTGCATATGGAATGCTTGGAGAAACAGAGAGTGTTAGTAGAGTATGCAACAACAGGTATTGTTTATGACAATAAATAATCGACAGGCAGAGGTGTTTTGAAATATTGGAGTTTATATTCACTATAACATTCTACCTGTTTGCGGTAAAAATGTTTTTACTACTTCGGATGTCCTTAGTTGTATGTTTCGCACTGCTTAATCCGTGATGATTTTATTAGTGAAAAACTATACATAATTGCAGATGAGCTCCATCACGAACAGTTATCGGAATTATTTTGAAACTAGGGTACAAATAAAACCAAATAGTCTATTTGAGGCAACCTGTCACCATTAAAACTAAACATTATCCGGGTTTTAACTTTCTACAATTGTCACTGATCAGCTAACACCATTTTCTTATGTGGTATTCTTCAATTTTTTTAATGCATATTTTCACATTTTTTACTCTTTTGTCCAAAATTCATATTTGCCTAAATGTCTATATTGTCAATGTTCTTAACAATGTTCAATAGATAGCAATTCTCTAAAATAATTGACAGATTGGCATTACCTTCCATCGAACAAGCAAGATTTCGACTGGCTCCTAATGCATCTCTGTGGGTTCAATCCCCACCATACAAACTCACATTTCTTTTTGAAAAGTATCTACATTTCACCATTTCTGTCACACCGTGATGCAAACCATTAATTCAATAGAATTACACATTTCTACTTAAAGCACGTTCTAGACATATTGTTTGTTTTACCCTGTGTTTAGTTTCAATAAAACAGTCTGATACTTTGCATGACCCTAGTGACACAAATGCAATCGGTATTCGGTTTTCGTATTTGTCTTTGACTTGCAACAAAATTGTTTAGACGCATAACAGACCCTCAGATTTGTTTTGTAGCCTGCCGTAATGGCACTCGTTTTACATATTTATCTTGCAGACATATTTGTCAAAATGCTCCTGCACATTCCTCTGGGGTTCTGACCTACATAATGTCAGCTTCACATGTTCGCTGTGATCCTCCTGGGTCTGTGGGCAGCGTACAGGAAGTACACTTCACCACCACTCCTACACAGGCTGAAAACATAGGAATTTCAGACACACCATGTCGATGAATGGAGGCTGAGGACATGTTTCAAACTGGTAACATCTACTATTCCAGGTAGGATTTAACCTCTGGCTATTATGGTTCAATGCCCACTGGCTCATTCGCACCCAAGTTATGCAGTCACAATTTCTAAATTAGGGTGTGCACAGTTTTTATGACTTATATATATATTATTTATTTTTATCATTTATAAAGTTTGTATTTATTTTGAAGAAGAGTTTTCCAACACACAATAATTGACTTTTACCTAGTTTGCAAAGATTTCCACTTTCTGGTCACCAAGCGTAAGAATAGTTTCTCTCTCGCAAGTATTATGTGGCATTGAAACTTTGCCCACATTTATCATGGTTTTGCGTCACCCTTGCACCACGCAAGGGGGTGCAAGGGTGACGCAAAACCTAAGTGAGATTTACCTAAGTGAGCCACACAAGGTCACCTTGCACGGGCCCTGCATGGCTTGATAGGTTTAGAGTAGCACAACAATTGCTGCCTTGCCTACTTCTGTGGCAGAGAGATGCTCCAAGGATGGAGCATGGGTGTTCCCACGCATCCAGCCATGGATTGTGGCGTACTCCCATATTTACCATTAGTGGTATACCTGAGATTGAGTCAAAATGCTACGCCTCCCCAGCTCCTCCTATTTGGAAAATGCATCTGAGGATTGCTTTTGTGCAGGAAGATGCCCTTTCTGCACAAAAACAATCCTGCCTACAACTCAGCCACCTTTGCAACACTACGCAATGGTGCCTGGTGGGCACTAGGCAGCCAAAAGTTCTCCAGGGCTCAGAAAGGACAGGAACGTTCCGTATAATAGCAAATACGGCATATGGCATATTCCTGCCCTTCCTCTTCCTGCCCTTTCTATTTCATGCAGCGCAGTAAAGTGGAGTAAGGTGGCTTGCTGCTTAGCACTGCAAGAAAGAATGATAAATATGCCTCTATATGTCTGTTTTTCGTGAGTGCTTTGAAATCATGTTACACCGATGGCTCATGAGCATTTTGCAGCGGCAGCTCAAATTAAACTTGCGAAAGTTTTAATTTTCACTCACAAGCCAATCTTGCAAAAAAACTTTTTTTTATAACTGTTGCATAAAATGTGTAAAAGTTGTGAGAAAAAAACTTTGCATCTTTGTGCAATCATTTTTTAAAAGTACCCAACAACAAACAAACCCACTTCTCAGAAGGGGATGATCCAGGAGGCCCCCATAACTGAAACCAGAGCTGCTTTGACAAGCTGGATCACAGCAGATGACTTTATAAACTTTTGGTCTGGGTTGAATCAACATTAATGGGGTCCTATACTTGCCTGGGCACCCTTCAGGTCTCTGGCTGGCAGTATGAGGTGAAGTGTTCTGGAGGTTCGTAGAGGTGTCAGATGGTCACCGGACATAGGAAAGACTGAGGACCCTGTGCCCTGTTCCATGTTTTGGTCATGGTATGTCTATGCAAGACCTACCCTGGATCTGACCTCTCCCACCCTAGAGCATCTGGTAGAGGCACTTCCTGCCTACCCACAAACATACATGGAGGTTAACCTTGTTCCTTCCTCCAAGCAGGGTTAATGGAGCTGGACATGAATTCTGCCTGATATTTTCCAAAATGCGAGCTACTTCCTAAGTCTCTTGTGTTGGGAATGGGTGATTAAGAGATCTGGCTTTACCGGTTTGGCTCCTGCTCCTAAGAATCCCAGGGTTAAGGGGCAAAGTTGCACTGTACTCTCTGGGTAGCCAGGAACATGTAGGGATTTCTGAATCTAAACCAGGACCTTTATCTGTGAAGAGAGATCTGGGGTGATGGCTTAGTCAAATGGACTTGGGGATCCCTAACTCGGATGTTCATTCTGAACCAAAGGTCCACTCATAAGGGACATGCCTTTAGAGGTTCTCAAGTGGAGCTGTCCCACAAGTAGTTTTCAATAGTCTACTGAAATACAAGTGAGCGCGCTCAATTTTGAGCGCACTTCAAATCTTTATGTTTGATGGAACCACAGTCTAAAGTTCCAAAACTTAGGTGTGCAACAGGCTTTCAAAGCTGTCTATGGGTCTTTTCCTCTCTTTCCCTCAGGCTAAGGTAGGTTTTGTTTTACTGCACTAGTTTCTTAGGTCATAGTTACAGACAGTGTTTCCCGTATGTTGGCTGATCTTTTGTTTTCAAAAGATGGATATTTTTAGAATGGGCTTTGGTTCAGCCCTTTGCTCATAACTGGATGGTGTTAAAGTGTATATATGCTGTCTAAACCTGATGTGATGGCTCTATTCTCTGTGCCTACGTTTGCCATGCCCAGAAACATTTGGGTCTCACTGAGGCATATTTACAAGCCCCTTGCGCCTCCTTGTGCTCCACTAGTGTCATTTTTTTAATGCTAATGTGGCATTAAGAAGGCAATTTCCCCGCACCATGTTTACAAAGTGGCGCAATGCATGCATTGCGCCACTTTGTAAACCCTTGCACCACATTATGCCTGCACCAGGCATAATGTATGAAAGGGGGGCGTTCCCACACAGGGAGGCCTAAAAAATGGTGCAGTGAAATTTACCAGATTTGATCTGGGCAGGCGTTAAAATGACACACCCATACTCCCCTATGGGCCTCCCTGTGCTTTGCTGCACTAGCGTCAAACTTTTTGGTGCTAGTGCAGCAAAGCGCCACAAATGTAGCAAAGGTGCAGTTAGGGGGCACAGGGGGGCATCAATGCTTATGCATCACTTGCTTGTAATTATTCCCCATGATTAGATGAGTTGTCTCCATCAACTGGAGACACAACAGGACTATTTTCTTGCAGTTTGCACTTCACAAGAGTGCAGGTGTTTCCTTCCTGCCTTCTTCCTCATCGGCCTTCGACAACGCCTACACACTCTTCCCCCACTTATTTACCCGTAGTATTGTTCTGCTCACCTTTTAAAACACTCTGCTATAAGTTTTTAGTTTTTTCTCGAGGGCACTTCAGCTGCAATGTGTTGTTAAGCCATTACCTTGAATTTTTGCACTGATATCACTTGTTTTGTCCATCTGCTATTGTATAATGATAAATGAAAATCTTGTGATTGGCGGCTGGCTGATGGGTAGCAGTACCTTAATGGAGCAAAGATAATATCTCCCTCTCCCAACATCTAATAGGACTTACTGTCATGAGAGATGAAGCAACTGTTGCTTTTTGTTTAAGAAGGTCGAAGCAGCACTTCCCTTAGTGCAGCTTTTTCCAACTGTGGATGTTGGATAGATCACAAAACGTGCCAATGTAGAGTCTTCCACAGTGAATCTGTTGGGAGGAGCAACATTTAGGGATAATTAGACCCACCTACTTTAGAGGAGGTGATGGAGCTGTGGTTAGGATAGTAGTGTAGAGTCTCACTCAAAATGCCCTAAGAAGGGATTTGAGGCAGCTTTTAAAGAGTCTCACCCATACCCCCTTTAAAAGCATGGAGGTGTGGAGTGGGTGCTGTGTTTCGGGTGTTTCGCTCATTCTAGGAGAATGTGGAGTAGAGTTTGAGGGGCAACTTTTTATTAAGTTGGTGGTGTGTCTGTCACTCCATCACCTGAGATGAAGGGTGGTTGGAACGAGGTGTCTGAAGCTCACCTCTGAGCTTGTGAGTGGTGTTTAGAGAACAGAACGTGGATTGCAACTCCAGAGCATTCATGTGACTTGAGAGTGGCTGTACATGCAAAGCAAAGTTTATAGTGCATTCTGGGCTACTAGATGCTCATCCATCTCCCTAAGAAGCCATTCTCTCATTATCAGGCATCATTAAGCACTTATGATCATCAGCCAAGCAGTATGTAATATGTAAAAAACATAAGTGCCAGGGTCCTCGTCAGGAGGCCACTGCAGCTTCCACCACCCATTGCCACTGCCAGTGCTGCCAATGACTGTCCCAACACAACTACTAACTATTACACTCTTACAAATGTGGCAACCCAGTCTATTCCAGTTCTCTAAAGCTAGAAGAAGGGCCTGGTTGGCAGGAATTGGTCATTTCAAATGTATATTGTATTAATAAACAGTTATTATTGTGGTCATCGCTAAATTAGACAAACAGAACCACAGTGTGGCAGACTATTATACGTGCTAGTTTTGACAGTTCAGTGCCCATGTCCAGCGCCTGAAACCACCTGCTCAAATTAAGCACAGTAACAAAGTTTAAATTTAAACTATGTACCTCATTAATTGAGAGTAGTTAAAATAATTTGTTGCTTACTTTAGAAGCACTACCATACTGTATTAAGCATGTTGAAATGTTTCTTGAAAATGTGTGTTTACGTCACACAAATCTCCACTTATTTGTGAAAGAGCATAACTTGGCTGCGCCATTATGCTTTACAGAAAGAAGAGTAATGAAACACTTAACTGCATATATAACGTGTGAAAACTAGTGAAAACTATGTCCATGTAAATGTGGAGCATTAAAGGACCTGGACATTATGGTGCATAGATATGTCGTCACATGGAAATGTCATATGTAAACCACATTTATGCAATGTTAATCAATCAAATGAATGTTGTAGTACTCTCGGAATTTATATATTTTACAATAACTCTTAATTTACTGTGTTTATGAGAAGTTCACTAGTAAAGTATATTTAGAATGAACACTGAAATCTATGTTACCTATGCTGGAGTTAATGCCTGTGTGACTTTTGTGTTTAATTTCCACCTGGAGCTTGTTCTTGTTGTGTATTATTTCTTTTCTCCCACTTGCAAGTGTGACAGTAGCAGTTTTCAGTTATTAAGCAGTGCATTGTTAAGTATAGATAAGGTGGCATGAGATGATTTTCCAAGGACAAAAAGCAGTAACCAGTAGCTGTAAGAATAAACTCCTACTTTCAAATTCTTGAGCATGAGAGTAATCCAAGGTTGTGCAGATGTGCTCTGAAGAGGATGAAAGGCTAATTGGATATAAGTCACAATGGAGTTCTGTCTGTGGAAGTTTATTGGCTGTGATGTCAGCTACTGGAAGGTTTGAAGGCTGATTGAAGTATTGATTAGGTATTCTAAGATTCAGATTCCTTTTGCCCCTTGACTACAGCAGACCTTTGGAGAGGATCAGACCTCTTCTCTCTGCTAGACTAAGTGGCTTTATGCAAGTAATCCAGCACTACTTATCCTCACGAGTAATAATGCTCTACAGGAGGTTGACAACCGTTTCACACATCTGGAGGTAAGAGTCAGCTAGTACCTTTTCACCTGAGGACAATCAACATCTCACAATAAAGTATGATCAATGTAGCCACACAAGAAAAATCAAGCCTAAAATAATAGTTCAAAGGGCTTCATTACAAACTAACGACAGATTAATGTACAATCCTCAAAGACAGACAATAGAGATATAGAACCACCATAAGGTGACCCAATCTTTGGAAAAAGTTAAGTTTAATCAGCATTATACATACTAAACACTCAATAATGACAATGCAAAACACTAATAATATCACTTGGTGGTTGCTAAATATGCAGAAACCACCACTCAATATGTAAACAGATTAAATACATCAAGTTTGTTACAATTTAGGGGAAACCCTTTAGGAATGTCACTAGTTTACATTTACCAGGCAAGTCAAATTTGGGGACAAAATATAAAAAGCAAAACTAGGGCAAACGTATTTTGGAAGAATCTCATCTGGGCCAGCTGAAGTATAACTAGAACTGACAAAAGATATCTAAAAATAGACAGCATCAACATTAGAAGCTCTTCTCCAGAGCTTTCTTACAGGGTCAGAAAAAAATCCTAAGTCTAGCTTTCAACTGAGGATGGTTTAAAATCAAGCAAATAACATTCAAATCTATATCTAGAAAAATCCATAATAAATTTAGTCCATGCAGTGATCACCAGCAATAGTGACTATAAGGCAAAAGGATTTCAGCAAAGTCTTTGGTCATCGGCATTAGGGGCCAATGGCAAAGTGTCAATGGGCAGGGGCAATGCTTGAGGATTCAAGCATGGGCAAAAAGGAAAGGTCTGCTCCAAAAAGAAGTAAAAAGAAGATTGTCTTTCAGCAAAGTCAGAGAAAGAGTGTCTCAGCAAAGTCAGGGGAAGAATGCCACAAGTTCATCCAGGAACGGTAAGTTAAAAGCTATAAAATGTTCTGATTCACTTGAAAGTTCTCATTGTAGGATCAAACGATTCCACCATCCAATCAAGGGACATCATATGTTTACCAGCCTAGGACGACTTCCCAGGCTTATGGGGCAAAATACAATATAACATTTTAATTCCATAGGGAACGTAATGGGAAAGGAAATGCATAAAACATAACTATCATTTTATGTGATCAAACCTGAAAGAAATGTCATGTTAGCAAGTGAAAAGACAGTTTCCCATGGGATTCTCTGCACAGTCAGAGGCCTTATGAAATACAACGCCTAAGCTAAGCAATAGAACAAAATGTGTCATTTTAATACGTAATTTTAAATCATCAAATATCAGATTCATTTACTTGTCATTAACTGTTCTTTATTAGGGCTCATGCTACATTGAATTTAAAAGGAAAAACATAATTATAATATCAGAACTGTCAGTATACCATAGAACTACATTGAGCTAAAACACATAGGTGACACTAAGGTGTTAAATACATTGCAACAAAATAGTTTCAAAGCAAATCAATAATTAGCATAATAAGGAAACAGAAAATATCAAAACGAGTTTCTTTACTCAAAGTTAAATGTCATTACCACCAAAGTAGGTTATTCTATTCCATTTTGAATGCACACTACTATGGTTCTCAAGTGCAACACTTTACATCTAAACTGTTATTCACATAGGTGGACCAGGTGATCATCCCAACTGGAGCTAAAGACAGCTATATCGTCCAGATATGCTGCACTAAAAGCTTCCAGCCCTTGCAGGACTGTATTCACCAACCTTTGAAAAGTGGCAGGTGCATTTTTCAATCCAAAAGGCATTACTGTGAATTGGTAATGGCCTCCAATGGTTGAAAATGCAGTTTTTGCTTTTGCATCTTCTGATAATTTGATCTGCCAATACCCTGCAGTCAAGTCAAAAGTGCTTAGATACTTGGCAGATGCCAGTGTATCTATGAGCTCATCTGCCCTGGGTATAGGGTGAGCATCAGTTTTGGTTACCTGGTTGAGACCTCTGTAGTCTACACAAAACCGCATTTCCTTCTTTCCATCTTTGGAATGAGGTTTTGGTACAAGTACCACAGGAGAGGCCCATGGACTTTCAGAGTGCTCAACCACTCCCAGTTCTAACATTTTCTGCACCTCTTGCTTTATGCAGTCTCTGACATGGTCAGCCTGCCTATAGATCTTACTTTTGACAGGCAAGCTGTCTCCAGTATCTATGGTGTGCTCACACCAAGAAGTGGTACCTGGCACAGTAGAGAAGAGTTCAGAAAACTGACCCAGGAGATTTATGCAGTGGTCTTTCTGCTCAGCAGTAAGACAATCTGCCAAAACTACACCTTCCACTAGAGCATCTTGTTCTGTGGAAGAGAAGAGATCAGGGAGAGGGTCACTCTCTTCTTCCTGTCCCTCATCAGTTGCCATGAGCAGGGTGAGATCATCCCTGTCATAGTAGGGTTTCAGGCGATTGACATGGAGCACCGTAAGGGGACTCCTGGCAGTGCCTAAGTCAACTAAGTAGGTGACTTCACCCTTTTTCTCAACAATTATGTGGGGTCCACTCCATTTATCTTGGAGTGCTCTTGGGGCCACAGGCTCCAAGACCCACATTTTCTGCCCTGGTTGGTACTGAACCAAAACAGCCTTCTGGTCATGCCATTGCTTTTGGAGCTCTTGGCTGGCCTGAAGGTTTTTACTGGCCTTTTTTCTCTACTCAGCCATCCTTGATCTGAGGCCAAGTACATAGTCCACTATATCTTGCTTTGGAGCTTTTAAAGGTTGTTCCCAACCCTCCTTAACAAGTGTTAGAGGACCTCTTACAGGGTGTCCAAATAGGAGTTCAAAGGGGCTGAAGCCCACTCCTTTTTGGGGTACCTCCCTGTAAGCAAAAAGGAGGCAAGGTAATAGGATATCCCATCTCCTGCGGAGTTTTTCAGGGAGTCCCATAATCATGCCTTTGAGAGTTTTGTTAAATCTCTCTACCAGTCCATTTGTTTGTGGATGATAGGGTGTAGTGAACTTGTATGTCACACCACACTCCTTCCACATGGCCTTTAAGTAAGCAGACATGAAATTGCTTCCTCTGTCTGATACCACCTCTTTTGGGAAGCCCACCCTGGAAAAGATTCCCAAGAGGGCCTTTGCCACTGCAGGGGCTGTAGTGGTCCTTAGAGGAATAGCTTCAGGATATCTGGTGGCATGGTCCACTACCACCAAGATAAACCTATTGCCTGAAGCAGTAGGAGGGTCAAGGGGGCCAACTATGTCAACCCCTACCCTTTCAAAGGGAACCCCAACCACAGGCAGTGGAATAGGGGTGCCTTTGGAGTGCCACCTGTCTTGCCACTGGC
The DNA here is from genome assembly GCF_031143425.1 of Pleurodeles waltl. Lineage (NCBI taxonomy): Eukaryota > Metazoa > Chordata > Amphibia > Caudata > Salamandridae > Pleurodeles > Pleurodeles waltl. Next base: position 1,013,872,901 of record NC_090449.1, read on the forward strand.
TTGACAGGTTTCACAGGACTTACAAAATTCCTTTGTGTCCTCTGACATTCTAGGCCAATGAAACAAGGGAAGAAGCCTGTCCCAAGTTTTCATTTGCCCCAAATGTCCAGCTAAGGGAATGTCGTGGGCTAGAGTTAGGAGGAACTTTCTGTACTCCTGAGGAATCACTAATCTCCTGGCAGTTCCAGGTTTAGGATCCCTTGCTTCAGTGTACAAGAGGTTGTCCTCCCAGTAAACTCTGTGAGAGTCACTGACATCCCCATTTGCTTGTTTGACAGCTTGCTGTCTTAGACCCTCTAGTGTGGGACAGGTATGCTGTGCCACACTCAGCTCCTCCCTGGCAGGCCCCCCTTCACCCAAAAGCTCAGCAGTGTCTGCTTCCAGCTCCTCTGGTGTAGGTTCTGCACAGGGTGGAAATTCTTCTTCCTCAGAAGTTGAATCCACTGTAGAGGGAGGGATAGTAGGTCGTGCTTTACTTCTACTAGCCCTAGCTTTAGTGAGCACTTGGTCCATTGTTCCAGGATCCAAGTCACCCTGTCCTTTTTGCTTTTTGGCCTGAGCCCTTGTCAAAGCAAAAATATGCCCTGGAATGCCCAGCATTGCTGCATGGGCCTCCAACTCCACATCTGACCAAGCTGATGTCTCTAAATCATTTCCAAGTAGACAGTCTACAGGTAAATCTGAGGCAACCACAACTTTCTTTGGACCAGTAACCCCCCCTCCCCCAGTTGAGATTTACAACAGCCATGGGGTGGCTAAGTGTGTTGTTGTGAGCATCGGTTACTTGGTACTGGTGACCAAGTAGGTGTTGTTCAGGGTGGACCAGTTTCTCTATTACCATTGTAACACTGGCACCTGTGTCCCTGTAGGCCTGAACCTCAACACCATTTATTAGGGGTAGTTGCTTGTACTTATCCATGTTAAGGGGACAAGCAACTAAGGTGGCTAAATCAATAGCCCCCTCAGAGACTAACACAGCCTCTGTGGTCTCCCTAACAAGACCAACCCCAACTAAGTTACCAAAAGTGAGCCCAGCTACTCCCTTGGATTGGCTATTAGTAGGTTTGCTCCCACCACCACTGCTATTAGTAGGGACACTAGGTGTAGCAGTAGGGGTTGTAGTGGTAGGAGGCTTGATGCTTTTCTTTGGACAATTGGGATCTGTTGTCCAATGGCCTTTTATTTTACATAAATAGCACCATGGTTTCTTTTCTTTGTTTTGATTTGAAGAGGATTTGGGCCCACCACCCCCACCAGAGTGTTTTTGTGGGCCTGATGAAGACTCATTTTTAGATTTGTCCCCACCCTTGTCGGAAGACTTACCATCCTTCTTCTTGCCATCTTTGTCACCCCCTGTATGAACTTTTATGTTCACCCTTGTTCTGACCCATTTGTCTGCCTTCTTTCCCAATTCTTGGGGAGAGGTCAGATCAGAGTCCACCAGGTACTGGTGCAACAAATCAGACACACAGTTATTAAGTATATGCTCTCTCAGGATTAAGTTATACAGGATTTCATAATCAGTAACTTTACTGCCATGTAACCACCCCTCCAAGGCCTTCACTGAATGGTCAACAAAGTCTACCCAGTCTTGTGAAGACTCCTTTTTGGTTTCTCTGAACTTCATCCTGTACTGTTCAGTGGTTAAGCCATAACCATCTAGGAGTGCATTCTTAAGAACTGCAAAATTATTGGCATCACTTTCTTTTACAGTAAGGAGCCTATCCCTACCCTTTCCACTAAATGATAGCCATAGGATAGCAGCCCACTGCCTTTGAGGAACATCCTGTACAACACAGGCCCTCTCAAGTGCAGCAAACCACTTGTTAATGTCATCCCCCTCCTTATAAGGGGGAACTATCTTGTGCAGATTCCTAGAATCATGCTCTTTTGCAGGATGACTATGGGGAATACTGCTGCTGCCACCATGGGTTTCTAAACCCAATTTCTGTCTTTCTCTTTCAACCTCTAAGGACTGCCTATCCAAATCCAGCTGTTGCTTCTTGAGCTTCAGTCTGGTTTGTTCCACTCTCAATCTATTGAGCTCCCTTTCTAACACTCTGTCATCAGGGTGGGTGGGTGAGGCATGTCTAGAGACAGAAGTATGCTGAGATAGAACAGAAGGAGACCTGGCCCTAACAGATGGCACCCTAATAGCTTGACTAACAGAAACAGCACTTCTACTATGATGAGAAGGGATACTCTTACTGTGATGTGAGACAACACTATCAGTATGGTGTGACTCTACATCAGTACCAGCTATGCTAGGTGGTTTGCTAGGGGGCAGGCTTGGAAGTTTCCCTCCCACATCTTTTGCTAGGGGTGCCCCAGAATCAGAGTGGGAACCATCAGCTAATTTCTCACCAGAAGTGGCACCTCTGGCTTTGTCTTGTTCAACAAGAATGTTAACCAACAGTTATCTAGAGGGATTCTTCCTTACACTTAAACCTCTTTTTATGCAGAGACTCCGTGCTTCTTTCCAGCTAAGGTGATCATAAGCTTATTTGGACAGATCAACAGTTTGGCCTGTGCCAGACATTTTAGAAAGTGTTTAAGTGATAGAAAAAGGAAGAAAAAGTTTTTCAGAACTTTTGTAAAGACAGAGAAAAAACTTTTACAACTTTTTAAGAACTTTTTAGAAATTTTAGAGGTACTTTTCAGCACTTTAGAAAGGAAGTGAGAAAAGAAATGCAAAACGTTTTGGTTAGGTGTACATACACTGAACTTGTTTTGTATATTTTTCTCTTATGAAAAGTACAATGACAAAAGTGGTAAGTAGTTACAGAGCACTTATCCCACCACTGCACAACCAATGTAGGAGGCTGGACTGGCTTGTAGTGAGTACCAAGGGGTACTTACACCTTGCACCAGGCCCAGTTATCCCTTATTAGTGTATAGGGTGTCTAGCAGCTTAGGCTGATAGATAATGGTAGCTTAGCAGAGCAGCTTAGGCTGAACTAGGAGACGAGTGAAGCTCCTACAATACCACTAGTGTCATATGCACAATATCATAAGAAAACACAATACACAGATATACTAAAAATAAAGGTACTTTATTTTTATGACAATATGCCAAAAGTATCTCAGTGAGTACCCTCAGTATGAGGATAGCAAATATACACAAGATATATGTACACAATACCAAAAATATGCAGTATAGTATTAGAAAACAGTGCAAACAATGTATAGTTACAATAGGATGCAATGGGGACACATAGGGATAGGGGCAACACAAACCATATACTCCAAAAGTGGAATGCGAACCACGAATGGACCCCAAACCTATGTGACCTTGTAGAGAGTCGCTGGGACTGTAAGAAAACAGTGAGGGTTAGAAAATTAGCCCACCCCAAGACCCTGAAAAGTGAGTGCAAAGTGCACTAAAGTTCCCCAGAGAGCACAGAAGTCGTGATAGGGGAATTCTGCAGGAAAGACACAAACCAGCAATGCAACAACGATGGATTTCCAGTCGAGGGTACCTGTGGAACAAGGGGACCAAGTCCAAAAGTCACAAGCAAGTCGGAGATGGGCAGATGCCCAGGAAATGCCAGCTGTGGGTGCAAAGAAGCTGCTACTGGACAGTAGAAGCTGAGGATTCTGCAGGAACAACAAGGGCTAGAAACTTCCCCTTTGGAGGATGGATCCCTCACGCCGTGGAGAGTCGTGCAGAAGTATTTTCCGGAAGAAAGACCACAAACAAGCCTTGCTAGCTGCAAGTCGTGCGGTTAGGGTTTTTGGATGCTGCTGTGGCCCAGGAGGGACCAGGATGTCGCCAATTGTGTCAGGGGACAGAGGGGGTGCCCAGCAAGACAAGGAGCCCTCTCAGAAGCAGGCAGCACCCGCAGAAGTGCCAGAACAGGCACTACAAAGTGGAGTGAAACGGTGCTCACCCGAAGTCGCACAAAGGAGCTCCACGCCGCCGGAGGACAACTTAGGAGGTCGTGCAATGCAGGTTAGAGTGCCGTGGACCCAGGCTTGGCTGTGCACAAAGGATTTCGGCCGGAAGTGCACAGAGGCCGGAGTAGCTGCAAAAGACGCGGTTCCCAGCAATGCAGTCTGGTGTGGGGAGGCAAGGACTTACCTCCACCAAACTTGGACTGAAGATTCACTGGACTGTGGGAGTCACTTGGACAGAGTTGCTGGATTCAAGGGACCTCGCTCGTCGTGCTGAGAGGAGACCCAGGGGACCGGTGATGCAGTTCTTTGGTGCCTGCGGTTGCAGGGGGACGATTCCGTCGACCCACAGGAGATTTCTTCGGAGCTTCTAATGCAGAGGGGAGGCAGACTACCCCCACAGCATGCACCACCAGGAAAGCAGTCGAGAAGGCGGCAGGACCAGCGTTACAGAGTTGCAGTAGTCGTCTTCGCTACTTTGTTGCAGTTTTGCAGGCTTCCAGCGCAGTCAGCAGTCGATTCCTTGGCAGAAGGTGAAGAGAGAGATGCAGAGGAACTCGGATGAGCTCTTGCATTCGTTATCTAAGGAAATCCCCAAGCAGAGACCCTAATTAGCCAGAAAAGAGGGTTTGGCTACTTAGGAGAGAAGATAGGCTAGCAACACCTGAATGAGCCTAACAGAAGGAGTCTCTGCCATCACCTGCTGGCCCTGGCCACTCAGAGCAGTCCAGTGTGCCAGCAGCACCTCTGTTTCCAAGATGGCAGAGGTCTGGAGCACACTGGAGGAGCTCTGGGCACCTCCCAGGGGAGGTGCAGGTCAGGGGAGTGGTCACTCCCCTTTCCTTTGTCCAGTTTCACGCCAGAGCAGGGCTGAGGGGTCCCTGAACCGGTGAAGACTGGCTTATGCAGAAATGGGCACCATCTGTGCCCATGAAAGCATTTCTAGAGGCTGGGGGAGGCTACTCCTCCCCAGCCCTAACACCATTTTCCAAAGGGAGAGGGTGTAACACCCTCTCTCTGAGGAAGTTCTTTGTTCTGCCTTCCTGGGCCAGGCCTGGCTGGACCCCAGGAGGGCAGAAACCTGTCTGAGGGGTTGGCAGCAGCAGCAGCTGCAGTGAAACCCCGGGAAAGGCAGTTTGGCAGTGCCAGGGTCTGTGCTAGAGACCCGTGGGCTCATGGGATTGTGCCAACAATGCCAGGATGGCATAGAGGGGGCAATTCCATGATCTTAGACATGTTACATGGCCATATTCGGAGTTACCATTGTGAAGCTACACATAGGTAGTGACCTATATGTAGTGCACGCGTGTAATGGTGTCCCCGCACTCACAAAGTCCGGGGAATTGGCCCTGAACAATGTGGGGGCACCTTGGCTAGTGCCAGGGTGTCCACACACTAAGTAACTTAGCACCCAACCTTTACTAGGTAAAGGTTAGACATATAGGTGACTTATAAGTTACTTAAGTGCAGTGAAAAATGGCTGTGAAATAACGTGGACGTTATTTCACTCAGGCTGCAGTGGCAGGCCTGTGTAAGAATTGTCAGAGCTCCCTATGGTTGGCAAAAGAAATGCTGCAGCCCATAGGGATCTCCTGGAACCCCAATACCCTGGGTACCTCAGTACCATATACTAGGGAATTGTAAGGGTGTTCCAGTATGCCAATGTAAATTGGTAAAATTGGTCACTAGCCTGTTAGTGACAATTTGAAAGAAGTGAGAGAGCATAACCACTGAGGTTCTGATTAGCAGAGCCTCAGTGAGACAGTTAGTCATAACACAGGTAACACATACAGGGCACACTAATGAGCACTGGGGCCCTGCCTGGCAGGGTCCCAGTGACACCTACAACTAAAACAACATATATACAGTGAAATATGGGGGTAACATGCCAGGCAAGATGGTACTTTCCTACAATTATTACACTCAAATGCATATATAGTCATGTTTAAACTATACTGTGACAAAATGCATAGCAGTCTTATCTCTGCTGCATCAATACTCACATCAATCTCTTGACATAACCACTACAAAGGTTTCTGCGATGCTGACATTCTTCTTCTAAACGTTCCTTAGTTATCAGAATATCTAGGACCTTAGATTAAATTGTTAGACTGGAGATTCTGGGCCTGAATTCGAGACAAAATACACTTTTCCTTACATTCTATACTGTTGCTATTGAAATAGTAGACTTTTATATGTTGGTGAAATGTAATATTGTTCAACGCTTTAATTCTCCTTTAGTGATTCTTTATATGTATAGCATGTTTTTGAGACTTATTCATGTAGGTTTGACTTTGAGTCTATAATAAAGCCTTTCCTAAACTTTAATTTCATCTCTGAGGCTTACTGTGTGACCAACTGGGTTGCACTGTTGTTTAATGTAATGAGTGGCTGCATTTCTCTTTACCCCTCGGGCCTCCTAAAAAGATTTTTTGAACAAAGAGATAGGAAGTAAAACCAAGGCTGGATCAGATGGTAGCTGAGGTATGATAGTTAGGATTCCAAAGTAAGGAGCTAGAACCTTGTTCTCTAAAATAGTCAGTCCCCAGAGACCAGTCCATAGTGCCCATGCCCACAGCTGGAAGATCAGCAAAGTTGTGGAGGTTCAGAAGTGAGTTGTTTTGTCAGAGGAGGTGTGTGTATCAATAGGATTTTGAATTGCAGTGGTTTATCTTTAGCTTGCGGTGTTTGTGAGTTTGGATGGTGTCTTGTAGAGATGCCTGCTTGTTGTGTGAAAGTGGTGATTTCTAAAAGAAGGTTATTGGGTCCAACGTGGCCTAAGATCCCGGGATATATTGGAAGGTGTAGAAGACACCATACTATTGCTGTCTGTTAAGTAGTGGTGTTTGTCGTGAGACGTCGTCGATGACACAGTTTAGTGTTATCTTTGTGTAAATGTGAGAAGATTGGTATAAGGGGATCTTTATGCGCAGAGTGAACCCATACTGATCTGGATGATACCCCACTGGTCGAGGTTTTGTTTGTAACTATTGGGAGAAGTCTTGTGTGATTGGAAATTACAGATTTGTGAGGGAGACAGGCAAAGGTTTTCTATTTGTTATACTTGGTTGTATGTATGTGAAGAAGAGAGTTGGTGTGTGCAGATTGTAAAGGAGGGGGATTGATGGGAGGAACGAGACTGACGTCACTGTGTGCCACGATGGTATAGGTCAGTTGGTGTGTTGCCACCTCACAAGGGGCTGCGTTGTGATTGGTGGTTGTTATGAGCTAGGGATTGTGGATATGACACTGTTTTGCAACTAATATTCTGTTGTTGTTATTGACATTGGATTATGGAAAGATGAAATGCTTTGAAGTTATGCAAGATGTGTTTAGAGGAAATGTACATATACCTAGTAAGGAGGGATAAGAGGCATCTCCTGAAAATACCCCAGTACATTATATGGCAGTTAACATATGGTTACATACATGTGTGTGGCTTCCTCAATGGCCCAAGATCACAGAAAAAGTGGGTGCATTAACCCCTTCGCTGCCAGGCCTTTTCCCCCTCCTGTGCCGAGCCTTTTTTTGGCTATTTGGAGCAGTTCGCGCTTAGGCCCTCATAACTTTTTGTTCACATAAGCTACCCATGCCAAATTTGCGTCCTTTTTTTCCAACATCCTAGGGATTCTAGAGGTACCCAGACTTTGTGGGTTCCCCAGAAGGAGGCCAAGAAATTAGCCAAAAAACAGTGAAAATTTAATTTTTTTTAAAAAAATTGGAAAAATGGGCTGCAGAAGAAGGCTTGTGGTTTTTTCCCTGAAAAGGGCATCAACAAAGGGTTTGCGGTGATAAAATCACCAGCTTCCCAGCTTTCAGGAACAGGCAGACTTGAATCAGAAAACCCAATTTTTCAACCCAATTTTGGCATTTTACTGGGACATACCCCATTTTTACGATTTTTTGTGCTTTCAGCCTCCTTCCAGTCAGTGACAGAAATGGGCATGAAACCAACGCTGGATCCCATAAACCGCAACATTTCTGAAAAGTAGACAAAATTCTGAATTCAGCAAGGGGTAATTTGTGTAGATCCTACAAGGGTTTCCTACAGAAAATAGCAACTGAAAAAGAAAAATATTGAAATTGAGGAGAAAAAAATATCAATTTTTCTCTAAGTTTTACTCTGTAACTTTTTCCTGCAATGTCAGATTTTCGAAAGCAATATACCGTTACGTCTGCTGGACTCTTCTGGTTGCGGGGATATATAGGGCTTGTAGGTTCATCAAGAACTCTAGGTACCCAAAGCCAATAAATGACCTGCACCCTGCAGTGGGTTTTCATTCTATGCCGGGTATACAGCAATTCATTTGCTGAAATATAAAGAGTAAAAAATAGCTATCAAGAAAACCTTTGTATTTCCAAAATGGGCACAAGATAAGGTGTTGAGAAGCAGTGGTTATTTGCACATCTCTGAATTCCGGGGTGCCCATACTAGCATGTGAATTACAGGGCATTTCTCAAATAGACGTCTTTTTTACACACTGTCTCACATTTGGAAGGGAAAAATGTAGAGAAAGACAAGGGGCAATAACACTTGTTTTGCTATTCTATGTTCCCCCAAGTCTCCCGATAAAAATGATACCTCACTTGTGTGGGTAGGCCTAGCGCCCGCGACAGGAAACGCCCCAAAGCGCAACGTGGACACATCACAGAAAACAGACCTGTTTTTAGCAAAGTGCCTACCTGTAGATTTTGGCCTCTAGCTCAGCCGCCACCTAGGGAAACCTACCAAACCTGTGCATTTCTGAAAACTAGAGACCTAGGGGAATCCAAGATGGGGTGATTTGTGTGGCTCGGACCAGGTTCTGTTACCCAGAATCCTTTGCAAACCTCAAAATTTGGCTAAAAAAACACATGTTCCTCACATTTCTGTGGCAGAAAGTTCTGGAATCTGAGAGGAGCCACAAATTTCCTTCCACCCAGCGTTCCCCCACGTCTCCCGATAAAAATTATACCTCACTTGTGTGGGTAGGCCTAGCGCCCGCGACAGGAAACACCCCAAAGCGCAATGTGGACACATCACAGAAAACAGACCTGTTTTTAGCAAAGTGCCTACCTGTAGATTTTGGCCTCTAGCTCAGCCGCCACCTAGGGAAACCTACCAAACCTGTGCATTTCTGAAAACTAGAGACCTAGGGGAATCCAAGATGGGGTGATTTGTGTGGCTCGGACCAGGTTCTGTTACCCAGAATCCTTTGCAAACCTCAAAATTTGGCTAAAAAAACACATGTTCCTCACATTTCTGTGGCAGAAACTGCTGGAATCTGAGAGGAGCCACAAATGTCCTTCCACCCAGCGTTCCCCCACGTCTCCCGATAAAAATGATACCTCACTTGTGTGGGTAGGCCTAGCGCCCGCGACAGGAAACGCCCCAAAGCGCAACGTGGACACATCACAGAAAACAGACCTGTTTTTAGCAAAGTGCCTACCTGTAGATTTTGGCCTCTAGCTCAGCCGCCACCTAGGGAAACCTACCAAACCTGTGCATTTCTGAAAACTAGAGACCTAGGGGAATCCAAGGAGGGGTGACTGGCGGGGCTCGGACCAGGTTCTGTTACCCAGAATCCTTTGCAAAGCTCAAAAATTGGCTAAAAAAACACATGTTCCTCACATTTCTGTGGCAGAAAGTTCTGGAATCTGGGAGGAGCCACAAATTTCCTTCCACCCAGTGTTCCCCCAAGTCTCCCGATAAAAATGATACCTCACTTGCGTGGGTAGGCCTAGCGCCCGCGACAGGAAACGCCCCAAAGCGCAACGTGGACACCACCAAAATTTTGGAAGAAAACAGAGGTGTTTTTTGCGAAGTGACTACCTGTAGATTTTGGCCTCTAGCTCAGCCGGCACCTAGGGAAACCTACCAAACCTGTACATTTCTGAAAACTAGAGACCTAGGGGAATCCAAGGAGGGGTGACTGGCGGGGCTCGGACCAGGTTCTGTTACCCAGAATCCTTTGCAAAGCTCAAAAATTGGCTAAAAAAACACATGTTCCTGGCAGAAAGTGCTGGAATCTGAGAGGAGCCACAAATGTCCTTCCACCCAGCGTTCCCCCACGTCTCCCGATAAAAATGATACCTCACTTGTGTGGGTAGGCCTAGCGCCCGCGACAGGAAACGCCCCAAAGCGCAACGTGGACACATCACAGAAAACAGACCTGTTTTTAGCAAAGTGCCTACCTGTAGATTTTGGCCTCTAGCTCAGCCGCCACCTAGGGAAACCTACCAAACCTGTGCATTTCTGAAAACTAGAGACCTAGGGGAATCCAAGGAGGGGTGACTGGCGGGGCTCGGACCAGGTTCTGTTACCCAGAATCCTTTGCAAAGCTCAAAAATTGGCTAAAAAAACACATGTTCCTCACATTTCTGTGGCAGAAAGTTCTGGAATCTGGGAGGAGCCACAAATTTCCTTCCACCCAGCGTTCCCCCAAGTCTCCCGATAAAAATGATACCTCACTTGCGTGGGTAGGCCTAGCGCCCGCGACAGGAAACGCCCCAAAGCGCAACGTGGACACCACCAAAATTTTGGAAGAAAACAGAGGTGTTTTTTGCGAAGTGACTACCTGTAGATTTTGGCCTCTAGCTCAGCCGGCACCTAGGGAAACCTACCAAACCTGTACATTTCTGAAAACTAGAGACCTAGGGGAATCCAAGGAGGGGTGACTGGCGGGGCTCGGACCAGGTTCTGTTACCCAGAATCCTTTGCAAAGCTCAAAAATTGGCTAAAAAAACACATGTTCCTCACATTTCTGTGGCAGAAAGTTCTGGAATCCGAGAGGAGCCACAAATGTCCTTCCACCCAGCGTTCCCCCACGTCTCCCGATAAAAATGATACCTCACTTGTGTGGTTAGGCCTAGCGCCCGCGACAGGAAACGCCCCAAAGCGCAACGTGGACACATCACAGAAAACAGACCTGTTTTTAGCAAAGTGCCTACCTGTAGATTTTGGCCTCTAGCTCAGCCGCCACCTAGGGAAACCTACCAAACCTGTGCATTTCTGAAAACTAGAGACCTAGGGGAATCCAAGGAGGGGTGACTGGCGGGGCTCGGACCAGGTTCTGTTACCCAGAATCCTTTGCAAAGCTCAAAAATTGGCTAAAAAAACACATGTTCCTCACATTTCTGTGGCAGAAAGTTCTGGAATCTGGGAGGAGCCACAAATTTCCTTCCACCCAGCGTTCCCCCAAGTCTCCCGATAAAAATGATACCTCACTTGCGTGGGTAGGCCTAGCGCCCGCGACAGGAAACGCCCCAAAGCGCAACGTGGACACCACCAAAATTTTGGAAGAAAACAGAGGTGTTTTTTGCGAAGTGACTACCTGTAGATTTTGGCCTCCAGCTCAGCCGGCACCTAGGGAAACCTACCAAACCTGTACATTTCTGAAAACTAGAGACCTAGGGGAATCCAAGGAGGGGTGACTGGCGGGGCTCGGACCAGGTTCTGTTACCCAGAATCCTTTGCAAAGCTCAAAAATTGGCTAAAAAAACACATGTTCCTCACATTTCTGTGGCAGAAAGTTCTGGAATCCGAGAGGAGCCACAAATTTCCTTCCACCCAGCGTTCCCCCACGTCTCCCGATAAAAATGATACCTCACTTGTGTGGGTAGGCCTAGCGCCCGCGACAGGAAATGCCCCAAAGCGCAACGTGGACACATCACAGAAAACAGACCTGTTTTTAGCAAAGTGCCTACCTGTAGATTTTGGCCTCTAGCTCAGCCGCCACCTAGGGAAACCTACCAAACCTGTGCATTTCTGAAAACTAGAGACCTAGGGGAATCCAAGGAGGGGTGACTGGCGGGGCTCGGACCAGGTTCTGTTACCCAGAATCCTTTGCAAAGCTCAAAAATTGGCTAAAAAAAACACATGTTCCTCACATTTCTGTGGCAGAAAGTTCTGGAATCTGGGAGGAGCCACAAATTTCCTGCCACCCAGCGTTCCCCCAAGTCTCCCGATAAAAATGATACCTCACTTGCGTGGGTAGGCCTAGCGCCCGCGACAGGAAACGCCCCAAAGCGCAACGTGGACACCACCAAAATTTTGGAAGAAAACAGAGGTGTTTTTTGCGAAGTGACTACCTGTAGATTTTGGCCTCTAGCTCAGCCGGCACCTAGGGAAACCTACCAAACCTGTACATTTCTGAAAACTAGAGACCTAGGGGAATCCAAGGAGGGGTGACTGGCGGGGCTCGGACCAGGTTCTGTTACCCAGAATCCTTTGCAAAGCTCAAAAATTGGCTAAAAAAACACATGTTCCTCACATTTCTGTGGCAGAAAGTTCTGGAATCCGAGAGGAGCCACAAATTTCCTTCCACCCAGCGTTCCCCCACGTCTCCCGATAAAAATGATACCTCACTTGTGTGGGTAGGCCTAGCGCCCGCGACAGGAAACGCCCCAAAGCGCAACGTGGACACATCACAGAAAACAGACCTGTTTTTAGCAAAGTGCCTACCTGTAGATTTTGGCCTCTATCTCAGCCGGCACCTAGGGAAACCTACCAAACCTGTGCATTTCTGAAAACTAGAGACCTAGGGGAATCCAAGGAGGGGTGACTGGCGGGGCTCGGACCAGGTTCTGTTACCCAGAATCCTTTGCAAAGCTCAAAAATTGGCTAAAAAAACACATGTTCCTCACATTTCTGTGGCAGAAAGTTCTGGAATCTGGGAGGAGCCACAAATTTCCTTCCACCCAGCGTTCCCCCAAGTCTCCCGATAAAAATGATACCTCACTTGCGTGGGTAGGCCTAGCGCCCGCGACAGGAAACGCCCCAAAGCGCAACGTGGACACCACCAAAATTTTGGAAGAAAACAGAGGTGTTTTTTGCGAAGTGACTACCTGTAGATTTTGGCCTCTAGCTCAGCCGGCACCTAGGGAAACCTACCAAACCTGTACATTTCTGAAAACTAGAGACCTAGGGGAATCCAAGGAGGGGTGACTGGCGGGGCTCGGACCAGTTTCTGTTACCCAGAATCCTTTGCAAAGCTCAAAAATTGGCTAAAAAAACACATGTTCCTCACATTTCTGTGGCAGAAAGTTCTGGAATCCGAGAGGAGCCACAAATTTCCTTCCACCCAGCGTTCCCCCACGTCTCCTGATAAAAATGATACCTCACTTGTGTGGGTAGATAAATACACTTGCACACGTAATAACATTGTGCATATAATGTTATAACATACAAATATTTATATGTCCCATAAGGTAATTCAAATTGTTGCATTACAATAAAATTATATACTTGGCAGTGGAAAATATATGTGTACGTCTATCACTTGGTTATAACAAGTTAAATAATAATACTCCACATTTTTAAATCCAACTACCATGTGTGGAAAACAGTGACTAGTTTATCAAAGTGTGCATGCACATCCTATTACATAGCCAAACAAAAAGAAAGAAGTGTGAATCCCATGCATAAGTCATCCCAATTAATTGCTGTGTGTTCATAGAGGATGCTATCCCAACTGTTTCAACTAATCATACCTTCACTGGAAATTGATCGTTATATATGCACCATTGTATCCTATTATAACTGTTTGGTTTGTTTCTTGTAGCCTAATAAAACACAGGTGAGATAACATAACTATTCCACAAATACTTCTTTATAGGTATACATTATTATAATATGTATATGTATATCACTCACCCAATACGACTATATTTTCTCCTTATGAATGGCTTCAATCATTATTTTTTAATCCTCTTTGTGTCCCTGAAAAGTTATATTAAGAATACGAAATTTCTCCTTATCTCTACAACCAAATCTCCCGCATTATAACCCGAAGGTTATACTCCTAATCTTAATGTTCTAGTCTTACCCGATACTATTAAGTTCGTGCGAGCGAGTACGCTATGATTGTGCCATCTTGTTTGGCCCCGGTATTTTGAAACCGAGGCTCCGTAATCCCCAACCATTTATACGTCTCTTCCTAGAATAGAAACAGAGGACGGACTCCATTCAGTCCCACTTTCATTTCTGAAATGGTAAAAACTGATGACGGACTTCATTTCGATCTTTCATTATAACAAATGCATTTCCCTCATGCTGTCGACTCGGAGTATAATGTTCCTATTCGTCTTAACAGAAATGTATATTCAGCTTCCACCAGTTAATTGAGATTAATAAATAAAATGCAAAATAGTACATTACCCAACCTCTCTATAAATTTAGTTATATATATCTTACTCCATATAATAAGTACTTATCTAAGACTATTGTCCTATGTATTTCTCAATACTCTATTGTGTTATTTAGATAACTTGTGTCTGAATAGGTATAGGCTCTTTCTTTAAATTGAACTAAATTATTCTGAAACTAGCATGATATAATTAAGTTAATACATTATACTCTAAGGAACGAATCTCACATAAATCTACATAATTCAAGACATGAAATCTAGACCTTACACAAAATTATTTATCACCTAAAAAATACTCCATCTCATAATCTGTGTTCATACCCCGTTCTACTGCTCCCAGTCTCATGATCCATTTTGATTCTCTTCTCCGTAAGTCCAAGTGGATCTTTGTTTCAGACCACTCGTAATATGTCTACTTGATGCTAAGTCCAAATCTTGTAGAACGGTAGCAACGGTAATTGGATATTCCTCATAATCAGTAATTGACATTAGTGTCACCGTATCATGGATATCCTGGATGGATAGACCACCATATACCAATTCCTCTTGTTGGGTTGCATCCTCTACTCTCCTTCTAGAATAAAAATATTTCTTGAGTTTCAATTTCCTTACAAATTTATACAAGTCTATTTTGGAATTACAAATATCTCCCTTAGAAGATGGACAGAAACCAAGACCCTTATTTAGCAAAGATATCATATCTGAAGATAACTCTTTATTTGACAAATTCACTACATTATTCTTAACCTCTGTACATAATTCTACATCTTTTTGTCCCATGATCTTGTTTTCATCCCTGAGTATGTTTTGTTTTTTTCTCCTCTTTTCCCTCTTCTGGTCTTCCTACTCGATTCTTTCTTTGATTTAGTTCCCAATTCCCCTGTTTTATTCTCTTTAATTCTTGTAAAAAACCCACTCCTTGTGAACTTGATTCTACATGTGGTTCACTCGATCCTAAATCACTAATATTAGTAGCTGAACTACTCCTCGATGTAGATGGAGATTCCATTGAGATAATGGATTCTCCTGTGGCTGTCCCACTATTTATCAAATGATCATATTTCCGCGAAAACGTAAACACTCTCCCGTTAATATAGTCCAATTCATCTCTCCTAAGTTTCCTAGCTTTCCTCTGTTTAATCTCGTCTTGGAATTTCATAATCACATCATTCAGAATAGTATAGTTCTTGTCTGTAGCTTCTTTCAGTCCCATTTCCCTTATATCCTTTTCTAGTGCATCTATCTCTAGTTGTAATTTCCCAACTTTTCTTTCTGCATTCTCTATCAGAATATCCATCAACTTCATTGAATTCATCTTTAATTCTTCTTCCCATCTCTTCAGTAAATCAGCCTCAAGATCATCATATGTAGGAAATAGGTGTGAGCGTAAACCCCTTGGTATTCTGTCCAACTTTCTATATTGCTTCAATGTTATTGCATCCCACCATCTAGACATTTCATTCCTTTTTAATTTTTCCAACCTATTGAATTTATCTCTAAGCCCTTCTTTCGTCCTCTGGTTCCCACTGCCCACAGCTTGTCGTACCGTGACCCCTTTATCTAGATTTCTAAATAATTCTTCTGCTTCTTTTAGTCTCTCTTCCATTTTCCATTTTCCAATTAGAAAAACCCTGAAAAACCACTTGTGTGGGTAGGCCTAGCGCCCGCGACAGGAAACGCCCCAAAGCGCAACGTGGACACATCACAGAAAACAGACCTGTTTTTAGCAAAGTGCCTACCTGTAGATTTTGGCCTCTAGCTCAGCCGCCACCTAGGGAAACCTACGAAACCTGTGCATTTCTGAAAACTAGAGACCTAGGGGAATCCAAGGAGGGGTGACTGGCGGGGCTCGGACCAGGTTCTGTTACCCAGAATCCTTTGCAAAGCTCAAAAATTGGCTAAAAAAACACATGTTCCTCACATTTCTGTGGCAGAAAGTTCTGGAATCTGGGATGAGCCACAAATTTCCTTCCACCCAGCGTTCCCCCAAGTCTCCCGATAAAAATGATACCTCACTTGCGTGGGTAGGCCTAGCGCCCGCGACAGGAAACGCCCCAAAGCGCAACGTGGACACCACCAAAATTTTGGAAGAAAACAGAGGTGTTTTTTCCGAAGTGACTACCTGTAGATTTTGGCCTCTAGCTCAGCCGGCACCTAGGGAAACCTACCAAACCTGTACATTTCTGAAAACTAGAGACCTAGGGGAATCCAAGGAGGGGTGACTGGCGGGGCTCGGACCAGGTTCTGTTACCCAGAATCCTTTGCAAAGCTCAAAAATTGGCTAAAAAAACACATGTTCCTCACATTTCTGTGGCAGAAAGTTCTGGAATCTGGGAGGAGCCACAAATTTCCTTCCACCCAGCGTTCCCCCAAGTCTCCCGATAAAAATGATACCTCACTTGCGTGGGTAGGCCTAGCGCCCGCGACAGGAAACGCCCCAAAGCGCAACGTGGACACCACCAAAATTTTGGAAGAAAACAGAGGTGTTTTTTGCGAAGTGACTACCTGTAGATTTTGGCCTCTAGCTCAGCCGGCACCTAGGGAAACCTACCAAACCTGTACATTTCTGAAAACTAGAGACCTAGGGGAATCCAAGGAGGGGTGACTGGCGGGGCTCGGACCAGGTTCTGTTACCCAGAATCCTTTGCAAAGCTCAAAAATTGGCTAAAAAAACACAGGTTCCACACATTTCTGTGGCAGAAAGTTCTGGAATCTGAGAGGGGCCACAAATTTCCTTCCATCCAGCGTTCCCCCACGTCTCCCGATAAAAATTATACCTCACTTGTGTGGGTAGGCCTAGCGCCCGCGACAGGAAACACCCCAAAGCGCAATGTGGACACATCACAGAAAACAGACCTGTTTTTAGCAAAGTGCCTACCTGTAGATTTTGGCCTCTAGCTCAGCCGCCACCTAGGGAAACCTACCAAACCTGTGCATTTCTGAAAACTAGAGACCTAGGGGAATCCAAGATGGGGTGATTTGTGTGGCTCGGACCAGGTTCTGTTACCCAGAATCCTTTGCAAACCTCAAAATTTGGCTAAAAAAACACATGTTCCTCACATTTCTGTGGCAGAAACTGCTGGAATCTGAGAGGAGCCACAAATGTCCTTCCACCCAGCGTTCCCCCACGTCTCCCGATAAAAATGATACCTCACTTGTGTGGGTAGGCCTAGCGCCCGCGACAGGAAACGCCCCAAAGCGCAACGTGGACACATCACAGAAAACAGACCTGTTTTTAGCAAAGTGCCTACCTGTAGATTTTGGCCTCTAGCTCAGCCGCCACCTAGGGAAACCTACCAAACCTGTGCATTTCTGAAAACTAGAGACCTAGGGGAATCCAAGGAGGGGTGACTGGCGGGGCTCGGACCAGGTTCTGTTACCCAGAATCCTTTGCAAAGCTCAAAAATTGGCTAAAAAAACACATGTTCCTCACATTTCTGTGGCAGAAAGTTCTGGAATCTGGGAGGAGCCACAAATTTCCTTCCACCCAGTGTTCCCCCAAGTCTCCCGATAAAAATGATACCTCACTTGCGTGGGTAGGCCTAGCGCCCGCGACAGGAAACGCCCCAAAGCGCAACGTGGACACCACCAAAATTTTGGAAGAAAACAGAGGTGTTTTTTGCGAAGTGACTACCTGTAGATTTTGGCCTCTAGCTCAGCCGGCACCTAGGGAAACCTACCAAACCTGTACATTTCTGAAAACTAGAGACCTAGGGGAATCCAAGGAGGGGTGACTGGCGGGGCTCGGACCAGGTTCTGTTACCCAGAATCCTTTGCAAAGCTCAAAAATTGGCTAAAAAAACACATGTTCCTGGCAGAAAGTGCTGGAATCTGAGAGGAGCCACAAATGTCCTTCCACCCAGCGTTCCCCCACGTCTCCCGATAAAAATGATACCTCACTTGTGTGGGTAGGCCTAGCGCCCGCGACAGGAAACGCCCCAAAGCGCAACGTGGACACATCACAGAAAACAGACCTGTTTTTAGCAAAGTGCCTACCTGTAGATTTTGGCCTCTAGCTCAGCCGCCACCTAGGGAAACCTACCAAACCTGTGCATTTCTGAAAACTAGAGACCTAGGGGAATCCAAGGAGGGGTGACTGGCGGGGCTCGGACCAGGTTCTGTTACCCAGAATCCTTTGCAAAGCTCAAAAATTGGCTAAAAAAACACATGTTCCTCACATTTCTGTGGCAGAAAGTTCTGGAATCTGGGAGGAGCCACAAATTTCCTTCCACCCAGCGTTCCCCCAAGTCTCCCGATAAAAATGATACCTCACTTGCGTGGGTAGGCCTAGCGCCCGCGACAGGAAACGCCCCAAAGCGCAACGTGGACACCACCAAAATTTTGGAAGAAAACAGAGGTGTTTTTTGCGAACTGACTACCTGTAGATTTTGGCCTCTAGCTCAGCCGGCACCTAGGGAAACCTACCAAACCTGTACATTTCTGAAAACTAGAGACCTAGGGGAATCCAAGGAGGGGTGACTGGCGGGGCTCGGACCAGGTTCTGTTACCCAGAATCCTTTGCAAAGCTCAAAAATTGGCTAAAAAAACACAGGTTCCACACATTTCTGTGGCAGAAAGTTCTGGAATCTGAGAGGGGCCACAAATTTCCTTCCATCCAGCGTTCCCCCACGTCTCCCGATAAAAATTATACCTCACTTGTGTGGGTAGGCCTAGCGCCCGCGACAGGAAACACCCCAAAGCGCAATGTGGACACATCACAGAAAACAGACCTGTTTTTAGCAAAGTGCCTACCTGTAGATTTTGGCCTCTAGCTCAGCCGCCACCTAGGGAAACCTACCAAACCTGTGCATTTCTGAAAACTAGAGACCTAGGGGAATCCAAGATGGGGTGATTTGTGTGGCTCGGACCAGGTTCTGTTACCCAGAATCCTTTGCAAACCTCAAAATTTGGCTAAAAAAACACATGTTCCTCACATTTCTGTGGCAGAAACTGCTGGAATCTGAGAGGAGCCACAAATGTCCTTCCACCCAGCGTTCCCCCACGTCTCCCGATAAAAATGATACCTCACTTGTGTGGGTAGGCCTAGCGCCCGCGACAGGAAACGCCCCAAAGCGCAACGTGGACACATCACAGAAAACAGACCTGTTTTTAGCAAAGTGCCTACCTGTAGATTTTGGCCTCTAGCTCAGCCGCCACCTAGGGAAACCTACCAAACCTGTGCATTTCTGAAAACTAGAGACCTAGGGGAATCCAAGGAGGGGTGACTGGCGGGGCTCGGACCAGGTTCTGTTACCCAGAATCCTTTGCAAAGCTCAAAAATTGGCTAAAAAAACACATGTTCCTCACATTTCTGTGGCAGAAAGTTCTGGAATCTGGGAGGAGCCACAAATTTCCTTCCACCCAGTGTTCCCCCAAGTCTCCC
The DNA here is from genome assembly GCF_031143425.1 of Pleurodeles waltl. Taxonomy (NCBI): domain Eukaryota; kingdom Metazoa; phylum Chordata; class Amphibia; order Caudata; family Salamandridae; genus Pleurodeles; species Pleurodeles waltl. The sequence goes on from NC_090449.1 coordinate 1,013,892,305, forward strand.
GATAAAAATGATACCTCACTTGCGTGGGTAGGCCTAGCGCCCGCGACAGGAAACGCCCCAAAGCGCAACGTGGACACCACCAAAATTTTGGAAGAAAACAGAGGTGTTTTTTGCGAAGTGACTACCTGTAGATTTTGGCCTCTAGCTCAGCCGGCACCTAGGGAAACCTACCAAACCTGTACATTTCTGAAAACTAGAGACCTAGGGGAATCCAAGGAGGGGTGACTGGCGGGGCTCGGACCAGGTTCTGTTACCCAGAATCCTTTGCAAAGCTCAAAAATTGGCTAAAAAAACACATGTTCCTGGCAGAAAGTGCTGGAATCTGAGAGGAGCCACAAATGTCCTTCCACCCAGCGTTCCCCCACGTCTCCCGATAAAAATGATACCTCACTTGTGTGGGTAGGCCTAGCGCCCGCGACAGGAAACGCCCCAAAGCGCAACGTGGACACATCACAGAAAACAGACCTGTTTTTAGCAAAGTGCCTACCTGTAGATTTTGGCCTCTAGCTCAGCCGCCACCTAGGGAAACCTACCAAACCTGTGCATTTCTGAAAACTAGAGACCTAGGGGAATCCAAGGAGGGGTGACTGGCGGGGCTCGGACCAGGTTCTGTTACCCAGAATCCTTTGCAAAGCTCAAAAATTGGCTAAAAAAACACATGTTCCTCACATTTCTGTGGCAGAAAGTTCTGGAATCTGGGAGGAGCCACAAATTTCCTTCCACCCAGCGTTCCCCCAAGTCTCCCGATAAAAATGATACCTCACTTGCGTGGGTAGGCCTAGCGCCCGCGACAGGAAACGCCCCAAAGCGCAACGTGGACACCACCAAAATTTTGGAAGAAAACAGAGGTGTTTTTTGCGAACTGACTACCTGTAGATTTTGGCCTCTAGCTCAGCCGGCACCTAGGGAAACCTACCAAACCTGTACATTTCTGAAAACTAGAGACCTAGGGGAATCCAAGGAGGGGTGACTGGCGGGGCTCGGACCAGGTTCTGTTACCCAGAATCCTTTGCAAAGCTCAAAAATTGGCTAAAAAAAAACATGTTCCTCACATTTCTGTGGCAGAAAGTTCTGGAATCCGAGAGGAGCCACAAATGTCCTTCCACCCAGCGTTCCCCCACGTCTCCCGATAAAAATGATACCTCACTTGTGTGGGTAGGCCTAGCGCCCGCGACAGGAAACGCCCCAAAGCGCAACGTGGACACATCACAGAAAACAGACCTGTTTTTAGCAAAGTGCCTACCTGTAGATTTTGGCCTCTAGCTCAGCCGCCACCTAGGGAAACCTACCAAACCTGTGCATTTCTGAAAACTAGAGACCTAGGGGAATCCAAGGAGGGGTGACTGGCGGGGCTCGGACCAGGTTCTGTTACCCAGAATCCTTTGCAAAGCTCAAAAATTGGCTAAAAAAACACATGTTCCTCACATTTCTGTGGCAGAAAGTTCTGGAATCTGGGAGGAGCCACAAATTTCCTTCCACCCAGCGTTCCCCCAAGTCTCCCGATAAAAATGATACCTCACTTGCGTGGGTAGGCCTAGCGCCCGCGACAGGAAACGCCCCAAAGCGCAACGTGGACACCACCAAAATTTTGGAAGAAAACAGAGGTGTTTTTTGCGAAGTGACTACCTGTAGATTTTGGCCTCCAGCTCAGCCGGCACCTAGGGAAACCTACCAAACCTGTACATTTCTGAAAACTAGAGACCTAGGGGAATCCAAGGAGGGGTGACTGGCGGGGCTCGGACCAGGTTCTGTTACCCAGAATCCTTTGCAAAGCTCAAAAATTGGCTAAAAAAACACATGTTCCTCACATTTCTGTGGCAGAAAGTTCTGGAATCCGAGAGGAGCCACAAATTTCCTTCCACCCAGCGTTCCCCCACGTCTCCCGATAAAAATGATACCTCACTTGTGTGGGTAGGCCTAGCGCCCGCGACAGGAAACGCCCCAAAGCGCAACGTGGACACATCACAGAAAACAGACCTGTTTTTAGCAAAGTGCCTACCTGTAGATTTTGGCCTCTAGCTCAGCCGCCACCTAGGGAAACCTACCAAACCTGTGCATTTCTGAAAACTAGAGACCTAGGGGAATCCAAGGAGGGGTGACTGGCGGGGCTCGGACCAGGTTCTGTTACCCAGAATCCTTTGCAAAGCTCAAAAATTGGCTAAAAAAACACATGTTCCTCACATTTCTGTGGCAGAAAGTTCTGGAATCTGGGAGGAGCCACAAATTTCCTTCCACCCAGCGTTCCCCCAAGTCTCCCGATAAAAATGATACCTCACTTGCGTGGGTAGGCCTAGCGCCCGCGACAGGAAACGCCCCAAAGCGCAACGTGGACACCACCAAAATTTTGGAAGAAAACAGAGGTGTTTTTTGCGAAGTGACTACCTGTAGATTTTGGCCTCTAGCTCAGCCGGCACCTAGGGAAACCTACCAAACCTGTACATTTCTGAAAACTAGAGACCTAGGGGAATCCAAGGAGGGGTGACTGGCGGGGCTCGGACCAGGTTCTGTTACCCAGAATCCTTTGCAAAGCTCAAAAATTGGCTAAAAAAACACATGTTCCTCACATTTCTGTGGCAGAAAGTTCTGGAATCCGAGAGGAGCCACAAATTTCCTTCCACCCAGCGTTCCCCCACGTCTCCCGATAAAAATGATACCTCACTTGTGTGGGTAGGCCTAGCGCCCGCGACAGGAAACGCCCCAAAGCGCAACGTGGACACATCACAGAAAACAGACCTGTTTTTAGCAAAGTGCCTACCTGTAGATTTTGGCCTCTATCTCAGCCGGCACCTAGGGAAACCTACCAAACCTGTGCATTTCTGAAAACTAGAGACCTAGGGGAATCCAAGGAGGGGTGACTGGCGGGGCTCGGACCAGGTTCTGTTACCCAGAATCCTTTGCAAAGCTCAAAAATTGGCTAAAAAAACACATGTTCCTCACATTTCTGTGGCAGAAAGTTCTGGAATCTGGGAGGAGCCACAAATTTCCTTCCACCCAGCGTTCCCCCAAGTCTCCCGATAAAAATGATACCTCACTTGCGTGGGTAGGCCTAGCGCCCGCGACAGGAAACGCCCCAAAGCGCAACGTGGACACCACCAAAATTTTGGAAGAAAACAGAGGTGTTTTTTGCGAAGTGACTACCTGTAGATTTTGGCCTCTAGCTCAGCCGGCACCTAGGGAAACCTACCAAACCTGTACATTTCTGAAAACTAGAGACCTAGGGGAATCCAAGGAGGGGTGACTGGCGGGGCTCGGACCAGTTTCTGTTACCCAGAATCCTTTGCAAAGCTCAAAAATTGGCTAAAAAAACACATGTTCCTCACATTTCTGTGGCAGAAAGTTCTGGAATCCGAGAGGAGCCACAAATTTCCTTCCACCCAGCGTTCCCCCACGTCTCCCGATAAAAATGATACCTCACTTGTGTGGGTAGATAAATACACTTGCACACGTAATAACATTGTGCATATAATGTTATAACATACAAATATTTATATGTCCCATAAGGTAATTCAAATTGTTGCATTACAATAAAATTATATACTTGGCAGTGGAAAATATATGTGTACGTCTATCACTTGGTTATAACAAGTTAAATAATAATACTCCACATTTTTAAATCCAACTACCATGTGTGGAAAACAGTGACTAGTTTATCAAAGTGTGCATGCACATCCTATTACATAGCCAAACAAAAAGAAAGAAGTGTGAATCCCATGCATAAGTCATCCCAATTAATTGCTGTGTGTTCATAGAGGATGCTATCCCAACTGTTTCAACTAATCATACCTTCACTGGAAATTGATCGTTATATATGCACCATTGTATCCTATTATAACTGTTTGGTTTGTTTCTTGTAGCCTAATAAAACACAGGTGAGATAACATAACTATTCCACAAATACTTCTTTATAGGTATACATTATTATAATATGTATATGTATATCACTCACCCAATACGACTATATTTTCTCCTTATGAATGGCTTCAATCATTATTTTTTAATCCTCTTTGTGTCCCTGAAAAGTTATATTAAGAATACGAAATTTCTCCTTATCTCTACAACCAAATCTCCCGCATTATAACCCGAAGGTTATACTCCTAATCTTAATGTTCTAGTCTTACCCGATACTATTAAGTTCGTGCGAGCGAGTACGCTATGATTGTGCCATCTTGTTTGGCCCCGGTATTTTGAAACCGAGGCTCCGTAATCCCCAACCATTTATACGTCTCTTCCTAGAATAGAAACAGAGGACGGACTCCATTCAGTCCCACTTTCATTTCTGAAATGGTAAAAACTGATGACGGACTTCATTTCGATCTTTCATTATAACAAATGCATTTCCCTCATGCTGTCGACTCGGAGTATAATGTTCCTATTCGCCTTAACAGAAATGTATATTCAGCTTCCACCAGTTAATTGAGATTAATAAATAAAATGCAAAATAGTACATTACCCAACCTCTCTATAAATTTAGTTATATATATCTTACTCCATATAATAAGTACTTATCTAAGACTATTGTCCTATGTATTTCTCAATACTCTATTGTGTTATTTAGATAACTTGTGTCTGAATAGGTATAGGCTCTTTCTTTAAATTGAACTAAATTATTCTGAAACTAGCATGATATAATTAAGTTAATACATTATACTCTAAGGAACGAATCTCACATAAATCTACATAATTCAAGACATGAAATCTAGACCTTACACAAAATTATTTATCACCTAAAAAATACTCCATCTCATAATCTGTGTTCATACCCCGTTCTACTGCTCCCAGTCTCATGATCCATTTTGATTCTCTTCTCCGTAAGTCCAAGTGGATCTTTGTTTCAGACCACTCGTAATATGTCTACTTGATGCTAAGTCCAAATCTTGTAGAACGGTAGCAACGGTAATTGGATATTCCTCATAATCAGTAATTGACATTAGTGTCACCGTATCATGGATATCCTGGATGGATAGACCACCATATACCAATTCCTCTTGTTGGGTTGCATCCTCTACTCTCCTTCTAGAATAAAAATATTTCTTGAGTTTCAATTTCCTTACAAATTTATACAAGTCTATTTTGGAATTACAAATATCTCCCTTAGAAGATGGACAGAAACCAAGACCCTTATTTAGCAAAGATATCATATCTGAAGATAACTCTTTATTTGACAAATTCACTACATTATTCTTAACCTCTGTACATAATTCTACATCTTTTTGTCCCATGATCTTGTTTTCATCCCTGAGTATGTTTTGTTTTTTTCTCCTCTTTTCCCTCTTCTGGTCTTCCTACTCGATTCTTTCTTTGATTTAGTTCCCAATTCCCCTGTTTTATTCTCTTTAATTCTTGTAAAAAACCCACTCCTTGTGAACTTGATTCTACATGTGGTTCACTCGATCCTAAATCACTAATATTAGTAGCTGAACTACTCCTCGATGTAGATGGAGATTCCATTGAGATAATGGATTCTCCTGTGGCTGTCCCACTATTTATCAAATGATCATATTTCCGCGAAAACGTAAACACTCTCCCGTTAATATAGTCCAATTCATCTCTCCTAAGTTTCCTAGCTTTCCTCTGTTTAATCTCGTCTTGGAATTTCATAATCACATCATTCAGAATAGTATAGTTCTTGTCTGTAGCTTCTTTCAGTCCCATTTCCCTTATATCCTTTTCTAGTGCATCTATCTCTAGTTGTAATTTCCCAACTTTTCTTTCTGCATTCTCTATCAGAATATCCATCAACTTCATTGAATTCATCTTTAATTCTTCTTCCCATCTCTTCAGTAAATCAGCCTCAAGATCATCATATGTAGGAAATAGGTGTGAGCGTAAACCCCTTGGTATTCTGTCCAACTTTCTATATTGCTTCAATGTTATTGCATCCCACCATCTAGACATTTCATTCCTTTTTAATTTTTCCAACCTATTGAATTTATCTCTAAGCCCTTCTTTCGTCCTCTGGTTCCCACTGCCCACAGCTTGTCGTACCGTGACCCCTTTATCTAGATTTCTAAATAATTCTTCTGCTTCTTTTAGTCTCTCTTCCATTTTCCATTTTCCAATTAGAAAAACCCTGAAAAACCACTTGTGTGGGTAGGCCTAGCGCCCGCGACAGGAAACGCCCCAAAGCGCAACGTGGACACATCACAGAAAACAGACCTGTTTTTAGCAAAGTGCCTACCTGTAGATTTTGGCCTCTAGCTCAGCCGCCACCTAGGGAAACCTACGAAACCTGTGCATTTCTGAAAACTAGAGACCTAGGGGAATCCAAGGAGGGGTGACTGGCGGGGCTCGGACCAGGTTCTGTTACCCAGAATCCTTTGCAAAGCTCAAAAATTGGCTAAAAAAACACATGTTCCTCACATTTCTGTGGCAGAAAGTTCTGGAATCTGGGATGAGCCACAAATTTCCTTCCACCCAGCGTTCCCCCAAGTCTCCCGATAAAAATGATACCTCACTTGCGTGGGTAGGCCTAGCGCCCGCGACAGGAAACGCCCCAAAGCGCAACGTGGACACCACCAAAATTTTGGAAGAAAACAGAGGTGTTTTTTCCGAAGTGACTACCTGTAGATTTTGGCCTCTAGCTCAGCCGGCACCTAGGGAAACCTACCAAACCTGTACATTTCTGAAAACTAGAGACCTAGGGGAATCCAAGGAGGGGTGACTGGCGGGGCTCGGACCAGGTTCTGTTACCCAGAATCCTTTGCAAAGCTCAAAAATTGGCTAAAAAAACACATGTTCCTCACATTTCTGTGGCAGAAAGTTCTGGAATCTGGGAGGAGCCACAAATTTCCTTCCACCCAGCGTTCCCCCAAGTCTCCCGATAAAAATGATACCTCACTTGCGTGGGTAGGCCTAGCGCCCGCGACAGGAAACGCCCCAAAGCGCAACGTGGACACCACCAAAATTTTGGAAGAAAACAGAGGTGTTTTTTGCGAAGTGACTACCTGTAGATTTTGGCCTCTAGCTCAGCCGGCACCTAGGGAAACCTACCAAACCTGTACATTTCTGAAAACTAGAGACCTAGGGGAATCCAAGGAGGGGTGACTGGCGGGGCTCGGACCAGGTTCTGTTACCCAGAATCCTTTGCAAAGCTCAAAAATTGGCTAAAAAAACACAGGTTCCACACATTTCTGTGGCAGAAAGTTCTGGAATCTGAGAGGGGCCACAAATTTCCTTCCATCCAGCGTTCCCCCACGTCTCCCGATAAAAATTATACCTCACTTGTGTGGGTAGGCCTAGCGCCCGCGACAGGAAACACCCCAAAGCGCAGCGTGGACACATCACATTTTTTCATTGAAAACAGTGCCTACCTGTAGTTTTTGGCCTGTAGCTCAGCCAGCACCTAGGGAAACCTACCAAACCTGTGCATTTCTGAAAACTAGAGACCTAGGGGAATCCAAGATGGGGTGACTTGAGGGGCTCTGACCAGGTTCTGTTACCCAGAATCCTTTCCAAACCTCAAATTTTGGCTAAAAAAACGCATTTTTCACACATTTCGGTGACAGAAAGTTCTGGAATCTGAGTGGAGCCACAAATTTCCTTCCACCCAGCGTTCCCCCAAGTCTCCTGATAAAAATGATACCTCAGTTGTGTGGGTGGGCCAGGTGCCTCCAACAGAATAAGGCCCAAAACTTGTAGAGATACAGGGGATAGTACTGCGAGTTTATAAGGACATATTCTTTTATACATCTTTAGACTGACTCTGCTTTGGGGACCCACATACGTGAGGTGTCATTTTATTTGGGAGACTGAGGGGAACACTGGGGAGTAGGAATTTTGTGCTGGAGTGGTGATCGTACGAAGAAAAGTCAGGAAAATATGCTTTTTTTAAGCACATTTTGAGGTTTACAGAGGAGTCTGGGTAAGAAAATGTTGGGGGATCCACGCAAGCCACTCCTACCTAGACTCCTTGGGGTGTCTAGTTTTAAAAAATGTCTGGCTTTGGTAGGTTTCCCTAGATGAAGGCCGCACACAGGACCAAAAACATAGGTGCCCTCTCCCCCCCCAAACACAGGTAGTTTTGTAATATATCGTTTTGATGTGCCCACATACGTCCGTGATGTGCCAAACACTAAAATTTTGAAAAGAAACACACTTAGGTTATGTGAAAAAGACCCCTCACCCACCAACCAAGTTGGTGGCATGCTTCATCATCGGGGTCCCACCTGAGGCACCTAGCGTGTCATAGGTGTGCTGCGACGCCTGATTACAGCGGAGCAGGTTTGGTAATTTTTACCACACATACTGGTTGGATTTGGCACGAGGGTGAGTGATGGTTCAGTGGATCAAATTTTACTAACAAGAGCTTTCACAAAAATGAAAAGCACTGTTAGTAACTGAAAGGCAAAAAACTGAACCAATGACTCACAGCTCGTGAGCTGTAAAGCCGCGACAAGGCACCAACCGCTTTACAGTCCATTCACACAACTTTCATACATGACACACACAAGGCCATTCACACCGCCAGCCACGGGCCCAGCACATTACAACACTCACCTCGACAGACAGCGCCACTCAAGGGCCCATCACTTACATACGCCCACATGCCTGATACAACAATCACACCAGCTGATGGGAGTGTGTGGACTGGTGTTTGGCTGGCAGTGTGTTGCAGTAGCCAACATCAAGTCAATATGTACAGTCTCAGCCAAGCCCCACTCCACACACAATGGCATCATATATATTTTTTTTTTTTTAAACAGAGGAACCCCTAACTAAGTAGAAAGAATTACAAAACAACAAACACAAAAGCTCTAACTAACAACATGACAGAAATGCTAACCATGAAACTAAACACATGAAAATACAAAACAGACATGAGTTTACACTCATGGTTGTTCCCAGAAATTCTTCTGGGTGTGGTAATTCTTAAAACAAGCACCGACACACAGCCCAGGCTTTGAAGGACAATCTGGGCAGTACATTCGAGACTCCCTCCGGATACCTCTTCGAAAACACACTCTACATTTCTTAGCTGGAAAGTCTTTTTTGGGTGTGGGAGGAATGTGCTCAGCAAAGTGGCGATCTTTCAATCTAGCCACATCCTCCACCACTGCTTCTCTAGGAACTCTGGCCTGTTCCACCACAATAAGGCTCTCTATCACTGACTCCTGAAATTTCACAAATGTCATCTTTGAGTCTGGAGACCTATCCCTAAACACAATAAAAGCATTGAAGGTTGCTAAGTGGAAGAGGTGAAGTGCTAACTTCTTATACCAAACATAAGACTTACGAATAGCAGTATAAGGTTCCAACCTCTGGTCAACTCTATCTACACCTCCCATGTGCTTATTATAATCTAAAATGCACACAGGTTTGCGCACTTCAGCAACCTGGCCCCAAACAGTCACAGGGGAAGTACTCTCATCATGGATGGTACTTAGCATGTAGACATCCCTCTTGTCTGAAAATTTCAAAGCTAGCAGCTCCTCGTTCCGCAAGGCACAGCACTGTCCCCTCTCAAGTTTTTTACAGACAAGCTTCCTTGGATAGCCTTTCCGGTTAGAACGGATTGTGCCACAAGCAACTGTGTCCACTCTAAACAATTCCTTGAACAACTGCACACCAGTGTAGAAGTTATCTACATACAAATGGTGACCTTTGTTGAACAGTCGTCTACCAAGATCCCACACTATTTTCTCAGTAACTCCAAAAGTGGGAGGACAACCAGGGGGGTCAATATTGGAATCCCTACCAGTGTACACACGGAAACTATACACATATCCTGTCCTACTTTCAGACAGCATATACAATTTAATTCCATATCGTGCCCTTTTGCTAGGAATGTACTGCCTAAAAACCAAACGACCCTTGAAGAGGACCAAAGACTCGTCCACACTTATCTCTTTGCCTGGAACATAGACCTCCGAAAACCGATCTACAAAATGATCAAGGACAGGCCTAATCTTAAAAAGACGGTCAGAATCTGGGTGATCTCGTGGCAAGGCTAATGCATTGTCAACAAAATGCAGCATCCTAAGAAGAAGCAAATACCGATTACGACTCATGGTAGCTGGAAATATAGCTGTTGCCATCAAGGGACTAGTAGACCAATAAGAAGCCAGTGACGGCTTCCTTATCAACCCCATCAAAAAAGTCAAACCCAAAAACTTTTTTAGCTCCTCCAAATTTGTGGGAATCCACTGGGCAGCTCTAGAGTGTGGCCTAAGTCTAGCAGCGTTGTCCCTCAAATGCTGCTCCGCATACAAATTAGTCTGCTCAACAATCTCTTCCAAAAACACATCATCCATGAATAACTCAAAGAAATTGATAGGCATAACGTTCTCTGTATTGGCGTTACACCCCGGGAGACCAGTAAAGGCAGGCAACTCTGGCTGCTCCATGTTTGGGGCAACCCAGACATCAGGTCTTCTAACGGGAAACCTTTCAGCCCCAGGTTGCTGCACTATTGGCACATCAATGTCCTCCTCTAAAACAGAACCTTCATCTGCACTGAGTGTGGCTTCATCATCAGAAGATTCCCCTCCAACAGAAACATCACTGCCAGAATCTCTGACTTCCTCCTCTGCCTCAGATGCAGAGTCCGTCTCATAGTCATGATCAGACTGTGACTCAAAAAGCATACCAACCACCTGCTGAGCGGTCATCCTGCGGCTAGCCATGATCTCTCCTGCTAAAATTAACTGGACAAATTCACCACCAACAACCAGCACTGTGTAAGACAAGTAACAAAGTGTAGCTTTGTTAGTAAGAGTTACAAACTCAAAAACTATACCGCTCACTTGCCTGAAAAAGCTTGATTCACCAGCAACTACACAGCAATCACCAATGATATCCCACTAAAAAGAAAGAAAGAAAGGCAAATTAGAAATAAGACAAAACAAATATCATTGTGCACAAACCTAAGGACAATTTCACACACAATCCTGCATTTAGTACACCCCCTACAAACATGTCATTCATGCATGGCAACAATACTCCTTTGGAGTAAATTGTTTTTACTTACCTAAAACATGCAACTGTGCAAACTGCAGGTCAACCACCGCCAAAACCGCAAGGAGCCACAGCAAATAAAGCAAAAGCTTTGAACTAGAACAAAAAGGAGGAAAACATTTTTTATCACAAATGCAAAGACTTCTTCAGTTGACAAACACCCCACCATCAAACATTTTAGAAATTGGTGCCTAAGTGGATTCTGCCATAGGGGCAGATGGGCCTACTAAAAAAATAGGCCTGTCTGCCCCAAGGAAGCCAAAAAATACCTTTAGTACTGTGTCCCCATGGAGAGCGACCTTTGCCAAAGGGGACAGCCCTCAAACAAAAAAAACACACACAACACTATCCCTGGTGCCTAAGTGGCTTCTGCCCCCTTGGGGGCAGGTGGGCCTAAGAAAATAGGCCCATCTGCCCCCAGGGGGTGTAGAAATGGCCAACAGGTCAATGCCCCCCTTGGGGGGGCGCCCCGTGACCAAGGGGACGCCCCCCCCACAAAAATAAACAAATAAAAAAAAATTCCCTGGCGTTCTAGTGGTTTCTGCCCCCCTTGGGGGCAGATCAGCCTAAAAATAATAGGCTGATCTGTCTCCAAGGGGTGCAGAAATGGCCTGGGTACATGTGCCCCCAAAGTGGGGGGCGACCCTTGCCCAAGCCCCCCCCCATCCACTAACACACACACACACACACTATCCCTGGTGTCTACGTGGCTTCTGCCCCCCTTGGGGGCAGGTGGTTCTAGAAAAATAGGCCCATCTGCCCCCAGGGGGGGCAGAAATGGCCAACAGGTCAATGCCCCCCTTCGGGGGGCGCCCGTGCCCAAGGGGACGCCCCCACACAAAAATAAACACATAAAAAAAAATCCCTGGCGTTCTAGTGGTTTCTGCCCCCCTTGGGGGCAGATCAGCCTAAAAATAATAGGCTGATCTGTCTCCAAGGGGTGCAGAAATGGCCTGGGTACATGTGCCCCCAAAGTGGGGGGCGACCCTTGCCCAAGCCCCCCCCCATCCACTAACACACACACACACACACACTATCCCTGGTGTCTACGTGGCTTCTGCCCCCCTTGGGGGCAGGTGGGTCTAGAAAAATAGGCCCATCTGCCCCCAGGGGGGGCAGAAATGGCCAACAGGTCAATGCCCCCCTTGGGGGGGCGCCCGTGCACAAGGGGACGCCCCCACACAAAAATAAACACATAAAAAAAAATCCCTGGCGTTCTAGTGGTTTCTGCCCCCCTTGGGGGCAGATCAGCCTAAAAATAATAGGCTGATCTGTCTCCAAGGGGTGCAGAAATGGCCTGGGTACATGTGCCCCCAAAGTGGGGGGCGACCCTTGCCCAAGCCCCCCCCCCCCATCCACTAACACACACACACACACACACACTATCCCTGGTGTCTACGTGGCTTCTGCCCCCCTTGGGGGCAGGTGGGTCTAGAAAAATAGGCCCATCTGCCCCCAGGGGGGGCAGAAATGGCCAACAGGTCAATGCCCCCCTTGGGGGGGCGCCCCGTGCCCAAGGGGACGCCCCCCCACAAAAATAAACACATAAAAAAACATCCCTGGCGTTCTAGTGGTTTCTGCCCCCCTTGGGGGCAGATCAGCCTAAAAATAATAGGCTGATCTGTCTCCAAGGGGTGCAGAAATGGCCTGGGTACATGTGCCCCCAAAGTGGGGGGCGACCCTTGCCCAAGCCCCCCCCCCCATCCACTAACACACACACACACACACACACTATCCCTGGTGTCTACGTGGCTTCTGCCCCCCTTGGGGGCAGGTGGGTCTAGAAAAATAGGCCCATCTGCCCCCAGGGGGGGCAGAAATGGCCAACAGGTCAATGCCCCCCTTGGGGGGGCGCCCCGTGCCCAAGGGGACGCCCCCCCACAAAAATAAACACATAAAAAAACATCCCTGGTGTTCTAGTGGTTTCTGCCCCCCTTGGGGGCAGATCAGCCTAAAAATAATAGGCTGATCTGTCTCCAAGGGGTGCAGAAATGGCCCTAAAAGACATGCCTCCCAAAGGGGAGCGACCCTTGCCCAAGGGGGCGCCCCCCCATCCACTACACACACAATCCCTGGTGCCTAAGTGGCTTCTGCCCCCCTTGGGGGCAGATGGACCTAAAAAAAATAGGCCGATTTGCCCCCAAGGGGGGTAGAAAAGGCCAACAGTTCTCTGCCCCCTTGGGGGGGGCGCCCCTTGCCCAAGGGGGCACCCCCCCCCCACATAAATACACATAAAAATAAAAAACCCTGGTGATCTAGTGTTTTCTGCCCCCCTTGGGGGCAGATCTGGCTAAAAAGTAGCCAATCTGCCCTCAAGGGGGGCAGAAATGGCCCTAAAGGACATGCCCCCCACAGGGGAGCGACCCTTGCCCAAGGGGGCGCCCCCCCATTCACTACACACACAATCCCTGGTGCCTAAGTGGCTTCTGCCCCCCTTGGGGGCAGATGGACCTAAAAAAAATAGGCCGATCTGCCCCCAAGGGGGGCAGAAAAGGCCAACAGTTCTCTGCCCCCTTGGGGGGGGCGCCCCTTGCCCAAGGGGCACCCCCCCAACATAAATGCACAGAAAATAAAAATCCCTGGTGATCCAGTGGTTTCTGCCCCCCTTGGGGGCAGATCCGCCTAAAAAGTAGGCCAATCTGCCCCCAAGGGGGGCAGAAATGGCCGTAACAAATTGCCCCCACAAGGGGAGCGACCCTTGCCCAAGGGGCCGCTCCCCGCATGCCAAAAACAGGTAACAACAATAAAAAAAAAAAATCCCTGGTGTCTAGTGGGCATTCCTGCTGCCCGATCGCAATGCGATCGGGCAGCAGGAATGCTCAAAGAGACACCGGGGGAAAGGAAAAGCCTTTCCTTTCCCCCGGTGCCTCTTTAGCCCAAACCCCCCACCCACCGGGAAGAGGAACTCACCTCTTCTCCGTTCGCCGCACAGGAAGCAAATGGCTTCCTGTGCGGCGAAATCCCCATAATGAAGTCAGCGCGCGATCGCGCGCTGACGTCATTATGGGGGGGTGGGGGGGTCGGGGGTGGAAGGGGAAGGGCTTCCCCTTCCATCCCTGACTTTGGGGGGCTGGGGGGAAGCACACAGAGGGAGCGAGAGCGCTCCCTCTGGGCTGTGTGCCGAGGACGTAGTGGTTACGTCCTCGGCACAGCAGCACTGTGCCGCGGGACGTAACCACTACGTCCGCGGCACAGAAGGGGTTAAGGTTTCCATGATATGGCATATTCAATTTAAGAAATATTGAGAACTTGAGGAGGGTGTTGGACGAGATGAAACCGCCTCCTAGACCTGCACAATATGAAGCGGTAAATGCCTGGGAATGTGGTGCCCAAGCTAGAGAAAGGGAGAAATATCAGGGTAGACCTTGAACAGCCGTACCAACTTATGTAGATGCTAGATAGGCTGCAGAAGGCAAAAGGTGGAGAACTGATATGATTAAAGGGGTTAGATTATATCCAGCTTTAACAACTGATACATCTGAGAGAGAGGAAAAAAGAAAAATACTAAGAAACAGAAAGAAGGAAAAAAAAGGACCTGATGATATGAGTGAAGTCAGCAATAGTGACTCTGGAGACAGTTTTTTGGATGTGTTACTACCTCAACGTCGACCTCCGTACAATGAAGCGAAGGGGGTGTGGGGTGAGAGCGGTAGAGGTCCCAAACCTACCCCTCTTGGGAAAATTAGTCCAAGTTGTAAGAGTAGCAAACAAACAGATGACAACTCAGGAAACTGAACCAATCCTGGAAAAAATAGGGTCCTTTGAAGACAAACACAGATTTGTGGTTTGCAGTCCAGCACAGTAAATCTTTTGGGAAGCGATTTGCACACTAGCAGGCATATAGATGCAAACTCATGATGAAGATGCTGCCTTCAAATTGGCAAATTATGTGTCCTATTGTACTTTGTTCACACCGTTGACATTGATGATTTACCCCTAGACTTGAGAGACCCAGTCAAAATGGAAGTGTGTGATCTTTCAGGGAAGGACATCGGACTGATTAAAAGCTGTCCAAATAACAGTTAAGCCAAATATTGAGTTCCAAAGAGCACTCCAATACAATCTGATGCCTGAGATGATTGCAGGAATCATCCCGTAATCTAGACCATGTTTCAGCAAGTCATTCTAAAAGAAATAATGTTCAGTCTTGCACTTCCCTAATTATGGGCATACAAAAGCCGAGTGGGAAACATAGAATCGTGCAAGACCTGCGCAAGGTGAAGAACATAGTTGTTCCTTGTTGTCCTGTGGTACCAAATCCAGCTGTGATATTGTTTCAGATTCTATGTAAGGCTGCGTGGTTCACTGTCACTGATTTATGTAAAGCCTTTTTCTTGATACTGTTACATAAGGATAGTCAGCTCCTCTTCACATTTCAGTTTGGAAATCGTGTTTTAGCATGGTGCTGAGTCCCGCAAGGGTACATGGAGAGTCCTTCTATTTTTAACCAGATTCTTAAGACAAATCTGGAATCCTTGGTTATGCTTTGTAACTCAGTTCTGATCCAATATATCAACAACATTTTGGTGGCATTGAATACCGAAGAAGCATGTAAACAAGATACAATCGCATTGTTGAACCACCTGGCTGAGGATGGACATAAAGGGCCTCATTATGACCCTGGCGGTCTAATGACCCTCAGGATCGCGCTGGCGGCCAGACCTCCACCAATATGGTGGTCCATCCACCACATTACGACCGCAGTGGTCCGACCGCCAGCACCGCCAGTTTTCATCTACACGACAGTCTGGTGGTCCTAATCTGCCAGGGCAGCACTGCAAGCAGCGCTGCCCTGGGGATTATGACCCCCTTCTCCGCCAGCGGTTTCATGGTGGCAGCACAGCCATGAAAAGGCTGGCAGACACCGGGTGCCCCATGGGGGCCCCTGCACTGTCCATGCACCTGGCATGGGCAGTGCAGGGGCCCCCCTGGCCAGCCCCATTGCAAAGTTCACTGTCTGCAAAGCAGACAATGAACTTTGCAATGGGTGCTGTTGCACCCTATGCACTACAGCATTGCTGCCGGCTCTCGTGTGAGACAGAGACAATGTTGTAGGCTGTTTCCCGCTTGGCCAGCGGGCTGAAACTGTGTTTCCGCCCACTGATCCAGCGGGTAACTCGTAATGGCCCCGGCGGGGAGGCAGCCACATTGGCGGCAACCTCCCTGTGGGAACTTCGGCAGACAGGCTTTTCCATCCTCCTAAGTCGGAATGAGGGCCTAAGTGCCCCCTGTTAAGTTGCAATATTGTCAAAAAGTCTGATATCTTGGTCACCATATTGAGAAAGGAGCAAGGAAAGTGTCACAAGAGAGAATTTCTGCCATTTAGAAAATTAATCCACCAACTACACAAAGAGAAGTCACGTTGTTTTTGGGATTGGTGGGCTACTGTTGTCAGTGGATTCACAACTTTTCCCTAGTGGCCAAGCCTTTACAGAGACTGACACATAAGGATGTGTCTGATCTGGTACCATGAGATAATGATTGTTTGATGTCTTTCTTAGAGCTAAGAAAATACCTCTGTCATGTCCCAGCTCTATGGATGTCTGATTGCAAAACATCTTTTCAACTTTTCTACAGTGAGAGGGAAGGCTGCAATTTCTCAGTGCTTACGCAAACCCTCAAAATTCCAGGAGGCCTGTGGTTCATTTTCTGCTACATTAGAACCTGTAGCCTCTGCTTTGCCCGGCTGTCTCAAGATATGCTGCCTCAGTTAACACATTTAGAGAGATGTGAAAATATTGTAATGGGACACTCGTTAATGTTTATGTGTCTCATTCAGTTGAGTTGCTGTTGACTAATACTAAAACTCAGCACATGACTAGCAGCCAACGCACCAAATATGAGCAGGTCATATTGGCAGCAGAGAATGTAACTGTCAAGCGCTGTGGTGTTCTGAACCCCTCAACTCTTTTACTCATGCCTGAATATGTAAATAATGTTGAATGTTAAGTGGACCATGATTGTCTTGATGTTACTGAATTGTGCACCAAGCCGAGATCAGACATACGAGATGAATCATTACCTGAATCTGATTTTATGCTCTATGTCGATGGCTCATGCTTATGAGACATTGGGGAAAGCTTAAGAGCTGCTTACACTGTCATCACTCTTTCCAGACTTTGGGCAATAACTATGCAGATGAGGTTTCGAAGTATTGTGCACACAATGCTTGTACCTTCAATGGGGAGTACACAAATGAGGGAATGAATGAGACTAACTACAACCTAACTACAACCTTTTGTTGACTACAGCTGATACCTGGAAGTAAGTAAAGAGAATTCAAGAGGAAATGTCAAAGGAAGAAAAGCAAAAGTTGTGTCAAGAGAGAAGATGACATTTGGGTTTCAGTGGATGGAAGCCCAGTGTTCCCAAATAGTTTGTTGCCCTCAGTGGTTAATCACTTCCAAGGTCTGGCTCATGTTGGAAGAGATGCCATGGGGAGGTTTTTGGACAGACTTGGTCCAATCCTAAGCTTAGGTTGATGGAGGAAGCCTTGTGTCACAGATCTTTGTGTGTCAACAAAGCAATGCTGGGAAGAGAACTGCAGTTATATTGAGTCATGTAGGGAGATCAAGAGGACCATTTAACAGGATGCAGTTAGATTTCATTGAGATGCATGTGTGTAAATGGTTGAGATACATTTTGGTGGTTGTGTGTATCTTCTCACATTAAGGCAAAGCATATCCAACTAAAAGAAACAATAGTCTCATAGTAGCAAAGCTGTTGTTAAGAGAACTCATACCCAGGTTTGGTTTTCCTACTTCTCTGGAACCAGATCGCAGGACTCATTTTAATAATGAGATCCTGAGGTTGTGTACAGCATTATAGGTGGAGCAGAAACTGCTTTCCAGCAACAGCCCTGAGGCATTGCGTCTTGTGGAGCAGGTCAATGGTATGCTGAAATCCAGATTGGCAAAGGTGTGTGCTTCGACATCTCTGAATAGGCTTGATGCTTTGCCCTGTGTGTTGATGAGTCTCCAGAGTGTATCTGATTGAAAGACTGGACTGTCCCTCCACAAGATCATTATGGGGAGGGTGATGAGATTGCCTGTGATTCCTGTGAATTCACTTGTGAACATTACCAATGATATAATCCTTGACTTTTGCAAAGGCCTGGCTGACGTGGTGCATTCTGTGTTTCATCAGTTTGGAGCATCTACAGCTTCACCGCATCGAGAGCAGTGCCATGATCTGAGTCCTGGTGACTTGGTCTTGGTGAAGAAACATGTCAGGAAGAAGTGTTTGGAACCCTATTGACGTGGGCCATACCAGGTGATCCTGGTCACCACAACTGCTATAAATCCTATTCACATCTCTCTTGACAAAATATCTAGAGAAGTGTCTGTGATGCTGATACTTTTCTTCTAAACATTTCCTTAGTTATTTGGATAGTTAGGACCTTAGATTAAATAGTACAACTGAAGAATCTAAGCCTGAATTCGATACATAATATGCTTTTACTTATTTTCTGTATTGTTGCTATTGATATAGTAGTCTTTTATATGTTGGTGAAATTTGGTGATTCTTTAAATATATAGCATGTTTTTGAGACTTCTTTATGTAAGTTTGACTTTGAGTCGATAATAAATCCTTTCCTACACTTTAAGTTTGTTTCTGAGATTAGGGGGTCATTATGAACACAGCGGTTTTTATTTCCGTGTTCATGCTGGCGGTCTTTCCAGTGACCGCCAGCCCACCTGGAACCCCGCCGGCCATATTATAAACATTCTGCTGGGCCGGCGGGAGGAAACATTGTTTCCGCCCGCCAGCCCAGCAGAATGCCTGGCTGGGACATTGCCGGCGGCTCCACAAGGAGCCACCGTCAATGCCTCTGTGCGGCGGGTGCAGCTGCACCCGTTGCGCAGATCACTGCCTGTAAATCGAGCAGTGACCTGCGTGATGGGGCACTGCACAGGGGCCCCTGCACTGCCAATGCCAAGTGCATGGGCAGTGCAGTGCATGCAAGTGCATGGGCAGTGCAGGGGCCCCCAGAGGGGCGCCGAAGCACCCCTTCCGCCAGCCTTTCCCTGGCAGGTTTCCCATGGTGGAAATGGGATCATTATCTGAGGGGCAGCAGTGCTGCCCTGTCTGATAATGATGCCGTCCACCGCCAGGCTGCCTGTCGGAGGCATTCTGGCGGTGGAGGAGGGCTGCCTATGGCCCTGTCATCATTATGTGGCGTTCTGGGCCACCATGCGGGATGGTGGGATTTCCCGCCACTGTCGGCATGGCGGCCTAGACCGCCAAGTTCATAATGAGGGCCTTAATGTGTGTCCACATGGGTTACACTGTCATTTAATATAATGAGTGGACTCAAAAACGATTTGTCTAACAAAGAGATTGGAAGTAAAGCCAAGGCTGGATCATTTGTGTCAGCTTTTAAAATTGCAGTGGGTGATTTTAGAACTTACAATAAAATGAGCAGTTTGTCATTACAACTTTTTATTGTAGAAAGAGTAGCGTAGCAAGGGTGTCATTTTCTTGTGTAAGCAAGGAAAATGGCCCCTGTGAATGATGTTGGGGTAGTAAAATACAGCAACATACAGCAATTAACATGGTTCAATGCACTCTTCTGGGCTATTGGCCCAGTGCCACTGCACCTGCTGCATTAATGGTACCTACACCCTTGTATATGTAAATATAAAACATGCACTAGATATCGACCTGTAATCTTTAGGTAAAATGAATCCACTCCCAGTAGGATAGCCCAGATGTTAATGCACCCACTACAACAAGCTGTTTACTATCCACATTGTATGTCACTAAGTAAGCAAAGTCAGTTAGGTGCCTGTTGCATGCATAATTTGTGCAACTTGGCAGTCACAGGTTGCAGTTCCAGTAACCAATACAATGGGTCACTGCATATGAGCAGAAAATCTGTGTATACATTGCAGGTTATGCCCAAATCCTATTCAGATGGGACGAGGAGTTCTGTGACTGGTGTCAAAACTGATATGAAGCCTTCAAGTCAAAGGCTGCAGTTCCACTTTGATGGGTGAACTGATCAATGTACCTGCTGCTGAGAGATGGATGTATGCTGCAGGTCCCATTCCAACCCTTTATGATACCTCACTGGGTTGAGCACCTGCACAGAGATATGGGTTTAGCAGACAGGCCACAAATTCCAATGCAAGTAGCATAGTTCAATGGGTAATACTCCTGCTACAAAGATGTGGCTGTAAACTTCAAGGGATTATAATGTGTGGGTGGGATGATGCCTGCTGCTGAAAATCTAAAATTAAGGCCCTCATTATGAACACGGCAGTGAACACCGCACTGCCGGCGGTGACGGTAAAAGCCCCCAACAGAGGAGCGGTCCGGGCCGCCAAATAATGAACCAACTGAAACACAGGCATCCTGAAAACCACCTACCACCAGCAGAGGAGTGCCGACAATGACGACAGAGCCCGCCCACAGGCCGACGGAAAGGCCCTACCCGCCCATTAAATAATGAACCACTAGACCGGCGTCAGTTCTGGGGTGGGAACCACCGCCACGCAAAGCCAGGCAGAAACGAACCAAATATAAGGAAACACTCACCAGGGCTAACACAACACGCTGAAGCTACCATGGGTAGAGAGCTGCAGGTCATGCCAGCCCTTCTCCTTGCCATATACCTCCATGACCGAGACCGCCAATGAAGACGACAATGGTAAGTACCACAACCTACAAAACAAGGGAAGAAAGGGCACAGTTACATACCCACCCACTCCACCCACCCTGCAACGCTCCCACAACCCTTCACAGCAGCACAACCCATACACCCCACAGCAAGAGGAACTTACCTGACACAAGGCAAATCCAACCTGCCCAAAGTACATACATGTGCCCCACACCAACAAACAATGAAATGAGAAACCACGGATCCAGAGTGTGCCGCCAAAACACAGGCCACACATTAACTTTTAATGCAGTTCTCTGAGCAAACGATTTCTAAATAAGGCCAATGGCCAGTATGTAGTGCTATGAGCACCCAGCCTGACTCCCACGAGTGCTACGGTACTCCACCTTATAGGGGCAACAATGGGGCAACCAGGCACCTCAGGGAACAGGGGCAGGGGTTGGTGGGGGGTGGGGATTTACGATGGGGTGGGGTTTGGATTTGCGTTCGGAAGGTGGAGGGTGTTTGGGTTTGGCCTTGGAAGGTGGGGGAGTGTGCTTGGACTGGGTGGAGCCAGATGGAATTGGCTCAGCACAGGGCTTCTTCCTCTCTAGGGAAGGGACATGTGAATGTGAAGGGCGGACAGGGGCGGGCTGGGACGTGGAAGGAGTGGAAAGGGCAATGAGGTGTGCATGTTTAGGGACGAGACGGGGTGGGCCAGTGGGTGGAATAGGTCAGCACGGGAGAGGAAAAGTTTCTTTGGTGCAATTGGGTTGGACCTGGAGGAGGGTGTGGGAGTGGAGGTAGAGGGTGTGGTCGAAAGTGGTGTAGGTGTTCGTGTTGTGGGTGCAGGTGAATGGACATTATGCTGAGGTGTGGTGGATGTGTGATGGGTGGGTGTTTTGGTGCATTTGTGTGTTTTTGGAGAAGAGGGTGGACACAGTGGGACAAGACAGGCTACCAGTGTGAATGTATGTTGTGTGGGTGTCTGCAAGTCTGGTGAGTGTGCTGCATGGGTCAACTGAAGTAGTTGTGGTGAGTGCAGGTGTGGTGTCTGGGGTGCATGTATGGATGTGTGCTATTGTTGTGACTGCAGGAATAGTGTCAGCAACAGTGAATTAAGGTGCAGTGCCTGGGGGTGTGTACCTAGAGGGGACAGACAGGGAGGAGGAAGAGGTGGGCACACTGGGGGAAGTGAATGTTACTGTGTGTGCATGTGTATGTTGGCTGTGTGACTGCTTGTGGTGGGAGGTGTTGTGCTTGTGTTTTGAAGTGTGCTTCTTGTGTGCTGAGGTGTGTGCCTGCATGTCAGAATGTGTGCTTTGGACGGGTGAAGGGAGTGGGGTGCTGGAAGGGGTAGAGGAGGTTGGAGGGGGGACGGAATGACCAGGGACACTGGCTGCCGTCAAAGAGGAGGCCAGAGCTTGAAAAGATCTCTGTAGGCCAGACACAGCACTGTGAATGCCAGCCAGATAGGCATTGGTCTGCTGCATCTCTGATGCTAGCCCCTGGATGGCATTGACGATGGTTGTCTGCCCTACAGAGACGGTCCTCAGGAGGTCAATAGCCTTCTCCGTGAGGGCAGCAGGGCTGACTGGTGCAGGGGTAGAGGTGCCTGGGGTGAAGGAAACGCCCACCCTTCTGGGTGAGCGGGCACGGGCAACTCAGTGGGGAGCAAATGGGAGGGCGGTGATGGTATGGGGGTGGCGGAAGATGATGCAGTAGGTGTGGGCCCACTAGGGTGCACCACCGCCAGGGAGCCCCCATCGGAGGAGGTATCAGAGTCACTACCTCCACCGGTAGTTGCCTCCCCCCTGGTACTCCCCTTGCCCTCCAACCCACTGGTCCCCTTGGCGTCGGACGACTCTACCTCCGAGGATCCCTGGGCCGCTGCATCCCCACTTGCCGGTGCCTCAGCTCCCTCGTCAGATGATGCTGATATACAGGGACAACACAACAGAACAGGGATGGGGAGACAAAAAAACAGAGACATTTGTAAATAGCTGAATGGAGTGAACATAGTGGTTCATACATACACCCACCCAGAAGACCCTCCAACAGGCAGCACCTTCCACTATACCCATGACTATGCTTCTGACTAGTGCCCAGAACCCTGCTCTACAGCCATTCCCTAAACGACTTAAGGACGCGACATGTAGGAGACCTGACCAAAACACCCCTACTCCCCACGGGGCCATCATGTAGATGGACATCAGTCAGAGTCCCTGGAACTAAGCAGCATAAACCTGAATGCACGCACAGACATCCATCAAGGGTCAAATATATGGTGGGTGTACTCACTCCCTTTTGACTGCTGTGCAGCCTTCAAGCGCCCATCCAGGTCTGGGTATGCCACCCCCAGGATGCATAGCATAAGGGGGGGTCAGTGCCCGACGGGCACCCCTTCTCCGTTGGGAGGACTTCCTGTCAGAGTCACCAGATCCTCGGGGTCCGTGCACGTTCCCAACACTTCCACCACAAGACAGCTCCAATACTCTGATTAGATTTATCACAGAGTCTAAGAGAGTCCAAGTGGGGAAAAGGGGATTAGGACGGGAACAGCTGGGAAGGAGACCTGTAGGAAGCAAAAGGTTAAAACACAACATCAAAATTACATCTCATGAAATCAGTACCATGCTACAACTCTAAGCTTCCTCTTTTCCGAAAAAACATGAACAACCCTGGAATAATCCTAAAACTGACTAGGCTTTAGATGACCGAATACCTGAGGAGGAAACATGAAAAGTTAAATAGGACTTTCAGATTCGAGTACTTTCTTTAGCATGAGAATCAGGAAACACTCTGAGCAATTTCTAAACAACCATATGAATCTCCTTTTAGGAATACATATCAGGAACACACAGCATTACATCTAGAACTCTGGTATTGTTGTGTTCATCTCAGAAAAAAACATTGGGAAGTAAATTGCGCACATTGCAGATTTTTATATGAGTATTAAACACCATAAAGTTTTGTGTACCATGAAATCACACAATGTAGATTCAAGGAATAAATCACGCGACATGTCAACTTGAAATGCTACCAAGAAAATGTCTTATAATGGTAGCGCACAGTAACTTACATTATTTATACACGAGGAAAGAATTGCGCGTCTTGCCGATTCAAATGCCACCATACAAAAGCCAAGAAATGGTAGCGCACAATGAATAACATGAAAAAACACTCGAGGAAAGAATCGCACGTGTTGCCGATTCGAATGCCACCATGTAAATGCCAGAAAAGGTAGCGCGCAATGAACAACAAAGTTAAATGCTCATGAAACGAGTTGCACGTCTTGCCAACTCGTAAAACATCATGTAAATGTCAAGAAATATCAGCGCGCAATGAACAATAATGTAATAACGAAGTCAAATCTTTATGGAATAAATTGTGCGTCCTCCCTATTTGCAAACCACCATACAAATGTCAAAAAATGGCAGCGCACAAGTAATCTGTTATTCATTTAAGAATTAAAATCAAAAATATGAAGATTCTCAATTACGGTGTTGGGAAATGTCCAAACACCGTCTTACCGCCTGGAAACAGTGATCACCAATGAGAGATGAGTGCAGAAGACTGGAAAATCCAAATAGGCCGCCGGGACAGGAGCTCAGGAAGAAGCTGCTGCTCTGCACCAGGACCTCTGAATAGTGAGCACTGGAAGTTGGGCTGACTCTCTTTTATAGAATCTTGGCCCAGCCTAGAACCACGCCCAGGCATGTTGCAGGGAAAGTCTCCAGAAGGCCCTGGAAAAGGACCACACCCTAACACACTCTGAATGTCTGCAGCAATACATTGTAAATGTTCAGTATTTATAAGCACCTTAAAAATGAATCTTTTGGATGGAATTCTGCAATGCAAAAGTTTAAACAATAACATATCATCACAATGCATAAATTACTTTATCTTGCGAGTGTTGGGTTTTTGCATTCTAGATGCCCGTAGAGCGCGCACTGTCCTGGTGTTGACACTTCCCCAGCTGGGCCTCGCAGATTTTTCACGCCCAGCGCCGCAGGTCCTCCCACCTCTTCCTGCAGTGGGTGCTCTGCCGGTTGTAGACCCCCAGGGTCCGCACCTCCTTAGTGATGGCATACCAAAGTGCCCTCTTCTGGTGGGCGCTTACCTAAACGGGACACACATTAATGTAACACAGAGGTCATGCACTTGCCAAACATATACAGCTGGCTATATGTCCACTATGGGACGGACAGTACAAACGGACTAACAGCCCATACACACGCAGCATGTCATGAACTCTGGCCCATCCAGGGTCAGAGGTGCACACATGTATGCTGCCAACACCAACCATTACACACATCCATGGCCCCCAATCCCCCTACTCACCTGTACCTCTGGCCGTCTGTAAAGCTTGGCGTACAGGGGCAGGACCCCGTCCACGAGCCTCTCCAATTCCTCTTGGGTGAAGGCCAAAGCCCTTTCCCCTGCAACACGTGCCACTTCCATGACCAGAGGCAGGACCCAGCAGTACACTCAGTGGAGTACCTGCTTGCACGAGATCAGGGAGTCAAGTGAAGTTGGGGTGACGACTTCGCGTGCGCACCGCGGCGGTGTGCACCGTCACCGCCGGTGGCGACCATGATACGCTAGGATTCCCCATTAACATCCATGTTAACCAATGATTTTGCGCACGGCGGTAAACACCGCCTTACACTGTTACGTCAACCGCAAGCGGTATGAGGTCACTTCCACAACGGCAGTTCTGGATTACAGGGGGCAGACATTTTGGCATAAGCTACGCATTTATAAAACTGCCATTTGCACAATGCAGGCCCTACTGTTCCCCAAATGCACATAGGCATGTGAAAATTAACATGACCTCACCTGACAAGCGCTGATCTATCTTTGTTGTCAAGTTTATGTTATGTGATACACATTATGCATTTAAGACAATCAAGTCAGCAGTGCTCAATGACTGATAATGTGTGCCCATGTATGTGTGTTCCTCACACATGTTTACAACTCCTCCTAGGTACCGACCCTTGGGGCGAGGAAGGGCCCCATCGGTGTACAGACCACTTGTGGATTTGCGGACCATGGTGGAGCGTAACAGCATTATCAATTACCGACTCACCCGTGCAACTATTCTTGAACTTTGTGCATTACTGGATCCTGCACTGACTCTGGCAAATCGTAATCAGCATGCCATCTCTACTGAAGTGCAGGTGCTTTCTGCACTCCATTTCCCGGCCACAGGCTCATTTCAAGTGACAGTGGGCATGGGTGCTGGTTTTTCACAGCCAATGTTTAGCATTATACTGACAAGATTCCTGAATGCATTTGTACGACACCTGCAGCCTTTGTGAGATTTCCCTAAAGTACTGACTTCCCGACCATCAAGTCGGACTTCTATGCCTTTGCCAACATACCACATGTGATAGGTGCCATCCATGGCACCCACATACCTATAATCCCCCCAAGAGTAAGTGAACAGGTGTACAGAAACCGGAAAATCTCTCACTCCATGAACATTCAATTGGTGTGTACTGCAGACCAGTACATCACACATGCGAATGCCATGTTCCCTGGTTCAGTCCATTATTCATTTGTGCTGAGGAACAGTAGTGTGCCACAGAAGGTGGAACATCTACAAGAGGACAGGGGGTGGATCATAGGTAGGTGTTTCTGTCACTTATTGTCACCCTGCAGACAGCAAGCCTGTCTGCCTCTGAGGCTTGTCAATTTAAGTGGTGTTGTTAACCTTTTTCTAGGTGATTCTGTCTATCCCAACTTGCGTTGGCTCCTGGCACCAGTGAGGAACCCTGGAACAGATGCAGAGAGGAATTACAATGAGGCCCATGGACGTACTAGGAGGGTGATAGAGCGCACAATAGGTCTCCTGAAGGCTAGATTTCATTGCCTACATATCTCTGGCGGTTCCCTGGCTAATGGGCCTGAAAAGGTGTGTAGAATAGTGGTGGCCTGCTGCATGCTGCACAACGTGCCGGTGAGAAATTCTATCCCTCTCTTGGAGGTGGAGGGTGCTGTAAATCCAGACCAGCTTCCTCAGAGAGGGGACAAAAGTGATGGTGATGATGAGGAAGGGGAAGATGTAAATTCCAGGACCCAACTCATACAACTCTACTTCCAGTAACTATGTGGGACTCATGGATGAGATTGGTGTCTGTGCATCATACTGTCAGTGTGCCCTGTCGTCTGGGGGGGGGGGGAGGGCTGGAATATACTAATTGCCACTGTGTCCAGGTCTGCTAGGACAGAATACAATTTAGTGTTTTTTTTCAAAACATATTTAGGCACAACAACATGTAAGACGAGTGGTTCATTTCATGCTACGCAGGTACAAATAAAGGAGTTATCAACCAGTTGCATCCATACTTCACTTTGTTCACACATAATAACAGGGGACATTGTTATAGGTGTTTTATTTGGTGCAGGGATAAAATTGTGGAAATTACAGTGATGGCAGTGGGTCAATGGTGGATATCCTAAATGCCAACATGGTGGCAGCATTGTTGTCAGTATTCGTAGGGCCATCAATGCTTACATGAGTTCTTAGTTATTGTTAGCACTGTTTGGTGGTTGATTGAGTGGGATAGTTGGTGGACAGTTTTTAGCAGAATCACTTCTTTGAGGGGGCCTTGTTCTTGGCAGGTGTTCCTGTCCCATATCTTGGCCTGAGGGTCTGTTTGGCCGCCTGTTGTTGGGCTGTAGGGGATGAGATGGAGGTCCCCTGTGTTTCCTCAGAGGGTAGTTTGTGTGAAGTTGCTGCTGATGTCCTTATTATCCCATCTTTCTCCTGTGCTGTAGTGGGGGCTTCCTGTTCTGTGTGGGCCTCAGGCTGTGTTTGGACAAGCTGCTGCAGCACACCTGCTATGCTGGCCATTGTGGCGTTGTGCAGTTTCCACTGCTCTATGGCCTCTTGGTGATGTGCATGCTGCATCCTCTGACTCTGCTTCAGGGTGGACACTATCTGGGCCAATCTGTCATGGGTATGGTGGTAGGCCCCCAGGACCTCAGAGATCACGTCCTGGGCTGCAGCATCCATCCTGTGGCCTCCCCCCTGGGCCAGTGATGCCCTCCCACTGGGCCTAGCCCCCTGTGCCTGTGTCCCCTGCACAGGTCTGGCGGTGCCACTTGTACTGGGGCCATCGTCTTCCTGCCTGTTGGTAGGGGGTTACTGTGGCCTCTGTACATGTGTTCCACCAGTCTGTGACCTGGATACACAGGTGTGGGGATGGTTGCCCTGGGCTGAAGTTATTGCCTGGGTGGTAGGGGTGTCAGTGGTATCCTGGGTGGGGCTGCTGGTTGGTGACAGTCCAGGACTGTGTGAGGGGCCAGCCTGCTTATCAGTGTCCAGGGTTCCATCCCCAGTGTCCTGTGAGGTGCCTCTGTCTCCCTGGGGGGCACTGCCACTCCTTGTCCTGTCCGTCAGGGTGGCATGGGCGGTGGTGCCTGTTGGGGGAAATGGACATGTCTGTTACATTAGCATGGTCGGATGGGGTGCAGAGGCCTGGGCGGATTTGTGCAGCTTACACACTTTGGGGCCATGCAGGATACTTTAGTGGGGTTAGCATTGCTTTTAGCTTAGGATGTGGAGGTGCATGGGTGTTATAGGCCATTGTGTTTCCTTGCAGGGGTAGGTGGCTGTGCACAGGGGGAGGGATGTGGGCCTGTTAGTGAGTTTGTGGGCATGCAGGGGTAGTGGATTCAGTGTCTGTGGGCTGGGTGGGGTGTTGGTCCTGGTGGGTGTTGGAGGGGTGGGGTGGTGCATGCATTACAGGTGTGATAGATATGGGGTAAATGTAGACGACTTACCCAAGTCCATTCCTCCAGTGAGTCCAGTGAGGCCCTCAGGGTGCAGGATGGCCAGTACCTTTTCCTCCCAGTCAGTATATTCGGGTGGTTTTGGTGGAGGTCCTCCCCAGTCTACTGGACTGCAATATGGTGCCTGGATGCCATGGCCCTGACCTTCCCTCGCAGGTCGTTCCATCTCTTGCGGATGTCATCCCTGGTGCGTGGATGGTGTCCCACTGCATTGACCCTGTTGACAGTGGTCTGCCATAGCTCCATCTTCCTGGTGATGGGTGTGTGCGGCACCTGAGCCCCGAACAGTTGTGGCTTGACCTTCAGGATCTCGCCCACCATGGTCCTTAGCTCCCTTTCTGTGAAGCGTGGGTGTTTGGGGGTTGCCATGGTGAGTGTCGTGAATGGTGTCTGGTGTGGATCTCGGTGAGGGTGCTCTTCTGTGGTTGGGTGTAAGTCTTGTGGATTGTGGCGTTCGGTGTCTGCTTCTGGTGATCTCTGTCTTCGTTGGCCTACTTTTGTTGCAAAGGTTTGTGGGGTGTGTCTGTGAGTGTTTTATGGTGTTGTGGATGTGTGTCAGGTGTGTGGGTTTCTAATTTATCCAATGTGTGCACTTCTGACTGTTGGGTCCACTTGCCACCCGTGGTGGTCTGCATCGCCATTGGTCGTTTGGCTTCCACTGACTGCCAAGGTGATTTGTGCATCATTATTTGGAGGGTGGGATGTGGGTGTGCTCGGCGGTGGCCGGGTGGGAGATCCAGCATTTCCGCCGACAAGGTCCTGGAGGAGACTGGTGGACTGGTGATTTTTGTCGGAATCAGATTTTTGAGCATGGGAAATCCAATGCTAGAGGATGTTATTAAAGTAGCCAAGAGTATTGAACTGGGACAGATTTCACTGAAGGAACTCACAGCTTGTCCTGGTGTGAAAGACAATGAGCATCTTCAAGTTAACGCAGTTGCAAAAACCGGAGTGGTAAAAAAAAAAGTGACTTGAAGAAATCTGAAAACACTTTCTTCAGGTGTTCCAACATATGTTTTAGGTGTGGGTATGCACCACACAACAGAGATGGTAGAAGTTGTCCTGCAAAACACGTTGTATGTAGGAAATGCGGTAAACTAGGCCATTTTGCTAAAGTTTGTCAATCTACGTCTAATAAGCAACTTAAAGTAAGTAGCGTAGTAGATGAAGACGACAATAGGGATAAGCTTTTGGCCAAGGAATTTCAGGACATGATTGTTGTAGTCACTGATAATGGCATGGGTGTTAAAGACCAGAACCAATGTATTGATCCCCTGGTAGATATTCGGGTAGGAGATAAATGGTTACACTTGTTGGTTGACTCAGGGGCACGCATTATGATGATCACGTCTGAGTTGTTTCACAACAATTGGGGTGATAGAAATGTGTTTCCACCAGATAGAGCACCAGTCTCCTATGAGGGCAGGAAAATAGATTTAGAAGGATATATAGAAGACAGTCTAGAGCTCAAAGGACATAAGATCTTTGGGAAAATCTATGTGGCGTACAAAGGTTTGAACATTTTGGGTTGGTACCACCAAGGGTTGTTTGGTATGGTGCTGAAGCCTAGAACGAAGGAACAAGTCCTAGTAGTCGAAGACTCTAAAAAAATGGTACCATTTGTGGATGAATTTCCCAGTGTTTTTGCCCAGGGTTTGGGAAAAATTGTGGGTTTCAAGCATAAGATAAAAAAAAAGAAAAGGCTATTCCCATGAAACATAAAATCAGGTCTGTTCCGTTTAGTTTGAGGGATGATCTCAAATCTGAGTTAAACAAGCTTCAATGCAATGGTTTTATAGAACCAATTGAGTCTAGTTTGTGGCTTTCACCACTGGTGGTTTCAAGAAAACGGAATGGGGACATGCGTTTGTGTGTGGACTTGAGGAGTCTCAATAAAGACATTTGGGTGGATTCATATCCTCCACTCAAAATCAGTGATCTACTTGAAGAACGTAGAGGCTCTAAGTAGTTTTCAAAGATTGATCTGGCATCTGCTTATCACCAGGTGGTGTTGGATGAAGAATCACGCCATTATACAGCTTTTAATTCCCCGTTTGGCACGTTCCAGTTTTGCAGGATGCCGTTTGGGTTGACATCCGCAGCGTCAGCATTTCAACGCATTATGCACAAACTGTTAGGGAATGTCAAAGAAGTTCTAATTTTCCAAGATGATGTCTTGATTCATGCTAAGTGTTTGGAAGACCACAATGAAATTATTAGATCTATTTTCAAGATATTTCAGACAAACGGTGTTTGTGTAATGAAAGAAAAATTTGAATTTTGCAAGAAAGAGATTGAGTTTTTGGGGCACTGTGTGTCCAGGAAAGGGATAGCATTGAGGCCGGGTTTAGTTAAGGCTGTTCTAGAGTCTCCCAACCTCAAGGACAAGGATGAACTACATTTGTTTATTTGCATGTGCGAATATTTCTCTAGGTTTATTCCAAATTATGCCAGTAAAGTGAAAGTTTTATCCAATATGCTTAAGAACAAGGTTCCGTTTGTATGGAATAGTGAATGTCAAATTACTTTCGACAAAGTTAAGCAGGAATTAGTTAATGCTAGAACATTGATTCCTTATGACGCTAGCCAATTGTGCATCATCACAGTGGATGCCAGTAGGTATGGATTGGGTGCAGTGTTGTCCCAAGGTTCTGGGGGGGAATGAGAAAGTCATTAGTTATGCCTCAAATGTTTTATGTGAACCAGAGCTCAATTACTCTGTAATTGACAAAGAGTTATTGGCGTGTTACTGGGCGAGTGAGTAATTTAGAAGCTATGTATGGGGTAGGAATTATGTGATTCAAACGGATCATAAGCCATTGGTGTACATTTTAAATTTTGACAAGATCAACTACACAACCCCACGCATTGCACGTCTCACCACAAAACTGTTACAATATAATTTCCAGGTTAAGTACATTCCAGAAAAAGAAGATTTTACTGCAGACTTTCTCTCTCGGTTACCTATTAGTGAGCAGGATACTACTGATTTTGAGGATGATAGGGAAGATTGCTTTATAGCATCTGTGGATGTGGATGAGTGCAAAGTATTCACGGAAACAGTGTGGAGAACGGCTGAGAGCAATGATGTGGTGCTGGACATTGTTAAGCAACACATTATTAATGGCTGGCCGAAGGAAAGGAACTTGCGTTCAGAGGTCCAACAGTATGCTAAGGTGTGTGAAGAATTGTCAATTGAAGATGGAATTGTGTTGAGGAATGATAAGTGTGTTCCCCCTGGTGACATTCGTTCAATGTTGGTGGACCATGCGCATGAGGGGCACTTAGGTGCTACTATGACAAAGAGACAAGGCAGGGCTCATTATTGGTGGCCCTCTGTGGACAAAGATGTAGAAAGTGTTGTGAGCAGATGTGTGGTGTGTAACAGTGCAGAAAAAGGTTAAAGGACGTGAAACTTCCATTGCAATCCATACCTATACCTGATAAAGCTTGGATCAGAGTGGGTATTCATATGGTGGGGCCGTTTAACTTTCTCCCAGGTCAGATGCGTTATGCTTTGGTCCTGATGGATTACTATAGTAAATGGCCAGAGGTGCGTTTCTTTGCTAAGCCTACGGCTGGTAGTGCCATACAGTTCCTCGAGGAATTTTTTGGAGAGAAGGGTTTCCGGGGTATATAGTCGCGGATAATGGGGCCCAGTTTGTTAGTCACGAGATGGAAACGTTCTTGGTTGAGTCAGGTGTGAGACATTTGAAGAGCTCTCTTTACCATCCTCAAATGAATAGTTTGGTAGAGAGAATGAATAGAGTGGTTGTGGAGTGTATTAAGTGGGCTAAATCAAGTAAACATGATGTGGAAGAGGCAGTGAACTCTATGTTGTGGTTTTATCGTACCACCCAACATTCGGTAACAAAATATTCTCCTTTTGAGCTTCTCGAGGGAAGACGTTGTACAGCTAGGCTTTTTCCTACCTAGTTAGCTAATGTTGTAGCAGGTAAGCTCACAGATATTGTGGACAGGGAGATGATATTAGGAGAAGTAAAAAAAAATCAGGAAAGGATGAAAGCTAGGTATGATCAGAAAAACTCTACAAAGGAGCACTCAATTCAACCTGGAGATGTGGTACGCATTAAATGTCAAACATTTGTTAAGAAGGGGGATGCCAGTTATGGAGGTCCCATTATGGTGAGGAAAGTGTGTGGCAATGCTGTTATGGTTGAGGGTGGTCATTGGTGGAATGCAGGGAAGATTGTGAAAGTCAAAGACTTTAGTGGCAGTGATATGAGAGTTTGTGAAAAGTCATTGTCTGATCATGTGGTCTACGAAGACAACGTGTCTAACTCTAACAAACTGGAACCACACATGTTGCAGAGATCTGACTGCGAGAAGCGGGTACTGCCGAAACTCAAGGAGTGTTATTGTTATTAGTAGGAACGTTAACAACACTCAATAAATGATTGCCCAGTCAATACTTTTTCTTTAGAAAAGGAGAAGTACATTTATTACACACACACTTCTAAATACTACGTAATTATTCACAAATATACATTGACAGGTGGAACATGCCATAGCTGATATTGTGCAACCACTGGTAATCCCCTAGAAGGGTCACACAAACATATCAAGAGTGTTCAAACAATCATAGTGTACTAAGAATGTTTGTTGGGCTGAATATGGTCATAATTGCAATAAGAAAAGATCCATAAAACATATACAATCATCATGTAAACCCAATAAAAACCTTTATCAGAAATGAACTTTGCGTTTGTGCATTCCTTCATACACTTGGCAATAGACTGTAATGGTCAGAACAGCGGTTACAGGGCAACACAATAAAAATAACATTTGGAAGAAACATGGTCATGTAACTATAAAGTTAACCCCTAGGGGGCATAACCACATGAAAACAGAATAGTATGGAGCATTCCAATGCAACATTATATTGTACGTCTGAAGGTATAGTGCATTACACATTTTCAGGCCTAGCAGGCCGCTATAATATTACTACAAACAAGGCTCTTAAAACACAAACTACTTACAGATGTAAAACTAAAGTTTCAGCCCTGAGAGAGCTCAAAAAGACTTTGAATGGTGGGAGAGGTTATGATTTTGGGGTCACGCCCAACCTAGTGTAGTGACCCGGAAGATGACTTGGACAGAAAGAGCACATCGTGCTGAATGTTTTGGCAGTGGCCTCATTGTCCTACGACTACCACAGGCAGAGTTATGGTCAAAAATGTGTTGTGAAAGGAATGCCCGGTAAAGCATTATGGAGTGAGTTTCCCGAGTGCACTGAATATTGTAGTGTTGGCTCTCCTGCTGGGTCAAGGCGAGCCTATTGAGGATTTCCCTTGTGTTTTTCTATTTAAAAAGCACCAGTTTCTATATTTTTTAATTGCTAAACTAAGGTAGTACAAGCATCACACACAATGTGTAGCATTAGAGAGAGGATGTGGATTAAAGGCCAGAACTGCCGACTTTGGAGCTGTGGAACCAAGCTTGAGTCTCGGCGTCGGCTCAACATTCTGTGATTCTGGGCAAATCTCTTAGAGGGTCCTTATGACCCCGGCGGTCGGTGGAAATATGGCAGTAAGTACCGCCAACAGGCTGAAGCCAACCCGCCAATGTACCATTCTGACCGCCATGGCGGCTGTCACTGTTCCACCCGCGGGATTATGACCCCACCTAACACCATGGCTTCCTTACCGCCAAAAAAACCATGGTGGTAGGCACTATCAGTGACAGGGAATTCCTTCACTGTCACTGATAGGGGTCTCCCTCCCTCCCCCTCCCTCAACAGTTGTCCCCCCACCCCCACCTGTCCAATGCCCCCACTACATTCATGCCCCCTTCACACACACACATTCCCACACACATCCACGCATGCATACTTCCACTCACACACACCCGCACACACTTTCAAACATGCACACACACACTCATTCACAAAACATAACATACATGCACTCACACCTTCATACATGCACACTCACATCCAACACGCAACACACACCTGCATACACGCACATAAAAACATACACACACACACTCACGCAACACCTCCCCCCCGCCCTGTTGGACCACCCACTTACCTGTGTGCAGGGGGTCCTGCAGCAGGAGACGGGACGGGGCACTGCTGCCAGCAGCAGCATCCGCTAGCAGAACACCGCCAGGCCATATTATTTCTCATAATACGGCTGGCGGCGGTCTGCTGGCATGGCGCTGCTGCTGGCAGCAGTGCCACCTCACTGCCATCTGCCGGCATGGCCACAGACGGATTTCCACCATCCTTCTGGCAGAATTCTGGCTCTGGTCATATCACGGCGGACGGCTGGTAGCTGCGGCAAAGGTCTTTTGGCGGCCGTCGCTGTGGTGGTAGGCAGTTTTTACCACCAGTATCATAACGAAGGCCTTAATGTCCCTGTGCCTACCAAAATGAATGTGTATTGTCACGTAACTGGTGCTCATGTAAAGCACTCCAATACCTTCGGGTCGAGTTCATGCTACATAAAACTGCAAAAAAAAGTAAAATAGTAAATAAAAAAGACCCCCCTCCAGCTTGCAGCCTTTGTCGGGGGCAGACACAGCAAAGAAGCATTGAGATGCGTAGACGCCCAAGAACAAGGAAGAGGGAGAAACAACATACCGCCACGGAGCGTGAAGTGGAGAGGCAAAAGAAAAAGTAGTGCACCAACAGTAAACTATATGGTGGATCATGCAATAATCCATGTAACAGGGTCAGCCTCCAAGCCAGTAACTAAACAGCCTCAAGGGGGGGCAAACATAAAGCAAGTACTTAACAAACAAAAGGAATTTTGAAAGGCAGGCCAAGGAACAGATGAAAGTGGTGAGAGTGTGATGGGCATGGTGAAATTCCACAGAAGTAGATTACAGCATATCAAGAGACAGTGCTGCCTAGGCTTGACCTAAACATAAACTTTAATCGGGTAAAAAGTTACTGCAAGATTTTTGACCGTATAATGATGATATGTGTGAATTTAAAGTATATTTAGTTGTAATATTATTTGCTTGAAAAATAAACATGCAGGAATTTAGCAGTACCACATTTCTGATCCTAATAAGCACACGATCATCAACATACTTTTCTAGTGTAATAATGGACTCCATTCTTTCCTCCATGCAATTCTGATAATATTAACTTGTTTCTACATAGCACTGGCAATTCAGCTTTAACACTTTGCACCACTGTCACCAACATGGCATTACTATTTTTAGGTTGAGCCTTTGAAAGCATGCACTATTGCATGCACTCTCACTTGCGAACCTCTTGTGTCCAATAAAGGGCTTGGTACTCGTCAGTAGCTTACCAATGGTTAGCATCATTGTTGATCTTCTTTGCTGCCTTCTCACTGGTCATGCCTCACTTCCTTTTCTTCCATGGTGCACGGACTAAGTACAGCTCTATTAGCATTAAATAGTGTCACTCCGCTGGCCATTGACTGCTTGGGTGGTGTTTAAGGTGCTATTTCTTTCCTATAATTCATTTGCTCCTTACAATTTCCTGCTTTTTTCACAATTACTCATTCATTTAGACTTTTGGGGTTTGTAGCCTGAGTGCATGTCGATTCCTTTGCTTACTTTGCTCTCACTACAATTAAAAGTTATATTATTTTGTTGTCTTTCACACAAGGGTGATAGTGGTGTCAATGCTTGTTGAGCAACCCAACCACCAGTATTAAAAACAAGCATTGACAAAGCTAATAGGTCTCACCTATGTAAGAGCTTTGGCAATGTGTTTTAGCCATGTTGTATACCAGGGTGGCTGCTGTTCAGCATGGCTAATAGTTAGTGGTATAGTGGAGAGTCATTTGGAGTGTCAAAGAGTTAAATGGCGAAGAGTGGAGTAGAGTGTTGTAGTGTGGAGTGGGAGAGAGTGTTGTGTATTGGAGTGGCATACTTTGGTGTCACGTAGAGTGGCATACACAGGAGTGGCATAGAGTAGAGTGGACTCTATTCTGGATGTAGATTGCATTGGCATTGAGTGTTACAGAGTATAGTGGTGTAGAGTGCACTGGCATTAAGTGCAGTGGCATTGAATTCAGCAGCGTACAATTCAGCATCGTAAAATGCATCGCTCTAAATTAGAGTGGTGCACAGTAGAGTGTAGTGGTGCAGAGTGGAGTGGCGCAGAGTGGAGTGGCATAGAGTGGTGTAGAATGCAGTGTCATAGAGTAGTGTAGTGTAAAGTGGTGCAGAGTGGAGTGGCATAGAGGGCAGTGGCGTACAGTGGTGCAGAGTAGAGTATAGTGCCATCCAGTGCAGTGTCATAGAGTGCAGTGGCATAGAGTGGAGTAGCATAGAGTGGAGTAGTGCAGAGTAGAGTGGTGTAGAGCTCAGTGACAGAGAGTACAGTGTTGCTGAGTAGAGTGTCAGAGTGCAGTGGAGAAGAGTGGAGTGGAGTGGCGTAGAGAGCAGTGGCATAATAGTACAGTGATGCAGAGTAGAGTGGTGTGGCTTGAGTGCAGAGAAATAGAGTGCAGTTGTGGAGAGTGCACGGGCGTAGAGTACAGTGGCTTAGAGTAGAATGGCATAGAGTTGGTGGTCTAGAGTGGAGTGGTGCAGAGAGGAGTCGAGTGTATGGAATACATTATATAAGAGTCGAGTGAAGTGGCTTAGAGTGGAGTGATACAGGGTAGACTGCAGTTGCGAAGAGTGGCATAGAGTGTAATGGCACAGAGTAAAACAGTGTACAGTGTAGCGGCATAGAGTGCAGTGGTGCAGAATAAATTAGAGTGGCATACAGTTGATTGGCGAAGAGTGCAGGGGCATAGAGTTTTGTGTTACAAAGCAAAGTGCATTGATTTAGTGTACTGGCATAGGGTGCAGTGGCATAGAGCGCAGTGTTGCAGAGTGTCATCAAGTATAGTGACAAAGAGTGGAGTTGTACAGAGTGGATTGTTGTGGCCTAGGCTGGAGTGGGGTAGAGTGCAATGGCAAAAAGTGCAATGGTGTAGAGTAGAGTGGCAAAGAATGCATTACGAAAGAGTAGAGTGGTACAGGGTAGGGTAGAGAGGCATATCATAAAGTGATGTAGATTTCTGTGGGATAGAGCAGAGTGGTGCAGAGTGCGTGGTGTGGAGTGGAGTGGTGTAAAGTGGAGTGGTGCAGAGTAGAGTGCAGGGGTTTTGAGTGGTGCAGCATAGAGTGGAGTGGCATAGAGTGGAGTATACATGATGTAGTAGCACACTGCCATTACAGACAACATATTTCCAATTAAAATGACCATTACATTTGCACAGACATACAGTTTTACTAAGAAATGTAAACAGTGCAAAGATGACAATGTGTGGAAATTGCATCACCTAGGGTAATGATTTGTTTTTATCATATTAAAGTATTTGCTTCCAACACACTTCAGAAATAAAAATAAATGTGTTTCATTTGTGTTTATAATTCTGATATATTCTGAAATAATTATTCTGTTCATTTAAATGTTGTTGTGCGCTACAAAAAAACTATTTGCTACCCCTAGTATCCAGCAATATTGTCAAATAAATCCTCTCACTTTGTAGTCAGAAAAGGAAAAGTAAACAAGCACACTCGGAAGACAGCGTCTGACATTCCACCTCCTCCTTTGAATGCACAGCAAGTTTGATGAGATAATAAGATTTACAGGCCTGTTTAGAGAAAGGGAGCACTTGGAAGGATACTGTAATTAAGGTCTTGGCAAGGGAAGGACCTAACTCAAGCTGAACAGCCCAAAACAAATAAAGCCAGCAAATGGAAAGCAAGAGTAAGTGAGTTACAAACCACAAAGCCAACGGCAAGCAATGGGCAGAATGCATTCCTACGTCAACTTTGTGAATGTCTCAAGATGACTAGCAAATCAGACAGCAGTGCTATCTGGTAGGCTACGACCTAAAATGGTACTGGGGAATTTCATGGGAAAAGATTGGGTGCAGATTTTAGGCCTCCAGCATCACCCTGCCCCATCCACATCTGAAATTTTAAATAAATAGCTCTTTAAAATATGAGTGCTACTGGACGGATCCACCTGGACAATCGGATATCATTGCCCATTCCTTGCATGATTCCACTGGCAGGCCAAGCAGACTACAATGTGGCCATTGCACTTCCTGAGGAATGGCCGAAATCTTTCCCTTCAGCGTAAGTCTGCAGACTAACTTCTCCTAAAGAGAGATTTCTTTAATATGCCATGTTCACTTATATTTTTACTATCACTAAATTTAAATCACTTCTATATTTATGTTTGCATCTCAAGTAAAAAAATAAAATAGGAAATATTTCTGGGAATTAAATAGCGCAGAGTGATTCTAGTTTTTAAACTTTGAAATCATTCAGAATTCTGTCATGAGTTACTTGGGACTGTAATTGGGTACAATAGTGGTTTGCTACACTATGCACTTATATGCCGCCATCTTGTGCTGTATTTAGGAAAATAGCAACACATTGGCCACTTTTTTTTTAAACGGAATAATCAAGACATTGTTTCACATGCTATGGGACACATTTGATCACATTTACAATAATAATTAATGTTATTTATTTAATATTTGCTTAGTATTGCTTGTTACACTTCCAGTGTATTTGGAAGCTACAAATAACAGGTGGTACTGATGAAGCAGAAAATGAAGGTTTTCATTTATTAGCGCTTAAACGTAGTGCTGCAATAATCATGTGTGGCTTTAACCGAATTAATAAAGATTGTACGGGGACAAAATGTGCCCTCAGAGTAGTTTGCCAACATTTATAAGCGTGCTTTATATAACGTGGTGTATTGGAATTGCATTAATCCGACATAATCATAAACGTGTGCTATGATTTGCTTGTTTGAAATGTTTTAGCTTAGCATTACTTTAGTGCAGGCTTCGGCCTAGTTGCCTGGTCTCACGGTTTAGATGCTCGTATTTTTCCAATGTGCTAATAAACGTGTATTTTTGCTTGAAGCTGTACTTTTCCACTGAGATCGTTCACATGCTTATCTTAAGGTTTCGTGCCAGCCTGGCATATTTCTCTCCTTACTCCAAGGTCAATCTGCAGGTGCGGACAATGGAAGCTCTGAAAGTGAGTTAATTGGTATAAAATGTTGCAACTTGCGTACCCATCTCCAAGGATAATGTATGCTTAAGTAAAAGCTTGAGAACTGTCGTTTTTGATTGGACAATTTGAAGCTAACCTATGAACCCTCCAATGGAAGACCCTACTGGATTTGAACTGTTGTCTATTTAAACCAGGTACACGAGAAGAAAGCAGCCATTGCAGCCATTACCAGCTATTGCCCGACATCGCGTCATTCCGTAGCTATTATGGCCCACCTTGCTGCGACGCCATTTTGAAAGAGACTTTGATGCTTTCTCTAATCGAGAGAAAGAGACTTTAAATGATTCTTGCCCTAGAGACTTTAACTTTGATTTGTCCCTTTGCATGAAGTAGTAGTTTTACCTTGCCGCCGTGAGGCAATTGCCACGTCCACTTTGCCCCTTTGCCCCGTCCCATGCTGATCGAAACGGTACCCATGCTGATCGAGAAACGGTACCTGTGAGACGAAGACTTCCTTGTATGCTGATCGTAATTGGTAAATATGAAAGGAAATTGTACAACTGCATTGTGTTTCTTTTAGGTAACCAACTGCTGATTTTGATAAGATCCCTAGTTAGGAGTTTTCTAAATTTATGTTGCTAAATTGTTTTCGTATGAAGCCCCACATGCCGATGCTAATTTGAGGTTAGATGAGGATTCCTTTCGTTGCACGATGCAATTTGAGACCTTGTTATGCTGACTAAATGTATGCAATTAGTTCATTACAGATTATCGTATTAGTGATTTGCATTGCTATTATCGAATGCCTTGTTATTCAAATGCTACATAGATTGCACCTGTTTCGCCGTTATGGACAGCTATTAATGTTCATTTATGTTTATCATTTGGTGTTGAGACACATCTATATTGTGCTAGCTTTGTTAATATAGGGAAATAAATTCACTAACTTTGAATAAACTGGTGTGATTATTCCTGACTGAAAGGTCAGGGTTCGCCGAAATGTATTCTGCATTAATTGTTAAGTGTTATGTCGATCAGGGTATTGCTTATGTTCGTTATTGATTATTGATTTAATGAAATTGACCGATTTAGAGTACGGAGAGTCCCACTTAGCCAAAAGATTCATCGGCCTAAAGAGCGTCCGAATACAGGTAAATTATTAGTACGGACCGCTCTATCAGTAGATGGTAGCAGAGGATGGTTTCGCCTTTTGGGACCCTATACTCTTAAAGTACATGGTGTTGAATTAACGGTTTCGACTTTTGAGATCCCACTCGAGAAGTTGAATTAGATTTTTCTTGGGTAAAATAGATTGAGAAAATGATGATGGGCTAGGTCCACCGCGACTTTCCCGGGATCTCGGAGCTTGCGGATGGAGAGAATGGAGGTGTGAGATCAGCGTTGGCGGTACTGGTGACGGTATGAGTGAAGTTAGGATTTTGCGCTTGCACAGCTTATTGCCGCAGATTGTGTGAAAAGGTCGCAAGGATTTTAGAGAATAGCGGAGGTGCGACTCCGGGTGTAGAAGTAGGGAAGTCGTCGAACTTCATAGAAATAGCGGAGGTGCGACTCCGAGTGTGAGAGTAGGGAAGTCGTCGAACTTCATGTGCATGTGGCGCTTCGTGCATAAAAAGGTCCACGTGGTTGTTGTTGTTGAGACGGGCCCTGCGAGGTCAAGAGACTCCGGAGTATGTTGATTTATGTTGTGGTCTGGGCGGTTTAGTAGGTTGATCGGGTGTGGTCAACGAGTCGGTACGTGTGTAAGGGAGTGAAAGAAACTTCGACTTCGGGCTTTGACAAGATTCTAAGTGCACTAGAATAGATCATTGACAAGTTGAGAGTAGGTCTGCGGGTCAGATTTGCTTGCGAAAGTGGGGACCGAGAAAGATGGAATAACTGCTGAGGCTAGTGAAAAGTCCCTAAGGTCCTGAAGCGACTGTGTTACCCTTCCTGTAGTAAACCGACAGATCTGTTTTAGTTTTTGTAGCTCACGATACATGCAAGAAGTTGTTACGAGAGGAGCTGAGTGAAGGAGGACTAGCCGCGAGGCTTTGTCAGCCGCAGTGTGTGTGAGTGTGACGTCACTAGGAGCCGCGCTGGGATAGGTTGGTTGCAGAGAAGGGTCGCGCACGGATTGGACGCAGTCCGTGGGACTCGATTGGAAGGGGAAAGGCAAGCGAAGAGTATTCCGGGAATTAAAGTCACCTATTGATTACAAACTTTGTGAAATAAAAGACGAGAAAATGAAATTCTTTAAAGCATTCAGGAGTGCGATGAAGGGGGAGTCTTACATTAAAGCGAGTGTAGGAGAGGAGACGCCGCCCGAAGGCACACCAGCTTACATTGTAATGGAGGAAAAGGGGGTAGCTCCGTGCCTTTGGCTAAAGCAATGGCACAAACTGACAGAGAAACATGGGAGCGTAGCATTCCCGATCCATGGGACGTTCAATATAAGGATTCTAGAGAATTTGAGATTCACGATGTACGACATGAAGGTGCCTCCAAGGCCAGCCCAGTTTGAGGCTCTAGCAATTTGGGAACTAATGGCTAGACAGCAGCAGCAAAATAAGTTCGAGACCAGGATAAGGAAGGTAGAAAAGACACTAGCGGACACTAGGTGGGATAATGCACAGAAGGTGTGGAGGTCAGATATATTGCAGGGGATAAAATTGTTCCCCGCAATTACTAAGGAAGAAGAGGAGACAGGTAAGAAAGCTACCTGTAAGACAAACAGGAGGTGTTCCAAGGATGGAGAGGACGAGGAAAAGTTGAGAAGAGAAGAGGAGTTAGAGGATGAGGAGTTGATAATGCAATTGCTGAACGACCGTCCACCACCCTACGCGGAGAGTGGACAAGGTCCAAGTACCAGTTCTGCCCCTCCGGCACCGGTACAGAACAGTGAAACTCAGAGTTCGGGAGCATCATCGGGGTCTAAGGACCCGAGTTTACTGTGCACCCCGCAGATACCGCAGGTGAGGAGAATATATCCAGATGTGCCCATGTTGAAACCAGCAGAAAATTATCAGCCGCAGATGCCAGGGTACTACAGCAGTGACAACAGTGCAGGAATGATTCTAGATCCAACAGTAAGGGGAGTACAGAATGGTCACAACCCGACGTTGGCACAAGCTGAATCAACCCAGTTTTTGATGCCTCAAAAGCAGATGCAGGGTGGGACAGCACATGCTCAGATGACGGGGAGTCAGATGGGCATGCCGGCAATGATGACCCATGGTGTGGGAATGAACATGCCTCAGAACATGGGAAATGGACAAAACCCAGATGCGATATCGCTACCCATTACTGTAGGTCCACCGGTACCTCTGCACAGTCAGCCTAACTTAGGTATGAGCGGTCAGGGATCAATGCTGCAGAATGGGACAGAAAGGAGGTGCATAGAAAACACTCCAGGGATAACTCCGATAGCGGCTCAGCCAGCTGGATCTGGATCCTGGATGGAGTTAAGTCCCATATGTGCTCAGTCAACACTGGTGAGGTCAAGTCCCCCACTGGTGATACCGCTGTCATCGAATACTGAAAAGTTGCTGCAACCATCAATGGCAGTCGATGTAAACGCTACACTGATGGGGTTGAATGCGCAACAGCTGACACAGTGGTTCAACAGTCTGAATTCCACACAAAGCTCACCCGGTGGGAAGGGAGAAGACTATCTGAATAGGGTCAGGTTGAACATGGAAGCACAAGAATTGGTGGAAGGGACTATGGGTGTGAATAGGTTAGAGTCCTACTCGGAAGAAGAGCTGAGGTATCTATGTCCCAGGATTACGAAAGAAGTGAACAAAGTACATAAAAGCTTGCAGGAAATAGCTAACAAAAACGGGGTGGATATAGACAAGAC
This sequence comes from Pleurodeles waltl, assembly GCF_031143425.1. Classification (NCBI taxonomy): domain Eukaryota; kingdom Metazoa; phylum Chordata; class Amphibia; order Caudata; family Salamandridae; genus Pleurodeles; species Pleurodeles waltl. Next base: position 1,013,935,504 of record NC_090449.1, read on the forward strand.
AAAACACTTGAGCAGGAGCTACAGATTGGATTTTGGGACCACAGATTTTGAACACATGAGGTCAGCAGGCATGAAGGCCCACCTTAGAGAATTGTTGCAGAGTGCACAAGTGTGGAGGTGCTTAGACAAATGGGAAAGCAGATGGGTAAAGAGAAAGGAAAAGAGGAAAGACAGTGTCTCAGAGATCAACGAGAAAAGACCGCAGAGTAGTGATGCAGTAACTATGTTACCAATGAGGGAGACAGCAGGGGGAAAATTAATACATGTACCATGGCACAGAAGCGACATTCAGTCTTTTACGGATGATTTTCCCAAACTGAGAGAGAAACCGATTGAATGGTATCAACAGACTGATAGGTTTGTGAAGCTTGCAAAATGTCTCTGGGAAGGCCTGAACACTCTCTTTGAGATTGTGGTTCCGGCAGATTTGTGGGAGGATTGCAAAAGAGCTGTAGGTTGGCCAACAAGTGAACCAGAGAGAGACAGGGAGACGGGTGCACCATCACCTATGGTGATGAGCTTGTACTATAAGGTGATTGAGCATTTGAAGACGAAGGTTGCCGCGAAAATTGTGGATTGGCAGAAGATCGATCGAACTGCCCAAGAGGCTAAAGAGTCGATTCATAGTTACTATGAGAGGTTGTTGAAGGCGTTCAAGAACTACAGTGGCACGGAGACAATAGAGGCGAAGGACATGCTTCATTTTGTGTTTAGATTTGTGGAAGGGTTGAGACCAGAGATAAGTCAGATGATAAAGTCGCATTTGATTTGCTGGCAGTCGAAACCGATTGGTGAGGTGTTGAATTATGCGAAATACTGTAGCGACGAAATTGAAGTGAAACAGAAAAGGCTGAAAGAGAAGGTGATGATGATGCAACTTAAAGCAGCTCAGACAGGTCTGCAAGGTTTGCAAGGGTTGCAAGGGCTCCAACAGCAGGTACCGCAACCGCAGCCGCAGTTGCAGGGAAACATGGCGTTTCAGCCACAGGCCAGAGGCAGAGGCAGAGGAGGTTTTGTGAATAATGGTCCGGATTTGAACACTGTTGTGACTGGTGTGCAGGCAATGAAGAAGGTGATGCCGTGTCACGTGTGCGGAATTGTCGGTCATTGGAAACGCGAGTGCCCGATGGTGGTGCAGGAAGGTGCAGGTGCAGGTGTTGGTCAGCAAAACAATGATGTCAATGCATTTCAGACAATGAGGGGACCGAAAATGAGAGGTCCAAACCCAAATTTTCAGACCATAAATCAGTTGCAGGGATTACAACCTATGCAGCCGCAGCAGATGCAGATGCCTCGTATGCAGGTGACGCAAATGCAGCCAATGCAACAGCAGTTTCCCATGGTACCTAATCAGCAAATGCAAATACCTTTGGCACCAATGAGTCAGCAGCAAGTGATGGTTCCTCCACAGGTCTCGGGTCAGGTAATGAGTACAAATGGCACCGTACAACAGTTCCCAGTACACAGTGAGAGTGGAATAAACAATGTATGGGAGAGTGAAAGTTCAGGAGAAGAAGGAGATTGTGTGCTTGCAGCATCCTTGGAAGTTGATCAAAAGGGTCCGTACGTGGAGGGAAGAGTAATGAGTCATCGTGTCTCATTCCTGGTTGACACAGGAGCAACACGTTCAACTGTTAAGAGCATTGAAGTACCAAATTTGCCACTCTCAGGGAGGACAATTCAAGTGGTGGGAGTAGCAAACAGGCACCTGACGAACCCAATAACAGATCGGGTACCAGTCAGCATCGGTAACTATCAAGGGTTACATCAGTTTGTGGTATGTGACTCAAGTCCGATAGCACTGTTAGGGAGAGACTTGTTGTGCAAATTGGGTTGTTCGATTATGTGTTCGAACGAGGGAATAAAAATACAGACGAGCAGTGATGGGGAAGAAGAGGACAGTGTAGAGGGGGATGAGATGGAAACTGTTGATGAAGATTATCCTCTGATTTGCCTTTTCCCGATGATAATTGAAGAAGATATTCCAGCCGAATTACGGGAAACAGTCGGAAAGGAAGTGTGGGATATGACAGGGAAAGAGGTGGGATTGATGAAAGGAGTGGAACCAGTGAAAGTGACTGTAAAGCCCAATGCAATCTTTCCCCAGACCCCACAATACCACATGTCACAAGACACCCTCATGAAAGTTGCCCAACTTATTGACGAATTTGTAAAGCAGGGAGTACTGAAAGAAGTGTTGAGCAGTCCATGTAATTCACCAATCATGGGACTAATAAAGCCGAGTGGAAAAGTCCGAATTGTGCAGGATTTGAGGAAAATAAATGACATCATAGTCAAGTGTTGCCCTGTCGTACCAAATCCAGCTGTGATAATGTTTCAAGTCCCTTGCGATGCCGAGTGGTTCTCAGTCATCGACTTGTCACAAGCATTCTTTTCGGTGCCTCTTCATGAGGACAGCCAATTCCTCTTTTGTTTCAAATTCTTAGACAGAGTTTACAGTTGGTGTCGAATTCCTCAAGGGTTTTCTGAGTCACCGTCAATCTTCAATCAGATTCTAAAGAAAGATTTGGAAGCATTAGAATTGCCATTCGAGTCAACTCTAGTACAGTACATTGATGACTTACTGATTGCATCAAAGACAGAAAGTGGCTGCACAGCCGACACCATTGCTCTGTTGAACCATTTGGGAAGGAATGGGCACAAGGTGTCTCCTTCCAAATTGCAGTTCTGTCAGAAGAAAGTGAAATACTTGGGTCACCAGATAGAGAAAGGGTCAAGGAGAATAATGAAGGAAAGAATAACGAGTGTACTTCAAATGAGTCCACCAAAGACAAGGAGGGAGGTGAGGAAGTTTTTGGGAATGGTGGGCTATTGTCGCCAGTGGATTCCCAACTTCTCAACTCTAGCAAAGCCTTTACTGAAGCTGACCCAGAAGGATGCCTTGGATCAAATTGAGTTGAAAGGAGATGAGATGGATGCTTTTATTGAATTGAAAGAATGCATGTGCAGGGCTCCAGCTTTAGGTATGCCTGATTACACAAAGCCTTTCACATTGTTTTGTCATGAACGTGATGCATGTTCTTTGTCTGTCTTGACTCAAGCCCATGGTGGCATAAACAGACCAGTAGCGTATTTTTCAGCTACTTTGGATCCGGTCGCAGCAGCACTTCCAGGGTGTTTGCGCGCCGTAGCAGCAGTTGGTATCAGCCTCACTCAGAGTGAAGGAATAGTGATGGGACACCCAGTAACAGTCATGGTCCCTCACTCAGTTGAGATACTTTTGACCCACTCCCGAACGCAACACATGACTGGAGCAAGACTCACAAGGTATGAAACGATAATTCTGGGCTCACCGAATGTGCAGCTGAAAAGGTGCACTACGTTGAATCCAGCAACCTTGCTTCCTAGAGAAAATGCTGAAATTGAGAACGCCGAAGACGTCGAGCATGACTGCCTTCAGGTGACTGAATTTTGCACAAAACCTCGACCTGACATTAAGGATACTAAGCTTGATGAAAATGACCAAATTGTTTTCGATGATGGTTCATGTCTAAGAGATGGGATGGGAATTTTGAAAACAGGATATGCTGTATGTACTGTAACAGGTGTCTTGGAAGCGGCCTGGCTTCAAGGAGTCTATTCTGCACAAGTGGCAGAACTTGTAGCCCTTACAAGAGCATGTCAACTGTCTGCATTGATGAAAGTCACCATTTACACCGATAGTCAGTACGGGTTTGGGATTGTGCACGACTTTGGACAACTATGGTCACAGAGAGGTTTCCTGACTTCTTCAGGATCCCCAGTGAAAAACGGGGAGAGAATAAGGGAATTGTTACATGCCATTCAAATGCCAGCCGAAGTTGCAGTGGTAAAGTGTAGTGCTCATACAAAAGGACAGGACTATGTTTCTCTGGGAAATGCATATGCGGATCAAGTCGCAAGATTTTGTGCCTTGAATTGTATATTACTCAGAGATGAATGGAATTCAATAAGTGAACCAGAACTCGAACCAGCTGAAGCATTTGCCTTGAAGGTCGTAGATACAATAGATGAATTAAAAGCATTACAGAATAACGTCAGGGAGGATGAAAGAGATTCCTGGATTAAATCACAATGTATAAAGAGACCAGACGAGTTATGGGTTTCAAATGAGGGAAAATTTGTTTTGCCAAATAGTCTCTTATCACAGCTTGCGCGGTTCTATCATGGGCAAGCTCACCTAGGGAGAGATGCCATGATAAGATTGTTCAAAACTGATTGGTTTAACCCCAGATTTCGTCAAGCTGCAGAAGCAGTTTGCCATCGATGTGTCACTTGCCAGCAGATGAACCCAGGAAAGGGAACAGTTGTGAACGCGAGCCACATTGGCAGGGCCAGTGGCCCATTTAGTAGGATGCAGATGGACTTCATTGAGATGCCTGTGCATGGAGGTCTGAAGTATGTGTTGGTGATTGTGTGCATTTTTAGTCACTGGATTGAGGCATACCCCACACGTAGAAATGACAGCCTTACAGTTGCAAAACTATTGTAGAGGGAGTTAATACCACGTTTCGGATTCCCGATCTCTTTAGAATCAGATAGGGGAAGTCACTTCAATAACGAGGTGATAAAGTTACTTTGCAAAGCGCTGAACATTGAGCAAAAACTGCATTGTAGCTATCGCCCTGAAGCATCAGGACTGGTGGAGCAGATGAATGGTACACTGAAATCAAGAATGGCGAAAACATGTGCATCGACAAATTTGAAATGGCCTGACGCATTGCCCTTAGTGCTAATGTCAATGAGAAACACCCCTGATAGAAAGACTGGATTGTCTCCGCACGAAATTCTCATGGGCAGGGCTATGAGACTTCCTGCAGTTCCTGCAAACGCGCTTTTGAATATTACAGATGATATGGTGTTAGACTACTGCAAGGGTCTGGCTGACGTGGTTCGCTCTTTCTCTCACCAGGTGGAAGCAACCACCTTGCCACCGATCCAAGGTCCAGGACACGCACTGAAAGCAGGTGACTGGGTCGTGGTAAAGAAGCACGTGAGGAAGTCGTGTCTGGAACCCCGTTGGAAAGGCCCTTACCAAGTGATCCTGACGACAACTACCGCTGTGAAGTGTGCGGGGGTTCCCAACTGGATTCACGCCAGTCACACAAAGAAAGTGTTGTGTCCCACAGATGAGGAAGTTGAAGCGCTAAAACTGCCAGTGCCTGATAAAACAGTGCTGAGTGCTGAGACAGAGCAAAACCGAACTGAAAGCGAACAGGCAGGAACAGAAGAGAGGGAAACATTCTCTGAGGACGAAGAGACCAACTCACTTGGGGAAGACCAAGGAGAAAGTTCAGACAGCGACGAAGCAGCTGAAGGTGACAAAGAGCCTGAAGCAGCTGAGGGTAGCAAAGAGCCTGAAGCAGCTGAAGGTGACAAGGAACCTGAAGCAGCCGAAAGTGATAAAGAGCCTGAAGAAAGTAACGGTGACGAAGGGCTCGAAAAAGGTGAAAAAGCAGGAGAGCCTGATCAGAGGAGGGCTTTCCCAGAAGCAGACGATACAGAAAAAGAAAAAGAGAACGTGATTGATTCCCCAGAAGGAGGGGACAAGGCAGAACAGAACGAAAAGGTTCAAGCTTCCTCAGAAAAGATCGCAGGTCCATCAAATGGACATGGTGCAAAGAGGAGACTAAGTATATCACCAACAAAACAAAGGACTGAAGAAAGTTTGAACGACGGAGAAAGGCCAAAAGTGAAAGAGAAAAGAAAAGAAGTAACTGTCGTGGTACCATCCCCGAGTGAAGAAAAAGACTTGACAAAAGTGGAAAGTACCAGCGAAGCAGAATCGAAAAGAGAAGCAAAATTGAAAAGGAAAAGGATACCGAACAGAAGATATTCCGGTCCTGAATGGGCATATGTAGTTCATGACGATTGGACTGACGAGTTTGTATCCCTTAGCCTCGAGAACGAAGAAGAGATACCAATAGAAAAGAAAAGTTTTATGGACGCTGTTGATTGAAAGGGTGATAAATGACATTGCTTGCTACAATCTACCGAGATACAAACAACCAGCTGAGACATTGCTAAACCGGATAAGACACTTGCTGAACTGATAAAGACTGAGTTATTGCCGAATTGAGACAAATGCTGCTAACCGATAAGTGACTGGCCTCTCGAAGAAAACTGTGTGAACATTGCGCTCGTTCAGCTTTGTAACTGAATTGCTAAATAGTTTCTTTATAGGTGCTTCTAGCTTTCTGATTCTATACAGATCATGACGCAAAACAGTAGAAAGAAATATTGTAAATATGTGTGTGTAGGCTTGATAATTGCATGTGTACTAATAATAATGGCAATAGTGCTTGCAATGCATGGAAAGGGTGAGGATGAGAGAATTAATGCTTCTACTTTTGCTCCTGTTACTGTCACTGAACTAACTGCACTGAAAAGACTAGAATTAGATGAGAGACACTTGCATGATAATTAAGAACTTTCGTATAATGTTTTCTATCGCTTGCTAACAGAATATGTTGAGACTATGGATGCGAAAGATTGTTATGTATGTACACAGATACCGACATCAGTAAAGGAAGGGGTGACTTATCACCACATGCCTCTTACATACGGGATTACATGTAGTATAGTAATGTCTAGATTTTATGGTCAAACTAACATACAGTATTTTTACTCAAATTATGATGTTACCTTTGCTTATGTTCCTATAATAACGCAGCTAAGCCAGATTGCTAAAGATTGGGATGCTAAAATAATGAGGGAATTTTTCGAGCCAATGCAACCTTTTGAAACGGCTCACGCTCATAGGGAAAACCTTACCTGCTCGCTCTCTGCAGTAGAAATAAGCTTTTTAGATCGCACAGATGATAGAAGGGCACAAATGAATGCGAAATTAGAAAAAGAGCTACATAAGAGAACTTCAGTAGATAATTATGATTTTGCTGCAATCAAAACACAAGGGAGAATAGCTTTAGATGCTTGGCATGTAGGGAAATTTTGTATATATAGAGGTGAATCTTATTATGACAATATTTTTGTAGGAACGAGTGAGTGTAAACATACGTTTATCTTTAAGGCCAAATGGACATTCATGATGAACGGACTTGACCCTGTCATTCCAGGTGTATATTACATTTGTGGGTATAATGCCTATTATCGTCTTCCGAAAGGATGGTGGGGGAGATGTTATTTGGGTATAGTGTTCCCAAAGGTTTATCAACTGGATGACCTATTGATGATTCAAAAGACATCTGGATCCCATCGTATCCAGAAAAGAGAGACCGCAGCTGCTGTGGTAGGAGATATATTTGGAGCCATGATTCCTTCATTGGGAGTTGTGCTGAACTCCATCAAAATAAGAAAGTTGTCTACTATAGTGGATAACATGTTGACAAAGTTTTCAGGTGCTATAATCCTGATAGATGCTGAACTTGCAGCGGAAAGAGCTATGACTCTTCAAAACAGGCTTGCCTTAGACATTCTTTTAGCAAAGGATGGCGGCGTTTGCAAAATGCTTGGTGCACGACACTGTTGTACGTATATTCCAGATAACAGTGTGAAAATTAAAACTATGCTTGCTAATCTAACAAAAGAAAGTGCGGATTTGAAGGAATTGAAAGAACCAGGAGTGTGGGAGAAGGTTGGGAAAGGACTTGCTTCAGTGGGAAGTTGGCTTGGTGGAATTTGGAATGGAATCTTGCTAAAAATAATACAGGGAATTCTAATAGTTCTAATTTGCATTTTTGGAATTTGGGGAATAAAAAGGGGAATAATAATGATAATGGAAAGAATTAAAAGACGGAAGGAAGAGAAAATAATGAAAAGAATGGCAGATGAATACAAAGCGAAAACTAGGGGAATTAAAAGGAAAAGAGAACTGACAGAATTTTAATGGAATAAAATTTGTGGGCATGATTTGGTGTGATGACAAGTAGTCATCAGAGGAGGGATTGATGAAGCAGAAAATGAAGGTTTTCATTTATTAGCGCTTAAACGTAGTGCTGCAATAATCATGTGTGGCTTTAACCGAACTAATAAAGATTGTACGGGGACAAAATGTGCCCTCAGAGTAGTTTGCCAACATTTATAAGCGTGCTTTATATAACGTGGTGTATTGGAATTGCATTAATCCGACATAATCATAAACGTGTGCTATGATTTGCTTGTTTGAAATGTTTTAGCTTAGCATTACTTTAGTGCAGGCTTCGGCCTAGTTGCCTGGTCTCACGGTTTAGATGCTCGTATTTTTCCAATGTGCTAATAAACGTGTATTTTTGCTTGAAGCTGTACTTTTCCACTGAGATCGTTCACATGCTTATCTTAAGGTTTCGTGCCAGCCTGGCATATTTCTCTCCTTACTCCAAGGTCAATCTGCAGGTGCGGACAATGGAAGCTCTGAAAGTGAGTTAATTGGTATAAAATGTTGCAACTTGCGTACCCATCTCCAAGGATAATGTATGCTTAAGTAAAAGCTTGAGAACTGTCGTTTTTGATTGGACAATTTGAAGCTAACCTATGAACCCTCCAATGGAAGACCCTACTGGATTTGAACTGTTGTCTATTTAAACCAGGTACACGAGAAGAAAGCAGCCATTGCAGCCATTACCAGCTATTGCCCGACATCGCGTCATTCCGTAGCTATTATGGCCCACCTTGCTGCGACGCCATTTTGAAAGAGACTTTGATGCTTTCTCTAATCGAGAGAAAGAGACTTTAAATGATTCTTGCCCTAGAGACTTTAACTTTGATTTGTCCCTTTGCATGAAGTAGTAGTTTTACCTTGCCGCCGTGAGGCAATTGCCCCGTCCACTTTGCCCCTTTGCCCCGTCCCATGCTGATCGAAACGGTACCCATGCTGATCGAGAAACGGTACCTGTGAGACGAAGACTTCCTTGTATGCTGATCGTAATTGGTAAATATGAAAGGAAATTGTACAATTGCATTGTGTTTCTTTTAGGTAACCAACTGCTGATTTTGATAAGATCCCTAGTTAGGAGTTTTCTAAATTTATGTTGCTAAATTGTTTTCGCATGAAGCCCCACATGCCGATGCTAATTTGAGGTTAGATGAGGATTCCTTTCGTTGCACGATGCAATTTGAGACCTGTTTATGCTGACTAAATGTATGCAATTAGTTCATTACAGATTATCGTATTAGTGATTTGCATTGCTATTATCGAATGCCTTGTTATTCAAATGCTACATAGATTGCACCTGTTTCGCCGTTATGGACAGCTATTAATGTTCATTTATGTTTATCATTTGGTGTTGAGACACATCTATATTGTGCTAGCTTTGTTAATATAGGGAAATAAATTCACTAACTTTGAATAAACTGGTGTGATTATTCCTGACTGAAAGGTCAGGGTTCGCCGAAATGTATTCTGGATTAATTGTTAAGTGTTATGTCGATCAGGGTATTGCTTATGTTCGTTATTGATTATTGATTTAATGAAATTGACCGATTTAGAGTACGGAGAGTCCCACTTAGCCAAAAGATTCATCGGCCTAAAGAGCGTCCGAATACAGGTAAATTATTAGTACGGACCCCTCTATCAGTACTATTACCAAATAAAGTGTTATCACTTTGCCGACCTCAGAAGAATGGAAGGCTGGCCTGGCTTTCAAACTCATGACCTATCATGACATTAGTGGCGAGCGTTCAGCTCACTGAGCGCACTGCTGGCCATCGAAAATAACTGCTGCTATGTTACATCACCACCTTTTTAAAGTTTTCCATAAGCAAGGGGCGTGTAGCTCAGAGATAGTAACTTGCTATTTATAGAGCTTGTAATCAAAGGCTTCCTATTTTGCAGAGCTGTTTTTTTTTCTCTGAGTTACTAATACCCAGCTCGATCAGCCAGCTATTCGTACATTCAAACCTAAGCCCGCTGATTTGACTCACACACATGCACATGTATCGCACCAGTGAGTACCTATTCTCTGACTGATCAAAAAATATTTATTTCAAAAAGAGGTTTTCCTCCTTTCCTAAACCTGGCCTGTGGGCTATCGCCTGTGTGAATGCAGAGAAAGACCCCTTTATGTTTTTAGGTCAAGCCTACGAGAGCATGTAATAAATAGCGCATGTATACTTGCTTCAGAGACTCTTGTCTCCAAATAATGGACTTGGAACCCGACCACAGCTTTCCATTTGTTAGCATCATTGGCTCTTTGCTGCCTTCTCATTGGACACCGCTTGTCATGTGTCCCTTTCTTTCCTTTCCGTAGCACAATGACAAAGTACAGAGCCCCATATTTATACTTTTTTAGCGCCGCATTTGCGCCGCTTTTTAACACAAAAGCGGCGCAAACTTACAAAATACAATTGTATTTTGTAAGTTTGCGCCGCTTTTGCGTCAGAAAATGATGCAAATGCGGCGCTAAAAAAGTATAAATATGGGCCAGAATTTTTAACTTTGATTAGTGACCCCCCTCGGCGATGTGTGGTCAACAGCGCAGACCGTGCTGGAAGCCATTTCCGTCCAGCTGGTTTGCAGTAAGGTAGATTTTTTTTTCCCCTGGTGATGCTTTGGGGTCAAAGAGGCATCGGGGAAAAGGAAAGATTTTTTCTTTCCCCCAACATCTCCTTGCAGTGCATTCCTGCTCCGCGAGGATCTCACAGCAGAAATGCACCCACTGGACCACCAGGTATTTCTTTGCGCACTTTGTGTACTTTTCATTTGGGGAGCGCTCCCTCAGGCAAGGGTTGCTCCCCTTTATGGGGGCATACATTTTGGCCGTTTCTGCATGCCCCAAAAGGGGCAGAAAGCCACTAGACACCAGGGGTATCATTTATTTGAATGTCGGGGAGGGCCCCTCGGGCAAGGGTTGCGCCCCTTACTGGGAGCATGTATTTTGGCCATTTCTGTCCCTCTTGGGGGCAGATCTTTAGGCTGATCTGCCCCCAAGTGGGGGCAGATAGCCACTAGACACAGGGATATTATTCATATGAATGTATGGGAGCAGCCCAATGGGCAAGGGTCACTCCCCTTTACTGGGGGCATACATTATGGCGGTTTCTGCCACGCTTGGGGCAGATTGGCCATATTGTTATTCCCCTCTGGCAGAAAGCCACTGGACACAGGAATATTATTTATATGAATTTCGGGGAACACCCCTGAGGCAAGGGATGCTCCTTTTACTGGGGGCATGTATTTTGGCAATTTCTACCCCCCTTTGGGGGCGGATTGACTATATTTATAGGCCTATCTGCCCCCATGGTAGGCAAAAAACCACTAGACACCAGGGAAAGTGTGAACTGGAGTTCGGTTGATGGTCTGCGTGTAATGGTGTTTAACTAGATGTATATGGACTGGCATTAGGCTAGTGGTATGTGTGGACTTGCGCTTGGCTTGTGGTGTGTGTAGACTGGTGCTTGCCTGGCAGTTTGTGTGGACTGGTGTTTGCCTGGTGGTGTGTATGGACTGGTGCTTGGCTGGCGGTGTGTGGGGACTTGCACTTGGCTGGCGGTGTGTGTAGACAGGTGCTTGCCTGGCGGTGTGCGTGGAATGGCACTTGCCTGGTGGTGTTGACTGGCTTCTGACTGGCGAAGTGTGGAGCTGGTATTTGGATGGTGATTGAAAGACTACATAGTGTTTTATCATGGTAACAGTTTTATTTCTTGTCATCATTTGCATTGGTGATCGTCATGTTTTATTTCTCCTTTTTATTCTAGTGAAAAGCTTTTGATTTTCTTTGCTGTGAGTCCTTCATGTGGTTTTGTTACTAGTAGATCTGCAGTTTGAGTAGTTACATGTATTCAGTAGGAAAAACTTTTTTGCATTGTTTACTCCAAATGAGTATCATTGTCATGCATAAATGCATTTTTGTAAATGGTGTAATAATAGCAGCATACTGCGCTTCTGTTCTATAGTGTGTGTAATTCTTGGATGTGTACACTATGTGTATTGTGCAGTCTTTTGTGTAATTTTCTTATGTTTTTCCTTTCTAGTGGGATATCATTGGTGCTTGCTGTGTCTGTGCAGGGTAGGTGCAGGAGATCCTGAGTCCAGCTGTCTCTGGCAAGTGAGTGGTATTGTATTTGAGTATAAAGGTTTTTGTGCGCTATGTATTGATTGACTTTTTCTTCCAGATTACTATGGTGGTCATTTAGACACTGTTGGTAAAAGGCACCTACCGCCGCAGTGACGGCTGCCAAAATACCGCCACCACGGCTACCATCCGTACGCCAGACTATGAGCAATGCCGGACTTCTGCCACAAGAAGGATGGAAATCCGGCAGTGATCAGACTGGCGGACGTTGGTAAGCTGGCGCTGCTACCACCAGCACCACCACGCCAGTTGAACACCGTCAGCCGTATCAAAACCTGTGATACAGCCTGCTGGTTTTCAGCTGGCAGGGCAGTGCTGGTGGTAGCAGTGCCCCTTCCCTGCCAGACGACCGCCCTGGAGCAGGTAAGGTGATCTTCCGACAGGGGTGGTTAGTGTGTGTATGGGGGAGTGGGTGGGGGGCTGAGTTTGGTTGGAGGGGCCGTGTCAGGTGAGTGTTGGCGGGGTGGGGGAGCTGCCTATCGGTGACAGGGAAGGAATTCTCTGTCACCGGAACGGCCTACCGCCATGATTTTCGTGGCGTTGCTAACGCCACGGAAAACACGGTGGTAAGCTGGCTCAGAATGCCAGGGGCGGTACTCTGTCGGCCTCCGGGCTGGGGATGCACATTCCTGGCCTGGCGGCTCATATTGCCATGGTGGTATGAATGGTAAATTGGGGGGGTTGGCTGCAGCCAACCTGCCAATCTCATGATGTGGCGGTATGTACCGCCAGCCTGTTGGCAGTATTACTGCCTCATTAACTCTGGTGGTCGAAGACCGCCAGACACATAATGAGGGCCTATATGCCAGTAGTTTTCCATTTTGTTTGATAAAGCCACACTTGGTTTATTACTTATTTTACACAGTGTTGGTTATGGTTGACTTATTTGTGAAGTTACTTTTATTAGTAAGGATTATGGCTAGCTGCTAGATTATCGCTCAGAAGTGAGCTGGTATGCTTTTTGAATCTTCCCCCGGCCATGATTAAGACTGACTCTGCATTTGAGGCAGAGGAGAAAGTCGAAGATTCAGGCAGTGAATTTTCTGTCCGAGAGGAATCATCTGTGAATGAAGCCACTCAGTGAGGAGGAAGTGCCTCTTTTAGAGAAGGACACTGATGTGCCGGCAGGGCAGCAAGAGGCATCTGGATTGCAGCCTGGTGCTGAAAGGCTTTCCACTGGAAGTGCTGAACTCTGGGTTGCCCCAAGCATGGTGCAGCTGGTGTTGCCTGCCTTTACTAGTGTAGCAGGGTGCAGGATAAATACTGAAAACATCTTGCCTTTGTTTTTCTTTCAGTTGTTTATGGGTGAGATTTTGACCAGACAAATCTGTAGTATTTGAGGGACCATAGTGCCAGACGTAACTTCCGCTCTAGAGCTACTCAGCAGATTCCCATAAATCTGGATCAGTTGAAGAAGATCTTGGGTTTAACTTTATTGATGGGCTTGATAATGAAGCCGTCACTGTCTTCATATTGGTCTACCAGTCACCCTGAATGTGACCATCTTTTTAAAATTAAGCCTTTCTTTGATCTCTTCGCAGATTGATTTCCAGAGATCTATGTTTCCGGGAAAGAAATAGCTGTGGATGAGTCTTTGATCCTGTTCAAGGGCTGTTTGTTTTTTAGTCAATTTATTCCGAGCAAAAGGGAATGTTATGGAATTAACATGTATATGCTGTCTGTAGTAGTACTGGATATGTCTATAATTTCAGAGTGTGCTCTAGTAGGGATTCCACTATTGACCCTGCTGGTTGTCCATCCACTTTTGGGGTTTGTGAGAAAATTGTATGGGAACTTGGCAGATGACTTTTCAACAAAGGTCACCATTTATACGTTTATACTGTCAATAAATCAATCATATATTTTTAGAGCGCACTACTCACCCAGAGGGTCTCAAGGTGCTGAGGGGTGTGTCCAGAGATTAGCTGAAGATCCATGTCTTGAGGTTCTCCCTGAACTGAGGCAGCAATGGCGACTGTCTGAGGTGAGGAGGTAAGGTGTTCCAACCTTTTGCTGCCAGGCATGAGAAAGATCTTTCTCCAGCCGCTGACTTCTTTATGCGGGATAGTTTGGTGAGGGCCCGCTTGGCCGAATGGAGAGGTCTGGAAGGGGAGTACCAGGTGATGCAGTGGTTGAGGTAGCTGGGTCCACTGTCATGGAGGGTTCTGTAGACGTGTATGGGGAGTTTGAAGGTGATCCTCTTCTCAAAGGTGAGCCAGTGGAAGATTTTCAGGTGTTCTGTGATGTGTTCTTGGTAGGGCATGTTTAAAACGAGTCTGGCAGCACCTTTCTGAATTTGTTGCAGCTTGATCAGGTTCTTCTTGGAGGTTCCGGCATAGAGGACGTTGCCATAGACATGTCTGCTCGTGATTCCGGTGTGAGTCACTGTTTTCTGGTAGTCGGTTGGTATCCATCTGAAGATCTACCGTAGGAGTCAGAGGGTGTGGAAGCAGGTGAAAGCAACATAGTTGACCTGTTTAGCCATGGTGAGCACTGAGTTGAGGATAACTCAGAGGTTTTGTGCCTGGTCTGTAGGGGTGCCTGCCAAGTGTTGAGGGCCACCAGGAGTCATCTCAGGCTGAGGAGGAGGGTCCCAGGATGAGGATCTTGGTTTTGTCGGAGTTTAGCTTAAGGCAGCTCTCCCTCATCCAAGTGGCCATCCCGACCCTGAAGTTCTTCTTGGCTGTTGAGGGGTTCTCCGTCAGGGAGATGATCAGCTGGGTGTCATCAGTGTAGGAGACGATATTTATACTGTAGTTCCTGACGATGGGGGGGAGTGGGATCATATAGATGTTGAACAGCATGGGGCTCAGCGATGATCCTTGGGGTTCTGCACAGCTGATGTCAGTAGGTTCTGACATGTGTGGCGGGAGCCTGACTTTCTGTGTTCTGCCTGTCAGGAAGGAGCGCATCCATCAAAGGGCCTTGCCGCGTATGCCTGCTGCGCGGAGTCTGGTGCAGGTGCATTGTGTGCAGTGAGACACTGTATTGAAGGTGGCTGAAAGATCAAGTAGGATCAGGGCTGCTGTTTGTCCGAGGTCGAGGCGGGAGCGGATATCATCTGTGGCGGTGTTCAGGTCACCTCACTTTCTCCACATGCCAGACGCCATACCTCACAGCATCAGAATTGTCTCCAGACCACCGCAAGTGCATCCTCCTCAACATACGCTCCCTGCACAAACACGCCATGGAGATTTGGGACCTGACAGACACCACCTGCCCGGACATCGCTTTCTTCACTGAGACATGGGCTAACAAAACATCCGGACCGGACATTGCCATTGCCATCCCCAGTGACTACAAGCTGCTGTTGCTTGTGGCACAACCCGCTCAGATTACCCAAAAGAGCTTGTTTGTAAAAAACGTAAGAGGGGGCAGTGAAATTTAGCTGTGAAGTTTGCAGACAGGAGAGATGTCTACATGCTGACTACCATCCACAATGAAAGTAGTGGGATGGCATAAATAGAGTAGATCAGAGATTGGAACCTTACACTGCTGTTTGTAAGGTTTACATTTGGTATAAGATGTTGGCTATCCAACGGCTGTTCCATATTAGCAACCTTCAATGCTTTTGTTGTATTGAAGGATTATTCTTGTTCAGCTTCAGCAGTTTGTGATAGGCAGCCTTGTTGTAGTGGAGCAGGCAAGTGTTCCTAGAGTTGGAGTAGTGGAGAAAGTGGCTAGATTGAAAGATTGCCATTTTCCTGATTACATTCCCACACCCAAAAAATATTTTCCCTGTAGGAGATGTAGAGCCTGTGTCCAAAGAGGTCTGTGGATGGAGATTTGTATGTACTGCCGGTGTGTCCTTTTAATCTTGGGATTTGTGTGCCTGCATGTTTTCAATTGTACCACATGCAACAGAGTTATTGGGAGCAACCGTGAGCATAAAAGTGAACTGACTGGTCTTTATTGTTTTATATTTTTTGTTCAGAGTTCACAGTTGGCACCCTTGTGATGTATCTAGTTAAAGCTATTGCTGTTGTGTTTGTAGGTATCGACTTCCAATTGGTTTGTGTTTTCTTTTTTGTTAAAAAATATATGATTGCAGTGTGCGTGGACTGGCACTTGGCTGGAGGTGTGTGTGGACTGGCTCTTAGCTGGTGGTGTGCATGGACTGGCACTTGGCTGGTGGTGTGTGTGGACTGGCACTTGGCTGGTGGTGTGCGTGAACTGGCGATTGGCTGGTGGTGTGTGTGAGCTGGCATTTGGCTGGCAGTGTGTGAGTAGTGATTTGTTGCTGGTCACTACACACACACTGCTACTGCTAGTCAAACCCTAGTCCACACACTCAGTCAGCCGACAGCCAGTGTGATTGCTGTGTCAGTCATGTAGGCATACAAAAGTGATGGGCCATTGATTGACACTGTCTATTGATGAGAGTGTTGTAATGTACCAGGCCAGCAGCTGGCGATGTGAATGGTCTTGTGTGCGAATGGCCTGTAAAGCGGTTGGTGCCGTAATGCAGCTTTACAGCCCACGGGCTGTGAGTCATTGGTTCAGTTTTTTTGACCTTTCAAGTATTAACAGTGTACTTCATTTTTAGGAAATCTCTTGTTAATAAAATTTTCACTTTGAATCTTTCACTCTCCCTTGTGCCAAATCCAACCACTATGGCCCTCATTATGACATTGGCGGTGAGTGTTAAAGTGGTGGAAATACCCAACAGGCTGGCGGTAAATACCACCAAATTATGATCATGGCGGTGATACCTCCCATAGGCAGCCAATGTGCCACACCAACTGCCAGGGTGTTAACACCACTGACCATGGCGGTAGCCACCAACAGCCAGGTGGAAGCCAAGGTACCGCCACCCACCATATTGTGACATAGCAAACCGCCAGGATTTCTGGGGCAGTACCAACGCCAAGAAAAGCCTGGCAGAAACATATCACAGAAAAAGAAAGACTCACCAACAGGTACACAGAGGACTCCGTCATGGAACCGGAACTTCAAGTCTTTCCGTTGCTCTTCTACTTCATGGCCCTCTTGGAACACCAACGCAACGAAGACGACGACGGTGAGTACAGCTACCTAGCACACAAAGGAGGGAGGGAGAAAAAGGAGAGTGACACACACACACACACACAACACACACCATTCACACATACACCATACACAGAACCAGCTGCAGAGTTAAACCAATGTCACAGGATCCACATTAAAATAAAACAAGGACCACAATGAGAATCAATTAACACTGTAATTTGATGCCATCAGCCACCATATTGTTCATTTGAATGCAAATCCAGGCGTCAATGTCCAGAATGGGCTAATGGCCAGTCCAAAGTACAAAAGGGCCACATGGCCACAGTCCAAGGCCCAACTTGACTCCTGACACAATACGGAATCCACTGTTCAGCGGGATCAGGTTGGAAATGGGCAGGCACTTCAAGGGGAAAGGGGGTGGGGGAACACCTCAGCTGCAGTGGGGAGCATGCCCACTGGTTCTAGAAGGGGCTCCTTGCCCAATTGTCTCTGGCAGGGAGTGTAAGGCCAAAGTTTCTGAAGTGGGGAACTTGCCCACTGGTTCTTGAGGGGGCTCAATGCCCTATTGCCTTTGGTGGGGAGTGTAAGGCTACAGTCTCTGAAGTGGGGAACTTGCCCACTGGTTCTAGAGGGAGCTCCTTGTACAACAGTCCAGGTGAGGGCTGCTGTGCCTCTGCTGGAGGTGGGGGCTTCTGTGCCTCTGCTGGAGGTGGGGTCTCCTTGCCCTCTGCTGGAGGTGAGGGCTGCTGTGCCTCTGCTGGAGGGGGAGGCTGCTGTACCTCTGCTGGAGGTGGGGGCTCCTTGCCCTCTGCTGGAGGTGAGTGCTGCTGTGCATCTGCTGGAGGTGAGGGCTGCTGTGTCTCTGCTGGAGGTGGGATCTCCTTGCCCTCTGCTGGAGGTGAGGACTGCTGTGCCTCTGCTGGAGGTGGGGCTCCTTGCACTCTGCTGGAGGTGGGGGCTCCTCGCCCTCTGCTGGAGGTGAGGGCTGCTGTGCCTCTGCTAGAGGTGGGGTCTCCTTGCCCTCTGCTGGAGGTGAGGGCTGCTGTGCCTCTGTTGGCGGTTGGGGCTGCTGTGCTTCTGCTGGCGGTTGGGGCTTCTGTGCCTCTGCTGGAGGTGGGGGCTGCTGTGCCTCTGTGGGAGGTGGGGGCACCTTGCCCTCTGCTGGTGGTGAGGGCTGCTGTGCCTCTGCTGGAGGTGGGGCTCCTTGCACTCTGCTGGAGGTGGGGGCTCCTCGCCCTCTGCTGGAGGTGAGGGCTGTTGTGCCTCTGCTGGAGGTGAGGGCTGCTGTGCCTCTGCTAGAGGTGGGGTCTCCTTGCCCTCTGCTGGAGGTGAGGGCTGCTGTGCCTCTGCTGGTGGTTTGGGCTGCTGTGCCTCTGCTGGAGGTGGGGCTCCTCGTCCTCTGCTGGAAATGAGGGTTGTTGTGCCTCCTCTGGAGGTGGGGTCTCCTTGCCCTCTGCTGGAGGTGAGGGCTGCTGTGCCTCTGCTGGAGGTGGGGGCTGCTGTGCCTCTGCTGGAGGTGGGGGCTTCATGCCCTCTGCTGGTGGAGTGGGCCTCTTGCCTTTTATTGGTGGTGGAGTGGGAACCTGCACATTCTTTGGTGGTGGTGGAGTGGGTACCTTCCCTTCCTTTGTTGGCGGAGTGGGAACCTTCCCTTTCCTTGGTGGTGGATTGGGATCCTTGGCAATCTTTGGTGGTAGATGGGGATCCATGTGTCCCCTCTTGTGATAGGTCCCCTTGGCCTTTGACATGTCACTTATGTCCTTGCCTCCAGGACTAGGAATTTCCTCCACTGTCCCCGTCCCTTGCTTTTCACCCCCCTAGACCTCCCTTTCTGAGCTGGAGGTGTGCTCTCAGTAGGAGTGGCAGCCATCACACTCTGGGGCCCCTTTGTGCCAGCAGCTCATGATTTGGTGGGAGCAGTGGCAGACTGTTTGGCTGATGTGCTGGGCTGGGTCGTTGAGACCCTGCTCTTATGGGCAGGACGTGGGTGGAAGGGGAGGGAAGAGGTTAAGTTGGGAAAGGAAAAGCTTCTTAGGGACATCGGGGAGGGATGTGGGAGGAGGGATGGGAGTGGAACTTGAGGGAGTGGTTGTCGGAGGTGTACGCCTGCTGGGCTTGGGTGCAGGTGCATGGACAGTGTGCGTGTGTGAGGTGAATGGCTGTTGGGTGTTTGAGTGCGTGCATTAGAGGCAGACAGGGTGGGAGAGGACAAAGGGGACGCGTGGATGGATGTTGTGGAAGTGTCTGCAAGTGAGGTGTGTGCTGGTTGATGTGGTGATGGTGCTGGTGGCTGGTGATGCAGTGCAGGCAGGTGTGAGTGTGGATATGGCTGTTAGGGAGGAGGAGGAGGAGGAGGGAGAGACAGTGGAGGCAGTGGATGTGGTTGTGTATGCAACTGTCTGTTGTTTGTGTGAGTGCTTGCGTCCTGAAGTGTGCTGCCCATGTTTGACTGTGCTACTTTTGTGTGATGTTTTGTGTGCATGCTTGTCTGTATGTGTGCATGGGATGGGTTGGGGTTGAGGAGACTGGGAAGTGGTAGTTGGAGGTGAGACGTTAGGAACATGGACACTGGCTGCCATCAGAGAGGAGGCAAGAGCGTGAAACGATCTCTGGAGGAAGCCAACCCACTGTGGATAACCTCCAGGTATGCATTGCATTGCTGCATCTGGGATGCCAGCCCCTGGATGGCATTCACAATGGTTGACTGCCCTACAGATATGGATCTCAGGAGGTCAACAGCCTCCTCATTGAGGGCAGCAAGGCTCAGTGGGGCAGGGCCTGAGGTGCCTGGGGCTAAGGAGAGGGCCACCCTCCTGGGTGAGCGGGCACGGGCAACTCTGTTGGGGGCTACTGGGAGGGCGATGCTGGTATGGGGTGTGGCGGTGATACCTGTAGCTGGGGTGGTTCCAGAGGTGTCCACCACCAGGGAGCTGCCATCGGAGGAGGAATCAGAGCCAGTGTTGTCACCTCCTGTCTCTGCCATGGTGCTCCCCTCGCCCTCCATCCCACTGGTCCCCTTGGTGCCGGTGTACTGTGCCTCCTGGGTCCTGTGGGATCCAGCTCCCTCAGTCACCAGTGCCTCTGCTTCTCTGCCAGATGATGCTAATGCACACATGGACAGGATGACAGAAGAAAATGGGTGAGGAAAGAGAAAGGGAGCACTGGATCAATTACAGCACCAACACCACAGTTGGCATACAGATTACCATCACACACAGGGATCAGGATTGAGCACAATGCATCACACTGGCATTGCATTGGCTAGGTACCACAGAAAAATGAGAGCCAACCACCACCAACTGCACCCATCCTGGGACCCACTAAGCCCTGTCTGACATGGAATGCCACCTAGATAGGTTACTAGATTTTGCTATACACCCATTTACCTTGAGCTGGATCATGTAGCAATGGCTGAGCTTGCATTGAGGGGCACCCACTAACTGAAAGCCACCACCAGGATCCCATGCAACCTAAAAGAAATGGTTGTCACTCTCACCCCCTTGTGACTGCTGTGCTGCCCTCAAGTGCCCATCCAGCTCTGGGTAGGCCACCCCCAGTATGTGGGCCATCAGGGGGGTCAGGTTCCAACGGGCACCACGTCCTCATTGGGAGGCTATCCTCAGCTGGGCCTCCACGGTCTTCCGTGCCCAGCATCTCAGGTCCTCCCTCCATTTCCTACAGAGGGTGCTCCGCCTGCTATAGTCCCCCAAGGTCTGCACTTCCTTGACACGCCACAATCCCATCTTCTGGTGAGCGCTGACCTACAGAGGTAATACAGACAGGAGGACACCATTAACCATGCAATCCAGCCTGTCACACATATGGCCCATAAATATCATTTCCATCTCCATTGGCACACACATCACCCAGAGCACTGCATGTACACTACCACCAGACATACCCCCACCCAAACTACACACTGCTAGCACACACATCTCCATGCAACCCTGTTACATGCATCGTGCCCATGGTGTACTCAAATGTTGGTCTGGAGGTCCATACAGCTGTTCATACAGGGGTAGGACCCTATTCACTAGGCGCTCTAACTCCTCCGAAGTGAAGGCAGGGGCCCTTTCCCCTGTCACACGGGCCATGGCAGGATCCAGTCACAGGTCACAGCAGCACAGGCAGTGGAGGTGTTGTCCTGCGGAAAGTCAGGAATCAAGTGAGGTTTTAGACAGAAAATGGCAGTCACGTCCGCGGCGGTGTACACCGTCACCATGGACCCTGATCCCCATTGGACACTGTATTCCATAGAGCCCCATTTTCGCCAATGAGGAATAGCACAGAAGTTCAAGACCACCTTCTGCTATGACGCCCAACGCCGGCGGAGTTACATCACTTCCACCTGTCCATGCTTACAGGACTCGCGGTCGCCAGTTTATGGTGGTGGACAACATTCAGATATTGTGAACTACGCCATGGCTGTAAATTGCACATACATTGCCATTCACATTGACCAATTACATGAATGCTCTATGTACACTGAGGTAGTGTTTCCATTGATCAGTTTGTGACACCCTACTCACTCTTGTGTCCCTTAGATACCTACCACTGTGAGGAATGCTAGGACAGGGGCTGAGAATCGGTATAATGATGCACATGGGCAAACTAGGTGGATAATAGAACGAACCTTCGGCCTCCTGAAGGCCAGCTTCAGATGCCTCCATCTGACAGGTGAATCCCTCTGCTACTCCCCTGAGAAGGTGTGCCAGATAGTTGTAGCATGCTGCATGCTGCACAACCTGGCCCTCAGACGACATGTGCATTATCTGTAGGAGCAGGAGATTGGAAATGCCCCTGTGGCAGAGGTGGACCCTGAGGGCAGGGAGGATGAGGAGTCAGAGGATGAGGATGAGGACAACAGAACATCAATTATACGGCAGTACTTCCAATGACACACAGGTGAGACAGTGGAACTGACCATTCCTCTGATTATTTATCTCTTCAGTGTGGCTGTAGCAGGATGGCAGTCACTTCCTTTGAGTCTCAACTGACTGTCACCTACGCCTTCTCATTTTGCAGATGTTGATGTTATGACAACTGTGTACTGATGTGATGACTACAGACAGCTACAGGTCATTATTTGTATGCCATCACAGAGTTCAGGTCAATTGCACAAGATGTAACTGTTACCATATTTGCCCATTTTCATCACATAAAGCACTATCACTCAAGTTGTGTTCAAGGGTGTTTATTGTAGTGAAATTTATAGATGGAATTGTGCAATGGAATGGAGTGATGGTAGAGGTAAGTCCAGGGTATTGGTCCAGTCTATTTGTAGCACAGGTCCAGTGTCCAAGGGGCCATAGGAAGGGGAGCAAAGGCAGTTCAAAGTGGACAAGGTGAGACAGTGGGACACAAGGGGGACATTCATGAGGGGCTCATTTCCTGGGTGTGGTCTTGGCAAGTATCTCTGGCATCTGTCTGGGTTGCATGGACCGTTTGCAGGGTGGTTCACCTTCTGCAGGGGAGGGGTGGCCTGTGGGTCCTTTGGCAAGGGTTCCTGTCCACTAGCTGCAGCAGATGTGGTGGGCTGTTCAGTTGACTGGCTAGTGGATGGGGCCCGCTGGTAATGCTGTATATTCCCTCATGATGCTGGCCATATCAGCCAGCACCCCTGCTATGGAGGCCATGCTGGTGTTGAGGGCCTGCAAATCTTTCCTGATCTCCTGATGGTGTACCTCCTGCAGCTGCTGGTTCTCCTGAATGGTGTAAAAAATCTGGCCCATCTTGTCCTGGGATTGTTGGTAAGCCCCCAGGACATTTGTGAGTGTCTCCAGGACAGTCGGTTCCTTGGGCCTGTCCTCCCCCTGGTGCACAGCTGTCCTCCCACTGTCCCTGTCCCCCTGTCCCTGTGTCCCCTGAACAGTGTGCCCACTGCCACTGACCCCGGGACCCTGATTGTCCTGGCTGTTAGGTGTGGACTGGGGTCCCTGTACGGGTGGGCACAGTACTGACTGACGTGTCCTGGGAACTGAGGTGTGGGGACGTTGGGTGGGTGCTGT
Organism: Pleurodeles waltl; assembly: GCF_031143425.1. Lineage (NCBI taxonomy): Eukaryota > Metazoa > Chordata > Amphibia > Caudata > Salamandridae > Pleurodeles > Pleurodeles waltl. The sequence continues at coordinate 1,013,958,509 of NC_090449.1, forward strand.
TGTGTTGGATACTGAGGTGGGAGGCTCTGTGGTGGACTGGGAGTGGGCTGGTGTGGCCGACTGACCAGTGGTCCCTGATGGGCCAAGGTAGTCCATCCAGATGCAGATGTCCAGATTTACTGTCATCATTGGGGGCATCTTCTGTTGGGGGACTGGATAGCCGTGGCACCTCATGGCCACTGGGATTGGCTGGGGCACCTGCGGGGATGTAAGTAATGTCTGTGACATATTCTATATCCCGACCTTCCCCTATATTGTTGCTGTTGCCCTGCCTCCTTTGTTTGTGTATGGTGATGTATTGTGGGATTGTTAGTTCTCCATGCTGTGCATGCATTGGTGCTGGGTGTACATGCAGGGCTGGGCGGGCTGTACATGTAGTGGGTATGGCATGCAGGGCTTGGCATTGGAGTTAGTCAAATGTTTAGGTGCACTGTGTAGGATGGAGTGGAGTGATAGGAGTCAGGGTGAGGGGGTGGGATGGCATGCAGGTATGGGAGGGTGGTAAATATTGACTGACCGGTGTCCAGTCCTCCGGCTACTCCAGTGAGTCCCACAGGATGCAGTATTACCAAGACTTTGTTCTCCCATTCTGTCAGCTGTGGATGAGGAGGTGGGGGTCCACCACCAGTCCTCTGGATAGGGAGCTGGTGCCTTGCTGCCATGGAACAAACCTGCCCCGTATCTCATTCCACCTCTTCCTGATATCGTCCCTTGTTCTTGGGTGCTGTCCCACGGCGTTCACTCGGTCCACAATTCTCTGCCATAGCTCCATCTTCCTTGCAATGGATATTTGCTGTCCCTGTGCTCCAAACAGCTGCAGCTCTACCCTGACTATTTTCTTCACCAGGGCCCGCAACTCCTCATGTGTGAAACCCGTGTGTCTTTGTGGGGACATGGGTGTTGTGTAGTGTGTGTTGTGCGGTGGGTGTTGAATAATGTGGTGGGGTGTGGAGTGTGTGGCGGATGGCTGGGTGTTTGTGGTGTGTGTAGTTGTGACTGTTATTTGCATGGCTATCTCTTGCCTATTTTTCGTGTGCGCAAAGGGTTGTGGGTAACATGGGTGTTTTTTTTATAGTGCTGTGGGTGTGTGTGTGTGGTGTGTGTATCAGTGTCAGGTGTGTGTTTTTGGTATTGGCCAATGATGTGTTAATTTGTATTTGGATGGCCATTCTGACCTCGCCGGTGTGTACCGCCAATGGTTTACTGCCGTTGAATGTCTGCCGTGGTGATTTGTAGGTCATAATATGGAGGGCGTTGTTTTGTTGCCACAACGGTATGGGTGTTCGTACCGACACTTTACCACTTACCTTTGGACGGGCTGATTTGTGTTTGTGGCAGTATTCTGTCAGTTTAGTGTGTGTGTGTCATAATATGGTGAACGGATGTTCGCCTCTGTGACGGTATGTTGATGGCCGTCACTGCGGCAGTTAACTGGATTCACCACCAATGTCATAATGAGGGCCTATGTGTGTATACTTGAGGAATAGATAGTTGTTGAGTAATATTTGTCTTTTCTGATTCTCTCTACCAGGGTGTACACTGTCTGTAGGGAAAATCTACAACTCTAGATATTTTCGTAAACTGGACACCCAGGCGAGTGCAGGGTGCTGTGCCTCTCATGGATCCCAACAAGTTTTCTTATTCACAGTGCCCTGCAAACCCAAAAATGTGTCTAAAACCACACATTATAATTTCATTTCTGTGCCATATTCTTCCAGAATCAGAAGGAAACCACAACATTCCTACCACGCAGCATTACTGCACGTGTCACAATATAAATACTGCCACAGTTAGATGGCTGGGCCTAGTGCTTGCAGCAGGAACTGATCAAACTAACATCAATGGGAGTCCTAGTAAAGGGACCCTCCTTGACATTGGTTTGTTTTATTCTGGTGCAGGCACTAGGCCCAGCCACACAGGTGAGGTACTATTTTTACCAGGAGGCTTAGGGAAATGCAGGGTGGAAGGAGTTTTGTGGCTCCCTGCAGACTCTGGAACTTTCCATCACAGAAATGTGAGAAAAAAATTGTTTTTTAGTCAAAGTTTTGAGATTTGCAAGGGATTCGGGGGAACAAAACATATGTAAGCCTATCCTGGATATCCACAGGTATCTAGTTTGAAAAAATGTACAGGTTGGCTAGGTCTCCCTAAGTGTTTGCTGAGCGATGGTGCAAAATCTATAGCTACCCACATTGGTAAAAGAGGATCAGTTATGGGTGGAAAAATGTGCTGCATCCATGTTGTGTTTTGGCCCGTTTCCTGCTTCGGACACCGGGTCTACCCATACAAGTGAGGAACCATTTTATCAGGAAACTTGTGGGGGTATAGAATAATAGAACATTTGTTAGTACCGATTGGATTTTACTGCATTTGTGCCTTTTTAATGTAAGCAAGTGTATAAGAAAGATGACACTTTGAAAAATATCCTCCAAATCATACTCTAGTACAGGTACCCACAAATTCAGAGATGTAGAAATAACCACTGCTGCTAAGCTCTATAACTTGTGTCCATATCAGAAGTATATGGGTTTCCTTCATACCCATTTTTCACTCCGCCTATTTCGTTATAAGAATTGGTCTATACTCAGTACTCAATCAAACACCATTGTACGGTGCAGTTCAATTGTTTGCTCTGGGTACCTTGGGTTCTTGGAGAACCTACAACCCCTATATATCTTTGCAACCAGAAGGGTCTAGCGTAGGTAATGGTATATTTCTTTTGTCGATTAGCCATTGTGACAAAAAGTTACAGATGAAATAGTTGCCACAAATGGCACATTTTTTCCTACTAATTTTCAATTCTTCGTTATTTCAACAGTCATTTTCCTTGGGAAATCCTTGAGTGAGCTAAACAAATGATCCCTTATTGAATTGAGAATTGTGTCTAGTTTTCAGAAATGCAAAGCTTTTCTGGATCACTCATGAGTTTCACACTGGTTTCCACAACAAACTGGAAGTAGGTTGCGAGCACAAACAAATAAGGAAAATAGACTACCTCTTAGAAAATTGCCAAACCTGTGGTACAAAATTAGTTTTTTTGATTGAGCGTTGCATGTTCCTGAAAGCTGGGAAGATGGTTGACTTCAGTACAGTAAACCATTTGTGGATGCCATTTTTAGGAAAAAATAGACACTTATTTGTAGCCCTTTTCTCTGTCTTTAAACTCAATATTGTCCTATATTTTGCCTATTTTCTTTGTGCCCTCCAGGCGAATCCACAAATGCTGGGTATCTTTAGAATCACTAGGATGTTGGAAAAAATTATGCAAAGTGGGTCTGGGTACCTTATGCGGAAGAAAAAGTTAAGGAGCCATATGTGCAAAATACCCCAAATAGTCAAAAAAGGTCTCAGAACCTAGGGGGGTCAGGAGGGAATCCTAGCACAGGTTAATCAAGCAAAAGGAAGATTAATGTGTAAAGTAAATTATGCCTTGGATTTCTGACACTTCCATATACTTTTAGAATTCTATTTAGAGTTTCCTGATTGAAACCTATTTGAAAAATAAACCATGTAATTTATAAAGATTGAAAACACTGAATGTAATTTTGAGATACTGTAAAATGTTTGTTTTTCATCCAGTATTTGGAAATGTTTTGTTTTCCTTTTTTTTAATCATACTATACAGAGACACACTGGAAAAGCCAGCAAGTTTGCAATCACTTTATAAAGATGAAACATATTTGCTTTGCCAATGTTTATTTAAAAAAGTGGACTAAACTTATTATTATGGAGTTATTTTTTCTCCAAAATACTGTTTAAAAATATGAACATTTTACAGGTAAAAATGAAGAGAAGCTCATAAAATATCTTAGTCCTTCCAGGTCTTACACAAAGCTTTGGAGAATTGTTTCTGATCAGTAGCAAATCATACATGTGCCTGAAAGAAAATTAGGTGCTACTCTGTCAGGGATGCTTCAGAGCTGGATGAAAGCAAGATGTGTGTTTTTCCGAGTGGAGTATGGCTAGTCGAACCTGAATATGAGATAAACACAGTATTTTATGTTGCTCACACCTAACTACTTTTTTTCTGCCATGATTACTGCTTTCATATAACAGTAGCTGAAGGCAGACATAGGGCTTGAGTCAGGATTTGGTGGACAGGTTACACTAAACGTAATGCATATCTGATTTGTCCTAATACAAGTGCTTTAGGAGATAATGCACTTGGAATAGGGTGGAAAGGGTATCCATCACCTTTGTGATTGAGTAACCCATCTGCCAAACTCTAAATCAGGCCTATAGTCTTCTATTACACACACCACAGCACGCATTCACAGTACCATATATGCATTCTTTCACTTGGTTGCAGGTCCCCACCTCACACAGATTTAAACACTTCAATGAGGGCAAAACTCCAGTGATTCATTTTTGAATGAAAGAGTGTTGGTTCCAGAAACTCTGCTCAGGAGTCCGCGACCAAGGCCAATAGCCTTAATTCACTACCATACACTCCCCTCCCTTATTTCTTGCAGGGCTCCTGCTTTCTGTTTGTGACAGTTTTGCTGTTTTTTTCTTCCTCAGTCTTTCCGATCTGTCTGTTTTTTCCTCTCTTGCACTCTGTAAATATTTCATACAGAAAAATAAGTGCTGTTACTCAAAAATGAGTGCCTGCACGCCCCCCACACCCCACCCTGTCACAACAACCACCAGCTCAAATTAGGCACTGGCATAACCTGTCCCTGGGTGGTGTACCTGGGAGTCTGAGATGCCTGTGCCTTCTGATGGAGACTTTTTCCATAAGTGCCCCATGAGTCTTACAAAACCATGTGGAGGGTATGAACTTCCTCTGCTGTCCTGTTCTCAGATATTGTTTCATTCACTGTGTAGGTCATTCAACATAAGCAAGATCGATCAATGTTGAGAGGTATGATTTATGAGATAGTTGCTTAACCTGATTTATTGGCTTATTTTATTTACCTGAAAGATATGCCCTTCTGTATAAATGGATATATAGGTGGCTGTGTTTAGTATGCATGAAGAAATGTGTGCACCTTACAGAGGTCATTCGCAGTGAGTTTATGATATATCCAAGGTTATCTCTTAGCCTTAGTCTCCTCTCTCTGTTAAATGCACCATTCCTATTGGTATTTCTAAACCTCGTGGCCCTCACAGCGGCATCTAGTCATTGGCCCAGGATCCGCCTTCTCAGGTTCAATATAGACTTTCTGCTACTGAGGCACACATGATATGGTGGGCGCACTTATCTTCTTGCCTTGTAGCCACAAAACGATTACTATCTTTAAAAGCGTACACAAATTACCAGTGACAAACGGTAAAAAAGAGATGTTAAACTCCCAACCGGACTTTTCTTGCCTCATTAAGTGGGAAAAAAAACGAGCGCAATTGCGCTACTAAACAAGCGAGATCGCGCTGTGAAAAAAGAGAACAAGTAGTCCACAAACCGGACGGAAAATATTGAGCCTCGTATGTTTTCAGTACTTGGTCGCTGCGCTCGAGGAGGGCTAACCACCGGAAAAAGCATGACGTATGCATGCCTTCCACTAATGAAAGCAAGCAGATTTTAAAAGGCAAGCCCACAAACCAATGAAAGACACTGATGTGACATGGACGGGGCTCCGAGCCTGTTTCTAACTACTACAGTGTTTTGCAAGCGATACGCATGCGCAAGCGCATGCTACACAGGCTCGACCCTAAAAAGAGTTCAGTCTTTTGAATATCTTTATTTTTTGCTTGTAAAATCACAGGCCAATTAATGTGTGCCACTTTGATTAAACCACTGCCCACTTTTGCACTGTGCATTTGTGGCACCTGTTCCCCTAAAAAATCAGGACAGCACCTCTTTAGCACCATTAGTCTGCTGTCATGATCAATGGTCTGTGCTTACCTGTGTGTGTAATGGGCAGACAGGAAGATGCTCTCCCCCGAAATTTAATAGTGCTCAAATCTTCCTCTGCACAGTTGGCCAGTGGTATTAGTGGTATCCCCAGAGTGTAAGTGCCGCTTGCTGTAGGGATTCAAGACTGTGTCGCCTGCACTACATGAAACATGCATGTTGAATCAAGACAAACTACATTTCCCAGCCTGCCACAGACATCTCTCGAGAATTGGTATTGTGGCAGCCATCTTAACTCAATTGAATATTGGTTCCTCTTTTAATCCCTGATCTACTGCTGGCTGGCATAGATAGTATTGTCAAGGTCATCACTGGACTCAGGGAAGTCTAAATACAACATCACGCTTGTTGGATTTGGATTGCCAGGTTAGGGCACACATGACACTTGTGCAGCAAATTGAACCTCCTTCCTAGATGCAACAGCATTGAAAGTTCACACTCAGTTATATTATTGAGATTGAACACTAAAATGAACAACTAAATAGTTTCATTATGCAGGCTCAAACAGATGCACAAAATCTCTGTGATACTACACGCTTACTCCAATCATGGACAACCTCTTGCTCCCTTCAACGGCCAAGCATTATTTGACAAACTAAGGACACACACAAATTCTTGTAAAATGTACCTCCCAGTGGCTCCTAGGTAGAAGCTATGGCATTATTTGTTAAAAATAACTGTGCTGCCCACCAATTCACTGTATCTGAATTTGAAGATCGCCCATTCGTCTCCAAAAAGAACCAGAAAAAAATTGGAAATTGAATAAAATACAGGATTGCCCCTCAGAATAAGCAGTTGGACGAAACTGTGGACAAACAGCACTTTTCTTTTACTGAGTTTTCATTTCTATGAAAACCTCTCAGGGAAAGTTTCCTGACCCTCTCTTGTGGCAGAATAGTCCTTCTCCCACTTTCCAAATCAATCGGGTTCCAAGTCAACCCAATCCTTATCTGTTATATTGAATAAATTTAACACAGGAGTCATTAACGATTCCTAAAGTAAAATCTCCAAGAAAGCAGTTAAAATAGGTCCTCTCTCAGCCCACTGAATCATGTGGCAATATCCTTTAAAATCAGGAAGGTCGCCTTTAAAAAATCACCAACGGTTGCCAACATTCCAACAAATGTTTCACCTAGGAATAGAAATGAAGAGCCCTGCCACAAGCCTAGTACGCTCGAGGCAGAGTGTTCTCTGTTCAGCAACCCAGGCAGCCCCATGATCCATCCAAACGCCATAGAGAAGGTGCTCTCAAACTCCCTTCTGGAAGCAGTAATTTAAAGAATGGGTCTTGTTTTCTCAGCGCCGCTTGATGGCAACCAACTAATACTATTCCCACAATATTTGTCAAGAGGCCATGACAAGATCTTAAGTAGAGGCAACATTCTTTGCTCATTACAATCCATCTATGAGCTGGGCCACCTTGGATCCAGCCCAGTTCTTAGCATGGAGTTTCTGCCTCCTAGGACTGATGGCCAAAATTAAGCTACTTTAGTATCCTGGCAAACTGCAGAACAGGCTAATTTACTCATCACACTTCTATCACAGGGGAACTAGAATCACCAGACCAAGGGTCCTAGGCTGCCCTCATGTTTTATAACCAAAACATACAAATTGTATATATCCTTCTGAGCGTCAAAGCATTTCAATGCTTTGAACTGTGAAATGCAGAACCTACCCTGCATCAGATGAACCCTGTAATATCCTTGTGACTCACCCCATCAATGCCCATGTCATGCCTATTTTCTGAAAGAAATATCTCCTTGCCTCGATAGGGCCAACTGGTTGTGGTTAGCAAACACCCTGGCCTCAGTAAAACCCAATGCTAGCAAGCCAGTTTGCCTTTAGCACATTTTATTGTTCCACTAAGATGACTCTACTTCAGCATGCCATCTGCATGTGGAACATAAGTACATATAAACAAAGTAGTCCCATGAACACACATAAAGTGTATATAACTCAATTAATATACTACAATTTAGTACAGTGGACACATAATCATTTGGAGCTAGAGGAGAGAAAGCATTGGAAATAACAGAAACAAATCAATACAAAATTCTTCCAACTATACTTGAAAACAAACATAAATGCACATCCTCTTGGAATACAATGGCTGCTCCTTTGTTATAGAAGGTACCTATAAGTAAGTGTTCATGCAAAATCATAAGAGCAACATAAAGAGTTAGTTTTTAACCTGTCTGCTTACAATCATGATTATCAATATACAGTCTTTCAAAAATTTGGGGGTGGAAGCTTTCTTTGAATGAAAGCTGCTTCCCCCAGTTTTTGGACGGACTGTATACTGTATGATTCACTGTATTTTGTTCATATTTTTCTGCACATGCACTTACTTGTCGGTACCTACAAGGAGCAACCATTGCATTCCAAAAGGATGTGTATTTATGATTGTTTTCAAATATAGTTGGAAGACTTTTGTATTGATTTGTTTCTGTGGTTATTTTCTATGGTCTTTCTCCTCTATCCACAAATTATTATGTGTCCATTGTACAGAATGGTGGTATATTAATTGAGTGATATACACATTATGCGTGTTCGTAGGACGGCTTTGTTATATGTACTATAATATATCCAGGTCCTGTGACTTTCTGGGCTACCCCATTGTTTTGGAACATGGAACATAAGCTGATGCCAGTTAAAATCAAACATAGACCTTGTTACTCCTATAGAAACCTATTACATTAACTGTTTACAAGAGACGTGGTGCTTTCATACATTCCACCTCCCTTTCTACTCAGCGCACTCTGTCCCAGCACTGAAATTTATAAGAGGGCGGAAGAATTGGGGGTGGGCTAGTCATTTTTACTTCCAGGAAATATTCCATCAAGGACAAAATGCAACAGAATTGACAGTCCCTTTATATAGGCTATGTCATTTTGGCTAGAAAAAGAGATCCCTGAGGGATCCTTTGCTCTTCTGAATGTTACATTACCCATATTATGCACAAAAAGCAATCACTATATCAATTAGCCAACGGGTTGCTACATCTACGAGACTGCTTTACCAGAGTGCTCTTACAAGTCATTGGTGATTTGAATTCAAACGTATGCTATGGGAAAATGTGGCTAAATGTCTGGAAGACCAGTATTGCCATTGGAGCATCCTGGGTCAGGAACACTAGCCTTTCTTTAGACAGTGAAGCTTGGAGTTTAAACTCCTTTCATGGATTTGACCTAAGAGCACTGAACGTCCGCTTTGCCACCAATCATCCAGTCTGATCGATGTATATTAGCATAGAACGCCCATCCTTGATTTTAAGTATGCGTCCATCCAGCTATTTCAGGGCTTCACCAAATATAAATTATTTTTGAGAATGGAAAGTGATCACTTCCCTCATACTCTCCTTCTCTGCATCCCGGGTACTGAGCCCAAAAGAATGCAAATGGTTTTGCCCAGATGAAAATAATTAAATGGTATTTTAAACAACATGTCAGATTAGGTCAGTGGTTGGAAACAACTCTTATCAAAGAGATTAGATCTAACTTGAGACTTTCTGATGTAGAAACACATGCTAGTGAAATCTATTTAGTAACATATGCAATAGTAAGACTGTTCCATAATGGATTGAATCTCTACTCAATCCTACACTTAAATGGTACAGCAAGGAATTGAAGAGGCAACATTTCCTTTCCTTTTGCAAAGAGCTCAAAGGAGGCTCTGAATTATTGAACATTTTGAGCCTAACATCAAAGAATTTAAGTGAGTATTTAAGAAAGCTGTATGGGAGGCCAAAGCGAAGTGGAGTTTATATAAGATGAAATGAACTGTACTCATTAATATCCACTTGGAACATCAGCACATTCTGGAGCTCCATAAACAGTTTGGAGTCCACTTCCCCAGTCCAAACAGGTCATAATGTTCCCATTGTGTTTTGACAAAGCACATCATCTCTCTTTATGTTACCACCTCAGAGGGAAATGTATCACTCAGTATTTCTGACGAAGAACCAGCAGAATGGACAACTGTGGAAACAGTATCCACATTTATGAGAATCTGGAGGTCAGACCAAATGGCATCCCTGATGCACTCTTTAAACTAGATATTCAGTTTTGGCCAACATGTTTAACCTCCCTGTTCGGTGGATTCTACCATACCAAGGAAATTCCGGACACCTGGTTATGTTCAGTTCTGCACTCCCATTTTCATTAGGGTTGACAATCAGATCTAAAAAAACTATAGAATGATCACATTTATTAATGTGGTGACAAATCCTAAGCCTTATCATTGCTAGAAGATTTTAAGGAGGACTTGACCAATGAGAAACAACTTATCCCATGATTTCAGAAAGGCTTTCATGAGGGCTGCGGCAAACATATAGGCCCTCATTACAACCCTGGCGGTCGTCTGAGAAGCGGCGGTCTTACCCCCAACAGGCTGGCATGAAAAATTTGGAATTATGACCATGGCGGTTACCGCCATGGTCATCCGCCACTTCTCCGATCTGACCCCCAGGGCGGAGACGACCGCTGGGCTGGAGACCTGGGTCTCCAGCCCAGCGGTCGTCACAATACCGCTGGCGGTATCATGACCCGCCTGACCGCCATGGATTTCATGGGGTTTGGAACCGCAATGAAATCCATGGCGGTGAGCACTATCAGTGCCAGGGAATTCCTTCCCTGGCACTGATAGGGGTCTCCCCCACCTCCCACCCCCACCTGAGTCCTTCACTTACACCCCCCACCACACCTGCCACCCCCAAATGTGGCAGGACCCCCCTCCCCACCCCCACCCCTACCCCAACATTACATTACACATTCACACTTGACACGCATGCAGGCACCACCAACACACATACCCGCACACACACCAACATACATGCCAACAGCCACACACACAGTCATACGCACACACCCACATTCAGACATACACGCACACATCCATACAGACATACATACAGACAGACACACACTCATTTCCAAACACACAACACCCCTGCATGCATACACGCACTCACACACCCCCTCTACATACACACACGCACACCCCCATGCACGCACACAACACACAACGCCCCCTCACCTCCCTCCCCTAACGGACGATCAACTTACCTGGTTCGTTGATCCTCCGGGAGGGGATGGGATCCATGGGGGCTGCTCCGCCGCCACCACACCGTCAACAGAACACCGCTACGCCAAATCACAGAAAGTGATTCGTGGGCGGTGTTCTGTTGACGTGCCGGTGGAGGTGGAGCAACCTCCACTTCCCCGCCTCCCGCCAATATGGCTGCTGGCAGCCCTCCGTCCGAAAAAGGGCGGAGGGCTGCCAGCAGTCATAATACGCTGAGCGGAAAACCGCCACCACAGGTGGTCTTCAGCATGGCTGTCCCTCAGCGGTCTTGTCAAAAGACCGCCGAGGTCGAAATGACCCCCATATTATAGTAGCTCTATAGATGCTGGTAGAAGCTCACACTGGCCTGAACACCAGTTCTCTTTATCCTGCTTCATAGACATACAAACTGCTTTTGATTGTATTAACAGAAATCTTCTAAGAAGCAAGCTGTAGAGATGGGGAATTATTACTGAAGGTAATATAGCAATTGTTTTCATGAGACCTAGGTTACTTCAAATTAGGGAAGGCAAATCATGTTACTGACCCAATAAATATAAATCAGGAATTAAAGCAGGGTTATATATTGGCACCAATACTTTTTAATCTGTGTGTTGCAGATGTTGGGTTGTCCCCAACGCTAGGAGGAAAGCCTATGCCAATCATTCAAAATGCTGAAGACACTGTGGGCCTCATTACAACCCTGGCGGTCAAAGACCGCCAGGGCTGTGTTGGCGATTGTACCGCCAACAGGCTGGTGGTACAATCTGGCGTATTACGACTGCGGCACTGCCGGGACCGGCGGTTTCCCACCATGGTTGTCCCAGTGGTTTTAATCCGCCAAGTTAGCACTGCTTGCAGCGCTGCCCAGGGGATCTTGAGTCCCCTTCCCGCCAGCCTGTCCATGGCGGTAAAGACCGCCATGGTAAGGCTGGCAGGAAGGGGAGTTGCGGGGCACCTGGGGGCCCCTGCACTGCCCATGCACTTGGCATGGGCAGTGCAGGGGCCCCCAGGCACAGCCCCACCCTGCTTTTCACTGTCTTCCATCCCCAGGGCCACAGGTTATTAATATCTTGGAATACGGTTTCATGAGAGAGGTGGTCCTCAGCGCCACCTATCCACCATAAAAGCAAAATCAGCGATGCTTTCATTTGCACTACATTGTTTATCAAGAAACCTGTCTAACCCTTTCCTTTCCCCAGTGTTAAAAATTCTAAAAGCTAGACTAGAGTTCAGCCTGTTAAACCAACACCGAGCAAGTGACACTGCCCCCACTCCGTTGGTGGTATAGAGTCATTAACACATGACCCAGGTCTGCCATTGCAGCCTTAATGCACTTTTAAACTGCCAATTCGACTTGGCAATATAACCCCTTTGTCAAGCCTTAAACTCCCCTTTTATTGCATATATATCACCCCTAAGGTACACCTTAAGGCCCATATTTATACTTTATTAGCACCGCATTTGCGTCACTTTTTGACGCACAATTGGCGCAAACTTACAAAATACAATTGTATTTTGTATGTTTGCACCGTTTTTGTGCCAAAAAGCGGAGCAAATGCGGTGCTAAAAAAGTATAAATACGGGCCTAAATGTGTTATTCACTACTGTGAGACCTACCTCTCCTATAGGATAATATTGGGTTGCCTTATTACATTTAATAAGCACTAATGTTTGATTGGAAACAGGTAACATTTCATGTTTGTGTTTGGTGTCTGGGCAATTTTAATTAAAAGCCCTCTTTAACGGGAAAGTCAGATTTTAAGTTTCAATTGTGAAAATGCCACTTTTAGAAAGTTGGCATTTTCTGCCCCTAACTTTTTGGTGCTGGTTCCTCGGTCACATGACTGTAGTACAGCTGGACTTTGTTTATTCCTTGCAGACAGCCACAACTGACAGGATGGGTGGGGGCAGAGCTGGGGACAGCCCCAGTAGCAACTTAATAGGCTGTGCACTGCCTTCACACAAATAACTTCTCACCCCTGCATTGTTCTTGCTGACAGCCAGAAGTCAGGACAGGGGAAGCAGGAAACTACAAACACTTCAAAGAGAATTCTCTTGTAACTTCTCTACTTCAAAGGAGGCACCAGATATTAAAATAAGACCTTCAGACCCACTCTTCAGTTAACTTCCTGGACCTCAGGAGGAACTCTCAAAGGACTGCCTGCTGCTGTGTCCTCCTGAGCACTCCACAAGACTGATTTGCTGCACCCAGAAGGACTGCTTTGCTGCCTGGAGCCTCCCTTGAACGCTCAAAGGTCTGATCTTTTAGGCATTAGTTTATAGCTCAACATTTAAAAATTCATACCTTCAGTTCTACTGATTGGATTTTTGTCATTTAATGTATTAAAATTCACTCTATTTTCCTAAATTAGTGTGGGATTTGTGTGTGTTGTGTTTTCACTTTAGTACAGTTTGTGTGCTGCATAAATATTCTACACATTGCCTCTAGGTTAAGCCTGACTACTTTTGTGCCAAGCTATCAAAAGGTTAACCACAGGCTAGCTTATTGACTTTTGTGATTCACCCTGACAGGGATTGTGACTGTTGCTCGAATGGGGTCACCCCCATGCAACTAACACCCCAATTGATCACAGGGACCACTTAATGTTTAGTAGTTGCACATTATTTAACCTGGTCGGGAGCTTTTATACAAAACCATGATTCTAATCTTACTTAACGTTTGCACGAAGAAAGGCTATAAAAACATTTCTTGAGCCAGAGATTTTGCATTTTTGAGTTTAGTAAGGCTGGGCAGACCTGGAAAAGCATTACAATTGTCATCTCATGTATCTTATGTAATGTTAATTTAAACAAACTGTCTCATTTTTGCTGCATTTACCAGCCCCTAAAACTAGAAACAGCATTGCTTAGATTAGGTACGAGGACTAGCAAAGAAGTTATTAAAGCATGTTTTAACAGCAATGGCAAGCGGCTAGTGGTAGGTTTTGTAAAGTTCATCTTAGTTGCCCAAAATACATTTTTGGCAGCATCAGCTTCCTTGGCCATCTTACATGTACTGGATCTCTTTGATCAACCATCCAAAGAGAATTAGCCACTCAGCTCAGTTTGCCTTTTAGCACCCTCGCTCTGACATATGTATAAAGAACAATAAACATAATACGTGGTTCATGCATGAATTGCAATTGCAGCCCTCTGGCAGCCTGATGCTGCATTTTGTGTATCATGTTCTGGTACTGTGTAACTGTTAATGATATGTATCATTGTTTTTTATAATTGGATTAATTTCTGTTGCCTTTTTGTATTGTAATGGTTTTAACTAACAAGAATCACACATGTATTGCACAAGTACAGCAGTGACAATGGCAATGAAGGTTCACACCAACTCATGCACACACACACACATACACACACAATGCATGAATTCATTCATTCATGCTTGTGTTCACATGATATACATTGAAGACAGGTTTATTGACTTTGCCAGTGTTTGTTTTTTTAGCAAATTGAAACAACCTCTATTCTGCTCAACCATTTTTTAGCAAACTGAAACACTCCTCTCCACCCAAATCATCAGGTGCAGGATCCAACTCAATTACCTTGTATCACACACGTGGACACTACAAAAGAAAATCTGTTTTCCTCCATGACAAACTGACTTACTTCGCCCAGAACCACACCACCTGTATTTGATTTACAGATTGTAATTTGGTTTATCTGAATTGGATAATACAGTAATAACATATACCACAAGAAAATGTAGAAAGCAAACAGAAAACAGGATATTCATGTGTAAGAATCTATAAAATGCAGATTACAGTAACAGAAACAATTCTAAAAGTAAATAACGTAACTTGTTTTTTTAACAATAAAGGAAATGAAAAGGAGTAAAACAGTAAGGGAAAGAGCACTTGGCAGATTTAGTGAAATAATATACCATTAGCATTATATAATATAACATTATTTCCCACTGCAAAGGGCCACATGGGTCACTAAAGGTTTTCCCATGAGTAATATCATGAGCCACCGGAGAGAAAGTACAAGTGAAGGGCCATTAACAAATGGTAAAGACCAAGGCAATAAGACCATCATGTTATTAGAACATTCCATACATTAAAGATAGAGGGGGTTATTCCAACTTTGGAGGAAGTGGTAATCTGTCCCAAAAGTGACGGTAAAGTGACGGATATACCACCAGCCGTATTACGAGTCCATTATATCCTATGGAACTCGTAATACGGCTGGTGGTAAATCCGTCACATTTGGGATGGATTACCACCTCCTCCAAAGTTGGAATAACCCCCAGAATGTTCGAAATTATTATAACATAACATAGCATAACATAACATAGCATAGCATACCATAATGTAACATAACATAACATAACATAACATAACACATGTATTTGTAAAGCATACGTCACCTCTTGAGGCATGCTGCACTGAATAAAAGATGATTTTTGTTACCCAACTCAGCGTTACTCATTTTATCAACTTCTGAAGGATAAAAGGCAGAGTGGTCCCACCAGGGCTCATACCCATGGCATCCTTGGCTACCAGGAAGAAACAGAAGCTACAGGAAGAAACAGAAAGATGCAATGAAAAGTCTATCCCGGCCATTAATAGCCCTCTAATATGCCCTCTTCCAGCATTTGACCTCCCAACATTCCAAAGTTGTACTTGTAAAAAGCAATACCTACAAAATGCAACAAATAACCCCTTTTCGAGAACAGCATTGCTTTGATTCTTGTGTGACCTTATTGATAGAGTGGTCAGTCCCTCTTTAGGTTCTTGCTTCTTTAAATGAACGTATCCTGTCATACCTGGGGTAAAACTTCAGAGGAGCCCAGAAAGACCAGTTATTAAGCTGCTGCTGCATGATGTAGGTCTGTATATTGGCTGTTTTCTTAAAATACCTATCTATTAAAGTTCCTTTTTGGTGCCTTAAGTCACAACAGGCATATGTTGAAGATCTCAGCAAAAACTCCATTAAAGTGTGTTTGATGATGGCATTTGTCACAGATGCTGTAAACTACTACTCATTGTTGGGGACAGCCTGCCTTACCACCAGTGACTCTGCATCTGGTAGACCATTTGCCTCACTTCTCCCTGATTCCATTCAACTTGGCATGTGAAGCACAAAGGAGGGAGCCTACTGCTGCACCTCTTGACTGAATGAGAAAGGCACTGTAACCATTGCTGTGTGTCAAACCAGTCTGAGCTTACTGTACATTCACTGGACCACTTGCAATATTTCGATACATAGATGGTGGCATGGATGAGAGCGTTAAAGACTATGGGGGTCATTCAGACCTTGGCGGACGGCGGAGGTCGTCCGCCAAGGTACCGCCGACAAATGACCGCACCGCAGTCAAAAGACCGCGGCGGCCATTCAAACATTTCCGCTGGGCCGGCGGGCGCTCTCCAAAAGAGCGCCCGCCGGCCCAGCGGAAATGCCCCTGCAACGAGGACGCCGGCTCAGAATTGAGCCGGCGTAGTTGCAGGGGTGCGACGGGTGCAGTTGCACCCGTCGCGTATTTCAGTGTCTGCAAAGCAGACACTGAAATACTTTGTGGGGCCCTCTTATGGGGGCCCCTGCAGTGCCCATGCCATTGGCATGGGCACTGCAGGGGCCCCCAGGGGCCCCGCGGCACCCCCTACCGCCATCCTGTTCATGGCGGGTTTCCCGCCATGAACAGGATGGCGGTAGGGGGTGTCTGAATCCCCATGGCGGCGGAGCGCGCTCCGCCGCCATGGAGGATTCAATGGGGCAGCGGTAAACCGGCGGTAGACCGCCGGTTTACCCTTTCTGACCGCGGCTGAACTGCCGCGGTCAGAATGCCCTTGGGAGC
This sequence comes from Pleurodeles waltl, assembly GCF_031143425.1. Taxonomy (NCBI): domain Eukaryota; kingdom Metazoa; phylum Chordata; class Amphibia; order Caudata; family Salamandridae; genus Pleurodeles; species Pleurodeles waltl. The sequence goes on from NC_090449.1 coordinate 1,013,975,236, forward strand.
ACCGCCAGCCTGTTGGCGGTGCTCCCGTGGTCGGTGACCCTGGCGGTCACCGGCCGCCAGGGTCAGAATGACCCCCTATAATTGGAGACTGAAAGACTTTTTATGCTAATGTTTTCCTTGGTTATTGATGTAATTTGCCATCTGTATAGTGTACAACCTGCCATTAATAAGGCATTGCAGCGTTTCTCAAAGTCTTTGATGCCATCTGTCTAAAAATTAACTTCCTCTGATTTGGGTCCAAAGTCGCATGATGTGATTTTCTGTGATAAAAAAAAAACAATAGATGCTGATTTACGATTTGAGGACAAATAATTTCATTATGAAAATCAATGTCATCTGCAACTAATGCTAGTTCATATCCAATAGGGACACTGTTAGAAAACACACATTCGAATATTATACATTAGTTAAGTCTCATACATTAATTCAATTCCAACATGACTGCAAAAATAAAAAAGAGCATATGGCAGAAAGATAATGAGTGAGTATGTGGAAATGCCTGCTTGGTGCTTAGGTGATTCACACATCATAAAATATATAAAGTGTTAACTAATAGTATCATACTAATGAACAGAAACCTTGAATTGAGTAAAAAAAAAAAAGCTGTTTAATTGCTACACAACAAACATACAAGTAAATCAACATGGTTACTATGGGAGAGTCATCGACGTTTCAACCCTAAATGTTACACAGGTCATCATCAGGACCGGAGTAATAAAATCAGAACACTAAAAAACAAGAACTTAAAGGACATAATGAAGGAGGAATCATGACATAATTGAGAGCACAGAACTGAGAAAGAAGTATAACAGAGAAGGGTTGAGGATACCAAAATAACGTGGAAAAAAAGAAGTGAAGAAATAAGCATAATGATAACATATGATTGGGCCTAAGTTCACAATATGTCATTTCTGGTGATGTCATTAGTACCAAGTATCTAGAAAAAACTGTCTAAATCGGTGCTGCAACAGCCATTTCCATAGTTGTTCCACATTGCAGTAGAAAAAAAGCTTTTGTAATGAGGAAGAAAGGCAGCACTTGGTAATTACAGAGCCCAGTGACTTTAGTATTTATAAAAGCTGATACTCCAAATCAATCAAGAAGGTGAAGTAAGTTGAAATAAAGACGATGTATTCCTAAGTAAAGGAGATGCCATCCAACTCCTCCAACCACCTCCAGCTTTCTCCTTCAATCTTCCATTCCGGAACATGTATGATCTCACTGCATTCCAATCTAACAACAAAGACATCCAAGCAGACCGATGGCAGATGATGATATATAAGTCAATACCACACACCTCCCTTCTTTACAAGATAAAGCTTGAAACAAAATAACAAATTAATTGACATATTACATAAAATCAACTTACATTTCCTGTACAACAATGTACTTAGCAATATCAAGTGACAGTCATTGTAAAATTAGCACCACTGTAATTCATATGACATAATCATTGAGGTACCCAGGGGTACACACAATTTTGTTTGATCCTCCTGACATCCTGATATTACTGTCAGCATTATCATCTTTTGTTGCATTCTTCTTACCTTACCCATTAATCTCTAATGTTTTTCTTTTTATATAAAACAATTATATTTAGATTCCATAGACAATGATCCTATGTTTTAATTGCATTGTGGAAGACTTTTATGTCTCTTAAAGGCTTTGAGAACTTACCACCTCCTTCTTAGCACACTGGTCTCTTCATTAGCACCCAATCACCTACAGTCACTTTAGTTTCTTTCACTGAATGTCTTCCATCAAAATGTTCCTTCCTGTCACCTATTAGCATCTCCTATTTCAGTCTCCAATCATTTTGAGTGGAGTTTTTTTCCCAACTAAAATTCATATTCATTCACCATGTTGATTCCAAAACCAACCATGGCACCGTAGTTGTGGAACCATGTTGATTTCACAATTGTGTTAGGACACCTACCCCTAAAGAGTTTAAAAGAAGATTTGCCAATGATTGTGTATGCGTAATCCTAAAAACATCAAATCTTCACTTACTTCCTCTCTCCAGTTCAAACCACTATCTTTGGCTAGTGAAATAGTTTATTTTAAGACCTGATTAAACCTCTTTACCATCTCATTGGTTTTGGGATGATGACGAGAACACTTTTTGTGACCTATTCCACATTCTTCCAGAAACCATTTCATATGTTTAGAGACCAGTTAAACTCTACTGTCCGTGAGTATTGTCTCTGGGACACCTTCCCTGCTTATAAGCTCCTTCAAGAACTTTGTCACATGTCTGGCTTCCATGCCTTTCGTGAAATGTATCTCCGGTCATATTGAACACATATCTATCACCACTATACAATATTTTTCCTGACCATCACCATGAACTGGCTCCAAAATGTCCAGTGCAATTTTCTCCCAAGGACCAGTAGGACAATTTCTAACCACAATGGGCTGTACCTTTGACTTCATTGTTTTTTCACTTACTGCATACTGCATACAATCTCCGAACATCATCTCGATCTGAAGATCCATGCCTGGCCATCAATATGAAGAATGTATCCTCTCTTTTGTCTTAGATATGCCTTGGTAACTACTGTGAGCTACATTCATTAACTCCTCCCTAGGTTTACCTGGAGGAATTAACTTTGTTGCTCTGAACCACAGCCCATTAATTGTTGACAGCTCATCCTTTACCCACCCAAAGGTCTTACATCCAACACTTCCTTGTTCTTTGTTCTTCCAACTAGCAAAAAATCAATCCCATTACCTCACACAATACCTCATCCTACACCACCTCTCCTCAGAGATAATCTCATTCCCCACCTCACAAACTAATTCTGTCTCATCACCAAATTCTGAATCATCTTCCTGATCAATCACATCCTTAGGCACCAATCTGAATAAAGTGTCTGATATTTTGTTCTAAACACCCAGAATATATTTTATTTCAAAGTTGTATTCCTGTCAGGCTATAACCAATTTTGTTATCCAATGCCTTTCTTTTTGAATATTTCATGCAAGGGCTTATGATCAGTTCCTATTTCAAAAACTCCACCCCATAAAAATGTTTTGAATTTTCTTACTGCCCACTATACTGCAAGAGCTTCTCTTTCTCTCACCGAATATCTTGTCTCAGCTCCTTTCAAGCTATGGGAGATGAACTTGGTAGTGTTTTCTGCTCCCTTGCCACCCTGATGAAGCACAACTCCCAAACCTCAAAATCTGGAATCATTCAATATGATAGATATTTTCTTGGAATCAAAATGATTTAATCTATGTGCCTGACTAAATCTATTCTTAAGTTCCAATCAAATTCAAACCTCTTTTTGAGTAAATTTCTCATGTTCACACTTAACTCAGCAACTTTCTGAATAACCTTATTATAATATTCTGCCATGCCAAGAAATTGCATCAACTCCTCTTTAGTGTCAGGTAAAACCATATTCTAATTCACACTTACCAAGTCCACCCTTGGAATCCCCCATCACCAGTGACAGGATGCCCCTGTTAGTATATGGCATCAGTCCCAAACTTACCCTTTCCCAGTTTTATAGAGAGATTAAAATCACACAATCTCCCCAACACCTGTTTCACTCTGGCCCGAACACAAGAATGTCATCTGGGCAGATGTGCACCCCTTCTACACCATCCAATATTTTTATATGGCTCATTGGAAATCTGATGTCGCTGAGACTAGACCGAACAGCAATCTGGTGTACCTAAATGTACCAAAAGGTGTTATGAATGCAGTCAAATCATTTGATGCCTCCTTCAATCTGATCAGATGGTATGCAGCGGTGAGGTCAATAGTGCTGAACACTTTTGCTACACTCAGCAAGAACAGCAACTCAGAAATGTTAGGTAGGGGATATCTGTCAACAATTACATTCTTATTCAGGTGTCTTAAGTCAAAACATAACCTCAGACTTCCATTTGCTTTCATAGCTATGACAACTGGTGCCAACAATTCAGATCCTTCTACCTCCTCCATGATTCCCTCACCCTTCAATTTCTCAATTTCAGCAGGTATTTCTTCTCTTATAGTTATGGGAACAGGAGTTTACAGGAGATGGGCTTGGCACCTGGAACCAAGCATATTGTGTGACTGTAATTTTTAATGTACCCTAAACCATTCCTGAAAACTTTGGGAAATTCATTTTTAACTGCTTTCCGAACACACCCTTAGCTTGTGCTGTAACTCCCACATCACTCAGTGCATGATTTTTCTTCAACAAGATAGTGGGATTACTATTGGGACATAACATCATCCCCATATCCCTGTAGTGGAACCAACTGATTATGCTCTCACCCTTCTTGGACACGTGCACTTTTCCAGAAATGAAATAGTGTTTATTCTCGATGAAATATCCAAAGATATGCGATTACAGTTTTGTGGGTTTACCACCACGTGCATTTTGCTTGATATCTGGTTTTAGTAATGTCACCTTACCCCTAGGTTTGTCCTCAAAATATGTGTGATTTTCACTCCAGAGTCAAAAAGAATTTTTTTTTTTTCACCTTCTACCAAAATGGAGTCAACCTGACTTGTTCCACATTTTCTTCCAACCTGCAATACAATTTGCCCACACTTGAAATCAATATTGTAATTGTCATCACCATCACTCACATCCACTTTTCTGTCTTATTATTTGGCCTTTCCCATTTTACACACATTTGCAAAATGGTCTGTTTTTTTACAAGACCATACAAGTGGCTTTAAGAACAGGACAAATCTTATCATTAGCAAAATGTCCAGTCCTATGACACGTATAACATTTTCTTACAACTCCACTTCCTTTTTCAGTTCTAAAATATTTTTTTGTTTCATGTTTCTTGACCCCATCTTTGACTGTATAAATGACTTGACCATTCATTGCATCCTTTTTTATCACTTCTACACATTTTATTGAATGTTACATTTTATTGCTACTATCAATACCTCGTTCAGTGTTGGTTCATCCCTTTGCCAGATTCCTTCACGTGCTCTCTCAATATTGCATTCCAACATAAACAGATCACAAATTCTCTCTTCTAGTAAAGCAGAAAATTTACAAGACCATGATAGCTATTTAAATCAGTTATGCAATTTTTCACAGACTCCCCCTCATTCTGAACCCTTCTCCCAAGATGGTACCTTTCTAGGATTGTGCTTACTTTCAGCAAATAATGGTTATCAAGTTTTCTTATACTTGTCTCATACTCATTTAAGTCCACAGCATCGCTATCAGAAACCTCAGGAAGATAATTAAAAACCTCTTGCCCTTCTGAACCCAAGCAATGTAGTAAAAAGGCAGTTTTCCTTTCTGCACTAAAGGGTGTGCCACAAACTCTAGCATATCTCTCAAATACCTTTTTTTGTGTTTGTCACTTTATGAGTAGCAAACCAGGAATTGTTAGGAAAAAGGATGCAGCTGTTATATTTTGCATTGCATTAAAATTACTGCAATTCATCGACTGCAACTATTATTAAATTACTTAGTGCACTAATTCACACTGTTACCGACACACAATTATGTGCCTGAGATCCTTCCCTGTAAAATAAAATGGTTAAAATAAAGTACAACAAAACAAGTAAAATCTAAATTATCAAGTTTCAAGTTGTACATCCATAACAACAGTGTAAGAATTATTTCTTTAACTTGGTGAAAAAGGTTTTCTCCACTAGTCACGAATAAGTCTAAGGACTTTTCTTACGAATCTTGAAAAGAAAACAATGAAATCCAAGGGTTTTGCCTCTAAAACACAAAAGTGAAAGTGCCAATGACATCAATGTACAAGTTAACAGGAAGTACTGATTATTCCAGCAATCATCACAAGGATACAACATTTTCTAAGTTTTCGATAAGAATTTTAGATTCTATTAAGGACATGGAAGCAAGGATTATACTTCTCAATCTTTACTACTCAAAACACAGCAGCCAATGAAAAAACAGTAAAAACAGAAAACATACTATAAACCATGAGGCTTTGAACCATGCCTCTTCATTAACCCACCAATGGTAGTTCAGTACAGTATACAAAATAGAGAGGCATCATCTTGACCTCTTCTTTCTTTGCAAAGGCAGTCTACCCAAAAGAACAGGTCCTGGATGAAGAAGAAAAGATACTCAAGGGGGAATCCAAGAACAATTTAAGCCCAATGAAGGAGAACAGATGCCAAAGAGTTCAAAGCTTAGCGTCAGACGACAGACGACGAGGGATGCTTCACTCTTGTTTAGTTTTGGTTCCTTAAATGAAAGAAAGAATGAATCCCATCTTAACGCTACTGACTTAATAAAGGCAGAGAAAAACATACAATAGCATCATGAATGCAGCGTATATAACATATCATAAAATTCACAAATATATGTGTCCCAACGGGGGGATTAGCATTGCCTCTGTGTCCTTAACAGAATCTAAAATTCTTGTTGCAAAGCTAGAAAATTTTGTATCCTATGTCAGGACTGGAGGCTCATATTATGCTGGTTAAAAGCTGATCAACAGCCAAAGAAGAAACATGCACAATAGGCTTGTAATAAAATATCTTAAACATAGCCGAGGACCTTGATAATAGAAGCATCCAGTCAGCCATCCTCTGCTGTGACCGGCCATTACAAAAAGGGGACGGGAGAACATTTTCTTCAGAGATGATTGAGATTCATCTAAAGAAGTGAAAGCGATCACAAATTTCGCAATGTCTTTCACAAAGCGGTCACCAAATAACTGTCCCTCAGCCAGGGGGCCCGCCTCTGCTGGGGTAAGATCAACCAGGTGAGGGTTTATTGTTAACACCACAGATTTTACGGCCATCCACTAATTTAGGCAATTATGTACAAAAAAAAAACGTAGCTCCGATGAGGTGCTCATACTTTAAACATGATCCTTCCCTTATTCACGTACTCCTTTAGACTCGCACAGTCTCCATTTTCTCCTCAGCTCCAATGAGGTACGCGTTCTTCTCCATCTTTACTAATCGCGTGCTCCTCTAACCACGTGCAATGTCCTCCCATGCACCTCCTTCACATGTCACGTGCTCCTCTATCCGCGCGCAGAGTGCTGTCAAGCGCTTTGCACCAGCCTTCTGAGCATCACACACAGTCTCCTGCTGCGCAGGCCATGCCACGTGACAAAACTTTTCCACTCGAGTATAAGACGCTCCACTAATATACAGCTGTGATAAAGTTAAAGTCACATACTGCAAGAGATGACATTCTGACAGGTGTCACACACCACACTGGGTAACACGAGAGAGCTCTTTAAAGAAACTTAAGTGTTGAGATCTCTTTTATCCCATCCTAATCGCCAATGGAAAAACTTGAACGCCAAATCAATCAAAGAAAGTTGAAATGAAGACGATTCATTCATAAGTAAAGGAGATCCCATCCAACTCCTCCAACCAGCTTTCTCCCTCAGCCTTCCCATTCCGGAATCACTTATGATCTCACTGCATTCCAAACTAACAACAAAGAAATACAAAGCAGGGCGTTTGCAAAAGATGACTTATAAATCTGTAATGATGTAACATGGCTCCATGCCAGAACACTGGGCATGGAACCAGCTTGTTCTGAGGTTCTGTCATGCAGGGTTCTCTGCATGACAGTTGATATGCTGGCTGTTGGTTGAGGCTGTAATAAATACCTCCTACCATACATCTTCATCTGGTGTGGATTCACTTTATTACACTGGCGACGAGCGTCTTGCAGCATGTTCTAGCGGAGAAAAGTGTGAAATTGCGGTTGTAGGGGCTTTGTGGAAAGCTGTTTGAGCATTTACTGAGGATCAAAGTGGTCTCTGTATGCTTCACGACGTCAGAAGGTCAGTGAGCAATTGGAAAAGGACTGAAAGCTGTGGGAATTGTTGGCGGCCATCTTGAGTGTGGTGGAAGGAGAAAAACAAGCCAGATTGACTGAAGAAAATAGACTGGATGTTTGGTTGCGGCCATTTTGAGTGAGGAAAACGATCCGAGATTGCTCAAAGAGAAAGCAAGCCCAACTGCCTGAAGAAAACGGACCAAATGTTTCGTGGCGGCCATCTTAGATGAGGAAGAAGGAATTTTTTTTTATTTTTAAAAAACATTTTTTTTACAGCGCAATTGTTGGATGACATCGAAGAAGAACATCGACGGTCTATTGGAAGTTGAAACTTAGACGGAGACTGGATAAGGATCACTATATTGGTTTGTGGTCACGGGAATATACATTTCTTTGGAAACTTTATTGCACTTGTGGAATACAAGTATTGGGCGTTGTAAAATGAATTAAACTGAAAAGGTCGTCTCTGCGGTGACAAACACACCTGAAGACCCGTGTTTGATATAGCGGCATCGTGCTGGGACATACAGTGACTGGCACACCTTTTGGACTTTAAGTACTTTTAGCAACTAGTAGGGTTTGGAATATATTGTGGGGAAGAAGTGTTTTACACCTCTTGTGAGTATGCAGAATGTTACGGCGCCGCCGTTTTTCTTGTCAGATCCAGGAGAACCGGTTATTAAGTGGAAGAAATGGAAAAAGATTTTTGAGAATTATGCCAGGGTGTGTGGTACGAATTTGAGTGGTGAAAGGAAGCAGGCACTTTTGTTACATTGTTTAGGGGGTGAAGGACAGGAGGTGTTGGAAAATCTACCTCCATTGTCGCAAGCTGATCCGAGGGGGTTGAATGAATATGAAATATGTGCAAGACAACTAGATTTACATTACTTGCCAAAGATTAGTACTATTATGGAAAGGTACCATTTTGGTTTGCGGGAGCAAGGGAAAGAGGAGAGTGTTGAAGAATATATTACGGCTTTACGGAAGTTGGCTTCAAGTTGTAAATTTGGGGCGTTGGTAGAAGAAAGGATTAGAGATCAGTTTGTGCTGAGGTGTTGCAGTGATAAAGTGAGGGAAGAACTCTGGCTAAAGGACGAGCCACCGTTGGATGAGGTTGTTAGTATTGCAAAAAGGATAGAGCATATGTTAAAGTGTGTTGGAGAACTAAGTAAAGCACATAAAGAAGACAAGGTCAGTGTAAAAGCACAAGAAGTGGAGTGTCAAGTCATACAAAAAGATGAGAAGGAAAAAAAGTATGAGGGTGTCCGTGAGAAAGGTGTTGTAATAAAAAATAGCGCAGGAAAGACACAGGGGAATAGGAGGTTTGCAACACCTTTTCAAGGAAATTGCTACAGATGTGGAAGATTTGGACACATGGCTAATGCAAGTGAGTGTCCTGCTAATAGGATTACTTGTAATGTTTGCGGAAAAAGAGGACATTTTGGAAAAAATTGTAGGATGAGGAATAGGAGAGATTCTAGATCAGAAATAAAGGAAGTCAGTTTTCAAGTTAGTGAGAGTGAGGTGGAACATCCCTCTGAGTGGGTTTTGGTGGGGAATGTTAGAGTCAAAATGAAATTTGATTTGTGCTCTCACATCACGTTTCTCTCAAAGGATTTTTTTATGAAGAATTTTCAAGGAAGGAAGAAACTGTTCAAACCTAATATTAAACCTACGGGTTATGGTGGGTTACCAATTAAGTTATTAGGTTATTTTGATGACTGCATTGAGTACAATGGTAGGTTCACTGATGGTAGGATTTATGTTGCTGAGAGGGGTGATAATTTGTTGAGCTGGAGTCATCAAGCACGCTTGGGTGTCATCCTCAATCCTAATGCACATCCATCTGTTCAGGTACAATCTATTGAGGGTGACGAAAACAAGTTTGTGAGAGCTTTTGGTGAATTGTTCAGTGACACCTTGGGGTGTTTAAAGGGGTACAATCACCATATTAAGTTGAAACAGGGCGCAGTACCAGTTGTGGCAAAAGTTAGACGCATTCCCATTTGTGTCCAAGACGCTGTACAAAAAGAGATAGATAAATTGTTGTCCACTGGTGTTATACAGCCTGTAGAGGCAACGGAGTGGTTAGCTCCCATTGTTGTGGCACGTAAACCAAATAATGAAATCCGTCTATGTGTGGATCTTCGTGCCTTAAATAAAGAAGTGGTGGTTGACAAGTTCCCACTTCCCAATATTGAGGAATTAGTATCATCGTTGGATGGTGCTTGCTATTTTACCACTCTGGATATGGCATCAGCATACCATCAGGTTCCGTTGAGTAAAGAGTGTCAAGAATTAACGGCTTTTATTACGCCAATGGGGGCCTTCAAGTTTTTGCGTATGCCGTTTGGGCTGGTTTCTGCGGCCTCAGTATTCCAGAGGATTATGGAAGATCTTTTTAAAGGCATTTCAGGCGTAAAGTGCTACCAGGATGATGTATTAATATGTGGGAGAAACGTGAGAGAACATGATGAGAGGGTGCATGCTGTGCTTAAAAGGATGCTTGATGCTGGGTTATCTCTTAGGCGAAGCAAATGTAAATTTGGAGTCACTGAACTGGACTATTTGGGTCATCATATTTCACGGCAGGGGGTGAGTCCTAAAAAGGATTTGGTGGACACTATCGAAATGTTAAAAGAACCGTGTACAAAAGATGAGGTTTCTTCATTCTTAGGTATGGCAGAATTTTATAACAAATTTATATGAAATTTTGCAGATAAGACAGTAAATCTAAGGAAGTTGATGTGTAAGAATGCAGAGTTTGTTTGGACGGAAGAGTGTGGTACAGAATTTAAACAAGTAAAAAATGATCTCAGGAATGCACCAAACTTACAAGCTTTTGTACCTGGGAATCCCACTTTCATTGTTACTGATGCGAGTATAAAGGGGCTGGGTGCTCTTCTTTTTCAGATCAGGAAGGGCCAAGAGGTGCTAATAGCTTGTGCTTCAAGATGCTTGAAAGGGGCAGAGATATGTTATTCTGTTATAGAGAAGGAAGCGTTGGCAATATTCTGGGCCATAAACAAGTTCAGAAAATGTGTGTGGGGATCTTCTTTCGTAGTCAGGTCTGATCATAAACCCCTGAAAGAAATTTTTGAGAAGAAGGGTTTGGACTCGATTTCCTCGAGGATCAGGAGATGGGTCATTTCCTTACAGGAGTATAACTTCATGTTTGAATACATTCCGGGAAAGACAAATGTAACGGCAGACTGTCTGTCGAGATTGGTGGAGGTGGTAGAGAATGATAAATCTCAGGATGAAAATGATCAATGTGATGCTGAGTGTGGCATAAGAGTTTGTGATGTTACGCTGGGGGCTGTAAAGGAAGATGAATGGAGGGATGAGTTGCAAAAGGATAGTGAATTGTGTTCTGTGATGTCTCTTTTGGATCAGCATAAGTCTCGAAGTCTGGTTAAACCTTGGTCGTTAGTTGCGAATGAGTTAGCCGTTGTTGATGGTGTTCTAATGAGGGGCACAAGAATGATTCCCCCATTGAGTTTGAGAGAAGTCATCGTGAACATGGCTCATGAAGGGCATATGGGCATTTCTAAAACCAAAGAGCGCATCCGTCAGGATTTCTGGTGGCCTGGATTAGATTTGATTGTGGAACGTACTGTTAGGGAGTGTACACCTTGTCAAGCTAGTGATAAGGTACTCAAACCAAGATGTTCACCTATGGTTTGTAGAAGTTTACCAAAAAGTCCATGGGATGAATTAGCTATCGATATTGTGGGGCCATTGCATGGAGAACATCAGACTCTTTACCTGTTGGTGTTGCTGGATTTGTATTCACGATGGGTGGAGGTGAGTTTGGTGAGAGAGATCACTTCTCAATCTGTGATCAGTTTTTTAGAATCTGTGTTCAAACGCGAGAGTTTTCCTAACTCTATTCTTTCTGACAATGGTCCGCAGTTTTGTTCTGCTCAGATGGAGGAGTATTTTGTAAAATGTGGAATTGTACATAAAAAAATTGCGTTATATCATCCAGAGGCGAATGGTGCTTTGGAGAGATTTGACAGGACTTTAAAGGAGAGTATACAATTAGCAAAGGTAAACTGTTTAGATTGGAGAAAAGAACTGCAGGGTCGTATAACAGCTTACAGGTACACTCCTCATGCATCAACGGGGAAGACTCCTTTTGAACTGCTCAGGGGAAGGTCTCCAAATACTTGTTTGTGTCCTGGCTGGATGGTTGCTGGGAAGGGTTTGAAAAACAATGGTATTGGGGTGTGGTGTGGCCGACAGGAGAGCTGATACTTCTTATCGTTTTCCCTCTGACATTGATTTAAGGTCTGATAATACTCGTAGGAGTGTCAGAACACGCAGGTTTCCTTTACATTTGCGTGATTTTGTGTAGTTCTTTCTACCCTCTTTTTCTTTCTGTTCAAATGTGTTTTTTGTTCTCATGTTATTTCTGTTCTAATATAAAGAGGAAGAAGTGTAATGATGTAACATGGCTCCATGCCAGAACACTGGGCATGGAACCAGCTTGTTCTGAGTTTCTGTCATGCAGGGTTCTCTGCATGACAGTTGATATGCTGGCTGTTGGTTGAGGCTGTAATAAATACCTCCTACCATATATCTTCATCTGGTGTGGATTCACTTTATTACAAAATCAATACCACAGTATTTTTCCTAGGCAAGAATTCCGACCCAATTACATCAACTCCTGAAATGAGGGTGTGATTCTCTTTTTCTCAGAGAGGCTATTTTCAGATATGGGGACAAACATTTGAAATGCACAATGGAAGCGCAAAGAGCCTTAGGCCCATATTTATACTTTTTGACGCTAAACTGCGCTAACGCAGTTTAGCGTCAAAAAGTTTTGCGCCGGCTAACGCCATTCTGCAGCGCCATGCGGGCGCCGTATTTATTGAATGGCGTTAGCCGGCGCAAGCAGACCGGCGCTGCCTGATGTGCGCGAGAAAAACCACGTACACCAGGCAGCGCCGGCGTAGGGGGAAAATGCCGCATGGGCGTCTTAAAATGGGGCAAGTCAGGTTACGTCGAAAAAATCGTCGTAACCCGACTTGCGCCATTTATTTTCGACGCCCATCCCCCATCAACATGACTCCTATCATTGTAAAGATAGGAGTCATGCCCCCTTGCCCAATGGCCATGCCCAGGGGACTTCTGTCCCCTGGGCATGGTCATTGGGCATAGTGGCATGTAGGGGGGCACAAATCAGGCCCCCCTATGCCACCAAAAATTATTTAAAAAAAATAAAAAAAATACTCACCTGAATGTCCCTGGGGTGGGTCCGTCCAGCCTTGGGTGTCCTCCTGGGGTGGGCAAGGGTGGCAGGGGGGTTCCCTGGGGGCAGGGGAGGGCACTCTGGGCTCATTTTGAGCCCACTTGTCCCTTAACGCCATGCCTGACCCAGGCGTTAAAAAGCGGCGCAAATGCGCCGTTTTTAGCAACGCCCACTCCCGGGCGTCTCTTTTGCCCGGGAGTATAAATACCACGTAAAGGCCTGGGAGTCATTTTTTAGACGGGAACGCCTCCCTTGCATATCATTAACGCAAGGAAGGGGTTCACGCTAAAAAATGACGCACATTCCGGGAACTTTGGCGCTATTCGCCTCTAACGCCATAGTATAAATATGGCGTTAGTTTGCGTTAGTTTTGCGTCGAAATTGCGTCAAAAAAAACGACGCAATTTCGGCGCAAACGGAGTATAAATATGCCCCTTAATGCTGAAAGAGTAACCTTTGGTTCAACAGTCTATTTCTAATTTTCCTGTTGCATTTCTGTGCTAGAAAATGATAAAAGTTGCAAGCAATCAAAACCTGAATCTGAAATAATCAATTTACTTTTGCCAACGTACCAGAATTACTTCCGTGAAGGGCGGTGATATTACCCACGCTGCACGCAGCGCTATGGAACAAATCAATTAGCAAAAAATATATATTTAACACACTTCATAAATAGGTTTCCCTGTCCCTGGCTGCTCTTACAGTTTCCCAGGTGTTGTGATTTGTTGTTAAAGGAGCACTGATGCCACCAGGTTCCACCCGCCTTGCTGTTTACTGATTTTCATTTGCCTCTCCGGCCCACACTTGCTGTCGGAGCTGTTTTCTTTCTTTGTTTATTAAGATTTATAATGCGAATCACAGCACAGACCTCATGCCCGATAATACTTCTACTCTGTTCCACCTCCAGGTCTCTAATGAAAGCACTAAATCAGAAAATGCAGCTGTGAGACTGTACTTCACAGGAGCCGACTGCATTCAGAAGTGACACTGAAACCAAACATTCAGTTTATCCAGTCTTTTTCTTTGTAATGAGCAGAGAAGCAGGGCAGGAAGAATGAGACAATAACTTCTTAATTTAGTCAACTCAATGCTTCTACAAAAGATTTGTCTTTACCTAACAAAATTATTATTTCCTTTGTATAACGCTGAAACAAGTAATCTGATTTCTCTTATTCCAGCTCATCTTCTTCCAATCACCCAGACACAGGCAGTCTGTGGGGAGCCCTATTAATCCATGAGCTCCTTGAGTTTCCTCTCTGCAATAGCCTTCGTGTCTTGCACAGTGCTGCATAGGAGACATATTATGTTCTTCAAGACAAAATCTCCATCTCATCTCATCTGGCTTTTTAAAGCACTACATATTCTTTCATGTTTGGTGCCTGATGTAGCAGAGTTTGTATGATGCCGTCCTGCATTGCAATGAATAACCGCAACCTGGTTATTGTTTTGAAACTAAAGTGTATATTTCTGATAATTTTCCTATATTTTTGTATAAGCTATGACTTTCATCAAAATATTATCAAAAATACACTCTAAACTACCAAACTAGGGCCCAGATTTACTAAAACTTTGTGCCACCACAAAGTGACACAAACCAGTACAAACTCTTGTAAGGGTATTTACTTTCAGTGCTAAAAATGTGCCCTTATTTTAATGTGCTCCCTTGCATCACTTTGCTTCAGTGTTCATAGTTTTTGCATCAAGACCTGATCTACTAATGTAGCCAGACTGGGTTTTGTATAAAAAACTAACGCCTCCCTTGAGCAGGAGCTAACAAGAAGCAATGTTTGAATTTCTCAAACAAGCAGTGGCAAAGCCAATTTATTGCGATTATGGAAGTGCTAATGGCTTTAGCAATGTGTTTTAGCCATGTTGGTACCACACAAAAAGTATAGCACAAGAGGGACTGGAGGTCAGTCAATAACTAAAAGTGGGGAAAGAAAGGACAAATCCAGGATACGTCTTCCCTCATTCATCACATATTACATCTAGGTATCCTAAGTAGAGGCAGAAGAATCCTTTTTCACAAATCCACAAACTATTTTGTTTTTTTTGTAAGATCCTCACACACTGTATTGGTGTCATGTTTCTTCATCAGATCTCATTCTGGCCCCTAAAAACCAGGATGGCCTCAACCATGTTTCAGGGAGCACTTTGGAGATTTTCTGCAGGGGCCTGTACAATAAATATACCTCTGTACACATAGATATCCCTTTATTCTTGGTATTCCTGGTATGATTAAATGGGTAAAACAGGGATGTATGTGGAGAGTATGGTTCTACACCCTATGTAGAGGTTGACATGTTTCAGCTCTACACAATATGGCCAAAGGGTCCAGGGCTTTCATGAGGGCCAAATAAGTTTTATGTGCCCCCGTGAAACAGTCAGTGTTAAGTTATCTGTCAACCTAACTAAATTATAGTCAAGATATTCATGACATATGAGCATGTATAACATACAAAGGGCTGGGTTGGCCTTTCCCACAACAAATTCATCTGTGGACCCTGAATTGTCAGGATGTTTTGCTATATGGGAGAAGTGAGGTACACATCCCTGAAGTCACACAGTCATCAAGGGTACTGTGCAACTTATCACACCTATTCTGGGCCTCCTGCCTGCTGTTCAGCATGGCTAAAAGTTAGTAACATGGAGTGGGGCTGAGTAGGGTGGAGTAGATTGGAGTGATGTACCTTGGGGTAGAGTGGAATGGGGTAGATTGGATTAGAGTGGAGTGGGGTAGAATGGGTTGCAGTCGAGTGGGGTAAATGGTGTACAGTGGAGTGGAAGTAGAATGGGGCAGAATGGAAGGGGTGTGGATTGAGGAATATTGGAGTGGAGAGTTGGGTAGATTGATGTAGATTGGAGTGGAGTAGATTGAATTGGGATGGAGTGGGGTAGATTGGTGTGGAGTGGGGTACATTGGAGAGGGGTAGATAGGAGTCAGGTAGCTCGTGGTAGAGTGAAGTGGGATATATTGGGGTAGATTGGATTGGGGTGGGGTGGACTGGAGCAGATTGGAGTAGACTGGGGTAGATTTGAGTCAAGTGGGTAAGATTGGAGTGGAGTGGGGTATAGTGGGTGTGTAGTAGTAGGGTATATTGGAATGGAGTGATGATAGATTGGGATAGTTTGGAGTGGGGTAGATTGGAGTGTAGTGGGGAGGATTGGGGAGTGGAGTAAATTGGAATGATATGGGGTAGATTGGGATGGGGTGGGGTAGATTGGAGTGAGGTAGATTGGGGTAGAGTGGTGTAGATTGGAGTGGAGTAGACTGGAGTGGATTAGATTGGAGAGGGGGTGTTTAGACTGAGGGAGTGGGGTAGACTAAATTAGGGCAGATTGGGGTGGAGTGGGGTAGATTGGAGTGGAGTGGGTAGGCTGAATTGGGGTAGATTGGGGTGGAGCGGGTAGATTGGGCTGAAATGGGGTAGATTGGAGTGGAGTGGGGTAGATTGGACTGGCATAAATCCGGTAGAGTGGAGTGGGAAATATTGGGGTAGATTTAAGTGGAGTGGGGTGGATTGGGGTAGATTGCAGTGGGTTAGATGTAGTGGAGTGGGGTAGTTTTGGTTGGAGTTGAGTAGATTGGGTGGATTATAGTATAGTAGATAGGAGTGAAGTGGGATAGAAGGGAGTGGGATAGATAGGTGTGGGGTAGTTTGGAGTGGGGTAGATTGGATGGAGTGAGGTATTTTGGGGTAGAGTGGGTTAGATTGGACTTGAGTGGGGTAGAATTGGTAGAGTAGAATGCAGTGTGGTAGATTGGGGTAGCGTGGAGTGGGGTATATTGGGTGGAGTAGTATATTGCGTGGATTGGAGTGGGGTACATTGGGGTGGGGTAGATTGAACTAGAGTGGAATGGGGTAGATGAAGTAGAGAGGGGTAGAGTGGATTGGGATTGAATAGACTGGAGTGGAGTGAGATAAACTGGGAAGTGTGGAGTGGGGTTGATTGGAGTGGGATAGATTGGCTGGATTAGAGTAGGGTTGATTGGAATGGAGTGAAGTAGATTGTAGCCTGGAGTGAGGTAGATTGGAAGGGGTAGATTGAAGTGGGATGATTGGAGTAGGGTAGTTTGTAATGGGGTAGATTGGAGTGGAGCAGTGGGACTGATGGATTAGAGTGGGTAGAATAGAGTGGGATAGAGTAGGGTGAGGTAGATTGCAGTGGGGTAGGGTGGAGTGGGCTAGATTGGGGTAGAGTGGGGTAGATTGTAGTGGATTGGAGTTGTTAGAAAGTTCTTACTTATGACTTAAACAGGAGCAGAACAATGATTGATCCCATTGCCCACTTAGAACACTGACTGCTCTCTGTGTGAATTTTTCTGAGAATGTAGGCACCCAAAGGGGGGAAGGGAATGGGGATAAAGAAAAGACAGACAGTCAACAGTGTGGTTTCTTCTCCAGAAGGATGTCTTATCTTCTAGCTTCTTAATGTTGTTCATACTGCAAACCCTTTCTGGTGGAGGTTTAAATAACTGTAAGAGAACATAAACATTTATTATGCATCCTATCTACCCTTTCATTCTAAATGCCATCTTCCATTTGTCTCCTTCTCTCAGTCTTAGCAGATGATATGCTCCTCTGAGGTTTAGTTTTGAAAAAACTTGTGCCCCCTTAACCTGATCTAGAAGCACTGAGATGAGGGGTAGCGGATAGTGATTCTTCACTGTGATTAGGCTAATCATTCTATAGTCAATAGAAGTTCTTAATTCACCCTCTCTCTTCGGTACAAAGAAAAGTAGAGAAGAGAATGGGGATTGCAATGGTCTGATGAGCCTGTTGGCTAAATATTTTTTGATGTATTCCTTCAAATGTTGATTCTATTTCTCCGTTAATACGTACATTCTACTACAGGATAGGTTGCATCTGGCTCTAATTCTATCTTGCAATTATATGATCTATGCAGGGGAAGTTTCTGCCTACACTTCATTAAATACAACTACATAGTTTCATTGGTTTGTACTATGCAAACAGAAGCTCCACCTTCATAGACCTGGGCTGTGGCATTTGCCTCTTGACGTGGGTCGCATTTAGGAAACAATTTTCTTAGCATAATTCAGGATCCATTACAACTGTTCTTTCACTCCAATCAATGGTGGGGCTGTGCTCTGTCAACCATGGAAGCCCCAGTATGAATTGGAACATCAATTAAGTCAAATTGAATACCCTTCTGGTGTCCCTCTTGAGATAGTAATTCTATTTGTTCAGTATGACTTATAATTGGCCACGAAAAAAGATTGGTGCCATCAACAGCTCAATCTGCTTCACTCTTTTTTCTTTGTATTGCCTTCAATCCAATTCAATCTGCAAATTTCAGGTCACAAAAGTTTCCTGTAGCCCCGGAATCAATTATTACTGATACTCCTTCTAGTACAATGTGTCAAAATGTTAATATTACCCATGACGAGATGATGCCTGTAATGTATTTGCTACCAAATTATTTTTTTGAGTTGTTTCTTGATCAATACTCTCCAACCCAACTCCTCCTACTGGTGGTGCTGCTAGTTTTCCTTCAATAGTAACTTTGGTTTCTTTGGGCACAAAATGCCCATTTGCCCCACAGTATAGGCATAGTTTGTTTTGCCTCCTTTTCTCTTTTCCTTCTTTATTTAGTAGACCTCTGATTGTGCACATTTGCATGGGTTCCACTCCTGGTGGATTTTCTGTGATTTTAGCATTTTCTGTTTTAATTCTATCAAATCTTGATACGCTGGATCGGAATTCTCTTTGCTTCTCTCCTCTCCAAATCCACTAACGCTGAAATTACAATTGGTCTATTTGGTATCTGTGCTAATATGTCTTTCAATTCATCCTTGAAGCCCCTGTAGAAGACTGCTGCTCTTCATTCTCTGGCCACTCAGTTTGTTAAATTGGGCCAGATAAGTAACCAACTCTCGATTTCCTTGTTTTAACTCCAGTAGTTTGTAATCAGTTGCTTGTGATTCCTTCATCCTATTAAAAATCCTAAGAAATTCCTTCTTGAATTCTTCAAAGTTGTTTCATATTGGGTCCTCTATCATCACCAAAGACATGGACCGAGATGCTGCGTCCCTGCTGAGATGGGACAAAAAGAAGGCTACTCGAGAATGTGCATCGGGAAAAATCGTAGGTCGACACATGAAATGCAAGGAGCATTGCGTTAGAAAAATTTGAGCCTTTTGAGGATCCCCACTAAAACTCTCTGGGGGTGCTAAAGGAATAACTGGAGATAGTGAGTGAGTGACTTGGGAAGGCTGAGTACAGGGTATGGAACTTGCAGTTGAACTTGAGTCTTCTGAGGAATAGATTTTAAAACTAACCCCAGACATCATTCCAATCATTCTCACGGCTAAATCTTGTTTCTCGTCTAGAGATAATTATTTCTTGTCTTAGGGTCTTGTTATCTTCCCTTACTGTCACTAACTCCTACATTCTAAGAGTTCTCCTAGATTTTTAAAATCTAACCATTCTGACATTCTGCTCGGGGCAAAGTTTTGCAACATGGGCAATTAACTCTGTCAGAAAGTTCTTACCTAGGACTTACACAGGAGCAGAACGATGATTGTTCCCAATGCCCACTTAGAACACTGTCTGCTCTGTGTGTGAAGTTTTCTGAGAACAGAGGTGCCCCAAGGGGGAAAGGTGATGGGGATAAAGAAGAGATTGATAGTCAACAGTATGGTTTCCTCTCCAGAAGGATTTCCTATCTTCTAGCTGCTTAATGTTGTTTATACTGCAAACCCTTTCTGGTGGAGGTTTAAATAACTGTAAGAGAACATAAACATTTATTATACATCCTATCTACCCTGCACTACAACTGTTAACTATTCAAATAACATTACTATTTCATACCCAATCTGTCTATGTCTTTAGCTCCTGTCCTATGCAACATGGTATGTACTCTTGAACATACAGGTATAACTTTCCAAAACTGGTGTCTTCATGCTATTTGACTGTTGTTAATTAGTTTCACCTTCCCAAGGACTTAAGAAGATTTACAGTATTCGGAACTCTACTTTCCAGACCAGCTTCTATCAGCAGGAAGTGTTATTTCCCTCAGTGCAATACATGACAAAATTCTTCTAGCAGTTGCTCTCTGCTAAGTCATTAATCCCTATGACAAGGTAGACTTCGAGTTTGAACACTATTCACTATAATTTTCCTCTGACTCTTGCTCTCTGACAAGACGCTACTCAAAGAACGAAAGGCAGACTCCAGGACGAGACAATGACCCACTGGGCAGACTCCTTACCACGGATATTGGGTCCAGAGGCTCTATAAAACATTATAACTTGACACCACTACCCTGACTACGGCTTTCGCGATGGAGAACTCAGACGAGGCTGCACTGATTGGCATTCACTTCAGTGACGTGCGTGTTTCCTTGTCAGCACGTGCTTCACATTCCATCCATGCCTTGGGGGGAACAACTAGTGCGCTGTAGGTAGAAGGAAGAACTGAACTGGCAGCCATCTTAAGTTTCCAGTGCTGCCAGCACAGTGCCCAATAATTGGTCTTTGTTTCAGTTCCTTTCTTGTTTTGTGCATTAGAAGTCAGTGTACTGGCAATTATTGATTTGTCATCTGGGATCCTTCATAGGATCCTGACTGGAGTAGATTGGAGTGGAATAGATAGGGGTAGATTGGAGAGGAGTGGTGTAGATTGGAGTGGGGTAGATTGGGGTAAATTGGAGTGGAGTTGGTTCGATTGGAGTGGATTGGGTTTGATTGGGGTACATTGTAGTAGGGTGGAATGAAGTATGATATACTGAAGTAGATCGGAGCAGAGGGGGTAGATTTGAGTGAGTGGGGTAGATTGGAGTGGAGTCAGTAGATTGGAGTGGAGTGGTTGGATTGGGGTACATTGGAGTGGGTAGATTAGTTTGGAGTAGGATAGAATGGAGTAGATTGAAGAAGAGTGAGTATATTTGAGTGGAATGCGGATGGAGTTGGGTAGATTGGAGTCAAGTGGAATGAGGTGGGGTAGATTGGAGTAGAGTGGGGTAGATTGGAGTGGGTTCTATTGGGTAGATTGTAGTGGAGTGAGGTAGACTGGTTATAGGTGATTGGGGTAGATTGGGGTGGAGTAGATTGGAGTAGATTGTAACAGAGTGTAGTGGGTAGATTGAGGTAGACTGGTGGAGGGGCAGATTATTGTAGGAGTGGGGTAAGTGGTATGAGGTGGAGGGGCATAGAGTGGAATGGCGTGTTGTGTCATGGAGTGAGTGGCATAGAGTGGAATGGCATAAAGTCGAGTCGAGTGGCGTGTCCTAGAGTGTCTTAGAGTGGAGGGGCGTGGAGTGGAATGCCGTAGAATAGAGTGGCGTGGCATAGAGTGGAAGGGCTAGAGTGGAGTGGCGTGTCATAGTGAGGAGTGCGCATGGTCTTGTAGGGCACTGCCAAGCCAACACTTTTTGAATTGAAATGGCCAATAAATTTGCACTGAAATGTGGTTTTACTGCGCACAAACAATAATGTGTGCAAATGTCATCATCTAGAGTACTGATGTATTCTGATCATATTCAAATATTTATTTCTACCACACTTCTGAATTACAAAAAGTATGTGTTTCATTTATACTAAATCTGAAATATTCTGAAACATCAGCAGTTATTTTCTTGGTTTTGTGCTACCAAAATAAATCTACACCCTCTGCTCTCATGTGGGTACTCAGCAGTATTGTCACACAAATTCTCTCACTTTGAAGTCGTCTAAGAAAGAAAAGTATACACCAAGCTCCCTAGGAAGGCAGAATCTGACATTTGACCTCTGTCTTTGAATGCACAGCAAATATGACAGGATAAGAACAAGATCTAAATGCCTGTTTACAGAAAACAAGTTTGTGGAAGAATATAGTATACAAGTTTTGGTCAAAATGGGATGAGCTCAAACTGGACAGCCTAAAACAAATGTAGACAACTAATAGAAAGGCAAAAAATGTGACTTACAACCCACAAAGCCAATAGTAAGCAATGGATAGAATGCAACCCCAGAGAAACTTTCAGAATGCCCACAAGAAGTGGTAAGCAAAGCAGACAGTTGCACTATCTGACAGGCTCTGACTTAAAAACCCACACATTGCCTGTGTGCTGAAGTTCAAAGCACACCTCCTAAGCTTGGGATCTGTCTGTGTCTGTCAGAGCATACTCACTTCCACAAGGCTGCAGCGAAGAGAGCAGCAGCAGGCATTACACTGCATCTACACTTGCACAATGCAACAAATTTGGACAAGATTATAAATCTGCCCCTACACAGTATGGTAAGAGCACTATTTTACGTAGGAAAACTATTGAACCCAGTTTTGCATTTTAGTTTTTGGCACTCGCTGATTTCAGAGCCTCACTGTGCAAGTGATGGTCTGCCCCAGAATATAACAAGCATCAAGATATCTGGGTAGTTTGTGTCCCACTTAACAATGTGCCAGGGTGCAGCAGGGTCAGAGAATAGTGCCATCTCGACACATAATTGATATAGGTTGCTTCAACTATCGCATGGTGGATGATGCTGCTCCCACTTCTGGCATACCATGTACATTTCTAGGACGGAGCCAGTAACAACTTGGCATTGTTGCCTGGCCAAGCAATGGTGCGGCCTTGCTCCGTCCACACAGTGTGCTTAAGGGACCGGCATCACAGCTATACTGTATAGTGAATGGACTTGGTAAAGGCCATGCCTAATGATTTACACTGCATCAGTGTGAGGCACTGGAATTTTCTCAGCACCACCACCTTTTGGGATGCAGAAGCCAGCAAGGCAGATTCAAATGAGTTGTTGAGTTGCAACAAGTGAAGGAGGGAAAATACCATATAGGGGTTGTGTGTTGTAGATGTAGTGAGAATGAAGCCTGATTGGGCACGCTGACCTATGTCAGACCACAGTGGGAGTAGCCAATTGGCAAGGATTAAAGCCAATATATTGTCTGTATTTAACAACAATAAGGGATCATAAGGCATCGTAGCCTGCTTCAATAAGCTAACTATTAGAACCTCCTAAGCCTCTTTGAACATTGTTGTTAAATGTGGTGCTAGGATGTCAATATATTCTTTATAGAATTCCCTGGGCAAGCCATCAATGTTCAGGGCTCGGCCAGTCAGTCAGCACGCTGGGCAGTGCTGATTCCATTTCATCTAATGTTATGGGTTCAGCAGGAACTTTTGGTGTGAATCCTTGAGTCAGCCTAAAGCTATATTGTCAAATAAATTGTTAAATTCAGCTATTGTAGCCTTGACCCTGGCTCTCGGCATGTAAAGGTCACTACACAACTTGATACATTCTGTCTTCATAAGATCCGCTTCATGGACCATCTTCCTAACCACTTATTTCAGTGTTGTGATCTCATTTACTGCTCGTGGATGATGAATCAAGCCTGCTAGTGTGATGCTGGGGTAACCTTACTATACATTTTGGTGGTGGCATGCTTGACAAGCTACTTTTCTTCCCCCTCTGCCACTTGGTGTACTCAGCTAGTTTAGTGTTGATTTCTAATAAGATAGCCTCCATGTTATGGAAATGCCAACTTTTTACAGGCAGTAGCCTGGAAATACGCATTCTATTCATAATTTTGAACAATATTCTTCTTGCAAACCAGGCCAAGGCTTGTGCCAGACCGATGAATCCTCGCTGATCAGAAAGCCACTGAACTGTTAAAGGATTTTTAGACACATATCTTGAAATGGCATAAGCCATGATATAATTATTACATGCTTGTCATGACAATTGCTTACCCTATGCATTTGAGATTAGGTGGCAGGTATAATGTAATGAATGATTAGCATAAACCAATTTCAGTGTCATCCTATTTAGGGAGTCAATCAATACCCGCATCGCCTGGTGAGTGACAGGAAGCACATGCATGGATGGAAGTGGTCCTCCCTGAAAACAGTGAATCATTTACAACTCCAGCTTTGTTGAAGAGTGTGCAACGGGAAAACTATATTTTTGTGAAACAATTGCAATTTCTCTGGAAGCTGTTCTCAGGCTAGAAAATGCTGTTAAGATTGCTGCACACAGAAGTAAAACTAGTGATTTCAAAGGCTATGATTTTATCAGCAGCAGCAGTTTTGAAAAGAGTTGTATTGTTTACCAAGTTTGATCAACATCACAACTAGTTTTAAATAATGCATTTTATTGGGCATTTGTTTCCGATTTCAGCAAATTTAAATAGGATGGATCAAAGTAGAATTTAAAAGAAAGCCAGTATCAAAACAGGAAAAAAGATGAGAAGAAAGGAAAAATCGAGCGCGCAACGGCAAGCACTGGCAAAGCCAATAGATTGCTTTTTTGTTAGTGCGAGTGTTTGATAATTTGTCAAGAGACTTTGGGGCATATTTAAGAGAAGTGGTGCTGCGCCCAATGCAGCGCCACTTTTCTAGCTCCCCTTAGCACCCCCTACCGCCACCATGTGTGCGCCATAGTTAGTATATGGGGCACAATGGTGCAGAGTAGGGGCACTAGCATAAAAAAAAATTGAGCTATTACTGTACTTTGCAGAATTTTGGCGCTAGTCCTGCAAAGTACATAGAGGCTCACTTTAATAAATGGTGTGCCTCCTTTTAATGCCTGCTCAGAGCAGGCATTAAAAATGCTGCAAAAAATGGCGCAGTGGAATCTGCTAGATTCCACTGCGCCATTTTTGTGGTCCCCCCAACAGGGGAACGCCCCCTTTGCATACATTTTACATGGTGCATGCATAATGTGGCACAAAAGGTCCCAAAGTGGTGCGATGCATGCATTGCTCCACTTTGTTGATATGGCGCTGCAATTTTTGAAGCCTAACTCCACATTAGCATAAAAAAATTATGCTAATCAGGCACTAGAGCTTCTTAAATCTGGGACTTTGTGTCTGTCGCCCCCAGCTGTCCTAGAAAGAAAATGCCATTATGTAGCAACACCTTGGGCTACAACAGCATGGAAGCTGGGACCCGGACAAGGTTTCTACTGTGAAGGAGATGCTTCTGCTGCGTGTAAAAGCAGAGAGGGCCCTGCATGAAGTTAGTGATGGGGCCCCACAAAAGTTTCTGATACGCCTGTGAGCACCCAGTTATCCTAAGCAGCAGAGCACACCTACACCAGACAGAGAAACCTATAATCAATTGGCAAATTGCAGTAATAATGCACTGCCTAACTGAACTACTGAATTGAAATACATAAAGGAACAAAACAGGTATCAGGTATCAAGGATCCTGCTAGATTTCCTTTCAGCATTTTGGTTTTGGAATTTGAACTACAGATCATCTGTGTAGCAAACAATGAATTTATAAAAAAACTTTCAATGAAACGCATATATATCACCGAAATACAATAAATGAGGTTAGAAACTATAACCAGCAGAATATTTTAATGGGAAATGTACTTAAAAGTGCTTTTCAACCAAAAATTGATAATCTCTCCACACCCAATTGGAATTGAACGTAGTTATCCTTAGAATATAGATGGGTGGGGTGGAGGGGATGAGACATTTGCCTGACTGAAACTTATTTTAAGGCGTATGAGTGACATTGTGAGAGGCATAATATATTAAAATGCTGCATCAGATATCCCCTCACTTGCATTCTGCTGGTGTTTAGCTAAGTGCATTCCAGGTAAATTAGAAGGGAATCTACAGAAATGTACTTAAAACACCTCTGTTTCTTAAGTAGTGCAGGCTATTTTGGTCAACTCCAACACAAATATGCTGCATGCAGTTAATTCACAGATACACAGCAGTAGCCAAGAATGTATCCGATTCAGAATATCTGAGTAGAACATTTTTCTCAACTAAGGATGAGTCGAACACCCTGTTCCATTCACCACGAGCTAGAAACATGCAGCCCTTTGGGCATCATACCATTGTCAGTCTTTTGTCTAGGACGTTAAGATAGAATGTTCTGTTCAAGTAAGACAGAAAGGTTTACTCTGCAATTGAGGAACATTCCATTCCACGATTCTCTCCTGCTTTTCATTGCTTTCTCCATACCCATAGTTTGGGAATTCTACTACTATGGGCATGAGGAATGGCTTAAAAGCTTTGCTGCTGTCTTGTGATGCCCAGAAAGCAGATGTGCAGACCGGATAACATCCTAATTCAGGAGTAGAATCAACAGTTCAGCGAAATGTTTGCCCACCCGCATCCTTGTTGACGTAGTTCACATTGTGCAGAAAATACAATAAGCTTAACTTAATTGCAGACACACATTTCTGTGTGACTGCACAATGTCTCTTCTAATAGCATTGTACTGTAAAGGATACACAATACTTTGTACTTCACCAAAGCTACTGTTGTAAATTCCGCCTAAGTACACCATTACGTTTATGTGTTAAATTAGTGTGCCAAACGTTTCAAGAACCAAGTTCCTTGGCCTCCACTGGAATCTCCATACACTGTTTGCATGTAGGTTTTCTTAAACCTTGAAACTTACCTCCTTTCTGCCACAAATTACCCATTGTCTACCATAAAATGCTTCCCTTCCACTGTCTTAAACTCTGCTGTGGTTAGTTCTTTCAAATACATATATGGGTTTATTTATACCTTTCTTCCTTACACCTAACTTAATTAGGCCAAAAAAATCAGTCTGTACATAGTCCTATTTAATTCCATTTTTAAATCATTATGAATAGTTTTCTAAATTATGTATGCCATGATGCACTGCGAGAAGTAAGTAATATACTTCAAATAACTTTGATTATACAATAAGGTTCTACATTAACTTTAAATCAGAATTTTTTTTTTTTTTAAATATGCAATGGTCTATTTTTTTAAGGAATACCTAGTATTTCAAAAGCTACATTGGTCTGCTTTAAAACAATGTTTGAGCTTTGTACAATGTGAAACTTTTTCTCTTTTTTGTGGAAAATGGACTATAAGGTGTAGGTAACACTCTGCGCTGACTAATCACTGAATATTTGAGAAATCTAAACACTTAAGAATTGATTTTCATATCGTTGTTATATGTCTATGATTGTGAGTATGACTATGTTTTAGAAAGTCTCATACAGACCCAACGAGGAAGACATACATTGAATTTCTGGAACACTTTAGGTATGTCTTCCAGTGGGGCCACATTGACTTGGGAACAAGATGGGAATACATGTAGATAGTATAAAAGGCTAAACATTGTATCTGGTTGCAGGTTCCATATTGTTTCCTGAAGATCCCCAGAGAGAGGGGAGAACCATCAAAAGTTGGAAAGGGGACCCTGACAGGTACATGTAGTTTGTGGGAATTGGCGAAGAGTAGTTTTAGTACATCGATTACATGAAAAGTGTTATTTGACTAATAATTAATTCATCATAGGAGATGTCTGCTCTTCATAGACCACCGCTAGCCATCCTGATCCTGCCAGGTGGCATCCGTGTTTCTCTCTCTCATCCATCCCCTTTTCTCCCAGAATGTTCCTGTGCTCATCACATACAAGTAAGTGGGAGGCACGCAACATCTAGGTGGAGTTGGGAACAAGTAACTTGGGTCAGCATTGTGTCTCTGTGGGACGAACGGGTTAGTGATTGCCACCACTAAGGCTTAATTAAAATAACCTAATTTCCAAACAACCTTTCGTCTCTGAGCTCTCTTCTTTTTAGTCACCCATATAGTCCGCAGTATCTAAAGATGTAGAGTCACAAGTGTTCCCAGGACAACCCAGAGCTTGATTATGAGTTTGGCAGTCAGACCGCCAGAACCGCCGCGGAGGCAGTCCGAGAAAGCCTGCTGCCCGGGCTCTCCTACCTCCTGTTTCAGATGGGCCAGTGGGCTAAAGTGCGGCGGAGTACCAATGGAGTAGAGGGCGCTGCAGAAAAGTAAGGTAAGTACAATATGTACACATCAGAAAACATGTATATGTTGTGTAAGCATAGTACACTGTATGTAAACATGTTTAATGTATGTGTCGCTGTATGTTTAGGTTCATGGAGTGTTCGCATGCTTAGCATAGGAGAAGTGACGGTATCTCCTACCTTCGATTCCGGGGACAACAAGAGTGTAGAGCATCATGGCCAAGTGCCAGCAGTGCAGGAGGGACCTGGACACACACATGCTGCAGTGAAACCCCAAACAAAAGGTGAGTTTTCACCCCTTTTCCTCCCTTTCCACTGACCTTTGCATGGTGGTCCCCCTGCCAGAGAAAGCTCTGCTGAAAGTCAGGTTGTGATCGGGACGCGGTGATCGTGGCGATAGAGTCTCCTGTAGCTGCTGTGTATTTGACTGCTGTGATGGCGGTAAACGAAGTCTTGGTGGTGGTGGCGGTCCAGAGGTGGTCTTGGAGCCGGCTTTCCGGCAGCATCATAATCTGGTGGTCAGACTGCTGGGCTGGTGAATGTTGGACCGCCGCCGTCGCCATGGCAGTCCCAAGACCACCAAACTCGTAATCAGGCCCTAAGTATTGGATCAGACATGCAGAATTACATACTACATGCTGGCTCTTTTTAACCTGGTTTAGAGGGTGGAAAAAGTATTAGAATATGCGTTCTATCTACACATCCAATCACTTAGGGGAAATGTGCTATTTCATAGAATTCGATTTTTGTTGCTTCTAACTTGGAAATACAATGTGTGAGTTAAGTCTAGCCAACATTGCATCAAGAAAATTCCTAAAACCATGCATACGGTACTCTGGGATTTTTTTGGCTACTGTAACAGTGCATTGGTTGTTACTGTAAGCTAAAACAAACAAACCTGAATGTTTGTATGAATAGCACCACTATGTTCTGTAGGCCTGGTTGGTACAGGGTCCAAATCATCAATTAAAATAAGAATTACCTCTTTGCTTAACCTATACCTAGTGTAGACTTCCTCATCTGTACAAATAGAGCCAACTCCTGGAGATCCTTTCTCTCCTCTTCCTCTGCCTCTTCTGTTGAGCTCTGTGAATCAGTATCCTCCTCACTACAGCATCGAGTGCCGCCATTGTGAAAGAATGCAATGCATTTGGAGCCTTTTTTCTACTTTGCACCTGATTATCACCTCCTTCCAATTTATGCTATGCTGCATGTGCCAAATGCTTTGATTTAATGTATTTCCTATTTGCAAATGCTTTGCACATCAAAAAGGCGATTTTCTACTTGAAAATCACATTTAGCGATTATGTGTTTTCTATCACAAAAAATAGTAACTGTTAAATATTTGTTGTGCATGCTGTTTTAGGAAATATGCCATTAGCAAATCTTTGTAAATCAAAAACACTCAATGTAGCAGTTGCTCAAGTTTTGTTACGCCACTGACACCAGGTCCCAAGGCTCTCTGATTTTATTGATTGGAGTGTACATACAATGTCTCATATCCATATACTAGTCTTGCAAGGAAAAGTGTTTCAAGAAGACTACATGTTTATAAAATGTTTTTCAAAAGATCCAGAAGATATCAACAAATGTTACTGGTCCTTAAAATACTGGGCAACAACAAGCTGGTGAAAAAAATCCTTATTTCTTATCGGAGGATTCCAAAACCCTTGAGGATTTCTGAGGAAATCAAGCCCTAAAGCAGGAATGAAGTAGGGAAGCCTCCAAACGCGGATACAAACAGAAAGAGAGAGTCCAGGCCATACAGCTCACTTGTAAAGAGCACACTCGAGTTCTGAAAGACGAGCGTGCACACGCAGGGCAACGTCTCATTATACTGCCTGACTTTGGGTTTTCCCTTTGGTGGCCATGACAGCTGGGCCTGCATCGCTGGAGCTCGCCTTCTCTCCTGCAACGACCTTCTCAGAGAAGATGAGCTGCACTGTTTTAGGTAATGGATTCTGATATTCCCTATGTCCATTGATTCGGAGATGTTACTAAGGGCCAGATGTAGGAAGCCTTTTGCACATCGCAAACTGCGAAAAACGCAGTTTGCGACATGCAAAAGGCCTTTTGCGATGCACAACCTCAAATTGCAAGTCGGTACAGACTCGCAATTTGAGGCTGCGACTCGCAAATAGGAAGGGGTGTTCCCTTCCTTGAAGTGGGTGGTAACTCATTCGCAAAAGGGAAGGGGTCCCCATGGGAACCCTTCCCCTTTGTGAATGACGAAAAAAAAAAAAAAGAATTCTGAGCAGGCAGTGGTCCTATGGACCACTGCCTACTCTGAAAAAAACGAAACCAAATGGTTTCGGAAGTTTTTCTTTTTGCAACTCGTTTTCCTTTAAGGAAAACGGGCTGCAAAAAGAAAAAAAAAAACTGCTTTATTAAAAAAGCAGTCACAGACATGGAGGTCTGCTGTCTCCAGCAGGCCACCATCCCTGTGAGTGCATGGACTCGCTATGGGGTCGCAAAATGCGACCCACCTCATTAATATTCATGAGGTGGGTCTTTGCGACCCCATAGCGAGTCGCAGAAGGTGTCTGAGACACCTTTCTGCATAATATTTTGTGAGTTGCAAATTGCGAGTCGCTATGACTCGCAATTTGCAAGTCGCAAAATATTTCTTTGCTACATCTGGCCCTAAATATAGAGATAAGAAGCGGTCATTAAAGTGCAGGAGTTTCAAAGATGGAGCTTCTAAAAAGCAAACGACAAACCAAACTCCCACTTATTTTCTGACAGTGATGGGGATGATTGTCTTGACGGGAATCCTTAAAATCTGGCATTTTTTGCGTTTTTAATTATATTTCAGGAATTGCGTCCATAAATACTTACACATTTTGTTTTACAAAAGAGGGGCAAATCTCTCCCATCTGCAAATAAAAATATGCCAATAAGAATAAAAAAGAAAATATAATTTTGCATGAAACACAAGCGTAAACAGAATGAAGCTATTATATCATACCTAGTTATAGAATAATAGCATTACTCGTGCCCTACCTGACAACAAATATATCTTCCCTGTTCCATTTTAAGACTTAACTTAAAGTTTAATGTCTCATGGAGGACTCTTATAATTAGAAACATCTCATGTATAGAGAACTACATAAGTCTATTCATTTATTCATGTATAAACGCATTCTCTTGATGCACTTCTTAACTCATTGGCATTTCTGTTATGGACCTTGAATGCACTTGCTTGAACCCATTCATCTCAACATCTCTGTCATAAAACATTCCATGTTAGACTGACAGAAGACTTTAGAGGCTCATTTAGAGTTGGCAGACGGCCTGCCAGGTCAATGGAGGCTTTGACCTTCTCAAGGAGAACAGCCCACCATATGCAGAGATCTCTGCCAGGCTGGGAAGGGGCTAGGGTCACTTTTACTTTAATGGAGCCGCGGTGAAGTCACTGTGCCTTTGTCTGTTGGATGCTGTGTTTGTTGAGTCCGTTCTGCAAAGTTGTTTTTTCTGAAAACAAACTTCGA
The DNA here is from genome assembly GCF_031143425.1 of Pleurodeles waltl. Classification (NCBI taxonomy): domain Eukaryota; kingdom Metazoa; phylum Chordata; class Amphibia; order Caudata; family Salamandridae; genus Pleurodeles; species Pleurodeles waltl. The sequence goes on from NC_090449.1 coordinate 1,014,006,466, forward strand.
AACTGTGACTCTGTTTTCAGAAAACAAAAAAAACAATGTCTCTGACATGCATGGAGTTTGGTCCCTGTGCATTAGGTTCATTATTTGAGTAACATGCCCAGGTAGAGGAAACAAGTGACAGCTGCCCTGCCCCTAATAGGCCAAGATGACTGTCACAATGACCTGCCAGTCCAGTAACCTCAAGGTAAAGGGTTTCCACCAGCACCCCCATTTGAGGCTCTGCTAGTGCATTCCCGGACTCTAGAATGAGGAACCAGTGGTGTAACGAAACTTGAGGGTCCCTCCTGAAAAGTACCTGGAGGAGGCCCCCTCCCCCCTGGGCCCAGTCAGGGGCCTGCCACCCTGCACAGTGTACTATACTGTGGTGGCCCCCTGGTGCTCGGGGGCACCCCGCAGAGTGGGGGTTGCCGGGTCCTTTGTTACACCACTATGTGGAACTGAAAGTTTAGAGGGGTGGTAGCACCAACACGTTGTGGCAGTGCTCTGACTCCACCAGACTCTAAATTACCCCCTATTTGTTTTAGGAAGATCAAGCAACCCCATGCCAACCACTACACAGAGCATCAGTAGGGCCACTTACAGCTGTACTAACTGGTCTGCAGAGACATTTTCTTGTCACATATATGTCATATACCTCAGGCACAGGACTAACAGCAATATCTTCTCCTAGCAATATTCTAGAATGTTGATGCATGAGCCTTTGTTTGTCAGTGAATTATCCTTTCATCACATTGTAGATACAGGTTTGCCCAGCATCTCTGAAGCGACCAGAAAATACTTTTGCACTATGATTGATTTACTTATTCCTCAGGTAGCAAAAACAACATTATTAGTATCTTTGCAAGTATATTTGCAAAAACCCTACCCATTAATATTAGTGAGGCAGGATTCCTTCTGCAAATCCTACCAAACGTTTAAGAATACAGGCATAGAGCCTGTGAGGGACAACAAACCTTCATCCATCACTCCATTCACATTTTCACAACGCCTGCATTGCAGCCTCAGGGGACAGGTGGGCAATTTAAAAATGCAAAGGGCTGGATCCAATGGTACATTCCCGAGCAGTAGTTGTCCCTCATGCACGTTTTCGACATGACAAATATATTCCCAGGGACAAGGAGATATTCCCTTCACAACCCTCTTCTCTGCAAATCATAAGAACCTATTTGTGACTTGCAATGTCCCTATAATACATTTATTACATTGCTGCTTTTATGCATTCTCCTTCAAAATATGCATTTTTTGGTCACGGTTGTTTTTTTGAGTGCATAAACCATATAGTACATCAGGTCTGTAGGTTGGTGCTTCAGAAGGAGCAGAGCATCCTTTCAGCAAAATTGACTGCATGCCCGTTCTTGTATGCCTGCTCTTATTGCAGCCGTAGTTTCCAAAAAAGGCTTTGCCTCCTTTGCATGGAGCCCTGCACATGAGGAAATAACCTTGCCTGCATGTATGTTCCGTATTAGTGAAACATAACCGTAAGCAAAAAGGTCCTACAAGGAAGTGCTGACTGTGCAGCAGTTAGTGGTAGGTGACGTGGAGGATATAAAGGGTGACAAATTGCAAGTTTCTAATGGGGGTCCCTGGATGCTTTCAAAATAGAGACTAGGATGCCAAAAGCCATCACTCAAAGTGGTCCAGAGGACACATTGTCAGCATCTGCACAGGTCTAGACCCTGTGTTAATCTGCTCATTTTCAGATGGCTGACAGGACATGCACATGAGACTTTCTCATGACCTTGAGAAATATCTTACTGTACACCTGATGCTTTGGGCTAGAGCGCTTTCAACTCAAACTGGGGGCCATGGTCCGCTCTAGCGACATAGCACCAGAATTCTTACTCTCACTTACTCAAGAGCTTTCAAAATCTTTCTGTGAAACCAACCAAATGGGTTTTTCCTGTTGGAACGGCCCCGGCTGAGAGGAGATGAATGAATGCCTGAACCAGGGAAACGCACGAACATGAAGTCTGATCACAGACATTGACACCTGCTCAGAAATCCGCCTGGCACCCACGAAGGGTGAAATGCATTATAGGCTTTCACTCTGAATGCATTCATCTTCAGTTTGATCGTAAGCAGTATTTTTTTCAGGAAGTGGAAATGTATGTGTGGGAGTCAGATTTGATGGACTGTGATTTGTGACCAGTAATGGACTGAAAATTACACCCCACATAGCATTTAGTTTGTGCACCATCCATAAATAAATTCAAATGGGATAGCCAGTTATTATGTCCTCCGGCAAATGCTTTTGGCAGGGCATCAGCATGGGATGAATAGACATTAATATAATGTGAAAGGAACAGCTTGAAATGTTGGATTGTAAAGTGAAATGTGACCACGTTTCACCTTTTAGGTCGATGCGCACAAAAGATGAGAAATTGGACCCAAGGAAAACACATTTTCACTGAAGGCACTGAATGACCATCAGTTTCAAAACTGTTTTAAATGATCTTTGTTCATCTAATAAAAGCCATGACATTTTTACATTTGTTAAATGATTCAGTGTTCTAGTCACTTACCCATAATTCCCATTAGACAGAATTCTAGTCTCCCTGTTACCGTTTTTACAATATGAGGGTGACTCATGTCTGGGGAGGAAGGCAGGCACATTTAGGGGCACCTTTACTAGTTTTTCACACACGCAGTGTAGGAACCAAATATGCTGTGCTGTGTTACCAAAGGGAGGTGGGGGGAACACAGTGCAGAACCTTATCTACTAAGTTTGGGCTGCTGCTAACATCCCTGTGCTCCAGTGCTTAATTTGTAAATAAAAAGGTGCCGGTGCCCAAAGCACTCCTCTTAAACATGCGGCTGCTGCAATTAAATGTGTGAAGACGTAATACTAAAGCAGCCTAATCCTGAATCCATCTCGGGCCTCTTCAATCCATATAAAGTCACTCTCTGCCCCTTAAGCTCACTCTAACAGCTTTCTGCTTTCTCCCTTTGTGACGCTTTTTCATTTTTTTCTTCCTCAGTCTGTCCCATTCATGTCTTTTGCTCGCAGCAAATGCTTGAGACAGAAGAATAAGCCCCTGCCCTCAAAAATAAGTGCCGTGCTCAGCACCGGAAACAACAAGCACAAATTAAGCACTGCTGCGCTCTAATTAGAATCCCTTGCACAATGCGTACTCTTGCACGGTGGAGCAGAGCAAAATGTGTGCTATCTATGACAGGATTTATACTGGAAGCATACCACTCCAGGTCAAATTCCTGTGCCTAAATCTGTTTCAGAGAATCCCACTTTGGGTGTGTCTTTTGGATTTTTTTAGAAACTAAGGGGGTCATTATGAACATGGCAGTAAACAGCACCGTGTTCATGCTGGCGGTCTTTCCATAGACCGCCAGCCCCCTTGAGACCCCGGCCGGCCGCATTACGAACATTCAGCTGGGCCAGCGGGCTGAAACATTGTTTCCGCCCGCTGGCCCAGCAGAATGCAGGGCCGGGACATTGCCGACGGCAGCGGGGCTGGTGCAGCAGCACCCGTCGCACAAATCACTACCTGTAAATTGGGCAGTGACCTACGCGATGGGGCACTGCACGGGGGCCCCTGCACTGCCCATGCCAAATGCATGGCCAGTGCAGGGGCCCCCGGGGGTGCCCCGGAGCACCCCTTCTGCCAGCCTTTCTCTGGCGGGGGAACCAAGATTGGACTACAGCTGCTATCATTTGCTATGCTGGCGCTTCAATCAGATTGCCTTGCACAAAGGGAAGCCTCACACAATGGTGGAGTGGGGAGTTGTGCTATCTACAGTAGTGTTAGACTTGGAATTCTTGGTGTGGTCTCCGCTAACATTTTGCCTCTGCTTCCCAGGTTGTTTCTGTGTGCTGGACTCTGTTTTTGCTGTTTTGTTTGCTCTGGACACTTTACTTATGCTGACCAGTGCTAAAGTGTAAGTGTTCCCTGTGTAAATTATCTGTGTAATTGTTTTCCATGATTGGCATATTTTATTTACTAGTAAGTCCCTAGTAAAGTGCACTATAGGTGCCTAGGGCCTATAAATCAAATGCTACTAGCGGGCCAGCAGCACTGGTTGTGACACCCACATGAGTAGCCCTGTAAACGTGGCTCAGACTTGCCAGTGCAGAGTCTGTGTGTGCAGTTTTAAGCTGCCATTTCGATTTGGCAAGTGTACCCACTTGCCAGGCCTAAACCTTTCCTTTTTCTACATGTAGGGCACCACTACGGTAGGCCCTAGGTGGCCCCATGGGCAGGATGCAGTGTATGTTAAAGATGGGACATGTACTGATGTGTTACACATGTCCTAACAGTGAAATACTGCTAAATGCAGTCCTCACTGTTGCAAGGGTGCTGCCTATAAATACATTTAAAGTACATATTCCCATTGAGAGCAGATAGAAATGTGGAGTTTATGGTCTCTGAACTCACAAGTTAAAAATACATCTTTTAGTGAAGTTGGTTTTTAGATTGTTAGTTTGAAAATGCCACTTTTAGAAAGTAGGCATTTTCTTGCTTAAACCATTCTGTGACTCTGCCTGTTTGTGGATTGCCTGTCTGGGGCAGTTTGACAGTTGGGCTGCTTCTGAAGGCCCTCTAGACAGTGAGACAAAGGGAGCTGGTGTGTAGCCTGCATATCCTGATGAGCCATCTGTAGTAGAGTGGAGGGAGGAGTGGTCACTTACACCTGAATGGGCTGCGCCTGCCCCCACACAGTGCAGTCTCCAACCCCCTGGTGGGAGTCTGGAGCCTGGCCTGGGCAACGCAGGATCTTGTAAACAACAGAGACTTTCCTTTGAAGTAGGCCTACTTCAAAGGCAGAAAGTTGTATAAGTATTGGAGCCAAAACCCCTAAAAATCAGATTACTTCTGGAACCGAGAGGATCCTCTGCCAAGGAGAAGACCTGGAGAGCTGGAGGAGGAGTAATGCCCCTCTGCCTGTGACTGTGCTTTGCTGGGTTGGCCTGCAGTAGCTGCTTCTGCCTGAGAGAGGACAAAGACTGACTTTTGTGTGACTTCCCACTGGTGAAGAATCTCCAAGGGCTTGAACTGAGCTTGCATCCTGTTGTTGAAGTCTCTGGGACATCAAAGACTTCTCTCTGCCAGCACTTGGACTCTCTGCTGAGACTCCTGCCCTGCCAAGTGGTGCCCTAACCTGTCTCTGAGCCCTTGAAAGGTGAAGCTGGTGGAAAAGGACTGAAATCCACACAAAGATCGCCATGCAGGGAAATCTTTGACACACCATCCGCAACGCAGCTGCTAAACAACGCGCCACCGGCCGCGTGGCTAAAATCATCACTCCGCCTGCATCACGGCTGTAAGATCGATGCATCGCAGCTGGAGAAACGACGCACAACACCCACTAGCGGCTGCTGATAACAACGCAAACCCCACACAGTGCGGTTTCCTGACACCGTGCGACTGGATTTCAACACAACATAGCTGAGCATGAAAAATCGGTACCAAGCCTGCCCATACCTGAGGTGCCTGTCCGGAAATCGACACATCGCTCTCTTGCGAGGGAGAAAAACAATGCATCGCCGACCCGATCGGAGAAGGAAACGACGCAGGGCCTCACTTGCAAGTAAGGAATTGACGCATTGCTGACTTTTCTGATGCACGCTTGCCCGTGCAGGTTTATTTTTGATGCAAACCAGGTACTTTGTTTAACAACAGCTTTCTCACTGTTTTCTAAGGTTTAAGACTCTTATTCTTTTCAAAATTCATATCTTGACTTGTGTATGTTGGAGTTTTGTCGTTTTGGACTCGTTTGATTTAGATAAATATTATCTATTTTTCTAAACTGGTGTGGTGTCTATTTTGTAGTCTTTTCACTGTATTACTGTTTGTGTTGGTACAAATACTTTACACATTGCTTCTGGGGTTAAGCCTATCTGCTTGTGCCAAGCTACAAGGGGGTGAGTGGGGGTTAACCAGGTGTGTTTCTCCTTTACCCTGACTAGAGAGAGGGTCCGTGCTTGGACAGAGTGCAAACTGACTGCTAACCAGAGACCCCATTTCTAATATCTAGCATAGGATTTGTACTGTAAGCATACCCTTCCAGTACCAATTACTGTACCTAGACAAACTCAGAGGAATCCCACACAATGGATGTATGCAGTGCATTCCCTCACACGTATAGTGGGTGTTTTTTTATTTTTTTTTATAAATCAGAACGTTTCCCTGTGTTAACACCTGCTTTCAGGAAAGGTTAGTTTTTCATGTAAAGTTTGGTCTGGCTGGCTGCATTAATAGATTGGGCTTTGCGTCAAACCATATGGGTGTTTGGGCTGATCTGCCCAAGTATCACCCTACTAACCTCCCTTGGATGCAAAGTAACACAAAGCAAGACAAATGGCTTTTTGTGCTGAGAAAAGGACCCCCTTCCAACAAATAATACTGTTTCCGCTGAAAAGTAAATGACAACCAGACGCATTTGCATCATTTTGTGAAGGTGCAAAGCTTTAGTAAATCTGGGCCCAGTTCTTTACATCTAATAAACATCCCTTATTCATCGGTACATAAATACCTGCCCTTTTACCTGTAAGCCCTGCTTTCAGTACCTGAGTGTGACCAGATTAACCAAAGATAAAGTGCACAAGACAGAGGAAGGGAACATTGGGCTGTGAAAAAGAACTGCACTACTTTCTTCAAGGACAATTGTGGGTAAGTCAGCAGCACACCACCAGTTTGCCCCTCTTCTGTGTCACATTCCTTACAATATTAGAATATTGTAAGCAGGGCTAGGTTTTTGAGTTGCACCCTCTGATAGCTATTCAGACGTCATGCACCACTAAAGCTCATTGGGAAAGTAGTGGGACAAAACACCACTCGGGAAGTTGAGTGACGGGCTGATTTATCAAATCAGGGGCTGTTTTATTCAGCTCCCGAGACAAACTAAACGGTCTCCAAGTTCCCTGAAGCTAAAAGAACGAGTTAGCAAAAATGCTCTCTCTTTATTCACTTTCCCATAAGAATAAAGAGCACTGAATATATTCCAGCCTCATATTTGAAATCATTCTTAAACTGGAAGGTTTTAACTTCTTTTCTTAACCCGCACATTTATAATCCTTAAATTCGGATGGCAGCACATTCCGAATTCTTGGTGCTTTTATAGCAAATGTATAATTTCCTTTTCAGTAACATTTGTTTCTTGAAATACTTAAAAGTCAGAGTTTACTTGATTTAAGAATGCGATCTGGGAGATATTTGTCAGTTTTGTCCTATAGAAAAACTGGGATGTATCAGCTAATGCATTTGGATACCAGATATAGACTAGTCAGTCTAGTTAGTTAGCATTGGCGGCCAGTCGCGGCTTCTCCATTAGGGTGAAGGAGCGTCGCCCCCCCCCCGCCAGCAGCAGCCATTGCAAATCCTTTAACAAACGAAATGAAAATAAACCATGTTTATTATAGTTTCGTTTCTTAAGGGGGCGGGGCATTGGGGATGATGTTTGGCCGTCTTGGGCCGGCCAAAAATACATGCGCAGTAGACTCTCTCAAAGCCCAGCAAAACAGTTGCCGGGCTGGCGAGACCATGCACAAGCTCCCAGTCTGCCTGGTAGCGCCCTGGTAATCCTGATGCTGGTCTGAGCAGTGTCAGGATTGGCCGCAGGGCAGGCTGGGAGCCTGTGTCTGCCTGCAGCAACAGGAGAGCGGTGCAGCGACGGAGAAGCAGGTAAGTGATTTGTAAAAATGTTTTGTTAAATTAATTTGTCCCCCCCTTGCACGTCCACCAAGCACCCCCACGCAGCCCCGGCCCAACAGAGCCCTGTGGGCTGCTCCTGGTGACAGCTCCTCCTCTAAGGCAGAGGAGCATCGCCCCACTGCTTTTAAGCAGAAGGGGAAGGAAAAATAAAATGGTAATAACAAAGCATTATTATCATTTTATTTTTCATAGGAGCCGGGTTAGGTTGGGGCTGTGCTGGAGGGGGCCAGAGCAGGGCTGGAATGAGGAGTGGAGTGCCCAATAAGTTTGCATGTCTGTTTGGCTGTCTGTGTTGGGCGGCCAAACAGACATGCACACTTTGTATTTCTCCACCTGGCTGTATTGATCAGCCGGGTGGAGAATGTGCACAGGCTCCCACTCCCTGAGTGAGCTCAAAAGCAGGGTCTTCACACCAATCATGATGCTGCTGTCATGCTGGTGACAGCAGCGTTGTGATTGGGTGGGAGCCTGTGTGCTGCCGGAAAGAGGATTCACGTCTCCTGAAGAAATGAATCTTTATTACTACCCACCCACCACCCCTGTTCAATGGCAGCTGTCACTGTTAGTCAATATTCTTTATAGCATGATTGCTTAAAATCATTACAAACAAGATAAAAAGAAAGTAAGTACATCGGATGCCACTAAATAAATAAAACCATAAGACATATGCATAATGAAACCTACGAATAAAACTCATGATCAGATTCAATGTACAATAATCACAGCAATGCAACATGCAGGCCTGCTGCAAAAGACTGGGCGCTCTCTGATTTTTTTAAGCATGCGAAATACCAAGTTGCACTAATATCCAAAGTGTCATGTGCAAATACAAGGCATTCTGTGCAGGTATTAGCCTTGAAAGTGCATGGAGATGTACTGGCCAGAAGAAGCATTCTATGTATAACAATCACAGTACAGTATGCTGTGAAATAGGGACTGGGCGAACAATACTATAAAATGTCAAATGCTTATACATAGGGCGTGCCACAAGTGTGCTTGAAGGTTTAGTGTGCAGCGTGCCCAATATCATACATATCACACATCTACGGATGGGACGCCCTTTATGTGTCCTCAGCATTCAGAGTGCACAACCATGCTCAAATCTAAAGTATCTTTGACAAGTGCAAATTACTTTTCTGTGTGCCTAGGCCTTGGAAGTTCAACTGCTGGGATGCAATCCGGGATAGTATAGGACAGTAAGCCTTGAGATGACGTCTAAAACCTAAGGACGGAGGGCCTTGATGTGTGAGCTTAACAAGCCGTGCTACTACCCATAATATAAGGTGTCAGATACTTATAGACAGGACATGCTGATGGAAGTGCTTGTTGAATTTGAGTGCAACTTGCGCAGGGCCACCAGATAGACCTATAGCCCTGCTTGTTCCTGAGCGAGCACGTTCAGGCTACAAAGGTTAAAGCCATCCTGTAGTGCACGCTGCCTGGCCTCTCATACCCCTTGCGCTTACTGTTGAATGCTGAATTACACTGAAAGCTCCCCGGAAGCTGCCTCCATTGGTCCGTTGGTGTTACGTAGGCGCCTGCCGTCTTCAGAAAAGAACTTGCCAAACCGGGCTTATTCCACTGGGGCTGCTGTACGCAGAAATGTCACACACAAAAAGAGGTTTGTAATAGGAAAAAATGCTACATTCGTAGCTACAATGATGAATACATGAATTTGTCACTGAAAGTATAGTAAATCATTTCTTAGAACACATTTATTATAATTCATCAGCATTATGATAAATGTGTGGTTTCACCATTGAAATCAAAGTAGTTACTCTGTATGACAACACAATCGACAATTTAAATTTTCTAATTGAAATACCAACAATGTTGTGTACTGTGTCAAATGCCCATGTGGACTATTATGCATAGGGCAAACGTCACAGTCGGTGAAATCACGCATACTCCAACACAGATCAAGGATCAGGTGTGGAGTGCATGGAGCTCCCCTTCTAGAACACTTTGTGGATCTGAATCACTCAGTAGATGATATATGGTGGTCAGTTCTTTATGCAATACAGGCAAATACCAGAGGACCACCTGCCTCGACTGTTTTAAATCAAAATGGAGGCTCAGCTGTGTTAGACCTGACATGCCTTAGGGTGGTCACCCCTAACTTTTTGCCTGCCTCCCTCCACTTTTTGGACCCTGTTTTGCTGGCTTTTAGACTCTGCGCACTTTACCACTGCTAACCAGTGCTAAAGTGCATATGCTCTCTTCCTTTTTAAACACGGTAACCCTGGCTCATACCTGATTGGACTATTTAATCTACTTATAAGTCCCTAGTAATGTGCACTACATGTGCCTAGGGCCTGTAGATTAAATGCTACTAGTGGACCTGCAGCACTGGTTGTGCCACCCACTTAAGTAGCCCCCTTAACCTTGTCTCAGGCTTGCCATTGCAAGGCCTGTGTGTGCAGTTTCACTGCCACCTCTACTTGGCATTTAAAAGTACTTGCCAAGCCTAGAACTCCCCTTTTTCTACATATAAGTCACCCTTAATGTGGGCCCTAGGTAACCCCTAGGGCAGGGTGCTGTGAAGGTAAAAGGCAGGACATGTACTTGTGTAGTTATATGTCCTGGTAGTGTAAAACTCCTAAATTCGTTTTTACACTACTGTGAGACCTGCTCCCTTCATAGGCTAACATTGGGGCTGCCCTCATACACTGTTGAAGTGGCAGCTGCTGATCAGAAAGGAGCAGGAAGGTCATATTTAGTATGGCCAGAATGGTAATACAAAATCCTGCTGACTGGTGAAGTCGGATTTAATATTACTATTCTAGAAATGCCACTTTTAGAAAGTGACCATTTCTTTGCACTTAAATCTTTCTGTGCCTTACAATCCACGTCTGGCTGGGCTTGGTTGACAGCTCCTTGTGCATTCACTCAGACACACCCCAAACACAGGGTACTCAGCCTCACTTGCATACATCTGCATTTTGAATGGGTCTTCCTGGGCTGGGAGGGTGGAGGGCCTGCTCTCACACAAAGGACTGCCACACCCCCTACTGGGACCCTGGCAGACAGGATTGAACTGAAAGGGGACCTGGTGCACTTCTTAGCCACTCTTTGAAGTCTCCCCCACTTCAAAGGCACCTTTGGGTATAAAACAGGGCCTCTGCCCTACCTCATCAGACACTTGCTGGAGAAGAAACCTGAACCAGAAACTACATCCTGCCAAGAAGAACTGCCTGGCTTCTCAAAGGACTCACCTGTCTGCTTTCTACAAAGGACTGCTGCCTTGCTGTTGCCCTGCTGCCTTGCTGAACTCTTGTCTGGCTGTGAAAGTGCTCTCCAAGGGCTTGGATAGAGCTTGCCTCCTGTTCCTTGAAGTCTCAGGGCCAAAAAGACTTCTCTCTTTTACTTGGACGCTCCGTGCGCCGAAAATTTCGACGCACAACTTGTTTGGCGGCGAGAAAAACGCCGCACTCCGACGCTGATCAACGCGACGCTCTGGGGACGATCGAAGATCCGACGCACGGCCTCGCAAGGACAACGCCGCCCGACCTCTAGAGGAGAAATCGACGCGACGCCTGCCGTGAGATCGTAATTTCAACACGCAGCCCCGCAGATCGAAGTCTAGAGGAGAAATCGACGCAACGCCTGCCGTGAGATCGTAATTTCGACGCGCAGCCCCGCAGACCGACGCGCAGCCGGAGAACAAGCAGGAAAATCCACGCACAGACCCGGGACATCTGGTAATCCCTGCGATCCACAGAAAGAGACTGTCCACGCGCCGGAAAACGACGCCGTCTTCCCCGCGTGAAAAATAACGACGCAAGTCCGTGTGTGCTGAGGAGAAATCAACGCACACACCAGTTTTCCACGCACCTCTTCTCCTGTGGCCCTCTGAGGAGATTTTCCACCAGAAACCAGGTACTTTGTGCTTGAAAGAGACTTTGTTTATATTCTAAAGACTTAAGACATTTTATATCACTTTTCCGTGATATTTCTACAAGTTTCCATTGCAACCTTATTCTTTTTGACCTACAATTATCCTGATAAATATTATATATTTTTCTAAACACTGTGTGGTGTATTTTTGTGGTGCTATATGGTGGTATTGTATGATTTATTGCACAAATACTTTACTCATTGCCTTCTAAGTTAAGCCTGACTGCTCGTGCCAAGCTACCAGAGGGTGGGCACAGGATAATCTTGGATTGTGTGTGACTTACCCTGACTAGAGTGAGGGCTTTTGCTTGGACAGGGGGTAACCTGACTGCCAACCAAAAACCCCATTTCTAACAAGCTGATTGAAAGGTCCTTGATTTAAAGACAACTTGACCCTCTCGTAGATAAAGCCTTACTTCGTTTGCACCCACTCTTGTATGTTCCACAATAGATATACATGATGTTTTAATTCTGTGTGCTTAATCTTTTGATTCACATGGGATTTGTATATATACGATTGAACCCCTGATGATGGCCTGTATACCTTTTAATGTTCTATTGTTTGCGTAGCTTATGTATAAATACTTTTTTTAATTAATGCTGATTTAACTTTGAGATTCTTCCATTCAGTCCAGCTACAGCCTGCTCTTGGCCATTTTGCACCTTATGTTTCAATTTGAATAGTAGCAGTCCAGGTTCTCTCCCACAGCACCTAGTAGCCATTGTGGTCGCTGCATTCCATTTGCTATTTCTGGTTACCTGCATTAAGTTTAAGTTTCGATTACCCTTGTGCACTAATCACTACAGGTGCATGTTCTAAGATGGCTGATGCCTTTTCTTAGCCCTAAGTCACTCTTGGTGCAGCACATGAAATTAGAGCCTTCAGACTCACCCCCTGCCCTCTCAAGGCGCCTGTTGCAGCCATAATGTTAAAGTCGGGTATACGAATATGTGTTTGATTTTTGGGCATGTCAACCTTTGATGTACATACACTTCTGGTGACACTAGCGGTACAGTAAGCACAGAACCACTATGAACTATCTCTTGATGCCCTCTCCAAGAAGGCAGACAGTTTTTCTGGTTCCCAGCATCCTTTGTTAAGGTCATGTGATGAGACTAGCATTTTTCAAGCTCGCCTCCTCAGCCTCACATTTAGTTACTCACAAGACGCAGGAGTCAACTTTTCCTTTTTTGGATAAAGGAGCATACAACACGCTCTTCATATACCCCTTTCTGCCTTTGAAGTAGGTCTACTTCAAAGGAAAGTCTCTCTTGTTTGTGAGACCCTGCCTTGCCCAGGAGAGGCACCAGACACACACCAGGGGGTTGGAGACTGCATTGTGTGAGGGCAGGCACAGCCCTTTCAGGTGTGAGTGACCACTCCTCCCCTCCATCCCAGCACAGATGGCTCATTGGGATATGCAGACTACACCCCAGCTCCCTTTGTGTCTCTGTCTAAAGAGAGGTGCAAACAGCCCACATGTCAAACTGACCCAGACAGGGAATCCACAAACAGGAAGAGTCACAGAATGGTTTAAGGAAGAAAATACCTACTGTCTAAAAGTGCCATTTTCAAATGCACAATCTAAAAACCAACTTCACTAAAAGATGTACATTTAAATTGGGAGTTCAGAGACCCTAAACTCCAAATGTCTATCTGCTCCCAAAGGGAATCTGCACTTTAATGATATTTAAAGGCAGTCCAAATGTTACCCTATGAGAGAGATAGGCCTTGCAACAGTGAAAAAGGAATTTGGCAGTATTTCACTGTCAGGACATGTAAAACACATAAGTACATGTCCCACCTTTAACATACAATGCACCCTGCCCATTGGGCTACCTAGGGCCTACCTTAGGAGTGCCTTACATGTATAAAAAGGGAAGGTTTAGGCCTGGCAAGTGAGTACACTTGCCAAGCCGAATTGGCAGTTTAAAACTGAAGTATGAAGTATGAAAATCTTTACTGCATGATTAATTAAAATCGTTGCACCAAATTACAATAAAAGAAAAAAAAAAACATAAAATACAAAAACTGTTAACCAACATAATCCCACATAAAACCCATGTGGGTGCATAAATCGCATAGCCTCCTAAATAAATACATTAAAATACAGATAGAATAATCCAGTCTTACAACCATCTAAAGTTCTGCTGTTGCACGAAGTAAGCTTCCATTGTCCCTCCCTGCACGAGCACTTTCTGGCTATTAGATCATTTGAACAATACCGAGTCTAACGTTCTGCGAGGCACACTAATTAGCTCATTTCTTTGGGATAAAAGTACAAGATAATACATTCCATGACCCATTTCTATGCACCACAGAGCCTTGCCTGTCTGAATGGACTTTGCCATGAGCTACTAAATTCTCAGTTCGATGAGCAATATTAGGCTAATATAGAGGACAACCCTGACTCCACTAGGCCACTTAGATTCATAATGAAACAGTGCAAATGCAAGTGTCCATGAGCCCAAAGCTGCTTTAATGCTCGACCCAGTGGGTAACCTATTACTTCTCATCATTCCAGAGCCCAGAGCCATCAAGAAGAAAAGTGGGGTAACTTGGGAGGTAAGATCCATTTTATCAGTGCTGTTTCTTTGTAGACCTCACCCCTTCTGTGAGTACCCACACTAATTTGGCCCATTGCCTGGTGCACAGCCAGTCTCAGTTTATAAATAAAATTCCCAAAGCAGGCTAGTTCCATGGGGACCACTGCAGTGAATTTGAGTCTTATAGCTTCATTACATGTTCTCACCCCGTGTTTCAAGAACAGGGGTTTTAAAAGTTGACATCTTTCTGTGGCCAAACATGGGCAGCAGCATACAAGATGTGTTATAGATTCAGTGTGATATTTACACAGAGTGCATTCCTGCAAGTGCCCCTGTGCCATCTTCCACTTATGTCAATAGTCCCAGGCAGGTAGACTTAAGAGGCGCATTTGCAGGACGCTCTGGAACGCTCCCTCTCCTAAAGATGCTTTAAATAAGGCTGGCCTTTAGTGGTTGTGTAAGATTCGAGTAAGCTGTCGGCTCCACTGATATTCCTGACTTTTGAGATATCTTTGTCTCTGGAGGCTTGCACAATTTTTTCTTCGCCACCGATTTCGTGATTGAGGGGTCTGTTTTTAGGATGGAGACAAAGTGAACTGTTCCTCAGCTTAAATCCCTTAGATAAATCCCCCCTCAGGATGACGGCATCCTCCTTGCAGACACTCTGATAGAGCTTTAATATGTCCATTTTGCATGTTATGTCCATTCTTATTATATCTAATTCCATGTGTATTCCTGAATGCTTAGTTGGTCTGGGGATCTTAAAGACTCTTTTATAAGCTCTCATCTGGCAATTCTCCAGTGTAGTTGTCAATCTGTCAGGGAATGCCAGCTGGCTATAGGTAATTGCAAGTAGCAATTTTGCCTTTAACACTCTCCTTATTGGCTCTGATGTTGGTGCCTTAAGCCGTTGATGGAGTTTTGCTAATGCATGGGAGATTTTCTCTGCTTTGGATGTCAATGCCACTGCCTGGTGTGATATTCTCCCCGTGTTTGATAGCCAGACTCCCATGGAGTGATATTTATCTTCCATCTCTATGCTTAATGTTCCAAGTTTCCATGTACTTTGCTGCTTTTTTGTCTGGCGGTCGAAGACTAGGACCTTGGTTTTTGCTTCATTTGCTTTTAAGGCATTTCTTTGATTATAACTGTGCAGTATGTCTAGGCCCCTTTTTAGCCCAATCCGAGGTTGGGCGAGCAAGACCAAATCATCTGCGTATTGGATTATGGGGAGCACAGATTTTCCCAGTCTTAGAAGGAACATATTTCCTCTAAGCGACTCAGCACCCAGATCAGCTGTGTACAAATTAAAAAGAGTGGGGGCAATAACACATTATCTAACGTAGAAGAGCTAGGTCTAAAGCCAGTTTGATATGAGGAATGATGTCATTTACTGATATCCTGCTTTCTAGCTCTTGAAGCAAGACCCTTGTGTAGGTTTTGCCAGCCACATCTAATAAGGCCGATAATTTTCAGGACACGTAGTACCCCCTTTTTTGTAAATGGGGTGAAGTATTGAGCCCTTCCAGGCCTCTGGAACCACTGAAAAGTGTAGACAGTCATTAAATAGAGCGGCCAGAGGTTCATCCCAATACACTTGATTGTCTCTGAATATGCCCCCCGGAAGGCCATTGGGCCCAGGAGCCCCATCTTTCCTCATGTTACAAAGGATCATTTGCACAGTTTTAATAGTAACCGTTACTGTCTTGTCATCTAACCCATCCGCTTTGCAGTACCCGCCAGCGAGTTCTTGAGCCTCTGCATATTTTGGGTCCACGTAAAGATTTCTCATGTGCCTTTCCCAATCACTGGCAGAGATCACTTTAGCACTGGTTTCAGATGCACATAGCAAAGAACTGATATAGTCCCAGAATTCCCTGCTTCTATTAGGCGGCAGCAGTGCAACCAACCGTTTCCAGTATTCTTCAGCTTTTTTTACCTTCAATGACCATAGTGCTCTTTTGTACTCTTTCCCTGCCAGCCTCCTTAGGACGTCCATTGCAGGGGTTTTGTTCCTCTTATAGCTCCTTTCTACCTGCCGGCACCTCCTTTCGTACTGTATGCATTCCTTGGTTGCTGGCAGCTTGTCCACCCTTTGTTTTTTTACCCCCAGTGTGGCAGCCTGCGCTTTAAAACTGCACTTACAGACACTGCAGTGGCAGGTCTGAGCCATGCTTACAGGGCTACTAATGTGGGTGGCACAACCAGTGCTGCAGGCCAACTAGTAGCATTTGATATACATGGCTGGGCACCTCTAGAGCACTTTACTAGGGACTTACCAGTAAATCAAATTTACCAATCATGGATAAACCAATCAACAATACAATTTACAAAGAGAGCATGTGCACTTTAGCACTGGTTAGCAGTGGTAAAGTGCCCAGAGTCCTAAAGCCAACAACAACAGGTCAGAAAAAATTGGAGGAAGGATGCAAAAAGATTGGAGATGACCCTGCAAAAGGGAAAAAGTCCAACAGAAGCATAACAAAAAGGGAAGAGCTACAAACAACTAAGAATGGCGACATCTGTTAGCAAAGTTGCCCTTAAACATAGCAAACAAACCAAAAGAATGTACGAGATGCATACAATTTAAAGCCAAAATCTTCATAAATAATCAAAGGAGAAGTTTACTTAGAAATAATAGCCAAAAGCATATTATAAAATAAATAGTACCCTATCCAAGTCCAAAAAAACTATCAACCAACAAGACATTTTTAAAAAATAATAAATATAATATTTTATTGCATCAGTCTAAAAATTCAATAAAAAGTCCAATGTTAATGAAGACGGAGATAATAAAATAATGTATACATTATTTAAACAAAACAATTTAACCATTACAGACTAAAAAGTAAAAAAAAGAACTCATTAAATTTGATAAAATAATTACAACACATGACCCACACAATTGAAAATAACAATCACATAATATTTACACAAACAATAAAGTATAAAATGTCTCACCCAAAAGAAACAAAGTAAAAAAGACTTATTGCTGGGTAGCTGATGATCTTCCTCTGTATCCACGTAGTCAAAAATAGTAATCAAAATACACACCTCAAAATAGAAGGTAGCAGTAGAAAAATGGCTACTACATGAAACTAAAAAAATACTATCTCCCTATCGAAATGGATGCAAAATATTATAAAAGTATAAAAAATGTAAACACAATATGAAACATGTAAAACGTGTGTAGTGGAAATGTTATAAAGTAAATATAAATTTAATAATAGCATAAAGTATATGCAATTATTTAATATATACTGCAAATGTAGGTTAAAATGATGTTAAAAATATGTATATTAGACAATTAAAAAATTGTTAAACAATGATAAAAAGTGGAAAATGTAAACATACAACAGTATTTTAATATAATTTACGTTTAGTATTTAATAATGAAACATCATTAACATTTTGTACGTATTTAGCTATATAAATGCTTTATTTTTATATTTAAATATATGTTTAAAAGATGTAAAAATATACATTAAATAAACTTTGAGAACATAAGTAAAAAGTGAAAATGTGGTATATGTCTTTAGTCTATAAAAAATGTAATTATTAATGATATTATTGCTTACAAACCTACAGATAACTATGGGCCTGATTACGGGTTTGGCGGTCCATGGAGCACCATGGTAGCAGTCGGACCACTGAATTATGATGCGTGTGGTTCCATAGACCAAAAACCATCAGGTGGAGCACACTGCAGCAGTTGTGAGACATGGCAATAAGGCCGTTGATGCCAGTGTTTCTGCCGGACAGATTATGATGTGGACTTCCGCCAACGTGACTGTGTCAGTCCAACCACCTAGTCCCAGCTGGCAGAAATGGAGGCACATAAGGCAAGAACTCACCTGCAGGCAGCGTCACAAGTCCTATCCTGCCATCGAGCCAATCACACATGTCTTGCTGCTGCTGCTGCTGTTCATAGATAAAGGTAAAAATACACACTGCCATGGACACAACCGGTGATAAGATCACACACCTACCTGTGTTCAGAAACTCCACAACAGATCGTCGTGCCACCATCCATTTGGTATGTGGGTTATGCTACGTGAACCAAGTACACTTTTTATGTGTCCTGGATCAGAATGGATCACTGCAAATGACCCATGCACAGCTACATGATGCTCCTTTTGGGCAGGTCACTGACACTGCACCGCCACACTCAACAAAAACACATATGTCTGCTCATGCCAGTTTAAGGGACAGTGAAGTGTCACACAATAGCAACACCACATCAACATCACGCATAATTAAACTGACACCCTCACATTGCTCACATGTCATAGACTGTCGTGATATTGAAGACCCATATGTATGGATGTGTCTTTTAACACAAACACACTTTCCATGAAACATCCCTGTGACGGCCCCACACAAATCACCCACATTGCAACATAATGGAAGGTCAATGGGATGCACAATATTTTGTGAGACAAATATCCAAAGCTCACAATGTAAACACTACCTGCACAATAGGGATGGGGGTATTATGGGCACTCCAGGAAGGATACTGCCCTGGGACACATTTCACTTTGCACATGCCACTAAAACTCCGTTTGTACAGGAACTGGCCATTCATGTACTAAATGTTTAAGTGAAAGTCAAGTACAATAGCAGCAACATGGGTCACACATTTAGATGAAGTAGCTGGAAGGAACACACATCAAAATGGACACATAGTTAGTCAGATGTAAAGGAAGGTAGCACAAATGAATACCCAAATTGTGTGGACAAACAAAACCCTAACTTGCACACATGAGACAAATGTCCAATCTACATCAGGGGGACAGATTCCAGCAGAATACATGCTGACACTGGCCAACCCAAGAAGAAATACGTACCATATTAAAAAAACAATGCAATGACACCCCAATTGGATTGCCACCAACATATCCATACCATGAACATCTACCCTTGTCCTGGGTGACACCAGCACTGCTCACAAAGTCGGATCTTGCAAACCACTGGATTAGCAATCGGGATGAAACACACTCAATTGTGGGCATACAACACAAATTACTCAGGAACAACTAAAAGGTAGAAAAGTAATGGCAGGACAAAGGTGTACCCAAAACAACAACAACAACTTGTGTTTATTGTTTGGAAATGATGAAGAGCAAAGGCTATTGGCTGATCCATATGTCATCCCATGCACAGTATTGTGCTCCAGTGTGTTTCTGCAGAGAACCTGCACATCAAGTGGCACATGTGGGCATGCAGACACCTCAGGGATCAGTCTTGGGTGGGGTGGGGTCTGGTTTGGGATGGGTGGTTTGGGAGGGGTGGGCTTTTTCTTAGGAGGGGTGGTCTTCTCCTTGGGAGGGGTGGGCTTCTTCTTTGGGGTGAGGGGGCTATGGGAGCTTGTGGGGGGGCAGGCATGACAGGGGTGGACCTCTTGGGTTTGGGAGGGGGGTGGAAGTAACAGGGGAAAGGGCAAGTTCAAAAAGGAAACTTTCCTTGGGAAAATGGGTAGGGTCTTCAGAAGGGGTTGGGGTTTGGGAGGTTGAGGGAGTGGTTGTCTTGCCTTGATTCTGCTAGTATCTGCGTGTCTGAGGTATGCTTTGGTTTGGGTGGTGCCTGTTGCATGTGTGAGTGTGGGCATTTGCGGTTCTAGGGGGATGTGAAGTGGAGGTGCTGGGTCATGTGGGAGCGGTGGCTGTGTGTGGTTGTTGGGGTGGTGTCTGGGGGTATGGTGGATGTGGCATCTGTGTTTGTGGGTTTTGGGGTGGTGTCTGGGGGTATGGTGATGTGGTGGCTGTGTGTGTTGGGGTGGTGTCTGGGGGTATGGTATCTGGGGTGTGTTGGTCTGTGGGTGTCGAGGTGGTGTCTGGGGGTATGGTGGGTGTGGTGGGTGTGGTGGACGTGTCACTGGGTGTTGTGGTGGTGTCTGTGGGTAAGACAGTTGTGATGTGTAGGTCAGTGGTAGTAGTGTCTGTGGGAATGGTGATTGTTGTGGTCTGTGTGAGCGACTGTTGAGTGCTTGCATGCCTATGTGTCTTGTGGTGCTTGTGTTTATGTGTGCTGCATGTGTGTGTTGAGGTGGGTGCTTACGGATGTGTCTGTGTGCTTGGGACAGGTAGGGGAATAGGGAATTTGGAATGGAAAGAGGTTGGCAGTGGGGGGAGGATTGTGGGGATGGATCGCTGACATCATTGAGGAGGCCAGAGCCTGAAAAGATCTCTGTAGGCCAGACATGGCATTATGAATGCCTTTCAGGTACGCAACCATCAGCTGGAGCTGGCTGTCATGCACCTGGTTGGCATTCAGAATGGCAGTCAGGCCCACAGAAATACTCCTCAGGTGGTTAATAGCCTTCTCACTCAGGGCAGCAGGGGAAATGGGGACAGGTACTGCAGTGCCTGGGGTGAAGCAGACACCCACTCTCTTGGGTGAGCTGACATGGCCAACCGGGTGGGGAGCAACAGGGAGGGTGGAGATGGAATCTGGGGTGTTGGACAAGTATGGAACAGAAGCAGGTCATGATGGGTCCACCACCACTAGGGAGTGGCCACTGGAGGAAGAATCAGTAGATGATGAGGTCGATCTTGTGTCCTCCGTGGCACTCCCCTCACCGTCTGGGCAACTGGGTCCCTCCATGTCAGTTGTCTCATGACTGGAGGCCCCGTGGGCAGCTGATTCCTCACTTGGTTTGCCCCTGTCTTCTTCGCTTGCCTGGGATGATGCTGAAATTACAAAGACAAATAGGGTCACTACATGTTCCTGATCACACTTGAACAACAGCTATGATAAGCAAACATTACCATGACGTACCGTAGGCCCCAGCCACAAGCTCCAGCAAAGTGGTTACAACTTTGCCACACCATCTGCATGTATTCTACATAACTGTCTACAGCTGCCCACAAAAATTCAGAATCACAGACAACTCGTGTTGCAAGGGTGAAGTTGTGCATTCACAGTACCCAGTGAACAAGTAGGAGACCTTATCACCTTAAGTGGATTGCCTCATGTAGTATCCCTCACTTACCTGTTGTCATACAGTAGTAGTGCAATGCCAAGGTCATTTACACAGATCCCACACAAGGTCATGCATCCAGCTAATCTTCATGTACCCAATGCTACATCATGAAGTAATGATGGCCAAATAATTCAGCCATGTTGGTGACAGAAGTACAGTAGCCTGAAGAAGATGACATGGATATGGAATCACCCATGTCACAATGGAAACAAATCAACAATGGTCACTTCACTATGTATACATTGTCTAAATGGACTCATGGAGGTTTAACTAATGTTACTTATATAGATAACACATCTTGCATGGAAATGTACACTTGAGACAAGTTGGACAAAATGTCAGGGAAAAATAGCTACCAAATCCACACCACAAAGAATCAGGTAGCTCCAGAGATAGCACCTCTCTTGATTGGTACTCCTAACAATACCATACTCTGATTGCATCGGTAGAAGCCAATAGTCCTTTAAATGTTGCAGAGGCCCAGGGATTCTCAAGTACTTGTAGAAGGCACCGAACATGTCACCCAATGGAAAGCCATGTCTCTGTCTCGTTTTGTCATCAAACACAGATTCCTTTGGATGAATGGTTGTGCACAACCACCTATGATTCTCACATAACTGTAAGTCAGTCCATGATGCATGTTTAACACTTAGGTAACTAACCTTCCCCATTTCACATATGCAAAGCACTTTTCTACATGATTCTACATCTAGGGCATCGAAATACAAATTGTGGGTAAAAACTGTAGTCCTACCTGTCGTGTCCTTCATAGCTAATGCAGTTGTACCTGCCAAATTACATTCAATCACGGGTGAGGATATGTGTGAGCCACCAATCAATGGCGACAGACTCCTGTTCATGCTAAAACATGAACTGTAGCCCCATGACATATGTCCAAATCCATACACATGTTGGCATGTGCACATATGTGAAGGATACGGACATTCATGAAACAGCAGTGAAAATGATTTGACAAAAGTGAAAGGAACACATGCTAACATGTAGGCACAAGAAATGATGGCAATGGTGATGTGACCAAAATCATGTTAATGGACATTCACTGCTTATCAAGTGAAAGTATTGCTCTGTGACTGCACCCAAAAAGCAATGTATGCTCTGTCATATGTATGATTGCCACCTTCACATGACAGACAGTAGTGAGGCACCAGCACTCATGACACACTGAAGACAAGTGGCCCCTGGGGGACAGGTGCCAATATACTCACTTTAGCAGACACATGGCTGAGGACAGTGATCTATTATTTCATGTTGTTTGGGCTGTCACACTGAAGAGTAGTGGACTGTTGTGTACAAATTACACCCACAACAACAAACAACAAGACCTGATTGATCACTGTACTCAGCCGTGTGTTGGCCGTGGAGAGTAATTTGGTTGTGGACTGTACTCTGTTGTGTCCTAGGTCACTGGGCTAATAAGCAAGGCACATCAGCATGCACCAACTTCGATACCTCCACAGTCACTCATCTTGTGCTTGTGTGTCACACATGGCCCATATCCAATCTTCAGGGGGAGATGGCAGAATCTAACACATTAACTTGGCAATGTTATAGGCATGAATATGCCCTGGATTAACCCCCTTGAAGCTGCTGTGCTCCCCTCAAACACCCATCAAGCTCAGGGTAGGCCATTAGGGGGTGGGTCAGGCTCTGATGTGTGCCCCGCTGACATTGGGAGTAGGCCTGGGCAGAGCTCACGGAATTCCACAGAGTTGAGTTAAAACTCCATGGAATTCCTCCAAGCGGGAGTTCCGTGAGACGGGGAGGTGCACCCTGTCCTGAATGCGCCCAATCTCAGAAGTGCTAGGAAGGGTCGGGCCTGGCTAACTAGGCACGATCCTTCTTAGTGAATTCAGGAGAGGGCCGTAGGCAGTGAAAGCTGCTGTTTCAGGCCTCTTGTGCACCAGTTGGGGAAGGCCGGTGCACAGGAGTCTTGGGCAGGTCGATGCACAAGAGGCCTGAAACGGCAGCTTTTGCTGCCTATGGCCCTGGCTTGAATTCAGGCCAGGGCTGTAGGCTGCAAAAGCTGCTATTTCAGGCCTCTTGTGCACCAGTGTTCGTGAATGAAAACTATTAAAAAACGAGGACTCACCTGGGTCCTCGTTGCCAGTGTCCTGACGCTCTGCTGCCCTCTGCTCCCTTCTCCCGGGCCCAGCCCGGGCTGCTGGAAAAGGGAGGCCTGTAATCCTCCTGTATCCGGAGCTGCTGGCACCAGCTCCCTCACTGTCAGGACGAAACTGCGCACTGCAGCCCAGTTGTGGGCCACACAGCACAAGCGCACACAGTCTGCACTTGCGCTGTGTGGCCCATAACTCGGCTGCCGTGCGTACGCAGTGAGCTCTGAGTGCCAAAAACCCTGTTAGCTCCGCCAGTGGAGCGAAGCTCGCTGTCAACCCCTAATTTCAGAGGACAGCCTCAGCTGGGCCTCAGAAATCTTCTGGGCCCAGTGTCTCAGGTCCTCCCTCCTCTTGCAACAGTTTACGCTCTTCCGGCTACGGACCCCCAGGGTCCGCACCTCATGGCTGACAGGTTTTTGCCCAAATGGTTTTGGCACACACATCAGAAACACCAAGCACAAAATGTTTAACTTGTCAACACACTACTGGAATCATCTGCAGACTAACCCATGGCCTACACTG
This sequence comes from Pleurodeles waltl, assembly GCF_031143425.1. NCBI lineage: Eukaryota > Metazoa > Chordata > Amphibia > Caudata > Salamandridae > Pleurodeles > Pleurodeles waltl. The sequence continues at coordinate 1,014,030,216 of NC_090449.1, forward strand.
ACTAAGCAAGCCTACTGACATCAGGTAGCTGAGACTCAAGCAACATGTACTGTTGTGTGAGCCACAATGACACACAACACCATTGTGGCTTTCTGAAGGGTAAACTCCTTGGGCCTGACTGGACAGACACCTTTACACTCTGCAACATTGACTCAATGTATATAGTCCCTGCAGGCAACTACCATAAGACAGACTTTACCCTAAGACTTCAGTGACAATGAAAGGGCTTGCATGGTGGGTTCGGAAAGTCTCTTCCTTGTGCATGTGTGTTCATATGGCCTACTCAATGACACACATTGACAATGATGCAAAATGCACATATGTACTAGTTCAGGGATTTACCTCAGTACCCATTCCTTATCTAGTCAATGGGCTAAGGCATTTAGGCCAAGTCTTGTCACTAGAGCCTCATATTGGCCACATGGCAGGATCTGCTGGTCTACAGTGAGTGGGCATGGTGTCACAGTTCCATAGCCACAGTAACTCAGCCTGGACTGTGTCCCATACTGGGAGATACATTTGACAGGCCTGCTCTCTGTAGGCTGAGCATACAGAACCTACATGACACTCACATTTCCATCACTTCCATGCATGACAGTACATCAGGTGACCATCATCAACGTGGCTTGTGACTTGTGTGGCACTCTGAAGGGCATAGTGAGTCATTATATGCCTCTCATACAACAGTGTGGCAAGGCCAGATGTGGGCTGAATCATCTGTGGCACTGTACACATTGCTCACAAAACACTAAAGTGACTCAAACAGTATGCATACACATCTCATGCTGTCATGTACATACATGTCATTTGACATTTACAACCATCATATCCATTGATGTTTCATTGTATGGCTGTAAAGTCTCCTTGCCTAGATATATGAATGCCACACAATGATAATCTACCCTCAAAACATATCACACAACACAATGTGAATGTGTAATACATTTTTCGAATACCTGCACCATGTACATCCCATTTAGGCCACACAATGTGAAAACAGGCACACAAGAAGTCTAACTTGCAACCATGGGCACATTGTAGCCTGGGAGGAGGGAGAGGATAGTGTTGAACAGAGTCAAATGAGGTTCTTACCTGCTACTCTGGTGAGCCATAGAGCTGACCATACAGGAGAAGGACCTCCTCCACGAGTTTCTCCAGCTCCTCCAGAGAGAAGGCAAGGGCCCTTTCATCTGCTGGCCGTGGCAAGATTGATCCCAGAGGCAGCACACAGCAGCTGAAGTGGTGGAGGTGTTGATAGCAGCAGTGTCAGGTTTCAAGTGAGTGATTTTGCAAAATGCGGTGTACACATATGCCACGTACGTGGTCATCACTGCCGAAGAGCACAGCCATTGGTCCGCGGCCGCCACAGGCAACAATTTTAGCCTATGGCAGTGTCTGCTGCAGTTGAAACCCCCCCATTGCGCCGAAGACTTCTGCCGGAGGCTGTCAGCGGTTCCTAATGTCCAGTTAAGTAGGCCAGGCATCCGCCATTTTGTGTCTGAAAATACAGTATTTGGCCCTGTTAAATGCATCACAACACCAATATATGTGTTGGATCATCACGAAGCAGTCTTGTTGTGTAGGTTATACTACACAAACACCAGTGTAGTGTGTTGCTGGGCACAAATGGCATATGACGGCAGTGCATTGTCCACCGCCGTTGACAGTATTTTTGGTGGTCGGAACAGACTGTAAAATTTCACGGGACAATTGAGGATCACATAGTTTGGTGTTGCCCAAATCCATGTTGTGGACATGTGTTGACAACCATGGGAGCCACATTTGACCCTTGTGTAGTTGATAGCTGTGTTGTGTACTGGATGTAATGTATTCCAGTCGGAAATGCTTTGTCACATGAATGTTTTTACTATATATAATGTATGTTGTTGTGGACCCAGTGACTAATGCTCCAAATCATGTATTTTTGCACATAGGTACCATGGAAGAGGGAGGAGGCAACAACCTCTATTGTACCGTCCATCGCCAGACCTTCAAACCATGGAAGACCGTCACATCATAAAACAGTACTGTCTGTATAGGCAAAGAAATGTGGATTTATGCCATCAGTTAGAGTCATATCTGATGCCTGAAAACAGTAAGCCAACCTGCATACCACCCATTGTTCAAATCATGGCAGTATTACACTTTCTGGTCACATGGTCCTTCCAATATATAGTGGCCATATCTGGTGGTATGTCCCCAACCTTTATTTAGTCTTGTGTTAAAAGATGTCCTATCAGCAATGATGAAACACACTGACAGCTATTTCAGATTCCCCTTACGTGAGAATTTAGCCAATGTGAAGGCTGACTTCTATGGCTTTGCTCGCCTCCCACATATGGTGGGAGCCATTGATGGCACGCATGTTACCTTGGTGCCACCGCAGGACAATGAACAAGTCTATTGCAACAGGAAAAACTTCCATTCTAACAACATGCAAGTTGTCTGCTTGTCGGATCTCTACATTTCAAACATCATCGCCCGGTTCCCTGGTTCAGCCTTTGATTCCTTTGTAATGCAGAACAGAACCATACCCCAGCTGATGTCACAACTGCAACCAGAGAGGTCCTGGCTGGTTGATAGGTCACATCTGTCCTGTTTTTGTGTGAGCAATGTCAGGTGCTACAATCAAGAGGTGAGTGACTGTTGCACTTATGTCTCATTCCTAAACAGGAGACTCAGCATATTCAAACCGTCCTTGGTTATTGATGCCACTGAGGAATCCAACTACGCCAGGCGAAGTCCGCTTCAATGAGACTCATGGAAGAACACAGCGGGCAGTGGAGCAGCCTTTTAGGCTCCTGAAGGCCAGATTTCGTTGCCTGGACAGGACTCGGGAAGCCCTCCTCCACTCATTTGGGAAAGTGTTCCTGATCACTGTGGCATGTTTCAGACTTCATAACATCGCCCTGCGGAGGAATATCCCTTACATCCCAGAGGAGGGGGATCCTGCAGTGCCGCCGGGTGTGAATACTGAAATGCCAAATGAAGAGATAGTGGTTAAGAGGAAGGAGCTAACTTGAGACAAAATCTCATTGACAACTTCTTCTCATGAGTAGAAGTATGTCATGCGATGTCATGACTTGGACTGTACAATGAATTGTAGTAGTGATAACGTATGTAGTAAAATCTTGGATATAGATGCTCAGGAAAAAGCAGTCAAACGCTGTTTGATGAGATAGCTTTTGACACATCCACATCTTGATGATGTTGCTTTGTTAGTGTTAGATCTATTGGAATGTACTTTGTTTTCTAGATGCTTACTATGTGACTTGTGTCATATGTATGGAGTAATACCTATACTCCTTGTTTAGTTCTTTTTTCAGGTACCTTCACCATGACATCTTCATGTGGGCATCTTAGAATTGTGACTTTGGCTGGTATGTGATGCTGTTCAGATATATGAAGTGGTCATGGATTGTTCCAGGGAATGTAGGCCACAGACTTTGGGTGTAGAAGACCTGTGCCAAGACTGCTTGCACAGTGATAGGATAGAAGTTTAGAAGACTCCACTAGACTTGTTCTTTGTCATGTAGTGACCCTGATGTATCACATGTGTCATCGCATAGGCAGTAAATATGTAGTCCTAGGCCAAAATCATGATAGTTTCCCTTCACATTGGCTAAACACTCTTTTTGCATAACCTGTAGGTAGCCGTTGATGTGTTAATCTTTGTAGGACAAAGTGCCTGTGCCACATTACAGACATTTGTTTGTGTCATACAACCAGATGCCAACGCACTGGATTATAATGACACTGTGATAAGTAACTGTTGTACTGCCATCTGTATGAGTCTTGCAAGATATGATGTTGGATTACTTTTGTACGGTAGGCAATACGGCTCCAGCTGATGACTTCAATCACTTTAATGTTTACCTATTCTACAGAAATCCCTTCCTTCCATGGTCTGCAGGTCTGTACCTGTAAATAGGTTCATCCACCTAGTATGATTAAATCATGTTTGATTTGCTATGTTTCAGACATATTGACAGCCTATGCGCTGATCAATGTAATAAAATGTCTTCTTTGACAAGACACTTGTATGTATGTGTTTGTGTGGAATAGTTGTAATCCTGAGCTGGATACTGTCTACATGCAACATATCCCAGCTTGCTACCTTGGATCATCATCGTATAGTTCACATAGGCCCTCATTCCGAGTTTGGCTGGCGGCGGTAGCCGCCAGCCAAACGGGAACCGCCACTTGGCCGCTCCGCGGTCAAAAGACCGCGGAGGCCATTCTGGCTTTCCCGATGGGCCGGCGGCCGCCCGCCAAAGGAGCGCCCGCCGGCCCAGCGGGAAAGGCCCTGCAACAATGAAGCCGGCTCCAAATGGAGCCGGCGGAGTTGCAGGGGTGCGACAGGTGCAGTTGCACCCGTCGCGATTTTCACTGTCTGCAATGCAGACAGTGAAAATCTTTCTGGGGCCCTGTTAGGGGGCCCCTGCACTGCCCATGCCAGTGGCATGGGCAGTGCAGGGGCCCCCAGTGGCCCCACGACACCCGTTCCCACCATCCTGGTTCTGGCGGTGAAAACCGCCAGAAACAGGCTGGCGGGAAGGGGGTCGGAATCCCCATGGCGGCGCTGCAAGCAGCGCCGCCATGGAGGATTCTCCCAGCCGGGGGTAATCTGGTGGGAAACCGCGGACCCGGCTGGGCGACCGCGACTTCACAGCCGCGGTCGGAATACAAAAGGAAGCACCGCCAGCCTTTTGGCGGTGCTTCAGTGGTCGTCGACCCTGGCGGTCGATGACCGCCAGGGTCAGAATGACCCCCATAGTCTGACATATCTACAAGGCTAAATGTGGAATTTAAGACAGCAGACAATGAGTTTGTGACGGACTAATTTATTGGAATGCTACTACTACCAGAAAATATTTGTGCCATGAATTAACAAAAATTTAAAGTGAAGGGGTCAGTCAAGGTGAACGAAATCACACCATTGGAAGTCCAAAGTCGAGAATATTCCTCCCATTAGAAATGGAATGTGGTTCAGGATCAGTTCACAGAGTGTATGTATGAGAAACAAGGGAGGACACTAAGGAAGAGTTTTATTGCTAGCAGTGGTGGGTGTTATGCCATCCGCACCTCCTAGATTCTTTGCTGGCGTCTCTGTTTACGAGGGGGATCAGCTGCTGCAGAGGCAGGGGTGTGGTAACGCGTCAGAATCTTGATAAGTAAACTTAGAAGGAGGCACGACTAGGCCAATGAATATTTTGAACATCTTTGGAGACTTCCCGGAACGAGATATCCTTTGACATCGCAATCAATAGGTCAATAACCCCATCAATATTCACAATAATTAATTAATCAAGCTAATCAATAACAATTAATATAGATCCATACAACAAACGCACCATGACCTTTCAGCCATGAATAACCACACAAATCTAGTAAGTGTTAGGATATTTATTCTCTATTAGTTTCAATCTAGAATCATATTTTTTAGTTTCAACAACAACAAGCACATCAAAACCACTATAACTTGGCAATTAGAGCAAAACTTTCTCAAAGCATAGATCATGAATATTCGAATAAAGCACAACGTTAATATGAATCAACTTTAGCAGAATATCATTAGTACATTATTCAACAAAGCAAGAATTCCGTCATTTGTCTATTTGCATCCGATATTAGTGAATTCCTTAACTAATCTCGAAGTAGCATCAGCATGTTGGGCTTCATGCAAAACAATTTGGCAACACAAATTGGAAAACATCTAACTATGGCCTTTATCAAAAGAGCAGTTGGTACCTAGAAAGTAAAGGCAAATAGACAATTATAATTTTTATCAGATAGTTACCCTGCCAACGTATCAGCAATCAGCGTCAGTCTTCGTCCTCAGGACATCAGTCGATTCAGCATCAGCAAAGATAGGACAAAGCAAAATCTCAGTATGGCATAGCTAGGAATAAGCTCTTCCCTCATAAGGAGGAGAAGTCAATCTCAGGTAAGGATTCAATAGAGGATGGTTAAGATATCAGAACAGCAAGGTCTCAAAGAATAATGGCAAGTATAGCTTAAGGCAGAATGCCAGAATAACGGCTAAAGTGTCCCAATAATGGCCGATTTCTTCTCGGGTCATGCTGTTATATCAAAACTGTTGAACTAGCCCTTAATTCCTCATTGGATCAAATTTGGTGCATCATTATCTCTGTCCAATAATTCTCCACACACCTTACTAGAATTTTCCACAAAACACAGTTCCCATGCAGTCTATTGGCTCCTGTGCTTGACGTCTTCATCGGGTGGAATGTCAGGTGAGAAAAGTTACACTTTACGCTCCAGTCAGTAGTTCCATTGTCTCCTCCTAGTCCAGGCGGCCTTGCACCTGTTGCGAATTACACTGTTGCATTTGCCAAGAATGTCTCCTTGAGCAAGTCAGGTCCCATGAGAAAGAATTTACTACGGCTACACACACATATCTCTAGCTTCTGGAAAAGTACAGCTTTGTGTCCTTCAGGAAAGCAGCACATTGCATGTTAGAAAACTCAGTTAATATTAGACCAGGCAGCGAGGCCCAGACCCTCGCTAACTAAGGCCTAATGAGTAATTTAGCAAAACCCTAATGCAACCCTTAATGCTAATACAAAGTCATACATTAGTACATTGTTAATTCATCATTAGTCAGTTTCATTAATCATCGTATACATTGGTGGCCACTCCCCGTGGGCACATTTCAAACATTATTTTTTCTATGCTAACACATTTTCTGTGCAGCTTCAATAAACATTATATTGCAAGCTTTCATGTGAATTTTAATTTTAAAGGTAACACTCCAACAACCCCTCCTCTGATGACTCTTGTTATCACACAAACCTTTTCCCTTACAATTTTTGCCTTCGAATTCCCTCATTTCAATTTCCTCTCTCAATCGTTCCCCTTCTAATTTTGCCCTGAACAATTTTTCCCTTTTCTTTTCTTCCCTCCTCCTATTATTTTTCTCCATTTTCAATTTAATTCTCTTACTAATTTTGCATGACAGCCATAATCCAAATATGCAAGCTACAACAATCAATATTCCCTGTATTATTTTTGCCAATATCCCATGCCAAATATTACTAAAGCAATTTCCCACTTTAGCAAGTCCTTTTCCAACCTTTTCCCAAACTCCTGGCTCTTTCAGTTCCTTCAAATCTGTACTATCTATTGTTAAATTAGTAAGCATACTTCTAATCTCATTACTATTGTCAGGTGTATATGCACAACAATGACGCTCATTAACCATTTTACAAACTCCGCTATTTTTCGCTAAAAGAATGTCTAAAGCAAGCCTGTTTTGAAGAGTCATAGCCCTCTCCCCAGCAAGTTCAGTATCCATCAGGTGTATAGCCCCTGTAAAATTTGTCAGCATTTTATCCACAATAGTAGACAACTTTTGAATCTTTATAGAGTTTAAGATAACTCCCACTGAAGGAATTATCGCCCCAAATATGTCTCCTACTACACCAGCAGCAGTCTCTCTCTTTCGTCTAGTACGATGTAATTCAGACAATTTCGGAAACCTTTTCAAGTCCTCTAATTGATATATCTTTGGGAGAACTATCCCCAAATAACATGTCCCATACCATCCCTTTGGAAGACGGTAATAAGCATTAAGTCCACATATATAATAGATCCCAGGGATCGCTGGATCCTGTCCATTTAATATGAACTTCCATTTACTCTGAAACAAAAACACATGCTTACATTCACTCGTTCCCATGAACTCATTGTCATAATATGATTTTGGTCGCGTTATGCAAAGCTTACCTCCTGGTAGTGCATCTGAAGCTAATTTTCCTTGTTCCCTAATTTCACTATAGCTCTCACTACTAGTAAAAGCTCGCTGCTGCAATCCTTTCTCCAATTTCCCTTTCAAAGCCCTTCTTCTATCTTCTGTGTGATCTAAAAAGCTTTTCTCTATGGGTGTAAGCAAACATGTCAAATTATTGCGGTGTGCATAGGATGTACTCATAGTTAATGTCGTCTCAAAGAACCCCTTAACTAATTTTATGCTATAGTATTTAGCTACACTACTCAAATCCTCTATGATAGGCACATGAGAAAACACAAGGTCATGATTTGAATAAAAATATTGAATCTCTTCCTGGCTATAGAATCTTGTTAGTAACAGACTACAGCTTATCCCATATGTTAGAGGTAAACTATGATAGGTAACTCCATATTGCACCGAAACAGGAATTTGTGTACACACATAACAATCTTTTGCATCCATAGTGTCAACATACTCACTCAGCAAGCGATAGAAAACATTAGTCAGTCGTTCCCTTTTAGCATTAGTTCCCTCATGCAAATACTTTGTGTCTTGCTCAAACCTCTCCCAAGCTGTTAGTGCAGTGGCGGCCTCAGGAATCGTAGCATTGTTAGTTCCAGTTTTATTCACAAATGGCATTCCCACAATCACAACTATAATGAATATCACACACACGACACCCAAACCAACCCCCAAATATTTACAATGGCTACTTCCCCTATTATCATCTCTAATGTTGGCCATGATCTGTAAAGAATCAGAAAGTGAAGTATTAGTAGTTCAAACGACAAACAACAGAGAATGGTTGAAACTTATTATTATTTTTTTCTTTCTTTCTTCAGCAACTTTTAAGCAATCAAAGTCTTTCTTCCGCAACTATTTATAGCTTTCACAGTGACTCCCAGGATCCTTGTCAATTCAGGTTAGCAGCTTGTCAACATCAGTTCTCAAAAGTCAACTCAGGTTAGCTGTGTCACGTCCGGCAAGGTATCAGTCTCTTTTCTCAATTTTCCTTAACTAAATTTTCATGCCAATGCAGTCTCTTTCTGGCCAGACTCAGGTACCAAAGTACTGACCTGGGACTTCTCGATCAAAACAGAACGCCTAGAATACTTGTTGCCATTCAGCTGACGTTGCGTATGCCCATTCAGGACCTGCGTACCTTCTGTTTGCTACTCTCTTTCTTTTCAACTTGCAATCACCTTGCAACTCTCCTTCACTCAGATCTTCTCTCCTTGTTGGATCGACTTCTTCCTCTATTGCATCTTCGACAACCACCTTTCCCTTTGTCACTTTCAATTTCGGCCACTTATCTCCTTTCAGTGTCTCTTTGGTCTTTGATCTTCCTTGTGGCAACTCGTCGCCCTCCTCTGACTCTATGGTGTTTTCTCTTGATGGACCTGCAATTTGCTCAGGAGGAGTCTGGACACTCTGACTCCCTTCTGCCTCAACTCCCTCGCCTTCTGGGTCTGTCAGGGGCTCTAGTCCTTGTCCATATTTGTCTGCTTCTGAGAGAACCTCCTTCTGACTCGGTCCTCCTGGTGCCTCAGTTCAGATAGGCTCACCGTCACCCCTCTGGGTCTCTTCTCCTTCGTCTCTTACTGGAGTCATGAAGCTGTTCTCAACGGGCTCTCCTTCAGTCTTAGTTCCCCTCTGATTACTCTCCGGCCCTGAGACTTCCTTTTCTGTTGTTGTTACTTTCGACAACTCAATTTCCTCATCAGTTGGACACATCACCTTTTTCGTATGACTGGCATGGATCCAGTTCGGAAATTCCCGCACATTTCACAGCAGTAGTAGTTGTCAGTGTTACTTGATATGGCCCCTTCCAACGTGGCTCCAAACACAACTTCATCACGTGTTTCTTGATGACAACCCAGTCACCAGCTTTCAGGTTGTGACCTGGATAATTTATCAGTGGCAGTTGCAGTAGTCCAACGTCATATCATCCGTGATATTCACAAGAGCATTCGCAGGCACTGCGGGCAGTCTCATAGCTCGGCCCATGAGAATTTCATGAGGAGACAGTCCTGTCTTCTTGTTAGGTGTATTTCTCATTGACATCAACACCAAAGGCAATGCATCAGGCCATTTCAAATTTGTGGCTGCACACATCTTTGCCATTCTCGACTTCAGTGTACCATTCATCTGCTCCACTAATCCTGATGCTTCAGGGCGGTAGCTGCAATGCAACTTCTGCTCAATGTTCAATGCTGTACACAATAGTTTAACCACCTCGTTGTTGAAGTGACTTCCCCTATCTGATTCTAAAGAGATTGGAAACTCGAAACTTGGTATCAATTCCCTAAGCAGCAGCTTCGCTACTGTGAGACTGTCATTCCTACGTGTAGGGTAAGCTTCAATCCAGTGACTAAAGATACACACTATCACCAACACATATTTCAAACCTCCACACACAGGCATCTCAATAAAATCCAATTTCATTCTGCTATATGGACCTCCTGCTCTCCCAATGTGGCTCAAATTCACCACCGTCCCTTTCCCAGCATTCATCTGTTGACAGATGATACACCTGTGACAGATCACTTCTGCAGCTTGTCTGAATTTCGGGTTAAACCAGTCAATTTTGAACAACCTGATCATGGCATCTCTCCCAATATGTGCTTGACCATGGTAAAACCTTGCAAACTGTGACAGGAGACTGTTCTGCAAAACCATTTTCCCTTCCTCTGAAACCCACAAATCATCTGGTCTTTGTACACATTGCATCTTAACCCAAGAACGCTTCTCATCTTTGCTGGCGCGTCCTTGCAACAATCTCAATTCCTCCAACGTGTCAACCACCCTTAAAGTGTAACCTGTGCATGTCTCATTTTCTGTCTTCGGTGACAATTTCCACTGATCCTTTAACGATATACAGTTCAATGCGCAAAACTTTGCGACTTGATCTGCATACCCATTTCCCATTTAAACAAAGTCTTGTGATTTCAAATGAGCACTGCATTTCACCACGGCAATTTCATGAGGTAACTGAATCGCGTGCAACAATTCCTTAATTCTTTGACCATTTTTCACTGGTGAACCAGAAGAGGTCAGGAAACCCCTCTGTGACCATAGTTGGCCAAAATCATGGACAATTCCAAATCCATATCTGCTATCAATATAGATAGTCACTCTCAACTGGGCAGCAGCACTCCTGCAGAGTCTCTTAAGCATGAGCGATCGACAAAGATAATTTTGTCATTTTCTTCCAATTGGGTATCTTTAATATCAGGCCTGGGTTTGGTGCACAATTCTGTTACCTCAAGACAATCATGTTCTACATCTTCAACATCTTCAACTTCTGTGTTTTCATTTGGAAGCAGAGTTGCCGGGTTCAGCACTGTACATCTTTTCAACGTTACATTTGGTGACCCCAATATGATCGTTTCATATTTCGTCAGCCTTGCATTTGTCATGTGTTGCGTTTTGGTACGGGTTAACAAGATCTCAACTGAATGTGGGACCATAACTGCTAAAGGATATCCCATCACTATGTCTTCACATTGTGCAAGGCTTTGACCAACTGCTGCTACTGCACACAGACAACCTGTTAAGGCTGCTGCTACTGGGTCCAAAGTAGCTGAAAAATATGCTACTGGTCGGTTTACACCTCCATGGACCTGTGTCAGGACAGACAAGGAACATGCATCACGTTCATGACAAAACAGAACAAAAGGCTTCGTGTAGTCAGGCATACCTAAATCTGGAGCCCTGCACATACACTCCCCTAGCTCAGTAAACGCCTTCATTTCTTTTTCTGACAAAGTTATGACATCTGGCCCATCCTTAACCATCAGTCTCACCAATGGCTTGGAGATGACTGAGAAATTTGGGATCCACTGACGTCAGTAACCCACCATTCCCAGGAACATTCTAACAACTCTCTGTGTCATTGGGGGATTCATCTGTAACAGGGCAATCACTCCTTCCCTGGACAACTTCCTCGACCCTTTCTCAATTTGGTGACCTAGGTATTTCACCTCTTTCTGACAATATTGCAGCTTCTTTGGGGACACCTTATGCCTGTTTTTTCCCAAGTGGTTCAGTAAGGCAATCGAATCATATTTGCGGTCATCTCTCGTTTTGGATGCAATCAACAGATCATCAATATATTGCACTACAGTGGATTGAAAAGGCAATTCCAATGATTCCAAATCTTTCCTCAATATCTGATTGAAGATGGAAGATGATTCCGAAAACCCTTGAGGAATTCGACACCAATTGTACACCTTATCCAGGAATTTGAAACTGAAAAGAAATTGGCTGTCCTCATGAAGAGGCACAGAAAAGAATGCTTGGGACAAATCCACTACTGTGAACCACTCTGCATCACATGGAACATTGAACATAATCACAGCTGGATTTGGCACTACTGGGCAACATTTCGCCACTATATCATTAATTTTTCTCAAGTCTTGGACAATTCGAACTTACCCACAAGGCTTTCTCAGTCCCATTATTGGTAAATTACATGGACAGCTCATCACTTCTTTCAAAACTCCCTGCTTTACAAATTCTGCAATTAGTTGCGCCACCTTTATAAGGACATCTTGCGCCATGTGGTACTGCGGTACCTGGGGGAACACAGCATTTGGCTTCACACTGACTTTGACTGGTTCTACTCCTTTTATCAGTCCCACTTCCTTCCCTGTCAAGTCCCACACTTTCTCTTTGATTGTTCCCTGCAAGTCTGCCGGCAGATCAGTTACTGTGAACATTAGGAAGAGGTTAATCAGAAGATACTCCTCATCTGTCATCTCCGTTTCAGGCCCTGAAACCTGCCCTTCATCTCCTTCATCGTCACTGTTTGTCTGAACCTCAATCCTCTCATTGGAACAGGTGATTGAACATCTTGTCTTGCACAGCAATTCTCTTCCCATTAGGGACACGGGACTTGAATCACAAACTACAAACCTGTGCAACCCCTGGAATGTGCCAAGCTCAACCTGAACCGGATCTGTGATCGGGTTTGTCAAGAGTTGATTTGCCACTCCTACTACCTTGACTGTACGTACTGAAAGAGGCAATTTCGGAACCTCTGCACTTCTAACTGTAGAGCGTGTAGCTCCCTTGTCAACCAAGAATGAAACCTTGTGACCCATTACCTTTCCCTGAACATAGGGCCCTCTCTGATCTACTTCTAGGGACGATGCAAGCCTGAACTCTTCACTATCTGAACTCTCATCCAACCATTCATCGTTTATTCTATTCTCGCCACGTAATGGGAACTGTTGTACTGTGTTTCTTTGTCTCATTCTTTGACTTGTGACCTGTTGAGGAAGCATCACCTATTGCTGTTCCATTGGTGCTCAGGACAACTGCATTTGCTGTCTAGGTACCACAGGAACCTGCTTTTGCATTTGCTGCATCTGCATCGGTCGTACACGTGGCATCTGCACTTGTTGCATGGGTTGGAGACCCTGCATCTGAACCATGTTATTCTGAAAGTTCGGATTAGGACCTCTCATCCTGGATCCTTTAACGTTTTGGAACGCATTAACATCATTGCTTTGTTGAACACCACCCTCCTGCACCATCATCGGGCACTTCCGCTTCCAGTGTCCGACGCTCCCGCAAGCATGACCAGGTAACACCTTCTTCATCCCCTGCACATCATTTTGAACTACTACGGTATTCAAATCTGGACCACGGTTCACAAAACCTCCTTGACCTCTGCCTCTCACTTGCGCCTGAAACATCCCATTTCCTTGCAGCTGTTGCACCATCTGTTGTAGACAACCTCCCTGCAACCCTGACTGTGCTGCTTTAATTTGCATCGCCATCACTTTCTCCTTCAACTTTCTCTGTTTCAACTCAATTTCGTCACTACAGTACTTCGCATACTGCAACACCTCGTCGATCGGCTTTGCTTGCCAACGGATCAAATGATTCTTAATCATCTGACTAATCTCGGGTCTCATTCCTTCAACAAATCTGAACACAAGGTGATTCATGTCCTTCGCCTCTATGACTTCTGTACCACTGTAGTGCTTGAACGCCTTCAACAACCTCTTGTAGTAGGCATGTATCGACTCCTTGGCCTCCTGCGCTGTTTGATCAATCTTTTGCCAATCAATATTTTGCGGCGATACCCTCTGTTTCAAGAACTCAATCACCTTATAGTAGTATTTCATCACCTCAGGAGACGGTGCTCCTGTGACTCTATCTCTTGCCGGTTCCGCAGCCGGACAATCCACACTCCTCTTGCACTCAAGCCACAAATCAGCTGGAACTATGATCTCAAAAAGGGTATTCAGGTCTTCCCAAAGACACTTCGCAAGCTTCACAAACCTGTCCGTCTGCTGATACCACTCTATTGGCTTCTCCCTCAGCCTGGGGAAATCATTTGTGAATGAAAGAATGTCACCTCTGGTCCACGGTACATGGACGAGAACCCCTCCGGCCGTTTTTCTCATGGGTAACATCTTTATTGTACCGGCATCCGGCACTGCTTTCGCCTTCTGCTCTATGCCATCACTCTTCCTTTTGTCTCTTCTCTTCGCCCATCTGCCTTCCCACTTCTCTAATGCTCCCCAAACTTGTGCATTCTGCAGTATCTCTTTGAGGTGTGCCTTCATCCCAGTAGACCTCATGCGTTCAAAATCTTTGGGCTCAAAATCTAACCTATAACTTCTCTTCAGATGTTTGGTATTTTCTAAATCTATTCCATATTTATCTGCCAGGTGCGCCAACCTCTTGTGCACCCTGCCCACTTCTTTGGTTATTTTTGGGCACAAATACCTCATTCTGCTTCAGTGTATGACTCTAGTCTGTTCACTCCCATGTTCCCTTCGACTAGTTCATTTGCCTCCATGCCCAACCTCACAAAATTCAGGTACTCTTTTCTTTCCAACCGCTCTGCTGTCGCAGGAGTGGTCTGTGGCGAGTTTAACTTGTCTAACCATTCATTCAGTTGTTGCGCAGTTAAACCTTGCAATGAGATATTTCCAACCTGCATCATCGGTGTTTGCGGTAGATTCGCATTTGAGATCTGCGGAGTCAGCAGTCCCAAACCTGATTGTCTCATGGTATCGGACTGAAGTCTAACAGAGATCTAGATCTTTCGAATGTCGGTTCCACTGGAGTCATCCCTTGAGAGCTCCCTACAAACCCTCCTCTTGCCATCTCTTGGGTCATTATTCCTTGATCACATACACTAGGCTTCGCTGTGCATACAATGGTGCTGGTAGGACCAACTGTAATAGGTAAGGATATGGCAGCTGGTGGCTGCCTGTTTCCCAATACCTGTGGAACATTAACTCCCATATTCTGACTCATTCCTGATGCCATGGCTGACTGCGATCCTGCGACTGAAGTGAAATTCAGAACCATCTGTTGCTGTGCCTGAGGGAGTAAAAGTGGAGTTGGCTCAATCTGTATCAGCTTTGGTCTCATATATGCCGGATCTGATGGCACCATCAAATTCGTAGTAGTCTCTAGTATTGGGACTTCAGGGTAAAGTCTCTGAACCTGTGGTGGCTGTAGCTGAGGTTGCATCTCTGGAGCAGTAGACACACTAATACTATTCTGCACCGGAACTGGTGTTACAACAGTATTAACGTGTGCCGTATTTGTTGTTCCCTTATTTTGAGTCGAATCTATAGGACCTGCACTAGTACTTGGTCTATTGTCATCTAAGGCATATGGCGGTGGTCCATCAGTTAGCAACTGATTTAGGACCTCATCATCATCTGAGTCATCTGCCTCTGCCCAGGACTTCTTAGTCTTCTTTTCTTTGCTAGAACCCTTGTCAGTCTTACAAGTGGCTTTCCCTCCTTGGGTTTCGCCTTCTTGAGTTATTGCTGGAAACATCCTAACTCTGTCTATTGTTTCTCTCGTCCAAACCCTCTGTGCGCTATCCCACCTAACCTCTGCTAATGTCTTTTCTGCTTTCCTCATTCTCCTCTCAAATTTCTGTTGCTGTTGTCATATTGCCATCAGTTCCCAAATTTCTAGCGCCTCAAACTGTGCTGGCCTCGGAGGTGGCTTTAACTCATTTAACACCCTCCGCAAATGTTCCAAAATCCTTATATTTAACGTTCTGTGCTCCGGAAACGCCAAACACCTTTCTTTCTCTGTCACTTTGCACCATTGCTTTAGCCAAAGACATGGCGCGACTCCCCTCTCCTCCATTACGGTATAAGCCGGTGTATCCTCTGGCGGTGTTGGTTCCCCTACACTTGCGGTAATGTACACATCTCCCCTCAAAGCGCTCTTTAAAGCCTTGAAAAACTTCATTTTTGCATCTTTTATTTTGTTAACAATCGAATCAGGAAGTGACTTTAATTCCCAGAACTCTCTTCGCTCACCTTCTCAATCAATTGCCTCTCACGGACGGCTGCCAATCCGTGTGCGACCCTTCTCACTAACCGACCTATCCCAGTGCAGTTCCAATGATGTCACACTCACACACACTGCAGCTGACAAAGTCTTGCGGCATGTCTCCCTCACTCTCGATTCGCACAAAACTAATGCAATATATTGCGAGCACTAATAAAACTCAAATTTTCCGGTTTACTACAGGAAAGGGTAACACAATTGCTTCAGAGCTTTACTGAGATTTCGCTTAGCCTCGGCCGCTACTCTCTCCTTCTCAGATCCTGAACTCTCAAGCAAAATTTGACCCGCAAATTTTACTCTCGACTTGTCAATGGGTTGTTCTAGTGCACTTTAGAACTCACCAAATCTCCATCGAAGTTTTCATTCACTCACTTTGACTCAAACTCAACTCTTCAACCACGCCAAATTGACCTACTAAACCGCACAACTTACAACCTAAACCAAGTGTCTCATACACTTATCAGTATACTCCGGAGTCTTAGACCACGCAGGGTCCGTACATCACCAACAGCCATGTGGACAATTTTTTAGCACAAAGCGCCACACTCACATGAAGTTCACCGACTTCCCTAATCTCATACTGCAGAGTACGCACACTCCTACTAAAACATTACCTGGCCTAAAATTCTCACAAACTTCACAATTTACCTGCGATATGCATAAGCTGTGCAAGTGCAAAACCCTGCATCACTCACACTATCACTAGAAGGCTGAGAACATACCCAACTCACTTCAGCAAAATCTGAGTTTCGGGGAAAGTCATTCGGGACTTAGGGGCACATCATCTCTCCAATTTGCATCACTTTAAAACAATTTTCAAACAGTGGTTCTTCGTCCTGGGGCCCCAAAGGGCCAAACCATCCTCTGCTACCAAAACTGGTAACGCGTCAGAACCTTGATAAGTAAACTTACAAGGAGACACGTCTAGGCAAATGAACCTTTTGACCACGTTTGGAGACTTCCCAGAACGAGATATCCTTTGACATCGCAATCAATAGGTCAATAACCCCATCAATATTCACAATAATTAATTTATCAAGCTAATCAATAAGAATTAATATAGATCCATACAACGAACGCACCATGACCTTTCAGCCATGAATAACCACACAAATCTAGTAAGTGTTAGGATATTTATTCCCTATTAGTTACAATCTAGAATCATATTTATTAGTTTCAACAACAACAAGCACATCAAAACCACTATAACTTGGCAATCAGAGCAAAACTTTATCAAAGCATAGATCATGAATATTAGAATAAATCACAACTTTAATGTGAATCAACTTTAGCAGAGTATCATTAGTACATTATTCAACAAAGCAAGAATTCAGTCATTTGTCTATTTGAATCTGATATTAGTGAATTCCTTAACTAACCTTGAATTAGCATCAGCATGTTGGACTTCATGGAAAACAATTTGGCAACACAAATTTGGAAAACATCAAACTATGGCCTCTATCAAAAGAGCAGTTGGTACCTAGAAAGTAAAGTCAAACAGACAATTACAATTTTCATCAGATAGTTACCCCTCCAACGTATCAGCAATCAGCATCAGTCTTCATCCTCAGGACATCAGTCGATTCAGCATCAGCAAAGATAGGACAAAGCAAAATCTCAGTATGGCATAGCTAGGAATAAGCTCTTCCCTCACAAGGAGGAGAAGTCAGTATCAGGTAAGGATTCAATAGAGGATGGTTAACATATCAGAACAGCAAGGTCTCAAAGAATAATGGCAAAGTATAGCTTAAGGCAGAATGTCAGAATAACGGCTAAAGTGTCCCAATAATGGCCGATTCCTTCTCGGGTCATGCTGTTATATCAAAACTGTCGAACTAGCCCTTAATTCCTCATTGGATCAAATTTGGTGCATCATTATCTCTGTCCAATAATTCTCCACACACCTTACTAGAATTTTCCACAAAACACAGTTCTCATGCAGTCTATTGGCTCCTGTGCTGGACGTCTTCAACGGGTGGAATGTCAGGTAAGAAAAGTTACACTTTGCGCTCCAGTCAGTAGTTCCATTGTCTTCTCCTAGTCCAGGCGGCCTTGCACCTGTTGTGAATTACACTGTTGCATTTGGCAAGAATGTCTCCTTGAGCAAGTCGGGTCCCATGAGAAAGAATTTACTACGGCTACACACACATATCTCTAGCTTCTGGAAAAGTACAGCTCTGTGTCCTTCAGGAAAGCAGCACATTGCACGTTAGAAAACTCAGTTAATATGAGACCAGGCAGCTAGGCCCAGACCCTCGCTAACTAAGGCCTAATGAGTAATTTAGCAAAACCCTAATACAACCCTTAATGCTAATACAAAGTCATACATTAGTACATTGTTAATTCATCATTAGTCAGTTTCATTAATCATCGTATACATTGATGGCCACTCCCAGTGGGCACATTTCAAACACGTACATTATTTTTTCTATGCCAACACATTTTCTATGCAGCTTCATTACACATTATATTGCAAGCTTTCATGTTAATATTAATTTTAAAGGTCACACTCCAACAGGTGTCTGTGGGTGTTTGTGCCTCCAGCAGGGCTTTCCTTCATGTGTCTGCTGCAGATTTAGTTTGGCGTGATGTAGTTGCCACACAGGAAGATGTAGATGGCGGGATGAAAGCCCTGCTCAGGGTGGTGTTGATTTCCCTCAGCACCCCTGTTAGGGTGTCTATTTATTCTTATGGACATCCATTTTTTTTAATCATGACCCTCTGAAGCTGCTTCATTTCACAGAGTTTAGTCAACACCTAGCCCATCATGCCTTGGGACTTCGGATAGACCTCCAAGATGTGGCTGATGCTGTCCTGGCCAACAGCAGTCCCAGTGACCTCACTCTGCTGGCCCACAGCAACCCTCCCACACATCTTACCCCTACGAGCCTGTGACCTTGGCACAGGGTACCCTCTCCAACTGGGTCTTGAGCCCTCAGTGTCAGGAGTTGCTACTCAGTACAGGGGGAGCACAAGATGGTGGAAACTGTGCTAGGTACACAGGTTTGGGGGCGCATTCCTGTCTGGGATGGTGATGCAACAGAACTGGGAGGTGATGTGGTGGGCACAGTGAGACTCACTGTTGTCATCTGACCAGGTTGCCTGGATGGGCCAGGACCATCTTCTATGTCCACCAGTCCAGGGGTGTCATCATCACTGAGGGCTTCATCCAGGGCAGTAGTGACTGTCTGTTCTGTGACCTCAGTGTGCCCAGTGGCAGCCCGACCTTTTGATGAAGGAAGTTACTGGTAGAAGTGTGACATCTAACTCCAAAAGTTTTGTCTTACAGTAAGCAGTGACATTGGACATTTGTAAGTTGTAGGTTAGCCTATTGTGCCATGTTACCATGGTATTGAATTATTTGACATGACTTGTGAAGCTTGCCTAAACTATTTGACTCAAACAGCTGATGAGAAATGCAGATCTGTTGCACTTTGGATGATGGAATGAAAATTACATCTTACCAACAGTGAAGCCAGCGCAGTGGAGAGGCAACATATGCATGTGACCATTTGGAGGCCTAGTTGAGTGAAATATAGGGGAACACAGAACTTTGTTTTGTAATGTAACTGCATTCATCATGTAAGCAGTGCTGTGTCAATGTGTTTGCTGCTGATACCAATTCAGGGATGTAGCTTGAAGCCTTAGGAATACTTAGGGCCTGATTACAACTTTGGAGGAAGGTGTTAATCCGTCCCAAAAGTGACGGATATACCACCAGCCGTATTACGAGTCCATTATCTCCTATGGAACTCGTAATACGGCTGGTGGTATATCCGTCACATTTGGGACGGATTAACACCTCCTCCAAAGTTGTAATCAGACCCTTAGTGTACACACTTGGTTAGGTGTTATTCCTTTCATAAATAGTTTCATCTTGGGATAGCAGGTCAAGATGGAGCTAGGTAGACAGACACGTCTCTGGGTTGAGCTTGATCTGTATATTGCTCACTCACAGGTGAGTAAACTTCAATTGAGAGTTAACAAACAGGGGTATGTGGGCAAGTGACCACTGGGCTGGTGGTTGGAATTACAGACACAGGGCTTCCTGGGAATTGCAGTCATGTCACTCCCTCTACCCCCAAGACTTGACAAATTGTATACTCCCAGGTGACTAAACTTCCTTTCAGAGTTGACAAACAGGGTATATGGGTGAGTGACCACTGGGCTTGTGGTTGGAATTACAGGCACAGGGCATATTGTGCTTTACAGTCAGGTCACTCCCTTTCCTTCCCGATGCTTGACAAATAATAAACTTCCATGTGAGTAAAAATCATTTGAGAGTTGACAAACAGGGGTATATGGGCAAGTGAGCACTGGGCTGGTGGTTGAAATTATAGACACAGGGCCTCCTGGGAGTTGCAGTGAGGTCACTCCCTCTACTTCCAGCCACTTGACAATTATTGGGTATTACATATCTGTAGGCAGACTGCATTTCGGTTTGTGCACACATTTACATGTTGAAACATACCATGATTCCTGGGATGTTTTTTTTTATATGGAAAGACGTACAGGCACCATTCTGACATATGGCATGTGATGGGCCTTGGCAGCTGTGCTGTTGGGTCTAACAATACATATTAACAGTGTTACATCTCAGATACTCTGGGTATTGAATGTTGGTGAAGTACATGAACAACACAGTGGCAAACGTTGAGCTGTGCGCATGCTGGACATTTCAGTTTTGCAACAGATTTTGTGTTGCAACTTACTTGATTCCACTCCCCCTGATGTTCCTGTCAAGCCCTCAAGATGCAGGATGATCAAGACCTTCTCCTCTCCAGGAAAGAGTCTTAATGGGGAACTGGGAGGGCCACCGCCAGTCCTGTTGGCCTCCATCTGTTGCATGGAGGCCAGAGAACGCACTTCCCCCTCAGGTAATTCCACATCTTCCTAATGTCCTATTTTGTGACATGGTAGTGCCTACAGCATTCACTCTGTTGACAATCCTTTTCCACATTTCCATTTTCCTACTGAGAGGAGCATGCTGGACTTGGGCTCCAAGCAATTGTGGATCTACTTGTATAATTTCATCCTACATGAATCTCAACTCATCTTCAGGGAAATGGAGATTTTTGGGACGTGACATGGTGGACAACTAAAGTGGGTGACAGGGACTTACCCAACAAGGAACATGCATTAGGGAGTGATTGGACAAAAATGTGTGCAAGGTGTTAAATGGGATGGTGAAAAAAGGTGTGCCTCATCTATCAATATTAACAAAACTTTGGTCTCTGGTGTCTTTCTTGCTTGGGAGATGCAAAGGATTGTGTTCTGTGAAAGGGTGTATTTTACAGTGCGATTTACAGGCGTGCCCACTGGACCAAAGTGTATCAGCTGTGTTGTTTTTTAATTCTTCCATTGTCCACTTATCTGTTACTTTGCTGAAAGTGTACCGCAGTGGACTACACCAGTGGCTAACCGCTGCAGCAAGACCACCATGGAGACTAGGGGGGGTTATTACAACTGTGGAGGAGGTGTTAATCCGTCCCAAAAGTGACGGTAAAGTGACGGATATACCACCAGCCGTATTACGAGTCCATTATATCCTATGGAACTCGTAATACGGCTGGTGGTGTATCCGTCACATTTGGGACGGATTAACACCTCCTCCAAAGTTGTAATAACCCCCTATGTGTTTGTAATAGGCTTGGTGGCTGGCCGCAGTGTTGACAGCACTGGAGGTCTGACCGCCGAGATACAAGACCGCGCGCCGCTGGCGGTCTGCCTTTTCGCTTGGCGGGAGGCATTTCTGCCTGTTCTCATCGTGATAAGGCAGGCTGAAGACTGCTGGCGCAGCCGTCTTTTTAGGACCATCAACATAGTGGTCTAGCGGTCCAACTGCCAAACTCATACTCAGGTCCTAAATTGTAACAAAGAATTTCAGACTCAAATTAAAACATTAAATTATCACTCTCTAACATAAACCATTATTAAGAATGTGTTGCACACTAATGGGGTGACATTTACTGATATCATTACAACCTATACCAATTTGAGGAAGGTGTTGGACACTAAAAGGGTAACATTTACTATTCCCACTCAAATTTCTATAACTTTTAAGATGGTGTTGAACACACGGGGCCAGATGTATCAAGCGATTTTGCATTCGCAAACGGTGCGAATCGCAAAATTCAGCCATTTGCGTATTCAAAAATGCCTTTTGCAATGTATGAAAGGCATTAGCTTTGCAATTTTAAAGAATCGCTAAAATAGCGATTCCTTAAAATTGCGACCCCATTTAGAAACTCGCAAATTGCGATTCTCTAAATTGGAAATTTAAAATAGAGAATTCCTATTTGCGATTTCCAAAGCACATGTATTAAGCATTTCCTAAATGCGAATTGGGCATTTAGGAAATGCAATTACCACAAACTCAAGTTTGGTGGTAACCATGTGCAAATTAAAAAAATGCATTATAAATGCATTTTTGAAATTGACATGTATCGCACACATGCCCCTAATGCAAGTGTGTGCTTGACATGTCCGTACAAAAAGTTTTGGGGTGCAGCAGAGGGGGCCTCAGGCCCCCAGCACCCTAGGATTTCCATTTCCTATTTTGCGAATTCCTAACTGGAATCCGCAATTTGGGAAATGCAAAAACATTCGCAACTATGTGCCTACAGGCCCATAGGTGCAAATGGGGTCGGATTCTCCATTTGCGATTCGGTAGTAGCATTTGCGAATTTTAGGAAATTGCTATTACCGAATCGCAAAAATCATACATACCATTTTAGATTTCTTACATAGCGATTTCTTAAAATTTGCTATTTAAGAAACGCAAATCGTCTTTTTGATACATCTGGCCCTAAATGGGTGAAAAAAACTATTCCTGCACAAATCTGAAGCAATTTCCGGAAACTATTGACCACTAAAGTGGTGACATTTACTATTCCCACTACAATCTAAACCATTTTGGGGAAAGTGTTGGACACTAAAAGAGTGTAATTTACTATTCCACTCCAACCTATACCAATTTGAGGAAGGTGTTGGACACTAAAAGAGTAACATTTACTATTCCACTCCAATCTATACTAATTTGGAGAAGGCGTTCAACACTAAAGAAGTGACAGTTATTATTTCTGCTTCAATCTAACCATATTGGAGGAAGGTATTAGACAATAGAAGGGTGACATTTATTATTCCCACTCCAATCTAACCATATTGTGGGAAGGTGTTGTACCCTAAATGGGTGACATTTATTATTCCCACTCCAATCTAAGCCTATTTGAGGAAGTTGTTAGACGGTAAGTAGGTGTAATTTACATTTTTCAATGTAATCTAAAACATTTTTTATGAGGTAATACAAAATAAACATTTTAGATACATAATCAATACTCCATACTCACACATAATTTTAACTATAACACAAACTAAAATGTAATCTGAAAACACACTAACCAAAACTACAAACCTACATATTCATATATAAACTTTAACACACAAAACTAATTTAATTACTATACATAACTAATATATTTGTAAAATATTTACTACTGTTCATAAACTTTAATCTATAAAATAAAAATTATAATAATCCAAAATTAACAATCATAAACTAAAAAACTATTTTTAAAATGAAACAGTTAAAATATGTTTAATATATAATCAAAATGAAAAAAATAAAATACATTTATTATTTAACTTTCCTTTTGCAACAAATTATAAACTTTAAAACCTTTATATAAAAAATTTGTAATTATTTTACTTTATATAAATAAAATTGAATATATTTTTGAACTCGTAAACATTTTTATAATTTGAATATGTTTTCAAATTTAATACAATGAATATATATGTCAATGGATTATAAATTAAATGGAATAAAACATATTAATGCTGCAAATTTTGTTTTTAAATTGTAAAATATATTATGCATATCCTTGAAATAATTAACATAATTTTTCGTAAAAATATGCACTTTAAAAAAATCTCCGTGCCTTATCTCCTAAACACCAAATATCCTGCCACTGAAAATAAATATAAACCCATTAATTATAAACATTAATTGAAATGAAAATACAAATTTTAACAATTTGCTAGATAATACATTATCTTACTAAAAACACAAATAAAAAATAAACATATAGAACCAAACGCACTACAATAAACTACATACTAATTAACACTTAGAAATGATATTACATACAATGTTTTCTAAATCAATATTTCTCACGATATTAAAAACACACAAAAATGATATTTTTACCTTCGATATTCCTGTTGAAAATATTTTTGACATCCCAATATTCTTGACACAATATTTTTGTATGAATGTTTTTTCCGATATTTTGTCAGAGTACCCAGTTCAACCCACATAGAAAAACAAAACCAGAAAACTGAATATTACAAATAAATAATAATATAATAATAAAGACTCTACTGACCTACAATCACAATGCCTTGAACACATCACACTACATAGTGATTGTTAGTCATAAAGGAGTGATTTATCAATCTTAATAGGCATTTTCAGTTCCAGGTGATTTTTATTGATTACAATTATCCTAAACTGTGCATTTATAAAAAAGAATCATTATAAAAACCACAAAAGATGTATTTGTGCATTGTGTTCACTACAAAATGTTATAGTACAATCACCAGACATAAAATATTATAGCACAATACATATAATGACAAAAGTACATATTCTGTTATATTTGGCCACTTAGACATTTCCAAGGACGACAACAGTCCATATTTAGATACGCAGCAATCCTAGGTAAGACAGGATTTAACTTTGGAGTCAAGAAAATGGAGAAGGTTTTCTTATTGTTTATTGCCAAAGATATGAGAAAGCTTCCCTTTCTGGGGCACAGATTAACACACAATGGACATCGGGAAAATAAATATTGGCCTGTATCAACTGAGAACGTGTCTCAAGAACAAGTTATTGGCATGTGAGCTGCACTCAACTAATAAGACATCTTCATCCCATTTCTGGTATAACACTGCCCACCACTCAGACCTCTATTTACTCCATCCCTTTAATCCCAGTGTAGCAGCCATTCACCACTCCCCTGGATACTTGTTGATGTATGCATGTGATAATCTTCCTTTGGAGTTGTCACAACATCATAGAACTCCATTGATTCTGGTGTTCTTCGTGACTTCCATTGAGAAGGTTTCCATATGAAAAGGTGATTCAGTTATAGGTACACTGTGTTGGATGCTGGAAGCATACCTGTGCACGGGCTTCCTTTTCATCCTGATATAAATACTTTCATCTGCAGTGCAAATTAATTGCCATACCTGCCTATTTGTGTTTGGATGAGTAACTACCACATTTCTGGTGGCAACTGGTACTCTTATGTTTAGGAATCACTGCTCTTTTGAGGTCCTGTGTGTTTGCATTGATTTAAACTTTGCCCTATCTCAGGATGAAGTCTATTCCTGGATTTTAATAATTGGTACTCCTGTTCCAGTTTTCAATAACTGCTGTTTCATTTTTGGTGATTCTTACCTGACATTTGTCATTTGTGCACTCTAGTCCACATACACCCTCAGCATTGTGAGTGCAACAATTTCCCTCACTATCCCTCCAGCTTGGAATGGCATTTAAAAAAAACAATTTACCAACATTTTATTAGTTTATGGGTTCTACATCAAAACGTAACAGTGCATTGCACACACCTCTTGTAGCAAAACAGTTCTGTAAGGCATATAAAATGAGAACCAATACTCCCCGTCCCACACACCCCTTCAGTACATTTTCTCATCATATCATTTTGTTATCTTCCTTCCTATGGAGGTCTAGCACTGTGAGCGTTCTATTCCTGCACCCTTCTGTTTCCATGATCCCTTCTATGACTGGAGTGTCTTCTTGGCCCTCCTCTCTCCTTCCTTTTCTAAAACTATACGCCAGGGCCTGGATTTATTCAGAGTTCAGTTTTGTGCCTGTCCCATCTCCCATCCCTCCCATATCTTCTCGTATTCCTTTTCTTTGCCTCTATCCCGGTATATTTCCTTTTCAAGTATACAGCATCTGTCCATGCCCTCCCACCATTCATTATGGCCCGGTGCTGTCCCTGATCCCCACCTTCTGGCTATGTCCCTTTTTGCAATCATAAAACCTAGGTTAATCAGTAGATTTTGATATTGTGTGTGGTTGGTTTGGCCCCATACCCCCCCCCAAAGGTGTAGTTTCTGGTTTTAGTTCTAGAGTGTTCCCCATTGCGCTTTCCAGGGCCTTCCCTACTTCCCTCCAGAATCTGGCAGTCTTGGGGTAGCTCCATTGGGTGTGTTAAAATGTGCCAATGTCCCCACAACCTCCAAGACAGTTAGCATTTACTGCCCTCCCTATTTTATAAAGCAAGGATCTTGTGTAGTATACCTGGTGCAGTATATTAAGTTGTATTAATTTGAGCAATGTTGGGATAGCTACCGCAGCTGGGAACATAAGCGTTTCTGCCCATTCTGACTCCTCCAGCTCCCTACAGTCTCTTTTCCACCTCTCCACAAATTAGTTAATGAGGGTTGTGTGTTTCTTATAATTGTACCATATGTCAGTGATATTAGTTTCTTGTTTTATCTCGACCTCCAGGACTCTCAACTCCAATGGAGCGCTTTCCTGTATTGCCTCCTCTACGGTGATACCTTGGTTCAGGGCTGCCCATAGCCGGGCATATTGTAACCATTGTGTGTCTGACATGGAATGCCATTTTTGTGTAGTGGTTTCCTACACTCTCTCTCATCTTGATCATCTTTGTCCTTGTGAGTACAGCATTAGGTGCCAACACTTGGTGAAAAGTGACCTGATTTCTTGGAAGGTGTTTTGGTGACTTGGCTGTGCTTCTCATTCTTCACGTATTGTGTCTCTCAGGATGCTTCTTCAGGATTTCTTCTTACCTTAACATCAAGAGATGGATTTTACTACATAACTGTTGATAGATACTCTCTCTCCATGTCTATTCCTACTTGCTCTTTATTGGCTCCAGATTCCTGCCATCCGTTTTGAAATTGTCAGAGAACTGAAACTGTCAATACTAGCTTACTATTTCCTATGGTTGCTTATTGCAAATGTCCTACAGCATCATTTGACTTTCTAACATTGTATTAATATAAACTTTATCTCAACAATACTGGCACTTATTCTAACACTACTACTATGCATGTATTTAGTGTGTTTCACCACCCGTTTTATTTTTAACATTATTTTTCCATAGGTTACTGATTTCTTTTGCCAGGCATTTTATTGGATGTTTAAGTTTTTTTCCATTTTGGGTCTTTTATGTTAATTGGTTGTCAAAATTGTTTTATTCACAACATACCTTGTTAATACAAGATTCACCAGTTCTAAGTTTTTTTCTACTTCAAAATACAAAATATTTCCCCACCTATGTTTTTCCTACCTTCGCCAGGTGAACCAATAATTGGGTGGTCTAGGTGGTAAAAGTTTTTATAAGCTTTCTAAAAAGGGTTTTGGGTCTAGTCTCTCTCCTGAAAAGAAAATGTTAATGTTAATACCTTGCTCGGGAAGGAGGGTCAAGAGACATTTGAGTGTCTACCTGGTTTTTCAGATGATGACTTTGATTCTACATCTTCTACCATATATTAATATATTAATTTGATATTGCTTTGAAGAAACTTGACAGATATATTTTTGCCTAGACTGTCTACCATTTTTTTATGCTACCATTTCGGCATAAGGGAACAAGTTGGAGATGAAATAGTCTATGTTACAGCATTAAGAAAGCTTGCTTCCAGTTGTAATTTTAGTGACGCAATTGAGAAAAGGAGAAGGACCAGTTTATATTGAAGTGTAACAATGATAAAGGCAGAGATGAACTGTTGTTAAACGATGTCCCCAAGCTTAATGAGTTTCTTACCAAAGCAAATATGTTGAGTTTTCTATGGCAAAGGTGTGAAAGAGGTATGCAAAAACAAACCTAGTGTTTCCTTTGTGCAAAAGGTCACTTCTAAATGTAAACCTGTCTGAAGACCTACCTATTTTCTGAGATTCAAAACTTTATGTTTCAGGTGTGATAATCCCAACCATTTAGTCAACAATAAAGACTGCCCTGCAATCAAAATTGTTTTCAAAGCATGTGGTAAAAAGAGACATTTTGCCAAGTGCTGTAAATACTTTATGAGTAGAAATAATGTTAATTAAATCATATCTGAGAATACAGATTTGGTTCTACAAATTGTCAATGATATAAATTGTATATCCAAATGATATAAATTGTAAATCTAAGATTCCTTGTGAACACCCTTCTGACCTAGTTTCACTGAACAGTACCACTGTGTGTATGATGAGCATTTCTGGAGCTTGCCTCTCTATAATTTCAGATCAAAAATGTATTTGGTATTTAAAAAATAAAGTGATTTTACATGAGACATTTGTTTATTTGTTGAGCTATGGTTGTAAACTGTCTGACTTGATTTAATATTTGGATGTGAACACAGAATTTAGAGGGAACCGCACCCTAGGAAGGATCTATGTACTGGGTAAAAGGTAATAACATGTTTAATTGTTCTCACCAGCAGTTATTGGGAATTTATTAGGACCCTAAATCTGATCTAGCTTTAGTGCATACGATCAATTCTAGTGATTTACTCTCCAATAAGTTGCATCAAAAATGTATTTTCCTGATGCGTTCTCTAATAAAGTGGGGTGTGTACATAGATTACATTTGTTTTAACCCTAATATGATTCCAGTCACTTGCAAAGTAAGGGACATACCTATTTCATTAAAACTTAAAACACAAAGTTAAGAAAGAGTTAAAACAAACTTTGTGCTGAGAATATAATTGAAGATTTTGAAGCCCTGAGTAGTTAGCACATGTGGTTGTAGCTTTCTAAGCCCATTGGAGAGATCAGACTATGGGGGTCATTCTGACTCCCGCCGGCCGCGGTAACCGCAGGGCCGGCGGGAGCCGCCAGAATACCGCTGCGCGGTCAAAAGACCACCGCGGGTATTCTGGGTTTCCCGCTGGGATGGCAGGCGACCGCCAGAAGGCCGCCCGCCAGCCCAGCGGGAAACACCCTTCCATGAGGATGCCGGCTCCGAATGGAAGGGGTGCGACGGGTGCAGTTGAACCCGTCGCGATTTTCAGTGTCTGCATGGCAGACACTGAAAATCATGGTGGGGCCCTGTTACGGGGGCCCCTGCAGTGCCCATGCCCCACGACACCCCATACCGCCATCCTGTTCCTGGCGGCCAAAACCGCCAGGAACAGGATGGCGGTATGGGGGTCGGAATCCCCATGGCGGTGCAGCAAGCTGCGCCGCTATGGAGGATTCCCCAGGGCAGCGGAAAACCGGCGGTACACCGCCGGTTTTCCGTTTCTGACCGCGGCTGTACCGCCGCGGTCAGAATGCCCTTGGGAGCACCGCCAGCCTGTTGGCGGTGCTCCCGCGGTCGTTGACCCTGGCGGTCAATGACCGCCAGGGTCAGAATGACCCCCTATGTGTGGATTTAAGAGAGCTCAATGAAATAACAGTGTAAGACAGTTTTCCTTTACCTAATATGACAGAGATGATTAACATGCTGTCTGAAGCAAGATAATTTGTTACAGTGAAATTAATGCCTGCCTATCATTAGGTCAGCTCGACTGAAGATTGAAAAGACCTCACCACGATGATGACTCCAATTGGACTACAGGTTTAACTGCATGCTGTTTGGTTTGCTTAACTGCTACAGTGTTTTACAGGTTAATGACTTCTTTGTCAAGACATTTGTCTATCATTAACTTTTTTTCTAGAGGATGTTCTCATCTATATTAGCACACTTGATAATCACATGAACTCAATTTTACTCTACATTTAATCAGGATTTTGACAGTAAGTCCAGTGCTAGCCAGAAAAGGTTTTTCTTTTGTTTAGCATGATGAGTGTGTACATGAGTTTAATAATATCAAAAAATGTTTGGCAAAGGATCAGTGCTAAAAGGGTTTTTTGCTAGGTTTGCCCTGCAGAATTATGACTGATGCAAGTAAAAATGGCTTGGTGCAGTGTTGAAACAAGTTCAGGGTGGTCACTATACTCACCATTGCTTTTACTTCTAGACTAAAAGGGGCATAAAGTATATATTCAAGCACTGGGAAAGAGGCTTTGGCTGTATATTGGGTCATTTAGGAGTTCAAGCAATTTCTGTGAGGTACAATGTTCTACAAACATTCTGATCACAAACCTCTTTGTGAAGTCTTTGCCAAAAAAGGTTTAGACTCTAGGTCCCTCATTACGACCCTGCCTGCCACGGTTGGACCGCCACCAATGTGGTGGTCCAACAGCCACATTACAACTGTGGCAGTTGCACCACAGTCAGACCACCAGCACCGCCACTTCTCCACTCGAGGGGCTTGCGGTGCTGGTGGTCCTAATCTGCCAAGGCAGCGCTCCCCCAGCTTTTATACGGTGACAGCTATCCTGTCCGCTGAAATCTAAATCCCATTATGGGCAATAGGATTTAGATTTTGCCAGATGGGACAGCCGTCACCCTTATGACAGAGTAACCCATCCATTGAGTTTTAAATCAGGCCCTAAGTGATAAAACAAAGAAACTGATGGTCACTCATATGGTTGCAAAGAATCCTGGAAGGGTCTTGGGATAAGTTGGCTTTCAATGTTGTGGAACCTTTGACATTGAACGTCGGACGTATATATCTATTTGCTCACATGGATATGTATTCCTGAAGCCTGAAATAACTGTGATGAAGGCATTCCCATTGCTTCTGTCATTAAATTTCTTCCAGAGGTCTTTGTGACAGAGAGTAGTCCCAAATGTTTGTTAAGTGACCATGATGTAACTTAAAGTCTGAGGCCATGACAAAGTATCTAAATTCAAGGAGTATCGCTCAAAATAAGTGTGCATTGTAACACCCATAAAAGAAGGGCATGAATGAGAGGTTCAATAGAACCCCGTAGAAAAGTATTCAACTCTCAAAGGACACGGGGGAAATTGGAAAAAGGTGATTTTTGAAAATGCAGCACCATACCGGCTTACTTCATGCTCCACTACTGGTGTGACACCATTTGATACATTTCACAGCAGGAAGTCTTGTACTTTGGTGTGTCCTCCTTGAGTGTGTTCATAGGTAAAAGGTTTAGAAGTTATGAGTAAGTAAAGGAAGAATTTTGTGAAGGACCGAAGAATAGAGCAACAACGTAAGAGAAAATAGTACAATGATGGGAGCAAGGCTGCAAAGCAGTTGAATCTTAAGGAGGATGATTTTGTTTGCTTTAGGTTGCCTTGGATCTTACAAATATAGGGCCAGATGTACAGAGCCTGTTTGCATTTCTTAACGGTCCAAATCGGTATTTCAGGACATTAAGAAATGCAAACTCGCCTTTTCTAATGTACAAAGCTCTTTAAGAAATCGCACATTGTGATTTCTACTCTATAGAAATCACAATTTGTGATTCCCAGAATAGGAAATGCAAATAGGGATTTTGTGTTTGTATTTCCTATTCTGATGTACCATGCATTTCCACAATGCGATATGGGTATTTTGGAGATGCAATTACCACTGTCTTGAAGTTGGTGGTAACCAGGTGCAATTTCAAAAAAGCACCCCAAGGTGCTTTTTTATAATTGCAATGTAGCACACACATGCCCCTTAGGCATGTGTACTCTACAGGTGCACCCCTATTTTTGGGGTGCACCAAGGGGGGTCTTTTTCTCATTGCCACCCCTTGTTTTGCATTTCCTAAATAGCCATTTCTTAGTAAGAAATGGCTATTTAGGAAATACAAAACTGGCCCATTGACTCAAATGCAACAGGGATTTCTTAATACCGATTTCCTAATAGCGATTCCTGCTTTGTAGGAATCGCTGTTAGGAAATCAGTATCATTCTACATAGCATTTTGCATTTCTTGAACAGCGATTTCTATGAAGTCGCTCTTTAAGAAATGCAAAATTGCATATTCGTACATCTGGCCCAGAGTGATTCTCAGAAAGTCATAAAGAAGTACAGGAATTCTGTCAATTTAATAAAAGAACGAGTTTGGAATTTCAACAGGATTGTTGATAATTCAAAGTAAATTGTTCACTTCTGTTATTTGTTATATTTATTGCATGTTGTCCAATTTATTTGTCATGTTTACCTTTTAATTATGCTAGTTTGTATTGGGAACATATATGTTTTCTTAGATTTTCCTTTTGTGTCTGATTATGTGTGAGCATGTCCTTGTTTGTTTCACTTTTGGTTCTGCTGGATGAAATTGTCTTGTCCGTTTGGTGTATGGAAGATATGTGGTAATCTTCCTTTGGTATTGTCATGAGAGCAGTGAACTCATTTGTTTCTGACCTTCCTTGTGTGTTCTATTGAGAATGTTTCCATATGAAAAGGTGATTCAGTTGTTGCTGTACACTATTGGCTGCTGGATGTGTACCTGTGCATGGGGTACCATTTCATCATGAAATAAATACTTTCATTTGGATCTCAAAGGAATTGCCTTCCTGCCTATTTATATTTGGATGAGTACCAACTACAATGCTCTTTGTACAAACACCGTATAGATATCATTCATCTGAACCAAGACCCTTACAAAGATAATTTATTTCAATTGGATTCATGGATGTATGAGACCTCAGCCTCAGATCATGCCCTAGCCACCACTCCTGGCTAGAAAAAGCCATATGTCCTTTGCTTTGAAAAGGAAGACAGAGATAGGGATGTTATATTTAAAGAGAGCCTCACAGTCTGCCAGCTAGATCATGATTCGTCAAACATGCTCTCCTCCTTGGCTGCAAAACTAAATTCTCAGCCACCTGTTCACTCAGCTGCAACCTCACCCACCATCCCCTGGGGTCAGGCAACAGATTTGTCAATTTACATGCTCATTCATCCCCCCTGTTCTACTATACATGTTCCAATACTACTTTAATCTCTGGGCAGAACAACCTAAATGCCCTGATAAGGAGCTATTTTTTGCCTCTTGTGTAGTATTTAGAATGACCCAATTCAAATCTGGCCCCTGTCAGAAAAGCAAGGCAGCGTTATCATCACACTGTTATGGATGCCTATAACGTGGCTATGGCTTGGGTAGGTACCTGGCTGTTTCTTTGCTTTCGTGACCTGTATTTTTATGTGCAGGCCAGTAAAAATAATGAGAAAACTGAGAAATGTGATATTTTTCCCATAAACCTAAAACTGCAAACAGATAATAAAACTGACATGTATATGGTATGATTATTAATTGATTTGTATTACATTTCTGCTTAGCCCTCCTCCCACCCCCTTTGCCATTGCACATTGTCTGTCCTAGAATGTTGAGGAATGCATAGTCCTATGGTGAAGGGGGAACAACATTCTGATGATGTTGATCCTTGTGTTTCGTTCTCTTCATTAAAACATTCTCATGTCACTACTTCTTGCCTGGTCTATAACTAATTCAAAACTGATGAAAGGGGACCAGGCTGATTGCCAGCAGTGATCAGAGATTGGGCGACAGCAGCATAACAGACCCAGCTGGATGAAACCAATAGAGGAGCACGTTTGCATGTGTGGGTCAGCACGTACATTTCCTCAGGCACGCCTCCCAGACAAAGAGCACACCTTGCCTTGAGCCTCAGAAGCACTGAAGGGACCTTAGAGTGCTGTTATTTTTCCCTGCCCATTGCCCTGCCTTACTAGCAATACCCCATTCCCCTGACAGAGATGTTTGCATGAACATCTTCTCACACTGTTTCAATTCTCGCTTGGCTCCAGAGGGGCAATTTTCTTTTCAAGTCACTACAATGAAAAATATGCATTCCAGCCAGCGATTGGACATTTTGAAGTGGTGAGTTTCAGAGTACTGACTTGAAGGGATTTTTCTTTCATTGCTACCATGCATTGTGTCTCCCAGTCGTCTGCCCTATTTGGAGCTTCTACATGTGAACAGTCTCGGGGCCAGATGTAGCAAAGTCCGATTTTGCGAATCGGAAATTGCGAGTTGGTGTGATTCGCAATTTCCGATTCGCAAAATCGGATGCAGTGCGGTGTCTCAGACACCGACTGCGAGTCGGTATGGGGTCGCAAAGACCCACCTCATTAATATTAATGAGGTGGGTTGCATTTTGCGACCCCATAGCGAGTCCCTGCGCTCACAGGGATGGTGGCCTGCTGAAGTCAGCAGACCTCCATGTCTGTGACTGCTTTTTAAATAAAGCAGTTTTTTTTTATTTTGCAGCCCGTTTTCCTTAAAGGAAAACGAGTTGCAAAATAAAAAAAATAACGAAACCATTTGGTTTTGGTTTTTCTGAGTAGGCAGTGCTCTGCTCTGAAAACCCCTTTTTGGCAACATTCACAAAGGGGAAGGGGTCCCATGTGACACTGGTGGTAACTGCGAATTGCTTTGCATTCGCGGTCACAAAGCAATTTAGCATAGCGATGCGAGTCGCATTCACAATTTGCGAGTCGGTACCGACTCTCAAATTGTGAATGAGCATCGCAAACGGCATTTTGCATGGCGCGAACTGCAATTTTCGCAGTTTGCACCATGCAAAATGTTTGCTACATCCGGCCCTTGGTTCTGTAAAAAAAAAAATGATATAATACAGGGATTCCATAGTCTTCGTATTTCCTCATTAACTCTTCGTGTGGGTTCTGTTTGTGATGTATGGTGTGTTCTTCTTCAGTACGCTTGCATTAACCATTTTCAATAATTCCTAGTAATCTCTTGTTATTTTCTCCCTCTCCATCATTCAATTGGACCTGCCAAATAAATCGGAAAGAAGAGTTTTTAATCTACTTAATTGTGAGTGATGCTGATGAAATGGCAGTGGAGAGAAGGAAATATATTCTCCTACATCTTCTAGGTTCTGAAGGGCAAAACATATTTGTATTGCGATCCAATATCAAGGCTCCTGAAGGACAAAATTGGTATGATGAATATGAAGAAGTGATATTGACATCAGAGTAATCTTTCAAACATATTATTTATTAGTCAATGTTTGAAAAGGTATCATTTTTACACCACATGTCAAAGAGAAAATGAGAGCTTTGTTGATTTTCTGACGTCAGTAAGGAGTCTATCTAATATATGCAGTTTTGGTGTTATCACTGATGAAAGGATCAGAGATCAGTTGATCATTACTACAAACAATAAGCATTTTCAAGAACATCTTTGAGTAACAGTAGATCCATCATTTAATGAAGTGATTAAATCTTCCACCACAATTAAACAGTCCAGACAAGTTGAAAAAGACAATGAAGCGTGCTATACCAACAGTAAACCCAACAAAGTCAAATTTAAGAAGCACTGAAACTCCGTTTTATTTCTGTTATATGTGTGGCAGTAACTACCATGTGGCCCATTTCAGAGGGTATTCTGCAGTCAACAAGGTATGCAGTATCTGCAAATGCCTAGGACATTTTGCTAGCACAGATCTCAGGGGGAGCTGCCACTGATACAGAAATAGATGAGGAAAAGGTTAATTGTAAGGGGATTATGTTAATGGTGCCAGATGATGATGAATCAATCAATGGAAAGTCTCCCAAGCCCCTAATGTGTGCTCTATCTTTTTCAGAGTTCCCATAACCCTAATTGTAGACTCTGGCTCACCATTCACCATCATCTCTAAGGAGATATCAGAGTATTTATTTTACATGAAAGAGAACTAGATTTTCAGCACTCAACGTTAGAGCAGTGACTTATATGGCAATAGAATAAGGTGATCATTACAACATTGGCGATAAAAGCCGCTTATCGCCGTGCAGAAGACCGCTAACACAGCGCCGCGGAATACCGCCACTGCCATTATGACCCACAGCTCGGAATCCACCAAAACCTAGACACCCACATAAGTCCACCACACCAAAGGTCAGTGATAAACTGGCGATAACAAAACAACCACCGTCACACCAACAGGAATACGCCCACACTATCACGACCCACGAATCCACGTGGCGGTCTTTCAACCGCGGTACTCCATTGGCGGTACACACCGCTGCGCTCAAAATACATACACTCTTACAAAACACATCCACATTGGACAATTCCAAATACACACACCTGATACACATACACACACCACTCCCACACATCCAAAACAATATAAAACACACACCCACATCACCCACAAACCCTTACAACAACAATTGCGACAGAAGGCCAGAGAGAGACACCACCAGAAAGAACAATAGCATCCACAGGCACTCAACACCATCACTCACACAACATCCACGCACCTCACACAACACACCTCTAAATATCACCCCACACATCACAACACACACCACCCCACACATCACCCACACCACCCCATGGCACCACAAAGACACCCCAGGTTTTCTGAGGAGGAGCTCAGGGTCATGGTGGATGAAATCATCCAGGTAGAGCCACAGCTATTCGGATCACAGATGCAGCACACCACCATAGCTAGGAAGATGGAGCTATGGCGAAGAATCGTGGACAGTGACAACGCAGTGGGACAGCACCCAAGAACTAGGAATGACATCAGGAAGAGATGGAACGACCTACAGGGGAAGGTGTGTTTCATGGTCTCAAGACACCAGATTGCGGTTCAGAGGACTGGCGGCGGACCCCCACCTCCTCCCCCAGAACTCACAACATGGGAGGA
Source organism: Pleurodeles waltl (assembly GCF_031143425.1). Taxonomy (NCBI): domain Eukaryota; kingdom Metazoa; phylum Chordata; class Amphibia; order Caudata; family Salamandridae; genus Pleurodeles; species Pleurodeles waltl. The sequence continues at coordinate 1,014,066,824 of NC_090449.1, forward strand.
GCAGATCTTGGCTATACTGCATCCTGAGGGCCTAGCAGGAGTACCTGGAGGAATGGACTCTGGTAAGTCAAATCTTTCACTACTTCATCCCCCACCCACCTGCATGCTATCACATACCCCCACCCTCGCCCTCACCCCCATCACTCCAACTCTTCACATATGTCCCAATATCACAACCCACACATCCCAAACCCAAGCCCTGCATGTAACACCAAAGCATGGACACCCATCACCCAAGCATGTCCACTGCATATACCCATACACCCCCCTAAACCATTATCACACAAGGTCCCACTCAAGAATGCAAGCACTGGGGTACAGGGTCACCCACCCATTGCACACCATGGCACACACAGATGCAATAATCATGCTTTTACACCCCTGCAGGACCCCTACCCAAAGTCACTGGACAGGAGGGTCCAGACATTTCCACTCCACCCACAGAAGAGGCCCACAGTGATGACAGCAGCTCCTTCCAACTGGATCAAGATGACCAGCCCGGCCCATCTGGGACCTCGGGACAGTCGGTTCCCCTCACACTGGCACAGGCCACTACAGAGCTTCCCCCCACTGGAAACACCAGCACAGCACCCACCCAGCGGGCCCATACCTCTGTTCCCAGGACACGTCAGCAGCAGTGTGTCCACCACTACAGGGAACCCAGGCTAACCCACCAACCCAAGAACACCAGGGACCTGGGGGCAGTGGTAGTGGGCACACGGTTCAGGGGACAGAGGCCCAGGGAAACAGGGGAACTGGGAGGGCTGCTGAGCGACAGGGGAGGACAGGCCCAGGGAACACATTCTCCACGAGGCCCTCTCCAACATCATGGGAGCATAACACCATTTCCAGGAGACGATGGCAACGGTACTGGCCAAGTTTCAGGAGACCCAGCGGCTGCAGGAGGAACAGTATTTGGGGTTCAGGGAGGAACTCAAATCCATCAATTCCACCATGGGCACCATTGTAGGGGTGCTGAGGGAACTCGTTAACACCAGGAGGGACACTGTGGGACAACAAGGGGCCCCTGACACTAGCCTGGACGATGAACTGCCCACCACCTCCGCCGGCGCTAGTGGACAGGAGGCACCGCCACAGGACCACGACACCAGCACCCCACCCCCTGCAGATGGAGAACCACCCCGCAAACGGTCCCTGAGATCCAGGACAAAGACAGAGAACAATGCCAAGACCCCCACCAAAAATTAGACCCCCCTGATTGTCATTCTTCTGTCCCACTTTGTCACCCTGTCCATACTTAAACTGCCCCAGCTCCACTTCCTATGCCCCTTTGGACAATGCTCCTGTGAGACTAATAGACTGGACTCTGACATTCCTCCACCATCACCCCTGACCATTTTACAACCCCCTCCAATATTTAGCACTTAAATAAACACCCTTGAATCACAAAACAATCTGGAGTCAGTCTGTGCTTTCACAAATGTGTATTTGCAATAACTGAGGAAAATAGCAATGTCTATTCTATTGTCAACGTACCTATGTCACACAGCTCGAGTCGAAGAGGTAACATAGCAGAGGTCACACAGTGGGACCCACATCTGTGAAATGGAAAGGCAAAGTGACAATTCAGGGTCCATACACTGGGTGAAAGTGCTAGACAGGTGCTAGGTAGAAGAATTAAATCAGATGTAGCAGGCAGTGTTGTCTTCTTACCTGTGTCTCACTGGAAGTATTGCTGGATCACCATGTTCCTGTTGTCTATGTCCTCTTCTTCTGCTTCCTCGTCTTCACTGTCCACAGGCTCCACAGCTGCCACAAGACCTCCATCTGGACCATCCTCCTGCAGGAAAGGCACCTGTCATCGCAAAGCCAAGTTGTGAAGCATACAGCAGTCCACGATGATCTGGCACATCTTCTTTGGTGAGTAGAATAGGGAACCACCTGTCATATGGAGGCACCGGAACCTGGCCTTCAGGAGGCCGAAGGTCCTCTCTATAATCCTCCTAGTTCGCCCATGTGCCTCATTGTAGCGTTCCTCTGTCTTTGTCCTGGGATTCCTCACTGGGGTCAGTAGCCGAATATGTGACAGAACAACTAGGTCCTAAACAACAATAGCCTAAACCACTACTGCTAAACAACTAAAAAGTCTCTACAACTAAGTACTAAACAACTACTGTCTGAACAACTATTGTGTCTGAATAACAATTGCCTGAACAACTAATATATATATATATATTCTAAACAACTAATAAACCATAAAAATCAAAAGGAAAACCTTACCTTAAAATTAGTTGTTCAGGCAACTGTTATTCAGGCACAATTGTTGTTTAGACAGTAGTTGTTCAGTACTTAGTTGTAGAGACTTTTTAATTGTTTAGCAGTAGTGGTTCAGGCAAGTAGTGGTTTAGACCTAGTTGTTCAGGATGTTTCCCTCAGTAGCCATGACAGGTTGGGGTAACCAGAGTCACCTGCAAATGGCGAGGGACAACTGTTAGACACACACTAACTCCTAGGGACATCCCCAGACACCTAGTCACACTGTATTGGGTCCATGTCCTCACCTAATTGCCACACACGGTGCCTCTGGAGTTGCCCCATCACATAAGGCATGCTGCTATTCCTCAGAATGTAAACTTCTGATGGATACAACTACCTGTGGATTCCTCACCTCATGAATACTCCCATGGCGCCAGCATTCGACGGAAATCTTCTTACTAGTCTCTGCACGTCGACGAGGACGTCACTGTCTCGCACGCGACGCCGTCTGACGTCATACAGGCAATAAGAGGTCCTCGACGACGTGCGGACGTCAGTTCCCTTTTTTCCGTGCATTCGAAACGGTTATCTTCGAGGGAGCAACTGTTACTCTTGCGGTTACAGTGTATATCTTGCTGCGTACTTCTTCTCTGTGGAAATAATGTCGCAGAGAAAGTCTGGATTTAAGCCTTGTCGTGAGTGTGGAGGCAAGATGTCGGTGACGGATCCTCATTCCGATTGCCTTTGGTGTTTGAGCTCCGACCACGACGTCTCGACTTGTGATTCGTGTCAGCACATGAATCCGAAGGCCATTAAAGAACGCGAGGCGAAGCTGTTTATGGCCAAGTCAAAGGAGAAGCATCACAAGAAAAAGTCTTCTCCAAGACATCGGCGTCATCGAGACTCCCGGCGCCGTAGAGAATCTCGGCGTCATTCAAGGGAGGCTCGTTCCAGGTCTCCGGATCGGCGCCGGAGGACATGGGAGGTCAGCCCCACGGTGACGCCGCATCCTTCGACGCCGTTGCTCTCTCCGACGTCTCCAACTTCGCCTGGACAGGCGTCGGTGATTGAGGTATTGGAGCCTCAGGTGTTTTCTCCGGCGCAGACGCCGAGGCCGGCGTCGGGGTCGCCTCCGAGTCAGGCACCCCAGTATCCGGCTTTTCCCACCCCTGGAGCCGATAGTTCCGCATTCTTGAATGCGATGTATGCCATCTTCCAACAGATGGCTCCAGGGGGTGCTCCGGCTGGGCCTTTGGCCTTTTCTTTGGGTGATCCTGCGCCTCTTCGGCCGGCACCCTTTATGCCCTTTCTCCCGTTTGGGAACGTGGGCTCGACGCCAGTGTCGGCGCCGGTGGCCGCTCCGATGGCTTCGGAGGGATTGGCCCCAGGGATTTCCATCCCGTCGACGTCGAGATTTCGGCCTGTGACTCCGGTGGGTCCATCCGTTTCATCTGCTCTTCAGTCGGCGCCGAAGTTACCTGTGGCGCCGGATGCGGCGTCGGTGGCTTTGGAAGATCGGCGCCGATCTCCGAGTTCGGCGGAGGTGTTGTCGACTCCGCGGATTGAGCAACGACTGCATTCAAGGAGGCGTGCACTCCGGGTACTAGAGGAGCAGGAGTACCAACGAGCCCTAGAGGAAGGAGAGCTAGAGGACTCGGGTGATGGGCTGCGTGGACTGGAGTCGGCCAGTGGGCTGGACACTTCCCCTGAGTGGGACCTTTCGTCCCCGGGGGAATATACCGAGGAAGCTGCTTCCTTTCATACAGTGGTACGGAAGGCAGCTAGTTTTTTGGACCTGCCTTTGCCGGTGGTGGAGGCGAAACAAAACCTTTTGACAGAGGTGTTGCATCCGGCCTCAGCCGCGGCGGAGCCTCTATTACCTTTTAATGACGCTCTGCTGGATCCGGTTTTAGAGGTGTGGAAGAAGCCGGCATCTTCCCCAGCAGTTCACAGAGCCGTGGCCAGGAGGTATCGGACGGCTCCAACTGATCCTGGTTTCCTATCTAGGCACCCTACGCCGGAGAGCTTGGTTGTGCAGGCCTCCTGTTCGTCCAAATCAGCGCCTGGTTCTTTCCCGACGGTGCCTGGGGACAGAGACTCAAAAAAGCTAGAGGCGCAGTCGAAGAAGATTTTTTCGTCCTGCAGTCTGGCGTTAAAAGCCACTAATGCGACCTGTATCCTGGGGAGGTATATTCATGCTCTGATGGATGACATCTCCTCTTCGTTTACAGAGCTTCCCCAGGGTCTTTTGGATCTTGTCTCTGATGCCCAGGCTGCTGCGACCCAAATTATCCAGACGGGACTGGATACCACCGACTCGGTAGCCAGAGCAATGGGCACAACTGTGGTGGAAAGGAGACAGGCCTGGCTACGTAACTCGGGCTTTTCGGCAGATGTACAGTCCACATTGTTGGATCTCCCGTTTGATGGGGACAAACTGTTTGGGGCTAAGGCTGATTCGGCCTTGGAACGTTTTAAGGAGAGCAGGGCCACGGCTAAGTCGTTGGGACTCCAAGCTCCTTCTTCCACGGCCTCTTCCAGATTCTTCAGGAGGTTTCGTGGATTTGGGCGTGGCTCTTCCTCCTCTTCCTTTCGGGGAAGATATCAGCAACCTGCCTCTTCCCACCCCTATAGATCTTTTAGGGGGAGGGGTAGGGTCCGCACCAGGGGAGCCTCTCAGCAGCACTCTGCCTCTTCCTCATCCTCTGGCGGGGTGCAGCAGGGGAAGCAGCCTTAGGCTTCCACCATTTCCCACTCACTCCTCTCCTGTAGGGGGAAGATTACAGCATTTTCTCACCAAATGGGAGACTGTTACGTCGGACACTTGGGTTCTCAGTGTTGTGGGAAAAGGCTACACCCTTCCCTTTCGGGAGTTTCCGCCCCTCATCCCGCCCCGCCCTTCGTATTGTTCACAAGAACACCTCCTGTTGCTAGAACAGGAGGTAGAAGTCCTCCTTTTAAAGGGCGCGGTGGAGTCGGTCCCGGAGCAGGAAAGGGGTCAAGGAGTTTACTCAAGGTATTTCCTGATTCCCAAGAAGGATGGTCGTTTGAGACCAATTCTGGACCTGAGGATCTTGAATTGGTTCCTCAAGCAGGAAAAGTTCAAGATGCTGACCCTAGCACAGGTGCTTTTGGCGTTGAACATGGAAGACTGGATGGTGTCTGTCGACTTGCAGGATGCTTACTTTCATATCCCGATACTCAAGTCACACAGGAAGTATCTCCGGTTTGTGGTGGGATCGCAACACTACCAGTTTGCGGTCCTTCCGTTTGGTCTTACTTCAGCACCTCGAGTCTTCACGAAGGTGATGTCGGTGGTTGCGGCAGAGCTCAGAAGGAAGGGGATAGCAGTATTCCCTTACTTGGACGATTGGTTGATCAAAGCCAAGTCCCCGGAGCTTGTGTTGCGTCATCTGCAGTCAACAACCCAGTTGTTGTTCGACCTGGGCTTTTCGGTGAACGAGCCCAAATCTCACCTGGAGCCCTCTCAGCGTCTCCTGTTCATAGGGGCAGTACTGGATACGACATTGGGTCGGGCCTTTCCTCCGCCTCAGCGGATTCAAGATATTCAGGATTTGGTTCCAATGTTTTGAAATGGAGCGGTAGTTCCAGTCCTCAAGGTCCTTCGTCTGCTCGGTCTTTTTGCCTCCTGCATTCTGTTGGTCACGCATGCTCGCTGGCACATGAGGGCTCTTCAGTGGTGCCTCCGAAGGCAGTGGTCTCAACACAGAGGGGATCTAGAGGGTACTGTCAAGATCTCCAGAGATGCTGCTGTGGATTTGAAGTGGTGGATTGCAAGCAACAATCTTTCACAAGGAAAACCGTTCCAGCAGTCGCCACCAGTGGCCACAGTCATAACGGATGCTTCCACTCTAGGGTGGGGAGCTCATCTGGGGGATCTGGAGATCAAAGGTCTTTGGTCTCCAGAGGAACAGATTTTTCACATCAATCTGTTAGAGTTACGGGCTGTACGTCTGGCTCTCAAGGCCTTCCTCCCTTCCCTTGGTGGTCAGTCGGTACAGGTCCTAACGGACAATACTACCACGATGTGGTACATAAACAAGCAGGGAGGAGTGGGGTCGTACCTTCTCTGCAGAGAAGCTCTTCGACTATGGTCCTGGGCAAAGGACCATCGGATTTGCTTGATAGCAAACCATCTGGCCGGAGTCTTGAACGTGCGTGCGGACAGTCTCAGTCGCCACTTCTCGGCAGACCACGAGTGGCGTCTCCATCCAGATCAAGTCCGTTTAATCTTCCAGAAGTGGGGGTTTCCTCGGGTAGATCTGTTCGCCACTCGAGAGAACGTGCATTGTCCGTTGTTCTGCAGCCTTCAGTATCCGATGCAGGAAGCGTTGGGGGACGCGTTTCAAATGACCTGGTGCGGCCAGTTGCTTTACGCGTTTCCTCCCATACCCTTGATTCCTCGAGTATTGAGGAAGATTCGCCAAGACCGGGCTCTAGTAATCGTAATAGCTCCGGATTGGCCAAGGAGGGTGTGGTACTCCGACCTTCTCCAACTCTCAACGTGCCCGCCGCTCCGTCTCCCTTTCAGGGCAGACCTCCTCTCGCAGTCGCAGGGGCAGGTTCTACACCCCAACCTCCAGAGTCTGCACCTACATGCCTGGAGATTGAACGGGGCAACCTGAGTTCCTTCTCTCTCCCGCCTGAGGTAGTGGATGTTATATTAGCGGCCAGGCGACACTCCACTAAATCTATCTACGCTAATAGGTGGTCTAAATTTGTTGCGTGGTGTGGAGAGAGGCAGATTGATCCTTTACAAGCTCATCTATCGGACGTTTTGTCTTTTGCTCTATCTCTGGCGCAGAAAGGTTGTGCAGTGGCTACCATTAAAGGTTATTTATCGGCCTTGTCAGCCTTCATATGTCTTCCAGACCAACCATCTTTATTTAAATCCCCTATTGTTATCAGATTCTTGAAAGGTCTTCTAAATCAATATCCTCCAAAGCCATTCGTTATGCCGCAATGGGATTTGTCCTTAGTCTTGACTTTCCTTATGGGGTCCCCTTTTGAACCTATGCATTCTTGCCCCTTGAGGTATTTGTTTTTAAAAACAGTCTTCCTGATAGCTATAACATCAGCAAGGAGAGTGAGTGAGTTGCAGGCCTTATCAGTAAAACCCCCTTATACAACTTTTTATGGGGATAAGGTGGTGTTGAGGACCAAGGCTGCTTTCCTCCCGAAGGTTGTTTCACCCTTCCATTTGGCTCAGGCAATTACTTTGTCCACGTTCTATCCTCCGCCTCATCCTTCCAAAGAGGAAGAAAGACTGCACCGTCTGGATCCAAAGAGAGCGTTGAGCTTCTTTATCGATAGAACAAAGGATTTCAGGCTGGAGGATCAGCTGTTTATTGGATACGTGGGCAAGAGGAGAGGAAAGGCAGTCCACAAGAGAACACTATCCAGGTGGGTTGTTCTTTGCATTAAAATATGTTACTCTTTGGCAAAGAAGGATCCTCCTGAGGGCATTAGAGCTCATTCCACCAGAGCTAAGTCGGCCACTTCGGCCTTAGCCAGAGGTGTTCCTGTGGTCGACATCTGCAAGGCCGCAACTTGGTCGTCCCTTCACACTTTTGCAAAACATTACTGTTTAGATTCTGAGGTTAGAAGGGACGGCCATTTTGCACGGTCAGTGCTGCAGGATTTCTTGGTTTGACCATTTAGGCACCCACCGCCGGGCGTGGTACTGCTTTGGGACTCTATTCATGAGGTGAGGAATCCACAGGTAGTTGTATCCATCAGAAGAACGAGTTACTTACCTTCGGTAACGACTTTTCTGGTGGATACATTAGCTACCTGTGGATTCCTCACGGTCCCACCCGCCTCCCCGTTGCCTTTATGGTCTTGCCAAGTAATCCTTGAGTGCGCTCCTCTTGATCTTTGAGGGTGCAATAGATGTATATATATAATATATTTATATATATATGGGTATATGTGTATATATCTTTATGTATATACTTGGTGTGTGTATATATTTTTAAAAGAAAGAGTTTTATATATATATATATATATATATATGTACATAAAAAAAAAATAAAAAAAAAAAAAAGATTTACAGTTATTCATACAATGTGGTGTATTTTTACAATATAATGGATGTTGCTTTGTTCTTTCATTGCATTGCCTGGTTGTTCTCATGCACGTAAAAAATGATTGGTACTGACGTCCGCACGTCGTCGAGGACCTCTTATTGCCTGTATGACGTCAGACGGCGTCGCGTGCGAGACAGTGACGTCCTCGTCGACGTGCAGAGACTAGTAAGAAGATTTCCGTCGAATGCTGGCGCCATGGGAGTATTCATGAGGTGAGGAATCCACAGGTAGCTAATGTATCCACCAGAAAAGTCGTTACCGAAGGTAAGTAACTCGTTCGTCATGTACTGAGCCAGGAAATTTGGCATTCACTTGGAAGATGTACTGGTCTGCCAAACACACCATCTGCACATTCATCGAATGGTAACTCTTCCGGTCTCTGTACACCTGTTCACTCCTGCGGGGGGTACCAAGGCCACATGTGTCCCATCAATGGCACCTATGATGTTGGGGATATGTCCCAGGACATATAAGTCACTTTTCACCATGGGCAAGTCCTCCACCTGAGGGAAAACGATGTGGCTCTGCATGTGTTTCAGCAGGGCAGACAACACTCTGGACAACACGTTGGAAAACATAGGCTGGGACATCCCTGATGCTATGGCCACTGTTGTTTGAAAAGACCCACTTGCTAGGAAATGGAGTACTGACAGCACCTGCACTTGAGGGGGGATTCTTGTGGGATGGCGGATAGCTGACGTCAGGTCTGGCTCCAACTGGGCACACAGTTCCAGGATTGTGGTACGATCAAGGCTGTAGGTGATGATTACATGTCGCTCCTCCATTGTCGACAGGTCCACCAATGGAGGCCGCCATCTCCTCACCTGCCCCAGCGGACGTGCTCTATGGAGGAGAACAGCGATCAGAGAGTCAACCAACTCTGAGGTACTTAAACACAACTTAATCATAATTTGTTTTCAAATCGACATATGGCTGTATTAGTGTTTAAGCAAGGCCTAGATATGTGTGACGCAGTCAAAATTAATGCCATGTGGCCCCCTGAAGTGGCGTCTGCCTAACCTGTAATGTGGGACAAGGGGATATAAAGGAAATGCGCTTGCGTTGTAGACCGTCGCTGCAGGAGGTCGAAGACCACGGCACAATCCTGCATTGGTTAACATTGGACCCTATGGGTCCGAGGAGCCAATGACGATGTACGCCGGCGGTGACGGTACGCACCTCTGCGGACGTCACCGCCATTTTCTCTCTGTTCACTCACTTGATACCAGATCTTCAACAGGAGAGGACCTACACTGCAAGTGCTGCTGTGACCTCAGTCTGGAAGAGACAATGGCTCGTGTGTCTGGGGAAAGGGCCCCTGCCTTCAGCACGGAGGAGTTGGAGAAACTAGTGGATGGGGTCCTCCCCCAGTACACGCTACTCTACGGTCCTCCAGACAAACAGGTTAGTACACTGTGAGCATGCTGTATGGGAAATGGCTGCTTGGAGTGGTGTGGATGACAGATAGGGGGGGGAATGAGGCGTGTATGAAACAACGGTGAGTGCATGTGCGTCATGGCAACGGTAGGGATGCGGGCCAATGACTGTGACAGTGAGGACGGCTATATCTTCTCCTTTTCCCCTGTACTATTCCTGTAGGTCAGCGCCCATCAGAAGGAGGATATTTGGCGTGCCATCAACAAGGAAGTCCGGACCCTGGGGGTCTACCACAGACGGAGCACCCGCTGCCGGAAAAGATGGGAGGACATTCGCCGCTGGAGCAAGAAGACGGCGGAGGCCCAGCTGGGGATGGCCTCCCAACGTGGGAGGGGTGCCCGTCGCACCATGACCCCCCTGATGTTCCGGATCCTGGCGGTGCGTACCTGCAGTTGGATGGGTGCTTGAGGGCATCACAGCAGCCACAAGGGGGTGAGTACACTCTCATTCAACTGATTCAGCGCGCATTGTTGGTGTCTGGTAGGGGAGGTGGGCTGTGGGTTCCCCTAGGCCAGGGCAAGTTTAGTAGGCAAGGTTCCTTCTTAAGGCAGGCCCTGTGGCACCCCACCCCACCTGTGTACAGAGCCAACTACACCTAGTCAGGCTCCTGTGACATCCATGTGTGCAGCAATCGGGCATAGCCTTGTAACCCATGTCCCTGTGATTGATTAGGGAACTCCAAGTGCACGGCGTAGTTCAGGGGGCTTCTGTGTCTGTAGTGTCCGGCAACGGTAGCGATATTGCATGCACTCTACATGTCTTTCTTCTGTCTCCCCCCCTTTTTGTGGTCTCCCTGTGCTTGTGTGCATTAGCATCATCAGGCGGAGTGAGGAGCAGTGGCACCGGAGCAGGAGGGAGCTGCATCCCACATGGCCCTGGAAGGCGACACAACGGAGTCAGAAGTCACCAGTGGGACGGAGGGCGAGGGGAGTTCCACGGCGGGGACAGGAGCAGACACCAGCGACACGGACTCCTCCTCTGATGGGAGCTCCCTTGTGGTGGCGAGCCCCTCTGTGCCCCCCGCATCTAAAGGTACAGCCGCCACCCCCCCAACCAGCACCGCCCTCCCAGCAGCCCCTCAGCATTTGCCCCGTGGCCGCTCACCCAGGAGGGTGGGCATCTCCTTCGCCCCAGGCACCTCAGCCCCTGCCCCTGTCACACCTGCTGCCCTCAGTGAGGAGGCCATTGACCTCCTCAGCTCCCTCACTGTTGGGCAGTCTACCATTTTGAATGCCATCCAGGGTGTAGAGAGGCAGTTGCAACAGATGAATACATACCTGGAGGGCATTCAGGCGGTCGTTCTGACCGCGGCGGGCGGCGACCGCCGAATGACCGCCCCGCGGTCAAAAGACCGCAGCGGCCATTCCAACTTTCCCGCTGGGCCGGCGGGCGACCGCCAAAAGGCCACCCGCCGGCCCAGCGGAAAAGCCCCTGCAACGAGGAAGCCGGCTCCGAATGGAGCCAGCGGAGTTGCAGGGGTGCGACGGGTGCAGTTAGGGGGTGCAGTTAGGGGGCCCCTGCACTGCCCATGCCAGTGGCATGGGCAGTGCAGGGGCCCCCAGGGGCCCCACGACACCCGTTCCTGCCATCCTGGTTCTGGCGGTGAAAACCGCCAGCAACAGGCTGGCGGGAAGGGGGTCGGAATCCCCATGGAGGATTCCCTGGGCCAGGGGAAAACCGGCGGGAAACCGCTGGTTCCCCTTTTTTGACCGCAGCTTTACTGCCGCGGTCAGAATAGCCCAGGAAGCACCGCCAGCCTGTTGGCGGTGCTTCCGCTGCCCTCCGCCCTGGCGGTCAGAGACCGCCAGGGTTGGAATGAGGGCCTCATTCTGGTCAGGCAGCCCATCAGCGAGCTTTTCAGACTCTGGCCTCAGCAGTCATGGCAGCCATTGTCCCTGTCTCTAGCCTCCCCCCCTCCAACTTCCTCCACCCAGACCCAAACCCCTGTACCTCAGCCTATCCCAAGCACACCATCAGACCCGCATGCACACACGTTAACATACAAGGGAAGCTCAGGGAAACATAAACACTACACATCCCACAGGTACTCACGCAAGTATCATACACATGCAGACATACCAACAGCCACTGCCTCCACTGTGTCCCCCTCCTCCTCATCTCCCTCCTCCCTCCCAGTCTCGTCTCCACTCACACCTGCATGCATTACATCGTTAGCCACTACCTCCATCACCAGCACCCCCACCACCACACCCCGCTCACGTGCAGTCGCCACCCCCACTACCATTCACACCTCCCCTGTGTCCTCTCCCAGTGTGTCTGTGAGCCCACCTCCCAAGGTACACAAATGCAGCCACACACCCACCCAACAGCATTCCACCTAACAACAGCCTCCAGCCCATGCACCTTCACCCAAAGTAACCAAACGTACACCTCCTACAACCACTACCTCTTCCTCCACTCCCAAACCCCCTCCATCTACCCGTCCCAGTGTGTCCAAAAAACTTTTCCTGTCCAACCTTGACCTCTTCCCCTCACCTCCCCCACCCCTTCAGTCTCCTAGGGCCCGCCTCTCCAGGTCCCAACGCAGCGCCTCAGCCACAACATCTGCGGGAACAGTGGTGCCAGAAGTAACCGGCTTCTGGAGTGCGCCAGGCAGCAGGGCAGCCAGTGTGCCAATGAGCCAGAGCACGGACAGTCCCCCACCTCAAAAGCACAAAAAGTTGGCCAGTGCCCAGCGGGAGAGAGGAAAAAAATCTTCCACTAAAGCCGCTCCCAGGAGTACAGTTGGGAGTGTGGAGCCAGCTGCGCCACCATCCAAGGTGGGGAAGGGGCACAGTAAAACAGGCAAGTCTGGGAAAACCTGCATGGCAGACAAGACCGCAACAAGCACCGCTGCCAAGGACACTGCCGCCACCAGCACGGCTGCCAAGGACACCGCTGCCACAAGCACTGCTGCCAAGGACACTGCCGCCACCAGCACGGCTGCCAAGGACACCGCTGCCACAGGCACTGCTGCCAAGGACACCGCCGCCACTAACACCGCTGAACAGGACACCACCGCCACCAGCACCGCTGAACAGGACACCGCCGCCACAAGCACCGCTGCCAAGGACACCGCCGCCACCAGCACCGCTGAACAGGACACCGCCGCAACAAGCACCGCAGACCAGTGAGCGCCAAAGATTCCGACACTACTGAGGCCGCCACGAGCAGGATGAAGCACTCTGGGCACCAAGCCCCCTCCAGAACCAGTGGATAAAGGCATCCACTACCTCTGTCCTTGCCAGGATGAAGCACTGTGGGCACCAAGCCCCCTCCAGAACCAGTGGAGAAAGGCATCCACTACCTCAGTCCTTGGCAGGATGAAGCACTCTGGGCATCAATTCCCCTCCAGAACCAGTGGAGAAAAGCATCCACTACATCAGTCCATGGCAGGATGAAGCACTCTGGGCACCAAGCCCCCTCCAGAACCAGTGGAGAAAGGCATCCACTACCTCTGTCCTTGTCAGGATGAAGCACTCTGGGCACCAAGCCCCCTCCAGAACCAGTGGAGAAAGGCATCCACTACCTCTGTCCTTGGCAGGATGAAGCACTCTGGGCACCAAACCCCCCCCCCTGAACCAGTGGATACTGTTATCCACTTGAGAAACTGTGGCTTTGCACTCCCCAGGATGCAGCAGTGGGCAACCCACCCACTGGGGAGACTTGAGAGACTGTGGCTTTGCACTCCCCAGGATAAAGCAGTGGGCAAACCACCCACTGGAGAGACTTGAGAGACTGTGGCTTTGCACTCCCCAGGATAAAGCAGTGGGCAAACCACCCAATGGAGAGACTTGAGAGACTGTGGCTTTGCACTCCCCAGGATAAAGCTGTGGGCAAACCACCCACTGGAGAGACTTGAGAGACTGTGGCTTTGCACTCCCCAGGATAAAGCAGTGGGCAACCCACCCACTGGGAGACTTGAGAGACTGTGGCTTTGCACTCCCCATGATAAAGCAGTGGGCAAACCACCCACTGGAGAGAATTGAGAGACTGTGGGTTTGCACTCCCCAGGATAAAGCAGTGGGCAACCCACCCACTGGAGAGACTTGAGAGACTGTGGGTTTGCACTCCCCAGGATAAAGCAGTGGGCAAACCACCCACTGGAGAGACTTGAGAGACTGTGGCTTTGCACTCCCCAGGATAAAGCAGTGGGCATACCACCCACTGGAAAGACATGAGAGACTGTGGCTTTTCACTCCCCAGGTTACATCAATGGGCATGGAGCCCCCTTGTGGATCTGGCGTCGTGCACTCATCCGGCTGGGGTGCCTCCCTTCCCTTCCCCCTGAGGTGCCTTTTTTATTTCTATCTGATGCCCCAGCAATGTTCTCTCCGCCTTGTTTGGGTATTGAGTGTGGGCCTCGCCCATGCATTTTGGGCCCAGTGGTCCACGGACTATGATGGTGGAATACCTTGGACTTGTATTCTTGGTGTATATATTTGTTTAGAGTGTGAATATCTTTATATATGTATATATTTTTGGTTAATGTATTTGAATATACTACAATCGTTCGACTCATTTCCTTTTGTCCTTGCATTCTTCCAGGGGGGGGTTGGGGGTTGTTAATGTAATGTATCAACATGTACTTGTGTGTGTGTTTTAGTGGGTGGGGGTGGGAGTGTTGCGTGTGTGTGTCACACTTTTTTCCCTCCCCCTCCCCTGTGTCGTAGGTCCAGTACTCACCGTGGTCTTCGCCGCTGTATTTGTTGTTCCTGGTAGAGGAGCAGGAAGATAAAGGCTGGAAGAATCTGGTGCTCGGGTTCCATGGCGTCCTGATTCCTCGTGGGGTGTGCAGAGGTGAGCGTTTTCCCTTCCAAGTCCTGTTTCCGCCTGTCTGTTGGCGGTTACCACCCCTGTGTTTGTTTCTACCGCCTTGGCGGTCGGAGTGTTAAAGTGGCTGTCTATGTTGGCGGTTTCCGCCACGGTCGTGATTCCATTTTTTTACCGCCGGCCTGTTGGCGGTTTTACCGCTGCTTTAACACCGACCGCCAAGGTTGTAATGACCACCTAAATGTCTTGGAATGCTTTATGGCCAATGCAATTTTCGAGAACAGATCAGCCAAAATAACAATTTATGGTGCAAAACAAGGTGGGTGCATACTAGGTTGAAATGATCAAAGGTTGCTGAAGATAACACTTAATCCTTGTGCTTTGGATCCTGCAATGATTATCAATGAGGAAGACCTAAGCAACCAGATTACTAGCTGGCTTGCAGAAGTGTTCAATGACAGCAGAGTGAAGTTGAAAAGATTTTCGCACCAAATAAAACTGAAGGATGATGCTATTCTAGTGAAACAAAATTGGTGGAGTCCACCTTTTGGTTTTAGCAAAGTCTTACAAACACTCATGGAGACATTACAGAAAGAGGATATATTAAAGAATCTTAATCTTCAGACTAGATAACTCCAATGGTCTTAACAAAGAAGAAGAATGGTAAATTAAGACTGTCAATGTTTAAGCTCTAAGTGCAAACAGCTCAGTAGACAGTCACCCTATATCAAGAATTACTGACCTGTTGTCTGTACTTGATGGTATTATCATCTTCTCAACCTTAGATCACCAAAATGCATACCATCAGATTAAATGTTTAAAAGCGTCCCGATCACTAACTGTTTTTGTCACTCCATTTGGAGTTTTCCAGTATAAAAGGATGTTGTTCGGACTGTCCACAGCAGCATGTGTTTTCCAATGTGTTATGCACCATATTTTAGGGATATGAAAACAAATGTAAGATGTTTCCAAACCTATGTGCTTGTCTTCACAAAGAACACCCAGGACTATTTTACTATATAACAAGAGGTTATACAAAGCTATTTAAGGAAGATCTGCTTCTGAGTTCTTCTGATAAATGCAAATTATATAAATCAAAGGTTGATTATCTTGGTCACACAATTTTGACCAAAGGTGTGACTGCTAATTAATCTTTGGTGGGGGTAATTAGAAAAGCCCTTGCACTGGATGATAAAGAGAAATTAAAATGTTTGGGGGTCTCTGTGAGTATTATGGGAAATGTGTCAACAACTTCACCTCTTTAATGCAACTACTGTGCAAACTCTTGTCCAATAGGCCAAATTTGTGTAAGACAGAGAACAATGGGATGCCTTTGAATCCATAAAAGGCATACAATTACTGTACCCAAGTTACTACCATTTGCAAGTGGCAAACATTGTGTCATTTCAGTTGTAGCCAGCACTTATGAATTGAGATTGGGGTCTATCTCAAATATCAAGAAACAGACAATGGACAGTTGACTATGCATTTAAATACTTGAGTGAAACATAGTGACGGTATTCCATCTCTGAACAAGAGTTGCTTGCACCTGTGAGGCATATAGATAATTTCAGATGTTTTATATGGGAAAGTAGATTTACCCTGCACATAGAACACAGGCCCCTAATGCAGATACTACCACCTCTGGGACGATCTACCACCATGGCACATCTTTCAAGACTATCATCTTAACTTCAGGGATTTAGTTTTGATAATGTGCATGTACCTGGCCATACTAATCAACCTGCTGCCTGTTTATCTAGGTTAGCTTCTAAGAATCCCCAGAAAATGACAGAAGATGATAAACAATTGGATTTAGTGCTTGTGTTACAGGTGTCTGTGTCTTATAAGGAACAAATGTGTGTGAAGACAAATGGTTTTCAGAAAATGCTAAGGATGGTGACTAAGGGGGTCCTTCTGACTTTGGCGGGCGGCGGAGGCCGCCCGCCAAAGTCCCGCCGTCAGAATACCGCTGCGCGGTCAAAAGACCGCCGCAGTAATTCTGAGTTTCCCGCTGGGCTGGCGGGCGACCGCCAGAAGGCCGCCCGCCAGCCCAGCGGGAAACCCCCTTCCATGAGGATGCCGGCTCCGAATGGAGCCGGCGGAGTGGAAGGGGTGCGACGGGTGCAGTTGCAACCGTCGCGATTTTCAGTCTCTGCTTGGCAGACACTGAAAATCATAGTGGGGCCCTGTTAGGGGGCCCCTGCAGTGCCCGTGCCCATGCCATTGGCATGGGCACTGCAGGGGCCCCCAGGGGCCCCACGACACCCGTTACCGCCATCCTGTTCCTGGCGGCGAAAACCGGCAGGAACAGGATGGCGGTAAGGGGGTCGGAATCCCCATGGCGGCGCTGCAAGCAGCGCCGCCGTGGAGGATTCCCTGGGGCAGCGGGAAACCGGCGGGACACCGCCGGTTTCCCGTTTCTGACCGCGACGCGGTCAGAATGTCCATGGAAGCACCTCCAGCCTGTTGGCGGTGCTTCTGCGGTCGTTGGCCCTGGCGGTCGGTGACCGCCAGGGTCAGAATGACCCCTAAATCTTGTTGAGAAAATACATTTGAGAGGGTAGGCCTCAAGCTAAAAATCTAAAGTTGTTCTCCATTCCTTTTCTCCAGAGTTAAATGTGGTAGGATATTTGGTGTTTTGCAATGACAACTGTATCCCTTCCTGAGAGAATGTGGGAGATTCTTGGAATCGATTGTCACCAAGGGCACATAGGTATGTCATCTTTGAAAAACCTGTTAGAAAGTACTTGTGGTGGTTGGAAATTGATGCATAGGCTGACCAATGGGTTGGGCAGTGCAAAACATGCTCTGCCTTATACAAGACTTGCAAAACCATCACTCCACCCATTCAGAATGTTCCTTGGCTGACTTTGACTTGACAGAAAGTGAGACAGGATATTGCAGGTCCTTTCAGGAGCCTCCGTGCAAACATGCAATACAAATTGATCCTTGTGGATAACTACTCAAAATAGCCAGAAGTTATGTTTACAGATAGAGGTGGTCATTATGAACACAGCGGGAATCCCCGCCGTGTTCATGCTGGCGGTCTTATCACAGACTGCCAGCCCCCTTGAGACCCCCCGGTCAAATAATAAACATTCTGCTGGGCCGGGACATTGCCGACGGCTCCACATGGAGCTGTTGTCAATGCCGATGTGTGCCGGGCGCAGCAGCACCCGTCGCGCAGATCACTGCCCATAAACCGGGCAGTGACCTGCGCAATGGGGCTGTGCACGGGGGCTCCTACACTGCCCATGCCAAGTGCATGGGCAGTGCAGGGGCCCTCAGGGGGGTCCCTGAGCACCCCCTCTGCCAGCCTTTCCCTGGCGGGTGTACCGACCAGGAAATGGCTGGCGGTACAAGGGTTCTTTATCCACAGCACTGCCCTGTCGGATGAAGAATTCCGCCATTGTCAGGCTGCCTGTCAGCGGTAGCCTGGTGGTGGTGGAAGGCCACCTCTGGCGGTCCCCACTGCCTTCATTATGTGGCGGTCGAGACCGCCATGCCGGTGGCGGTAATTTACGCCACCACCGGCATGGCGGTCTCGACCGCCAAGTTCATAATGATGGCTAGAGTGTCCACATCTGTTGCCCTAGATTTACTCATAGATATTTTAGTCATGAGAGTTTCCCTGAGTTTCTCACTATCAAAAACATTGCACCATTTGCATTGGTAGAAATTAGTAAATTTCTTGAAACCTAAAACATTAGGCATGTCAAGACAGCACCATACGTCCGCAGTGAAATAGGTAGGTGGAGCGCTTCAATAGTTACATAAAAGACAGCATCCATCTAGCACTTGCAATGCAGATTCCTCTGAATTTCTACATTAGGAGAAATTGGTCATGTATGATCACTCCCAATTCATTCAGTTGTATATCATCTTTTCTTCTGTTGAAGGACAGAAAACCCACTTTGAGCATTTTTCCCTGGTGATTCAGATTCAGATATCCTGTTTCTATGGTTAACCAAACCATCACCAACTCAAGCAAAGTCCAGTATAAGTTTTTACACCAGCAAAGTAAATTTAAGGCATGTTATGATTTCTGTCACCGTGTTGCTGACACAGGTGTTAGGATTAGTGACCTAGTCAGAATCCACATCCTTAAGCTAGTGAAGAAAGGGGGAAGTACACTTTTCAGACCAATAATAGTGGTCAAAGTCAAAAAAAGAAGTGTTATCACACGTGTGTGTTGAAGATTGAAAAGAGTGTCAAAATGTATTAAAGCAGCTGTCTCCAACTCTTTCTGTAGTAAGAGCAACTTATGTTCAATGAAAATCATTCTGAGCTACTTATGAATATTATTAGTGTTGTAAAGTGACCACATCAGACAAAGATTAGTTTAGTGGCCACCCTATGCAGGAATGTCAGCGATGATCCCCTCAGTGCAGCAGGCTGGAAAGCTTGTCAAGAGAGTTGGTTTTGTTTTCCTTTTCATCTTTCTATGGGAGGGAGATGTATTATGCTAATTGTAGGCTTAATGGTTTGTCTTACTTTTCCCCTTTCCCCTCCCCCCTTTTTTTTGTCATTGCATAGTGGTTTGTTCTAGAACGTTGAGGAATGTATAGTGCTATGATGACAGTTGAACGACATTCCGCTGATACTGATCTCTTGTATGGGGGTGAGGGGGGTGATAACGCGCCCAGCCCTTATAAATTACCTGTACCTGGACACGTTGGAGGTCGGTGCACCTTTTAGCCGAGTTGGACTCTCCTCATCCTTGTGATAGTCGGGTTACTTAAATCAATAATCAATAACTACTGTAATCGATAGTCAACACTCGGTTAATAGATCAAAATAACACATTAGGAATCAATAACAGTTGGTATTTCGACGCACCATGACTTTTCAGTCATGAATAACCACACCAGTTTATCAAAAGTTAGTGAATTTATTTCCCTATATTAACAAAGCTAGCACAATGTATATAAGTCTCAAAACCAAATGATATATGTATACGAACATTACTAGCTGTCCATAACGGCGGAAGAAACGCAATCTACGCAAAATCTGAATTATGATACATTCAGTTATGGCAATACAAATCACTAATATGAGTAATTGAATTTGACTAATTGCATACATCGGTCAGCATAACAAGATTCCAGTTTAGCATGATGCATTAGATGAATACCTCGACTAGCCTCTAATTAGCATTGGGATGTGGGTTTCATGCAAAACGAATTTAGTCAACATCAATTTGGAAAACTTCTAGCTTGGGCCCTATAAAAATTAGCAGTTGGTACCTAAAAGGAAAAACACAATGCATAATACAATTATCCTTTCATAATTACCAAATACAATCAGCATTCAAGAAAGTCTTCGTCCTTCAGGTACCGGTTCGATTGGCATGGGGCAGAATTTCAAAGGGGAAGAGTTAAGGGCAAGTTTCCTTGCAGCAGCAAGGAGAATGGGGCAAAGTTACTGCATGGGCAAGATAGGGCAAATTAAAGTTAAAGTCTCTAGGGTGAGAATTCTCAAAGTCTCTTTCTCTGGAATAGAGAAAAGGGCATCAAGATGTCATCTAAGATGGCGTCTGGCATTTGGCTTCAAGGATGGCATCAAGAAAAAAATGGCTGACTTCTCTTTGTCCAGTGGGTTTAAGTAAGAAACATTCCAAATTCTGCAGGGTCTTCAATTGGAGGGTTCATAGGGTGTTTTCAAATTGACCAATGAAAAATGTCTTTCTACTAGTACTCATTTATGCATACATTGTCCTTGGAGCCTTGGAACACAAGTTGTAACAAGGTTTGCTAATTATTGTCCGCACCTGCAGACTGACCTTGGATCAGAGGGGATGAAACCAGCCTAGTACGAAACCTTGGAGATAAGTATGTTAGTCATCTCTGCTGGAAAAATAAAACTTTAAGCAAGAATATATGTTTCATTAGTTCAAGGAAAAGCCACGCAGTTAGAATTTGAGACCAGGCAACTAGGCCAAAGGCCTTACTAAATTTAAGCTAAGCATAAAACAGTTTTCAACAAGAAATCATAACACACACGTGTAATTATGACGGATTACTAAATTTTTCAATTCCCCATGATTAATAAAGCTCGTTTATAATATTGGCGAACTACCCCGAGGGCACAATTTCCCTCGTACATTATTTTCTTTACTAAAATCACACTACATTATACGATTTTGGTTACATGATATATGAACATATGTCGGACCCTCTTTTTCTGCGTCATCAGGGGCCTCTTTAAAATGTCCTCACTTCACTACTTTCGCATTGGTCTATTACCAACCAATCAGAAGTCAGTGAAAAAACAATCCGTGGGCGGTTTAAATCGTTTCAAAATTAATTGTTTTTCACATTTCAGGTCCTGGCTGTTCCACGGGGAAGGATTTTTTTCTAATGAAACCTTGCTGTAGGCTCGCAGGGATGCTGTAGGCGAAGTAAGCGCACTGTATGCAGGTACAATACAATGAAATACGTATGGAGCTTAAACATGGAGAGAGTTCTGCAGCAATCAGCAGAAACCAAAGCTGAGGGAAAGTAAACAGCTCTGTGTAATGTTATTCACGGCTTTGGTTGCGGGACATTGATCAAAGGTTTAGTTATTGTGTGGAATGCTCATTGGTTAATCCCTGTTCTTTAAAAGCTGATCTGAATAAACGGATCTACTGTCGAACAGCCTGGGCGATGTAATACCCCCGAATATTCCGTTTGATAAAGGAATCAGCTAGCCGTAGATAATATTATTTCCCAGGTGGATATTATTTCACAAGTGGATCAAATATCAAGTGAAGTTGGGGATGTTTAAGGAAAGGACTCTTTGTGCCTTTGCGGTTACACGAATCCGATCGATTGTTTTACGACTGTTAATCACTATTAATTAACAACTCTGAGGAAACATGAAGGGTTCTGAGGGACAAGTACTTTTGATTTTTTAATTTTATATGAACACAAATTGAGAAAAGGAAAAAGGTGAAGTAAATGCCATAGTATGATAAGTGACCGTGCCATCCACGGAGAGATGTAAGATTAGAAATTTAATTTCAAGATGTTTTGGGATGAGCGCATTATGCCAAATGAAGGACAACTCACTTAAAGATCCGAATATAATTATTTCCAAGAGCCGTTGCACCAGTCGATCACTTGTACTGTTGTTACAGATATGGGATACTGTAGGCTCAGTGTTTAATTTGAGCCGGGTGTTTCCTGTGCGGGGCACCGGCACTTATCTATGAGTGCCCCATTTATTTTTCTGCATCAGGCATTACCAGCGAGCAAAAGACGCATCTGGGAAAGACAGGGAAAAAGAAAGACGGAAAACCGTCTCAAAGGGAGAAAGCAGAAAGCTGCAAGAGTGAGCTGAAGGGGCAGGAAGAGGCCATCTGTGGATTAAAGAGGCCCTACCTGGTTTTAGGATTATGCTGCCTCAGTATTCCATGCTCGCACATTTACTTGCAGCATCCGCGTGTTTAGGAGGAGAGATTTGGGCACCAGCACGTTTTCATTCACAAATCAAGCATGGAATAGGCTACATTATACACACAGAGAGTTATGGCAAGCATCTCCAAATCCTAGCATCCTATTTTTATTCCAGGCCCTTGAAGAACGGGAAAAAAGCTTTTATTGTGCAATGTGATTAGTGTACAAGCTTCTCTGTTCATTTGTTCCATGCACAATATTGGATTACTGTTGTAAAGTGCCCCTTTTTGGATGGTCACCCTGACTTTTTTTCTGTCAGATGCTGTTGTTTTTGAGCTGTCAGTGCACTGAGGCCTGCTAACCAGGCCCCAGTACCAATGCTCTTTCCCTTAAATTGTATGTCGAATTGCATAGGCCCATTGGCAAGGACCTTACTACCCTTTTAAGTCCCTATTACATGGTACTGATGAAGCAGAAAATGAAGGTTTTACATTTATTAACGCGTAAACGTAGTGTGAAATAATCATGTGTGACTTTAACCGAACTAATAAAGATTGTACGGGGAAAAAATGTGCCCTCAGAGTAGTTTGCCAACATTTATAAGCGTGCTTTATATAACGTGAGGTATTAGAAAAGCACTAATCCGACATAATCATAAACGTGTGCTATGATTTGCTTGTTTGAAATGTTTTAGCTTAGCATTACTTTCGCGGAGGCTTCGGCCTAGTTGCCTGGTCTCACGGTTTAGATGCTCGTATTTTTCCAATGTGCTATTAAACGTGTATTTCTGCTTGAAGCTGTACTTTTCCACTGAGACCGTTCACATGCTTATCTTAAGGTTTCGTGCCAGCCTGGCATATTTTCTCTTTACTCCAAGGTCGATTTGCAGGTGCGGACAATGGAGGCTCTGAAAGTGAGCTAATTGGTATAAAATGTTGCAACTTGCGTACCCATCTCCAAGGATAATGTATGCTTAAGTAAAAGCTTGAGAACTGTCGTTTTTGATTGGATAATTTGAAGCTAACCTATGAACCCTCCAATGGAAGACCCTACTGGATTTGAACTGTTGTCTATAAAACCCAGGTGCACGAGAGGAAAGTATCCATTATTGGACATCACGCCATTTTGCAGACTTCGTAGCTATTATGGCCCACTTTGCTGTGACGCCATTTTGAAAGAGACTTTGATGCTTTCTCTAATCGAGAGAAAGAGACTTTAACGATTCTTGCCCTAAAGGCTTTAACTTTGATTTGTCCCTTTGCATGAAGTAGTAGTTTTACCTTGCCGCCGTGAGGCAATTGCCCCGTCCACCCCTGCCCCTTTGCCCCGTCCCATGCCGATCGAAACGGTACCCATGCTGACCGAAGAACGGTACCTGTGAGACGAAGACTTCCTTGTATGCTGATCGTAATTGGTAAATATGAAAGGAACTTGTAAAATTGCATTGTGTTTCTTTTAGGTAACCAACTGCTGATTTTGATAAGAGCCCTAGTTAGGAGTTTTCTAAATTAATGTTGCTAAATTGTTTTTGCATGAAGTCCCACATGCCGATGCTAATTTGAGGTTAGACGAGGATTCCATATGTCGCACGATGCAATTTGAGATCTTGTTATGCTGACTAAATGTATGCAATTAGTTCATTACAGATTATCGTATTAGTGATTTGCATTGCTATTATCGAATGCCTTGTGATTCAAATGCTACATAGATTGCACCTGTTTCGCCGCTATGGACAGCTATTAATGTTCATTTATGTTTATCATTTGGTGTTGAGACACATCTACATCGTGCTAGCTTTGTTAATATAGGGAAATAAATTCACTAACTTTGAATAAACTGGTGTGGTTATTCCTGACTGAAAGGTCAGGGTTCGCTGAAATGTATTCTGGATTAATTGTTAAGTGTTATGTCGATCAAGGTATTGCTTATGTTCGTTATTGATTATTGATTTGATGCAATTGATCGATTAAGAGTACAGAGAGTCCCACTTAGTCAAAAGATTCATCGGCCTAAAGAGCGTCCGAACACAGGTAAATTATTACTACGGACCGCTCTATCAGTAGATGGTAGCAGAGGACGGTTTCGTCTTTTGGGACCCTGTACTCTTAAAGTACATGGTGTTGAATTAACGGTTACGCATTTTGAGACCCCACTCGAGAAGTTGAATTAGATTTTTCTTGGATAAAATAGATTGACAGAATGATGATGGGCTAGGTCCACCGCGACTTTCCCGGGATCTCGGAGCTTGCGAATGGAGAGAATGGAGGTGTGGATTCGGCGTTGGCGGTACTAGTGATGGTATGAGTGAAGTTAGGGTTTTGCGCTTGCACAGCTTATTGCCGCAGGGTGTGTGAAAAGGTTGCGAGGATTTTTCTTTTAGAAGATAGCGGAGGTGCGACTCCGAGTGTAGAAGTAGTGAAGTCGTCGAACTTCATAGAAATAGCAGAGGTGCGACTCCGAGTGTGAGAGTAGGGAAGTCGTCGAACTTCATGTGCGTGTGCCGCTTTGTGCATAAAAAGGTCCACGTGGTTGTTGTTGTTGAGACGGGCCCTGCGAGGTCAAGAGACTCCGGAGTATGTTGTTCTATGTTGTGGTCTGGGCGGTTTAGTCGGTTGATCGGGCGTGGTCAACGAGTCGGTACGGGTGTTAGGAAGTGAAAGAGACTTCGACTTCAGGCTTTGACAAGATTCTAAGTGCACTAGAATAGATCATTGACAAGTTGAGAGTAGGTCTGCGGGTCAGATTTGCTTGTGAACGTGGGGACCGAGAAAGACGGAATAACTGCCGAGGTTAGTGAAAAGTCCCTAAGGTCCTGAAGCGATTGTGTTACCCTTCCTGTAGTAAACCAACAGATCTGTTTTATTTTTGGTAGCTCGCGATACATGCAAAGGTTGTTACGAGAGGAGCTGAGTGAAGGAAGACTGGCTGCGAGGCTTTGTCAGCCGCAGTGTGTGTGAGTGTGACGTCACTAGGAGCTGCGCTGGGATAGGTTGGTTGTAGAGAAGGGTCGCGCACGGATTGGACGCAGTCCGTGGGACTCGATTGGAAGGGGAAAGGCAGGCGAAGAGTATTCCGGGAATTAAAGTCACCTATTGATTACAAACTTTGTGAAATAAAAGACGAGAAAATGAAATTCTTTAAAGCATTCAGGAGTGCGATGAAGGGGGAGTCTTACATCAAAGCGAACGTAGGAGAAGAGACGCCACCCGAAGGTACACCAGCTTACATTGTAATGGAAGAAAAGGGGGTAGCTCCGTGCCTGTGGCTAAAGCAATGGCACAAACTGACAGAGAAACATGGGAGCGTAGCGTTCCCGATACATGGGACATTCAATATAAGGATCCTAGAAAATTTGAGATTCACGATGTACGACATGAAGGTGCCTCCAAGGCCAGCCCAGTTTGAGGCTCTAGCAATTTGGGAACTAATGGCTAGACAGCAACAGCAAAAGAAATTCGAGACCAGAATGAGAAAGGTAGAAAAGACACTAGCGGACGCTAGATGGGATAATGCACAGAAGGTGTGGAGGTCAGATGTACTGCAGGGGATAAAATTGTTTCCCGCAATTACTAAGGAGGAAGAGGAGACAGGTAAGAAAGCTACCTATAAGACAGACAGGAAGTGTTCCAAGGATAGAGAGGACGAGGAAAAGTTGAGAAGAGAAGAGGAGTTAGAGGATGAGGAGTTAATAATGCAATTGCTGAACGACCGTCCACCACCTTATGCGGAGAATGGACAAGGTCCAAGTACCAGTTCTGCCCCTCCGGCACCGGTACAGAACAGTGAAACCCAGAGTTCAGGAGCATCATCGGGATCTAAGGACCCGAGTTTATTGTTCACCCCGCAGATACCGCAGGTTAGGAGAATATATCCAGATGTGCCCATGTTGAAACCAGCAGAAAATTATCAGCCGCTGATGCCAGGGTACTACAGCAGTGACAACAGTGCAGGAATGATTCTAGAACAAACCGTAAGGGGAGTACAGAATGGTCACAACCAGACATTGGCACAAGCTGAATCAACTCAGTTTTTGATGCCTCAAAAACAGATGCAGGGGGGAAACGCACATGCTCAAATGACGGGGAGTCAGATGGGCATGCCGGCAATGATGACCCATGGTGTGGGCATGAATATGCCTCAGAACATGGGAAATGGACAAAACCCAGATGCGATATCACTACCCATTACTGTAGGTCCACCGGTACCTTTGTACAGTCAGCCTAACTTAGGTATGAGCGGTCAGGGACCAATGCTGCAGAGTGGGACAGAAAGGAGGTGCATAGAAAACACCCCAGGGATAACTCCTATAGCGGCTCAGCCAAATGGATCTGGGTCCTTGATGGAGTTTAGTCCCATATGTGCTCAGTCAACGCTGGTGAGGTCAAGCCCCCCACTGATAATACCTCTAACATCGAACACTGAAAAGTTGCCGCAACCATCAATGGCAGTTGATGTGAACGCTACACTTATGGGGTTGAATGCGCAACAGCTGACACAGTGGTTCAACAGTCTGAATTCTACCCAAAGCTCAGCCAGTGGGAAGGGAGAAGATTATATGAATAGGATGAGGTTGAACATGGAAGCACAAGAATTGGTGGAAGGGACTATGGGTGTGAATAGGTTAGAGTCCTACTCGGAAGAGGAGCTGAGGTATCTGTGTCCCAGGATTACGAAGGAAGTGAACAAGGTACATAAGAGCTTGCAGGAAATAGCCGACAAAAACGGGGTTGACATAGACAAGACAAAACACTTGAGCAGAAGCTACAGGTTGGATTTTGGGGCCACAGATTTTGAGCACATGAGGTCAGCAGGCATGAAGGCGCACCTTAGAGAATTGCTGCAGAGTGCACAAGTGTGGAGGTGTTTAGACAAGTGGGAAAGCAGGTGGGTAAAGAGAAAGGAAAAGAGGAGGGACAGTGCTACAGAGCATAATGAGAAAAGACCACAAAGCAGCGAGACAGTAACTATGTTACCAATGAGGGAGACAGCAGGGGGAAAATTAATACATGTACCATGGCACAGAAGTGACATTCAGTCATTTACGGACGATTTTCCCAAACTGAGAGAGAAGCCGATCGAATGGTATCAACAGACTGATAGGTTTGTGAAGCTTGCAAAATGTCTCTGGGAAGACCTGAATACTCTCTTTGAGATTGTGGTTCCGGCAGATTTGTGGGAGGATTGCAAAAGAGCTGTAGGTTGGCCGACAAGTGAACCAGAGAGAGACAGGGAGACGGGTGCACCATCACCTATGGTGATGAGCTTGTACTATAAGGTGATTGAGCATTTGAAGACGAAGGTTGCCGCGAAAAATGTGGATTGGCAGAAGATTGATCGAACTGCCCAAGAGGCTAAAGAATCGATTCATAGTTACTATGAGAGGTTGTTGAAGGCGTTCAAGAACTACAGTGGCACGGAAACAATAGAGGCGAAGGACATGCTTCATTTTGTGTTTAGATTTGTGGAAGGGCTGAGGCCGGAGATAAGTCAGATGATAAAGTCGCATTTGATTTGCTGGCAGTCAAAACCGATTGATGAGGTGTTGAATTATGCGAAATACTGTAGCGACGAAATTGAAGTGAAACAGAAAAGGTTGAAAGAGAAGGTGATGATGATGCAGCTTAAAGCAGCTCAGACAGGTCTGCAAGGTTTGCAAGGGATGCAAGGGTTCCAACAGCAGGTACCGCAACCGCAGCCGCAGTTGCAGGGAAACATGGCGTTTCAGTCACAGCCTAGAGGCAGAGGCAGAGGAGGTTTTGTGAATAATGGTCCGGATTTGAACACTGTTGTGACGGGTGTGCAGGCAATGAAAAAGGTGATGCCGTGTCACGTGTGCGGAATCGTAGGTCATTGGAAACGCGAGTGCCCGATGGTGGTGCAGGAAGGTGCAGGTACAGGTATTGGTCAGCAAAACAATGATGTCAATGCATTTCAGACAATGAGGGGACCGAAAATGAGAGGTCCAAACCCAAATTTTCAGACCATAAATCAATTGCAGGGATTACAACCTATGCAGCCGCAGCAGATGCAGATGCCCCGTATGCAGATGACGCAAATGCAGCCAATGCAACAGCAGTTACCCACGGTACCTAATCAGCAAATGCAAATACCCTTGGCACCAATGAGTCAGCAGCAAGTGATGGTTCCTCCACAGGTCTCGGGTCAGGTAATGAGTACAAATGGCACCGTGCAACAGTTCCCACTACACAGTGAGAGTGGAATAAACAATGTATGGGAGAGTGAAAGCTCAGAAGAAGAAGGAGATTGTGTGCTTGCAGCATCCTTGGAAGTTGATCAAAAGGGTCCGTACGTAGAGGGAAGAGTAGTGGGTCATCGTGTCTCGTTCTTGGTTGACACGGGAGCCACATGTTCAACTGTTAAGAGCAGTGAAGTACCAAATTTGCCACTCTCAGGGAGGACAGTTCAAGTGGTGGGAGTAGCAAACAGGCACCTGACAAACCCGATTACAGATCCGGTACCAGTCAGCATCGGTAACTATCAAGGGGTGCATCAGTTTGTGGTATGTGACTCAAGCCCGATAGCACTGTTAGGAAGAGACCTATTGTGCAAATTGGGTTGTTCGATCATGTGTTCCAACGAAGGAATAACAATACAGACGAGCAGTGATGGGGAAGAAGAGGACAGTGTAGAGGGGGATGAGATGGAAACTGTAGATGAAGAGTATCCCCTGATTTGTCTTTTCCCGATGATAACTGAAGAAGATATTCCAGCCGAATTACGGGAGACAGTCGGAAAGGAAGTGTGGGACATGACAGGGAAAGAGGTGGGATTGATGAAAGGAGTGGAACCAGTGAAAGTGACTGTAAAGCCCAATGCAATCTTTCCCCAGACCCCACAATACCACATGGCACAAGACACCCTCATGAAAGTTGCCCAACTTATTGACGAATTTGTAAAACAGGGGGTATTGAAAGAAGTGTTAAGCAGTCCATGTAATTCACCAATATTGGGACTAATAAAGCCAAGTGGAAAGGTCCGACTAGTGCAGGACTTGAGGAAAATAAATGACATCATAGTCAAATGCTGCCCAGTAGTACCGAATCCAGCTGTGATAATGTTCCAGATCCCTTGCGATGCCGAGTGGTTCTCAGTCATCGATTTGTCACAAGCATTCTTCTCGGTGCCTCTTCATGAGGACAGCCAATTTCTCTTTTGTTTCAAATTCCTAGACAGAGTGTACAGTTGGTGTCGAATTCCTCAAGGGTTTTCTGAGTCACCGTCAATCTTCAATCAGATTCTAAAGAAAGATTTGGAAGCATTAGAATTGCCATTCGAGTCAACCCTAGTACAGTACATTGATGACTTACTGGTTGCATCAAAGACAGAAAGTGGCTGCACAGCCGATACCATTGCTCTGTTGAATCATTTGGGAAGGAATGGACACAAGGTGTCTCCTTCCAAATTGCAGTTCTGTCTGAAGAAAGTGAAATACTTGGGTCACCAGATAGAGAAAGGGTCACGGAGAATAATGAAGGAAAGAATAACAAGCGTACTTCAAATGAGTCCACCAAAGACAAGGAGGGAGGTGAGGAAGTTTTTGGGAATGGTGGGTTATTGTCGCCAGTGGATTCCCAACTTCTCGACTCTAGCGAAGCCTCTACTGAAGCTGACCCAGAAGGATGCTTTGGATCAAATTGAGTTGAAAGGAGATGAGATGGATGCTTTTGTTGAACTGAAAGAGTGCATGTGCAGGGCTCCAGCCTTAGGTATGCCTGATTACACAAAGCCTTTCACATTGTTTTGCCATGAACGTGATGCATGTTCTTTGTCTGTCTTGACCCAAGCCCATGGTGGCGTAAACAGACCAGTAGCATATTTTTCTGCTACTTTGGATCCGGTCGCAGCAGCACTTCCAGGGTGTTTGCGCGCCGTAGCAGCAGTTGGTATCAGCCTCACTCAGAGTGAAGGAATAGTGATGGGACACCCAGTAACAGTCATGGTCCCTCACTCAGTTGAGATACTTTTGACCCGCTCCCGAACGCAACACATGACTGGAGCTAGACTCACAAGGTATGAAACGATAATTCTGGGCTCACCGAATGTGCAGCTGAAAAGGTGCACTACGTTGAATCCAGCAACCTTGCTTCCTGGAGAAAATGCCGAAATTGAGAACGCTGAAGACGTCGAGCATGACTGCCTTCAGGTGACTGAATTTTGTACAAAACCTCGACCGGACATTAAGGATACTAAGCTTGATGAAAATGACCAAATTCTTTTTGTTGATGGTTCATGTCTAAGAGACGGGATGGGGATTTTGAAAGCAGGATATGCTGTATGTACTGTAACAGGGGTCTTGGAAGCGGGATGGCTTCAAGGAGTCTATTCTGCACAAGTAGCAGAACTTGTAGCCCTTACCAGAGCATGTCAACTGTCTGCATTGATGAAAGTCACCATTTACACTGATAGTCAATACGGGTTTGGGATTGTGCATGACTTTGGACAACTATGGTCACAGAGAGGTTTCCTGACTTCTTCAGGATCCCCAGTGAAAAACGGGGAGAGAATAAGGGAATTGTTACACGCCATTCAAGTGCCAGCCGAAGTTGCAGTGGTAAAGTGCAGTGCTCACACGAAAGGACAGGACTATGTTTCTCTGGGAAATGCATATGCGGATCAAGTCGCGAGATTTTGTGCCTTGAACTGTATATTACTCAGGGATGAATGGAACTCAATAAGTGAGCCAGAACTCGAACCAGCTGAAGCATTTGCCTTGAAGGTTGTAGATACAATAGATGAATTAAAAGCATTACAAAATAATGTCAGGGAGGATGAAAGAGATTCCTGGATTAAATCACAATGTATAAAAAGACCAGATGAGTTATGGGTTTCAAATGAGGGAAAATTTGTTTTGCCAAATAGTCTCTTATCACAGCTTGCGCGGTTATATCATGGGCAGGCTCACCTAGGGAGAGATGCCATGATAAGATTGTTCAAAACTGATTGGTTTAACCCCAGATTTCGTCAAGCTGCAGAAGCAGTTTGCCATCGATGTGTCACTTGCCAGCAGATGAACCCAGGAAAGGGAACAGTTGTGAACGCGAGCAACATTGGTAGGGCAAGCGGGCCTTTTAGTCGTATGCAGATGGACTTCATTGAGATGCCTGTGCATGGAGGTCTAAAATATGTGTTGGTGATTGTGTGCATTTTTAGTCACTGGATTGAGGCATACCCTACACGTAGAAACGACAGCCTTACAGTTGCAAAGCTATTGTTGAGGGAGTTAATACCACGTTTCGGATTCCCGATCTCTTTAGAATCAGATAGGGGAAGTCACTTCAATAACGAGGTGATAAAGTTACTTTGCGAAGCGCTGAACATTGAGCAAAAGCTGCATTGTAGATATCGCCCTGAAGCATCAGGACTGGTGGAGCAGATGAATGGTACATTGAAATCAAGAATGGCGAAAATATGTGCATCGACAAATCTGAAATGGCCTGACGCATTGCCCTTGGTGCTAATGTCAATGAGAAACACCCCTGATAGAAAGACTGGATTGTCTCTGCACGAAATTCTCATGGGCAGGGCTATGAGACTTCCTGCAGTTCCCGCAAACGCGCTTTTGAATATTACAGATGATATGGTGTTAGACTACTGCAAGGGTCTGGCTGACGTGGTTCGCTCTTTCTCTCACCAGGTGGAAGCGACCACCTTGCCACCGATCCAAGGTCCAGGACACGCAGTGAAAGCAGGTGACTGGGTCGTGGTAAAGAAGCACGTGAGAAAGTCGTGTCTGAAACCCCGTTGGAAAGGCCCTTTCCAAGTGATCCTGACGACAACTACCGCTGTGAAGTGTGCGGGAGTTCCCAACTGGATTCACGCCAGTCACACAAAGAAGGTGTTGTGTCCCACAGATGAGGAAGTTGAAGCGCTGAAACTGCCAGTGCCTGACAAAACAGTGTTGAGTGCTGAGACAGAGCAAAACCGAACTGAATGCGAACAGGCAGAAACGGGAGAGAAAGAGATATTCTCTGAGGACGAAGAGACCAACTCGCTTGGGGGAGACCAAGGAGAAAGTTCAGACAGCGACGAAGCAGCTGAAGGTGACAAAGAACCTGAAGCAGCTGAGGGTAGCAAAGAGCCTGAAGCAGCTGAAGGTGATAAAGAACCTGAAGCAGCTGAAAGTGATAAAGAGCCTGACGAAAGTAACGGTGACGAAGGGCTCGAAAGAGGTGAAAAAGCAGGAGAGCCTGATCAGAGGAGGGCTTTCCCAGAAGCAGACGGTATAGAAAAAGAAAAAGAGAACGTGATCGATTCCCCAGAAGGAGGGGACAAGGCAGAACAGAACGAAAAGGTTCAAACTCCTACAGAAAAGGTCGCAGGTCCATCAAATGGACACGGTGCAAAGAGGAGACTAAGTATATCACCAATAAAAGAAAGGGCTAAAGAAAGTTTGAACGACGGAGAAAGGCCAAAAGTGAAAGAGAAAAGAAAGGAAGTGACTGTTGTGGAACAATCCTCAAGTGAAGAAAAAGACTTGACAAAAGAGGAAAGTACCAGCGAAGCAGAATCAAAAAGAGAAGCAAAATTGAAAAGGAAAAGGATACCAAACAGGAGATATTCCGGTCCTGAATGGGCATATGTAGTCAATGACGATTGGACTGACGAGTTTGTATCTCTAAGCATCGAGAACGAAGAAGAAGAAGAGATACCAATAGAAAAGAAAAGTTTTATGGACTCTGTCGATTGAAAGGGTAATAAATGATATTGCTTGCTACAATCTAACGTGATACAAACAACCAGCTGAGACATATTGCTAAACCGGATGAGACACTTGCTGAACTGATAAAAGACTGAGTTATTGCCGAATTGAGACAAATGCTGCTAACCGATAAGTGACTGGCCTCTTGAAGAAGACTGTGTGAACATTGCGCTCGCTCAGCTTT
The DNA here is from genome assembly GCF_031143425.1 of Pleurodeles waltl. Classification (NCBI taxonomy): domain Eukaryota; kingdom Metazoa; phylum Chordata; class Amphibia; order Caudata; family Salamandridae; genus Pleurodeles; species Pleurodeles waltl. The sequence goes on from NC_090449.1 coordinate 1,014,099,647, forward strand.
GTAACTAAATTGCTAAATAGTTTCTTTTACAGGTGCTTCTAGCTCTCTGATTCTATACAGATCATGACGCAAAACAATAGAAAGAAATATTGTAAATATGTGTGTATAGGCTTGATAATTGCATGTGTACTAATAATAATGGCAATTGTGCTTGGAATACATGGGAAGACTGAGAATGAGAGAATTGATGCCTCTACTCTTGCTCCTGTTACTGTCACCGAACTAACCGCATTGAAAAGACTAGCATTGGATGAGAGACTCTTGCACGATAAGAAAGAGCTTTCGTATAACGTTTTCTATCGCTTGCTAACGGAATATGTTGAGACTATGGATGCAAAAGATTGTTATGTGTGTACACAGATACCGACATCAGTGAAGGAAGGGGTGACTTATCACCACATGCCTCTTACATACGGGATTACATGTAGTATAGTAATGTCTAGGTTTTATGGTCAAACTAACATACAGTATTTTTACTCAAATTATGATGTTACCTTTGCATATGTTCCTATAATAGCGCAGCTAAGCCAGATCGCTAAAGATTGGGATGCTAAAATTATGAGGGAATTTTTCGAGCCAATGCAACCTTTTGAAACGGCTCACGCTCATAGGGAAAATCTTACCTGCTCGCTCTCTGCAGTAGAAATAAGCTTTTTAGATCGCACAGATGATAGAAGAGCACAAATGAAGGCGAAATTAGAAAAGGAGTTACATAAGAGGACTTCAGTAGATAATTATGATTTTGCTGCAATAAAGACACAAGGGAAAATAGCTTTAGATGCTTGGCATGTAGGGAAATTTTGTATATATCGAGGTGAATCTTATTATGACAACATTTTTGTAGGAGCGAGTGAGTGTAAACATACATTTATTTTTAAGGCCAAATGGACATTCATGATGAACGGACTTGACCCTGTCATTCCAGGTGTATATTACATTTGTGGGTATAATGCCTATTAACGTCTTCCGAAGGGATGGTGGGTAAGATGTTATTTGGGTATAGTGTTCCCAAAGGTTTATCAACTGGATGACCTAGCGATGATTCAAAAGACACCTGGATCCCATCGTATCCAGAAAAGAGAGACCGCAGCTGCTGTGGTAGGAGATATATTTGGAGCCACGATTCCTTCGTTGGGAGTTGTGCTGAATTCCATCAAAATAAGAAAGTTGTCTACTATAGTGGATAACATGTTCACAAAGTTTTCAGGTGCTATAATCCTGATAGATGCTGAACTTGCAGCGGAAAGAGCTATGACTCTTCAAAATAGGCTTGCTTTAGACATTCTTTTAGCAAAGGATGGTGGTGTTTGCAAAATGCTTGGTGCACAACACTGTTGTACATATATTCCTGACAATAGTGTGAAAATTAAAACTATGCTTGCTAATCTAACAAAAGAAAGTGCAGATTTGAAGGAATTGAAAGAACCAGGAGTGTGGGAGAAGGTTGGAAAAGGACTTGCTTCAGTGGGACATTGGATTGGGGGAATTTGGAATGGAATATTGCTAAAAATAATAGAGGGAATATTAATAGTAATAATTTGCATATTTGGAATTTGGGGAATAAAAAGGGGAATAATAATGATTATGGAAAGAATTAAGAGAAGAAAAGAAGAGAAAATTATGAAAAGAATGGCAGAAGAATACAAAGCGCAAACTAGGGGAATTAAAAGGAAAAGGGAACTGACAGAATTTTAATGGAATAAAATTTGTGGGCATGGTTTGGTGTGATGACAAGTAGTCATCAGAGGAGGGATTGATGAAGCAGAAAATGAAGGTTTTACATTTATTAACGCATAAACGTAGTGTGAAATAATCATGTGTGACTTTAACCGAACTAATAAAGATTGTACGGGGAAAAAATGTGCCCTCAGAGTAGTTTGCCAACATTTATAAGCGTGCTTTATATAACGTGAGGTATTAGAATTGCACTAATCCGACATAATCATAAACGTGTGCTATGATTTGCTTGTTTGAAATGTTTTAGCTTAGCATTACTTTAGCGGAGGCTTCGGCCTAGTTGCCTGGTCTCACGGTTTAGATGCTCGTATTTTTCCAATGTGCTATTAAACGTGTATTTCTGCTTGAAGCTGTACTTTTCCACTGAGACCGTTCACATGCTTATCTTAAGGTTTCGTGCCAGCCTGGCATATTTTCTCTTTACTCCAAGGTCGATTTGCAGGTGCGGACAATGGAGGCTCTGAAAGTGAGCTAATTGGTATAAAATGTTGCAACTTGCGTACCCATCTCCAAGGATAATGTATGCTTAAGTAAAAGCTTGAGAACTGTCGTTTTTGATTGGATAATTTGAAGCTAACCTATGAACCCTCCAATGGAAGACCCTACTGGATTTGAACTGTTGTCTATAAAACCCAGGTGCACGAGAGGAAAGTATCCATTATTGGACATCACGCCATTTTGCAGACTTCGTAGCTATTATGGCCCACTTTGCTGTGACGCCATTTTGAAAGAGACTTTGATGCTTTCTCTAATCGAGAGAAAGAGACTTTAACGATTCTTGCCCTAAAGGCTTTAACTTTGATTTGTCCCTTTGCATGAAGTAGTAGTTTTACCTTGCCGCCGTGAGGCAATTGCCCCGTCCACCCCTGCCCCTTTGCCCCGTCCCATGCCGATCGAAACGGTACCCATGCTGACCGAAGAACGGTACCTGTGAGACGAAGACTTCCTTGTATGCTGATCGTAATTGGTAAATATGAAAGGAACTTGTAAAATTGCATTGTGTTTCTTTTAGGTAACCAACTGCTGATTTTGATAAGAGCCCTAGTTAGGAGTTTTCTAAATTAATGTTGCTAAATTGTTTTTGCATGAAGTCCCACATGCCGATGCTAATTTGAGGTTAGACGAGGATTCCATATGTCGCACGATGCAATTTGAGATCTTGTTATGCTGACTAAATGTATGCAATTAGTTCATTACAGATTATCGTATTAGTGATTTGCATTGCTATTATCGAATGCCTTGTGATTCAAATGCTACATAGATTGCACCTGTTTCGCCGCTATGGACAGCTATTAATGTTCATTTATGTTTATCATTTGGTGTTGAGACACATCTACATCGTGCTAGCTTTGTTAATATAGGGAAATAAATTCACTAACTTTGAATAAACTGGTGTGGTTATTCCTGACTGAAAGGTCAGGGTTCGCTGAAATGTATTCTGGATTAATTGTTAACCCCTTAGCTGCTGGGCCTTTCCCCCCCCAGTGCTGAGCCCTTTTTTGGCTATTTGGGGTAGTTCGCGCTTAGGGCTTCATAACTTTTTGTCCACATAAGCTAACCATGCCAAATTTGCGTCCTTTTTTTCCAACATCCTAGGGATTCTAATGGTACCCAGAGTTTGTGGTTTACCCTGGAGGAGACCAAGAAAATAGCCAAAATACAGTGAAAATTTAGTTTTTTCCAAAAAAATGGGAAAAAAGGGCCGCCGAAGAAGGCTTGTGGTTTTTTCCCTGAAAATGCCATCAACAAAGGGTTTCTGGTGCTGAAATCACTATCTCCCCACCTTTCAGGAACGGGCAGACTTGAATCAGAAAACCACATTTTCCAACACAAATTTGGCATTTTACTGGGACATACCCCATTTTTACTATTTTTGGTGCTTTCAACCTCCTTCCAGTTAGTGACAGGAATGGGTGTGAAACCAATGCTGGATCCCGGAAAGCTAAACATTTCTAAAAACTAGACAAAATTCTGAATTCAGCAAGGGGTCATTTGTGTAGATCCTACAAGGTTTTCCTACAGAAAATAACAGCTGAAATAAAAAAATATTGAAATTGAGCTGAAAACAACAGCCATTTTTCTTTATGTTTTACTCTGTAACTTTTTCCTGCGATGTCAGATTTCTGAAAGCAATATACCGTTTTGTCTGCTGGACTCTTCTGGTTGCGGGGAAATAAAGGGCTTATAGGTTCATCAAGAACCCTAGGTACCCAGAGCCAATAAATGAGGTGCACCCTGCAGTTGGTTTTCATTCTATACTGGGTATACAGCAATTCATTTGCTGAAATATGAGGAGTGAAAAAGAGGTATCAAGAAAACCTTTGCATTTCCAAAATGGGATCAAGATAAGGTTTTGAGGAGCAGTGGTTATTTGCACATCTTTGAATTCCGAGGTGCCCATACTAGCATGTGAATTGCAGGGCATTTCTCAAATAGACGTCTTTTTTACACACTCTCTTATATTTGGAAGGAAAAAATGTAGAGAAAGATAAGGGGCAATAACACTTGTTTTGCTATTCTATGTTCCCCCAAGTCTCCCGAAAAAAATGATACCTCACTTGTGTGGGTAGGCCTAGCGCCCGCGACAGGAAATGCCCCAAAACACAACGTGGACACATCCCATTTTTTCACAAAATACAGAGCTGTTTTTTTGCAAAGTGCCTACCTGTGGATTATGGCCTCTAGCTCAGCCGGCACATAGGGAAACCTACCAAACCTGTACATTTTTGAAAACTAGAGACCTAGGGGAATCCAAGATGGGGTGACTCGCGGGGCTCTGACCAGGTTCTGTTACCCAGAATCCTTTGCAAACCTCAAAAAGTGGCTAAAAAAACAAGTTTTCCTCACATTTCGGTGACAGAAAGTTCTGGAATCTGAGAGGAGCCTCAAATTTCCTTCCACCCAGCGTCCCCCCAAGTCTCCCGATAAAAATGATACCTCACTTGTGTGGGTAGGCCTAGCGCCCGCGACAGGAAATGCCCCAAAACACAACGTGGACACATCACAGAAAACAGAGCTGTTTTTTGCAAAGTGCCTACCTGTAGATTTTGGCCTCTAGCTCAGCCGGCACCTAGGGAAACCTACCAAACTTGTACATTTTTTAAAACTAGAGACCTAGGGGAATCCAAGATGGGGTGACTCGCGGGGCTCTGTCCAGGTTCTGTTACCCAGAATCCTTTGCAAACCTCAAAAAGTGGCTAAAAAAACAAGTTTTCCTCACATTTCGGTGACAGAAAGTTCTGGAATCGGAGAGGAGCCTCAAATTGCCTTCCACCCAGCGTCCCCCCAAGTCTCCTGATAAAAATGATACCTCACTTGTGTGGGTAGGCCTAGCGCCCGCGACAGGAAATGCCCCAAAACACAACGTGGACACATCACAGAAAACAGAGCTGTTTTTTGCAAAGTGCCTACCTGTAGATTTTGGCCTCTAGCTCAGCCGGCACCTAGGGAAACCTACCAAACCTGTACATTTTTGAAAACTAGAGACCTAGGGGAATCCAAGATGGGGTGACTCGCGGGGCTCTGACCAGGTTCTGTTACCCAGAATCCTTTGCAAACCTCAAAAAGTGGCTAAAAAAACAAGTTTTCCTCACATTTCGGTGACAGAAAGTTCTGGAATCGGAGAGGAGCCTCAAATTTCCTTCCACCCAGCGTCCCCCCAAGTCTCCCGATAAAAATTATACCTCACTTGTGTGGGTAGGCCTAGCGCCCGCGACAGGAAATGCCCCAAAACACAACGTGGACACATCACAGAAAACAGAGCTGTTTTTTGCAAAGTGCCTACCTGTAGATTTTGGCCTCTAGCTCAGCCAGCACCTAGGGAAACCTACCAAACCTGTACATTTTTGAAAACTAGAGACCTAGGGGAATCCAAGATGGGGTGACTCGCGGGGCTCTGACCAGGTTCTGTTACCCAGAATCCTTTGCAAACCTCAAAAAGTGGCTAAAAAAACAAGTTTTCCTCACATTTCGGTGACAGAAAGTTCTGGAATCGGAGAGGAGCCTCAAATTTCCTTCCACCCAGCGTCCCCCCAAGTCTCCCGATAAAAATGATACCTCACTTGTGTGGGTAGGCCTAGCGCCCGCGACAGGAAATGCCCCAAAACACAACGTGGACACATCACAGAAAACAGAGCTGTTTTTTGCAAAGTGCCTACCTGTAGATTTTGGCCTCTAGCTCAGCCAGCACCTAGGGAAACCTACCAAACCTGTACATTTCTGAAAACTAGAGACCTAGGGGAATCCAAGATGGGGTGACTCGCGGGGCTCGGACTAGGTTCTGTTACCCAGAATACTTTGCAAACCTCAAAAAGTGGCTAAAAAAACAAGTTTTCCTCACATTTCGGTGACAGAAAGTTCTGGAATCTGAGAGGAGCCTCAAATTTCCTTCCACCCAGCGTCTCCCCAAGTCTCCCGATAAAAATGATACCTCACTTGTGTGGGTAGGCCTAGCGCCCGCGACAGGAAATGCCCCAAAACACAACGTGGACACATCACAGAAAACAGAGCTGTTTTTTGCAAAGTGCCTACCTGTAGATTTTGGCCTCTAGCTCAGCCGGCACCTAGGGAAACCTACCAAACCTGTGCATTTCTGAAAACTAGAGACCTAGGGGAATCCAAGGAGGGGTGACTTGCGGGGCTCGGACCAGGTTCTGTTACCCAGAATCCTTTGCAAACCTCAAAAAGTGGCTAAAAAAACAAGTTTTCCTCACATTTCGGTGACAGAAAGTTCTGGAATCTGAGAGGAGCCACAAATTTCCTTCCACCCAGCGTCCCCCCAAGTCTCCCGATAAAAATGATACCTCACTTGTGTGGTTAGGCCTGGTGCCTGCGACAGGAATAGATCACACAACGGTCAATGTTGGTCCTTACGTGAGGCAGCTGGTGATCCATTTCTGACACAGACACTAGGTGTAGGCACTCAAGTGGGGTAGTGTTTTTATCAGGACAGGTGAGGAGTCACTGGGTGGTAGGAATATTGTGGATCCCAGCATATTCCTGTAGTTTGTGTGACAGAAATGCGAGAAAAATTGAGTTTTTTTTCAACATTTCAGCTTTGCAGGGTATTCTGGGTAAGAAAACTTTGGGGAAGCCACACAAGTCACACCTCTGTGGACTCCCCCGAATGTCTAGTTTCCAGAAATGTTTGGGTTTAGTGTGTTTCTCTATATGGCCGCCGAATCCAGGACCAAAAACACAGGTGCCTGCCTTACAAAACCAGTTTGTTTTGCCATGGATAATTTTGATGTCTCCACAATATGATTTGGGTGGTGGAATTTGGGGCTGAACTAAATTGGGGAGCTCCCAAGAGAGCACTCTCTCTCTGCTTGCCGCCGCATTCACCTGCTCTCTGGGTTGACCTAACCCACTATTACCCAGTTGCACAAACAGCTTGCGAAGGGACAGCAGGACTGTCCTCATCACCTCCCTCATACAGGGAGTGCAGAATTATTAGGCAAATGAGTATTTTGACCACATCATCCTCTTTATGCATGTTGTCTTACTCCAAGCTGTATAGGCTCGAAAGCCTACTACCAATTAAGCATATTAGGTGATGTGCATCTCTGTAATGAGAAGGGGTGTGGTCTAATGACATCAACACCCTATATAAGGTGTGCATAATTATTAGGCAACTTCCTTTCCTTTGGCAAAATGAGTCAAAAGAAGGACTTGACAGGCTCCGAAAAATCAAAAATAGTGAGATATCTTGCAGAGGGATGCAGCACTCTTAAAATTGCAAAGCTTCTGAAGCGTGATCATCGAACAATCAAGCGTTTCATTCAAAATAGTCAACAGGGTCGCAAGAAGCGTGTGGAAAAACCAAGGTGCAAAATAACTGCCCATGAACTGAGAAAAGTCAAGCGGGCAGCTGCCACGATGCCACTTGCCACCAGTTTGGCCATATTTCAGAGCTGCAACATCACTGGAGTGCCCAAAAGCACAAGGTGTGCAATACTCAGAGACATGGCCAAGGTAAGAAAGGCTGAAAGACGACCACCACTGAACAAGACACACAAGCTGAAACGTCAAGACTGGGCCAATAAATATCTCAAGACTGATTTTTCTAAGGTTTTATGGACTGATGAAATGAGAGTGAGTCTTGATGGGCCAGATGGATGGGCCCGTGGCTGGATTGGTAAAGGGCAGAGAGCTCCAGTCCGACTCGGACGCCAGCAAGGTGGAGGTGGAGTACTGGTTTGGGCTGGTATCATCAAAGATGAGCTTGTGGGGCCTTTTCGGGTTGAGGATGGAGTCAAGCTCAACTCCCAGTCCTACTGCCAGTTCCTGGAAGACACCTTCTTCAAGCAGTGGTACAGGAAGAAGTCTGCATCCTTCAAGAAAAACATGATTTTCATGCAGGACAATGCTCCATCACACGCGTCCAAGTACTCCACAGCGTGGCTGGCAAAAAAGGGTATAAAAGAAGGAAATCTAATGACATGGCCTCCTTGTTCACCTGATCTGAACCCCATTGAGAACCTGTGGTCCATCATCAAATGTGAGATTTACAAGGAGGGAAAACAGTACACCTCTCTGAACAGTGTCTGGGAGGCTGTGGTTGCTGCTGCACGCAATGTTGATGGTGAACAGATCAAAACACTGACAGAATCCATGGAGGGCAGGCTTTTGAGTGTCCTTGCAAAGAAAGGTGGCTATATTGGTCACTGATTTGTTTTTGTTTTGTTTTTGAATGTCAGAAATGTATATTTGTGAATGTTGAGATGTTATATTGGTTTCACTGGTAATAATAAATAATTGAAATGGGTATATATTTTTTTTTTGTTAAGTTGCCTAATAATTATGCACAGTAATAGTCACCTGCACACACAGATATCCCCCTAACATAGCTAAAACTAAAAACAAACTAAAAACTACTTCCAAAAATATTCAGCTTTGATATTAATGAGTTTTTTGGGTTCATTGAGAACATGGTTGTTGTTCAATAATAAAATTAATCCTCAAAAATACAACTTGCCTAATAATTCTGCACTCCCTGTAATGTACTGGAAGAGGAGTTATCGAATGGGACTCCTCTGACTGAAAAATCACTCCCAGAGTCTGCGCCATTGTCCTATCCCTCAGATGCTGTCTCAGTATATGATGTCTCAGTCTCTGATCCTATGTCAGAGCGGTCCTCTATAACCCGAGTGTAGGCAGCAGTCATCCATCAAGATGCCATCTCTGCTATTGGCTAAACTGTTGCTCTAAAACACTAGCCTACGTAGACAGTCACAAAATCGATGGTGTGTGAGATACGTGCAACAGTAGAGGCCACCTTACCTGCGCTTCTTCCCTCAATCAGCACGTACTTTCAAGACACTCAAAAAACACCTTGTCACATACCATTCGTCACAGTCTTTAGCACCTCCTGCGCCCAGTCCAACAATCATTATTGGTGCTCCCACTCCCTCCTCCTCGGATTCCCTCATTACCACCCAGCAAAAGTGCCCTTCATCTCTCCATAGACTTTGCTAATGTACTCAGCTATTTACATAAAATACAGATTTGCTCTTTGCAGTAGGCATATAAACCTTCTGCGCTTCTTTATGGCACTAAAACTGCCACTAGACAAGTCGGACCCTTTTCCCCCCAGGGAAACCACACACATATTGACAAAAGTGATATATATATGACAGCCAATCACCTGAAACTCAACTCAAGCAAAACCGAAATAATCCTCTTTGGCCCACACAAAAACACCTGGGACCCCTCATGGTGGCCCACCACGCTAGGCCCTGCACCCACCCCCGCCAACCACGCACGCAACCTCAGCATCATCCTAGACTCCTCCCTCTCGATGACCCAACAAATCAACGCTCTCACCTCCTCATGCTTCAACACACTCCGTATACTGAAAAACATTCAAATGGATCCCCACAGAGACCAGAAAAACTGTCACTCACGCACACATCAGCAGCAGGCTTGATTACGGAAACGCCCTCTACGCCGGCACCACTCTAAAACTCAAGCGCAAACTACACGCATCTAGAACTCAGCAGCACGACTCATCCTCGACCTCCGCCGACACGAACACATCTCTCCACACCTCAAATCCCTCCACTGGCTCCCCATTGACAAAAGGATCACCTTCAAGATCCTCATCCTCGCACACAAATCACTCCACAACACAGGCCCTGCCTACCTCAACGAGAGTCACCTTCCACACCCCCACACGAAACGTCCGCTCAGCTGACCTCTCTCTCGCCTCTGTCCCCCGCATCAAACACACCACCACCGGGGGCAGATCCTTCTCCTACCTTGCACCCAAAACCTGGAACGCCCTCACAACCCACCTTCGCAAGACCCAAAACCTACTTCTTTTCAGGAAGGGCCTCAAAACCTGGCTTTTCGAACAGTGAACCTCCCAGCCCCTTTCCCTCCCCCCGCCCCCCCCCCCAAGCGCCTTGAGACCCTCACAGGTGAGTAGCACACTTTATAAATCTCTTTGGTATATATAGATCTACCTCTATATATATATATATCTATGTACATAGATATATCTATAGATATATCCATGTACATAGATATATCTATCTACATAGATATATAAATATAGATCTATATATAGATCTATTTTTTTTAGTTGTTGTATGGTTTCCTTGGGGGCCAAAATGGCCCCCAGGGAAACCCTACAACATCTAAAAAAAAAATTGCCCCCACAGGGGGTCACCCTGCCCACGGGCGACCCCCTGTCATTTTTTTTTAAAAAAAAAAACAACAATCCCCTGGGGGGGGGGGCGCGATTGCGCCCCCCCTCCCCCCCCCCCCCCCCCCCCCCAGGGGGCACCTACCTTTTTTTTTTTTATTAATTATGCCCCCGGGGGGGGGCGGCCGGTTTTCCGAGGGGGCCGCCCCCCCAAAGTGAAATCCCTGGCGTCTAGTGGTGTTTCCTGGCCCCCGATCGCAGCTGTGCTGCGATCGGGGGCCAGGAAACACTTTGAGAAGGCCTCGTAAGAAAGGGGAGACTCTCCCCCTTTCTTACGAGGCCTTCTCAAACTGTTTCTGGCCCCCGATCGCAGCACAGCTGCGATCGGGGGCCAGAAACAGTTTGAGAAGGCCTCGTAAGAAAGGGGAGAGTCTCCCCTTTCTTACGAGGCCTTTTCAAAGTGTTTCCTGGCCCCCCGATCGCAGCTGTGCTGCGATCGGGGGGCCAGGAAACCTGAAAGTGTTTCCTGGCCCCCGATCGCAGCACAGCTGCGACCGGGGGGCCAGGAAACACTTTCAGGAAGGCCTCGTAGGAAGCGGCCGCTTCCTGCTTTGATGGGGAAAACACCTTTGCAACGTCAGCGCGCTGCGAGGCGCCCTGACGTCACAAAGGGGCGGGTGGGGGGGCGGGGGGAGACACGGAAGCTTCCGTGTCTCCCGGGGGGGGTTTAAAAAAAATAAAAAATCCTCGGGTGCGACGCACCCGAGGATTTATTGATACCCTTCCTGGTGTCGGCCACTGGTCGTGACCCGCACCAGGGAGGGTGTGTGGGCGTCGGCCAGTGGCCGACGCCCGCACCTAACAGGTTAAGTGTTATGTCGATCAAGGTATTGCTTATGTTCGTTATTGATTATTGATTTGATGCAATTGATCGATTAAGAGTACAGAGAGTCCCACTTAGTCAAAAGATTCATCGGCCTAAAGAGCGTCCGAACACAGGTAAATTATTACTACGGACCGCTCTATCAGTACCCAGGGTATCTGGGGCAAGAGTGGTAAAGGGGGTCACCAGGGCTGCAGGGGGGGGGTCACCAGGGCTCCTACCCTAAGTACCCCAAGTAAAAGAGAGACTGCAGATCCTCCATGTCAGCATGTATGAGCGGCCTGCTGCTCGAGTGAGATTCTGCCCACGCCAGGTGCAGAGTCCCTGTTACTGCCCATGGACAGGTCAGTCCCCCCTAAGGAAGGCCCTCTCTAGCCCAGGGGGCAGGGTGCACTGTCCCGTGAGTGAGGACACATGAGCAGGAGCACATATGCCCCCATGCTCGTATCTAAAATGCAATGCCGGCCTGAGTAACCAGCGGTCCATTGAATAACATGGGCAGGCATCTGACAACTGCTCAGATGTCCAGCTCTGCAATGGCCTAGCCGAATCCCATCGTATTTGGTATCAAACATTGTGCTTTTTAACCCCTCAACATGATGTCCATGTTTATGATTAAAAAGCAGATGCCCAGGTGGCACCCTTAGAGGGTGCCCACCAAGTTACTGAGTCCTGTACTGTTTTGGAGGTCTCTCCCGAGCTTCTGCCACCACAGCCAAGAGTCTGACCTCCTGCTGGCAGTGCTAGTACCTTGGCAGGACTTAAATCAAAGGGCCTGAGCAGGAAAGAGGTCACACCTCCACCCACCCATGCTGGCTAGGTAGATAAGCATCAGGGTTGTGACCTTCAGAGGCTTCCCCTGCCTTTGATGTGTAAGTAACTGTCCCACCAGTGGAGAACAAAGCCCTTCCCGCTCTGCCCAGCAAGCCAGGTGGGAAATTAGCAATGCAGGAGGTGTGCACCGCTCAAGGACTAGCCACACCTTGAGGGTGGGCTAGGAGGTCTGCACAGCCGAGGGAGGGTTCTGCCATCTTGGCAGACCCTAAGAATAGTGGGTTCTGGGTAGAAGGTGACATACTTCCACAGGAAGTCATCACTCCTTGGGTGGATTAGCCACAGGGACTAGTAGCCCATTGGCTACTGCCCCTCACACCCTTGAAGGCCCCCTAAACTAGGGTTTAAGGGGCTCCCCTGACACCAGAACTTAGATCTTACCTGGAAAAGAAGAAAAGAAGTACAAAGAAAGGTCTGCACCAACAACAGGACCTGGACTCCAGTCCCAGCGCTAAGAAGAGGACACAGAGTGATCTAAGGAGATCAGTACTGGAACTGTGTGCCCGATGTGTGCCCAAGGTGAAGACTTATTGGTCCCAGCAAGAGGGACCCTAGTGGACACTGAAACTCCAAGGAAGACTCCCCTGACTGGTGGTCCCAGTCCCCTGTAAACTGCAGGAGTAAAGGTGGGCTGAGATCGAAGAACTGTGACCTGACAGGCTCTGCATGTCTGAGCCTTAAGAAACTCACTGCCCAGCATCCTAAGAGTGGGAGTGAAGTCCATGCCAAGTTTTAAGCCTCTACTCCCCGCCAAACGACCTCCAATCGCCAGAAAGCCCAGGGACCACCCTTGCAGCTACCAAGGCTTGTCTGTCACCTGCCTGGAAACTGACAGCCGCACGACATTCACTGATTCCAGGGCACCCCTCCAGCATAGAGACCACTGTCGCCAGTGACCCCTTTCCTGTGGGTTTGCAGCCTGAAGGAAGTGACTTCGACTGCAGCAGCAAAGCATCTTTGGCACGGCCAGCCCAGTGATAGACAGCTAGGAGCCACCTCTGCACCCCTGAGCCACCGGACGTGGTGGTGAAGATCCAAGCGTTTATTCCTAGTCCAACCTCCCAAAGACATCCAAAAGGTAGAGTGTGAGTCCACCCCCAAGTCCAGTTTTGCAACGGAGTGCAAACCGCACCAGCCACTGTGGACCGTTAAGCACCAAGGACAGCCAAGTCACCTCTGTAACCGCACTCCCTGGGCAAGGTAACAAAAGTCTGACTGTTGAATCTCGGTCTAGGTCCCCAGTGAACCTTAAGGTCCCACGGGTTCGTCAGAACTCACCCTACAAGTGCCCAAGTGTACACTGCTATTTTCCTCGTTGACTTTAATGGAAGCCCTTTAAATCTACAAAGTACTGCATTTTCTAAAGACTTAAAAATTCACAACTCCATTTGTACAAAAGCTACAAAGTTCATTTTGGTGTCTAAATTAAGATTAAAATAGAATCTATGTTTCTAAATTGGTGTTGGATTTCCGTTGAGTTGTGTCATTTACTTATTGACCATCCCCCCACCCCCAAGCGCCTTGAGACCCTCGTGGGTGAGTAGCGCGCTCTACAAATGTACTGATTGATTGACCATGTTGGCAATGAGAAATGCTTCACACATGTTCCTCTAAGTAGCCTGACTGCTCTTTGCCACACTACCAAGACTGGGCGAGGGTTTGCTGAGAGTGAATCCGAGGTCCACTGCTGGGTATTGTGTTGGTATTCCATGGTAAGACTACTTAATCATTCCATATAATACCTTCATCTAGCTACAATTACTCTTACTTTTCGCTGTTGCCTTGTTCTCCTTTACTATGTGCTTGCCTTTGTGCCGTCCACGTTAATCTCACAAGCACTCTGTGTTCATCTTGCACACTGAGTACTCTGCATACACCTGATGTTGCCTTGAATAACTGCATATGCATTGTAAAGTTTTAAAATATTAAAACAAATCCTTTGTATCACATTTGTCCGCATCTTCTTTTGTAATTTGTTTACATAAGCAATATATTTAGCAATTATTTTGCATGAATAATGGAAATTGGTTATTTTAAATGGTGCCCTTTGGGACATTGTTGTAGGATTTCTCCTTTACCCGCACCCTTTAGGTATAAGGGTTTCTCCTGTTGTCTATAGCACTCCGGTGAAATCCTGAGACAATGACCCATGTATCCCTAAGTGTGGTCATTAGTGGTGGCACTAAGGCTTTCAATTATGGGGATTTTGCATAGAACAGCACCAAAGTGAAGGGCAGGAATGCATTGTATATAATCAGTAAAGTGCATTCCTATCATTTCCCTCTGTGCTGGCTCTGTTTTGGTAGCCTGGAGCCGATGCAGGTATCCTTGCACCATGGTGCACATGCGGTGGCCCCTTGCCATATCCAGTGCACAGCCCACTCAGATTGCTCCCCAAGCATGCAAAAAAATCTGAATTCCATTAGTAAAAGCTGCCTGTGCAGCCTTAACTCTCATGTATCACAAACGTCGTTTTATACTCCCCATAACTGAGGTTGCCTGATGCTACCATTACTCACCTCAACATTCTGCAGTACTTTTGTGGAAACTTTACCTGCAATTTCATGGAACTGGTTAAGTCAAATGTGACTGCTACACTTGGGACTGGGCCCAATTGAAGGCTTCTTGATGCAGTGAAACTGTTACTGCAACGGAGAAGTCATGGCACACCAGGGTAATGACATATAGATTTACAATGACCATCGACCAGGTGTCACTGATTGTCACTCGGCCCTGGGTGGTTCAGGGCTTAAAACTGAAGCATCCAGGTTCGAAGCAATCAGTGAAATTTTCCCTCGCCTTGAGGAGGAGGATCTTGAGGCACCTTTGCTAGGGGGAAGAGGTCACGCCCACAGGGCTGTGACTTCTTCAGCCTAGAAAAGTTCAGCTCAGGCAGCCAGGAGGAGGTGTATGGCATTTAACACATGTCCAACTCCTGGCTGCCCAACCTCAACCATAAAAGTATCTGTCAGGCTGACTTTTGTCAGATATTCTTGACGTCAGGAAAAAGGTAGAGGGGAGTGTCCCCTAGGCCCTTACAGACGGGTCGCTGCTGCCATCGACAACTGCTTCCGTCTCTTGAAGGAGTGTGCTCTACCACCCAGATGTCCCTACTTCTCATCTCATCTCTTCCCCTGGCATCTAGGACCATATTTAGTGTCAAACAGATGGAGCAAGCAAAGGCCGCTCATTCAGACAGATTCTTCTGTATGCACTCTGCTTACAATGTAATTTGCTCACCTGGCTTAGGAGTAGATTCTCATTATGCCTTTGAAATTCGAAAAATTTGCATAATGCAAAATTCAATGATTTTTTGGCTGAGAAATTTTGCACAATTTCTTTCTGTAGGAGACTAGTTCAAACTTGCAGGTACCTTGTGTGACTTCGAAAATTTTCAGGCGAGATAGCGAAGTAAACTTTGTCAGCTTTCGTAACATTTGGCAGAATCTTGTGAAATGTCATGGAATACATTTTGCAAATTTGCAATCTAATACACATATTGATTCCGTTTGATTGATTCTGGTCATCCTCGTCTCCAACCGCTCTGCATGGGATGACTCCTGGTGGCCAGTCACCCTAGGAACCGCACCAACTCCCACCACCCATGCACGCAACCTTGGCTTCATCCTAGACTCATCGCTCACCATGACCCGGCAAGTCAACGCCGTCTCATCTTCCTGTTTCAACACCCTCTGCATGCTTGGCAAGACCTTCAGATGGATCCCCATCGAAACCAGAAGAACGGTCACCCACGCCCTCGTCAGCAGCAGACTGGACTACGGCAACGCACTCTACGGGGGAACAACGGCCAAGCTCCAGAGAAAGCTTCAACGTATTCAGAACGCCTCAGCACGCCTCATCCTCAACATCTCGTGCCACGAACACATCTCAGCCCACCTCAGAGACTTACACTGGCTCCCCTTCAACAAGAGGATCACCTTCAAACTCCTCATCCACGCCCACAAAGCTCTCCACGACGCAGGTCCTGCCTACCTCAACGAGCATCTCAGCTTCCACGCACCCACCCGCCAGCCCTGCTCTGCCAACCTCGCCCTCGCCACGGTCCCCCCGCATCCATCGTACCATTTTTTATGTACCCAAGTCAACACTGTCCAGTCAGTGGCGGCTCCTCTGAGGAACGTCGCCCCCGCCAGCAGCAGCAGCTGCAAACCTTTTACTACAAAACGATAATAAACTAAGTTTATTATTGTTTTGTAGTAAAAGGGACAGGGCATGACAGCCATGGAGGGGAGTACACAGAGCACTCCCCTCAGTCCGCATGTATGTTTGGCCGGCCCGCTCGGGCCGGACAACACACACATGCACACTGTGGTTTCTCCAGCCCGGCACTGTGTTGCAGGGCTGGAGAGAGCAGGCACAGCCTCCCAGTCTGCCTGGGAGCGCCCTGGCTGGGCACTCCCAGCCAATCCTAACGCTGCTCTGAGCAGCGTCAGGATTGGCTGCAGGGCAGGCTGGGAGCCTGTGCCTGTGCATGCAGCCTGCAGGAGAGGAGCGGCGTGGTGGCGGTGGTGACGGCAAGTGAAGGTAAGTGTATTTTTTAAATTAAATTAATTCCCACCCCATCCCCTCGCACATGCTACCCCGCCCCTTCAAAGTCCCGTGAGCCACTCCTGCGTTCAGTCCCTGAAATCGCTGAGAAAGATTTTCAAATGTCTCTCAATCAGCACCCAAGAAAAGTTAGTCACTCCCTCATCACAAGGAAGCTGGACCAAGGGAACACCCTCTATACAGGGCTCAACAAACAACTCACCAGAAGACTGCAGACCATCCAGGACACAGCAGCTCGAATTTTGCTCAACCTCCTATGCCACACACACATCTCACCTCAAGGTGCTCTATTTGTTATCTGTACACAAAAGAGCACAGTTCAAACGTATCACTTACACTTACAAAGTACTACACAACATTGGCCCAGCATACCTGTACAATAGCATCTCTTTTCACAAACCCTCCAGACACTTTTGGTCAGCTGGACTACTACTTGCACAGATCCCACACATATGGAGAATTAGATCCGGCAGCCAAGGAATCCTGTTATATCTCGGAACCATGGGTGCCTAAACCAACCGTGGCTCAACAACGAGGTCGGAACAACGACCTCGTTCTAACCACTAATGCGCTTACAATGATTTTACCGTTGTAAACGCATTCCTGGTAAAGGCATTAGCAATCAGCATGCTCGTCCTAGCATGCTTCCACCCCAGCCCCCCGCCCCACCCTTTAAACCTAAACCCTGACCCCTTCTCCCCCCTAAACCCTAATCACCCCAGCCCCCCACCCCACCCCAAAAACTAAAAATACCCTGAGTCCCCACCCCTGCCCCTAAAACCTAAACCCCCCAACCCCCCAACCCAACCCTTAAACCTAAACCCTGCCCCCCTAAACCCTAATCACCCCGAACACCCCCCACCCAAAAACAGCCCCAGTCCCAGCCCAAATTAACTCCTCCTTCACCGGGCCACTCCGACTCCCTTCTGTACCTTAACCATGCATGTACGTTGTTCAGACATGCGTGGTTAAGGTACCAAAACCAGGAAGTTGTGGAAAACGAAAGCATTGTTTCGCTTTCGTTTTTCACAACCTCGTGGTTCCGGACTCGTTCTTCCGGGTGTTTCACAAGGATTCTCCTACATCACTCCTAAAGTATGGAACGAACTGCCACTACACTTCTGTGACGCCTCTTCAGTTCTTGAGTTCTACAATAAGCTGAATACCAGGCTCTTTGAGTAGTGTCCTGCGGCCCTAGGCAAGGCCTAACTCACTCATACATTGTCAGTTCCTTGATACCCTTCCAGGTGATAGTCTACTATTTAAATCAACATAAGATAACATGTGGCCTTGCTTTCACACATTCAAGAAAGTTCTGGCTGCCATGTTTTATACCCTCTGTAGCATGATAGACATACTTCTTGACAGTTCTAGTGTAGATGATATGTTAGTAGCTCATCACCAGGGCTCTCCCCAGTTTCACTCCGATAGTCAGTCTAGACCAGTCTGTAGCAATGAGATAATTTTCAATCAAACTAAGAGTTGCAGATTGATGCTCGTGGCCACTTTGTTGTCTTTGACGTTAACCAGAATCAGACAGAACTTCTAGGTTTATCTTTATTCCTGTGAACCACATGGTTCATGTATGCGGGGATGTTTTCCTGACTTCAAGGTCTACTTTCCAGTTGAAAGTTGATTTGGCTGTATCCACCATACATTCTGTATTTTAAGTGGTAGTGAGTTAGAAGAGATGCCATGAGGTTCATGTAGATGGTAGTCAGAGAAGAACCCCATAGGTAGAGTGACCAGGCTTCCTGGTCTTGCCACGACAGTCCCGGTTTTTCATCATTTGTCCCAGCAAAGTTCACTGATTTCAACTCATGTCCCGGTTTTTGAGGAGTGTCAAGTAAAGAGAGGCAGGCATGCTTTTATGTGTTCCAATGCACAATTAGTGTCAAGCCTTCATTTAATCAACACATATGAATCGCTGTGCAAAAAGTGTGTTTCATTTCTACTCTTTAATGTGTCTCTTTTTCTGTGTTTTCTGTCGGGAAACTCCTAAGTCATTCTGTAGCCCTCAGTCAGTTCAAAAGTACTAGCCCTACTTTTATGTTTATGAAATGTCCCAGTTTTTGCTTTTTAAAATCTATTCACCCTACCCCTAGGGCAATTTGCAACCCTTGCAGTCTCTTGCCTTGAATGTCTAGGATGAGGAACTCCCATGCTACCTTAAAAATATACTCATCCATTTATCATATATAACAAAGGGCTGATCTTTGTGGTATGCTACATGAGACTTAGGCCCACATTTATGGTGGCCTAGCCCCAATCCAAAGCCACATTAGTGGCATTTTCTTACGTTAATGTGGTGTTGGAAGGTCAAAAATGCTGCGCCATATTTACAAAGTAGTGCAACCCCCTTTCCATACATTATGCATGGCGCATGCATGATGTAGCTCAAAGGGTTACAAAATGGCGCAATGCATGCACTGCACCGCTATGCAAATCTAGCGCAGCATTTTAGCCATCTACTTTCACATTAGCATTAAAAAAATTACGCTAATGTGTTGTTATGGCGCAAGGAGCTCTTAAATCTGTCCCTACATGTTTTACACATGAATTCATACTTTGACTTTATTTGCACATCATGATTTTCTACCGCCCTTGTCTTGTGTCAGAATTACAATCTAAACAGCATGATACCTGTTATTTTGCAGTCATCAGTTAAAATAACTCATTTACCTAATTGCAAATGTATTTTTGATCAATTTCCTAAGTGTGTCTGATCGAAGTGGATGTTTGTTGAAAATGAACATAAGTACTTCTAAAGGAACTAGTGTCTTCTTAACATTGTATACGTAGGTTCCTGGGCATACAAGCCAGTCCCGCTACTTGTATATATAGCTGAACAGTAAGGCAACCATTGTAAAATATGTTGGCACTTTCACACACTGAGAACACTTTACATTTATAAAAAAGGAATCCACTCAAACATAAAGAATGCTCTTAGGACATCCTTTTGTCTAGAGCTGAAAGTGCAGAGAAATGTCCACTTTCTAAAAGTGGCATTTCTAAAATAGTAATGTTAAATCCAACTTTACCAGTACAGGCGATTTATCATTACCATTCCAATAAAACATGATATAACTACTCTTGCTCAATCAGGAATTACAGCTTAAAAGTGTAATAAGGAATTCCCAATGTTAACCTATGAGAGGAGTAGTTCGGTTTTATGCATATCATTTCCATCCAATAGTCATTCATGTTCAAAAATTGTTTTATTGGATTATTACAGTATCTCCAATTGAACAAAATCCACCAACATGTGTTTTGCCCCTTAAACAGCTGGCTTGCCTGGGGCTTTTTGTAGGCTTTGTTATTTGTATGAGTCTAAATACTCTCCTTGTTACCAATTACATGACCTGGCTAACCTAAAAGATTTTCTCCATTCAGCCCCTGTGGTCTATCCTGTAGCCACAAGTCCTGTTTGCTGTCGGTTGTGCAGTGGAAGTCTTTGACCAAGAAGGATGGGTCTATTTAGGTCAAATATTGAACCAACCAGGCTGGGCTCCACCTTTTGTGGGGAAATAAAGATGATTTATGAGTCTTGGCAGGCCAGGATATTGCTAAATGATAGTTTGACTAACCATATGAGAATCAGTAGAGGGAAGACAAGGACACCTGTTATCCCCCCTTCTATTCAATATGTATACTGAGCCTTTTGCACAAAGTGTTAGGCACAATAAAACTATCATTCTCTTCTGTGGTAAGCCGCTCAAGAAGAAATTGGGTTTGTATGCTGATGAATTCATTTTCTATATGTCAGATGCAAATAGAACATATCCTGCAATAAAACAGAAAGTGGCCACCTTTGGTAAATTTTAGGTATATCAGATGAACCCAAATAGGACAGAAATATTGGTATGCAACCACCTCTGGGATGACAATTAAAGGAAAGAAACTATCAGGTATTTAGCTGTCAGGTTGGTGAGCGACTTGGGGAAACGATCTGAGTATAATTTCAATAGCATCAGTGAAGAATATAAAGATATGTTGGAGGAGTGGAAGAATTTGCCTCTGACAATTATTGGTTGCAATAATCTGATAAAGATGATGATTCTGGCTGAGTTTACCTTTTTGTTTGATAATATCCCCTTATCTTTTAATAAGCAAGGGATGAAGAAATTTCAGGGGAGATCAGTAGCTTTATCTGGAGCCCCAAATGTGTCTGGATATCGGGGAAAAAGCTCAGGAGGAAAATATCTAAGGGAGGCTTGGCCCTCCTGGATCTACATCTTTACTGTTGGCCTTTCCAGTTAAAGAACTGTAGAAGGATGATAGGGGAACCGGACATGAGCTGAATAGGTATGCTACTGTGGAGATTGACAATAGGTATGAAAAATACTGGCTTTTTGTATAAATGTGGGTCCCGAAATACTTCAAAAAGGACAGGTTGAGGATCTCTCAGGAGGCAGCCAGGTTGTGGTATGCTGTATGACTCCATTTAAGCATTGATTATTATAGCTTACTTGTGCCAGTCTTGGACTTCCCCAGAACTCCGAAGTGCATGCAAAATAAACTATGTAGCCCCATCAGAAGAGATGTGGTGAGGAGATGGGAGAATTTTTAATGTCATGGGAGCATTAGAGGGAGAGAACAAGCGGCTATTTCTCCAGATTTAAGTTATCCAGATTAGACATGGGTTAAACAACAGGGTGGGTTTAGGGAAGAAAGTTGTCAAAAGATCTGCAAGGTAGCAATCCAAGAAGAAGGAGGTTTCAAAATGGTACTGGAGCTTGGTGACAGTGCTGAAAAGGAGAGCTAATCCACTATTTAATATCTGGGAGCGAGACTTGTTGAATATAAAAATGAAAATGGAAAAATTATGGCAAGTATCCTTACATTTGTTATATGTTACTGTGAGATTTGGTACCATAAAATGAAACCATTTTCTAACCTCCATAGATGTTACTGGACTCATACGAGAATAGCAAAACTCAAGAATGCAATGGAGTGTAAATGCCCTAGATACGACCTTAAGGAGGCTAATGATATACACATGTTTGTGGAATGCGAAGTTTGCCTATATTTTGGCAAGGCGTGGTTAAGGTGTTCAACATCACTATCCTATGTTCAACCAGCATGGTGCAAATCATTTAGGAGGGTTGCTACTTACAGTCACCTTCTAATATATGTCTTCCAAAATGTCTTAATAAAATTAAGGTCACTATTCCACCACCATTCAAGTTGTAAGGGTATGGCCAGACATGCTGACTAGGTCACTGGAACCATGCCACACCCAACTAATGAGCACCAATCAGGGTGATAAAGGTCTTGGGCTGCTTGTGTTGTAATAAAGAGAGGACCTACCTTTGCCATTAAGGCTGGAGTGGTCCTATTGCAGCTGGGCCAAAAATGAGGTGGCAGTGTGGGAAAAAGAACAAAATGTTGGAATGTTGCCCTGAGCAATTGCCATTGGGTAGACTTATTGTAAACATTCCTTCCATCACCTTTTGTATGTTTGAAGGAACACCCTAAGTGGGAAGTATATGGCTAGACCTTTGTCCTTTGCTCAGTGTGCCACTGAAATCAACCTACACCTGACTGATGGGTCCCAATCAGGGAGGAATGGATCTTGGGTTGCTTGTGTTCCTGTTCAGGGAGGACTTGGCCTGGACGTGCCGGCTGGATTGTTCGTCTTGGAGCAGGGTCAAGACTGATTTGGATATGCATGTGTTCAAACTGAGGTGGCATGATGATCAAAAGAACAATGGGTTGGAATGCCACCCAGAGCAACTGCCAGTGGTTAGACTTACTGCAAGCGATCCTTTCATCAATTTTTCTATGTTTGTTGTAATCCTGTTGGACCTGTCTGTAAGATTTAGCACTGCTGATCATCACACTGCACTACATTTTACCGGATTGCCTTGTGCAAATGAAGTGTGGTAGCCTCTGTCTGGGTAACCTTCTTTCTTAGTGAAAGAACACAATTCATTCTTATAATGCCTTTCAGTTTTCAATCATTAATTAGCTTCCTGTGGGTGCCTCTCAGTGTTCTTCCTTAAACCCCAATCTTTTTAACTAGAACTTGTGTCCTTTTGCTACCCCCACTGCTTTATTTTGGTATTAATTTGTTGCCTTGGCAGATGATAAGCAAATACCTTAAAGGCTGGAAGCGAAATATAACACTATTGAAACTCATCTCAGTGCAATGATTTCTGATGTTCATACAACTCTGTGATAAAAAGATCATAGTCCTCGTAAGCGTAGGTGACCAACTTCTGTAGTCCTCTGACTTCTGGTCCCCATTGAAGGACACCTGCTCCATCCAAATACCAGTGGTACAAAATTTGGAGCCATATTGTAATAAGCATATGGGCCAAGTGGAAATTACTGATAACACCACCCAAGAACTAACACATTCAAATGGAAAAATTCCATAGTTAGCATTTTGGTGTGCCCCTTGCAAATCTGGGAATCTCAGTCAGTTCTGAAATTGTTTTGTCAGTGAACATTCACGCCTGCCTGCGCAATGGGCATGGGTCACCCACATGAGTGGGAGAAGTCAGAGATTGCTCCTACTCATGAAGCATCCCTAAAGGATGCCTCATGCTAGAGCTGCCCTCACCATACTCTTACCAACCCCAAATGAAACCATAAAGATTGTTAGATGGGAAGGAGAGAGACTATAGAACACTGTCTTACTAACTAAAACAATGCATCACCCTAGATTTATGGTTTTTAGCCATACTGAAAACACCCATTATTAAAAGGGATACCTGGGTGTATTGGAGTATTTTAATTCTCTACAAGATCCCGGCTATCAATAAATATACTTAAAAGTGCTCCCTGGAACATGTTTGGGCCCATCCTGCTTTTTAAGGACTAGGATGTCACCCCGCGATGAAGCATGCCACTACTAGGGTGGGTGAGAGTCCTATACTAAAAAAATGAAAGTTTTTTGATCTTTGTGGGAGGATTACCAGATGTCCTGCTGTGACCTACAATTTGAGTCTGTAGGCAATAAGGTTATAGGATACTTTTAAGTGTATTGGTTCCCTCACCATACCCTTACGGTGCAGCTGGAAGCCCTCACTATCTTAGGTTGTGTAGAACACTCTGCATGGCAGCTGAAAATGATGTTTTGTTGCAGAACTTTGGTAATCGCCTGCACCGCCATTTGGCTTAATGCACAATTTTAGTAGGAGCGTCTTCGAGAATTTGAGAAGATTTCAAATTTATATTCCTCTTCCCTCATGCTGATCTTCTCAATAAATCAAGACCAATGTTGTATATCATCTCTATGGTTGAGAATCTTCAGAGCACCACTGCCTGTATGGCTGAGAGAGTTGATCGGGTGGTGTCAGGATTTTGGGAGTTGAAGAAGGAAGTCTAGAAAAGGACGGGGCGTGAAAAGATTCAAGTACAGAAGCTTTCTCAACCGGGGCTGAGAAGGAAAGACTGGCAGAGCAGAACAGCGAATCAGATTTGCACTTCCAAGGGAAGAGATTGCGATGAGCACTTCCAGCTGACCATCAGTAGAAGTAGCAGGTGTTACCTGGTGCCTTGCAGTGAGATGTTTTTGTAAGGTCCCCGTTCTGTTTAGCTCGTACACCATTAGCATTCCAGCAACTTTGTTTTGCTTGCTCTTCCCTTTGTGTTTAGCTATTCCATCTGTCTGCCAAGTGTTCCCTGTGGCATTGCCCTGCATGGAGTCTGCTTGTAGCTTCCTGTGTTCCTGACTTAGAAAGCCCTATGAGAGCATGTGGTTGTTAATTCTTCTTGACCCTTTATTGAAAACTGTATTCTGATGATTCAGGATTATGCCTCGCTGGTGGAAAATAATATTCCATCTTGGTGGCACCATCTAACTGCCAAGTTCCGGAGGCGAAAGTCTGCACCAGTGGTGGTTTCTCTCTGTCTCTCCTCCCGTACCTTTCTCTCACCTTTCAGGACTCTGATAGTAAGTCTGTCTACTCTTTAAACTTTTTTCCTACAGAGGAGATTGATGGAGAATCCTTTCATAAAATATCTTGGAGCATATCCACAAGCCCCTAGTGCAACCATGTGCCACCCTTGTGTTTTTTCATTCTAAGGCGGCGTTAAGGAGACCTTTCTGCCACACCGTATTTACAAAAGTGGCCCAATACAAGCATTGCACCACTTTGTAAACCTTACGCCACTTTATGCCTGCGTCAGACATAATGTATGCAAGGGGGCACTCCCACGCAGGGAGGCCCCAAAAAATGGTGCAGTGAAATTCACAACATTTCACTCCACCATTTTTTCCATCATTTTTAATGCCTGCTCAAAGCAGGCATTAAAATGATGCACCCATTTTAATCAATGGGCCTCCCTTTGCTTTGCTGCACCAGTGTCAAATTTTTTGACGCTGCTGCAGCAAAACACCACAATAGCATCAAAAATGTTGACGCTATTGTCCTAACAACTGCTATGATGCGCCGTTTTGTAAATATGGCGCAACCATGGTGTCATTAGGTGGGGCCGGGGCGATGCAAGAAAAGTGGCGCATTGGGACTGATGCGCTACTTTCTTGTAAATTTGCCCCCTTGTCTCTAGACGGATCTTGTAATTTGGTCTGACTACATCTCTCCTATTAGTTATGGCATGCTCTCATGGAGTTGCTGTTGATCAAAGAATGCAATTTGAAGGCTCGTGTATTCTTCAAAAGCCTTATTTATTTAGTAGCAGTAATGCTGATCCATCTCCCCCTGTCCTCTTTGCACTGCGCAAGAGTCAGTTTGTGTGCATTAGGTAGTTGCAGTTGAGCTTGGTTGGAGATGATGGAGGCACCTCTCACAATGGCTTCTTCCATCTAGCGATGGCCAATCCAGATTTTCAGAGTCTCTGTACAAATTAGGAGTGGACTGGTCCCTTATAAACCAGAGGTGCAGGTCTGGATGATGGTTTGGTGTTTGTTCTAAACTTTATTTAGGTGCCTTCTCTTTAGAACGTTTTTGAAGAGTGGTAGTCCATGCCACTGAGGTGGAGATTCAGGGTGCGCCGGAGCCCCAATCCGGCAGTTTAATCGTTTTCCCAATTTGAATTTGTCCACTGTGAAGGCCCAACTTGTGTCACTAGGGTGTTCGCAAAAGATGCTATAGTTTCACCTATCTAGTGGAGACATCTTTTTTTTAATATAATCTTCCACCAAAGCAAATTTTGTCACCCAAAAGGTCAATGCAAAAAAAGATTGACCTAAACTCTCTTTAAGAGTGAGACAACTGAAAACCAATAGTAGAGTTAACTTCACAAAGGTATTAATTTCTGTGATGTTGCGGTCCATTCCGTTAGAGCAAGGTGGTTGACCTCTGGTCTAGGATAACTGAAGCAGAGCCAAAGAAAAAAACAGAATATAACCAGCGCTGTTATGCCCTGACTATGAGGTGGTGGTTAAATGCAATCCGCATGTAAACAGAAGTTTGTGTGGGGTTTGGAATTCTGAGTTGTGTGATAACTATTGTATCCTCACTGTTTCCCGACTGACAGATTTCAGCAGGTCAGAGTAAATACTGTTTCTGCATGTTATAACATCTTCAGATGGAAACCCTGGAATAGGTGGTATTTACTTCACCTGATAAATACCTCACCAAGGGGAAGTGGTGTCGTCTGGCGGTGGCAAATAGCTCCCCTGTTTCTGACCTTCTCACAGTCAGGGGACTGAGAATCATTGAACATAAGTACTAAAAGTGGCCCAATGAGGGTATTTGAAGCTAGAAATAGTATATTTTCTCCTAATAATGCTGAAACCCCTAATAGGACACAGAGCATGATTAATGTATTCACTAACTCTTCAAATAATTAGATATCAATCACTACAATCATTGCAAGAGTCAATAAAACAAACCAAAGTGTTATTGATACCCCAAATGCTTTTTCTGGGACTATTTTAAGACCACTAGTGATATCTTTCTAGAGTGACCTATGAGATTTGTAACCTACTCGTCTTCTACTCGTTGCAGAAGAGAGGATCAGTCAGGGGCACAGGTGATTGGTGTCCTGCCGTGTTGGTAGCAGTGTGCTTTGTTGTCTGCCTCCCCTTTGAGTCAATTTGTAGGTCACCCATTAAATGTAGGCGCAATCCATCTCATTTAAACCTGTGCTTTGTAACACACTGTTAAATAGGTCACATTAGATCCAGGTAAGTTGAGTAAATACACCAGCTAATGGGTCTCATAGGTTTCTCAGATCAGGAGCAGGTGGTGACTCAGCAGAAATGTATTAAATTTCATCATCTCCTGGATGTTTAACAGATGATCGTAAACCTGCATTTTGCAATGGAGAATACCTTAATGACTGTTTGAGAGTACCTACTTGCAGTTGCTGGGTCAGGCATGTGGCTTCACTCATCCTTCTTGACCAGTTGTTAGCCTTTGACATCGTTAGACATGTAGTCTTCATGAACTGGTTGGAGAAAGTTGGAGAAGTGTCTGATTAGCTGCCCCAGGTTAGTTACATTGATTTTGAGGGGTAGGGTCGAGAGGGAGGAAAGTGAGTTATTTCTTGTCACCAGCATCATAAATATATGTGGCTTCCTTTGAACTCGTCATTACTATTTCAATGACAAGCAAATGACTCTTCTCCCCAATAACCGCACCACATGACACCAGTGGGGGGGAAGAATAGGAGAAATGGAGGTCAACCACCTCAAACAATTGGATCTTAAACATAATAAGACCTGGTTACTGCTTAGAATTGACCAGGCTGCCACCTCAAGTTTCTCCAAAGACAAGAACCTTAATGGAATAGGAGGTTGCACAGCTGCCAGAAGAGGACAAGGAACTCATCAAAAAATGAACTAAAGGAAGTCCCACCAAAGGAAACAGGTGCCAGCATCTCCTCAGCATGCTTTCTAGTACCAAAACCAGACTTGACATTGAGACCAATTCTAAACTTCAGGTACCTAAACAAACTGATACAAACGCAACACGTCAACATTACAGCGCTTCAAGAAGTGATCCCACTTTGATGCTACATAAACATGTAAACAGTCATGAAGTATACTACGAAGCCTCTGGTTTATCATAAGCCACGACAATTCATCACCATTCCCAGAACAGGTGAAGGTGTTCCTGGGTGCAACTCTGGACTGCAGGATAGCACAAACATACCCAGTCCCCCAGAGGGCATCTATAATAGCAGACAAAACTCTCCTGTACTGGAAAAGACAGTTTCTGACAGTGAAGACTGTAATGAAATTGATGGACATGTTGGCATCATGCATCTCCCCTTGTATTGCATGCAAGAGTGCACTTGCAGCGTATACAGGGATGGCTCTGCAGCGGATAGTCACAGGCCACTGGGAACTGGGAGGATCTACTGGTTGTCAATCAAAGATCCAGAAGGATATTGACTGGTGGAATCCGACAAACATGAGCGTA
Source organism: Pleurodeles waltl (assembly GCF_031143425.1). Classification (NCBI taxonomy): domain Eukaryota; kingdom Metazoa; phylum Chordata; class Amphibia; order Caudata; family Salamandridae; genus Pleurodeles; species Pleurodeles waltl. The sequence goes on from NC_090449.1 coordinate 1,014,127,659, forward strand.
GGGAAACCTTTCAAACTGTCAGCTCCAATGGTGACCTCAATGACAGACACATCACACAACGGCTAAAGAGTGCAACATGGATAACCTTAAGGTTGAAGGCCTCTGGAACCCTACAGAAGCTGTGAAGCCCATAAACTATCTGGAATGAAAGATGGCCTTCTAGTACTGAAAGTATTGCAAGCACACCTGAAGGGACAGAACCTGTTTATCCAGACAACACAACTACAATCTTTTGTCTCAACCAGCAGAGGGGAACAAAGTTGTTCCTCCTGTCGAAACTAGTCCAAGAAAAATAGAATTGGGCAGTCCAAAGCAACATGAGCCTGGTAACAATACACCTTCCTGGTAAGCATAACAGAGGGGCAGTCAAGTTGATCAGGCAAGAAAACACCCCCCATGAATAGCAGATAAAGCTGAAAGTACTGGACAGCATGTTCAGATGGTGGGGAACACCAAGCATAGACCCCAGAAAATGCTAAATGCCAACACTTTTATCCAGGTTTTCACAGCAACAGTACAAGGGGAATGCCAGGTTAATAGACTGGTCAAAATATTTGTCTATGCTTTTCCACTGATTCCCCTGATACAAAAAGTACTGGACAAGACGAGACAGCCATGGGCAGCACTCATACTCATCGCCCTGCAGTGGGTGGGACAAGCTTGATAGTCGGGATGTCCAGAGGTCAAATCATACAAATCGAAGCAACACAGGACCTGTAAACTAAGCAGAAAAGAGAATGTCACCCAGAACCAGCCGCACTCAAACTAGCAGCTTGGCTCCTAAATCCCTAGAATTTGGACACCTACATTTGCTCCATGACCATGGAGATCCTGAAGGAAAGCAGAAAGCCAAGCTCTAGGAAGAGTGACGTGACAAAGTGGACTGGATACAGGCACTGGTGCAGGGAGGAACAGAACCTAGAGACAAAAACAGAGCATGGCATGATGCCAATGTATCTCACACACCTACTGGACAGCGGCCAGACTAGTGCTTAATTTGTAACAAACATAAGGTCAGGGCCCTTCTCAGGAGTCCACTGCAGCTTGCGCCACCTATTACCCTGCCAGTACTGCACCACTGCAGTCCTAAAAGTGTGACCATTTAGGCTATTCCAGTATCAACCAAAACTACATGATAGGAGTAGATGGTAAGAATGATTCATTTTTAATGTATATTGAATTATTAAACACTACTGTTGTGCTCATCATAGAATTAGACAGACAGGGCCACCATGTCGTCGACTAACATTAGTGTTGTTGTTTGGAATTACGTGCTGTTGCCGAGCACTGGAAATCACCGGCCCAAATTAAGCACTGGGTCTGATCTACACATCATTAAATGTCCACCTGTCTGCAAAAGTGGCATGCACCAGAGGGGCAACAGGGAACAGGCTCTTAACATTACCAGTAGTGAAAAGATTCCTGGAGGGATCAGAGAGAGTGGCGCTACCTAGGACAGTATCGACACCAATGTGGAACCTGAACACTGTACTCATACGATTGACAATGGAATCATTTGGGCCAGTCCACAAAGTGGAGTTGAAGTTTTTAACCTTAAAGACAGCACTCCTAATAGTCATCACATCTCTCTGTAGAGTTAGTGAACTACAAGCACTCACGATCCAGGAACCATCCCTTCAAATCCATAAGAGCAAGGTTGTCATACAAACAAACCCACAGTTCCTACCAAAGGTGGTATTGTAGTTTACATCAACCAAAGTATCCATCTACCAGACTTTTTGCAGGATCCAAAGTCACAGGCTGAAAGGGTGCTACACACTCCGGATGTGCGAAAAGCACTCAGGTTCTACCTACAAAAGGAATTTTCAAGGGGATCCAACTATTTGTATCCTTTGATGGAGTAGGGGACAGATCTTTGCTCACAAGCAGTTCCAACAAAAACATCCTTGATATTGGTGTACGGGGAGGGGTAACCTAACCCTGTGCAGACTTTCACTCTTTTGGGTGGAAGATGTTGGTGTGGGTGTTAATGATTCACAGAAAAACAACTTTGTAGATGTCTGCTGTGGTTACCTTTGCACCTATTAAATTAGTGATGGTTTATAAAAATGTAAGAAATTCCAATAAAAACGTTAGCTAAAATGCCATTATAGTTACAAGGCAAAACCTAAATAAGAACCACTGTAATTCCAAAATTAAAGCAAGATGCACAACATTCGATTCAAGCCCCCACTCTGTGCTGCTCATGACCTCACACGTGACGTCACTAACATTTCAAAGTTATGGAAGACATCACAGATATCTGAAATGACACCCTTGATGAAATTAACAATACCAATAACAATCTGGTATGGACAAGGGTATTGTGTGATGCACAGTGTGCGAACTGGTCACGTTTGGAAATGGCCTGCTGTGCTGGCCACTGCCCTGCACTGAAGTGGTTGGGCGCAAAGCCTCTTTGCCCCGGCTCTGTGCCCACCCTTGTGTCATCCGGATTGGTTACAAGGCCTGGCCTATGGCCACACTCGCCTTCCAGCCCCCGTGTGGACATAACCAACTGCGTATGACCCCATGTGCATTTTTTGTAATTTTACATCTCATCGTATGATATTGCGTCACATGGGCCCCCCCTCCCCTTGCCCACTAGAGAGGGGACCTAGGAGGAAATCGCTATACAGGCTCTAAAGTGTGGACAAGGGGCTTCCATCTTCACAGCAACGTATTGAGACTCCTTGGAACCCACAAGTCATCACAAACCCTAATCACGACTCAGATTGCCTACCCTACACCCCACTCACTCTAACTTCAGTTTGTGACCAGCCATTTGCATTCTCCTCGTAATGTTGACACCTGAGGGACAAAACTCTCCAGCTAATTGAAAGCCATCAAAACATCCTTCATAGACAGACCCAAAACTTCTGATTTAAAGGTGAGAGTTATAACCCCAAACAGGTCGTTAAGCCAAGCATGCCACCTTCGACTGGAGGAAAATACAGAAAGAAAATAAAGAAAAGTTATAACCCCCAGATGTTTTTAGAGATTTATGCTTTCTATAATTTCTGTGGGCAATGTCATCCTACGGGGCAGTGCTCTGATCGCTTTGGGAAACTTTGAAACTCGTTGGCTCTGAAAACTTTCTCTATTAGGGGTACAGGTGCCTTGCTTCTTGACCGAGTCCTATTACGTTGCAAACAGGGGGCATTTGGCTGGACTGCTCACTGTACTAAACCCTTTCTTGCATGAAATATACAGATACTCCAAAATAAGTAAACCTAAAATTCTACATCCAAACAACAAAGTTACAGAGGCAGCTCTCAGTCTTCCCGAGTTCAGATGTTCACTTTGGTGATGACCAGGGGTCCCTGAAGTCTTACAACCAGTGAAGGATTCAATTGATTGTTTTAACAAGGCAGGTTTAGTCTGGAGCGTCAGGAACCCAGTGTCTGACTTAAAACCTTTTAAATGTTGCTAATGTTTAGTTTGATTTTCATTGCGACACTGGTCTTCAGACATAAGTCTGTAAAATCCACTGCAAGAGAAACGAATGATGGAAGTGTGGGGTAAAAATGGTACAAGAGCACATCATCATGTCATGTCTCTATCAAACTATCCTCCATTTTCACTCTGACTCATCCCAAATCCTTTCTACTACTTTCATCTCCTAAATAACTCTTCCTAAGCTTTTCCCTACGCTTCCACATCGAACTCACCAAACCTCACTCTACTACCGTGACCTCCCACACAACCCTACTAAATTCTCCCGCATTTATCTCACCCTGCTACTATGCTCTCCCTAACCCTTCCACATACTCTTCCCTCCTCCATCCCCCTTTACTCATCCCAAGCCTTTGGGTTGAGTAAATTAAGGATATACTCCCAATTAACACTTCTGGATTTCTTTCCTCCTCCACCCCTCCATTACTCCAGTAAATCTAACCAACAAACTCTCATATCCGCTGCTCAAATTAACTCATAATAATACTAAAACTGTACTCATTATTTCCTGATACTAATCCATCACTAATTCTTGTTGGGTTTCAGAGTAGCGTGCTACTCTCCGAAAAGCGCTTGGACGCCTCGTCAGGGGTAGTAAGCGCTATATAAGTACGATTACAATACAATACAATACAATTTCTGCTTTTGGTTATATGGCTCCTCTCAAGGTGTTGCTCCGGTAGTTTGTTATCAGTCCTGTCCCTATGCCTGTGACACACATCTCTGAGATCAGGGGGATCAGCTGGTGTCCAGGTTGAGTCCTTATGCAACTATTGTGGCAAAAGGGAATAACATGAAATTCAGTAAAACCAAGACACAGGTCATGGTGGAAAGGGATAAAGGGGTATAATGCAAACATCTACGCTGGGTTGTATTATGTTAATTAGAGAGACCCAGTGTCATCTTAAAGATTTTGGGCCTTCGGCCAAGAAATATTTTGAGGCTCCTGTTCGAAACAACTTTGAGTTCTATTACCCATTTTCTACCAGTTCACACCTCATGATGCCAAACAATATTGGCTTGTATGTTACAGACTGAGACAGAGAAATAAACAGAAGTGATATAGAGAAAAAGTTCAGTTTCCCAGGGGGGCCCTTGGAAGGTGAGATCCCTGGGCACTGCCAACTCTGCCCATGCCTTAAAAGGTCTCTGGCCAGAGAGCATCCTGGTAAGGTCCAGGGTTCAACATTTTGAGCTCCTGTGGTATGCTGCTCTTTCAACAGTCTCATGAATTAGGTCAGAAATGTAAACATTGTTTTGTAACATTAAAATATGTACAGAGATTCTTCTATTCATCTCCAAATGGAGATCATATAGATGTGGTTGGGTCTGCATCAATTCCACTCTTAAATACATATCTGCCCTGTGTTATGGTCCACCAGCATGTCTAATCAAGAGGTTGCTGTGTGTACAGGATACTGCGAGGTGAAGACTGGTGCAGGGCTGAAGAAGCGACAGCCCATTAGAACATTTTATGGCATCTCCATAGCTTCTTGTGCAGGGACTGATTCATTTAAAACTACTCTTTTCTCTTTATTTAAATATGTGCATTGCCTGGGATCAGACTACAGTAGATTCGGCAGATATAAATTTACATCACGTTCACAGAAACCAAGCAAGCTGATGGAAGTGTTGCACTACATCCTACAACGCGAGCAATGTGCTTGTCTTCAAGCCTCCTCATTGGCTCCTGGCTGGTCATCCGCAGCCTCAGCCTAACTGGTGTCTTGGAAACTGTGCTGTGTTCGAGCCACTGTCTACGTGCATTCCATGCTTCCCTTTCTACCAACCTGAAGAGGCACAAGCACTGTAACCCTCACATGCAATGTCTCGGGCCAGATTCCAAAGAGATATGTTTTCCCTCCATTGCACAGGAGAGTTTGACTCCTGAAGTTTGGAATGACTTACACTCAAAGATAAAAGTTGGTCATGCAGCAACAATCAAGATTAAGGAGCATGTTGGCAGAAAAGTGGTGCATCGGTCCTGATGCACCATGTTTCTTGAGTCACCCCTGCCCCACCATGGTTGTGCTGTACTTACAATACGGCAGACCATGGCAGTCGCTAGGACAATAGCGTCAACATTTTTTACGCTATTGAGGCCCTTTGCTGCACTAGTGTCAAAAATGTTAACGCTGTTGCAGCAAAGCGCAGGGAGGCTCATTGAATATAATGGGTGTGTCATTTTAACCCCTGCTCTGAGCAGGCATTAAAAATGATGGAAATAATATCGCAGTGAAATGTAAATTTCACTGCGCCATTTTTTCGGTCCTCCCTGCGTCAGAATGCCCCCCCTGCATACATTATGCCTGGTTCAGGCATGATGTGGCGCCATGTCTGCCTTAACATGACAAATACAATTACGCTAGGGGCTTGTAAATATGCCCCTAAGTTTCTGATTAAGCAATACCCTGCAAGTTTATCCAGAGTTGAAGAATAGTACTTCCGGTCATCATTCTCTAAGCAGCAAAGGTGGCCTATTTAACAGCAAGTAAATTGTAAATTGTAAATGTATTTATATACTGCTTGCGACCCCTGACGAGTAGGCTTTTTCTTCAGTACGTCATCATTGTTTTGAGGGCTTGGTATTTGCAGTGTTTATTTCCCACTTAAAACTAGTCATGTATTTCTCTCTCATTTTTCTCACCAAAGGAGCAGAAGATGTTCCTTCCTTTGCTAGTTCCTGTAAAGACTGTCCTCCACCTCCCCGCGAGCAGCTTTTATTCTGAAGAATGTCAGGATGGCTCAAGGGAGTGTCACCATTTTCACCTTTTTTACATAAAAGTGACAGACAAGCGTTCAGAATAGTCCAGATGCTACCGCTAGAAACATCTCTTGTACTTGACGTCATTCTCATACAACTTCCTTCCACTACATATCCCTCACTTATCATCAGTGTGAAGGTTCAAGAAAGCCCTGAAGACTTTCCAGTTGTGTTTGTAGCCTTTGAGGCCAGGGCCAGCGCTGGATTCTCAATTGACACTTCTATTCGTTTTATCTGTAATACATTGATTTATCGGTTGTATTCATCTGTATATTGCTTTAAGGTTTGGTATATTTGTTAATCCGTATATTACAAAGTTTGAGAGTTGAGCTACATAAGTTGAATGAATGCATAAGGCATGATTCCTTGCCTTGGAAAGGACCTTGCCTCTGTCATGGGAATATGGCCCTGCAGCTCAGTGCAAGCTACACCCACCCTTTCTCGTGCCCAACTGGGTGATGAAGCGTGCTTGTGACTTCATCTGTCATTAGGGGTGCCACCTGACCGGTTTTCTACCACCGGTAAGTAGATGTCTCGCTGGTACGAAAATAAGCAAAAACACCAACAGCCGGTCAGGAGTATATCTTGGTCAGGAAGACTGGGGGTGAACTCCAGGCTTTCCAACAATCAGGCAGGTATGTAATGTTGAAATACATTATACGAGAAGCAGGGGGCATAAGTAGGGCTAAAGTACAGTGGCAAGGGACACGAATGAGGATTGGTAGGATAACTAAAGTGAGAAAAAACACAATATTTTGTAAAATAACCAACATTTGTTAAGACTTTCTAAACAGAGAGACACAGTGTATGTGTGTTTTCATCTGTGTGTATGTACAAATTCCTTCTGAAACCCGATAGACACCTCATCATACCCTACTGAAAGTACCTTACCCAACTATTCACCAACAAAATACAATTATTAAGGGGATGTTACACCCAAACATCCCCTGAAACTATGCCCACGCAGCTTATATTTTTAGCCCTTATCTCTACATGCTTCAAGCAGCAAAAATAGAAAGCACTTGTCAATGTGTTCTAGAGCTGCGTCGATGATCCATGACTAATAACTACAGTAAACAAAGGCAGAAAATTAATGTTATAAATCAATACATTCAAGTTTGTTTAAAGTTCTGTTTAATATCCTGTCTGGGCCTTTTGCAGACTCTCAAAACAAAAACAAATGGGCAAGTATTTTTCTCTTGGAAAGGTGACAACCTTATCTGCCATGCTGAAGGTCAGTAGGGCCTGCTACTCCAAGCCTACAGGGCCTCGCTCTAGGCCAGTGGAAGGCCTGGGGGACAGGGGCCATGAGCAGCTGTTGCTGCCCATTCTCACTTGACCTTGTTATCATCCTTTGTACTGGAGCGTGGCAAGACCAAGCCAGACCATGACCCCGGCTTTAGATTAAACCAAGGTTTCAGCTCAGTCTCCAGCACTGAATAGCTGTGATTTGGGACACCAAGCCCTCAACATTGCTGTAGCATTTTCTTTCTAAGGATAATGCTCTAAACAGGGCTGATAGATCTTTTCATCCAGTGTTAAGAGTTTGGAGACATAGAATCAAAACTTCACATTTGTAAATTTAAAAACAGTTTGACCAATTCTGCCACACAAGGAAAACTCTAGTTGGAATAAAATCCAAGGGTGTTAATTACAAATTTAAGCTCAAAACAATATAGACAATTTTTAGGACGAGACTGTAATGATACAGAATCATAATAGGCTGTCCAAATCATCGTGAATAAACAATCAAAGCAAATTAACATAAAAAAACAAACATTCTATAACTGCGATGCACAATGCAAAACAAAAATATGAAAAGGGGTAAACACATGTTGTCTAAACCTGTTAATCATCTAGCAAATTAAAGTCTAAAAGTAGGTAGCCTAAACAAGGGTTAACCCTACAATTTAGCAAATCCATTTAACTTGCATTAGCTAAACACATGAGGGCAAAAAGCACAAAAAGGACAAAAAGCATTTGGAAAAAGGAAATCTGGGGAAACAAATAACTAACTAGTTTGGCAAAAAGTAAGTAGAAAGGAAAGGTGCCAGCATCACAGAAGCTTGGTCAAGAGTCTTCTTCTAAGTCTCAGCAAGGCATCACTAGGGGTGAGGCAGAGATGACTTTACCTCTCAAGGGCTCGAGGGAGTCAGTAAAACAGCAAGAATGGGGCCATCTGCTGCGGGTCAAGCACGGAGAAGGGATTGCTTGGAAGGAACTGCAGGAGCTGCCTAAAATCCAACTGGGAAATGACATATTAAAGTTCATAAAGTAAGATTAATCATCAATCCATCACTCTACATTATGCAAAAGGCATGATTGTCCAATGGGGTGCAGTCATAAGACACAGACCGCAACATTCATGAAGATTCTCACCAGCCGTATGTGAGAAACGGCCAACTCATTATCATCCTCCCCGATTGAAACATTTGTATCGCCATTCATTCAGTGATCCTGGATGTACTGCTCTCAAGGTTGATTCCCAAGGCTTACTATGTGTAAAACAATACGATATCTATTTCCAAGCTAGAATTATCATGAAAACGAACCCAGAAAGAATGTCATGGTAGCAAGAATGACTAAACATTTTCAGCAAAATCATGAAAAGGCGTTGCATGCCTCACTCAGGCTAAGCAAATTGAATTAAACAATACATTAATTAATGAAATCAATGCACACATAACATAATCTAGTTACAAATTCATCATTAATAAACTCTCTCAGTGTTCATTATTACATTCAGTTTGAAATGAAATGTCTGTTAACATGTTCATATAGTTAGAGTAGAGAAGTACTTTTTCTACACTTGCATATAACTTTTGTTTCAAAAAATCCATTATTGTTTTTATGCAGACTACTAATTAACATCCTAAAATATAACATGAAGGCCACCTAATTGATTATACATGAAATTTAAAAGCTATACCACCACTCTCAAAAAATGCTATCCTACAGTGCATGTACATTAACACGAGTTTTCAGTGCACCACCTTAAAGCAAAGCTACTAATACTTTAATTAACAAAATACACAGATTGTCACATATAGATAGATGATCACTGTGACATGAGGGACATTAGGCTAGATCAACATCCTGGTAGGTTCATATTTTGTATGGCGCAGGCCACAGTGAAAACATCTAACCAGGTTTTGCCACGTCACTGGATCGTTGGAGTGCTACCTCCACTTCGTGTCTCAGTTCTACTTTACTAAGTCAATCTCCACTACTGTCCCTATATTTCTTGCAAAAGCCAGAAATGAAACGTATTTCAGAGACTAATTATGTTAGTAATTGTGCAAAAGGTTGTATGATGGTGCAACTAAATTCTTGGAGTAACAATGATCAATGGTGGCTGTGTGAGTGCACAATGGGCAGTGTGTACACACTTAGGGCCTGATTTATACTTTTTTTGTGCTGTAGTTGCGTCTATTTTTATGCAAAAGCGGCACAAACTTACAAAATATAATTGAATTTTGTAAGTTTGCACCAATTTTGCGTCAAAGAATGACAGAAATGTGGCACAAAAAAATATAAATCAGGCCCTTAATGGTAAATCTGTGCATGAATGAATGTCTTTATGTTGGTGTGTGGTTATCAAGTGGTTCTTTGTGTTGGTGTGTGGTTATCAAGTGGTTCTTTGTGTTGGTGTGTGGTTATCAAGTGGTTATGTGACTCCCATTATTTACTGAGAAAGCTTGACATGCCCTGTGTTTGAAGGAATCATTGAGTGTTATACTGATTGTGGCTGACTAGGCATTTTGTGGCTGTTTGTGTGAACATAAGTGTATGGGCCCATGAACATGGGCGTATGGTTGGCTGATGGGGGCTATGTTGGGTGTATGAGCATATTTTTGTGGATTCAATGTCATACATAAGATGGTGTGTAGGATACATGCATGAAGGTGTGTTGGCATGTTATGATGGTTTTCTTGACGTATGATGTTGATTGTTTCAATTTATACGTGACGGTGGGGATGTTGGTATATGATGTAGTTAGTGTTTTACATTGTGTAATATGTTACCTTTTTTAAAAGGTGTGTGATATTGCAAAGACTGAATGCTGGGGGTGGAATTAAGGTTTTAGTATAAAGGGGGTGGGACACACGATGAAAGTAGCATCTTCAATCATGAATTTCGCGATGGTCAAAATGTTACTGTATGTGTTGGTGTACGATAATGGGTGTCCGCCATTTAGTCATCATGTTACTGTATGTGCTGGTGTATGGTGATGAGTGTCCGCCATTTAGTCATCATGTTACTGCATGTGCTGGTGTATGATGATGAGTGTTGGTGTATGATGATGAGTGTTGGTGTATGATGATGGGTGTCCGCCATTTAGTCATCATGTTACTGTATGTGCTGGTGTATGGTGATGAGTGTTGGTGTATGATAATGAGTGTTGGTGTATGATGATGAGTGTCCGCCATTTAGTCATCATGTTACTGTATGTGCTGGTGTATGGTGATGAGTGTCCGCCATTTAGTCATCATGTTACTGTATGTGTTGGTGTATGGTGATGGGTGTTCGCGATTTAGTGCTTTTACAGTTATGCACACACAAAACATTCTTAGGAAAAATCTCATTACATTGGCAACTGAAAAATTATTTTGAGACACCCTTTTAACATTTGAACCCAAATGTGTGATCTGCACCACATTTCACACACTCATAAAAGTCTCCCAAAACATAGTTTTCATCAGGTCTGGTGTAGATTGGTCTTGTCAAGGCAAAGTAATACGGGTGCAAATATCAGATTTCCTGTTGAGTGAGGTGTCCACCTTAAATACAGGAAAGTGTTTCCACCACTGTAATATACATGTATAGGTGCTCGCACGGATTGGGTGACTGCATTAGTGTACAAATAAGAAATATGTAGCAACCGAGTCAGACAGAGAGTTGCTGCTAAAAGTCTGAATACATTATAGAATGGTTTATACATACTTTGGGAGTGGAAACCGTTTTACAAATCAACAACAGTGTAATGCATACAGGTATGCAAGTATTTCTTTGTCCATCTTTTAGGAACGTAGCTTAACTAGACATGGTGAAGGCACTGTATGTAATTGAGGATCATCCCACCCCTGGGTATGATTTGCAAAGAGTTCAGGATGGCTGAATTTCAGACAGAATGAGAGAATAAACCCCCTTAGCTTGGTATTACCACCAAATACTGATAAATATAATGGGAATACTGGTTCATGTCTGGATGCTTAGTAGTACGTTGAAAGGAATCGTTTTGTGTAGGAATTTTGTGCATTTATGTTGTTGTGAATTATTAACAATGCGCAGAATGTGGTTTTACACCTGAATATGGATGCACACATGGATTTAATACTGTTCTCTTTAAAACAAATTCCCTATTAAGTTCCTAGAAGTGTGTTTTTCTGACTCTTGTTAACTAGGCCTCAATTTAGTCCCAGCAGTCATCTTGTTCAAGTTTGATGTCTCCTCCTTCTTTCCCCTGCAATTTTTACTTTTGTTATTTCTACAGCATATGCTCAGGCAGAGTCACGTTTGCTTATTTCCATGGGCATTATTTTTGCTGTTCTCAAAGAAAACTTTCTAGCTTGTTTACAAAACTGTATCTTCTGTCAAGGTTCTTCCGCTATCTCACGGTACCCTATTTATTCATAACAGAAAACTGTTGTTCATGTATCTACATTGTGCTACCTTCTCCGTATGACATTAGCATAGATTAGGCAGAATCAATATTCATACAGTGGGATAGTGCTTATATGCTAAGGCAGTGATACTCAAAGTACGGCCCGAGGGCCGCATGCGGCCCTCTTGAGCTTTATATGAGGCCCCCTGATCAACAGCAGTACCCGGCAGCTGTTCACTCGATTTGGCACTTACGTAAACAAAAAAATAAACAGGCAAGTATTTCTTTAATTTCTTTAAAGGTTGATTGAAGTCTTCTGCACACACTGACAACATTGCCAATAGTGAACTAAGAGGCAGGTCAGTTGTTATTTGCACTCATAGGGTGGCCTGGGTTACTTTTACACATGAACAACACCCAGCTTACTGCCACCCCTCCCCCCTCAAGACTGCCACATTGCTGGCATCAATGCGGCCCTCGTCGCATCACAGACTAAACTTTGCGGCCCCTGAAACAATGTTTGTGAGTACCAATGTGCTAAGGCAATGTGACATTTATTAAAATTGTGCTCTGGTATGCTGATAATGTGATACTTTTGATTATACATCAATGATTCTGCAGTTTTGGTGATTTCATATGCGAAAATAGTGCAAAAAAAACCTTGAGTGTGGGGGTGAATCAGACTACTTTCCTGGAAGCTCAGGTGCTGTTAGGGATGCTGTCTGTTTCTCTTTTGATTTGTTACCCCCTTGGAACTAAAAATATTTTTGATTTTGCAGTTCTTTATATTGCTTTATTTGCTGAGAGCCTTCACAGCAACATCTTTTGAATTCTGTTTTAAAATCCTTAAACGTATTCCCGTGATCTAGAACTCAGTTATTGAGTAGGCCATTTTACTCAAATGAATGTATTTTGATATTTCTGATCTGTTGGGAGATGCCTTCTGTCTGGAACACATGGCCTCATGAAACTGAGGTTTGACCACGTCACCGAACTGTGGGCGTTCTGTTGAAGCAAAGTTTTGGGGTATCAACAATTTCAGGGTAGGCCACGCTCACAATTGTACAAAGAATGGAGGCAATGACCAAGATGAGGCACTTCTAATGTATAGTGCTTATAATAATGTTGGTCATAGAACAACAGAAAAGGGACATGAACGCCTGCATTTGGGATCCTTCTTGCATTATACATCACCTGTGGTGTATTAGGGTTCTTTGGCACTATACATGACCTGTGTTGATTTGGAGATTATTTAGAATGCAAATCTCCTGTGATATATGAGTATTCCAGTTTGCACTACACATCACCTGTGAAGTTTGGGAAGCTATTGGACTGCAGATTACCTGTGTTGTGTTAAGATTTGTTTTTTATTGTAAATTACTTTTGATGTACAAAGGTTCCCATTTTCTCTGAACATCACCTGTGATGAATTGGGATTCATTTTGCCCTGTACACTGCCTGTACTATAAAAGGCTCCATTTGGCACTGGGAATCATCTGTGACGTAATAGGGTTCATTTTGCACTGTATATCACATGTGATGTATTAGAGTTAATTTTACTTCACACTCTCAATTGAAGTTGTGCTCGAAAGTTCCTGCAAGGAGTTGCACATGACAAAGCTCTATTTATCGATCTACCAGTTTCCTAGCCTTAGTTGAACAGCAAATGCCATGTAAGGCCTCTCAGAGTTACAGAGAAGACAGTTCCACATCTTGCTTTTGAGTCCTCAAGACAGAATTTTAGCTTTATTAAATGATCCAAAACATTCATGTGCCTCAACCTGAAGACCCTTCTAGCTTCACGCTCAAATGGCAAATGGCCCTCCTAGCAGCTAAGCTACCAACCCCCTGAAGCAAGTTCACCTTTTCTTCATGGTCTCCATGGTTTGCTTTTTTGACTCAAGTTTGTGGTGGCATTATGACTGTATGTCCTGTGACAATGTCATTCAGTACCAAAGTGCGTTTGCTGTGTCCCTAAAACTGTACCTTTATATTGGGTAGTTTCACTTTGCAGTAAGGCCATGGTAAGTTGAAGCAGAAAATACACCAATAGTGTGGAAGTTAAATGTCATATGTGGGCCTCAGCATTTATTTATATACCTTCCACACTCATCAAAAAGGTGTGTAACTACAGAAAGAGCACCATTGTGCTTTGGTTGGACTGCAGTTTAAAAGCGTGGCAAAGTCTCATGACAAGGAAAAGTGCTTTACTATGTAGGAAAGCCTACTTTTATATATTACTTACGTCACTCCTAATGTAGGCCTTTACACCTACAGGACTGAGTGCTCACTTTATAGATGCAGAACATGCTACATAGCAGAGAAAAGTATGCCCCCACAATGAACACATAAAAACTGTTTTTCACAGCATAGGTAGCGCTCCATTTTGAATGAACAGACTTAGTTATAAATAAAAGTGGTTTTATTGTGTCTTTGTGTGAGAAAATGATAGAGCTTTCAACCAAACTTGATTTCCATTTCTTTATAAAATTTCAGTCCAGCGGTGAAAATAGATTTTGGACAAGTTAATGGTAAAGTAAGTTTATAAAAATGTTCTTTGTGTTGCCTGAGAGTGGACTAATTTAGAACTGGGTTGCCCAGCTGACCTGCTGCAAAGATGTTATGCACAAGCATGGATGGCTGTTATTGACTGTCACTCTAGACGACAATAGAGCTGCTTCCAAGAGAAGGATGGAGTGGTATGAACTGTGGCCACGTAGCAGAGATTAACCATCTCAGAGAGAGACCGGGATGATTTTCAACACAAAGGGCATCTTTCGCAGCTATTCTTTTCGGGGGAGATACTAAGTGGAGTGCTAAGGAAATTAAACCTTTTATGCTCAGAGCCACTCTAATCTGTCAATGCTCTCAGCAGGAAGAAAAACCAGTTTCATCATTGGCAGAGACAGAAAACCCTCATCTGCGTAAGGGAGTGGCTGGAAGGAGGATTAAGGCTCTTGGAGCTGAAGGATGCTAGGGCCATTTTGGATATGGGATTCTGTGAAAATTTGCAGTAAGCTGAAACAAGAAGTGCTGAAAAAGGAGCTTGAGTGATTGGCCAGAGTGGCGCCAGGATTTGGATGAGGGGAATTCTCTAATCGCTGGTAAGTGCACCTCATATGATTAACATCTCACCACCACCTCCTCAGAACATCATCCTGGAAGAAACATCTTGAAGAAATTATGATTCTGGCTTACTGATAAGAAAGAAGACAGAAGGACTCCTGGCTCCTATTGTTAATGGGCGGGGGCATAAAATGCTCACTAAGGGTCAAATGGTTGTCCTGCTGTTGCTGCTTCAGGAACACAAATGTGGACTGCCTCCCTGCTATAAAGAAGTCTAATCTGACCCCTTGAGAGTGTATACTGAGAGAGTCCTACCTGGAGAGTGACCTGATGCCTGGATGCCGCCACTAGGGATCTGAGGGCTAAAGGAGAGAACAGGATTGACTTTCACAATTGTACATCATTTAGGAGTTGCTGGGGGTCACAGTGGCAACCCCTGGCATGCCCCTTGCCACCCCTGGCACTGCCTTTGCGACCCCTGGCTTCAGAAGTGGCAAACTCAGGGCCAGGATCAAAGGGTTGGCTCACAGTACCAGCCTCAGCCTCCAGTATCCTTGTTTTCTGCTCGTTTTTATTGCATTAATAGTGAATAGTGAATAACAGTCTGCCATTAGTATATAAAAAATGTAGCGGCAAGATCTGGAACGTGCGCGCATGTGGGGGAGAGCAGCAAGATCTGGAACGTGTGCGCATGTGGGGGAGAGCAGCAAGATCTGGAGAGCAGCAAGATCTGGAACGTGCGCGCATGTGGGGGAGAGCAGCAAGATCTGGAACGTGTGCGCATGTGGGGGAGAGCAGCAAGATCTGGAGAGCAGCAAGATCTGGAACGTGCGCGCATGTGGGGGAGAGCAGCAATATCTGGAATGTGTGCGCATGTGGGGGAGAGCAGCAAGATCTGGAGAGCAGCAAATTCTGGAACGTGCGCGCATGTGGGGGAGAGCAGCAAGATCTGGAACGTGCGCGCATATGGGTGAGAGAGTGTCGGTGAGAGAGTGCTTGTATGTGTGAGCATGTATGTTCGCATGTGGGATTGCACCTGTGTCCGAAAGTGAGTGAGTTAGTATAAGTGAGTCAGAGCAAAAGTCAGCAAGAGTACGAATGAGTGAGTCAAAGTAGAAGTGAGTGAAAATTAATAAGACCAAATGAGCTTGAATGAGTGAGCCATAGTGAGTGTGAGCAAATGAGAGTCAGTGTAAGTGAATGTAAGTGAGCATGAACGAGAATGTGTTGCAAAGCTTGTAAGTCTGCTGTTGAACCTGGCATGCTTCTTGGTGTATAGAGGCACCAACAGCAAAACACTGGCACTGGAACACTAGTGATAATTCTTGGCATCTGTAACCTGTGGAAAAAATAAAGACACTAGCATATTGGGAGGTAATATTTGGCATAGATGGCACGTGTCGCAAAATCCTTGCACTGGCACATTGGCAGAAATTCTTGGCATAAGAAAAGTGAACCGTGGCATATGTCGGGGGTATCCATATCAAAATGCTTTCTCCGACATCCTAGATGTGAGATTAGACATAAAGGTCACCCACAGAGCGTGGACAGCAGCATTGGTAAAATTCTAACACTATCGTATTTGTTATGTTTAGGCAAACGTGGCACCTAGGACAAAAATCTGGCCCGAACAATAGAGGTAATTTTTTACATATGGGGGCACCGATGGGACTTAAAAAAGGGGTCAACTAATCGGGACTATTAGATTTCATGAGCTTGGCATAGCATGAAAGGACTTAAATAGTTAATGAGTGTCTTTCCGCAGCCTATGATTTTTAACACATTTATGTGAAATTGTTTATTTAAAATACACTAATAAATCCCTTTTTTTTCAATGTTTTCTCATGGAAGGGAGTCCCCTGATATCCCTGTCCCCCCTAGAAGATGTCAGGTCAACTAACTCACTTTGTTTGCTCACTACAAATTAGGTAAATATTTCCTTGACATATCGTGTGATCACCTTAATATAGATAATATTTCTAAAATAGACATTTGTCAGTGTTGTTACTCATGCAGCCATTATAGAACTTCAGTGATTTTAATTATTGTGATTTTATCAGGGTTAAAGTAATGTGACATCACTCCCTGGGAAGATTCAGGGTCAAAGGTCATATGGCATCACTTTTTGTGACATCATTGAGGTCAAAGGTCATATGATTTCACTTCCACTACCCCTGGAATTTTGGTGAATCAACACCCATGCTTTCACAGCATCAAAAATTGACTTTAGGCTCCAATAAGACAGGGCAGAGAGGCCAGCATCACACTTAGAGCTGTGAGAGAGCACCTGGATAATTGCACCAGTGTGGTTACAGACTCTTCCCCTGACCTCCCGGCCTCTGTGGGGCCGAACAGTCGGTTGCTAACTTTTCCTTATTTTCTTTTCTGTAGCAAGAGCTGCATCTGGTAGTTGTTTTTGGATAACACACGTAGAGAGAAAGTAACCTTTAGCTCTCCATTGCTCCTACAGCTTTAGGATTTGTAAATATTCCCAACTTTTCCTAAATTGGCTTGATTATTTTATTGTGTTATGTCCTAAACTTTCATGCTGTTTGGTATGATTGAACTTAACCCACATTTCTCTGGGAAGTTGCCTTGTGCTTGTGCCATTGCTACCAGGATTTGGGAACAGGGTCCACATAGAACTATTCTGCATCCTAACCAGATTGTTTATTAAGTTGGGAGGAGTAGCCTCTACCCAAGTTATAACCAGTTTCTGACAGCCCTGTTTCGGGACTCAATGAAAGCATTACAAGCGACTGTCCCCAAAGACAAGGATGCAGGACTATTGAAATGTGACTAGTCCATTACTCCAGTGACTGCTAAACCAAGCAATTAAGACTATATGATGTATGGCCTAGAGTCACACAATTCTACAGTCATCAAAGTGGCTCCCCGCTGACATCTGTGTGTGACATGCACAGCAGGAGTACAACCCCTGGCAACATCAACTCAACATTTCTTTCTACCAAGGTCAATAAAGTGAGTACAATTGTCTTGGGTATTGATAAAAAAAAAGTGTTGTCTACAGCTCTTAGAAACTGCGAAACTTCAGCATTAAGCACTATATGAAAATCAGGTTATAATTATTGGACCAATGGGATGGGTTCTGCATTTTGGCCTCACTCTTTTACCGCAACGCCGCATATGACCAGCAGTGCTTTAATTGGGCAGGTGCTGTCTGGTACTGTACCTAAACTTCTTTAGCTTGGGAAGGGAGAGTACCTGCACTTTTCAGCACTGCAGCAATACATTTAAAGGGAGAGTACCGGCAAGTCTCATGAGTTAAAAGGTACTCTAAATAGTGAGTAAGGGTACTTCTAATTTCTCATTTAAAGCTCTGATGAACAGTTTTTGTTGCACTTGCTGAGTGCGCTGCAGACTCCCCAGGTGTAAGACCAGACCTTATTAATACATATCACAACACTTTAGGGCATGCGCTCACTCACCCAGGATCTTTAAAATAACATCAAGTGATGAATTGACTTTTCAGCTGAAGAGCAGTTTGAATACCTGGAAGCTTGACACATACCAACGCGTTCCTCCCAGTGGCACACCAGCTGCGACGTCTGAAGCCGGCGCTTAAAGCACGCCCCACCAGGATGTATATTTAGAATAGGCGCTGGCAGAGAAGGGGTTCCCTGACAGCTCTCTGAAGATCAGACAGCGGCCTTCTGAAAGATGCTCCTTTCTCCAGCTTTCTCTCAGATGTGCCGCCGCGGCGAGGATGTTAGTCCTGCGGAGCCACTCAGGAACAGGTTCACATCCCGAGCAATGTGCCCGGGTCTCCCACCTTCACCAATTAACCAGAATGGCGCGTCCTTAAACCAGTGCAGGGCCTCACTTATCAAAGATTTTTGCCCATTCTGTGTTTATGGGGAAATGCGTTCCAGTCCCGGCGTCCGCTCAAGATCCTGTGATTCTGGGCACATCACTTAGGGCCAGATCTATCAATGTTCCATTTTGCATTTCCTAAATAGAGAACTTTAGGTAATCACTATTTAGGTAATGCACAATAGAATGTAACAAAATAGCGATTACTTAAAATTCACAGTCCCTATTAGGGAATCTCAATTAATGAATGAGACTCCATTCATTCCTAGGGCCTGAAGGCCCATAGGTGTGAATAATTTTGCATTTCCTAATTTACAAATTCCTTTTAAGAATTCGCAAAATAGTAAATGCAAATCCAAGGTGGTGAGGGTTTAAGGCAGTGCTTAATTTGTGCTTGTTGTTTCCGGTGCGGAGCACTGGCACTTATTTTTGAGGGCCAGCACTTATTTTTCTGCCTCAAGCATCTACTGTGAGCAAAAGACACATATGGGCAAGACGGATGAAGAGAAAAACAAAAAAGCTTCACAATGGGAGAAAGCAGAAAGCTGCAAAAGTGAACTGAAGGAGCAGGGTGTGGCTGTAAATGGATTAAAAGGCCAGAGATGGCTTCAGGATTACGCTGCCTCCGTATTCCTTGTTCACACATTTAATTGCAGCAGCTGCATGTTTAATAGGAGGGTTTTGGGCACCGGCATGTTTTTATTTACAAATTAGGCACTGGCTTAAGGTCCCCTTTGATGCACCGCCAAAAAAACTGTGCACATGTAAAGTGCACACATGCCCTAAGGGCGTGTGCGCTACATGGCACTTTAAAAAAATCATTTTTAATGCATTTTTAAAAAATGCCTATGGTTACCTCCAACTTGAAGTTGGTGGTAATTGCATTTCCTAAATGCCCAGTTCGCATTTAGGAAATGCTTGATACATGTGCATATGGAATCGCAAATAGGAATTCCCTATTTGATATTTCCTATTTAGGGAATTGCAAATGGAGTCACAATTTTAGGGAACCACAAAAAATTGCGATTCCCTAAAATGGGACTGCTATTTTACATTCGCAAACAGTGGAATTTATTGATTCGCACCGTTTGCGAATGCAAAATCCTTTGATACATCCTGCCCTTAATGTCCCCGTACTTCGACAGTGAATTGTGACCTTCTGTAATGTCACTGGTGGTTCGGGTCGAGTTTGCACTATATATAACTGCAAAACAAAAATACATTGATACTTAAGGGCCACAATAAAGGACGTATCAATAATATTATATGGTGGCTACTTACCAAACACTGAATACTTTGTTAGCAGACGTCGCTATTACTTAGACGAGTAGCACTCGTTTATCATCTTCATAAGGTTGAAAGCGACAGGCCTTAATTACGAGTCTGGCGGTCCTAGGACCACCAGACTTGTGGTGGCAGTCGGACCGCCGCCAAAGCCGCAGTCCGACAGCCACATTATGACTGTAGCGAAAGCAGAACGGTCCGACCACCGGCACCGCCACTTTCTCACCGGCCGACAGCCTGGCGGTGCCGGCGATCTTAATCCGCCAGGGCAGCGCTGCAAGCAGCGGTGCCCTGGCGATTAGGACTCCAGTGTCCGCCAGCTTTTGTATGGTGGTTCCACCGCTATGCAAAGGCTGGTGTAGACGGGTTACTTGGGGCACGAAGAGCCCGTCGCGCTTTTCACTGCCTGAATTACAGGCAGAGAAAAGCGTGATGGGTGCTGTCTCACCCAATGCACTGCAAAATTGCCGCCAGCTCGATTACGAGCCGGCGTCAATGCTGTGGGTAGTTTCCCGCGGACCCATCAGGAAATGCATAATAGGACCAGCAAGTGGAACACCAGAGTGGCGGTCTTCCCACCTAAAGAGTTTAGCAGACGGCCTCCGCTGCAAGACAAACTCATAATGAGGCCCACAGTCAGCCATGCAGGGTTTCACGCCTAGAGCCGTAGCATGCACACAATAGTGTCCAGCAAGCGAATTAAGGTGTAGAGCGATCTAAGAGGCTTCAAGTTTCTGAAGATGTTGAAGCACCAGTGGGGTTATCTCATTATTTTAAATAAAAAATCATATCACAGATCATTACAAAATACCAAAATGGCTATTAGTAATATTAATGGCTATTAATGTGTAAAACGCTGCAAGTTGTTAGATGTTTCTAACCCATGTAGATAGTCGTCATGGTGATAGAAGTCGATCGCATATGGCACCACAGGGAGGTTTATTTATTTTTTAGAGGAACCTCGCAGACAAGACAGAACTCCGATCTTTTACAGAACCTTATGGTGACCAGATGTGCCAACTTTGAGTCCCATTTTGATACTTTCATGACGAACTTTGCTGATGACATCACGAGTATAGATCAGCTTCAATTAATTTCAGCTCAACTCCATTCAGTTCATTTCGGTTCTCTTGGGCTCAGTTTAATTCAATCAATTTCAGTTCTGTTCAATTCAACCTATTTAATCTCAGCTCAATTCAGTTCAATTGCTTTCATTTCCGTTTAATTCAATTCCGTTTCCTTCACTTCAGTATTGCTTTGTTGACATGCATTACATGCTGAGCAGTGTCGACAAACCCTCATGGTGTCACAGGTATACTGTATTATTTTTATTTAAAGCGTTCTTTCTGTTCTGGGGTTGCAACGAGCAATGTAAGAATCTTCTTTTCATCTTGACTCCAGCAAGCCAGTAATTCTGATTGACTAGTTACTGCAGTGGTGAAGAAAACTTCACAACCACAACTGAAGATGTTTTGCTGTACCTCCCGATTTATCAAGGCTGTGCAATGGAAATATCAATGATTGCACTAAAGCTTAAGGTAAAGCATCAAATATTTATCACTCGCGCCATCCCTCATATTTTAAAAATCATGTAAAAAAATGTATTTTTTTAAATGAAACACCATTCTTAAGAGCATCTCTAACTGGTGTCTGAATACAGGAAGAATAGACAGATAAGATAAAGCAGTTGTGCTAGGTATGAGGTTTTTAATGTACTTTCAGTGGACTCGCAACCAGGGCCAGACTGCAAGGGCGGTGCCTTCGCAATGGCGAAGGAGCGTTGCCCCACTGGCTCAGACACCAGCTGAAAAATAAAACAATAGTTTACTATCGTTTTATTTTACAGCTGCTGCCTGAGCCAGCCTGTGCAGGGAGGGTCAGGGCTGGGCCATGAGTGTGGGGAGGGAGGAGGGGTTAGTGGGGTGTGCCCTTAACTGCGCATGTCTGTTAGGCCGACCGTCTTCGGCCGGGCACACTGACATGCGCACTTAGGTTTCTCTAGCCCGGCTGTGTTGAACAGCCTGATTGGAAAATTGCACGCACTCCCATTCACTGTCTGAGTGGCAGTCCAAGATGCTCAGACCACTCCTGGCACTGCTCTCATGCTAGGTGTATCATGAGAGCAGCACCAGTATTGCATGGGGAACCTGAGCTGGTGTCCCAGAGACTGCTGGGACACCAAGTTCATTGAGGGAAGAGGAGCTAGGCGGCCGCCAACAGCTGGTACATTTTTAAAATTATTATTATTTTATTTCCCCGTCCACCCTCTCCCTTACCCCCGCCTGCCCCTCCCCTTGAGATTTGCGGTGGTCATCCTTGCAATTTTGTCTGACCAGCCATGGGGTGGGTCTAGGGGGGGAGCAAGCGTGAGCTTGCTGCTGATTCTGTAACTAGGGGCCGATAGTGCAGCACCTTTGCAAAACCAGTCCCCAGTCTCAAAACCGTCCCCCAGCTCATCAAAACTGGCCCCCATCCTCCCAGCCCACTGGGAAAACACCTGATGCCCGGTACGGCCAGTCCAGCCCTGCTTGCAATGTTGTTAGCCTATCAGAGCACAAAGTGAAGCTTGTTCATACTCATTATTCTAGAATACTACAAAATCTTTGCACTGAAAACCCCTTTAATGTTGTTAAAGGATATGATTGTTGATTGTATTAATATTTAATGAAAGCAGATTGATAGTCTGCTCCCACTGCTTGTTGAGATTTACAAGTAAAATCATGTAACCATGGAAGGGGGTACATAAATTGACATAACATGTATATTTGTGGAGGCCACAGAGGGCGCTTGGCAATGTTGACACATAACAGATGTTTATTGTTACCCACCTCCATGGCCCTCATTTTGTCAACCTTGAAGGATTAAAGACTGAGTGGACCCATAGAAACCTCAATCCTGGGACCAAGGGTCCAACACAGGTCTCTGCAGTGGAGGCGGTAGTCCACTGAGGCACCTGGCCCTATAGTTGAATGGCACACTTTGCCTTTGCGCAGGCTAGGAGTGGGATGCCACAAGCATCCTGGCAGCGTGAGGCCACATCCCTGATTAAAAACTCATACAATATCTATCTGTGCTTGTGCGACCCTGCAACTGTGTTAAGATGGATCAGTGTTGGGTGAAGTATACCACATTGAGGGCCATTGAACAATTCAGGTGTAGTCATATTTGTATCGGTTGCCTTTGGTGTGTTGGGTTGTTTTGTCCCTGCTCAAGGTGTCATTGGTTTGGTGGTGGGACGAGGGTGGGCCATCTATCACATGCTGTAATGAAGCCCTAACTCATCAAGAAACAAGTACAGGAGCCTTTGATGAAACCGCCAGATGATATCTTTGCCCTACTCTCTTAATGGTCATTCCTCACCTGCTTTCAGGTGACTCGATACGAGTGGCCAGTAACTTTCCTGTATCACAATGTGGTACCCCCCTTATTACTTCTGCACGTAAAGAAGCGATAGCTTGAAGGTACTGCTGGAAACAAGGTGATGATACTCTGAGTGAGTATGACAGGCTTTAGAATGAGTACCTTCTGTTCACTAGCGCGAGTTGCACAGCTTGGCATTGGCCTACTATGCATTACAACAATGACACAATTTATTTATTTGTTTATGTAGACATTCTGCACTTCGGTTACTTGGGAGTTCAGATTGAGATTTAAATTTATCCCTTCTCATGGAAAAGTTGGTAGGGGAAGAAGACATTTAGGGCCTCATTACGAGTTTGGCAGACGGGATATCCCATCCGCCGTATTACAAGTTCCATTATAGCCCATTGAACTTGTAATAAGGTGTACAGGATATCCATCACATTTGTGATGGAGTAACCCCTCCGCCAAACTCGTAATGAGGCCCTTAATCTGATAGGGTTAATCGCAAAGTTGATTGTTGGAAAGTCCTCCCTTTTGACCTGGTCACCCCCACACTTTTTGGACAGGTACTGGTGGTTACCGACTCTTGGCTGTGCCCTGGGTACTGCTTACCAGTCCCAGGGCCAGTGCTCTGTGTAAACTGGATATGCAAATTAGGCTAATTATAATTGGCTAAATGAACCTACCTATAAGTCCCTAGTATATGGTAGGGCATGTAGGTTTAGGGACCACCGCATAGGTAGTGCACCCATAGGTGCACTGCTGAGGTGCCCAGTGTCATTTTAAAGGCAGGCCTGCCTTGCTGGCTGCTTTTAAATTAAAGTTATATGCAAATTTGACTTTGGAATTAAAAGTAGTTCCAAAGCCTTAAACAACCTTATTTTTACATATAAGTCCCCCCTAAGGTGTGCCCTATGTGCCCCTAGGGCTGGGTGCCATGTAACTATAAGCAGGGACCTTATAAAAATAGTGAGGTAAAAACAGCCAAATTTGTTTTCCCCTCATTGTAGTAAATGGCCTTCATAGGCTAGAATGGGGAGACTTTATTTTAATTTTTAAAGTCCCCTTAAATGATGGATACCAAGAGTTTGGTATCAAATTAATTGTTATAATAAATCCCACAACTTCCAGTTGTTGGATGTAATATAACTTGTTCAGGTAAAGAGTTTTAAACTTTACCTGAAAAGTTGCCAATTTCAGCCCTGCATTGTTTTTGCTGCTGTGCTCTGATTGGCCAGCCTCTCGCAGCCTAGCCAGGCTGCCTTGATGAGGTGTGAAGTGGCCTTGCTCCAAACAAAGGAATGTGCCTGTGGGAGGGAATCTCCCCTCAGCAGATGGTGAGGCAGGAAGGGGGAGGGCTGCCAAACTGATCTTCAAAGGCAGAGAAGGACATTTGGAGCAACCGGCAACACCCCCACATCCTACAACCCCAGACAACTAGGTGCCCCCTTGATTAGATTAGGAGAAGGCAGGAGAGGGGTGTGTTTATGATTTTTAGCCACACCAGTGGGTGGGCTCAGCCAGGTGTAACCTCCAAAAATCAGATTCAGCCATGATGGATTTTTGGAGAATGTTGTCTCCTGGGATTTATATTTGCCACACTTCCCAGGTAGTGGTCATCACAGGGGGAAGGACCCTGCACCTGTTTGGAGAACCATGACCTCCCTGCTTTTCACCCAGGAGCAAGGATGAAACTGGCAGACCTGCACCCACACCTCAGATCCCCATCAGATTCCAACAAGGGAGAACCAAAGGAGAAGAAGGACTGCCCTGCTGGACCCCTGGCCTGCACCTGGAACCTGCACTCAGAAGGACTGCACCAGCTGCACACTTGGGCTTCACCACACGAAGGACTTTGCCTGGCTTCAACTGGTTCAAGGAGGGACTCCCTGTTTGCTACAGGTGAAAAATTGCTAACCAGAGTCCCCTGCACCAACTCCTGAAGAAATCAACCAGCTGACCACTGCCCGGTGGCCAAAAAGGAATTTGTGCCAGGTGCATTCTGGGAGTTGTAGCCCGCACCCCTAAGGACCAACTCAGAACTTCTGGACCCTTGGGGTGAGCTGTGGACCTCAAAAGATCCTTAAAAGGACATCTGGGAGAAGCCCCAGAAGTTTGGAGAACTTTGGAGAACTTTTGAAAAAAAGCTCCAGAGAGGGACCGACCCGCCGCGGCAACTCTAGCCGGCTTGCCTCAACCGCGACCCGGCCTGATTTGCTGGTTCGTCCCGGTAAAGAAAATCTACGAAAAAGAGACTAAGTCAGAAGGTAAAAGTTGACCGGGACCTCCCAGCCAGCGTATCCGAGGAGGGCTCCAGGGATGTCGGATCAAGATCCAGGTTTACCCCAGTCGAAGGATTTTCACCTCGAAAAAACGACTAAGTCTGAAGGTAAAAATCTCCACGAGGATTCCCGCGACGCGTACCCGGAGAAGGGCTCCAGGAGGTCGGATTGGACTGGCAGGTTCGTCCCGCTGAAGACAATCTTCAGAAAAGAGACTAAGTGTGAAGGTAAACTTTTAATCGAGGCCTCCCGCGGCCTGTAGCCGAGCAGGGCTCCATCGCGGTCGGCCTTAAACTTTGACTTTGCCCCGGTCGAGGTGCAACCAGATGACCCGATTGTCGCTTTTTGTTTCTAGGCACTAAAAAAACAATAATTCTTTAGAAATTCACATCTCCGGTTTCCGTTATCCGATTTTATTTGTTTTTGTGTCATTTTAAAGATAAAAATGTAATCTATTTTTATAAATTGGTTTTGGATTTTTAAACTCTTTCCTGTGTTTTATTTAAATACTGTTTTGTGATATTTGAATGCTTTACACTCTGTCTCCTAAGTTAAGCCTTGATGCTGGTTGCCAAGCTACCAAGGGTTGAGCTGGGTTTAATTTACTGAGACCTAACTGGACCTTAGTGGAGGTTAGTGGCCTATTCCTAAGTGTAGGTACCTACCTGTCGTTACCAATAACCCATTTTCCAACACTGATGTTCTGCAATTAAGGCCCCTGAAATTCCAACTATTTACATAGCAAGTTTGAATAGTTTCACTTTTAGGAAATTCCTGAAGCAAACGAGATGTGGGTCCAGATATCAAATTCATGATTTCTTATTAACAAATTTTGAGAAATCACAATTATAGACAGCTGCAATTTGCAACTCGCAATGAATCAGAATTACTGATGCAGTATTTCAAAATACTTAATATCAACAAATCATGGATTGTTAAGCCATATGTTTCAATGTGTGGTTCTTACCCAGGCGCCCCTCAGCGTCTGGGGGAGGGGCACTCTTAGTCGCGCCACGGGCAGGAGCCCTTCCCCCGTCCCTATGACAGAGGCATCAAGTCCGACAAATAGGCAACGTCGTCCCGGAAGCGCATCATCAGGAGGCGCAGGGGACCTGGCGCAGGGAAGGTATTTAAATGGTTGGGACCCTCGCCCGACCCTTGTTGCCCCTCCGATCCCTGAAGGTCAGTCATCGTCGTGCCCAGGGAGCAGATTGGCCTATTTGTTTAGGCCCACCTGCCCCCAAGGGGGGCAGAAGCCACTTAGACACCAGGGATAGTGTGTGTGTGTGTTAGTGGATGGGGGGGGCCTTGGGCAAGGGTCGCCCCCCACTTTGGGGGCACATGTACCCAGGCCATTTCTGCACCCCTTGGAGACAGATCAGCCTATTATTTTTAGGCTGATCTGCCCCCAAGGGGGGCAGAAACCACTAGAACACCAGGGATTTTTTTTATTTGTTTATTTTTGTGGGGGGGCGTCCCCTTGGTCACGGGGCACCCCCCCAAGGGGGGCATTGACCTGTTGGCCATTTCTGCACCCCCTGGGGGCAGATGGGCCTATTTATTTAGGCCCACCTGCCCCCAAGGGGGGCAGAAGCCACTTAGACACCAGGGATAGTGTGTGTGTGTGTGTGTGTGTTAGTGGATGGGGGGGGCCTTGGGCAAGGGTCGCCCCCCACTTTGGGGGCACATGTACCCAGGCCATTTCTGCACCCCTTGGAGACAGATCAGCCTATTATTTTTAGGCTGATCTGCCCCCAAGGGGGGCAGAAACCACTAGAACGCCAGGGATTTTTAAAATTTGTTTATTTTTGTGGGGGGGGCGTCCCCTTGGTCACGGGGCGCCCCCCCAAGGTGGGCATTGACCTGTTGGCCATTTCTGCACCCCCTGGGGGCAGATGGGCCTATTTTGTTAGGCCCACCTGCCCCCAAGGGGGGCAGAAGCCACTTAGACACCAGGGATAGTGTGTGTGTGTGTGTGTGTGTGTGTTAGTGGATGGGGGGGGCCTTGGGCAAGGGTCACCCCCCACTTTGGGGGCACATGTACCCAGGCCATTTCTGCACCCCTTGGAGACAGATCAGCCTATTATTTTTAGGCTGATCTGCCCCCAAGGGGGGCAGAAACCACTAGAACGCCAGGGATTTTTTGTATTTGTTTATTTTTATGGGGGGGCGTCCCCTTGGTCACGGGGCGTCCCCCCAAGGGGGGCATTGACCTGTTGGCCATTTCTGCACCCCCTGGGGGCAGATGGGCCTATTTTTTTAGGCCCACCTGCCCCCAAGGGGGGCAGAAGCCACTTAGACACCAGGGATAGTGTGTGTGTGTGTTAGTGGATGGGGGGGGGGCCTTGGGCAAGGGTCGCCCCCCACTTTGGGGGCACATGTACCCAGGCCATTTCTGCACCCCTTGGAGACAGATCAGCCTATTATTTTTAGGCTGATCTGCCCCCAAGGGGGGCAGAAGCCACTTAGGCACCAGGGATAGTGTTATGTGTGTTTTTTTGTTGTTTGAGGGCTGTCCCCTTTGGCAAGGGTCGCTCTCCATGGGGACACACTACTAAAGGTATTTTCTGGCTTCCTTGGGGCAGACAGGCCTATTTTTTTAGTAGGCCCATCTGCCCCTATGGCAGAATCCACTTAGGCACCAATTTCTAAATGTTTGATGGTGGGGTGTTTGTCAACTGAAGAAGTCTTTGCATTTGTGATAAAAAATGTTTTCCTCCTTTTTGTTCTAGTTCAAAGCTTTTGCTTTATTTGCTGTGGCTCCTTGGGGTTTTGGCGGTGGTTGACCTGCAGTTTGCACAGTTGCATGTTTTAGGTAAGTAAAAACAATTTACTCCAAAGGAGTATTGTTGCCATGCATGAATGACATGTTTGTAGGGGGTGTACTAAATGCAGGATTGTGTGTGAAATTGTCCTTAGGTTTGTGCACAATGATATTTGTTTTGTCGTATTTCTAATTTGCCTTTCTTTATTTATTTTTAGTGGGATATCATTGGTGATTGCTGTGTAGTTGCTGGTGAATCAAGCTTTTTCAGGCAAGTGAGTGGTATAGTTTTTGAGTTTATAACTCTTACTAACAAAGCTACACTTTGTTACTTGTCTTACACAGTGCTGGTTGTTGGTGGTGAATTTTGTCTAGTTAATTTTAGCAGGAGAGATCATGGCTAGCCGCAGGATGACCGCTCAGCAGGTGGTTGGTATGCTTTTTGAGTCACAGTCTGATCATGACTATGAGACGGACTCTTCATCTGAGGCAGAGGAGGAAGTCAGAGATTCTGGCAGTGATGTTTCTGTTGGAGGGGAATCTTCTGATGATGAAGCCACACTCAGTGCAGATGAAGGGCCTGTTTTAGAGGAGGACATTGATGTGCCAATAGTGCAGCAACCTGGGGCTGAAAGGTTTCCCGTTATAAGACCTGATGTCTGGGTTGCCCCAAACATGGAGCAGCCAGAGTTGCCTGCCTTTACTGGTCTCCCGGGGTGTAACGCCAATACAGAGAACTTTTTGCCTATCAATTTCTTTGAGTTATTCATGGATGATATGTTTTTGGAAGAGATTGTTGAGCAGACTAATTTGTATACGGAGCAGCATTTGAGGGACAACGCTGCTAGACTTAGGCCACACTCTAGACCTGCCCAGTGGATTCCCACAAATTTGGAGGAGATAAAAAAGTTTTTGGATTTGACTTTTTGATGGGATTAATAAGGAAGCCATCACTGGCTTCTTATTGGTCTACTAATCCCTTGATGGCAACAGCTATATTTCCAGCGACCATGAGTCGCAATCAGTATTTGCTTCTTCTTAGGATGCTGCATTTTGTTGACAATGCATTAGCCTTGCCACGAGATCACCCAGATTCTGACCGTCTTTTTAAGATTAGGCCTGTCCTTGATCATTTTGTAGATCGGTTTTCAGAGGTCTATGTTCCAGGCAAAGAGTTAAGTGTGGACGAGTCTTTGGTCCTCTTCAAGGGTCGTTTGGTTTTTAGGCAGTACATTCCTAGCAAAAGGGCACGATATGGAATTAAATTGTATATGCTGTCTGAAAGTAGGACAGGATATGTGTATAGTTTCTGTGTGTACACTGGTAGGGATTCCAATATTGACCCCCCTGGTTGTCCTCCCACTTTTGGAGTTACTGAGAAAATTGTGTGGGATCTTGGTAGACGACTGTTCAACAAAGGTCACCATTTGTATGTAGATAACTTCTACACTGGTGTGCAGTTGTTCAAGGAATTGTTTAGAGTGGACACAGTTGCTTGTGGCACAATCCGTTCTAACCGGAAAGGCTATCCAAGGGAGCTTGTCTATAAAAAACTTGAGAGTGGACAGTGCTGTGCCTTGCGGAACGAGGAGCTGCTAGCTTTGAAATTTTCAGACAAGAGGGATGTCTACATGCTAAGTACCATCCATGATCAGAGTACTTCCCCTGTGACTGTTTGGGGCCAGGTTGCTGAAGTCCGCAAACCTGTGTGCATTTTAGATTATAATAAGCACATGGGAGGTGTAGATAGAGTTGACCAGAGGTTGGAACCTTATACTGCTATTCGTAAGTCTTACGTTTGGTATAAGAAGTTAGCACTTCACCTCTTCCACTTAGCAACCTTCAATGCTTTTATTGTGTTTAGGGATAGGTCTCCAGAGTCAAAGATGACATTTGTGAAATTTCAGGAGTCAGTGATAGAGAGCCTTATTGTGGTGGAACAGGCCAGAGTTCCTAGAGAAGCAGTGGTGGAGGATGTGGCTAGATTGAAAGATCGCCACTTTGCTGAGCACATTCCTCCCACACCCAAAAAAGACTTTCCAGCTAAGAAATGTAGAGTGTGTTTTCGAAGAGGTATCCAGAGGGAGACTCGAATGTACTGCCCAGATTGTCCTTCAAAGCCTGGGCTGTGTGTCGGTGGTTGTTTTAAGAATTACCACACCCAGAAGAATTTCTGGGAACAACCATGAGTGTAAACTCATGTCTGTTTTGTATTTTCATGTGTTTAGTTTCATGGTTAGCATTTCTGTCATGTTCTTAGTTAGAGCTTTTGTGTTTGTAGTTTTGTAATTCTTTCTACTTAGTTAGGGGTTCCTCTGTTTAAAAAAAAAAAAAAAAATGATGCCATTGTGTGTGGAGTGGGGCTTGGCTGAGAGTGTACATATTGACTTGCTGTTGGCTACTGCAACACACTGCCAGCCAAACACCAGTCCACACACTCCCATCAGCTGGTGTGATTGTTGTATCAGGCATGTAGGCGTATGTAAGTGATGGGCCCTTGAGTGGCGCTGTCTGTCGATGTGAGTGTTGTAATGTGCTGGGCCCGTGGCTGGCGGTGTGAATGGCCTTGTGTGTGTCATGTATGAAAGTTGTGTGAATGGACTGTAAAGCGGTTGGTGCCTTGTCGCGGCTTTACAGCTCACGAGCTGTGAGTCATTGGTTCAGTTTTTTGCCTTTCAGTTACTAACAGTGCATTTCATTTTTGTGAAAGCTCTTGTTAGTAAAATTTGATCCACTGAACCATCACTCACCCTTGTGCCAAATCCAACCAGTATGTGTGGTAAAAATGACAAAACCTGCTCCGCTGTAATCAGGCGTCGCAGCACACCTGTGACACGCTAGGTGCCTCAGGTGGGATCCCGATGATGAAGCATGCCACCAACTTGGTTGGTGGGTGAGGGGTCTTTTTCACATAACCTAAGTGTGTTTCTTTTCAAAAATGTTGTGTTTGACACATCACGGACGTATGTGGGCACATCAAAACGATATATTACAAAACTACCTGTGTTTGGGGGGGGAGAGGGCACCTATGTTTTTGGTCCTGTGTGCGGCCTTCATCTAGGGAAACCTACCAAACCCAGACATTTTTGAAAACTAGACACCCCAAGGAGTCCAGGGAGGTGTGGCTTGCATGGATCCCCCAACATTTTCTTACCCAGACTCCTCTGTAAACCTCAAAATTTGCTTAAAAAAGCATATTTTCCTGACTTTTCTTCGTAGGATCACCACTCCAGCACAAAATTCCTACTCCCCAGTGTTCCCCTCAGTCTCCCAAGTACAATGACACCTCACTTATGTGGGTCCTCAAAGCAGAGTCAGTCTAAAGATGTATAAAAGAATATGTCCTTATAAACTTGCTGTGCTATCCCCTCTATCTCTACAAGTTTTGGGCCTTATTCTGTTGCAGGCACCTGGCCCACCCACACAAGTGAGGTATAATTTTTATCGGGAGACTTGGGGGAACGCTGGGTGGAAGGAAATTTGTGGCTCCACTCAGATTCCAGAACTTTCTGTCACCGAAATGTGTGGAAAATGCGTGTTTTTAGCCAAAATTTTAGGTTTGCAAAGGATTCTGGGTAGCAGAACCTGGTCAGAGCCCCGCAAGTCACCCCATCTTGGATTCCCCTAGGTCTCTAGTTTTCAAAAATGCACAGGTTTGGTAGGTTTCCCTAGGTGCCGGCTGAGCTAGAGGCCAAAATCTACAGGTAGGCACTGTTTTCAATGAAAAAATGTGATGTGTCCACGTTGTGTTTTGGGGCGTCTCCTGTCGCGGGCGCAAGGCCTACCCACACAAGTGAGGTATCATTTTTATTGGGAGACGTGGGGGAACGCTGGGTGGGAGGAAATTTGTGGCTCCTCTCGGATTCCAGAAGTTTCAGCTAACAGAAATGTGAGGAACATGTGTTTTTTAGCCAAATTTTGAGGTTTGCAAAGGATTCTGGGTAACAGAACCTGGTCCGAGCCACACAAGTCACCCCATCTTGGATTCCCCTAGGTCTCTAGTTTTCAGAAATGCACAGGTTTGGTAGGTTTCCCTAGGTGGCGGCTGAGCTACAGGCCAAAATCTACAGGTAGGCACTTGCAAAAAACACCTCTGTTTTCCTTCACAAATTTGGATGTGTCCACGTTGCGCTTTGGGGCGTTTCCTGTCGCGGGCGCAAGGCCTACCCACACAAGTGAGGTATCATTTTTATCGGGAGACGTGGGGG
Organism: Pleurodeles waltl; assembly: GCF_031143425.1. Lineage (NCBI taxonomy): Eukaryota > Metazoa > Chordata > Amphibia > Caudata > Salamandridae > Pleurodeles > Pleurodeles waltl. Next base: position 1,014,160,285 of record NC_090449.1, read on the forward strand.
AACGCTGGGTTGAAGGAAATTCGTGGCTCCTCTCAGATTCCAGAACTTTCTGCCACAGAAATGTGAGGAACATGTGTTTTTTTAGCCAAATTTTGAGGTTTGCAAAGGATTCTGGGTAACAGAACCTGGTCCGAGCCACACAAGTCACCCCATCTTGGATTCCCCTAGGTCTCTAGTTTTCAGAAATGCACAGGTTTGGTAGGTTTCCCTAGGTGGCGGCTGAGCTACAGGCCAAAAGCTACAGGTAGGCACTTTGCAAAAAACACCTCTGTTTTCTTTCAAAAATTTGGATGTGTCCACGTTGCGCTTTGGGGCGTTTCCTGTCGCGGGCGCTAGGCCTACCCACACAAGTGAGGTATCATTTTTATTGGGAGACGTGGGGGAACGCTGGGTGGAAGGAAATTTGTGACTCCTCTCAGATTCCAGAACTTTCTGCCACAGAAATGTGTGGAAAATGCGTGTTTTTAGCCAAAATTTTAGGTTTGCAAAGGATTCTGGGTAGCAGAACCTGGTCAGAGCCCCGCAAGTCACCCCATCTTGGATTCCCCTAGGTCTCTAGTTTTCAAAAATGCACAGGTTTGGTAGGTTTCCCTAGGTGCCGGCTGAGCTAGAGGCCAAAATCTACAGGTAGGCACTGTTTTCAATGAAAAAATGTGATGTGTCCACGTTGTGTTTTGGGGCGTCTCCTGTCGCGGGCGCTAGGCCTACCCACACAAGTGAGGTATCATTTTTATCGGGAGACGTGGGGGAACGCTGGGTGGAAGGAAATTTGTGGCTCCTCTCAGATTCCAGAACTTTCTGCCACAGAAATGTGAGGAACATGTGTTTTTTAGCCAAATTTTGAGGTTTGCAAAGGATTCTGGGTAACAGAACCTGGTCCGAGCCACACAAGTCACCCCATCTTGGATTCCCCTAGGTCTCTAGTTTTAAGAAATGCACAGGTTTGGTAGGTTTCCCTAGGTGGCGGCTGAGCTACAGGCCAAAATCTACAGGTAGGCACTTTGCAAAAAACACCTCTGTTTTCCTTCAAAAATTTGGATGTGTCCACGTTGCGCTTTGGGTTGTTTCCTGTCGCGGGCGCTAGGCCTACCCACACAAGTGAGGTATCATTTTTATCGGGAGACGTGGGGGAACGCTGGGTGGAAGGAAATTTGTGGCTCCTCTCAGATTCCAGAACTTTCTGCCACAGAAATATGAGGAACATGTGTTTTTTTTAGCCAAATTTTGAGGTTTGCAAAGGATTCTGGGTAACAGAACCTGGTCCGAGCCACACAAGTCACCCCATCTTGGATTCCCCTAGGTCTCTAGTTTTCAGAAATGCACAGGCTTGGTAGGTTTCCCTAGGTGACGGCTGAGCTACAGGCCAAAATCTACAGGTAGGCACTTTGCAAAAAACACCTCTGTTTCCTTCAAAAATTTGGATGTGTCCACATTGCGCTTTGGGGCGTTTCCTGTCGCGGGCGCTAGGCCTACCCACACAAGTGAGGTATCATTTTTATCGGGAGACGTGGGGGAACGCTGGGAGGAAGGAAATTTGTGGCTCCTCTCAGATTCCAGAACTTTCTGCCACAGAAATGTGAGGAACATGTGTTTTTTTAGCCAAATTTTGAGGTTTGCAAAGGATTTTGGGTAACAGAACCTGGTCCGAGCCACACAAGTCCCCCGATCTTGGATTCCCCTAGGTCTCTAGTTTGCAGAAATGCACAAGTTTGGTAGGTTTCCCTAGGTGGCGGCTGAGCTACAGGCCAAAATCTACAGGTAGGCACTTTGCAAAAAACAGCTCTGTTTTCCTTCCAAATTTTGGATGTGTCCACGTTGCGCTTTGGGGCGTTTCCTGTCGCGGGCGCTAGGCATACCCACACAAGAGAGGTATCATTTTTATCGGGAGATATGGGGGAACGCTGGGTGGAAGGAAATTTGTGGCTCCTCTCAGATTCCAGAACTTCCTGCCACAGAAATGTGAGGAACATGTGTTTTTTTAGCCAAATTTTGAGGTTTGCAAAGGATGCTGGGTATCAGAACCTGGTCCGAGCCACACAAGTCACCCCATCTTGGATTCCCTTAGGCCTCTAGTTTTCAGAAATGCACAGGTTTGGTAGGTTTCCCTAGGTGGCGGCTGAGCTACAGGCCAAAATCTACAGGTAGACACTTTGCAAAAAACACCTCTGTTTTCCTTCACAAATTTGGATGTGTCCACGTTGCGCTTTGGGGCGTTTCCTGTCGCGGGCGCTATGCCTACCCACACAAGTGAGGTATCATTTTTATCGGGAGACGTGGGGGAACGCTGGGTGGAAGGAAATTTGTGGCTCCTCTCAGATTCTAGAACTTTCTGCCACAGAAATGTGAGGAACATGTGTATTTTTAGCCAAATTGAGGTTTGCAAAGGATTCTGGGTAACAGAACCTGGTCCGAGTCACACAAGTCACCCCATCTTGGATTCCCCTAGGTCTCTAGTTTTCAGAAATGCACAGGTTTGGTAGGTTTCCCTAGGTGGCGGCTGAGCTACAGGCCAAAATCTACAGGTAGGCACTTGCAAAAAACACCTCTGGTTTCCTCCACAAATTTGGATGTGTCCACGTTGCGCTTTGGGGCGTTTCCTGTCGCGGGCGCAAGGCCTACCCACACAAGTGAGGTATCATTTTTATCGGGAGACGTGGGGGAACGCTGGGTTGAAGGAAATTCGTGGCTCCTCTCAGATTCCAGAACTTTCTGCCACAGAAATGTGAGGAACATATGTTTTTTTAGCCAAATTTTGAGGTTTGCAAAGGATTCTGGGTAACAGAACCTGGTCCGAGCCACACAAGTCACCCCATCTTGGATTCCCCTAGGTCTCTAGTTTTCAGAAATGCACAGGTTTGGTAGGTTTCCCTAGGTGGCGGCTGAGCTACAGGCCAAAAGCTACAGGTAGGCACTTTGCAAAAAACACCTCTGTTTTCTTTCAAAAATTTGGATGTGTCCACGTTGCGCTTTGGGGCGTCTCCTGTCGCGGGCGCTAGGCCTACCCACACAAGTGAGGTATCATTTTTATTGGGAGACATGGGGGAACGCTGGGTGGAAGGAAATTTGTGACTCCTCTCAGATTCGAGAACTTTCTGCCACAGAAATGTGAGGAACATGTGTTTTTTTAGCCAAATTTTGAGGTTTGCAAAGGATTCTGGGTAACAGAACCTGGTCCAAGCCACACAAGTCACCCCATCTTGGATTCCCCTAGGTCTCTAGTTTTCAGAAATGCACAGGTTTGGTAGGTTTCCCTAGGTGGCGGCTGAGCTACAGGCCAAAATCTACAGGTAGACACTTTGCAAAAAACACCTCTGTTTTCCTTCACAAATTTGGATGTGTCCACGTTGCGCTTTGGGGCGTTTCCTGTCGCGGGCGCTATGCCTACCCACACAAGTGAGGTATCATTTTTATCGGGAGACGTGGGGGAACGCTGGGTGGAAGGAAATTTGTGGCTCCTCTCAGATTCCAGAACTTCCTGCCACAGAAATGTGAGGAACATGTGTTTTTTTAGCCAAATTTTGAGGTTTGCAAAGGATTCTGGGTAACAGAACCTGGTCCGAGCCACACAAGCCACCCCATCTTGGATTCCCCTAGGTCTCTAGTTTTCAGAAATGCACAGGTTTGGTAGGTTTCCCTAGGTGGCGGCTGAGCTACAGGCCAAAATCTACAGGTAGGCACTTTGCAAAAAACACCTCTGTTTTCCTTCACAAATTTGGATGTGTCCACGTTGCGCTTTGGGGCGTTTCCTGTCGCGGGCGCTATGCCTACCCACACAAGTGAGGTATCATTTTTATCTGGAGACATGGGTGAACGCTGGGTGGAAGGAAATTCGTGGCTCCTCTCAGATTCCAGAACTTTCTGCCACAGAAATGTGAGGAACATGTGTTTTTTTAGCCAAATTTTGAGGTTTGCAAAGGATTCTGGGTAACAGAACCTGGTCCGAGCCACACAAGTCACCCCATCTTGGATTCCCCTAGGTCTCTAGTTTTCAGAAATGCACAGGTTTGGTAGGTTTCCCTAGGTGGCGGCTGAGCTACAGGCCAAAATCTACAGGTAGGCACTTTGCATAAAACACCTCTGTTTTCTTTCAAAAATTTGGATGTGTCCACGTTGCGCTTTGGGGCGTTTCCTGTCGCGGGCGCTAGGCCTACCCACACAAGTGAGGTATCATTTTTATCGGGAGACGTGGGGGAACGCTGGGTGGAAGGAAATTTGTGGCTCCTCTCAGATTCCAGAACTTCCTGCCACAGAAATGTGAGGAACATGTGTTTTTTTAGCCAAATTTTGAGGTTTGCAAAGGATTCTGGGTAACAGAACCTGGTCCGAGCCACACAAGTCACCCCATCTTGGATTGCCCTAGGTCTCTAGTTTTCAGAAATGCACAGGTTTGGTAGGTTTCCCTAGGTGGCGGCTGAGCTACAGGCCAAAATCTACAGGTAGGTACTTTGCAAAAAACACCTCTGTTTTCCTTCACAAATTTGGATGTGTCCACGTTGCGCTTTGGGGCGTTTCCTGTCGCGGGCGCTAGGCCTACCCACAGAACTGAGGTATCATTTTTATCGGGAGACGTGGGGGAACGCTGGGTGGAAGGAAATTCGTGGCTCCTCTCAGATTCCAGAACTTTCTGCCACAGAAATGTGAGGAACATGTGTTTTTTTAGCCACATTTTGAGGTTTGCAAAGGATTCTGGGTAACAGAACCTGGTCCGAGCCACACAAGTCACCCCATCTTGGATTCCCCTAGGTCTCTAGTTTTCAGAAATGCACAGGTTTGGTAGGTTTCCCTAGGTGGCGGCTGAGCTACAGGCCAAAATCTACAGGTAGGCACTTTGCAAAAAACACCTCTGTTTTCTTTCAAAAATTTGGATGTGTCCACGTTGCGCTTTGGGGCGTTTCCTGTCGCGGGTGCTAGGCCTACCCACACAAGTGAGGTATGATTTTTATCGGGAGACGTGGGGGAACGCTGGGTGGAAGGAAATTTGTGGCTCCTCTCAGATTCCAGAACTTTCTGCCACAGAAATGTGAGGAACATGTGTTTTTTTAGCCACATTTTGAGGTTTGCAAAGGATTCTTGGTAACAGAACCTTGTCCGAGCGACACAAGTCACCCCATCTTGGATTCCCCTAGGTCTCTAGTTTTCAGAAATGCACAGGTTTGGTAGGTTTCCCTAGGTGGCGGCTGAGCTAGAGGCCTAAATCTACAGGTAGGCACTTTGCTAAAAACAGCTCTGTTTTCTGTGATGTGTCCACGTTGTGTTTTGGGGCATATCCTGTCGCGGGCGCTAGGCCTACCCACACAAGTGAGGTATCATTTTTATCGGGAGACTTGGGGGAACATAGAATAGCAAAACAAGTGTTATTGCCCCTTGTCTTTCTCTACATTTCTCCCTTCCAAATGTAAGACAGTGTGTAAAAAAGATGTCTATTTGAGAAATGCCCTGTAATTCACATGCTAGTATGGGCACCCCGGAATTCAGAGATGTGCAAATAACCACTGCTTCTCAACACCTTATCTTGTGCCCATTTTGGAAATACAAAGGTTTTCTTGATAGCTATTTTTTACTCTTTATATTTCAGCAAATGAATTGCTGTATACCCGGCATAGAATGAAAACCCACTGCAGGGTGCAGGTCATTTATTGGCTCTGGGTACCTAGAGTTCTTGATGAACGTACAAGCCCTATATATCCCCGCAACCAGAAGAGTCCAGCAGACGTAACGGTATATTGCTTTCGAAAATCTGACATTGCAGGAAAAAGTTACAGAGTAAAACGTAGAGAAAAATTGATGTTTTTTTACCTCAATTTCAATATTTTTCTTTTTCAGTTGATATTTTCTGTAGGAAACCGTTGTAGGATCTACGCAAATTACCCCTTGCTGAATTCAGAATTTTGTCTACTTTTCAGAAATGTTTCTGGGATCCAGCATTGGTTTCATGCCCATTTCTGTCACTGACTGGAAGGAGGCTGAAAGCACAAAAAATCATAAAAATGGGGTATGTCCCAGTAAAATGCCAAAATTGTGTTGAAGAATTGGGTTTTCTGATTCAAGTCTGCCTGTTCCTGAAAGCTGGGAAGCTGGTGATTTTAGCACCGCAAACCCTTTGTTGATGCCCTTTTCAGGGAAAAAACCACAAGCCTTCTTCTGCAGCCCATTTTTCCAATTTTTTTAAAAAAAACGAAATTTTCACTGTTTTTTGGCTAATTTCTTGGCCTCCTTCTGGGAAACCCACAAAGTCTGGGTACCTCTAGAATCCCTATGATGTTGGAAAAAAAGGACGCAAATTTGGCGTGGGTAGCTTATGTGAACAAAAAGTTATGAGGGCCTAAGCGCGAACTGCTCCAAATAGCCAAAAAAAGGCTTGGCACAGGAGGGGGAAAAGGCCTGGCAGCGAAGGGGTTAAAGGCTAGTCTCTGTGGCAAATCCAGTTGATATACCTAGTGTATTTTGTGAGATACTGAAACAGGCCCATTCCATACCTATCATTTTTTTTTACCTGCCAGTCGAAGTTTTACCTTTAGACTAGGCATGAACCACTCCTCTTCCCCATTGGCCTCGGGCAAGGAAGGTATGGTATGATGATGGCAAATTCCTAGGGCTTTGAGAAAGCAATGGAACTATCATCCTTAAAGGTGGCTTATTCACTGTTTTGATCTCTTTACAAGAAACTTGCTTCGCTAGACTCTGCTAGTGTTGATGGCACACTCACAGCATCCAGATACGTTAAAAATTCATCCACTATTACCAGGGAATAGGTTCCATCTATAGTATTTCAGAAATTGTCATTAAGGACTTTTTTAATACTTTTTGGTGCAAAACTGCACTAATGCAGTTTTGGACCAAAAAGTTTAGCACCGGCTTGCACCATTTCTGTGCACCAGCCAGGCATCATATTTATGGAATGGTGCAAGCCGGTGCAAAGGGTAGGCTAACGTAAAAAAATATGACTTTAGTCGGGTGGGATTGGCGGTATGGAAGAAGGGTGTTTTGCACAAAAAAATGACATTAGGCAGGTTAGAGTAAAAAAAATTACTCTTACCTGCCTAGAGTAATTTTCTAATGCAAAACCATCCATACCACATGACTCCTGTCGTAGAAAAGACAGGAGTCATGCCCACCACCCCAATGGCCAGCAAAGGGACCCCTGGGCATGGCCATTGCACCCAGTGCCATGTAGGGGGGCCCATTTCAGGACCCCCAATGGCACTTTAAAAGAAAAATACTTACCTGTACTCACCTATACTTACCAGGGATGGGGTCCTCCATCCTCCGCTGTCCATCTGGTGTGGGTGTCCCTGGGGCCTGGGTGGGGGGCACCTGTGAGCTTATTTCATGGGGTTCCACCATAGAAATAGGCCCACAGGTCCCCTAACGCCTACCCTGACCCAGGCTTTAAAAAATGGTGCCAAGCAAGCTTTGCATCATTTTTTTACCTCCTCCTCCCCCCGTGCGTGATTTTTGAACTGGAGGATAAATAAGGCGCTAGGGCCTTAGAGTCATTTTTTGCCCGGGAACACCTACCTTGCATCTCATTGTCGCAAGGTAGTTTTCCACAGGCAAAAAAATGACTTTAAGTTAAAAAAAAAAAAAATGCAAATCCGGCAAAACCAGAGTATAAATATGCCCCTAAGTTTCTCTAGAGCATCATGAAAATAAAATATTTTCAACTGTGTCATTTACTCATGGGGTATGTGCCATCTCTTGGATTAGTGCATTTGTCCATATGTGTGTAGTGATCAATGTGAGTTGTTACGGCATCACAAGGCAACTTCAATTTCTTACTGCACAGGAGACAGTGGGGCACAGTTCCCTGGCACTGTGGCATAGGTGTATGTAGTCCACATACACTTGAAAATTACATTTGTGTTATATTAATAGGACTGCAATCACTCAATGATCTATCTTTGACTAATGCTGCTTGGTGGACGTCTGAGCTCACCTGATGTATCTGATCAATGCATGTCATCCATACTAATCTCTTGGAGTATGACTTTAGCCAGCCACAGGGACTGCTAAAAATGTAAATGTGCCTTGGGGAACAGGGTCAAAATTGATTTGCATATGGTTGGGTCCAAACTAGAATGGCATGGCAGGCAAAAAAACTGATGGATTAAACCCAGATCTGTGACTGGGGGTGAATGTTTGATTTGCTCTGCATTCCGTCCATCATCTGTTGTTTTTTCAATTGTCACTTTTATGGTATTTATTTTAGTGGGTCTACTGAGAAGTCAGCCAGTACACTACATCAGTGTAATTACAGGCTGGGCTTTAAGAGCTCATACTTGAGCATCATCAGCCAACTTTCTTGGAGCCTTCTCAGGACCATCCTCAGTCACTGATTGTGTTGCCTGTGACATGTGTCCTAGATCAGGATGTCATCCCTGACCTTCCTAATGTAAATTGGACAGGCGAAATATTGAAGCTCAGTAATTTGTATTTAAATAGGTTCACACATGGAAAGTATCGTTTTTAACTTAGAGCCCTAAATATCTGTAGCTTATGTCATGTGATATAAGAGTGAACACGGGGAAGTAGTTCAATCCATTTAGATCTGCATGATGTTGGCAATAGTGGGTGCAATGCACATCTCCTGCTACATTGCTTCATTGGGGATCTTCCTGTGCATTCACAGTCTCACCACTCTGACTATTTGACTTCTTTGTGACTGCTGTTGGTCATGGTTGGTCATGGAACTGGATTTGATGATACCACAGAGCCACTGGTTGAACCAGTTTGTTGATCCCAATTTTGACCTTCTTGCAGCAAAAGCAGCACATACTTGAATAATTCTGTTTATTCTTTCAGATGGTCTTCATGATTGCCTGAGGACACAATGAGCGCAAAGTGATTTAACTTAAGCGCTTTGCCTGGGGCGAAGCTGAACACTCTGCCCATGACAACTTTGGTTATAAAGATTCTTTCCATCACATTTAACTTTATACAGCTTATTTTAAAGGTTTTTCAAAGTGCTTTTGGGGGGCTTCTCCACAGAACCAGGTATGTGTTAATGTTGACTTAACTGTTACCTCAGTCAGTATAAGCTTACTGATCTGTGCTGCTGACATGATGGAGTTCATAGGAGCCGTCACAGCTACTTCTTGGATATTGAGTTTGGACTGGGATTGGATCAAGTGTTGCCAGCACCTATTTCTAGGCTAAAGACATAATTGATATTTTCCACGGGTCCCTGACAGTCATATCCGAAAACAAGGTAATTGTGCCATTATTAAATGACATTGAACTCATTGCTCGGAGCATTATTTAGGGTTGTGTGTAGTGATTTTCTGTTCCATCTGAACAGACCCTTTCACAAAGTAGAGGGAAACCATAGTGATCATACTCTAGCTTGGGTTTTCTCACCCTTCACCTTCAGCCTTTGTCTTCATGTGCCTTCCTCATAGACATTTTGCCCACTTTGTTGTGTGGCTATTGTATAATGAAAACCGAACTAGGGCATGGTCACTGTGGCTCTCCCTGTGACCGTGGGATATTCTAGCTATTTAAGTTACAAGGGGTCCCTCAGGATATGATGGCATCAGCTGGCAGACTACCCCTTTGAATAACCTCTTACTTCACATCATCCTGGGGTCAGCCACCATGCAGGTGATCGTCAACTCCCTCACATGGGTACCAAAGCTGTTGATTGAATTCCCTCTTGCATCCTTTGCTGCACTGTGAAAGGTTGGTGTACCACCTCACTGGTACAATGCAGCAGTAAGGAACGATAAGCTGCCACACCTGTATCTGTGATGGCTATAAATTAGTTTATTTGAATTAGTACCAACTTCACAGAAAGAAAAGGCATGTAGAAAGCTGATACAAGACATATTTCTACACCCCCAGGTCAGATTTCCCCTGACCCTTAGAGTCATTTAGCTAATGTGTGGCTCTGCAGAAATAGGAAAATATACACGGGTCTGGTGTGGACATAATTTATGCAAGCAATTCAAAACATCTATGAAATAAAGACTCTAATTCCTACTGACTTAGTGTACTTTGAGATGTACAATAGTCCTTTTTTCTTTGCATAAGAGGTGGCAACATGTGCAAAACAGCCAATAACATGAGGTGAGTGGATAATAATCATGTGGGGCAGAAGTTAATCCACTTTATGCATATGTTAAAGAATTGGTTTCTATTACGGCTACTTTTAAAATCTGTGCAGATGAAATATTTAATAAAGTCCATCACTGTACACAAACATGGTCCCCTTTATTTGTATCTTAGTGAGGGTCAAATTGACACAATCAAGATGATGATTACTCTATTGCAAACTTTTTTCTTATGATGACGCCAGGCAAATTTGTTGACCTTTTTTGCTACTTTAGATAGTATATTATCTAAGTTCCTGTGGAAAAGGGAGGAATGCTACAATATCCGTAGATAGATTGAAAAATACCAAAGTGCCTAGAGTTTTAATTTTCAGGATTTCCTTCTTATCACAGTGAATTTTAAATTCAACAAATTCAGTTTCATGTAGTGGATCCTGTCTACAACACTGGCAGCTTATGGTTCTATCAAGAGCCGGCTTTGGTTTTCCTTTTTTCTTTTTTCTCACAAAAATATTCTTTTTATGTCTAATCCACCTACGTTTAGGTTGCTGTCTACATATCACATCGTGTTACATATTGAAACCATTTATGGTTTCAAAATGATCAACGTTTGATCAGTTTGTTAGTAATCCGATCTGGCACAATAAATTGATTAAGAAAGATGGTAAAACCTTGTTGTGTAAAAAGTGGATGCAGAGGGGTATGTTCCCATTTCACAATTCTTTTTCAGAACTATCCAGCACGTACAATCTCTCAAATAATATATTTACACTATATAATGAGCTTAAAGGTGTCCTCTACATTGCACTTGGGTCTTGCATCACCTCTAGCCTTGTGGCTCCTCCTGTTCAGAACAGCCCTAATTCTAGGAATTTGCTCCCAAAATATACAAATTGCTCGACCAACCAATATGGACACATTTAAGATTCCTAACAAAGCTTTATGGAAACTGGAGGTCCATTGTACTTGGCCGGTTTCCACCTGGGATAACATCTGCGCATGTGCATTCTACAGCTCACTCACTACTTTCACACAAATTCTGGGTTTCTTCTATAATCAGTTATTTTACACTCCAGTGTATGTGTTTAAAACTAAACTCATTCAGGATACTTGTTGGCATTGTGGTGCACAGGCTGGTCCACAGTTGCATATGCTTTTCCATGCCCTATTGTTTCTGAATTTTGAACTCATGTTTGGCAAAATATACAGTATTAACAATGTTGTCTCACCTTTTTATTTAGATAAAAGGGGTACACTCAGTTTGGTCTCATAGCATTTTGCTAGGATAACTTGTAGACCTACTTCTAACTGGAAACCCAAAGTAAATATTTCTGTTAACAGAATTTAGTATGTCTCAACCACAGGTTGGACAGATATAATCTGAACTCCATACAGTTAGCATTTAAACGTGACAAACTGTGGTTAACAATTATCAAGTATTTATCTCACAGTGCTATTGTTAAAGCTCCTACATCTTCACAAGACAGCCCAGCTTTTTTGATGAATTTCATCTATGTTATGAGTTAGTATTCACCTTATATTTCATTCGGGTTTTAATTGCATGTTGTGTTATCATCTTTTACTATATTATAATTTTGTATCAACATGTACTTGATATTCTATTCTTCTTACCTTCTTCTTTCCACTCTCTTCTTTTTACTTCCCTTTTTCTCCTTCTAGCGTTCTTTTTCCTTTTCTATTATAATATCACTCCATGTATTGCCATTATTGTTATTTATTAATTGTGCATGTTTTTTGCTTCTCTTTGTTTTGATGTATTGGTCACCACCTACTATGTTGTTGAGTATAATGACATACTGGGTTCTGTTATGATTTTTTTAGTTTTAATTCTTCAAATAAAAAAACTCAAAAAATAAGAACTGATAATAGATCTAGCAGACAGCTGTGTTGTCAAGCCAGACCTAAGGACCCCTTACAGGACCCAGCTCTGTGCACATGTGATAACCACAGATTGGTCTAAATTGACAGGTTTGTGACTCTAGTAGACAGGTATGGCTTCTGCAAACTCAGCTAAAGGTCAGTTCTTTATCTTCATGCCTCTGCAAGCCTGGATGAGCAGGCCATCCTTATATGTGCTTCTGAAAGGCCACTAGTACGTGGGCATTGTCGATCACAAGCCTATTACTTAACTCTACAACAGGCCCAGTAGTCTTTCGTAGTCAAAGTGACATGTGACTCACTCTGCCCAACAGCTACAGCTCCTTTAGCAGCACGGGTCTGAACTGTGGCTGACACTCTCTTGAAAGTGACTGACAGATACACTGATTTTGCTTCTTGTTAAGCACAGTGCTCTCCAAGGGTGTCATTGGGCTTGTCAGGCGTTAGTGAAAGGCGTAAGGGGCTAAAACTTAATGTGGGGCCTTCGGGATGCCTCCTCGTCTTTGGCGACGTGAGATAAACAGTGTCTGTGTTTGAGTTTTAAAAGACGTGTGCTTCATAGAAAAGAAAAAAGTGCTGCGCATGGCGCCATCTAGTGGTAGGGCAGCACAGCTGCCTCATTATTAGTGCACACGACAGGCTTGCTTTGAAGTAAAACAGTATGAATAAAGAAAGCTACATTCCAGGAGGCCCTAGAAAGCACGGGGCCTGTGGCATAATGCCCCCCGTGCCTCATCCCCACGATGGGCTTGGAGGTCATGACGCTGAGAGGATCAAGGGAGGCCTGTTCCGTACATAAATGTGTTTTAAGGGCTTATGCAATTGTATTATTCTGTGCTTCAAGCGGGTGGAGAAAGACAGCTGATTCCATGACATGGGTGCGTTTCATGACAATATAGGACCACGCGTTGGCGCACGATGTCTTTTTTTGTAAAACAAGAACTGACCACCATTTACGCAGAATGCGGGTGGGAACATAGGCCCAAGTGTGGTGCTGAGGCAGGGACGGGGTAGACTGATGGTGCTGCTCTGTGAAATGTGCAGAGGGCTTTGCAGATAATTCTTTTCCTCATAGGCAGACAATGTAGCCTAGAGGGATGGACACCAAAAATTGGATGGGCTGTGGAAGAATCCATGATTAAATGCCAGGCATGAGCCCATGAAATGCCAGAAGGGACGGGGGGCCGAGTCAGATCACTGTTAAACCTGAGAGGGCAGTGGTGTATATCACTAGTCAGGTCAGGACCTGTAACTCTAAATGGCCACTAAGGCTTGGTAAATATAAAGCCTATGAAAGTCTGGAAGTGCTCGTGCACAGTCAGTAACAAGTCAGCCCAGCCTCTGAGGAGCAGGTGGCTGGGAAGGTTCAGTCACAAGGCAGGAATGTTACCCAAAGGGTCACACTGGAAGAGTCACTTACTACGTAGGCCTGTGGCCATGAAAAGCTAATCCTATCCTTAAAAACTCTGCTAGAAAAACAGACATTTGAGGGAAGCAGATTTAAAGTGTCAGTGGTGTTATAGGGTGTTCCATATTAAACAGCTGCTCTCCATCTAAACTTGGGAGCTACCCAGAGTTCCCTGCTTCATTTTTTGCATAATTAAAAAGCGAAACAAATAATACACATGCAAAATGCTGGCCCATGACCAGTTCTTGGAAAATATATTAACTAAATGTATTCTTAGTTAACCACACCATGTGTCGAAACGGTCCAACGAGAGACCCCTGGACATCTGGCAGAGGCAAGAGACGTTTTAGTCTACCAAAGGTGACCGCCGACGATCGTCCTCAAGTGACACAAACTGGTCATTTGTCAGGATGCCGATCATTAATGTTAATGAGTGGCATTTACATATATTTCATGGAAATAAATATTAATGTTAGACATGATGAAACCCTGACCTGGTTGAGGCTGTACGCACCGATGATGGACATTTTATTGCAGAAATTGAATCATAATGGCCAGTGCTTGACTGGGGTCCCATAGCAGCCCTGGCAAACGTGGTATCGAGCTCTCAAGGATGGTTTGGGGAGATTATACCTGCAAGAACATTTGTGAAAAATTCAGGCCAAACGGTACAGGTGAAAAGATGAAGGAATTTGGATGAGAATCTAGCATGTACTGGCGAGAAAACGATGGGCTCTAAATAAAACACCAGGTGTACAGTTGTCAAAAACATTTAGCACAGGAAAACCAGTGCCTGTATGATAACCTGTGCCCAAATGGAGGAACAAAGGCTTTCAAAGTAGACCTCAAAACATCCGTATATCTGTTTTTCACTACACAGAAATCCGCATCGTTCTCAGTGACCTTCTATTTTGACTTACCATGCACCGACATCCTGGTGTAGAGAGATTTGCAGAGTTTTATATGAATGATCATGTCTCACCTGCGACAAACATAGCTTTCCAACATCTAGGGAACTCTTGCAATGCACCAGCGGAAGACTGTGAACTTCAAAAAGTAGGGGAAAGTGCACAGACCTATTGCAAATTATGTCAAGTGCATAAGCAATGCAAAAGTTCAACTTTCTCTCAGCTAGTTTAGTACTTTTGCCCAGGAAAACATTTTGAAAAACCAAGGGGCAAAATGTTTAGGTTTACTGAACAACAGTGATTAATTTGTAAATAAAAAAGTGCGGGTGCCCAAAGCCGTCCTCTGAAACACGCGGCTGCTGCAATTAAATGTGCGAACACGGAATACTGGGGCAGTGTGATCCTGAAGCCATCTAGGGCCTCTTTAATCCATTTACAGCCACTCCCTGCCCCTTCATCTCACTCTTGCAGCTTTTTGCTTTCTCCCATTGTGACGCTTTTTCGTTTCTCTCTTCCTCTGTCTTTCCCATATGTGTCTTTTGCTCGCTGTAGATGCTTGAGACAGAAAAATAAGTGCCGACCCTCCAAAATAAGTGCTGGTGCTCTGCACCGGAAACAAGCACAAATTAAGCACTGCTGCATAATTTGCCACAAAAAGTGCCTAAAAGGTCACACGTTTGAGACGACATCAAGAAATATTCCAGTACTTTCAACTTCTACAGAGCAAACCTGAACCTCTGGAAGAAAAAAAAATGGCAAAAAAATGTATGGCAGCCATCAGTTTTCCATCAAAATTTCGATCAAAATGAGCTAAAAAATGATATTTTTGCAGACAGTTGATGAGCATCGCAGTATGCAATTTCACAAAACGTAATATATTACAAAATGTGCCGGGCATCTTTCTTCCTTCCACATTTCTATAATTTTCAGTTTTCTGTACTTGCCTTCATCCAGACGCGAGAAATGAACAGGTGCCTTACTACAGGCAGGGTTGGAAAATTCACCAAATTCACCTTACAATCTCTTACCATAGAGAGCAGAGTCGGATAGATTGTCCCGGCATATAAAGCAGTGCTGCAGTTCAGGTTAGGGCTGAACTGAAATATAAAATAGCAATAAACTTTCTTTATTACCATTTTAATTTGCAGCACCCAGTTATGAACGAGTATCGGGACGGGGCAGGGCAATTGCTGTCAAGTGGCAGAAGGAATGCACTTGTTTAAAGTGTGCATGTCCCTTTGATGGCCGTCTCCCGACGTCCAATCTGACATGCACAGTTTAAACTTTTGTAACCCAGTTGTCTTGAGACAGCTGGGCTAGAGAAAGCACTGGCCTCCAACGCTCTTGTGAGTGCTGAGAGAGGCCACTACCACCAATTCTGCCACTTCGTTCAGGCTGGTTACCAGCATGAAAGCAGCACCAGGATTGACTAGTGCAGTTTCCTGGGTCCTGTTGCGCATTGGAGCTTGGAGAGTAGGAGAGACGACAAGAGGAGCGAAGGACACCTATGGTAAGTGCTGTTTTTTTTATTATTATTATTATTATTGTACCCTTCTTATGCCCCCTTATTGTAAATACGAGCCAGATGCCACTGGCAGGGAAATGCTCTAGTGCAATAGTTCAGTTGGTTCCAAGGCAGAACCCTATGTTAAAAAAATATGCTGCAGGGGAGAGTCCCAGCAGAACAGACGCATACATCATAGCATTTCCAGATCACAGTAAATGCAATGTAAAATGCAAGTTATCTTCATCATCTGGCAAACCCCCACACACAAGTATCCTAGGATTTTTTTAATACTAGTATTTAGTGTTTTGTGGCTGAAACTCCAGTTCTCTGTTATACCTCTTGATTCCTGTTTAACTCTAAAACCATCAAAAATTACTAGAGTTAGAGGAAGCAAAACTATCTTACAATGTTTCTGTTTAAAACAAAACAGCCATGCAAATTGACCTTATCAAACATCTTTTATAAGAATGTAATACTGACCATAAATTGCTCATTCTGGCAACATGCAACCAGTGTGAGCAGCCAGGGGAAGGATTCCATAAACAGGAGGTTACAGGGAGGATAGATGAGGCATCCATTCTTGTAATCTACTCCCTGACTCTCTCCACCAAAGATGGTCCAGTCCTGGAGGTGGTTCTGATGGTGGAAGCTAAAAGCATAGTTCCTTTTTAGAGGGAACGATGGGTGGTCCTCGCCAGTGTCGTACTGCCAATCTGGGGAGTGGATGCTGGTGATCATTGAAAGTGGAGGGGCTGGTAAGAGAAAGTGAATTTGCAGAACATTTTTTTGCAGTTAGACCACTGATATCTGCACAAACATTTACCACTCGTACTGATGCACACACATTTATTCATGCATGCACACACACGCTCACCTCTACATTTGCTCATGTACACACCCCCTCACACCCGTGCACACATTGCATTGGACAGGAATTTTTAATTGTACTTATCTTATGCCACCTTCAGGTCCTCACAGTAGAAGCCCCTGCATTTTGAAGCCTGGAGATCATGTACAGTATGGTTGGTAGTATGGGGCCTCATTTAGTCTGGCACTGTCAATCACCCAGCAAGCGTAATATGAGGATTTGCAATTGGTTACACCTCTAAGAGGCACACTCTGTTTGAGAGCTGTAAGCCCTGCTTTCAAGCCCATTTCCACCCAAACAGCACTGTCTTTCAGATCTCATCCTGGGCGAGATCTCCTTGCCACCAAAGACATGAGCAGTTTGTGTATGCTGTTTACTCAGTCAATCCAAGAGTCTAAACAGACCCACACTCTCTCACTGACAGAGGAAAAGCACACAAAAATTGTACATGTCTTTGCCAGCACGGAGAACTCATCCAGGCTGCCATGTGCAGTTTGCATATGCTTTTTAGGTCCAGCCTCCGACAGTGTTTGCCCTTCATGTGCTCTCACCTGCAGGATATATTGCTTACAATAAAGGGCTTAGAGCCCACCCATTCCTTACCATTTGGTGGCTTCAGTGGCACTCTTCTTTGCTGGCTTTAAATTGCCCAGAGTAGGCCAAGCGTCACTTCTGTTCTTTCTGTGAGCATGGACCAAGCACAGATTGATTGAAATGAAATAGTGCCCATCCGCTGATTGCACTGTGAATGAGGTACTATTTATTTCTTATTTCCCTTCCCATCCATCTCTTCATCTGGTGCTCCCACCATCCTCCCCCACACCTCCCTCGTGCTGCTTCCCCTCCTCACCCCTGCTTTTTTTTACCATATTCGACAACAGTGGGGGCTGCTGTGCAACATGGCTTAAAAAACATTATGAAGCAGAAAACGCAGGCCGGGTCTGTGTGATAGTTTTTCCTTGATGTCAAACGAGGTTGCACAGGAGCTCGTGCTGCTGTATATCATGTCTAAAAACCACATTAATAAATCCAATAGACCCCATTTCTACTGTGATTCTGAGAATATGAAGCTGTGACGCACAGCTTCAGCCTTTCAGACTGAGCTAAGAAACAAGGGGGTAATGCCCAGATGCCGCAATGAGTATGCTGGCACTGGGTTTGTGCTATCCCTTGTTGCTAGACAGAAGGACTACCTTGGCCTCTTGTTTAAAATAGAAGGAGTAGTAACTTTTAACATCACCAGCTCATGTGGGCTTGACCCTCATTAAGAGGGGGCTAAACTGTTTGCCATGCATAGACCAGCCCCCTCACCAAGACCAATGCTAAATGTTTTTGGCTCTAAAATTAATTCCTGTCATGTAAGTAATTAGAGGAAAGCACCCTAGCAATTGAGGAATGAAGAGTAATTGCTCTTAAATTATCTAACATTTGCTGGAAGTTAGACTTTAATTAATTTAAGGGTCGCCTACATGCCAGGGGCTACAAACGGGTATGCAGGCTTCCAGCCACTTTGGGAATTGCCTGGCTTACAGAATCACCAATCCAGAGCTGCTAAGGTCTGGCAGTTAGTGAGCTGATCGCTCACCACTGAAACATATGGCAACGGGCAGTTCTCAAGTTCAGATCTGTTAGAAATAGGGTCTCTGGTTGGCAGTCAGGTTACCCCCTGTCCAAGCAAGGGCCCTCACTCTAGTCAGGGCAAAGGAGAAACACACCTGGTTAACCCCCACTCACCCCCCTTGGTAGCTTGACATGAGCAGGCAGACAGGCTTAACTCAGAAGCTTTGTGTAAAGTATTTGTACCAACACTAATACAGTGAAAACACTACAAAATGGACACCACACCAGTTTAGAAAAATAGTTAATATTTATCTAAATCAAACAAGACCAAAATGACAAAAATCCAACATACACAAGTCAAGATATGAATTTTCAAAAGAATAAGAGTCTTACTCCATAGAAAACAATGGAAACGTTGATTTTGCACAAAGTACCTGGTTAGCGTCAAAAATAAAGCTGCACGGGTGAGCGTGCACCAGAAAAGGCAGCAATGCGTTGATTTCTTCCTCACAAGGGAGGCCGTGCGTTGTTTCTTCTCCAGTCGGGTCGGCGATGCATCATTTTTCTCCCCCGCAAGAGAGCGATGCGTTGATTTCCGGATGGGGCATCTCGGATCCGCGCGGATTTGGGATGACTTTGACGCCCAGGGACAATGCATGAGAAATTCAATCATGCAGTGTTAGAAAACCGTGCTGCGTGGGGTTTGTGTCATTATCAGCAGCCACAAGCAGGTGTTGTGCATTGTTTCTCCAGCCGTGATGCATCAATCTCCCAGCCGCGATGCAGGTGGTGCATTGATTTTAGCCGCAAAGCCGGAGGCACGTCGTTTATCAGCTGTGTTGCAGATGGTGCATCAAAAATTTCCCTGCGTGCGTTCCGTGTGTGGATTTCAGCTCTTGCTCTGCCAACTTCAACTTTCAAGGGCCCAGGGACTGGATAGGGCACCATTTGATAGGGCAGAGAGTCCAGATGCTGGCAGAGGAAGTCTTTGATGGCCCTGAGACCTCAAAACAGGATGCAAGCTCGGTTCAAGCCCTTGGAGATTCTTCTGAAGCAGGAATGCACAACAACATCCAGTATTTGTCCTCTTGCAGGCAGAAGCAGCAACTGCAGGCCAACCCAACAAAGCACAGAACAGGCAAAGGGGCAGTACTCCTCCTCCAGCTCTTCAGCTCTTCTCCTTGGCAGAGGTTCCTCTTGATTCCAGAAGTAATCTAAAAGTCTGTGGTTTTGGGTCCAATAATTATACCTCTTTCTGCCTTTGAAGTAGGCAAACTTCAAAGGAAAGTCTCTGTTGTTTAGCAGATCCTGCCTTGCCCAGGCCCGGCCCCAGACACACACCAGGGGGTTGGAGACTGCATTGTGAGAGGGCAGGCACAGCCCATTCAGGTGTATGTGACCATTTCTTCCTCCCTCCACTATAGCACAGATGGCTCATCGGGATATGCAGGCTACACCCCAGAACCCCTTGTCTCACTGCCTTGAAATTCACAAACAGCCCAACTGTCAAACTGACCCAGACAGGGAATCCACAAACAGGCAGAGTCACAGAATGGTTAAAGCAAGAAAATGCCTACTTTCTAAAAGTGGCATTTTTAAACTAACTATCTAAAAACCAACTTCACTAACAGATCTATTTTTAAATTGTGAGTTCAGAGACCCCAAACTGCACATTTCTATTTGCTCTCAAAGACAATCTGCACTTAAAAGATATTTAAAGACAGCCCCCATGTTAACCTATGAGAGAGATAGGCCTTGCAACAGTGAAAAAACAAATTTAGCAGTATTTCAATGTTAGCATATGTAAAACCACACAAGTACAAATCCCACCTTTAACATGCACTGCACCCTGCCCATGGGGCTACCTAGGGCCTACCTTAGGGGTGCCTTACATATAGAAAAAGGGAAAGTTTAGGCCTGGCAACTGGGTACACTTGCCAAGTCGAATTGGTAGTTTTCCTGCAAAGGCACTACACCATTGGTAGCCAGCAGTGACATGCACTTCACAGATTGGCCCTAGGAAGACACACTGGCAGATTGCAACTTTGCTTTATCTTGCAGCGTCTGCCATCAGCAGAGAAGTGGTGCTTCCTGTGCCATCCGACCCCGGCAGTGTTGTGGGGAGGGTCCAGTGGCATAAAACAACTTGAGGGCCCCCCCCTTCTGGACCCAGTCAGTTATTGCACACTAACTGGAGTTTTTGGGTCAGGTGTGACTTAGTACTAGCCACTGACTACACTGTGACTGACTGAGCAACTGCTCACCTGGTTATAGTGCTGCGGGCGGCACGCCTAGCGGACATCAACAATCTGTCAGCACCAGGCAAGCTTATTTCTTTTTTTAATAAATACAGCTGCCTGCCTAGTTGTGACCTAAATGAGTGTGTCACACTCTCAGCTTTTCCAATGCAGCTGTACGCATGTCACCAGCAGCAATCGAGTGAGTTTGAGAGTCACTCTAGTACTTTGCAGCAGTTAAGTTCTTGGAGTTTCTCGTTGCTGAAATGGGTGTTATTTTTTATATTTATATGTTACCCTCGTCTTCATCGCTTGGCTTTCTACACAAGAGAGTGTCACTCATTGCTGGTGAAATGTCACTCATAGGCGTTGAAATGTCACTCATAATTACACTGAAATTATGAAAATGTCACACATAGCAATCTGAAACCTTGGCAGCTTTGTGGTGGCCATTGAGTTGACAGTGGCTGCAGCACTGGGGGTGGAAGTCAGTTCTGACGGTGGCGGGGAGGACTGTGATCGTCATGACCAAAGTGGGTTTGTCTCACTATGTTTTTTTTTTTTAAATTTATTTATTCAATTTTAGATAAACATACAACAACATAGCCTCATGAGCGGTACAAATACGTGCACAAATAGTCCCGACTGTGTCCAAACATTAGATATATCTCAGACAACCAGCGAAAAAATAGCGCAGGGGGAAATACCCTCCCCTAGTTCTCAATATATCAGGATCCATCAAGAACAAGATGTACTAGACATTGGAAGCACACCTCAGAAGCATAGGCAGAAAACTACCCCACTCATAGGGTTGAAACAACAGATCTGCAACCATCAGAAAAGGAAAAGAGGCGGCATAGAGGAAACACGGGCAGCGCACTCATCTATCACTGCAATCGTCCATGGTGCATACGAGCGGCAACTCAAAGCTAATCTTCCATGCGCGTGGACAATGGAAATGAGCATCCAGTACTTCATTGATGGGACTCCAAGAAGGAACGCAGAGGTGCCCAAATGTCACTCGGTCGGAAACCCTCAGGGACCAGTTCCCAGAAGATCGTTAATTGCTCCTGGCAGAACGCAGCATCTCGCAGCCAGTCAGACCCACGGGGGCCCGGCCTCGCCCCCAACACATCGCCACCCTGCGCTTTGCCAAGAGCAGCAGCAGGCCCACCAGTCTCTGCAAAGCCGACGGCACTCCATCCACCAATCCAAGCAGCACCAGCATGGAAAAAGGGGCAAATCTAAGCCAGTCATCTCCGCAATCGCATGCATTACTTCCAGCCAAAAGGCATGCACCTCCCCACAACGCCACGCCAAGTGTAGAAAATCAGCATCCGGGGCGTGACACCTTTCACAGTTAGCATCCGCGCGCAGCCCCATAGCATAGAGACCTTGAGGGGTATAATATAAGCGATGTAAGAATTTAAAATGAATATGCCGCAGCCTATAGTTTGGTGACAGCACTCCCATATGCGCACAGCATTTCTTCCATGCTACTTCAGGAATGGCCTCCCCGACATCTGCTTCCCACTTTGCTTTAGCAGACATAACAATGTCACTCTGCTGCTCCTGCAAGCAGCAATACAGCTTGGTAATAAGCTTATGTGGCGACTGCGCACACCACAGCACCTCCAGCGCCCGACATATCATGGGGGTTGCCGGGAGGCCAGAAAAGCACGCAAGGAGCAACGCATTATCAGCCCCTTCTCAGAGCGCCGCCTCCGGAGAGATCAGCCGCCCCCTCATAAACCAATCCTCTAAGGAATACAGGCTTGAGTCACTGAGAAAATCCCACAGCCGCACATCTCGGAACATCCCCTCATCAGCAACAGCAAGCACCGGCATCGCAGGAGCAAAGGGCTCGCGCACTCCAGATCAGCGCAACAATGCCGTCCAGGCTCTGGAAGTACACGCCACTGTATCCACCTCGAGGCCTGGACCGAGACAGGCTCCCAAGAACCCTCGACAGCCCGTCCGGCCACACTGCATCGCCCTCAGGTGCGAGATGCGGCAAGTAGCGCACGGGCGGATCCAGTAATACGCAAAATGGGCCTGCGCGCAGTAATAATAAAGCTCCAGATCAGGAGCCGCAAGGCCAGCCAGTTCAAAAGGCAGCGTCAACTTCTCCCAAGAAATCCTGGGCTGCCCGCCTGCCCAGACCAGCCGAATCAAGGCCGAGCGAAGGCGCCGCAGGAAACCTGCCGTAAGTACGAGAGGAAGATTCACAAACAGATACAGGAATTTAGGCAGCACAATCATTTTGGCAATAGCAATACGTCCTATAAGCGACAGCGAACGCCACACCTCAAGCCTGCCATAATTAGCTAACCAGAGCATTTCAACGTCACAACTTAGCCAGATTCCTAAATATCTAACCGGACCGCTCGCCCGTTCAATAGGGTACCGGGACGGAGGGGACTCCTTCCCCACAGTAAGAGACAGCACAACTGACTTAGACCAGTTGATCACTATACCAGACGCTAAACCGAACGATCTCATCAAGCAGAACATCAAAATTTGTGCCGGGCTTTCGAACATACAACACAATGTCATCGGCATACATTGAAATCAGTATAGGCCGCTGCCGGAACGGAAATCCTCTTTTATTATAATGTTGTCGCAGGAAGGCCGCAAGCGGCTCCATCGCTATAGCAAAAAGTAGCGGGCACAGGGGGCTCCCCTGACGGGTCCCCGTGCCACCCGAAAGGGGTCAGATATACTGCCATTAAACCGCAATTGAGCGGCGGGTTCCGTATACAGCAAACAAATAAATTTCACTAAGTGCTCGCTCAAGCCCACCCTGCCAAGAAGTACAAACAAATATTTCCACGCCAGTGAGTCGAATGCCTTTGTAGCATCCAGAAACACTGCCGCCGCCTCCTCCTTCACTGCGAGCGTACCTGCGACCGCGAAAAATGTCCGCAGATTATGCGTCGTGGACTGCCCCGGCACAAACCCAGACTGGTCCGTTAGCACCAACCTCGGCATCAGCGGCTGCAGCCGTGCAGCTATCATCTTGGCCAAAATTTTATTATTTATGTTAATCATAGAGAGTGGGCGATACGAATCGCACCTGTACGGGTCCTTACCAGGCTTAAGGATCGTGACAATCAGCGCCTCCCGAAGGGAGGCAGGGAGAATTCCAGTCTCCATAGCCTCGGCATAAACCTCCAACAGTTGAGGAGCTAGAATGTCAGAGTATTCCTTGTAAAATGCAGAAGTCAGTCCATCCAGTCCAAGGGACTTGTCGCCGGGCAAACCGCTGATCGCAACCTTCACCTTCTCTATAGAGAAAGGTGCGTCAAAATAAGCTCTGTGCACATCATCAAACTAGAGCAAGCTGATCTTGGAAAAATAATCCTTCGCAGGCCTCACTATTCAACTCAGTGGTTTCAGAATACAAATCCGTAAAGAATTTGGTAAAAACCTTCATAAAACCATCCGTTCCCGCCACGCGCTCACCCTCCAAACCATCTATTTCAGTGATATAACTACTGGCCCAAGGCTTACGTAGCATGTTCGCCATTGTGCGCCCGGCCCTATCACCCTCGCCATAGCGACTCGCCCTGGCGCACTTTCCCAGAAAACAGATTTCCCGCAGAGAGGCTTCCTCATACAGAGATACCGCACTCCGCAGAGCTGCCAGCGTGTCTCCAGACAAGTCTGTCACCAGTTTTGCCTCCAACTCCGCTATCCGAGCTTCCAAATCAGCCAGCTCCCGCCGCAGCAACCGTAGCGCTCCATGTTGCTTCAAAAGACATACCCCGCGGATGACCACATTAAAGGCCTCCCATAACATTCCGGCCGACCTCATAGACCCACTGTTCTCATCAAAAATGTGACTGAAAGCCCTCCGGATCTCCTCCCAAAACGCTGCATCCCGGAGCGCCCCCTGCGGCAGACGCCAAGTAAAGGTGCCCCCCCGGCCCTCCAGGCACCGCCAGCTCTAACTTGACCGGGGAGTGGTCCGGCAGTGTACGCGCCATATGCTCCACCGACCATGTCCAAAGCTCCACATCCCGCGTGCCCAGCCAACGATCTATGCGGGACCAGCTATTGTGCACACAGTTGACACATGTACCTTCTCTCTTAGCCCCATGTTTCGCCCTCCATATATCAACCAAGGCACCGTCAGTCATAACAGCCGACAGAACCTTAGCAGCAGCAGTGTGCTGCACCCTGGCCAAACTTTCCCGATCCCTCTCCGGATCCAAGACCACATTAAAATCTCCTCCCCAAATGACAGCACCACCACCCATCGATTCAACCAAGCGCCAGACTTTGCAGAACAATTCCGGGTTGTCAATATTAGGACCGTAAACCGAGTCTGCAAGGCCTATCTAGTAACGTTTCACTCAGCAGAACATATCGTCCATTAGGATCTAGTATTACCCGCTGGGTGTGCCATTGCACTCCCTTACGCAGCAGAATCGCCACACCCCTTGCATAACGCAAAAACACCACGCCATGACATTCACCGATCCATCCAGCCTTCAAGCGATTCAACATAGCCACCACTAAGTGAGTCTCCAGCAACATACATATATCTATATTCTGGCGCTTAACGTAAGCAAACATGAGCCCCACCTTGAGTCCATCATTCAAGCCACGCACGTTCCAGGTGAGACAACGAATCAGCGTCACCCTCCCCAGCGCCATCGTAGCATCCAAGCCAAGGCTCCGTCCTACCAGGCCGCCCCCTCACACCTGTCAACCACACGGAGACAGAGTAAGCAGAGGAAAAAGGACAGAAAAACAGGAAGAGAACAAATTATGAACAGACCCACCCCCCACCCACGCAGACCCCCCAAACGGGTCAAAGCTAAGATCCACCCCACTCACCCACAGAAATACAACCGTAAACCCATGACATAATAACAGGACTCACCCAAGGGCCGTAACGCTAGCCACCCAACTGACCATCCCAACAAGGACTGGGGAGGGAGGGCAAAGGGCCCGAAAGCAAGTGAAATGTCAAAGCGGCAAGTAGGAAAAATGGTACTATATCAGCACACCCCTATAGCCATCTAGGCCGACTGGTCTACCAGCACCTGTGTTCATTTAGTCATTGTCACTTAGGACTGCACGTTCAGCTCTAGCGTCATCTGAGTCCGCAGTCGCAGCCTTCCGGGGGATTGTTTTAACAAATTTAGCCGCCAGCTTCGGATCCATTAAAAAATGCAATGTGCCCCCATGCTTTACTCTTAGCTTCGCAGGATAAATAAGAGAAAATCTAGCATCAGTCAAACTGAGGGAGCGTTTAATTAGCAGGAAGGCCTGCACACTCGGGATGTAATCCGGAAAAAAGTTCAACTCAGAGTTCTTATATATCACTGGGCGTCTTTCCCTGGCCAACCGAAGCACAGCATCCCCTTCGCAGTAGTTCAACAGGCGGATAATGATGGGAAGCAGCAGAGTTCCAGACGGAGGCCGAGGCCTCAGTGACCTATGTGCTCTCTCCACCACCAGCACCCGGGAAAGCTCTCCAGGAAACAGTTCAGAGAGCATTTGCTCCACAACGTCCTCCATCCTACCCATATCAGTGGATTCCGAGAGACCAATCATTCTGATGTTGTTGCGGCGTGACCGTGCCTCCAAATCCTCATTTTTGTTGCGTATTACTTCCAGCACACGCTCCATCCGCAACAATTGTTCTTGTTCACCGTGCCGTTGATCCTCCAACTCCGAAGTGCGCGTCTCCAACTGGTCAAAGCGAGAATCATGGTCATCCACCCTGGCCTTGATGCGGTCCAGTTGCTCAGTTAAGTGATTGAGCTCAGGGCCAGATGTAGGAAACTTTTGCGAGTCGCAAATGGCCCGAATCGCAACTTGCGACCCCGCAAAATCGGAAATGGGATGCAAAAATCCCATTTCCGACTCGCAAAATGTGACGCGAGCCATTACCGACTCGCAAAAATTGCGACCCCATTTTGCGACCCGCAAATAGGAAGTCCCAATTTGCGAGTCGCAAGCCATATGCAATAGCAACTCACAAATTGCGATTAGTCGCAAAAAGCCCATTTTGCACTTCCAATTTACCACTAACTCAGAGCAGGTGGTAACCATTACCAAAGTATAAAAGAATACCCAGAAGGCATCTGGGTTACTCAAGATGGCGGAGATATATGTGATAGGAATGAGAAGGAGAGCCCACACCGCACAGCAGAGGAGGAGGAGGAGCCAGAGACAGGAGAAGATATACAGAACCAGGCAGACACTTTTCCAACAAACTGAGGAGGAGAGTTATGATAAATATAGACTCAGCAGTGCAGCTATACTAGATTTAATAGAATTACTCAAACCACAGCTACAACGCCAGACTGTGCGCGGCTGCGCCATCCCTACGCATGTGCAAGTGCTTTGCTCACTGCACCTCTTGGCCTAGGGTAGCTATCAAGGGGTCATTGCTGTGGCAGGTGGGGTATCCCAAAGTGCACTCTCACGGTTCTTTAGGGCATTCCTAGACACCTTACTCACACACATGTCCAGATACATATACCTACCCAGGAATGAGGCAGAAATCAACAGCACCAAGTTGGAATTCTATAGGATTGCCAACTTCCCCCATGACATAGGGTGTGTAGACGGGACACATATACAAATATGCCCTCCTGCAAACCTGGAATATCTGTTCCGCAATAGGAAGTGTACCCACTCACTCAACATACAGGTGGTGTGTGACGCCCATTATGTTATCACTGACATGGTTGCCAAATTTCCAGGGAGTACTCATGACTCCTACATTTTTAGGCACAGTGGGATACACCAACGCCTAGAACGTGGGGAGTTTGGAGACGGATACCTCCTAGGTATAGCTGAATACACCTTGCAGACATACACACAGGTCAATGTGGAAACCATCCATGCCCAGCTAACATTGTACATTTTTTGCCAAACAGGTGACAGTGCATATGCACTACGACCATGGTTACTTACCCCGTACTTAACACCCAGCAATGAGACAGAGAGGCGATACAACAGTGCACATAAGAGGACCAGGAATATCATTGAACTGACCTTTGGACTGCTGAAAGCAAGATTCAGATGTCTCCACAGAAGTGGAGGTGCCCTCCAGTATACCCCAATAACAGCTTTCAAGATTGTTGTTGCATGCGCTATACTGCACAACATTGCCACCAGACGTGGGCTACCTCTCACCCCTGAAGACCCCGATTCTGAGGATGAAGAGCAAGAGCTACCACATCGCCATCATGGGGATAGAAGCATCGCAAATCAAGGCAGACTGAGATGGAAACACATTGCAAACCAATACTTTGGAAGGTACGTGCTAACTGTCACCATACTCACTAATGTCACACACAAAGAGTCCAGGTCTTAAGTGGAAAGAACAAGTGTTTTAATTAGTGCAACCAAAAAAACTATATACATTGTGAACAGTTCAGGGGCTGTTAAAGTCCACCTGGCATGGGACACATTGACTTCATGTGCCCCAACCCCAGGACAGTGTGGAGCTCAAACCCTACGCCGGCCTCGGCCAGCATGGCTGGTACCTGGGGTGTCAGCAGTGCCCTGCCTTGCGCTTCCACTGCGCAACACCCTGGTGTCACTGGCAGAGACACTGCTGACGGTGGAGCCCTCCGCGCTATCTTGCGGCGTGTCGCCCGGGCCCCTGGCCACCTGCCGTGCCTCCATTAAATCAACAGCATGGCTGAGATGGCCCAGTCCACATGCCACGTCACTGGCAAAGTGGCCCATGTCCACTTGGAGGCTGACCGTGCGCCTAGATAGACCAGTAGTGTTCACGGCCAGCCTTACTATGGATGCTGACATTCGGTCCAGCCGGTTCAGTAGCTGCCTGTCCCGACGCCGTGCACCCTCTGTCTGCGTTAGGAGTCCAGCCACAAGTTGTCGCATGGAGAGTGCAAGGTCGCCCATGTGTGTATTGATTTGTTTCAACTCTGTATGCACAAGCTGCATGCTACTGCCTTGATTGCACTCAATGCGCCGCAATGCCCCTGTAATCCTCCTAATCTCTTGTGTTTGCAGGCACTGACCCCGTAGGAGTGCGGCCTCAGCACGTGACATGGAGGCGTCCCCTGACTCTGCCTGCCGCTGTGATGATAAATTTCCACGTCGCCTGCGGCGCAGTGGAGGCTCCGTTACGTCTACCGTGGCACTGTGGCTAGGACCTGGTGCAGGATCATACAACAGTATGCCAACTGGTGTCTCATGAGGGGACAAGGTGTTGGTGGTGCAGGTCTCAGTGGTGGCTGGTCCTGATCCCTCTGTTGGCTGCTGGCTGACCGGTGGCCCCTGGCTGCTTTGGCTGGTGGGGGTGTCTTGTGGGAGACCTGTGGGACATAGGGAACACACTGTCAGTATCTACTATCTATTATCAACTTCCTAATAAACTGTTGCCTAAAAACTGCCTACTTGACTACATTGCCCATAATGCACCATTCTGGTGATTGCTACTCTGAAATGGAGCTATTCTGGTTGTGCATGCTCCTGTGTACAAGGTGGGTGGGGGTATGGCATTAATGAGGGTACATGCATGTCTCATGGTACTCATCGGTTGATGGTCCTGGCTCAGATGTGTCCAGCTCTCCCATCCCGCATACTGCCTCAGGCTCAAGGGTATCCTCTACCCTTTCCTCCAGGGGTGTGGGTGGTGGTAATGTGGACGGTCCCCCTCCAGTGCCCCTCATCTCCCGGAGCCGCTCTGCCACCCTCTCCTTGGTCCGGGAGCGCAGGTCATACCACCTTTTTTTGAGTTCGTCTATGCTCCGGTGGCTGACACCCAGGGAGTTCACTTTCTCTTGGATGTCCATCCATAGTCTTCTTTTCTCCACCTCTGGCACGGTGAGGGCTGCCCTTCCAAACAGTTGGTCATGGTGCTGACAGCACTCCTCGGTCAACACCTCCAGCTCTTTCTCTGCAAACTTGAGTTTCTGCTTCCTTGGTGTCTCTGCCATGGTAGCTGCTGTTCTTTCTGTTTGCAGTTCTGCTGTTGAAATGGGTGTGATCCTCCCTCCTCCCAGGTGTATTAGTAAACTTCCTGGCTGTGATGTCATCATCATGTGCCAGGAAGTGTTTTCCAGAGTGTTCTGCAGCACCTGCATTCAATTTGCAGCACAATCGCAATTTGCGACACCCACTCGCGAATTGCGTGTCCGTTTTTAGCGCGGTTGCAAAAAGCAACCTCGAAAACAGCGGACTCGCTATCTGCGGTGCGACTTCATTTGCGAGTCGCAAATTGAAGTCGCGTTTTCTTCTTGCATTCCATTTAGCGAGTCGGAAATTGCGAGTCGCACCGACTCGCAATTTCCGACTCGCTAATTTTTCCCTACCTACATCTGGCCCTTAGCGTCTATGCCAGCTAAACTGTTTTTAAGATCCAGGAACATGGCCCTGACCGATGTGTCCGAAGGCCCTTCTTACGCCAGCGTGCCCCCCAATTGAGAGGCAGAGACAACTCCCTTCCTCCGGCCCCCGTCAAAGGAGATCTTCGCCTGCCTCTGCTCCGCCTTTCCCATACTTGCAACTGCCGAACTTCACGAATAGAAACTCACCGCCGGTTCCTGAAGAAGCGCAACCAGAGCACCAAGTTCACACAGGTAATGTCTCCACAAAACGAAACCTCCCAAGAGCGGCACAGTATCCCACAGTCAGTGGTCATCTCATCAGCGGCCTCCAGGCCCAGCACACCATCCAAATCAGCAGCCCACTGCCAAACTGCCGGCAGTCAGAGAGGCAGGCCCCAAATCAATCCTCCTCATCCACAAAATGTCGCAGCCAGCTCCCAAATGGCCCTCAGATGGCTCTCCGGTCCAATCCGACCGGCGAAAGAGCCCCCCGGTGGGCTCCCCTCACAAGCACCGCCACCGGCGAAGCCAAAGCGGGTCCTCAGCTCAAGGAGGAGGTCCGAGTCCGAACTCCCCTCTCACTGTCAGAGATTCCATAAATGGCGGCCAGCCGGCGGCTCCACACAGTACATGAAACCGGGATGTCTGCCCCAGCTGGCGCCTTCTGCAAGGCAGACAGGTCTCCAACAGGCCGCACAAGCTCCCCGATACACCCGGGCCGCCTGACCCGCCGGGACCGGGGGCAGACAACCTCAAAGGGCAGTGGGGGCCGCGGTCCGATCCAACTGCCGAACCGGCCCCACAAGAAGAGCACCCCGATCTCCACTATCACCGACGTCCCAGCCGGTGGCTTCACCCCATCGGCAGGTCTCGCCCGAGTCCAGCTGGCAGCTCCCAGAGGCACGCCCCCAAACGCCGCAGGCCAAGCGCAAGCCTGGGCCCGCCTCTCGGCTCCACGCAATCGAGCTGCTAAAAGCCCTCACTGGCCCAGGCGCGGTAATGACCGGGAGCTCCAACACCTTCGAGGGCCCACCTAGTCGGGAGTACACAGAAACAGCCGCTCTAACAGGAGAAATGTAAGGATTAGGCCCTAAGCCCGGCAGAGCCTCACGAGGTGATGGCCATCTTGCCGGCAGGCTAGCCATGCCCCCTTGTCTCACTAAGTTGAACGCTCAAAGCAGATGTCTCTGGTCAAATGAAGTTTAAGAGTACAATCCCGGAAAGGCTGAAGTTGCCTTCCATCAGAGATCGGATAATTGTGATCATTAATTTGGGTAATATCAATGCTTATCAATTGCAGCAGTTTGAATTACCAAACCATGATAACATTGTGTACAACAAAATGAATTTCTAACTCGCTCATCAAAAGGTATATGAAGTCCCTCATTGAGATGAAACGGCTGTTATTTGGTGTAGATTACCAGCTGCATTTTATTGAATGCTACTAAAAAAAAGTGTCAGGAAGGTACGGTACGCTAGGACAGGTCGCAGGTGTAACTTCACAAATTACAAATTATATCATGTTAGGTGTGAGTGGTTTATTTATTCCAGGTACTGCACTGCATTTAATAAAACAAGATTTTCGTTTTGTACCATACAACCTCTAACCCCACTGCTCGTGATAAAGTGTCACTGAAGGTGTCACACATGAGAGACGTGAATGTCACTCATAAGTGACTTGAAAATAAGTAAACGTCACTCTCGTGCGTACTGAGTACTTAGCAGCTATGGCTACAGCCATGCCTTGAGTTTGGACGCTAGAAATATGTGAGCAAATGTATATTATAATTGATTGCATTCTTTTTGTAGTTGTTCTGGAGTAATAACCGACAGCAACGTCAAAGACGCACAAGCTTAAGTCAGACCATAACAAAAGATAGGTTTTGCCTGGAGTAGATTTCCTCTGGCATGATCCATCTCCTCGCGCGGCACCCAGGAGTCTCTTTCGCAAGACGTTCAATTGTAACTTTAACTTCGCTATGCCACATATCCCCGCCGGGGGCGCTGTGCGCCTGCTGCACGAAGCGCTGCACAAATAAAATGATTGATTGTTCAGCCGCGTAACTGAAGGCACTTCGCAGAGAGAGCGAGATCTATTGATTCCCGACCAATTTCTTCAAGTACACTATAGGGTTTCCCAGGAGCGCGTGAGCACCGCGTGTCAGGAACAGACGCAGAACACACAACTTGAGTGTCGTGAGGCATTTAACTAGGGTCATTGCAGCTCCTGCGTCCCTCTGCCACATTACTCACTCTGGACCTGCAGCTGCAGCAGGGTGCTTTCGCGACTGGTCCCCTGTAAGCTGCTGAGGCAGGGAGTACACCAGTGGACGGCACACGTTATTTTCTGAAACAGTGAACCTGGGGTTCTTGCCGGTAACCTGGGGTTCTTGACGAACGCTTGGAGGAGTTTATTCCAGACACCTAAACAGATGCTAATAGTGTCACACCGACTCCTGCTGTATAGCGTGAGCTCCTCTTGTTGAGGCGAGCTGATATTGTTGTGGAGATCAGGGGTTACATTAGGGTGACATCTATCTATCTATCTATCTATCTATCTATCTATCTATCTATCTATCTATCTATCTATCTATCTATCTATCTATCTGTCTATCTATCTATCTATTTTGTTTTCCTACCCATAACTGATGAGGGGTGGTACCTCAAAACCCGTCCCAGGATGCTTGTTTCTGGTCCAGGGAGGACCTGGCCTGGCATTTCGGGCTGGACTGTTACCATGGGGAGCAGGGTCAAGACTGATTTGCATATGACTGGGTCCAAACTGGAATGGCAGGCAAAAAACCTGATGGATTAAACCCCGATCTGTGCCTGAGGGTAAATGTTTGATTTGCTCTGCATTCCGTCCATCATCTGTTGTTTTTACATTTGTGACCCCAGGTGGGAAGGGTATGCCCAGACGTGGGTCCTGTGCTTGCTATGCCACCAGATTCAAGCTAGCCTGGCTGATGAAGGGTGAAACCTTGAAACCTACTTCAGGATGCTTGTTGTCAGGACCTAGCCTGGCAGTTCGCGCTGGACTGTTCTCATTGGGTGCATGGTCAAAGCTGATTTACATATGGTTGTGTCCAAACTGGAATGGCATGGTGAACAAAAAAAACTGATGGATTAAACCCAGGTCTGTGACTCGGGTGAATATTTGATTTATCTTGCATTCTATCCATCATCTGTCACTGTTAGTGGGAGGGGTATGCCCTGTCACTGTTAGTGGGAGGGGTATGCCCAGACATGGGTTCCCTGCTCGCTATGCCACAAGATTCAGGCTGATGAGGGGTGATACCCCAAAACCCATCCTAGGATTCTTGTTTCTGGTCCAGGGAGGACATGGCCTGGCAGTTCAGGCTGGACTGTTCCCATTGAGAGCAGGGCCAAGACTGATTTGCACATGGTTGGGTCCACAAAGGAATGGCATGGGAGGAAAACAACTGATGGATTAAACCCAGATCTATGAGTGGGGGTGAATGTTCGATTTGTTCTGCATTCTGTTCATCATCTGTTGTTTTTGCTTTTGTCGTCCTAAGTTGGAAGGGTATGCCCAAATGTGGGTCCTGTGCTCGCTATGCCACCAGATTCAAGTTAGCCTGGCTGATGAGGGGTGATACCCCAAAACCGGTCCCAGGATGCTTGTTTCTGGTCCAGGGGGGACCTGGCCTGGCAGTTCGGGCTTGACTGTTCCCATGGAGAGCAAGGTCAAGACCGGTTTGCATATGGCTGGGTCAAAACTGGAATGGCATGGTGAGCATAAAAAACTGGTGGATTAGAACCCGATCTGTGACTAAGGGTGAATATTGCATTCCGTCCATCATCTGTTGTTTTTGCATTTTGTTGTTTTTGCATTTGTCGCCCTAAGTGGGGAGGGTATATTCAGACGTGGGTCCCGTGCTCGCTATGCCACCAGATTCAAGCTAGCCTGACTGATGGGGGGGTGATACCCCCAAACCGGTCCCAGGATGCTTGTTTCTGGTCCAAGGAGGACCTGGCCTGGCAGTTTGGGCTGGACTGTTCCAATGGGAGCAGCATCAAGACTCATGGATTAAACCCATATCTGTGACTGGGGGTGAATGTTTGATTTGTTCTGCATTCCGTCCATCATCTTTTGTTTTTACAGAAAAAAGAAAGCAGATTGAAAGTCATAACATATCACAGGAGTTTTGCATTTTCCCGGGTTTGCTTTGCATTCTGGGAGGTGTAATCTTTTATTTAGAATGATAAAATCAAGCCACAATGACCAGAAACCTCATGTTAAGGGACAAACTGAATAAGCAAAGATCTGTGTTTCTGTCGCGTGACAGTGGGGGAGATGCACATAAATCAGAACTGGAAATTATTTTAATTTCCTATGCATGTAACCCATAAGAAAACATTCAGAGCCCCTTTTCAGTATCAATATAGTTATTTGAATTGCACAAAGCACATTTAAAAGCTGTTAGAGAAAAACCAAACAAATATACTTTTTTATTATTAAGTAACACGTCCCTCTCGCTCCCCCACCGTTACGCATTAATGAAGCCCAGAGATGGCCCCTGGGGCTGAGATTTGACTGAGTATCTGCACCTACGTTTCTTCACTTCTCTTTATTGCATGCCAGCATGCATTTTGAGCAGGGCTACTAAAATAATGTGGCAGGGTAGGACCAAATTATGCAGCAGGGTTGACTAAATTATGTGGAAATAAAAGGCAAATTATAATGCTTAATGTGCCACATGTTGTGATAGCATTAGCTCATTGATTTGTCATCTTTACACATTGCAACGCTGTCTGGGCAAAGATTTCTCCTTATTCCTATCAGTTTAACATCCTATTATAGCAATAAGTTATTGAAAGATGACAAATTAATCCTTGAGAAGGGCTTTCTACTGTGCGTGGACACATGTTGCCTTGTTTTTAGTAACTCTTTATCCGTTTCAGCTAGAAACAAAATTTTTGTTTGGTAAATTCTGTAGATTATGTGGCAAATCCATATTCATGAAGAAGCCGCAGTGGCCCAGAATCATGTAATTCCGATGGCCCTGATATTGAGGCAGAATTAACATCTGTTTGTTGTGTGATTCAGCAAGAAGGGCTCAGAGGAAATGTGAGTGTACCAGGGGCATAGGTTGGGGGGGGATGTTACACCCCCCTAATAATTGTATTTTTTGAAGAATAGTTGCATACAGATGCTTCCTTTCGGAGATGTCTGTCAGATTTCACTTGAAATTTTTGCATGCACACACTGACAAAAACCTCACACATACTCATCTCTGTTTTGAAAGTCCCCAAAATGTTGGTTATTTCACAAAATGTTGGGTTTCTCTCACTTCGTACTCCTACCAATGCAAATTACATTCCCTTTCCACTACCCATTAGGTCCCTTTCAGGTTTCCCGCTTGTCATATAATGCATTTTAACATTATATGCTAGCATGATTGTTGGAAAATTTGAAGCTCCCCACTCCCCACCAATCTTACTGACAAAGCTATGCCCCTGGAACATACAGATTAGTTAAAATGTTGTGTATGTTCAAAGATCCACCGACCATCTCTTGCTGAATCACACAGTAGTAGTGAACTCTACTGAGGAACTGCTTCACATTTTTAGCTCAAAGAGGAGTGAAACAGCCGGCCCTGTGTAGAAACTGAAACATGTTTTTAATTTATTTAAGTATGTTGGGCTTTGGGATAGACCTAAAATAATCTGGACTGTCATGGGAAATCCGTGATGCTTGGTCACCCTGGGGGAGGTGGGACCATTCATAGTGGAGTGCCACTTTGCTGAAAGCCTGGAAGGTGGTGTGACTTAGGTCTCAGTAATAAACATATTAAAAATGTATTTTCTTATAGGTTTCACATATACTTCTTAATGCACATTTCCAGAGTGAAAAGCAAAGACTGGCCCTCACATGTATTACTGGATACCTCTGTAGACTATTTTGTATGATAGTGGGGATTGACTGGATCTGTCCTTAATTCGAATAAAAAATGAGTGTCAGGGTCCAAGGAATTACCTTGGATGCAACTGAAGCTTGCATCATCTTCTGCGTCTGCCAGTGCAGCAAAATGCCAAAACCAATGGCTTGGACCCTCTGTTGTTATTATTTTTGAGTGTATATTAAACTGCTAAACTGATGTTCTGTGCAGAAATAACTAGACAGTGCCACCACGTGGTAGACTAGCATAAGAAAAGTGCAGCTGGTGCTGAGCCCTGGCAGACACCACCACAAACTAAGCACTGGATTAAATGTATTTCAATATATGTGTGCTCTAGTTTTGACTTGTGTTACAATCTTGGATAGTTTCATTTCCAAATGTATGCTGTCAGGAGGCCAGATTGTCTGTTAGTTGCACAAATAGCACTTTAAGAAATCCAACATACTAGAGGTCAGTGGAACTGCATAAAAATATACTTTGCTCTACCTGTGATTTAATTTATTGAGTGTATGCTTTGTTTAGATTATCAAAAGTCTGTGCCTTTTACTATTTGCACAGTCCCTATGTTTATAATTGTACTGAAGCTCTATTTCTTCTACAGAAATAAACATACAGCATGCAGAATACAGGTCTGAATACTGTTACAGCTGATTAAGGGGTTTATTTAGAGTTTTGTGGGCTGTATTCCATTCTGCCAGGGCACTTGAGGCATGTACCCTGCTGCCTGAGTGGCCACACCCCGTTTTATTTAGAATTCTCTGTTCTCCCTCTGCTTGGCAGAGATGTCTGTGCCTTCTAGGAATAACCCACTATGGCAGGACCTCTAAAGGCACTATTGGACAGATTTAAGAAAAGTGGCGCTGCACCGAGTGTAGCGCCACTTTCCCTGTGCCCCTTAGCACCCCCCTACCGCCACCATGTGTGCGCAGTATTTAAAATACGGCGCACCATGCCGCAGAGTAGGGGTCAATACTGTCATTTTTTACTACGCTATTGATGTACTCTGCAGGAGTAGCTCCAAAATATTGGCGCACTACTCCTGCAGAGTAAATAGGAGCCCATTCTAAAGAATGGAAACCCCCTTTTAAGGCGTGCTCTCGAGCAGGCCTTAAAAGTGCAGTAAAAAATGGCGCAAGGAAATCCCATAGATTTCCTTGCACCATTTTACCAGCTCCACTAAAGGGGGAATGCCCCCTTTGCATACATTATGCCTGGCGCAGGCATAATGTAGCGCAAAGGGTTACAGGGTGGCGCAATGCATACATTGCGCCACCCTGTAAATGTGGCACGCGGATTTTGGCCTTGTTGGGCCACATTAACTTAAAAATAAATGACGTTAATGTGGCGAAAGGTGGCGCTAGAGGCCTATAAATATGCCCCTGAGACCTACAGTTCTAATTATATTGGGCTGGCGTCTTAGGTTTCGGCCAGTTAAGCCAGTAAGGACACCACCAGCAGAGATAAGATGATCCCCTTATAGTTTGACAGACAGGGTACTCTGCCAAATTTGTGGTGGTGTACCCTCTCCACAAAACATTTCAATAAACCTGTAACTCCTTCATTTTTCTAAGGTTGATAATATGAGTCTCAATATGCGAAGTTATATCCAAACAGAAAACAGGGTCTTATTTTTAATTATTTAGGAATGGAAGACAAACATTTAGATGTATGTGCTGTAGTCTCACAGTTAACCTAACACACTTTCGTGAAAATAGCAAATCCATCTTTCAGTCATGGCGTGCTATACCAAAGTCATTGAGGTTTATGAAGTTATGTCACATGCTCTTTGACCTTTCCTACAACTACATCACTGAATTCAATTCACTTTGCCTTAGATCACGTCACTCAGTCATCGTAGGAGGTACATCCTGAATACAAGTATGCAATACAAAGTGTGAAAATATGGTGGGCAATTGATACGCATTGACAGTGTCATGGCATCTGGCCTAGGAAAGCTGGAGAATTGGTTAATGTTTTACAAATATATTTTATTGTGAATATCTGCCACAAAAATAAAAAAACAAGAATAGCAAAAAATAAAACATGCTACTTCCTAAAACTAGTGTCATATTCTTCAAATAAATGTTTTTAATAAAAAAAAATATATGAAAATTGCATATTATATTATTATGAAAATACAGGTGCATAATATCAGGCAAGTGTACTTCTAACAGGAATGGGCCCTCTTTTTAGTTTTAATGCACATCACAGAAAAATCGATCTTTGTGACACAACGAAAAGGTACTGTTGGATTTGAACTACTGTATCCTGAAGGCACAGCATAAATACACAGTGATGACTAAAAGTAAAGCATACAAATGGAAAGCAAAAAGCACTTGACATTGAAATACACATCTTTTTATATGGATATTGAGATGTCATCAGGCAAAATGGTGCCACTCATAGTGCAAAAGGGTCAATGGCTGAATCAAGTTCACCCATTGCCCCACGTTGTGTGGTGTGGTGGGTCAAAAAATATGGCCAATAGTAGAACAGCAGAATGAAATAAGATGGCTGACCCAAAGCCCTTCCTATTTATGTGTGTATGTATATTAAAAGGATGTTATAGTTAGGCATAAATGTCAGTTAAAACAAAATGATTTAAACTAACAAAACCACTGCAATTCATCAGATATAGTTATCTCAAGTAACTATAACTCGTGCCCTAAAGTAACTATAAACGGTGCCCTGCACCCACATCCACAGTGTTGTTATCAATGATATAATTTCATGTCACTAGGGATGTTATCAATGCAGTTGTTGAATGTTAGACTTTTCATCCTTGGCGTGGTCTCCCTTAACTTTTTGCCTCTGTTCCCCAGGTTATTGATGTGTGCTGGACTCTGATTTTGCGGTTTTTATTACTCTGGGCACTTTACCACTGCTAACCAGTGCTAAAGTGCAAGTGCTCCTGTTTAAAATGTGTATGTAATTGGTTCTCCATGATTGGCATATTTGTTTTACTGTTAAGTCCCTAGTAAAGTGCACTAGAGGTGCCCAGGGCCTGTAAATCAAATGTTACTAGTGGGCCTGCAGCACTGGTTGTGCTACCCACACAAGTAACCCTGTAATCATGTCTCAGACCTGCCACTGCAGTGTCTGTGTGTGTAAATGTGCACTGTAAATTCGACTTGGCAAGTGTACCCACTTGCCAGGCCTAAACCTTCCCTTTTCTTACATGTAAGGCACCCCTAAGGTAGGCCCTAGGTAGCCCCAAGGAGAGGATGCAGTGTATGGTTAAGGTAGGACATATAGTAATGTGTTTTATATGTCCTGATAGTGAAATATTGCTAAATTCGTTTTTCACTGTTGCAAGGCCTGTCCCTCTCATAGGTTAACATGGGGGCTACCTTTAAATCTGATTAAAGTGTAGATTCCCTTTGGGAGCGGATGGACATATGGAGTTTGGGGTCTCTGAGCTCACAATTTAAAAATACATCTTTTAGTAAAGTTGATTTTAAGATTGTGCGTTTGAAAATGCCACTTTTAGAAAGTGAGCATTTTCTTGCTTATACCATTTCTGTGACTCTGCCTGTTTGTGGATTCCCTGTCCGGGTTAGTTTGACAGTTGGGCTGGTTGCACCTCACACTAGACAGTGACACAAAAGGAGCTGGGGTGTAGTCTGCATTTCCTGATGAGCCATCTGTGCTAGGAGGGAGGGGAGGAGTGGTCACTTACACCTGAAAGGGCTGTGCCTGTCCTCACACAATGCAGTCTCCGACCCCCTGGTGAGTGTCTGGGGCCTGGCCTGGGCAAGGCAGGATTTCACATTCAAAAGAGACTTTACTTTGAAGTAGGCCTACTTCAAAGGAGAAATTGGGTATAAGAAGGGCACCCAAAACCACAGACTTTAGAAACACTTTTGGAACCAAGAGGAACCTCTGCCTGGAGAAGAGATGAATAGCTGAGGAAGAAGTACTGCCCTGCCTGTGACTGTGCTTTGTGGAGCTTTCCTGCAGTGCTGCTTCTGCCAGAGTAAGAGGACAAAGACTGGACTTTGTGTGCCTTCCATCTTGTGAAGAAATCTCCAAGGGCTTGATTTAGATCTTGCCTCCTGTTGTTTGAAGTCGCAGGGACAGCAAAGACTTCTCTCTGCCAGCACCTGGAGTCTTTGGAGAGACTCCTGCTCTGACAAGTGGTGTCCTATCCAGTCCCTGGGACCTTGAAAGGAAAGCTGGTGGAAATCCAAGGAAATCGACTTTGGACGACTTCGGACCGACGCCGCTGCTGAATCCGGTGACACCGCCTGCACCTGGCGCTGGAACGCGACGCTCTTCGCAGGCCCGACGCCGCTGCAGCCCCGCTGAAGTCCGCGACTCCTTGGAAGTCGTCGCACCACGTCGTGACCGACGCCGCTCGAAGTGTGCGGATTCAATGCTTCGCACAGACGCCACGATCCCCGACTTCGCGCATCGACTTGTTTTCACTCTTCACCAAAGGTACTGTACTTGGGGGTCTACGCCACTCCGTGTCCGGCGCCGCTGGTGTCGGCTTGTTGGGAACGACTCCGTCACGACGCCGTGTTAACACCTCATCGAAGCATTTTTGTTTCTAAGCGCTATTTTTTAGTTTAATCTTTAAAAATTCATAACTTGACTTGTGTATGTTGGAGGTTTGTCGTTTTGGTCTTGTTTTGTTTAGATAAATATTTCCTATTTTTCTAAACTGGTGTTGTGTCATTTTGTAGTGTTTTCATTAAGTTACTGTGTGTGTTGGTACAAATACTTTACACCTAGCACTCTGAAGGTAAGCCTACTGCTCTGCCAAGCTACCAAGGGGGTAAGCAGGGGTTAGCTGAGGGTGATTCTCTTATACCCTGACTAGAGTGAGGGTCCTTGCTTGAACAGGGGGTAACCTGACTGTCAACCAAAGACCCCGTTTCTAACATTGAACATGTCATGAGTGATGTATCATGTGAGGATACAAGCAGTGCATGCAGAGAATGTGAGCTACAGTTACTTTAGTGCTTCAGTTATAGTTACTTGAGATAACTATAATGGATGGAGTTCAGTAGTTTTGTTAGTTTAAAACATTTTATGTTCACCTAACTATAACATCACTTTAACAATTTGTTTTTTTGCAGTGAATTTCTAAGTTTTTTTAATGTTAAGTAAGATGTAATTGCCATACACAACCAAACCATCACTTTAACCTTTGTTTTTTCAGTGAATTTCTGAGGCTTTTTTAATTGGATGGTATCAATATAAATGTTGTCATTTTTATTAAGGCAGGCCTATTGACTTAAAAAAAGGGTCACAAATCCAAAATAGAAAAGGCAGGCTTATTGGCTTTATCAAGGGGTCAGCGCATCAACATAAACAAAGCAGCTGTATTGGCTTTGTTAATAAATCACCACCATAATTTAGCAATGTCTATAATCCAGTGAGTTCCCAGCTACATGCTTATGATTAATATTAATTACTTTATGAACATATTTTAAATAAAGAGTTTTATTCAAAGCATCCATAAACATGTGTTGAAACTTTGTTTCACACTCTTCATGTACCAAAATGCACCCATAGAACCAACTATAAGAGGTCCCCTCACTTAAGCTGAAGATGATACAGTTGTAGCTGGGAGTGCTATAAAAAAATATGTTAAGCTCTCCTGGGAACATGTATTCAATGACCCAGTAGACTTACTGCCAGTTTATTTAATGTTCTTTAGGAGCTGCTGCACTATATGCAGCACCCCACACCATTTAACAAAAATGCTTGGCTGTGCCTCTGCCTCTTCTAGGAGCACCAGCAGGATCTAAAAATAGAAGCAAAAGGTTCCTGCATCTGCCAGGGCCTACTCCTGAGCTGAAACCCTGCACAGTGGCCAGATGCATGTTTGAAGACAGATTTGGTATTTCTAAACTTTTACAGTGGTGGCAGTGGTAAAATGTTCCTGTGCATCTGCAACAAGTACTTGTATGCTAATAAAGTCTGATTCTTTCAACAAAAAGAAGGTGCAGTAACCTTCAACACTGAGGTATCTATGATAAAAATGTAGACATTCTGGCCCTCATTACAACCCTGGTGGTCTGTGTTAAAGCGTGGTAATACTGCCAACAGGCGGCGGTAAAGAAAATGGGATTTACTGCCATCCAACACCGCCACTTTAACACACTGACTGCCAGGGTGGTAACGGCTGCTGGGCTGGAGACTTCGGTCTCCAACCCAGCAGCCGTCACATTCCCACCCTCGGGATTATGACCCGGCCTACTGCCATGGTTTCTGTGGTTTTTGTACCGCCATGAAAACCATGGTGGTAGGCACTATCAGTGCCAGGGAATCCCTTCCCTGGCAACGATAGGGGGTCTCCTCCACCCCCCACCCCTCCCCAAAGTGCTCCCCCACCAGCTCCTGCCCCCGCACATTTACACACCCACACGCGCACCCATATACACACATGCACACACGCATAACCACCTCCACTCACGCATGCACATATACATACCCACACACCACAACATACACCTACATAGCTTGTTACACACATGCATCGACAGCACTCACAATCACTTATTAACGCATGCATCCAACACGAGTCACACCCGCATGCACGCATCCCAAAACATACACCCCCCCCACATACACACAACACCCCCCTCTGCCCTCTCCGGTCGGAGAACATGACTTACCTGCTTGCAGGGGGTCCTTCGGCTGGCGACAGTCCACTGCGCTGCTGTCAGCAGCAGCATCTGCCAGCAAAACACCACCAGGCCGTATCATTGCTTATGATACGGTCGGCGGTGTTTTGCTGGCGTGGCGGTGCTGCTGTCAGCAGCGCTGCCTTACCACCGTCCGCCGCCATGACCGCCGGCGGTGTTCCGCCAGATTTCTGGCGGAAGACCATCGGCGGTCATAATACGAGTTGCCGGCTGGTAGCCACGGCGGCTGTATGTTGACGGCCGTCACCTTGGCGTATGCGGTCAATACTGCCAATGTTGTAATGAGGGCCTCTTTCTCTTATATAATCAGCTACCTGTGGTGAAAATGTATACGTGCCATCTCTTAGATTATCTGTATTACTGTGGGATGCCTAGGTTGTGGTGTTCAGGATGGTGTTAACGTCGAAGCCTATGTGGTAATATGACCCCAGAGACAAGATTTAAACAGCTTTTTAAAAATACAATCAATAAGAAAGGACTGACTCAAAAAGAGTTTGAGATAAACAATTTAGAGAAAACCATGAAGGCTTATTACAATATTTAAGTGCAATACAAAAATTAGTAAAAATGCAGTGCAGCATTAATCTCATTAAAATACATAAAGGCAATTGCCATAAAGGCTCTCAGTGATTGGAATATTGCAATAATAAGCAAAATCAGGAATATAGACTAAGGGCCTGATTTATATCTTTGCAGTAAACTCCCGATGTTAGTTTTCCATCTGAAAACCTGCCCACCACCTTGACAGTCCGCCTGCTCAATTTAGATGTCAGTGGGACCAGAGGCAAAAGACTGCCGACAGTCTGTCATCACTACCAAAAATCACCGCCCGTGTCGCTTAGGAAAAAGCTGCTGGAGGTGGGACAGCACCTGCTCCAATCACGATGTGCATTCCCGCTGATGCAACTGTAGTGGCGAAAGCTCCAAGCCTGAGTTAGTGGAATGGGAGATGTCAGAAATGGGGTCTTTGGTTGGCAGTCAGGTTACCCCCTGTCCAAGCAAGGACTCCAGTCAGGGTAAGTCACACACAATCCAAATTAGCCTGTGCCCACCCTCTGGT
This sequence comes from Pleurodeles waltl, assembly GCF_031143425.1. NCBI lineage: Eukaryota > Metazoa > Chordata > Amphibia > Caudata > Salamandridae > Pleurodeles > Pleurodeles waltl. The sequence continues at coordinate 1,014,203,693 of NC_090449.1, forward strand.
AGCTTGGCACTGAGCAGTCAGGCTTAACTTAGAAGGCAATGTGTAAAGTATTTGTGCAATAAATCATACAATAACACCATATAGCACCACAAAAATACACCACACAGTGTTTAGAAAAATATATAATATTTATCCGGATAAATGCAGGTCAAAACGATTAAAGATGCAATAACTAAATGTAGAGATATCACTGAAAAGTGATATAAAGGCGGTCATTCCGACCGTGGCGGTCGGCGGTGAAGCGGCGGTAAGACCGCCAACAGGCTGGCGGTCTTTTTTCATGAATTCTGACCATGGCGGGTACCGCCATGGCCAGCCGCCGCTTCACCGTTCCGACCGCCACGGCGGTAACGACCGCAGGGCTGGAGACCTGGGTCTCCAGCCCTGCGGTCGTCATATACTGCCGGCGATATTCCAACCCGCCTGACCCCGGCTTACCGCCATGGATTTCATGCGGTTTGGGACCCCCATGAAATCCATGGCGGAAAGCACTATCAGTGCCAGGGAATCCCTTCCCTGGCACTGATAGGGGTCTCCCCCACCCCCAACCCCCACCCCGACTCCCTCCCCTACCCCCCACCACCCCTGCCACCCCCAAAAGGTTGCAGGACCCCCCTCCCAAACCCGATCCCCAACATATACACACACACATACACACATACACGCACGCATTCATGCACGCACTCATGCACATACACACCCCCCCGCATTCATGCACGCACTCATGCACATACACACACCCCCCCGCATTCATGCACGCACGCACTCATGCACATACACACACACCCCCGCATTCATGCACGCACTCACACGCCCCCTCAACATACACACACGCACACCCCCATGCATGCACACAACTCACAACACCCCCCTAACCCCCTTCCTTAACGGACGATCACCTTACCTGTTCCGGTGATCCTCCGGGAGGGAACGGGACCCATGGGGGCAGCTCCGCCGACACCGCCACGCCAACAGAACACCGCCACAGCAAATCACGTCGTGGGCGGTGTTCTGTTGGCGTGGCGGTGGAGGTGGAGCTACCTCCACTTCCCCGCCTGCCGCCAGTATGGCTGTTGGTGGCTCTTTGTCCGGAAATGGGCGGAGCGCTGCCAACGGTCATAATGGCCCGTGCGGAAGACCGCCAGCACTGGAATGACCACCAAAGTGTCTTAAGTCTTTTTAAAGCAAACAAAGTCACTTTCAAGCACAAAGTACCTGGTTCACGTGAAAAATCTCCGCAAAGAACCGCAGAGGAGGAGATGCGTGGAAACAAAGGGGTGTGCGTCGATTTCTCAGGCCGCACACGGCGATGCGTCATTTAGTTTTCATGCAGGGATGGCTGTGCGTTGATTTCTGGGGCTCGGTCATGGATCCTCTTCGGGTTGCAGGGTTTTCAGATGCCCCAGGGACGATGAGTGGATTTCTTGTGCTGGCAGGACGAAGTCACAGGAGCTGCGTCGATCCAGTGGATGTTGCATTGAATTTTCTCCCACATGGCAGGTGCTGCATTGATTCCTCTCTGGAAGTCGGGCTGCGTTGTTCTGGGTCGGCTGTGCGTCGCTCCAGTGGGCCATGTGTCGAATTTCTGGTCGCTACGCTGGCGCTGCGTCGATCTTCTTGTCACAAAGTCGGGCTGCGTCGTTCCAGTTCGGCGTGCATTGAAATTTTCACAGCGGGGCAGGCTGTGCATCATTTCTGGCAGGCTGTGCATCATTTCTGGCAGGCTGTGCGTCAACTTTCACTGCACAAGGAGTCCTTCTTAAAGAGAGGAAGTCTTTTTGGTCCTGAGACTTAAGGGAACAGGAGGCAAGCTTTATCCAAGCCCTTGGAGAGCACTTCTTCACCAAAGCCAGAGAGCAGCAAGGCAGCAGGGCAACAGCAAGGCAGCAGTCCTTCACAGAAAGCAGTCAGGTGAGTCCTTTGGGCAGCCAGGCAGTTCTTCTTGTCAGGATGCAGGTTCTGGTTACAGGTTTCTTCTCCAGGAAGTGTCTGCGTTGGTAGGGGCAGAGGCCCTGTTTATATACCCAAATGTGCCTTTGAAGTGGGGGAGACTTCAAAGAGTGGCTTAGAAGTGCACCAGGTCCCCTTTCAATTCAATCCTGTCTGCCAGGTTCCCAGTAGGGTGTGGTAGTCCTTTGTGTGAAGGCAGGCCCTCCACCCTCCCAGCCCAGGAAGACCCATTCAAAATGCAGATGTATGCAAGTGAGGCTGAGTATCCTGTGTTTGGGGTGTGTCTGAGTGAATGCACAAGGAGCTGTCAACTAAACCCAGCCAGACGTGGATTGTAAGGCACAGAAAGATTTACGTGCAGAGAAAGGCTCACTTTCTAAAAGTGACATTTCTAAAATAGTAATATTAAATCCCACTTCACCAGTCAGCAGGATTTTATATCACCATTCTGGCCATACTAAATATGACCTTCCTACTCCTTTCAGATCAGCTGCTACCACTCAAACAATGTATGAGGGCAGCCCCAATGCTAGCCTATGAAGGGAGCAGGTCTCACAGCAGTGTAAAAATGAATTTTACACTACCAGGACATGTAAACTACATAAGTACATGTCCTGCCTTTTGCCTACACAGCACCCTGCCCTATGGGTTACCTTGGGCATACCTCAGGGGTGTCTTATATGTAGAAAAAGGAGAGGTTTAGGCTTGGCAAGTACTTTTAAATGCCAAGTCGAAATGGCAGTGAAACTGCACACACAGGCCTTGCAATCGCAGGCCTGAGACAAGGTTAAGGAGCTACTTGAGTGGGTGGCACAATCAGTACTGCACGCCCACTAGTAGCATTTAATCTACAGGCCCTGGGCACACATAGTGCACTCTACTAGGGACTTATAAGTAAATTAAATAGTCTAATTGGGTAAGATCCAATGTTACCATGTTTAAAGGAAGAGAGCATATGCACTTTGGCACTGGTTAGCAGTGATAAAGTGCACAGAGTCTAAAATCCAGCAAAAACAGTATCTATAAAGTGCAGGGAGGCAGGCAAAAAGTTAGGGGTGACTACCTTAAGGCTGTCAGGTCTATCAGGAGGAATATAAGCATAAAACATACCTTTTTTCCAATCTTCCCATTTCCTGGACCCATGAATCTGATCGTTCCAGTGCTACCTTTGCTGCTGCTACTGGACCAAGTCGAAAACCAACCCCATTGTCGCTGGAACAGAAAGTAAGTCACAGTATACCCGTCATTCTTAGAATTCTTGCTGTACAGTAGCACTGGACTCTGGCTTGTTTAGCAAAGGATTGCAAACAACAGTAAGTGACATGCAATGCATATGTCTGTAGTGTCGTACTTAGAAAAATGTTTAAAAACACACCTTGAGATATCACTAGTACCCACCAATCTGGCACTAACTGCCTTCATGGCAATGGACACCTGTTCCACAAGTCACAGTAATCCCAAATAAAAATGTGTCCATACAGGTGTGTGCAGTAACGTCTACTAAACTAACATATCTAATACTTTATAGTATGCCCAATAGGAACTCATCAATTCCATGATACTGTAGCAATTACAATACAAAATGGTACAAGGGGGGTATATACAGAATGTCCAACCGATCCTCCCCCTAAAGTGCAAACATGTCAGAGATCCACAAAGGTGACATGTCCCCTTGGTGTCTGCAATGTTTGATCAGGAGATGATGCTTAACCCCAAAGTGTTGGGTTCTCTGTGTAATGCATATATGCATATTATTGACACAGCATGTCAAAATAAACACACATACATTCTCTAGTCACAATATCAGCAAGACATATAATTTTGGTGTAAGTGTCCAGTAATATGATGAATGCTTGCACCAACATTAAGATGTCCATCACTAATGTACATCATTAATGTAAAAATCTAATTAAAATATACAACCTGTGTTTGTCACTGTCACAAATGAAAGTAAGTGCATGACACACACATAGGTAGAAATATCATTATCAGAAAACAATTAGTAACAATGCAAAAATAAGCCAGGACAAAGGTATTCTCAAAATAACATTTTCTTTATAAATGAGATAACTCTCTCATAACTGATGGGCACAAATGTGTGCCCAGAACAAGAAAAGGCTCCAGACCTTTAGTCCTGATCATGAGTTGCATAACTGTCATAATAAACCTCCTGTGGAAGGGGCATCTGTGGGTCAGAGAGCAGGCACCTCAATGATCTTGGGTTAGGGAGGGGTGGTTTTGGGTGTGGAATGGGTAGTTTGAGGTTTGGGAGGGGTGGTTTTGGATTTGGAAGGGATGGAGTGTGATTTGGAAGGGGTGGTTTGTGATTTGGAAGGGGTGGTTTGGGATTTGGAAGAGGTGGTTTGGGATTTGGAAGGGGCTGGGTTGGCATTTGGAAGGGGTGGGTTGATATTTTGGAAGGGTTGGGTTCAGATATGGATGGGGTGGTCAGGGATGAGGATTGGATCAGGGACAGGGCAAGCATAATGTCCCCTTGCGGAAAAAGGTAGGGTGACGGGAAGGGAGTTTAGGTTGGAAGGTAGAGGGAGTGGCTGTTGAAGGTGTGGGTGCCTGAGGGTCTGGTGTAAGTGGTGTATATTTTTCTTTGTGCTTTTAACTGGCTGTCAGTTGGGTGGGTGAGTGTGGGCATTTGTGTTCAATAAGTATGTGTGTGGATGCATCTGTTGTGGAAGTGGTGTGTGTTGTGTCTGTGGGTGTGCTGGTGCGTGTGTGTGTCATGGTGGGTGTGCTGGTGGTGTCTGTGGGTGTTAGTGCAGTGGTGGGTGTGGTGTCTGCGGGTATGTTGGTGGTGTGTGCGGATGTCTGTGTCATGGTGGGTGTGGCGTCTGCAGGTGTGCTGCTGGTGAGTGTGGATGTCTGTGTCGTGCTGGGTGTGGGGTCTGCAGGTGTGCTGATGGTGGATGGGTGTGTTTGTGTCATGGGGGTGTGGTGCCTGTGGGCATACTTGTGGTTGTGGTGGTGGGGTGTGTGGTGTCTGTATTTGTTTGTCTGAGTTTCTTGGTATGTCAGTGTGAGAATGTGGTAATACGTTGGTGTATGCAAAGGTGTATTTGTACTTAGGATAGGTCTGGGTAGATACCAGCAGTGGTTTCACCAGTGCCTTAATGAGCCCATGATGTTCGGAGGCAGAGCGTGATATTAATGCTTAGCCTTCTTTAAGTGCACTCGTTTTTCAGACTTGATGCACGGAAAGATACAGCTATCTTCCTGTGGTCAACTGAAGTGGACATGAAGAGAACCCAAGGCTTGATTTGGAGTGTTCTGGTTCCTCAAGACCACATCACTGGGGAGAATGACAGTTGTTACATTGCATTACTTTACTTCTTTGCTTTTTCTTTGTTTCTTACCACAAATTCATTTACATCATGATTTATTTATTCCTATGTACGGTACTTTTAAATTGCATGTCTTTGCACAAAGGTATGTATTTTTTAAATTGCATTATTATAAAAGTATTTTGTTACATATAGTTGTAAATAAAAACAAAAACTTTGAACATCAGATGTAAATTTGCATCAAAATATATTTCTCCCTTTTTTTGCAATGATGAATGATGCTCTACCTGTGTCTACAATGATGGAGAATATATTTCCCACTGCTTAACAACATCGTATTTTATATCGCAGGATACCTGTCCAGGTGAACGTTTGCGCTCTAATAAGTGTCTGCTACTAATTACTTACTAGAGGAATTTTGGATGGAGAAAGGGTGGGATTCTGGGCACGAGGTTGGGATGGGTGGGAGACTGGGCTCAATCAGGATTCCAGACAGTGGAATGACCTCTGTAGGCCACATAGGACACCATGAATGCCATCCAGGTATGCAGCATCTGGGTATTCTGGCCGGCCAGCCCCTGGATGGTATTCATTAGTGCGGTTTAGCCTACAGCAATAGTCCTTAAAAGATCTACAGCCTCCTGATTGAGCGCAGCCTAGGTCACCGAGCAGAGGACAGGTACCTGCAACGAAGGAGGCACCACCCTTATCTTAGCCAATCTTAAAAGCTTTAATTCGGCACTGTTACTACAGGCCATGAAAGCACATAAAATAGATTTACACAATTAATATAAGACACCATCAACATCATTGAGGAATTCAATTTCCAGCTATCATTTAAAGTCCACACCCACTCAATCATGATCAGACATGAAGTGCTATACATATGTATGATTTGCAAAATTATATCGTAAAAAAAATAACATTAAAATTCACAGTCAGCATTTAGCACAATGCAAATGGCCCATAAAACCCAAATATTGGGATATGATGACCTATGCCAGTACCATTACCTCATTATTTTCCTCACATAAAGTGCATTATAAATATATGATGTTACGTAAAAACGGGTAATTGGTGATTTCAACGAAAACAACATACGCATGGAACCTTTACAATTTCTAATATTTCAAAATAACATAAAGTGCAATATACTTTGCCCAGAAATTCCAACACATGGGCATGAAGTATGCTGCAACTTCATTTGCTTCAAAGTAGGTAGTGCTACGAGATAATGTACAATGCCCAGCCTTAACCTAGTCAATGCACAATGTTGCTGGACATTAGTAACCCTTAAATGAAAAAATCATAGAAACATATTTTGCCACAGTTTGCTTTTTCTCATCAGGTATAGCTCTTTCCCTTACCCCTTTCTCTAGCATTGTGGCTTTAATTGCATATTTCCCGCGTGAAAGTATCTCATCTGGTTTTTGGACTCCCGAAAAGCCAAAGGCCAACCTAAGGGTCTTATTAACATTTGATAGCCGAGGTATTTTCAGAGGAGAGTCCAGACTTAAACAATCCTGGATTATGGCCTTCGTGAGCTTATTCTCCTGTTTCGTCCATACTGAGCGCCACAAGGCCATTGGTCTAAATGACAAAATGACTTCCAGGTAATGTAAACCAGCTTCCCAATGGAGAAAAGAGGTTGCAGATGAATTAGGGTAGCGTAGCAAACACCTTAAAAACAGGTTTTCTTCTAACTGTAAGGGTTTACCAGATAGTATCCCCCACATAGGTCGCTACAGACAGGACCTTAGATTTATAAATAGTCAACATTTCATGAATAGGACGACTTCCCAAGTTTCTTGCAAATCTAAACACTCCTTCACTAGCTCGTTTCATTTTTAGCCTAGTGTTGTCAATATGCTCAGCCCATGAACCCCTGCTGGTAAAAAGTACCCCCAAATAGCAGAAGGTCTTCACCTTCGCTATTATAGTACCTTCAAGATAAAAATATTTAATCTTATTTGGGGTCTTTCCACAAATCATAATAATGGCCTTATTTATTTTAAGCTTTACTGAGGCCATATAGTCCCAAAGAGATCCAACATTCTCCGAAGGCCCACAGCAGTTCTAGTCATTAGGAAAATGCCATCGGTACAAAGGAGTGCAGGGGCTCAACGTCCGGCAACTATTGGGGCATCAAACCGATGAGAACAAAGTAGACTATCAATTCCGTTTATATACAAGGAAAACAAAAATGGAGCCAGCACACACTCCTGTCGTATACCCCTCTTGATTTCAAATGGTGATATCAGTTCACCATTGGGGCCGTATAGAAACTTGGTTGAAAGATTCTCATATAACTGTGTCAAAAGATTGACAATACCTGCCGGTTCCCCATAAGATGTCAATATCAGCCAGAGGATATTATGGCCGACTAGATCTAAAGCACTGGATAAATCGGCAAAGATACAGTGTTCTAGGGAATGCTTTGGTATATTTGCCTATCGAAAAATTTCCACATTCAAGCATTGATCCTCCATTCCCAGACCCTTTCTGAACCCATATTGGGCATCGGTTAGGATGGAAGTCTCGGATGTCCACTCCTCCAATCTTCTGGGAAGAACCTACCCAATACCTTGGCCAAGGAGTCCAGAAGGGCTATGGGACGGTAACATTTTGGGTCAGCCCTGTTACCTTTTTAGGGTTGAGCGCGCGCAAGCGCTCTGGACCATGTTGTAATCTCTATGTGGGCTTCTAACCCCACCCATGTCACGCCCTTCACTTCATAAGTTCGTGGGCTTGCTTTTTAAAAATCGATTGATTCCATTTGTGAAAGGTATGCATACGTCATGCCTTTTCTGGTGTCCAGCCCTCCTTGAGCGCACCGGTAAACTACTGAAAACATATGGGGAACTGTGTTTTCAGATGGTTTCTGGACTACTTTATCTTTTCACTTCTTGCGCAGCGCAATCTCGCTATGCAGAAGTCGACCACTTTGCATGACATCAACCCTGTTACATGGATAATTACACTTTTGCCGGCAACATGAATAATTGCACTTTTGCTGCTAAGTTTCACTGCAAGCGAACTTCTGTTTCCTTTTCTGTGTCTCCTTCACACTCATGGCGACCTTTCGGCTCACATATGTGAAACTGTTTTACTTTTCATTATTAGTTTATGTGGCAAGAAAAGTCTGGTTAGGAGTTTACAATGCAAATAGCTGTAACGCGCGCAAACGTGAGACCCGTTGCATTGCAAATGCTTGTTTGAAAAAAGGAACTATGATAGACTTTGACCTGGATGCTGGAAAAAGGCCTTTTGAGGCTGCATTAAAAACATGGGAGAGAATGGGAGCCCACAGATCTATCATAGATGTAAAAGGGTCACAAAGGACCCCATCTGGTCCTGGGGCCTTCACTCTTGCACTCAGACTTACTGCATCTTGAACCTCCTTCAATGTAAAATCCAAGTGTATAGGATCTACAGAGCTGGTACTTACTACTCCCATTGATTGTGAAGCAGGATTAGGGGTTATCAATTGTCCTCTTTTAGGAGGCAGCTACTGCCAACTGAGGGGAGGCAGGAAGGAGGGTGGAGGTTGGAATGTGGGTGTTGGTCAACGATGCAGATGTAACAGTTGCTCCTGCCTCTGCCACCACTAGGGACTGGTCTTCATTGGAGACCTCAAAAGAAGATATGGAGCCACTCCAGGCCTCCGTGCCAGTCCCCTCATCCTGTATGCCACTGGGTCCATCGGTGTCTGTGATGTCCACACACGAGCCACAGTGGCCAGCTTCCTACCGACCGATGTGACCGCTGTCATCTTCGCCTTCCCCAGACAATGCAGAAAAGACAGATGCAACACTTTGAGGGTATCTGTGCAAATACGATTGAACATGAACTTTGATCACACAACATTTGCTCGAAGTCTAGAAATTCCCCATGCTAGCTCCTATATCATATATGCCTTTGTTCCCTATCCACTTGTAGTTCCCTCCATGACAAAGAGCTTCAACAGCATGAGTATACACACAGGCTTTGAGACTTTTCAAAACCACTGCAGTACAGAGATAAAATATATTCACATTTCAAAAAGAGCCATGTGTTGAGCCGGAAATCGACTTCTTAAGATGGGATACTACATCTATGTGATGTAACGTTCCATCAGCAAATATCCCTTTAAGTATCACATTTCTCTACATCATTGATTTCTCATCTGGACAGAACTAAGGACACCAAAATGTTGTTTGGGGGACGTGTAACTCTCCCATCAATGTGGACACATTTCTGTCTGTTGGAATCAATACAGTTTGGCATATAAATTCACATTATTTGATACAGACAAACAGAGCCAAGCAAGGCAGTGTATTGGCAGCCAAGCTGTTCAGCATGATGTTTTTTGTATGTGCTTTCAGATGCCTTCTGCGATGACGAAGAAACCAGCACCAAGATCAGATATAGGACTGATGGCAGGCTCTTCAACCTGCAGAGGCTACAGGACTCTGCGCAATTTCCAGTTCACAGATGACTGCACACTAAGCGCTGCCACAGAGGCCCAGATGCAGCAGAGCACGACCTGCAGAAAGTTTGGCCTCACAATCAGTACCAAGAAGACTGAGGTCTTGCATCAGCCCGCACTGCAGAAGACTTATAAAGAACCAACTATCACCGCTGAAGGAGAAATCCTGAAGGCTGTTGACAAGTTTACATACCTAAGCAGCACACTCTCCAGATCTGTGAACATTGACAATGAGGTAGACGCATGCATCGCAAAGGCAAGCTCTGCATTTGGACGGTTGCAGGAGTTAGTGTGGGGGTGAGAGGTGTCAAACTATTCACAAAGCTGAAGATGTATAAAGCAGTCACACTGCCCGCACCACTGTATACCTGTGAGACATGGACTGTGTATGAACGCCATGCTAAAAAGCTGAATCGCTTCAACATGAACTGCTTAGGAAAGGCTGCTGAAAATTACCTGGCAGGACAAAGTTCCAGACACAGATGTCCTCCCTCAAGCTGGGCTGCCAAGTATCTACACCCTGCTGAGGAGAACCCAAGTCAGGTGGGCAGGCCACCTTGTACGTATGAAAGACATACGTCTCCCCAAGAGACTGTTCTATTGTGAACTGGCGGAAGGCAAACGCACACAAGGTGGGCAGGAAAAGCACTTCAAGAACACGCTGAAAGTATCTCTGAAGAGCTTTGACTTTGACCCAGACTCCTAGGAAATCCTAGTGCAAGACTGCCCCGCCTGGCGAACCTGTATCAACAAAGACGCTACCTGCTATGAGCAGAGCAGGATTGCAGAGGCACAGAAGAAGCGTGAGCTGCGCAAATTCATAGCCAACTCTTTGCCAACCAACCCAGCAGACCACTTGTGCCCGACTTGCTGCAGAGCTTTCCAAGCCGGCATTGGACTGATCAGCCACAGCAGAACACATCGTACCCAGTCAACCTACTCAACGTGATGTCCTTGGTCATCGTCGACAACGACGGACGAACGTACATTTGATACAGACTGGCTTCCATGCACATTTCTGAAGGACTAAGGCTTCATGCCAACCTGCTACTGTTCACATGAACTGGCTAAAACTTTGTTGTAAAAACAGGTTTCAAACATGTTCCAGAAATGAATTATGCCACTGTTCACATGTTTCTAGTCCTTTTGAGGCAGATACTCATCATCATTTTGTCATAGCACCAACTTACCAATGCCGAGTCTAATACATCAACTGCATCATAAGTGCACAGTTTGCCATGTCACCAGTAATAGGGCCTACATTACCTACTCACATTTTTTATGGAGCATCCCACCTGACCCAATTATAAAATGGAGTATGTTTGGTCCAACTGTCCCTCATGACATACAGAAAATACAGGTACCCCTTTGTTTGCATGCAGACATGTGTCTGCTCAAAAAAGTACTTGGCTTGTGATGTGGAATCTAGTGGCAACCTTGAGTACAAAGCAATACACCAGACACATTATCGGACACCGTCTGATTAACTTACACCTCCAGAAATCTTCATGTGCGTTGAATGTGTGTAAACCGTCATATTGATGCCATACAACATTGCTGGAAATTACAAAAGGTTAAACATCAAAAATGGCTGCAGACAATAACTTACCCCCTGGACGCTGTTGTTGGGCTCTCAACTGCCTATCAGTCTCCGGATAGGCCACTGCAAGGATGCAGACCATTAGTAGAGCCAGGGTGCAGTGCACCCACTTGGATCGTTGAGATGACTGGCCAAGCTGGCCTTCTTTCTGACTTACGGGTCCAGCATCGGAGGTCCTCCCACTTCGTCCGGAAATGCAGGCTGTGCCACTTATGGACCCACAAGGTCCACACCTTCTTAGTGATGGCCTTCTAGATTTCCTGCTTTTGATGTCTGTATGAATGACAGAATAGAACAAGAAAATAAGTTTTGAGTGATTTTGTTTGTCTGTAGTGCTGTTACACAACTTGTTTGCATCGCTCACATGCATTCACAAAACATTAGCTTTATCGTTTTCCGAAACATTTACAGGTTCCCATGAAAAACTGATTTGCAGTGATCTGTTAGGAACCCTCAATACTTTCTACCTCCTCCTGTTACCAATTCAGACCACAAACACCATCTAGGCCAGGGCTATGAAACCTTTCCTGCTGTGAGACCCAATCCTGATTACTCACAACCATTGTGAGCTACTAAAGGCTAAACATCCTGTATAATCTTTGCATATAATCCCATGTAAAGCTACCTTGGCTTCATGCCTAAACTCCTAAGAGTCAAAAACCCTGGTTTGCATCACATACAGTGACTAAGAGCAGTATGGACGGGCAGCCATGTGTCGGTGGGAGCATGGGTTTGGGGGATGTATGAACAAGTGTGTGTGTAGGAATGGGCATACCTGTGTGGATGATTGAGAGCTTGTGTCATTTGAACTGGCAGCAAAGGAAATAACTTTCCGCATATGTGGCACCATCACATGTTTAAACCATACTGAGCATCCTATTCTACAATATGAGCTGTAATCCCACTTGTCAGGACAGTTTCAGAAAACTTCATAACTTTACAAAATCTTCTTGCACTTAAAATGGATATAATTTTGACATGGGCTGTATGTTTTCAATTATACTACTGGTGTACTGTCTACTGGCCACTGGTAGTAAGGGGCCTGCAGATTGTCTGATCAAATCTGGAATTGTGGGTTACCTGGACAGGTATTTCAGGTTCTCCTTTCACATTTGCGTGTACACACATTTCTAACATTGGCAAACAGCATTCTGTCCTGAGCTAAATCATTCAGTTCACTACACTCCAATCATAACACTTCACCTATGAACAAAAATGGACAGATTAACCTGTGGACAAAAAAAGGAACCAGTTACTTAAACATTTCCCAATCAGACATGTACCTGTTCCTCTGGGTTCCCATATGTTAGAAATGGGGTTTTTGGTTGACAGTCAGGTTACCCCCCTGTCCAAGCAAGGACCCTCACTCTAGTCAGGGTAAGTCATACACAATCCATATTATCCTGTGCCCACCCTCTGGTAGCTTGGCACTGAGCAGTCAGGCTTAACTTAGAAGGCAATGTGTAAAGTATTTGTGCAATAAATCATACAATAACACAATATAGCACCACAAAAATACACCACACAGTGTTTAGAAAAATATATAATATTTATCTGGATAAATGCAGGTCAAAACGATTAAAGATGAAATAAGCAAATGTAGGGATATCACTGAAAAGTGATATAAAGTGTCTTAGAATTAAGATATTACTGTAAAAGCAATAAGAAGTGTCTTAAGTTCTCCTAGAAACAACAAGTGTCTTTTGCAGGGCAAAGTACCTGGTTTGCGTTGAAAAATCCTCGCAAGGGACCGCAGAGGAGGAGGTGTGTGGAAAACTGTAGGTGTGCGTCAGTTTCGCCCCTTTGCACACAGACTTGCGTCATTATTTTCCACGCAGGGAAGACATTGCGTCGATTTCCGGCGCGCGGACTTGGATCCTCTTCGGGTTGCAGGTTTTTCGGACGCCATGGGGACGATGCGTGGAATCCTGGGCTTGCAGAGTGAGGTCAAAGGTACTACGTCGATTCTGGTGGGCGATGCGTGGAATTTTCTCCCGCACGGCAGGCGCTGCGTCGATTCATCTCAGGAAGTCGTTCTGAGTCGGCTTGCGTCAATCCAGTAGGGCCGTGCGTCGAAGTTCCGGTCGTGTCGCTGGCACTGCGTCGATCTTCTGTCGCGAAGTCGGGCTGCGTTTTTCCGGTCTTGGCGTGCAGTGAATTTTTCACTGTGAGCAGGCTGTGTGTCGTTTTTGGCAGGTGGTGCGTCGAATTTTCACCGCATGGCGATTTCAGCTGCAGGAGAGAAGTCTTTTTGGTCCTGAGACTTCAGGGAACAGGAGGCAAGCTCTATTCAAGCCCTTGGAGAGCACTTCTGGAGCACAGCAAGACAGCAGGGCAACAGCAAGGCAGCAGTCCTTCTCAGAAAGCAGTCAGGTGAGTCCTTTGGGCAGCCAGGCAGTTCTTCTTGGCAGGATGCAGGTTCTGGTTCAGGTTTCTTCTCCAGGAAGTGTCTGAGTTGGTAGTGCAGAGGCCCTGTTTTTATACCCAAATGTGCCTTTGAAGTGGGGGAGACTTCAAAGAGTGGCTTAAAAGTGAACCAAGTCCCCTTTCAGTTCAATCCTGTCTGCCAGGGTCCCAGTAGGGGGTGTGGCAGTCCTTTGTGTGAGAGCAGGCCGTCCACCCTCCCAGCCCAGGAAGACCCATTCAAAATGCATATGTATGCAAGTGAGGCTGAGTATCCTGTGTTTGGGGTGTGTTTGAGGGAATGCACAAGGAGCTGTCACCCAGCCAGACGTGGATTGTAAGGCACAGAAAGATTTAAGTGCAGAGAAATGCTCACTTTCTAAAAGTGGCATTTCTAAAATAGTAATATTAAATCCAACTTCACCAGTCGGCAGGATTTTGTATCACCATTCTGGCCATACTAAATATGACCTTCCTACTCCTTTCAGATCAGCAGCTACCACTCAAAAAAGCATATGAGAGAACGTATGCACTTTAGCACTGATTAGCAGTGGTAAAGTGCGCAGAGTCTAAAAACCAGCAAAAACAGTATCTCAAAAGTGGAGGGAGGCAGGCAAAACGTTAGGGGTGACCACCCTAAGGCTGTCAGGTCTAACACCATATAGCTGGCTATATTGGTAAAGGACCTCCCTGGCTCCTCTATGCTGAAGGAAGGGGCCCTGTCACCTGCTTTTCTTAGCATTCTGGCTCCCAGAGGTCAGTAACAGCAGCAAAAAATGAGGAGATCTTATTGACAGTTGTGTTAGGAGGCAAGTGAACTTTTTTCAAGATGTGGCATGCAAGTACATGGCGGATGCGATCCGTTACGGAGATTGACATGGCCAATGGCTTTTGTGTGTAGCCATCACACACGTTAGCCTATAGCAGGAGTATTCCACCTATCACACGGTCAATGTCCGCTGACACCTATCAGCGAGCCAACGTCCTGACGGCAAGGTCAGGCATCTGCTATTTTAAGGTGTAAAGCTGTGTATATTTTAAATTGTTAGTGCATCACCAGCACTCAAAATGGAGACGAGTGCCTATCCAATGCCAGTTATAAACTACACTGTTTTTGGCAAGATATGACACTGTGACTCTGTTTGACATCAATAGTGCCACGGGGGAAGTAATACCTCTGTTTATGGTATTTAAAAATATGTATATATTATGTGCAAATAATAAATGTAGTATTTGCACAGAAAAAATTACATGTAAAAATGTGATTTTTGAATTGGAAAATAATTGGACAACATTGTATCTACAAATATGACACAATGGGATTCCTAATGTTACCAAGACACCATTAGATGTGTGTTGATTATCAAAGCAGCCCTGCCAAGTTTCCCAGGTCCATGAATGATGTACTGCTCCATTCCAGATTTTTTTCTTTGAATTCTGGGACTTGTAATTTTTCCATTATAAGACATGACTACAACTCCCAGAATGCTAAGAAACGAATCTTGAGTGAAGCTGCACATCATGCATGGACCAGGGAAACTTGGCAGATAATTCAAAATATGGTGTTACCATTTAAGCCTATATTTAATTTTCCATACATGCAGATATCTGAACCCAGCCACGGGTAGGAGACGTTGGCCTTAGGTCTTCAGGCCATATCCAGACCTTGCCACCATGGTGGAAAGGGATGTTATGAAGAGGTTTCTGTTGAATAGGCAAACTATCCTGGATTTGTCTCAGCAGCTGGTGTCTGATCTCCTGCCTCACAATAGGAATACAACATCAGTAACACTAATAGTGAAACTCAAGGCAGTACTTTATTTTGTGGCCATGGCTCTTTTCAATATACTGTGGCAGTACCTGGAGGAACGTGCCAACCAACTTTCAGTGGTGTGCTACAGAAGGTCCTCTCATTAATGCTGAGACACATCAACAGCTACTTCCAGTTCCCATAACAGCAGGATTTGGCCACTGTGAAGTGAGAATGTTATGCTTTTGGTGGCCTATCACCTGAAGTTGCAGCAATAGAGGAAATGCATATTGCCTGGGTGCCACCACACGCAAGGGAACAGGTCTACCACAATCAGAAGAACTTCCATTCCATCAATATGAAAGTTGTCTGCTTACCAGATTTATACATCTCAACTGTGTGTGCCCGCTTTCCTTGGTCAACACATACTTTATTTCTATGTCATTGACCACTTCTTCACCTGAGTGTGAGTGTACCTTTACATATTGTAACCACCAATGCCAGAACAACTTGTGACAAAGTGAATGTTTCATTCTGCGGTGGTAATTTGGAAGGGATTGGTCCGTTCAGGAAAGTCTAAGGCAATCATGTTTGTGGATCAGAGTTTTCCTACATTGACTACTGTGGTTATTGACATAGATCAGCTTTACTTGTGCTAAGTATATGTGTCCTCTTAACTTATCGTTTGAGTCAGATTGTATATGTGAAATAATTAATTTCCCTTTGCTATTCTGTTCCAGGGTCCTTCACCAGGTCATCTTCATTTGGCCATTTCAGAGTTGTGATATTTGCGGTGACATGTTGCTTTCGGAAAGTACAATGTGAACATGTGTTGATCATGGGTCAGACACCCACTTGGAATGGACAGATCTTGCATAGAGACAACTTGCACAGTGATTGAATGGAAGTTCTTGAGATTGTATCAGACCTGTTTTCTGTGTGATGTTGCTATCAAAGCAATATGTGCCATTTCATTTGCTCAAAACACATGTGTATGCCAAGCCATACCATACAGGTCTTCCTTCGCATTGGCTAAATCTTCAATTTGTGTTCACTTTAGGTAGCTGTTGATGTGTCTCCTCATAGCTGATAGAACTTTGTTTTAGCACATCACTGAATGGTGGTTGTGACAGTGCACTAATCCAGCCACAGTGTCCCATAATGGTCATGTGGCCTCAAATTGTGTTACTGCATTGATGTAGACTATTGGTGTTATTGCTGTAGGATACCTATTGTGAGGGCAAGATGTATGGCTCCAGCTGAGCTCATGCAAAGGTTTGAGTACCATTCATCAATGATAGTTTGCTTATTTAATGTGATATTGTGTAATATTCCCTTTCTTCCATGGTGTCAAGATCGTAGAATGTCCACCTCTAAATTGCAAAGACTGTTAAGGTTATGCATGGTTTGTCTTCAGGATGTGGGATCTGCAAGAACCTCTCCTCTAACGGAAAGAGTTGTAAGGGGGGCTGGGAGAATCACCACCAGTCATCTGGGCCTCTAGGTGATGCTTGGAGGCCAGGGAATGCACTCTCCCTCGCAGGTCGTTCCACCTCTTCGTAATCGCCTCCTGTCTGCGCAAGTTGTTAGCTACAGTTTTTGCTCTGGTAACTATTCTGGCCCACATTTGCCTTTTCTGAGAAATTGATGTATTTTGTACTTGCACTCCAAACAACTGTGGCTCTACTCTAATGATTTCATCCACCAAGACAACTCTCCCTATGTGAAACATGGATTTCTCCTCCATGTCATTGTCATTATTTTAGGAAAGAACTAGTGCCCAAAAAGATGTGTGATGCTCAAAAAAGTAATAGTAACAAAAAACACTGAGGAAGAGAAACATGGGGAAAAACATGTCTCCTGAGTGGCATTTTCAGCAGCAAAATGGTGTTCTGCAGTAGAATGACAAAGGATTATGGTCTGAAATGGAATGTTTGATAGTGTGTTTTGCAGGTGTTCTCAGTTATCCAATATACAAAAGGGTCTGGGCTACTAGTATTCAACCAGTATCGACAGCCATAATACTCTCTTGACTGAGTTCCACAACGGACTTCCGTCATCATGGGACCACCGCTGGTACAGCACCAGCATGACTGTATTATCTAAATAGGCTCAGCAGAATCTCACCGCCAAGATGGCGACGGAGCGCTACTTGTCAGCATTGGAGTCCGCCGTGTCGGCTGCGGGATGCAGCTGGCACGTCAGAGTACACTCCGTCAGTGCTGGTGCGGGCTTACCCGGAATACCGTCAACTTGACGGCCTTTTCGGGTCTACCATCGACACAGTTTGGCAGTAAGACTATCAAGTTCTAAATCAAGCCCTAAGTCTCAAATGTGCAGTAAATCAATAGAAAATCGGGCAGCATCCCTAGAGGTTTGCGAAAGAGCCTAACCCCCCCAAAGTCAAGGGTTTATATTGCCATTTTCAGTATAGAAAATCACAAAAACTGCAAAGTTAGCATGATGTAGGCATTTTTACAATAAATCATATTTCATATTTTTTAAATGTGAAAAAGACCTACCGTCTTAGCACTAACCCACTAAATAAATATTGATTCGCTCCTTGGAACCATCTAGAGATGTCAGAACAAAGTAACAGAAAACAATGATAAATGATTGCAATACGGTGTGCTAGTAGGAAGCGCTTTGGAAAGTAGCAAAAGGCTTCCTCCAGGGGTTTCTTCAAAAACAATGTCATACAAAATAAACAGTGTATATGTTGTTGAATGTGTTGTTGAGCAAGAAATATAGTCACAGAAAGTGCATCATGGTGCGGCAGCCATTTTAACAAAGATGGAGACGAGGTCTAACTCAAACCTAATTAGCCTAAGCCAGAAACACACACCAAAACACATCAAAATGATTTACTTTCAGCAGTGCTTAATTTGTAAATAAAAACGTGCCGGTGCTCAAAACCTTCCTCTTAAACACGCGGCTGCTGCAATTAAATGTGCGAACAGAGAGTACTGAGGCAGCGTAATCCAGGGAGTACTGAGGCAGCGTAATCCAGTGAGTACTGAGGCAGCGTGATCCAGGGAGTACTGAGGCAGCGTGATCCTAAAGTCATCTCGGGCCTCTTCAATCCATTTAAAACCCCTCCCTGTCCCTTCAACTCACTCTTGCAGCTTTCTGCTTTCTCCCATTGTGAAGCTTTTCCGCGTTTCTCTTACTCCATCTTTCCCAAATGTGTCTTTAGCACGCTGTAAATGCTTGAGGCAGAAGACTAAGGGCCGGCCCTCAAAAATAAGTGCCGGTGCTTAGCACCGGTTACAACAAGCACAAATTAAGCAATGACTTTCAGTTACAACAGCTCATGTTAATATCCATATGTAAATTCAAAAGCAAGAGCACTAGTATTAGCTGACAATGTCACCACTCAAACGGTTGCAGCAGCACATGTCCAGTCAGCAGGTCTTCATGGTGCCAATCCCCATAACATATGCTGAAGCTTGTATCCCTGGGGCTTTAAATGGCCGGTTCTATGGAGAGGAGCGTCATATTCCCCCAGACAAAGCCCTGCGTCAATATTTATGGGAGAGTGCGGCGTGGGGGGAGTTCCTTCACCCCTAACTTTCATTAGAATGTGCTGATCCGTTGCTGCTGCCGCCTTACGTGCAAGGGTTAGCAGAGTGGCTTTTAAAGTTGCATGACAGACCGGGCTGCTGATGTGACAGAACATGACACGAATCCCCGATGACACATGAAAGTTTCAGCCATGAATTACCGAAGCGCAGATAATCAAAGACAGGCACGGTGGTACCCGCTACACGGTACAGACGAGTGGGTGGTGCTTGCAGCCCGCGCGGCACGGAGCACGCGCACCCTACGCTCAGTTTGGCGCTGTTTTGTGTTGTAAAAGGATTTTTTGCACAGCAAGGAGCACAGACTGAAACGTTGAGGCAATCAATCCTGAAAACAGGTGTTTGTAAAATGGAGGAGTGACGGACATCAGACCTTTTCTTCTCGGGGTTCGTTAGCTAATTGAGAGGACCGAGTTTGGGAAGTAAGCAGGAACTTTGTCCTGATAAGTGTGTTAGAGTTGTTTAAGGATTATAACCCATGGCTAAGGGATGCCATGCTTGTTGTCCTGGGATTTCCTTTTAGAATCTATAGTAATCTATGGTTTTCATCCAATTGATTCAGTTAAACGAAGCAGGTCCTTAAGTGGAATGAGAAAAGTGGGGGGGTCTCTAAAAGGAGTGTAGCTTATATACTGGCACTACTTGAACACCTAAACTAAATTTCTGTGGTTCCCACAGCGTGCTACAGACTGGTTCTTTGGTTCCTGTCTTAGCTTTCCATGATTGCATCCAAATATATAACAACTGAGGTACACCTAAAACCACCTATAGCTTTTGGTGTTGTTAATGGTGTCTCCTTTGGTGCCCCCAGCCCCTTCAATGCCCAATGAAGACGTTGCATCCCTCCATGCACTGGAAACCGTCCCCCTTGTTGTTTCGAGCCACCCCCCTGCAATCAATCCCCTGCAACCGATGATCATGTGAGCACCTATTCTCAACAAATGGAATATTCCCCCTGCCAGCTTCAGCATCACCACACATCACTCTCCATGACCGCCACTCGAATGACACTCCCTCTATGTGAGTGTTTTGGCATACAGCAAACTAAATGTACTGGGGCGTGATCAATGTAAACAGAATGAAACACACAAGCAAAACTTACTGGTTCTTGTATATAACCCAGGTCCATCTGTAGAAAAAGTAGGAATTGCAATTTCCTAATTGCGATTTTATTGAATCAAAATCAGATATTCACAATTCCTAATGTAAGAAAACTTACAATCTTCAGATAGTGATTCCTAAAGAAGTTCGCACATAGACCTGCCTTGTGAATATATGTGAGGTAGGTCGCAATTTGCAACCAATTAGTAATTGCAGCCATCACAGGGATGGTGGCCTGCTGGAGCATTTCATTTTTCTTAACAATACAGCCTGTAAATGCACTTTAAAAAATCAAATAAAAGGTTATGTTCAAGTTTTAAGAGTGAGCAGTGGCCCCTTGGACCAGTACCTGCTCTTATAAAAATATTTGTTTCAGCATTCACAAAGAGAAGGGGTTCATAGGGATCTCCTTCTCACTTGCAAATGGTTGCCACCACCCTTGAGGTGTCGGTAAAAAATGAATGTTTTGTGACCATAATTTGGTAGTAAAACAGCAATACATAGCACTGCAATTCGGTATTTGGAAGGGATGCCTTAAACACTCCCCTCCAAAATAACAAATCACTAAACACAAATTGCGAGTTGGTAAAATGTTACTAATTCACAATTTAAAAAGTATGTTTTGTACATATGAAAAACCATTTTTGCAGTCAGAAATGGTCCGATTCACAGAATTGAGGGGCTTCTGACCATAAAAATGCTTTTTGTACATATGTCCCCCAGGCACCACACCTGTGGTGGACTGCTAAAATGCCCATTTTAGTTTCTAGAGTGATCCTCTACACTCTTAGGGGAGCTGCCTTGCATGAGTCACATCTACATTTGTTATTCTGATAATAAATTTGGAAAAATGCAAGCTTGTAGTTATGATTTGCCTGTTTCAAACCTACATGCATGTTAGTTACAAATAGCTAATATCCTGTGAAACTTTAGTAATAGTGGTAGACTGACAGTTGAGGGATACCTTTAGGTTAGAATAGAGTAGAGGGTGTTGGAAATTTAGATGGCTGTCTCTGTTTCAATCTTATTTAATTTACTGTCGTTGTGTACCACACCACTTTTCATGAGTAGAGCTTGATAGCTTCCTTACAGATGAAGTGCACCTGTGTCTTGTTTTATGGCGCTAGTGAGAACCGGCTATTATCATTGGCCTTTGGGCTTCAACTGGCCCTGAACCTATTGACCACTGTGGGAACTGGGATGGGCTCCCAAGGCAGCGAGTCAGCACCCTTGCATTGATAGCACAATAGTGGTGTACTGTTGCGGGCATCAGTGACTTAGCCTGGCTTGGAAATGACTCTATAGCCTGGGCAGATGAGTCATGTGATGAGAGTTATCACATGCCACCCAGAACCCTGCCCAGGCAAGGACAGGCAGCAGCAGCACCCACCTCTAGGTGTACCCACCAGACCACTTCCATCAACAAGGGGTGGCTTCAATGGATTTGTACATGGAAGGCCTGGCTGGCTCTGTGTTTCGAGGTATCACTTCTTTGGGGACAGGGAG
Organism: Pleurodeles waltl; assembly: GCF_031143425.1. NCBI lineage: Eukaryota > Metazoa > Chordata > Amphibia > Caudata > Salamandridae > Pleurodeles > Pleurodeles waltl. The sequence continues at coordinate 1,014,225,348 of NC_090449.1, forward strand.
GCTTTCAGAAGAGCTAGGAGAGGAGGTGCAGGTGTTGCGGGACTGCCTGCTGCAGTAGATAGAGGCAGAACACAGTAGAAAGGTCAGACCATGCCCAACTGACTTTACTGTCTGTGTACTTCAGTCAAAGGCCTGGGCTACCCTAGTGTCTCTCTGTGAAAGTGGCAGAACATGATGTGAGGCTGTGTAGTTCCTGGCAAATACTGCTTGGGCTTTTGCTGATGCCCTTCAGTTGGAGACACCCGAGAAGGATGCCTACATCATGAATGCCTGTTGACACCCTAGTTGTAACACCCAACCAGATGTTTATGCCTTTGATGTCACTTCCTTCTGGATCATCTGTGGCATATCTCCTAGCTGGAAAGTCAACTAACACAAAAGGGGTCTTAAAATACCCTTAATATGCCACAGAGACTATTAACATGAGACCTTTTGAAGACACATAGATGCATGGAAGCACTGACCATAGCCAGTAAACCTCATTCCAAATCGCCCCCTGCAACCAGGATTTTAATTTTAAACTGAGCCCAGTGGCTGCGATTTAGTAGCTAGTCTCACTTAGAGGAACTAATGCTTATATTCCAGATAATTATTTGCTATTTTTTCTCAATTGCAAACACGAACAATTACAAACAATTGAAATTCAGAAACTTTCTGTAGGTGAGATTACCAATCATCACTAGAGTGTTAGCTGGTTACACACACTGCTTTTTAACAGGAATCCGTTGTTAATTTCAATGTGCCAATGTTTCCCCATGGCACTGTGTACAGGCAAGGTGAAAAGGTGATTGCAAGGTGTGCACTGTTCGAATAGAGAGGAAATGTACCCAGCATTTGGATTTCCAGAAATCTATTTCATGTGGATAATATTCTGTATCTCAAGGAGTTATTTTGTACAGGGAATTTAGCAGGGGATGATTTCCATACATAATCAGGATTGGTCCTCCATTTAATGTTTTCAGAAGAATGAAAGGCTTCTTTTACATAGCTGGGAATAGGAGACCCATCAAATACCGCTTCTTAATGGATTCTGGAACTGCTGCTACCCAACAAAGGAGCATTATTTAGACTTCAGGTTACTATTTTTATGTTTTTTAAATGTTTATTGATATTTCTAACTATTTTAAATAATTTAATTTAATTTATCAATAGTTGCTATGGGGTTTTATTTTAAGTCCCTGACACCATTATTTTCTATGGAGGGGTTTGCAGTACCAGTGGATAACTATGAGAAGTACTGGACTTACTGCTGTTTATTTTCTTTTAATGGTAACTTGACACTAGTGGTTTGTGAACACTGAAAAGTAGTAAACAAACTCAAAAGTGTGCATCATATTTGTGAGCCAGGCCTTAAAATGTAGAAGAACTACTACAATTTTGCATTGTAAACCTAAGAAAAGGCACAGACTTTGTAATAAGATTGTAGTAACTTGATTTGACAGGGACTTTCCAGTGAATGATGTGCTCCCCCACTGCCACCCACACAGATATAACGATTAAAGGGATGCATTTTAGCAGTGGGTACGTTATTTAATTATGATATTCCTTATTGGGCATTAGAAAGTAGCATCCTGAGAAAGAGAACTGTCCAATATGATTAGTTGTATATTTTTTCAAAATGTTATTAAGTTTTATAGAATCAATACACAATAAAGCATAGAAATATTATTGCATAAAGGTTCTGCTGCACAGTCATTACTCCAACCTTTTGTATTGGTGCAACACAACCACCTATTGTGATCTCGCAGTCTGCCAATATTGATAGTCATCATGGATACTATGCAGACTGGGGGGCTTATTTGCAAGCCCCTTGCGTCACTTTTTGCGATGCTTCGGTGACGCTGTACTCTGCTCCATATTTACAATGGGGCGCAAAGCCACTTTTTGTGGCTTAACGCCACCTTGGTATTATCGGCCGCCCCTACACAGTTTTCTGTGGCAGAGGGGCGTGCAATGGGTGTTGCTGTGGGCGTACCCATGCAACACCCATTGCTTTTTGACACTGCCCCAGATTTACAAGGAAAAATGGTGCCCCAGATTTACAAGGGAACGTAAATCTGAAGCAGCGCAAAAACTAACGCCTCCCTAAGGGTGGCAGTAGAGTGACGCAACGAGGAGAAATACTTTTAGTTCTCCTCAATTTTTGCTCTTTCTATGTGTGGTGCATTCTGCAGCACACATAGAAGGAGCAAAATGCCATTAATAATTGTGTTTGTGCAGGAAGGTGACCCTTCCTGCACAAAAACCATCACTCCCACAGCGCCGGCATCCTTGCGCCATGGTGCAAGGGTGTCTGTGTTGGCGCTAGGCAGCTGATTTAGTGCCGGTGCAGTGGAAAACACAGGGATGGAAAATATGGCACATCCCTGCGTTTGGGAAATGATGCAGTTCAGTGCAGCAAAATTACTCGTGGCATCGCACTGCGCCATTTCCTCATAAGTAAGGCCCCGGGTTTCTTATAACTGCGTCCAATCGAGTCGCTTGTGAAATTGTTAGACTGACATCTCGCCCATCGCCATTCAGTCACCATCAACTCTGACATGTTCCACCCATGCATTGATGTCTTGTTGAACTTTTCATGGCATCGTCCACCTTCTCTGTGGTCAAACTCAGTCCACTTGTCAGGACATTTTATTGAATTTCTTTAGCATTTAGCCAAATCGCTCTATAAAAGTGAATGGAATGAGCTGGTACAGTCAGGAATGAGGCAAGGAGTTTTAATGCTTTAGGCAAAATAGCAGTTTGACTAATGCAGAAAGTACTTCACCAGGGGGTGAAAAAGGCCAATTTTTAATTCTTGTGTTATAATGTGGTCCGAACACTAGATGGCGACGTAGGGCTGTTACCTTAGCTTGCCTTATGGAAGTATTGTTCTTAATATAGCAGTAATGTCAATGTAGAGCACTGAAATAAACCGCAGGAGAGATGGTTTTATGGGAATTCCAGAATGTCAAAATAAAAAAAACACAAGTAGTATATTTTTAAACAAGCATGCAAAAAAATCAGTTTATAATGTTATCAAAGCTGTAGAAAAACGTCGTGGAAACATTTTGCAAACCTTCCCAAAAGAAATAATCAATCTAACTGCGAAGCAAAAACGGAACGTGAAAAATGAATACCTGCAATGTTATTGAGAGGGATCCAGCATGATGGATAGTCGCTTTTCCCATGTGCCTGACTGCCTGAGTCCTGGGGGAGAAGCGCCGGGGTGGAGGGATGTTTTTGAAGTTGCTGTTGTGATTTTGTGTGGGTTGTGTGAGTGGGATCACCTAAGCACTGGTACGTGTGTGTGCCTGTTTATTTGTTTTCAGTTTGCAAAGCTCGGTTTGCTGAATTTTCAAAGCAATGCAGCCCATGCGTTTTGTATCCTGCAGATGGTGTGGTCACAGCGCCAGCAGATGGAGAGAGGAAATCAGAAGAGAAGAGATGCCGTGAAAAAATACTAAATTAGCAGCCGTGGAAATATTCCTGCAATACAGCAGACTTAATGGAACATGTCAGATTGACGTCTCCGTATGTTTTTATTTTGGAGGTAAGTCCTTGGTGCAGGCACTGTTGTGTACTAAGGCCCATATTTATACTTTTTGACGCAAAACTGCGCCAACGCAGTTTTGCGTAAAAAAAAATAGCGCCGGCAAACGCCATTCTGAAGCGCCATGCGGGCGCCGTATTTATTGAATGACGTTAGCCGGCGTTAGCCGGCGTTAGCCGCCGGCGCCGTCTGGTGTGCGTTAAAAAAAACGACGTACACCAGGCAGCGCCGGCGTAGGGGGATATGGAGCTTGGGCGTCAAGAAATGGGGCAAGTCAGGTTGAGGCAATTTTTTCGCCTCAACCCAATTTGCGCCATTTTTTTTCACTCCCAACCCCCATAGAGATGACTCCTGTCTTAGCAAAGACAGGAGTCATGCCCCCTTGCCCAATGGCCATGCCCAGGGGACTTCTGTCCCCTGGGCATGGTCATTGGGCATAGTGGCATGTAGGGGGGCACAAATCAGGCCCCCCTATGCCACTAAAATTTTTTAAAAAAAACACTTACCTGAACTTACCTTAATGTCCCTGGGATGGGTCCCTCCAGCCTAGGGTGTCCTCCTGGGGTGGGCATGGGTGACAGGGGGTGTCCCTGGGGGCATGGGGGGGCACCTCTGGGCTCCTTCAGAGCCCACAGGTCCCTTAACGCCTGCCTTTTGCAGGCGCTAAAAAACGGCGCAAAAGCGGCCGTACGTCATTTTTTTTGACCCGCCCACTCCCGGGCGTGATTTTTGCCCGGGAGTATAAATCCCACGCACATGCCTCGGAGTCGATTTTTTAGACGGGAACGCCTACCTTGCATATAATTAACGCAAAGTAGGTGTCCACGCTAAAAAATTACGCTAACTCCATGGACTTTGGCACTAGACGCGTCTAATGCCAAAGTATAAATATGGAGTTAGTTTTGCGTCGAAATTGCGTCAAAAAAAAACGACGCAATTTTGGCGCAAACGGAGTATAAATATGCCCCTAAATGTGGGAAAAAGAACTAAAGCTGCACCCGGTTTAGAGACCTAACAAAGTGGGGTTGCTTGTGTTTCCGGTCTGGATGGGGGCGGATACAGCTGGTCTCCGTAATGGAGCAGGTGAGCTACAAAATAACGGAATGGAGTGTGCATATAGTGATTATGTCTCAGGGCCCGAAAGGTTATTCCCCTGCATAAGCCACACTTACCTAAGGGGAAAGCTGAAACTATGCATCCGGGTGTGCAGATTATGCGTGAGATAGTCCTGCTGCACCTATAGATGTTTGCCCATTCATAAGCATTCGCTAAAAGCAATTGTGGAGTTTTAAATATGTTGAGAAGTTACATGCATATAGGTGTTAGCCCTGATATGCATGTATGTATCTAAATCAGATAAATGCTGAGTGCAAAGCTGACAGGGGATTCACAAAACCAGCTTTCAATGCTGAGGCGTCACAGATGAAAATCCACAGTGAGAACCTTACACATGTGTAAGTGGCACCTAAACAGCTGTAAAGAACACGCTAAGGAGAGATCAGTTCAAGTGGTTCAGGCACCCACATACTTGTAAGCTGGGGTCGTCCACACATATTTCTCAAAGCCTGTCTCATACTAAGGCGCATATTTGAGAGCCCCTAGTGCCACCACAGCGCTGCCATAGCATCATTATTTTTACGCAAAGGGGGCGCTAAAGTGGCTTATTCCCCGCGCCATATTGACAAAACAGCACAGTGCATGCATCCTGCCACTTTGTAAACCCTTGCGCCACATTCTGCCTGTGCCAGGCATAATATATGCAAGGGGGATGTTCCAGCACTAGGAGACCCGCAAAAATTGTGCAGTGAAATTTAACAGACTTGACTGCGTCATTTTTGGAGACATTTTTAATGCTTGCTCAGAATAGGCACTGAAATGATGCTCCCATAGTAACCTATGGGCCTCCTTGCACTTTGCTACACTAGCGTCAACATTTTTGATGCTAGTATAGCAAAACGGCACAATATCGTAAAAAAATTGGATGGTATTGTGCTAACGACTCCATGGTGCGATGTATTATAAATATAGTACAACCATGGTCTCGTTAGGTGCTGGTGGGGGGGGGGGGCGCAGAAAAAGTGGCACATCAGCTCTGATGCACCACTTTTTCTTAAATATGGGCCTTAGAGTCATGTGTTAATTTTAAGCCAGGGATGAGATGCGTTAATGTTTGGCAAACGGAGTACAGTCCGCTGGGTGCCACAGGACGGTGCCTCTGTCACCCTGGCAGGTTACCGTCCGCCACATTTAGAGATGACCGCTGGCCCAGCTCTGGACACTGAAAGGAACCACTGTCATGATTCCTTTCAGTGTAATGAAAGTTTGGTGGGCAGCAGCTGTTGGTTTTGATGTCCGTTCATCAAATTTTTAGATTTTTCTTTTTGTTTTTCCGAAAACAAATTCCCAAAGTGAGAGTTTGTTTTTGAAAAATCATAAAACATGAGCCCCTCGCCATGGGGGTACTTTCTTTCCTTCTCATGCACATTTGATTTAAATTTAGCGTAATCCATCCATACCTTCATGCTGGCACTGTAAGACAGATCAATGCCTCGGTCTCTGCTTTCTTATAGGCATCCCCCCTCCCTTTTTTATCGTGTTGTGTCAGCAAATGGCTTTGATTCCTTCTTTATGTCCCAGGTAACTTAATTTGTGTCAGTGACTGTTCAGCACTGATCCTGAGTTTTCCTATTTAACTCTGGGCACCAATGATCCACAGACCTCCATCTCATTCTGTCAGTAGGTCTTGGGCATATCTTTGTTTTTATTTCATTATAAAGTCTCTGGTTATCGCCGAGCTCCCATTGGTTTTTCAGGCTCAGGCAGGCTCAAGATTAATTTGTGAGTTTTCCCTGCCATTTTGAGGTTGCAGCCTACCAGACAGTACACCTGTCTGTTTTGCCAAAGACATCTTGGATACTTTCAGAAAGTTGACTTAGGAATGCATTCTTTCTGTTGATTACCATTGGCTTTGCAGTTTGTTACTCACATTTCATGGCTTTTTATGTGTTGCTTTTATTTTCTTTAGGCTCTCCAGGTTCAGTTAATTCCCTCCCACTGACTAAACCGTGTTTACTGTATTCTTCCACAAACTCCCTTTCTGTAAACAGGCCTTTAAATCTTGTTCTTGTTACATTTGCTGTGCAATCAAAGACTGAGGTCAAATGTTAGGTTGTCTTCCGAGGGTGCTTGTTTACTTTTCTTTCTGTGGCTTCAAACTGAGAGGATTTATGTGACAATTTTGCTAAATACTGGGGGGTAGAAAAGAGGATTTTTCTACCACTGGACAACATTTATCTGACTGCGTAAGTGTTCCAGCATATATCAGAATTAGGAACACAAATGAAGCACTTTTTTGTTATTTCTGAAGTGTGTTGGAAACAAATACTTTGATATAAGCAAAACAAATCATTACACTGGGTGATGCAATTTCCATACATTTTGTGTTTGTGTACTGTATAGTTTTATATGTAAAACTGTAAGCCTGTGCAAATGTAATGGTCATTTCAATTAAAAATGTGCTGTCTGCAATGTTGTCTGCAGTGTTGTCTCAATGGCAGTGCACTACACTCTACGCCACTACACTCTACTCTGCACCAGTCCACACCACTGCACTCTACTCTACGCCTCTCTACGCTAATGCAGCCTGTAATTTCATGCTACCCCTCTCCACCCCATACCACTCTACTCTATGTCAATTCACTCTTTGCCACTCTACGCTCTACACCACTCCATTCTAGGCCGCACTAATCTACACTGCACAACTCCATTCTATGCCACTGTACTCTATGACACCAGTACACTTTATGCCAATGTGCTTTACTCTGTAACACTCAACTCTATGCCCCTGCACACTACTCCAATATACTGTACACCACTCTTGTCTACTCTGTAGCACTTCACTCTATGCCACTGCACTCCCCACCACTTAATTCTACACCATTACACTCTATGCCACTCTACACAGCTGCACTCTACCCTTCACCATTCCACTTTACGCCACTTCACTCTACTCTGAAACAAACTACCCTATGCCACTGCACTCTACGCCCTTCTACTCCACTCTCCGCCACTCCACTGTATGCTACTCTTCTCTAACCACTGTATTCTACATCAATGCACTCTGGACAACTGCACTGTCACTACACTGTATGCCACTACACTCTACCCTGCATAACTGTACTTTGTGCCACTCTACTCCACACCACTGCACTCTGACACTCTTCTCTGCAACACAGCACTCTCTGCCAATCAATTCTACACCACTCTACTCTGTACTGCTCCACTTTACGCTACACCACTCTCTGCCACTACACTCTATGGTACTATACTCTACTCAGCAACACTTTATGTGGCTCTACTCTGCACCACTCTATGCCACTGCAATCTATGCCAATCAACTCTACACAGCACTCTACACCACTGCACTCTATGCCACTTAATTGTGCACCATTTCCCTTTGCATTACTGAACTCTGCACCACTACACTCTGCACCACTCTATGCCACTACACTCTATGCCAATGCACTCTTCCCACTCTACTCTGCGCCACTCTACTCTGCTCCATTCTACTCTGTGCCGCTCCACTCTGCACCATTCCAGTCTGCACTACTGCACTCTACTATGCACCACTCTAATCTGGACCACCGCAATCTACAACACTGCATTGTATGTCGCTGAATTCAATGCCAGTGTACTCAATGCCACTGCACTCTATGCCACCATATTCTGCAAAACTCTACGTCAATGCACTTTACTCCAGTCCATTCTACTTTGTGCCACTCCAGTGTATGTCACTCTTTGTGACTGTACACTATGCCACTCCTATACATCACACTCTCTGCAAATCTACTTTACAAAACTCTACTCCACTCTTCGACATTCCACTCTACAACACTCCAAGCAACTCTCCTCTACTCCACTAAATGTTATCCTTGCTGAACAGCAGCCACGCTGAAGTACAACAAGGCTAAAAACATTGGCAAAACCAAGAGCTCTTGTATAGTCAAGACCTTTTGGCTTTGCCAGTGCTTGTTATTATTTCTAGTGTGATATCACAATGTGGTAATGCAATTTTATCTCTACCCACTTTTTTCAGATCTCCGCTCGACTAATACTTCAGGTCCTCCTGATATGGCTTTGTATTCTTTTATCAGTATTTTTCTGAGATGAGTAATTTAAGGTTATAACACCCCCTTTTGTTTTCCTTTTGGTCAGGAATTAATTTCTCCTTGAGCTCAGTTATCTTTTTGTCCTGATGATGATCTATTCATTCATGGAAGGTTGAAACGTTGTTGACGATACTCTGGCTGAAAAAAAATCTTTCATTAATTGGACATTGTGCAATGGAATAATTTCAAACTGTCACCTCCTGAAATTATCCGCACATGCTGTTAAAATATTATATTCTTTTCAGCATTTTTTTTTCTTTTCCTTTAATCACTACTTTGCGCCATCCACACACATTTTTTTGTGCACTGTGTATTTATCGAACACATTGAGCACTCAGTTTTTTTTTATATATTGGTGCTGCCAATATGGAAAAAGTAAAAAAAAAATATTTCTGATTATATTTAGGTAGTTCATAGTTTATTGACTTGTTGCACATAACAATATATTTCCCAAAGTATTGTACAATTATTGATATCTTCACTTGGAATGACACCTATTTGAACGCTGTTCATAAACATGATATATACTGTTTTTTTTACAGTTAGGGCAGTACACAATATTTTTTAAATATCTTTAATATGCTTTGTGTCAACAAAATGGGAAAAACAAAAAGTGATGGATTGCGTGTTTGAATTAATGTCAGACACAAATAATTACTCTGTGCTGCTTTCAAGTCAATCATTTTTTGCTCACTGTGCCACTACAAGGAGGAAACAACTATGTGCAAATCAGCATTAGCGCACCCAAAGGGTGAAAGGGAGCACAAGCCATCATAGACAAGTGTTTGCCTTCATGGACTGCTTCAGTGAGGTGCAGTTTGAGTCCTATGATTCAATTGCCCCAGGGTCCAAAACTGTGTTTACCTGCCACACTGAAGACATCTAACTGCACAAAGACAAAACAGTAAATGATGTAATGGCTATTGGAAAGGTTACATTAATTTCAATTGCTAGTAATATCTCTGAGTCACATTCAAGTCCATCTGTTTTTCACAAACCTACAGTACTGTTTGGTTTGCACACATGCTAATTTATAAGAGTAGGTGACCATCAGACATGCCAGGTGAGCCATCAACATGCTACTAGTATCCAAGACCTTTTTGAGGTCCTGTGCTGCATGTTTTAGTTCCATTGCATGGGAACCTGATTTTATTTGTAACTTGTACAGTTAACAAACCCATTTGCTGCCACCCCACCCTTGAGCCTCTAAATGCCACAGGTACTCCTAGGCACAAAATAAAGGGAGGGGCACGCCTGCAGACCTTATTTTGGTAACAGGGACCCCAACCCCTGAAGACCGAAATGCCAGTAAAAGGGGAGCGGGGACAGCACAGCCCCCTCCCAGAATCTTAAAAAGGCCCTGGGGACCCCAACCACTAGAACCCTCACTTTAAACAAAAGGCAGGAGGCCATGAAGTCCCCCTCCCTGAGCCTTTGAAGGCCCAATGGACCCCATCCCCGGGGCCAGCTCACTTACTGTGCCCCGGGGAGCACAACCCCAGGGCACAGTAGTTTCCCTGCCCACACTATAGTGTTTCGCTCATGTCTGGTGGGAGCATTTTTAAGTCTCCGTCAAATGGAAGCAAACACAGGGCCTGATTCTAACTTTGGAGGACGGTGTTAAACCGTCCCAAAAGTGGCGGATATACCACCTACCGTATTACGAGTTCCATAGGATATAATGGACTCGTAATACGGTAGGTGGTATATCTGCCACTTTTGGGACGGTTTAACACCGTCCTCCAAAGTTAGAATCAGGCCCACAGTCTGCTACCATCCAGCGGGAGCTTTAAAAACTGCTCCTGCCGCTTGGTAGCAGACTTGTGTTCTGTTTCCCTGCCTGCACAGATTTGGGCAGGGAAACAGAACCTATATTGCTCCCACCTGAAGGGAGAAAGCATAAGTAGCTGCTCCTTCTGGGAGGGAGCAATGCTGGCTGGGGCTTCAGTGCCCTGGGGCTCTCTTCGCAACCCCCAATGTATGGTATGTATGTGCCGAGGGAGGGCACCTGGGCACCCACCTTTGGGCCAGGGGATGGGTCCATTGGGCCCAAGTTGGCTTGAGGAGGGGTTGCACAGCCCTCCCCCTGTTTTTTATTGCCTTTGGCTCTGGGGTATAGGGTTTTCTGGACCTAATGAGGCTTGGGATGTGGGGCTGTGTGACCCCTCTCTCCTTTTTAATTATATTTGGCCCCTGGGCAGTGGTTTCCCCAGGTCCCAAGAAGGCTCTGGGAGGCAGGCCATGTGGCCCACTCCCTTTTTATTGTAAATGTCCCTGGGGATGGGGTTCCCAGGTCTTTGAAGGCTTGGGGATGAGGGCTGCATGCCCCCCTCCCCTTGCATTTTGGCCTGGGGGTTAGAGCCCCGCCCAGGGCCCAAGAAGGCTCAGGGGAGTGGGGGGGTTGCATGTTCCCCTCCCCAGTTTATTTGTATTTTGCCCCAGGGGATGGGGTCCCTGTGACTTTTTAAGGCCTGGGAAGGGGGCCATGCAACCTTCCTCCTCTTCTTATTGGAACTTGCCCTAGAGGATTGGGTCCCCCAGGGCCAAGTAAGACTCGGTGAGGGGGGCTGCAAGCTCCATCCCCTTAATATAGATGTTTCGGCCCCAGGGTTGGGGGGGTCCTCAACACAAATGCCAACCCTATGCCACGCATGCCAAAGGCTGTGTGTGACGTAGCATTGATACTCTGCTGGCAGTTTGGCCACAGGGCCTGATGGTAGGCCAAGCCCTGTGGCCAACCTCCCCCCCCACCCATTGTCCATGGCCAAAGACCGGGTGGTCGAAACGCATCAGCCATTTCAACAAAATTCACAGACAGCAATTCCTGGAGTGAGGGTTTTTCCTTGCTTAACATATGCTTGGATTTCTGGTGAGTATATCCCATTTCCTCTTTTATATTCTCATGCTATCATTGGTGGCTCTCACAGGGCAGCACCTGCAGCACTTGATGACCCAGTTCAAGGCAGGGTGAATCACAGTGGTGGTGTTCCAGGCACTCCACTTCAAGGACTAGACTGAGGATCAGCTCAGGAAGAGAGGTGCCAGCATATCAATGTATCCTTTATGCAGTATCTTTTGGAGCAAGTTTAGCTGCTGTTGCTGCCCTCATTGTTCTGGTAAATATTGTCTCTTTAGCACGTGTTTTGTTTTTTCCAAGAAGTGTTAATGTTAATCCATTAGCAGTGAGGTGCTCCCACCTGCAATTGAAAGGCTAGCTCTGCACTGTCACCCACTGGGCTATTAACCACTGAGTGCCTAGAAGAAAAAAACAGAGAGAAGGAAACTAGATTTTTCTTTCATGTCACTATGACATAGATACAATCAGTCATCCTTGGCTTTTCAACCAGAAGCATGATGCATTGAGCAACTTGAAGTTTTGTTTTTAACACTTTCATTATGGCTTCAAAACCTCAGAACGCAAAGTGATCTGGGGTAAAATTGCAGAACAAGTCAATGATGTGTTATTCATCACCTGGAGACCCTTGCCAGCTATATTTTATACCTTTACAGTTGTCTAGTCCATTACAAAAATGGTTGTTTCGCATATAAAACCGAAAGTAACCTTTGCTCAATTTTTTTGAGGGTTCACATCATTTACATCGTGCCTTAAAACAAGCATTGCAAAGGTGAATCTTTTTCTATTGTGAGCAGTAGAAAGTTGTATTCTGAGCTACACAACTCAACAAAGGCCCAACACGGCCAGAAGTACAACCTTCCCAAACACAAAGAATGAGTAAAGGATATGTGGTAATAGCAGGAGGAACATCTAATGGTTCTCTCATGCATGTGGGCATTGGGCAGGGCACAACACTAGGGCTAACACACTAAAGAGAGAGGAGTTGAATGACTGTTGTGCCCTCCACACAGACATCCACGTACAAGAGGCACATCACCCCAGGAAGAGATAGGCAAACCTCCCATGGAATTTCCAACATAGGATGGGGAACCCTCGCCTAACTAGTGCCACATGCTTCATTAATGGTTTCTACGTCTCACACTGTGCCGCCTCAGAGAGTACTTATGTTCACTGTTTGTACAGACTCCTAGGTACGTGTTGCCTGGTTTGGGTGACCTTATGTCCTCTATATTGACATTTACGTGCCCCTATGTTAAACTGTTACACCTATATTAAAATATTTTGGGTGAGTTAAAACTGTTTGTTACCAATGTCTAGCTACCACAAGATTGAAAACAATCAAGCAACAAACACCGCCTATCTTTTCCTTCAGCATGTTTCAGTGCTTGAATATTGACCCTACGAGGTCACACACCTTCCTCAGGACTGTAGGTATCTCACACCAAATACTGTGAAACAGTACCTGGTTCATGGGGCATGTTTTGCAAGTGCTTTCAGAATGCCTTTGCTTTTTCATAAGATGGGGCAATAGCAGTGGAAAAAGCCCTTCATCACAGAATGAGTACTTCTTGTGCAGAAACAGTGAAGGCTTCATTCCTCCAGAGGCAACAGCAGCACCTTTTCCCCATCACAGGACACATACAAATTAGGCAGCAGCGGTGCAAGCTTTGGTTCCTCACAAACAGGTACAGTGAGGCAAGCTTCCCTCTCTTGCAGAAGGCAATAAGTACAGTATTCCGTTCCCTGCAGAACAGACCCAATGAGCAGATAAATACACTTTTTCATCTCTCACAGGTCATGTGCGCTTAAGCATGAGTGACATGTTGGTTACAGGCAGATCGCTGGACCAGGTGCTTCACTCACTGAGTGGCTTTTATAGGTGGTTTAATGATGGAAAATGTGGTTTTTAATACCATTCTTCCTTAGATGATATTTCAAGTCAGCATCCTGAAAGTCCTGCTGCTGCCACTCGGAGACCTGCTGTTTGTGCGGATTCTTTGGTGTCCCACGTTTTGAGAATCAGCCATTACCCAGTAGGTCATTGTTATTTGGAGCAGCAATAGCATAAGTGACTATGCATGAGGCAGGCGCACATGTGCCAACCTCTTAGTAAAGTTTTTGAATGCACATGCATCATGCACTTTGCAATGGAAGCATCATTGCTGCGCCTGTTTAAAATGTTGAAGGCCGCCACTATATACCACGTTCCATTTTTTCTTAAAACAAATTACTCAATATTTAAGCCTCAAGTTAAAAAAAAAAGCATCTCTTGACCGGTTGCCATCTTTGAAAGAAATTTCAAAGAAATGTTGTTTCATGTTAGCACCCTATGTGGACTACAGTGATTGCTTCTAACTGTCAGCACTGTTGCCTAAGTTGGTGGCATTCTTTATACAACCTCAGAAGGATGAGGGGCTACATGGATTATTTTTGTCTGTCTGATTTCCGCTCAGTTCTCCACAGTAAGTGCATTAGCCCACTTGGCTATCCTAGCAAGTATTAAAAAGACATTTAAAAACATGTTTTGATGTATTGAAGCAAACGTGTTAAACTGCCCAACCGAAAACGTTTTCTAATGTTGCTAGAATGAGACAGCCCCTCTCAAATATCACAAGAAGCGTGGGGTGATTGGTGTAGAGAAAGCTCTGGACTCCCACCCGTCCAGCTTCTCTGCTGCATGCAGCTGGAGCACAAATGAAACAACCTGGGGAACGGGAAGCTGCGTGTGCATTTAAGCCTGCCTCTAAAAGCATCTTGTATTAAACAAAAAAAGTGGTCACATAGTAGGGAAAAATATAATTCTTAATATCAACCAATGAAACTATAAATCAATCATTGGAAATGCAATTTAATTACAAACTCTTAGTTCATTATATTTCACTCCAACATAAAGATAGCCAAAACACATGCAAAACATATAATACGTATAAATCAACATATAAACCAACAAACAAATTGAAAATACAATGAAACATATAGTCCTTCACTCATCTCCTTATTTCAAACCTGTGTGGTTATCTCAAATATTTTCACCATAAATCCACATCTAAGAGATGATTGCATTATCTAACACGTCTCTATATCCTCTTTATTTTCATCCTTATTTAGAGAGAGATGTGTTCCAAAATCCTTGCAGGACATACATATCTTCCTTGCAACCTCTCTTATTATACAAAAGGTCGACGCGTTTCGGCCCCTTCAAGTACGGGCCTCATCAGGACTAGCGGAGAGAGAAGTACCTGTACTCATTCGCTCTTGATCTCACTGGAGCTCGACCAAACAAAACTTCTCCTTCTTGTATCTCAACGAAGCAACGCGCTATAGTTTCCCATTATTAAAGCGTTTTGTGCTCGGTAACCCTTCAGTTTCCCGAACGAGTGCCTTTCCGACGGCGCGTCCTCCGTTCTGTCGGGTGACTTAATGCATCTTGTGGCTGACGAAGCTACCTCACGTCCCCTGAATTTTTGAGTTCTCATAATTTGGCTAAGGTAAGGCTGTGAACCCAGTGCCCAAGACCTCTGGCACCTTCTGTGTATCTGCCATTCCTCCAACTACGTCTCTACAAGTGTTAACAGATTTTGAGCCCTTTTTAAATTTTGAAAAGTAGTGCAACTTGAATCTCATTGGATGAGATAGCTCTGTGGGTTTGTGGCACAGCTGCGGTGCAAAGTCGCGCATCTTGCAATATACCTTAGTACTATGCCTCTTATCCATCAGGAATGATAAGCCGATGATGCTCCCGCCGCAGAGATTTGTGCTTAATGTGCAGTCACTGGTTTCATGTTGTGGCCAAGTTGCCGCCACCTTGGTTGAAAGCTTGAGTCAATTTGCTTGACGGTAACATATATTATCTGAGCACCAAGAAACATTTCAATTTGTTGTTTAATGGCCCATTGGGCCATCGCTTTTAGAAAGGAAGAGTCATAAAAAGAAACAGAAAAACAAATGAGCTAGAAGGGAAAAGTGAAAATAAATGACCGGAAGAGAGAGCGGGTTGGGTAGTCAAAGGAGAGAGATGGAGGCGCGAGAGAGAATTAGAAAGGGATGCAGGCAGCGCGCTGTCAGGCGCCTGGGGAATTCAGTGCACAGTTCGCTGCTGTTACCCTCGGTCACCCCCAGGGGGCGCTGCGGTTGAGCTCCTGGCTGGCAGCGGCTGCTCTTCAGTCTGAACTAAGCCTGGGAAGCGGAGCTGGGATTTCTCTACTCGGAGCCGCGATTTCCGAGCCACAGGGGCATCAACCTCCACTTTTTTTTTCTATTGCTTCCTCCTGTCTCACCCCCTCCTCATCCTCGCCGCCCACTGGCTCCCCCACCCCCCTGCCAGCCCTGGCACCCGCGCCCCGAAGATAACTCACTGCTCACCCCTCTCCATCACTGATGCACTGAAGGATGGAGCCAGGGTCCCCGCGAGGACCAAACTCTCCTCCAGCCCCCAGCAGCATCCTGATCGCCGTCAGCTGGAGCTAAAAAAGGGACAGGAGGGAGCCACGACCTGGGATTTTTACTGCAAGCACCGGGAGCCGCCACTCGCACTTTTACTGCTGATTATTTGCACACAGGTAGGACCCGAACCCCATTTCTTTCTGCATGTCTTGTTTGTGGACGCAATGCCCTGGCGCCTCCAACTTCGAGAGCCATCTGCGTTTCTCGAGCCCGTCCCTGGGAGCACTTTAGTACCTTCGGATGATGCTGCCGACAGTTTCCCAGCGCTACCAGGCATACAGAGAGCGCGGCGTGTGCGCTTGTCACCGCCAGAGATTGAGTTGCCTGCACTTACTTACACAAACAGAAGTGCCTGCACTTTCCCACCTCCAGAGAGTGTGGTGTCTGCCCTTGCGGACTTCCAGCACTTTACACCTCCAGAGAGAGTATTGTCTGCACTTACTTCCAGACCCGGATGTGCCTGCACTTTACACCTCCAGAGAGAGTATTGTCTGCACTTACTTCCAGATCCAGAGGTGCATGCACTTTCCCACCTCCAGAGTGTGGTGTCTGCACTTACGCCCAGAACCAGAGGTGTCTGCACTTTCCACATTCAAAGAGCGTGGTGTCATGACTTACTCACTTCTAGAGCCGGAGGTGTCTGCACTTTCCACCTCCAGTGTGATGTCTGCACTTACTTCCAGTACCAGAGGTGTCTGTATTTAAATTTCCACCTCCAGAGAGTGTGTTGTCTGCACTTACTTTCAGAACCAGAGGTGCCTGCACTTTCCCACCTCCAGAGAGTGTGGTGGCTGCACTTATGTCCAGAACCAGAGGTGTCTGCACTTTCCGAATTCCAAGAGCGTGGTGTCATGACCTACTCACTTCAAGAGCCGGAGGTGTCTGCACTTTACATCTCGAGTGTGATATCTGCACTTACAGAACCAGAGGTGCCTGCACATTCCTTCTCTAGAGAGTGTAGTGTCTGCACTTACTTACTTACTTCCAGAACCAGAGGTGTCTGCACGTTCCACCTCAAGAGACTGTGATGTCTGAACCTACTCATTTCCAGAACCATAGGTGTCTGCACTTTCTTCCTCCCGAGAGTGTGGTGTCTGAACGTATTTCTAGAATGAGAAGTTTCTGCATTTTCCACCTCCAAGAGTGTGATGTCTGCACTTCCTCACTTCCAGAACCAGAGGTGTCTGCACTTACTCACTGCTATAACCTGAGGTGATTGCACCTTCCCACCTTTAGAGTGTGGTGTCTGCACTTACTGACATCCAGAGCCAGAGGTGTCTGCACTTCCCACCTCCAGAGAGTGTGGTGTTTGCACCTATTTACTTCCAGAACCAGAGGTGTCTGCACTTCCCACCTCGAGTGTGGTGTCTGCACGTACTCACTTCCAGAACATAAGGTATCTGCATTTACCACCTCCAGAGAGTGTGGTGTCTGCACTTTCTCACTTCCAGAGTCAGGGGTATCTGTACCTTCACACCTTACCGCCAGAGTGTGGTGTCTGCACTTACTGTCTTCCAGAACCAGGGATACCTGAACCTTGCCACCTCCAGAGAGTGTGGTGTCTGCACTTACTGTCTTCCAGAACCAGAGATACCTGAACCTTGCCACCTCCACAGAGTGTGGTGTCTGTTCTAACTCAAATTCTTCCATTCCGGACAGAGAATTACTTGCCCTTTTCCCACCTCCAGATAGTCGTGCATGCACCTTCCTACCTGTAAATAGAACAGGACCTGCACGTTTCCCCGCCGGACAGAGTGGACCTCGGTCACTCCCCTCCAAACAGAACAGTGTCTGCACTCTCCCACCCCCAGAAAGAGTGGTGACTGCACCCCCAACCACAGCCATTGCGAGGGGAGCTGGTACTCTGTCCCTTGCTGAGAGGGAGGGGCTGGCCTTTCCCACCTTCAGAGTGTAGTGCATGCACTGGCTCACTATTATAGTGATATGTGCTTTAATCCCCCCCCCCCAAAGATGCATGCACTGCCTCACCATTACAGTGACGTGCTGCAACCCCCTCCGAGATACATAGAAATATATGCTATATGCTACAAACCCCCCTGCAGAGATGCATGCTTTGCCTCACTATTACAGGGACGTGCTGCAACGCCCCTTTCCAGAGATACATAGTGATATATGCTACAACCCCCCCCCCAGCAGAGATGCATGCTCTGCCTCACTATTACACTAACGTGCCGCAACACCCTTTTCCAGAGTGAAATAGTGATATATGCTGCAACTCCCCCTTGCAGAGATCAATGCACTGCCTCACTAATGTAATGATATATGCTGCAACTCCCCCCTGCGGAGATCAATGCACTGCTTCACTATTATAGTGATATATGCTACAACTCCCCCCTGCAGAGATGCATTTACTGCCTCACTATTCTAGTGACTTCTTGCAACCCCCTCCGAGATACATAGTGAAATATACTACAACCGCCCTGCAGAGATGCATGCTCTGCCTCACTATCACAGTAATGTGTTGCAACGCCCCTTTCCAGAGATACATAGTGATATATGCTACAACCCCCCCTGAAGAGATGCATGCTCTGCCTCACTATTACAGTAACGTGCTGCGACGCCCCTTTCCAGAGATACATAGTGATATATGCTTCAAATCCCCCGTGCAGAGATGCATGCACTGCCTCACTATTATAGTGACATGTGCTACAAAGTTTCCCCTGCAGAGATGCATGCACTGCCTCACTATTACAGTGATATATGCTTCAATCCCCCCTGCAGAGGTGCATGCACTTCCTCACTACTATAGTGACGTTTTCTACAAAGTTTCCCCTGCAGAGATGCATGCACTGCCTCACTATTATAGTGACGTGCTACAAAGTTTCCCCTGTAGAGATGCATGCACTGCCTCACTATTACAGTGATATATGCTTCAACCCCCCGCAGAGATGCATGCACTGCCTCACTATTATAGTGACATGTGCTACAAAGTTTCCCCTGCAGAGATGCATGCACTGCCTCACAATTACAGTGACTGTGCTGCAAAGTTTCCCCTACATCATGCATGCACTGCTTCACTATTATAGTGATATGTGATGCAAATTTGCCCTCTAAATATAAATACACTGCCTCACTTTTAAAGTGACATGTGCAGGAATGTCCCCCTCCAGAGATTGATGCTCACTCTCTCACCTCGAGGGAGAGTGTAATACCTGCACTGCCTCTCTTGTATAGTGATATGTGCTGGAATGTCCCCCTTCAGAGATTCCTGCTCACCCAGAGGAGAAGTGTAGTGCATACACTGATTCACTACAATAGTGATATGCGCTGGAATTTACACCTCCACGGGTTGCTGCTCCCTCTCTCACCTGGACAGTGGGGGTAGTACTTGCAGTGTCTCACTACTATAGTGATATGCGCTGGAACTGACACCTCCAGAGATTGCTGCTCACTCTCTTACTTGGACAGTGAGGGCAGTACTTGCACTGTCTCACTACTATAGTGAAAAGTGCGGAAACTTCCAACGCCAGATACTTGCACTTTCCCATCTTCAGAGAGTGCAGTACGTGGTCTTTGTCACCTCCATAAAGAGAGGGGCTGGTTCTTCCCTCCTGACAGTGTGCTACGTGCACTTTCTTAGCCGAGTAAGGAGAGGCGTGGGTCGTTCCTTACCTCCTGACAGTGTACCACATGCACTACCCCGTGCACTTTCTTACCCCAGTAAGGAGAGGCGCTGGCCCTTCCTTACATCCTCGGAGTGTACTACGTGCTCTTTCTTACCTCAGTAAGGAGAGGTGTGGGTCCTTCCTTACCCTCTGACAGTGTACTACTTGCACGTTCTTACTTCAGTAAGGAGAGGATGAACTTTCTTACCTCGGTAAGGCGAGGAGCTGGTCCTTCCTTACATCCTCGGAGTGTACTACGTGCTCTTTCTTACCTCAGTAAGGAGAGGTGTGGGTCCTTCCTTACCCTCTGACAGTGTATTACTTGCACGTTCTTACTTCAGTAAGGAGAGGATGAACTTTCTTACCTCAGTAACGCGAGGAGCTGGTCCTTCCTTACATCCTCGGAGTGTACTACGTGCTCTTTCTTACCTCAGTAAGGAGGGGTGCTGGTCCTTCCTTACATCCTCGGAGTGTACTACTTGCACGTTCTTACTTCAGTAAGGAGAGGATGAACCTTCTTACCTCAGTAAGGCGAGGAGCTGGTCCTTCCTTACCTCTTGACAGTGTACTACATGCACTTTCTTACTTCAGTAAGGAGAGGATGAACTTTCTTACCTCAGTAAGGAGGGGTGCTGGTCCTTCCTTACCCTCTGACAGTGTACTACATGCACTTTCTTACTTCAGTTAGGAGAGGATGAACCTTCTTACCTCAGTAAGGAGGGGTGCTGGTCCTTCCTTACCCTCTGACAGTGTACTACATGCACTTTCTTACTTCAGTAAGGAGAGGATGCAGTTTCTTACCCCAGTAAGGAGAAGCGCTGGCCCTTCCTTACCTCCTCACAATGTCCTACATGCACTTCTTTACACACGGCGATATGCTGGTCATTTTGTCCCTCCAGATAGTGTTGTGAAGGCACCTTCTCACATCCGTTAGGGGAGAGGTGCTTGTCATTTCCTTCCTCCTTACTAGATAGGCTTTCCCACCTCTGCAGTGAGTGGGGTGGAGACTTTTTCCCCTTCTGGTTCAAGGGCCTTCCTTTTTCCCACCTCCGCCCCCAGAGTTGGACCTGTTCTGCCTTCCCACCTCGGGAAAGAGCCAGGTCTCTCATTTTCTGCCTCCAGTCCATGTGGTTGCACTTTCCCACCTCTGCACCTCCACGCAGGGTGATGGTCACATGTTCCCACATGCTGAAGGGATTCTGCACTTCTACGCAGTGTGATCCCTGCACTTCTATGCAGTGTGATCTCTGCACTTCTACGCAGTGTGATCCCTGCACTTCCACAGCCATGGATAGCGCTCTGTACCTCCAAGCAGGGTGATGGCCACACGTTCCCACATGCTGAAGGGATTCTGCACTTCTACGCAGTGTGATCCCTGCACTTCTATGCAGTGTGATCCCTGCACTTCTACGCAGTGTGATCCCTGCACTTCTACGCAGTGTGATCCCTGCACTTCTACGCAGTGTGATCCCTGCACTTCTACGCAGTGTGATCCCTGCACTTCCACAGCCATGGATAGCGCTCTGCACCTCCAAGCAGGGTGATGGCCACACGTTCCCACTGTCAGAAGGGATTCTGCACTTCCACGCAGTGTGATCCCTGCACTTAAACGCAGTGTGATCCCTGCACTTCCACAGCGAGCGCTCAGCACCTCCACGCAGGGTGATGGTCACATGTTCCCACTTGCAGAAGGGATTCTGCACTTCCACGCAATGTGATCTCTGCACTTCCACATCTACGGAGTGCGCTCTGCACCTCCACGCAGGGTGATCCCTGCACTTCCACAGCTATGGGGAGCGAGCGGCACCTCCATGCAGTGTGATCCCTGCACTTCCACAGCTATGGGGAGCGAGCGGCACCTCCACGCAGGGTGATCCCTGCACTTCCTGTCCTCCCTGTACTTCGTCACCTCCCTAGAGTATCGTGCACACCTGCACCTCATATTGCACATTCCAACCCCAAGGGAGTGCAGTGCACCATTTCACCTTCGCGCAGGGTGATGCCCGCATTTGTCCACTTCCGAGGGCGCGTACACGCGTCTCCACTTCCCTAGTCTGATGTAGCGCTTGCACTTTCACGCCTCGAGCCCAAGCGCTGCCTACAAGCTTCCTCTCTGTTAGAGGTAACATTATCCGCACTGTAACCCGACCCTCGCAGCTGGACGCCGGAGGGTGACCTGGGCGAGGTACCGGGAGTTTCTCAGTGTCACGGATGATGTGAAAGTCATTTAACAGGCACCACAAACCAGTGTTTCCAAATTGCAGCCCTTGGCACGTGGACTGCAAGAGGTGGGGCAGACATTTTATGATCACCGTTTGAACAGAGGTTAACCCTATCCCTCCACCCCATATCGCAATGTTCTTTTTTTCCTGTGTCGAACGGATTAATATTTCACTGATGCTGCTGACCTGGGTTTTTAAACGATCGATAGTCTATTTTTGCATCTCCTTAAGCGCGCGCAGATGGGCCTCCTCCCGCGCGCAGGTTCCTCGTTCCATACAACACGTCATCTGTGAAAGCCCAGGTTCCTCGATAAGTCTAGTAACGTTCACCTGGTCCCAACCACTCCCTGTTGGCCAGGTAAAGGAGGGGAGCACGGAATGTACTTGTCTTTTGCCCAGGAACACCCATGGCGGCCTAGCGGGGCAGCCAGCACTCTCGGCCCAGGTTGCATAAACTGTACACTGCTGCGAGAATGCATTGGATGCTCTTGTACAGTTGTTGATGACTGTAACAAGGCGACGAGGAAATACACGGAGATTGTTTCACCCGGCCAAACAGGAGAACACAGAAAAACAGAAATGCATATAGAAAATTCTTAATAATAAATAATTTAACGCGTAGTGATGATTTCAACAAAGAAAAAGCTTGCTTCATCAATAACTTTTGTTAAAAAAGTAAGAGAGTGAGGTTTGCACCATTTTTGCTGTATTCCAATCAAAGAACGAGGCAAATTGATTTTCCCCCAGTGTTAGATTCACATTTCACATTTTTATAGTGTATTAAACCTTGTTTGTTGAATTCCTTTAACGTGTCAACACGGCACACTGTGCTCAATTTTTGCCTTGGTGCACACATAGTTATGTAGTATGGACTGAAGCAAACGCTGCTTGTTCCATCCCTAATAGACAAGGAGCAAAAGGATTGAAATGCCATTGGCTCGATTTTTACACGAGTGTTAAATATGCATTTTCAATCACCGCCCCAGGTATCTGCCCAGAGTTTGGATCCCAGCTTCCCTAACGGACCGAATGTGTGATAGTGAGCAAATCGGTCTGCGCGTACTGGTTTCAGTTCTCTCAAAAGGTACATTTGCTTTGATTCAGAGCAGGGCGAAGCCGAGGAAGTTATATGTCCTTCTGGGCTTTTACACATACGGTGCTGTGACGATGGCCCCCTGCTCAGGGGACAGGCGCACATGGTGCAAAGCTTCTGCAATCAGGCAATTGTTGAGTTAGAAAAGAGAGTTTAGCGGATCGATCAGTCTCCTGAAGTGAGAAAGTTGCAATCCCAGAGACCCAGAATGGTGTAACCTGTCTTGTCACAAGCGGGATGCTGGTTCGCCCGAGGTAGATGTCCAACTTGAAAGCATATATCTTTTTATTGCCATCAACTGTTGAGGCGCAGATTCCAGTTGGTTTCGATTGCATTTTGGAAATGATTATTGTTGTCTAGTTTTGCTTATGGCTTTTAGTTAGTAATTTTATTACAGCAGTAGGATTCCCTTTGATTTCCCCCTCTGGACACGCCAGTCCAATATTCACAAACTAACACAACTGAATCCAGCAGAAAACCTGTGTAACTGGTCACTTGTAATTCCTGCTGATGATGGCCGACTCCTTACATGCCACAAGAAAGCACTATCTATCTATCTATCTATCTATCTATCTATCTATCTATCTATCTATCTATCTATCTATCTATCTATCTATCTGTATACAATCTATATAAAATGTTTTAGTGCGACTTTTAAGGCCACGGCTATAAGTGGGGGAAGAGAAGGAGTTTTGGGGTCATTTTCACCCTGAAATAAATGATGGTACTAAATGATGCTAGTGTTGTCATGACTACCGAGCGGTTGCGATACGTCACAGTTGGAGGTTATGGTAGTATGGAGCTGTGGTGTAGTACTAGTGTCCATAAGT
The DNA here is from genome assembly GCF_031143425.1 of Pleurodeles waltl. Classification (NCBI taxonomy): domain Eukaryota; kingdom Metazoa; phylum Chordata; class Amphibia; order Caudata; family Salamandridae; genus Pleurodeles; species Pleurodeles waltl. The sequence continues at coordinate 1,014,249,119 of NC_090449.1, forward strand.
GCTCTCTTCGGACCAGAGAAGTGGCTTCTGGTCCTGGCTTCTCCTACGAGGCCAAAACGATGTGATCTTAGGCAAGTCACCCATTGTCCTTTATACACAAATCACCGTGCACAGCAGTTTCTGCCATTCTTGGTGCTTGGGATGGGGTTTCTTTTCACATATTCATTGTGTAAGTGTCCAATACATTGTGTGCACTAGTGCAGATTGTAAACTAGTGGGCATGGAGGGGGCTGTCCTTGGGCCACCTGGGAAAAGGGGTTACTTGAGCAATTGTTCGAGCCCCTGAGCGTGAGTGCGGGCTCGGAATGCAACCATTAAACCCACATCAAGTAAACATTAGGTAACCACGAGTGTGAAAGAATAGCAATGTGTTATTGTATACGAAATTACAATGTAACCAACGTAGCATCTTTAAGTCTGCTCGAGCCCAAGGAGCATCTGCCGAAGATCAGCGTGAGTCAGTGGTTTCCCGGGACCACCCCGAGGCACCTGCTCCCTGACTCCCCACCAGGCCTTTGCATGGATGACATGAGCTGTTTCACAGACTTCAGCACTACCCGAAGGGTGCCGTTCTGTCGTCCGGCATCACAGAACAGCGCCCCCTAGGAATGGGGCGACTTGCTTCTGTAAGACAGCTCAGCGGGTTGAGGACACCTCTGGAGATCTGTGTTCAACCTGCAGTTCACATTTTAAAGCCAACTCCGCCGTTCGTGCTTCTGAGGTCGATAAAATGCTTCTTATTGTACAGGAGTGAGTTCTACATATTATTTCGGTAGGAAAAGGATGATAAAAGTGTTGTTTTAGACATGGAAGAACCAAAGTGGGCGAGGTTTTTAATGACAATAGCATACTTTACGGCCACATGCACCTCCAGCAGCGGGAACTTGCAGAATACAGGTAACGTCTGGGACTCACTCATACTTAAGGTCATTCACTCTCCCCTGCCTTCATCAGGGGTGAGCCATAGCAAGGTGAACGATTCTCAGATATTTATTTCTTCGACTGCCTAGGCCGCGGGGCAGGGGCACCTCTGCCGTGCCCCCCGGAGCTCAAAGCTGAGTTCATTTTGCAGCAATTCCCACCGAGATCCCTTTGTGTCAGGACCCCAATGCATCCTCTTTGCAGAGGGGCCCCACCGTTCACGTGCCCCTGCCCAAGCCCTGTGAACCTTCGAGTATCTCCAAGACGATATTTAAATCTCATTAAAGCCCTACAGCGCCCGAAGCTCCTTTTTATGGGCTGATCTGTTGTCTGCCACGGATACGAGACACGTTCTGCCTTCAGAGGCGGCCCATGATTCAGATCTGAGTACCTACCACCGGAAGTCGTTGAATCTCACGTTGGGTGACATTTCTTCACAGTTCATGTCTTAAAGGCAGGCGCTGCACCCCACAGAATAGTGACCTGAGGTCAGCAACCACTGCACGCGATTGACACTGTGCACTATTCCCTCGGCTTCGACAAGAGGTAGGAGAGCGCTATAGAAATAATGCAATACATTCCTGGTGCCAACTAGAGGGTGCAGACATGGCCCAGTGGATAAACTTCCCACTCTAGCCACAGGACATGCCCTGCGAGTGCCGGCTTCCCCACCTGGCCACATTTGGTGGTCCTGCGCAAACATTTAATCTCCCTGGGCCTTAATTTCCGTATCCGTGCAAAACTGGAGGTTACTTATGTCCAGAGCCACTGGAATTACGTGGCAAGAGAGGGCTAAATTATGCGGCAGGGCTGAGTAAATTATGCGAAAGGAAAAGGCACATTATGCGGCACAATGCGGCAAATTTTGAATGGTATTATTTCATTATTCCATCATTTTTAGAGTTGGTAACACTGCCAGAGCGTTGGTTGCACCTCGTTAGTACCAATGCAACTCCCAAATGTAGCAATAAGCAATAGAAACGTGACCAGTCCAGTTTTGAGGCTTCGACTAAGCAGCAACACGTGGCACTGCACTTTTCATAACTTTTGAACCGTTTGAGCTGGAAAAAAATATTTTTGTGTTAAAAGCTGCAGATTATATGGCAACTGATGGATTATGTGGCAAACGTATATTTATGTGGAAATCGCTGCAGTTTCACAATCACATGTTAGTTGTGGCCCTGCTTATGGTAAGTGCCTGATTCAGAGTTACCTACTTCCTTGGGGGCCTGCCACTATACAATAGGCAAAAACGTCAATGTATGCATGTTTATATGGCTAATTACACAGTATGCACCTAGTTAGGCAGCAACAGAGCGTGTTACATGTAGGGTATTAGGGACTCATCGAATTTATATTCCTCAAATATAAATTGCACAATTACATAACATTTCATACATATACAATTTTTAGGCACGATTTCAAATGCAGCAAGGAGGCGAGGAGTCAAACCTAGGTCCCCAAGTTGCCACGACGACCACTTTAGCCATGAGAGCACGCCCCTCCCTCTCTGGTTTGTATATATTAACCCCCACATTGGAACTATCCGACTGCCTATCATATGTTGCATAAGGTCACAAGAGGAAAGTCACAATCTACTAACAGTTCAAATAAGATTCAGGACCCATCTACATTTCCCATCAGGAGCCTTTTCCTCTTCCTTGCCTCCTGCATCGCCCCCCTCCATCACCCTCTTTCAGCCGCACTTGATGGCGCGTGTCGTCTCTCTAGTGCATTAATTTAAAGAAACGCTTTCCCTCCACAATGTTGTTTGTATTTACATAGCGCCAGCTGCCATTGTTAGCGGATCGTAGCGCGCTGACTAGCTTGGCGCCATTTTGTGCAGATCTGGGCCAGTGCTTAATTTGTGATGGTGCTTGCACGTGGTGGGCACTGGCAACTCTCTTTGCGTTCCAGGACTTATTTTCCCAACATCAGACTTTGACTTAGAGAAACAGAAAGGCGGAATATGCAGGGAGAAGGAGACAGAGAGAGATAGGAAAACAGTGACAAAGGGGGAAGCAGCGATTAAAATAACCCACAAGCCATCTGAGGAGACCGGAAGTGCAGGGTGGTGGAATAAAAAGGCACGAGGCGGATGAAGACTTGACATGGCAATACAGCGCTCAGTACAGCCAAAGGCGAGCTGCTTAAAAAAATCAGGGCACCTGCATATTTTTTTGTTTTTATTTATTTATACTTTGACAACGTAATCACTCGGACTATAAATAAGTCCACATACTTCTATAATAGTCCAGGTGAGAATATTGCATAAAACACCCCAACATTTCAGCTGCTGGAAGAATGAGACGCCCCAGGAATCTTGAGTTGCTGGCGTGCGAGCGTTAGCTGGCGCGCGTCGCAGAACATTGGCCTCTCTGCGCCTGACGGTAAATTAATTGTGGCGCACAGTTGGCCTACATCAGAAGCCTGCCACAGCATGTGTCACTCTTTGGAAGCAGCTCACCGAGAGGGCTTCCAACTCTGTGCGAAGCAGGCTTCCAGTCACACTTGGTTTAAATTTAGATGGCTGGGAGGTCAAAGGCCTGTGACGTAGGCAGCACATAAAGCATGGCCAGTGACGCACACATTTCGAACAGAGACTAATTTTTGAGTGGATTGCATAAATATCTGTAGAGCAGTTGTCTTATATGATAAAAAAAAATAAGGGGCTTCAAGTGAAAAGGAATTTCCATAAATACTTTTCAACCTGCTAAACTAATCTTTTAGGCTCGGTCGTGGCAGGATGGACGGACTCTGTGCCCAGTAGGGTTCAGAGTGGACTTTCCTCGAAATTATGAAATCAGGCAACATAGTTTTTTTTACAAATTCTGTTTGTGGGTGGCCACCGTGTGACTGGAAATCAGAAGAGAGCGTAGACAGCGGAGTTTAATTTTCGCCTCAGCGAAGTCAGGCGAAAATGGGAAACTTTGGGGGTCATTCAGACCCCGGCGGGCGGCGGGAGCCGCCCGCCTGGAGGGAACCGCCATATGGCCGCTCCGCGGTCGAAAGACCGCAGAGGCCATTCTGGCTTTCCCGCTGAGCTGGCGGGCGACCGCCAGAAGGCCGCCCGCCAGCCCAGCGGGAAACCCCTTCCCACGATGAAGCCGGCTCCGAATGGAGCCGGCGGAGTGGGAAGGTGCGACGGGTGCAGTTGCACCCGTCGCGAATTTCAGTGTCTGCTGAGCAGACACTGAAATTCTTTGTGGGGCCCTCTTACGGGGGCCCCTGCAGTGCCCATGCCATTGGCATGGGCAATGCAGGGGCCCCCAGGGGCCCCACGACACACCATACCGCCATCCTGTTCCTGGCGGGCGAACCGCCAGGAACAGGATGGCGGTATGGGGTGTCGGAATCCCCATGGCGGCGCAGCAAGCTGCGCCGTCATGGAGGATTCCTGAGGGCATCGGAAAACCGGCGGGAGACCGCCGGCTTTCCTGTTCTGACCGCGGCCAAACCGCCGCGGTCAGAATGCCCTGCGGGGCACCGCCAGCCTGTTGGCGGTGCCCCGCATCCCGGACCGCCGGGGTCGGAATGACCCCCTTTGTCTGTTAACCAAGGCGAAGTTTCCTGGCATCGCCCGACTTTGGAGGCAAGTGTCTTCGTTCCCCCCACTACAATGTTGTTCCTGTTCTTTTTTTTTTAAAGCAATGTGACTGCAAGGTTTTCAGTTGCGATCCGAGGGTGTGCAGGGGTTCAGACTTACGCAACCCTATCAAGTGAAGTCTGTTGGCATCCATTACAGTGGATGGGAACACAAAGCCATATTCCACCTGCAGGGTTATTGTAATTCTAGTGTGGTGTCAATAAAATCGTCATTTCCACTAGGCCTTTCTGTCCCATTTGACTTTGAAACAAACTTTTTTTCCTTTACCCTCACGTTTGCTCTATTTAAATGAAGGGCAGTTTAGATTTTAGAGTAACTCAATATTTTCTCATCTAAACACCACTGTTATTTCACCTAAGCCACAGGGGTACTGAACTGTCCTTGCATGTCTTTGATTCACCCATGACTTCACAGGAAGTGATTGCACATCACATTTGACCATGATCATTTCACAAGATGTGACATCACACAGCCTTTGACCCCTGCAATCAGAGTAATTGTATGAAAAAATGCTAGACTGAGCATAAACAATAACAGAAAACTGAAGGCCCGTATTTATACTTTTTTAGCGCCGCATTTGCGCCGCTTTTTGACGCAAAAGCTGTGCACACTTACAAAATACAATTGTATTTTGTAAGTTTGCGCCGCTTTTGCGTAAAAAAATGACGCAAATGCGGCGCTAAAAAAGTATGGGCCTAAAAATCTTAACAAAGTGGACAGAGGGATGTGATGAGCTTCTTAAGTGGGAACAAGGCAGTGCTTAATTTGAGCCAATTGTTGCAGGTGGAGCCCAAAGGCATTCATTCACTGCTGTGGACCAGGACAAATTTTTCTGCAATAGACTATAACCCCGAACAAGAGAGAGGACAACACAAAAAGGATAAGAGAAAGTCTGAAAAACAAACAAAGGGAGAAAGAAGGAATGAAAAAGAAACTGCAAAGAGTGAGATAAAAAGGCAGGGAGTGTTTGGTGATGGATTAAATAGTCATGAGGTGGAATCAAATCTACGCAGCCGAGGTATTCAAGATCCACGATGTGGAATATGGACACTGCCACTTATTCTTTGTAAGGTTAAGCACTGGAGCAAAGAAGTACAAGTGCCACCCCCTTTTGACCCTTAAATGTTTTATACTATCTTATGTTATGTAAGTGACACCCCTGCCATCAGTCATTGGGCCACAGAATGCCGGGTGATCAGTTCCCTGCTGATTCCTGGTAACCGGGAGAGGTACACAAATGTCCCAAACTCAGCTGCCTTGGAGGCAGAGATAAGAAAGGCTCTGTATCAAGAGCTGAGCCTCTCCAAAGCATGTGGGCTGGAGTCCAAACCATAGGGTGCACCTGTGCAACTTCTGTTAACCTCTAAATGACATCTATGTGCCTAAGGACATCCCTCAGAAGATCTGCAGTTTGAGAGCTGATGTAAGATGTAAGCTTCTACCCGAATGTCCACTTACTTGATGGTTGAGGATGAACATTTATTTACAGTGGTGGAAGCACCCGGATCCTGTATCCGTAGTTGATGTATATGTTCGCGGTACCAAGCTAGGGTAGTAGACCATGGCTATTCCAATATTTGTACCTCAATTCTGTATGTTCAGACTACTAGGCATCTTGTCATATTTTCACACACTATATATTAGATTTAAATGTATTAAAATTAATCCATCTTCAAAGCATGGTACAAGTGTGCACATGTATAGCTTTCAGTTACTCATAGGCAGTAATGAATCAATGCCTTAATTTTGCTAGCTAACTTATTTGCAAGTTTTCATGAACAAAGGTCACTTCATGAGAAAGTGAGTGAATGAGGCTTTCCTAGCACTAGGATACAACCTATACTATATATGCATGGCTGAGCACCTGAAATGTGTAGATACCATTTTCAGTGAGGGCTGGTTTAATGTTACACTGCGGAGTGAGGCTTGTCCCTCATACAACTTACTACCCCATACCACTCAAGTACACGGAACAAAGGAATGTATAGACCTGTTTGTATGCGCCTGATCCTGAAAAAGGAACTAATCTATGTCTGCAGAATTACCTGCGGTATCACCATTTTCTTTGCAGTTTTATATATGGCAAACTTGACCAGAAGGTATTGGAGCGCTTTACATGAGCAGCGGTTACATTACACAAGGACACATTCATTTGTAGGCACTGGGAGATTAAATGATTTGCCCAGAATCACAGGATTGTGAGCCAGCACCGAGACTCAAGTCTGGTTCCCCAGTTCCAAAGTCGCCAGCTCTAACTGTAACACCACATCCTATCCACATCTTCAGTAAAATAGTAATCCATGGCAAGCACCACACTACCACATGTGGGGTACAGGAGATGCAAGTCAGGGCACATATATTAAAACCAGTGCTTAGTTTGTAAATAAAAACATGCCGGTGCCCAAAGCCCTTATCTTAATCACACGACTGCTGCAATTAAATGTGCGAGCATCGCAATCCTGAAGTCATTTCGGGCCTCTTCAATCCATTTGCAGCCACTCCCTGCCCCTTCAGCTCACTCTTGCAGCTTTCTGCTTTCTCCCATTAAGACGCTTTTTCGTTTTTCTCTTCCCCCGTCTTTCCCATATGTGTCTTTTGCTCGCAGTAAATGCTTGAGGCAGAAAACTAAGTGCCGGCCCTAAAAACTAAGTGCTGGTGCTCAGCACCAGAAACAAAAAGCACAAATTAAGCACTGAGTAAGACTAAAGTTTTATGTTCATGCCGAGTTCCGAATCCTATGAGACTTAAAAACAAAAAACAGTGGGTAAATTATGCCAAATATTTTGTCTACCTTGACCAGACTGCACAAACATTTGAGTGAGGAACCTGAGGTGGATAATACAAGGGCCAGATTTACTATTGTTTCCTGCAACCCTACATAGAAACCAGGTTTGTGTTGTTGAAGGGGCACAGAGCCTTATCTTCTAACATTGGCCTGATGGTGCTGTCATCCCCTCCACTGACACACAAAGAGATTGCGTTACATGATACACAGCCGTGCACCATGTTGCATAGGTGAGCGTACACAGTGTAGCACAGGATGTCTACTGGAAGCATAACCTTTCAGTACAAGTTTCAATGCTTAGACAAACTCAGAGGGATCCCATGCACTGCAGTAGAGATTTCTTTAAATAAATTAATGCATTTGTCCTTGTTAATGCTGTTAGTTTTTGACCTGAAGCAGAGTCTGGCTATCTTAGTAGATCAGGGTTTGCATGAAATCTTTTGGGTGTTTGTTCTGATCCACCCCAGTTATGCCCATTCTTCAAAGCCACACAAAGCATGGAAAGCTGTATTTGCAATGATGAAAAGGCACCTTTCTAGTGCAAAACTCTCTTTGCAATGGATAAATAACCCCCTTGCAAGACATCGCATCAGTATGCATCGATTTGTGCGAACGCAAAGCTATAGTAAATCTGGGTCCAAGTGTCAGCTTAATTTTATGCAAATTCACTAAAAGGCACATTTTTTGTACACCAACAATCATTTTCCAATGGAAGTCCCAGGCTCAACCATTACTACAGCCATTAGTGGCAATTTTAGTACACACACACACACTCAAAAATGCGCAGGCGCGTGTACACACACACGCACACAGCGTATGCGCATAAGATTGATGCATCCCTTTCCAGGCCATTAAACATTTCCTGGCGGAGGATGCAATATGGATGGAGAAGCATTGATTGAAACTTAACCCCAGCCAGGGAGAGTCGTTATTAATAGGGTCACAAAAGAACTGGGCACAAGAGGTGATTCAGCAGCTATTAATCAGCTCTGCCCAAAGGTCATAGACCCCCCCTGGATCTCCCAAGGCACCCTCAAAAGCTACATTTCAGGCAGGTAAGAAAAAACCTATGTTTATTTGGGTGCACCTGTTTCCTTCAGGCAATATGGAAAGGGGTTTAACCTGAGGTTTGCACAGCAGGTCCCCATCCCTGGCAGGAAGTATGCAAAACACATCAATACTACAAGTTTAGAGTTGGCATTACTTTCATTCTGATTGCCTCAGAAACCAGATGTGGCCTTTTTTTGTTTTATAGTGCACATTTGGCACAAGGGCATTAGAGCTCTTTACATGAGCACCAGATTGCGTTATACAGTGTCAGATTATTTTTGAGTCAAAAGGAGATTAAGGGCCACATGTACTAACAATTGTGTTTGCGATTACCAAATAGCAAAATTTTGTGATTCACTATTTGGTAACCGCATAGAGCAATGTACAAACGTGTTTGTGACACATTTTGCAATTCCCAGTTGGTCGGAAATAGACCAACCTCATGAATTATAATGAGGTAGGACTCAGTTTGCGACCAATTGGGAATCTAATAAACCACAGGGATCGTGGCCTGCTGGGGTCAGCAGACCACTATGCTTGGGATTGCTTTTCAATAAAACAATCTTTTATTTTAATTTTGGTTTTCAGTGGTCTGTGGGGTTTTACAAACATTCACAAAAGAAAGGGTTCCCTCCGGGAATCGATTACTACCATTTTGATATATGCATATATGCATATTTTATATATGCATATATGTATATATATATATATATACCACTGCCATTCGTTATTAGGAAGGGATGCCCAAAACACTTTCCTAATACCGAATCACAAACCCAAAGTGCAATTCAGTAATAGGTTACTAAATCCTAAATAGGGCTTTGTACATTTAAAAAAATCCTTTTTGCATTTGCAAATGGGCCAATTTGCAACCACAGAAACACTTTGTACTTGTGGTCCTAAGTGATTTGCACAGAATCACACTATAATGAGCCAACGCCGGGACTCAAACTTGGTTCCCCAGCTTCAAAGTGGGCAGCTCAGGCCCTAGGGCTCATCTTTTCACCAAGCTAAAGACAAATCAGGATATAGCATGCCTGTAAATGACCTTTGGTACTGCCTCTGTAACAATTAAGCAGTGTGTTTTTCAAGGCATACACTTGTTTTCATTCTCACTTATCACTGACATCACAATTGATCTGAGATGTGCATTACTGACTGCCTCGGATCAATATTGATGTATATTTTATAAGTTTATCTGTGCTGCTCGAGTGCCTCTTTTGAAAGAAGATGTGCCCTGGTCAAGGCATACTGCAAAGGTGACTCCCGGTACAGAGCAGGTCTGAGTTGGTCAGGGGAGCTCCAAGGCCCACTTCCTGAATAGACATATCACAATGTTACCCTTGCCTACTACTCGATGACGTATGAATGCCAGACAATAGTGACCTGGCTGAACTCCAAAAAAGCACAGATCATCATTCTTCAAACATGATGGTTCCTGATCCAGTGCTTAATTTGTATAAGAATTAGAATAAGCGCCAGAGCAGAGAGTTGCATTCAGAAGCCCATGGTTGGCTTTATTGAAGGTGGGGTGCTGAATACAGAGGCTGCATAATGGAAATTCTACTTCAAGTCTCTTTATTCCATTCCACCACCAAACACTCCCTGCCTCTTTACCTCACTCTTGCAGGTTCTTTTTCATCCATACTTTTGATCTTTGTCACTGTTTTTCCATCTTTCTATTCTTTTTTCTTTCCCTCTTTTTGTGTTTCTCCCTTTCTTGTTCGGAATCAAAGTTTGTTAAGGAAAAATAAGTGCTGGTCCCCAAAAATAAGTGCAGATGGTCCCCAGCTGCAACCACCAGCTTAAATTAGGCACCGCCCTCAATACAACTACAATTCCACAATTGCAAACGTGAAACACATTTTCTCTCTGCCCTCGATCACAACATGTGGCAGGTATTTTATTTTCTCTGAGTCACCATCAACACCCTTTGCCGCACACAAACGTCCCAAAGAGTCCTTAAGCAGAGCCATCAAACGGTGCTGTAGAGGGAGACACAGGGGCCGTTATGCCAAAGGCTTAGAGCTTTCCAAGGCCCTATTCTCCATCAGCCACATTTATTTGTATTGCAAGTAAGATTGCGACCTTTGCCAGAGAAAAATAAGGAACATGTATTCACGTTGTAAGTTTCCACAAAGGCTCGAACATGATGCTTAAATAGAACTGTACGTCAAATAGTCAATTTGTATTTTTTAACATGACCCTTCTGTCTTTTTTTACTGTAATTATCAGTCAGGGGTTATTAAGGCAGCTCTGAAATAGTTTTTAAAGTTCCTTCTTCACATAATTGATGTTTTAAGTATGTTCAGATAGGGAAGAAGTACCAAATTTAGTGAATTTTCCTAGCTGGGCCATTAAAATACTGATCATGGCGGTAAAAATAAGGCAAGGTAGCAACCCAAGTTGGCTAGCAGTTTTCATTAATAATTAGGCAGCTCACACTTCTTTCTGACAAGCCTGTATTTAATACAACAGAACAAAGCTAGAGGTTGATCTCATTGCTCACCTCCACCAACTTAATGCAATCCCCAGAAAATGCTTCAGATGGGCACAGCTTCACTGTTCATAAATTGAGCATGTAAGACAGTCCTGCATGCAAGTGGACAGTGGCAAGCCACTGCGACTTCAGAAAAAGTTAACCAAACCAAATCTCATCTCATCATAATGAGACCAAGTCCTCAACTGTGAATAATATGGAGATGCCACTCTATGCAGGCTTTCTCACTCACCCAGTCAGTGTTTCCTCAGGAGAATTAGATCAGTTCACAGAGTTTCTACATGCACAGTATGAAACTAAGCAGAAACATGATGGTTCCTAAATTTAAGGAGGGTTGTGAGAAACTGCAAAGTACCAATTAATCTTTGCAATTGTATGCATATATCACTGTGGGACAGCTGTGTGAAAATCATGACTTCAGTCACCATTCATGTCATAGCTATCACTGTTTAATGCTAAAACAAGGTTCTAATAAAGATATAATTCACATACAGCAGTTAGGATCAGAGAGTTTGGTAGAGGGGATTACTCTATCAAAAATGTGACAGATATCCCATCCATTATGGTCTATGGAACTTGTAATACTTCGGCTGGGATATCCGTCGTGTTTGTGATGGAGAAACCCCTCCGCTAAGCTCAAAATCAGCCCCTTAGTCCTTCATTACCAGTTGGCTGCTGTTAGAATTTGGGTCATGGTTGGCAGTGGTATGCACCCTGTTCAAACCGGAACCACAATCCTAATCAGGATAAGTTAGATGCACACCATAAATTAACCTGTGCTCACCCTGTGGTAGCTTGGCACAGAGCAGGCAGGCTTAACTAAAGTAAAGTGCTAAAGTAAACTTAAGTATTTGTGCAACACTTAAAACAGTAAAACAGTGACACCACACAGAAAGATACCACACTTGGCTAGAAAAATTGAGCTTAATTTAATGGACAAAAGAAGATCAAAACAACAAAAAACCAATAAGTAGAAGTCAAGATATGATTTTTTAAAAATAAATGAAACTGTAGTGCCTACAAACATAAAGCACCAACCGGGGCTATCTGGTCACGCTGGACCGAGTTAAATCTGAAAAGTCAGACTGACGATGGCGGAGCGCGGGACGGATACAGGAACCAGCCTCTGCACACTGAAATCAGTGTTTGGGTTTTCACTGGCATTGAGGGAGAATGGGAGGGGCAATGCGAGGGGCAGCTGAGTTGATGGTTCGTCATCGATCCTGGCATTGTACTCGATGCGTCGGTTCTGAGCAGTGCAATCGGGGATACATCGCTGCTGAAACCCTTAGGTGTAGGCCATGCTTCATTATCAAGCTGCTAGTCAGCGATGCAATGTCTCATGAGGTGGGGATTTGTCAGCTTCAAAGAAGATGCATTGGTTTCGACCGGCGCAATGACATTGATGTATGGGTTTTTGTAGTTGAAGCACTTTATACCCCCTTCCAAAGACTGGATTGGTACCACTTGGCAGGACAAAATGTGCAGCAAGCAAAGTCCAAGTGCTGTTGCAGGTTTTGTTGGAAGTCTTTTGTGTCCCTGAGACCTCAGAAGAACAGGAGGCAATCCAGAAAGCCTTTGAAGTCATTCTGGGTTCAAGTGAGATGGGTCCAGTCTTTCCTCACCAGGGTAGAGGACAGCAAGTATCAGGGCAGCACAGCAGAAAAGCAGTTCTTCTAGAGCAGCAGTCTAGAGTGGCAATCTTAGTAGCAGCATAGCAGTCCTTCTTTCTGGCAGAGGTCCAGTTCTTACACCAATTGGTGCCTTTGAAGTGGGGGTGACTTCAAAGAGGGGTCTTTGAAGTGCACAGAGATCCTCCCTTCCTGCCCTGGCTCTAGACCCACTACAGGGGACTAAGCAGTCCTTCGTGTGGGAGCAGGACACTGCCTATTCAGGTGTAAGTGTCAGATCCTCTCTCCCATCATGCCAAGGATGGTCCATCAATATGCAGATGGCCACTCAGTCACACCTACCCTTCCTTTGTGTGAGGTTGCCTAGAGGGAATCCAGGAAATTAGCCATCACCCCCAACCCAGACATGTATTTGAGACAGGCTGTAGGCACACAAGGCTAAGAGGCCTCACAGTAGTCAAAAATTAATTTGGGAGTTTTTTTTACTACCAGGAAATAGAGATATGCCTTTTAATTACATAGCACTTTGCTCTGTGGGCTACCAAGACCCTACATTAGGGGTGACTTCTATGTAATAAAAGGGGAGTTGAAGGCTTGGCAAGGGATTTTTAATGCCAAGTCAACATGGCAGTCAAACTGCACACACAGGTTCTGGAGTGGCAGGTCTGAAACATGTTTAAAGGACTACGTAAGTGGGTGGCACAATCAGTGCTGCTGGCTCTCTATTAGCATTTAACTTACAGGCCATGGGCACATATAGTGCACTTTACTAGGAACTTATGAGTAAATTAAATATGCCAGTTTTGGATATACCAATGTTACAATGCTTTAGGGGAGCGAACACATGACCTTTGGCACTGCTTAGCAGTGGTAAAGTGCCCAGAGTCCTTAGGCCAACAAAAATAGATCATCAAAAATGAGACAAAGCAGGCAAAACATTTGGGGGAAGACCACCCTTGGGCTGACAGGTCTAACAGCTGCTAATTGAGTCAACAATCCTGCACCCAGTAAATACTGATACTGCAGATTGTAGTGTTAACTGGGTGTCGGATTCCCCCAAGTTATAAGCTTTTGAGGGCACAAAAAGGGATAGGTGGGGAAATTGGTGTCTGCACACAGATCCCCACATATTTCCATCCTCTTTCCAAGGCTTGACAACTTTCATCAGGTTTTCTCTGGCAAAATGTGCCTGGGGAAAACCTCGAAGGTCCAGGTTTTCCTGCAAAACTCATCATCTCTATTGAGCTCCAACTGAGTTTGTAGCTAGTCTGGATTTTTGGAAAACTTGTAATGAGGTCCTAAATGTGCTTCTTCCCTGGCATTTTGTGTAGAAAATAGAAACGCTCCTCAACATGGAAGCTTGTAGACTGGATGAACATATATTTTACAGGTTGAGACAAGGATGCAAGTAGTCCGAATTGCTGTTCACCCTTACTTTTGGCGTACAAGTTATCTTGCCATGTGGAAAAAATGCACGGGCAAAGATCAAGGAAAAAGAGGCAACTCTGCAAGGTATGTAACGGGGAAGCTGAGAACTACAAAAAACTTTGCAGGTGAACCATTAATGCGATCCTTCTCTAGTACCCAGCTTAATCTACTCAGTACGATGATGGTACTGCATGCTCACTCTGAGCTCGCCCATCAAACTGCCTTCCTCATGACTCTCTGGCAGACAGAGGGTTTTCATTCTTTACACATAGGTGGAGAACGTCATGATTTCATAGTTTTTAGGTCCGGCTTGACAGTGCCACTTTCTGCTGGCCTATGGTTACCAATACTTAAAAATGTACATAAAGTGGTGTTTGGCTCGCTGACCTCATGTCTTTGGGTGTTTGATGTATCATTCTACCTCCTATGGACTGGTGGCATTGCAATGCATGAGGGGGAATTTTACATCTTGAAAGTACAGTGACTTGTCAAACATTTAATTATTTATTTCTCAGATGCATTGCATGGGAAAAAAAAATATATATATTTTTATTTGTACTGCAGTAAGCTTTTTTAAATATTAGTCGAGACTCAAAATGCAACCCTGATCTATTGACTTTTTGTACACTTGATGCATTGAGCCACAATTCTTTATCCACTAAGACCCCAGTATGAGGTACTTGCATGTCAGATCACGTTTATGGGATGTTTTTGTTTTCATGTGTAAAAATGTGAATGCCTGCCAGGTTATTTTCTTCACTTGAGAAAATCAAACACTGCCATGCAGCAGCTTTTAAAAGGCCACAATGGCAATAAAAGATGTCAAAGTGTTCTGGTCTAGGGATCTTGAAAGAAGACCTTGTTGCATGGAGCATGATGTACTAGGGTCATGCTGGATTCTGGCACCTGATGGAGTTCACAAGGTGCTGTTTCGCTGTGTGTCTGGGGGGTATTTTGGGTGTTACACCCCCAATAAATGTATTTCCTGATAAATAGTTGGGTACAGGTGAGATGTCTGTCAGATTTCACCAGGAATCTTTATATACACACAGACAAAAACGCACACAGATTCCTAACCGCTCTGTTTTGAAAGTCCTCAAAAATGCTGGCTAGGTCACAAAATATTGTATTTTCTCTCAGTACTCCTACCCAGCCATATTCCTATCCCTTTCCACTGCTCCTCTCATGCACCCTGCTTGTTGTATAATGTAGTTTAACATTATATGCCAACCTGAGTGTTGAAAATCTGAGGCTTATCCCCCCTCCAATCTTACTGATCAAGCTGCGCCCCTATTTACAGCATTCCACACTGTTTGCCCCATCAGACAATGCAAGGGCGGGCCCGAGCCTTTGCATTTGAAATTCAGTCATTTTTAAAATATCTCATGGGTCGTGGCTCACTCCTCAGCTGTTAGAGTTGCCAAGGTAACTCAGTGGGTTGAAGGTTCATTGCAGAGAAACACAGTTGTCTATTGGTCCTTCAGGATTATGTGTTAATTACTACCACATAACTCACCGGTGCTCATTTTCTCAACATTATAAAGATGGCTGCCAGTAGGAAAATGGCCCTTGTTGCAGTTACCTCCACTTTTTGCCTGATATTGATGTTGACTTGACTGAGAGAGTGCTGGGACCCCGCTAACCAGGCCCCAGCATCAGTGTTCTTTCACTAAAAATGTACCATTGTTTCCACAATTGGCACACCCCTGGCACACAGATAAGTCCCTTGTAAAAGGCACAAGTGTTACCAAGTGCCTTGTGACCAGGGAAGGTCCCTATGGGCTGCAGCATGTGTTGTGCCACCCTAAGGGACCCCTCACCTAACACATGCACACTGCCATTGCAAATTGTGTGTGTTGCTGGAGAGAAAAAGGCAAAGTCAACATGGCACCCCCTCATGGTACCATGCACACAAAACATTGCCTGTGGCATAGGTAAGTCACCCCTCTAGCAGACCTTAAAGCCCTAAGGCAGGTTGCACTATACAACAGGTGAGGGCATAGCTGCAAGAGCAATATGCCCCTACAATGCCTAAGTCAATTCTTAGACATTGTAAGTACAGTGTGGCCATATTAAGTATATGGCCTGGGAGTTTGTCAAAACAAACTCCACAGTTCCATAACGGTTACACTGAATACCGGGAGGTTTGGTATCAAACTTCTCAGAATATTAAACCCACACTGATTCCAGTGTTGGATTTATTAACAAATGCATACAGAGGACATCCTACAGATGCCCCCTGTATTTTACTCAATCCTCTAGTGTAGGACTGACTGGTCTGTGCCAGCCTTCCACTAGCAGATGAGTTTCTGACCCCTGGGGTGAAAGCCTTTGAGATCTCTGAGGCCAAAAACAAAGCCTGCATTGGCTGGAGGTCCTTCACACCTCCCCCTGCTGGAACTGTAACACCTAGCGGTGAGCCTGAAAGGCCCAGGCTTAGTGCTACAATGCCCCACGGCACTCCAGCTAGTGGAGATGCCCAGGCCCCAGACAAAGCCCCACTTTTCAAGGAAAGTCCCGATGGATAATTAGGAAAAACAAGGAGGAGTCACCACCTCAGCCAGGACCACCCCTAAGGTGTCCAGAGCTGAAGAGACACCCTCCTTGCAGAATCCTCCATCTTGGTTTGGAGGACAGGGACTCATAGGGTTAGGAATGTACCCCCTCCCCAAAGGGAGTGGGCACAGGAACGGTGTAGCCACCCTCAGGGACAGTAGCCATTGGCTACTTCCCTCTAACCCCTAAAAACACCCCTACATTTAGTATTTAAGGGCTTCCTGAACCAAGCTAATCAGATTCCTGATGACCTCACAAGAAGAACAAGGACTGACTTGGCCCCAGCCCTACCAGCCTGTCTCCTGCTTCAAAAAACCTGCAGAAGAAAAGCGACACGTCCTGCAGGTTTAGCGACCTCTGAAAAACCTACAGAGGACTGCTTGAATCACAGAGGATCAAGAATTCCCGTGAACAGCGGCCCTGTCCAAAGAAGAACAGAAGAAGAAACCTCTTCTGAAGGACTCCCACCTCACTCCAGAAGCATGTGTCCTAACCACTCTGCACCTGATGCCCAAGGCCTGAGTCCAGGTGGCCCAACTGACCAGAGAGGACCCCCAGGCGATGGCGACCAAGTGCCCACCCTGGGTTGACCTCTCCACCCCTCTACGATGACGCCTGCAGAGGGAACCCCGAGGACCCCCCTGACCATGACTGACCTGGACAAAGATAACTGACGCTAAAGGACCCACTGTATCCTCAGCCCCTAGGACTAGAAGAAATTGACATCCGGTGCAGCAACAACCAACAGGCGGCCCTCTTCCCTGTCCGACAGGTGGTGTGCCTGAGACACCCCTCTGGACCTTGCCTGCAGCGCCTGAGTGACCCCCGGGGTCCACTCATAGAATTTCATTGGAAACCTGATGCCCTGTTTGCACCCTGCACCCGGCCGCCCCAGTGCCGCTGTTGGTGTGGGATTGGTGCCTACTTGGGGCCTCTCCAGTGCTCCTCTAATCTCCCCTGGTCTGGCCTCCGAGCTGTGGGTTCTTACCTGCTGGCAGATCGAATTCCGTGTATCCCCTGTCTCCATAGGAGCCCACATTAAAATTGGTCAACTTTGACCTCTGCACTCGACTGGCCCCATGTTGCTGGTGGTGGGTTTTTGGGGTTGACCTGAACCCCCAATGGTGGACTACCTATAACCCAGAGACTGAAATTGGAAGTGGTGTACTTACCTCTAAAACTGTACTTTATTTTCTCCCCCAAGGGACTGTTACGAAAATGCAGTGTCCACTTTCAAAATATTCTCTGTTTTCTTAAAAACTGTTTACTTGATTATAGTGAAACAAAGTTACATTGATATCTATGCTAAGTACTTACATGCAACAGTATTTACTTCTGAACTGAGTCTTGTGGTTCTAGTGATAAAGGGCCAGAAGTAGCAGGCAGTTTTGCCCATTCTGTGTCTATGGGAAAATGTGTTCGTACAAATGGCCCAAAGTAACAAAAAATACATTTTTCTATATAAAATCCTATTGGTCTGGAGTTAAGTCATTGAGTGTGTGTTTCTTCTACTGCTTGTGTGTGTACAACAAATGCTTAAAACTACCCTCTGATAAGCCTAACTGCTCGACCACACTACCACAAATAGAACATTAGTATTATTTATTATTGCCTCTGTCAAGCCTTTTGGGGAACCCCTTGTACTCTGTGCACACTATATCTGATTTTGATATAGTATAAACAGAGCCAGCTTCCTACATTGGTGGATTAGCGGTGGGGTCTATGACTTTGCACTTGCTGGACTACTCAGCCAATAGCTGATCAAATTACTAAATTCCAAAATTGCCTTGAGAAAACTGATTTTTGAATTCGACTATTTTTTTCTAATTTTTTAAAAGTCCTGCTAGGGACTTGGTTGAGTCACCTTGGAATTTCTTTTTAGGTTTAAAAGTCATTGTAAGTTAGGGATTAGTAACTAGAAGTACTTTTAGCTTCTAAAAGTAATCCCCAACTTTAGTAACAAAATGAGTAGCTCAGAGGACATGGTGATGGAACTCCAACTCACCCCTTACCTCCATCTTGGGATGAGAGAGTTAAGGAGTCTCTGCAGCCTCAGGAAAATCAAAACAGGTTCCAACCCTACCAAGGTCAAGCTCCAGGAGCTCTTGGCAGAGTATGCAAGGGACCACCCTGCTGATGAGGAAGACCTCCCCTCAGATGGGCAAGAAGTTAGGGATCTGGAGGAAGAACTCCCCCCTCTAACCTAACCAGGGAGAACAGGGTTCCAAGATCCCTGTCTCCAAAGGTAGTACTCACAGGATCTGGATCTTCCACAGTGGAGTCCAGCTCCTATGAGAACATTGAGGGCAGCCTCAATGAAGAGGACATCCTTTTAGCAAGGATGGCCAAAAGAGTAGCTTTGGAGAAACAGCTCCTGGCTATAGAAAGTGAGAGAAAGGAAATGGGTTTAAAACCCATAAATGGTGGCAGCAAAAAATAACTAGGGACAGAGAATATTCTGACACCCCTAAAATCCCTAAAGGGAATGTCCCCAAATATGAGGATGGTGAAGCCATCACCAAGTGGTTCATAGCCTTTGAGAGGGTCTGTGGAACCAGAAGATTAAAAAAGTCTCATTGGGGAGCTCTCATGTGGGAACTGTTTACTGGTAAGTGTAGGTATAGGCTCCTTACACTCACTAGTTCAGATGCGGAAACCTATGACCTCATGAAGGCTACCCTGATTGAGAACTTTGGATTCACCACTGAGGAGTATAGAATTAGGTTCAGGGAGGGAGCTCAAAACACCTAGAGCCAGTCCTGGGTTTATTTTGTAGACTAATCAGTGAGAACACTAGATGGTTGGGTAACTGGAAATGAAGTGCATGACTATAATGGGCTTTATAAGCTGTTTATGGAGGAACACATTTTAAGTAACTGCTTCAATGAAAAGTTGCATCAATATCTGGTAGACCTAGGTCCAATTTCTCCCCAAGAATTGGGAAAGAAGGCAGACCACTGGGTCAAGACTAGGATAACCAATACTTCCACTGGGGGTGACCAAAGGAAAGGGGTTACAAAGCCTCCTAGGAGAAAGTGGGTGACACTCCTAGAAGCAAAGAAAAAGAGTCCTCTGTAGGCCCCCAAAAACCTGTCCAGGTGGGTGGGCCCCAAAGACACATCCCAAAACAAAAGTGGGTACCAGAGTAAGAACTGGGATGCCACTAAGGCATGGTGTCACAACTGTAAACAGACAGAGCACCACACCAAGGACACTTATTGTCCCAAAAACAAACCCCCTAGCAAAATCCAAGGGGTGACCAGTGTAGCCATTGGGGATGACTCCTCAGATGAGGAGGTCTTCATAGCCTTCAACTGGAAAATGGGCCCAACATGTGAGTTGGAGATTGCAGAGGGAAGTAGACACTTCCACCACCTACTTGTGAATGGAACCCCAGTCACTGCCCCGAGAGACACCTGTGCCAGTCACACTATTGTGCACGACAGGCTGGTGCTCTCAAACCAGTACATCCCAAGTGAGCCTGCCAGAGTAAGGGTTAGCTCAGAAAAGGTCACTAATAGGTCTGTGGCTTTAGTGCCCCTATAAGTGGGTAGGACTTTTAGCTGGAGAAGGGTGGTAGTCAGTACAGACCTCCGCCTTGATCGTCTCCTTGGAAATGACTACCCAGAGGTTAGTCGGAGCCCAAGAGAGGAACTGGTCCAGTACCAGCCTCCTCCCAAAGATTCTGGAGGTACTGCCCCTTCAGTGTCTAAAGGTAGGCCCCAGAAGAGGAAAAAGAGAAAACAGTGCAGGAAAGGTGGACAACATTTAGCCAAGGTTCCAGTAAGCCCAGGAGATTCTGCTCCAGTAGGGGAAAACTCCAAAAGTGGCACTGGTAAAGTCCAACATGACCCACAAGAAGTCCTGACTAGTCAGGCAACTGTTAAGCATGAGTGAGTGGCTCCTCAGCTAATAGAAGAAAGAGTGGAAGAAGGGTGTTTACTACAAGAGGTAGCAACCCCCACTCTACTAAAGCAGACAGACACCCTGAACCCAAAGAAGCTCCTTCCCTTGGTGATGAAGAGCTAAAGCTGTGGTTCTGGGCACTGACAGCAGTCAGTTGCCTCTGCTGGGTGTTAGTCTTTATGGCTGCACTGTCCTTGGCATGGTGGTCTGACCCCATGCCAAATAGCAAGTTAGGCTCCCTGACCCTGTTGGTCATGGTGGGGTTACTCCATCTGTGGGTAACCTCTTTGGGTAAGCTAGGGGTGACCTTGGTTAAAATAAGATTAGCAGAGGTGGATACCTCTAACCCCAAAATAAAAAGAATGGGTGAAGACACTAAAAACACAGACAAGAGGCAGTTCAGATTGGGTCCTATCACTGTTGTGGTATGTCCATTCCCCAGAGAGAATGACCTAGACAGGAGTATGTAAGGCAGAGTGGGCCCTGCAACAAAACAGCCTGTTTCCCTGCTCTTCCTTGCCTGACAGACTAGGAAGACTCTCCCAGGTTTGGCTGAGTCTCCTGGACTGTGGGCTGGGAAGTGGGGGACGACGACTTGTGTTGGAAAATGGCCCTTTTTGCAGTTACCCCCCCCCCATGTTTTGCCTGATATGATGCTGACTTGACTAAGAGTGTGCTGGGACCCCGCTAACCAGGCCCCAGCACCAGTGTTCTTTCACTAAAAATGTACCATTGTTTCCACAATTGGCACACTCCTGGCACACAGATAAGTCCCTTGTAAAAGGCACAAGTGGTACCAAGGGCCCTGTGACCAGGGAAGGTCTCTAAGAGCTGCAGCATGTGTTGTGCCACTCTAAGGGACCTCTCACCTAACACATGCACACTGCTATTGCAGATTGTGGTGGTCATTCCAAGTTTGGCGGGCGGCGATTGCCGCCCGCCAAACTTACGCCGCCACTTGGCCGCTCTGCGGTCAAAAGACCGCGGGTGCCATTCAGACTTTTCCGCTGGGCCGGCGGGCGCCCGCCAAGGGAGCGCCCGCCGGCCCAGCGGGAAAGGCCCTGCAACACAGAAGCCGGCTACGAATGGAGCCGGCGGTGTTGCAGGGGGTGCGACGGGTGCAGTTGCACCCGTCGCGATTTTCACTGTCTGCCATGAAGACAGTGAAAATCATGCTGGGGCCCTGTTAGGGGGCCCCCAGGGGCCCCACAACACCCGTTCCCGCCATCCTGTTCCTGGCGGTAAAAACCGCCAGAAACAGGCTGGTGGGAAGGGGGTCGGAATCACCATGGCGGCGCTGCTTGCAGCGCCGCCATGGAGGATTCTCCCAGCCGGGGGAAATACGGCGGGAAACCGCCAGACCCGGCTGGGCGACCGCGGCTGTACCGCCGCGGTCGGAATGCCACATGAAGCACCGCCAGCCTGTTGGCGGTGCTTCCGTCGACATCCACCCTGGCAGTCTATGACCGCCAGGGTTGGAATGAGGGCCTGCGTGTGTTGGTGGGGAGAAAAAGGCAAACTCAACATGGCATCCCCTTCATTGTGCTATGCACACAAAACACTGCCAGTGGCATAGGAACGTCACCCCTCCAGCATGCCTTAAAGCCCTAAGCCAGGGTGCACTATACCACAGGTGAGGGCATAGCTGCATGAGCAATATGCCCCTACAGTGTGTAAGTCCATTTGTAGACATTGTTAGTACAGTGTGGCCATATTAAGTATATGGTCTGGGAGTTTGTCAAAATGAACTCCACAGTTCCATAATGGCTACACCGAATACTGGGAAGTTTGGTATCAAACTTCTCAGAATAACAAACCCACAATGATACCAGAATTGGATTTATTAAAAAATGCACACAGAGGGCATCTTAGAGATGCCCCCTGTATTTTAACCAGTTCTCTAGTGTATGACTGACTGGTCTGTGCCAGCCTGCCACTAGAAGACAAGTTTCTGGCCCCCTGGAGTGATAGCCTTTGTGCTCTCTGAGACCAGAAACAAAGCCTGCACTGGGTGGAGGTGCTTCACATCTCCCCCTGCAGGAACTGTAACACCTAGCGGTGAGCCTCAAAGGCTTAGGCTTTGTGTTACAATGCCCCAGGGCACTCCAGCTAGTGGAGATGCCCTGCCCCCGGACAAAACCCCCTTTTAGTGGCAAGTCCAGAGGGATAATTAGGAAAAACAAGCAGGAGTCACCACCTCAGCCAGGACCACTCCTAAGGTATCCAGAGCTGAAGTGACCCCCTGCTTGCAGAATCCTCCATCTTGGTTTGGAGGACAAAGACCAATAAGGTTAGGAATGTGCCCCGTCCCCAAAGGGAGTGGGCACAGGAAGGGTGTAGCCACCCTCAGGTACAGTAGCCATTGGCTACTGCCCTCTAACCCCTAGAAACACCCCCTAAATTTAGTATTTAAGAGCTCCCTGAATCAAGCTAGTCAGATTCCTGACCACCTCACAAGAAGAAGAAGGACCGCTTAGTGGAAACCCGAGCAGAGAAGGAAAGGAGACAACAACTGACTTAGCCCCAGTCCTACAGGCCTGTCTCCTGCTTCAAAGAACCTGCAGAAGAAAAGTGATGCGTTCTGCAGGTCCAGCAACCTCTGAAAAACCTCCAGAGGACTGCCTGCATCACAGAGTATCAACAACTCCCGTGGACAGAGGCCCTGTCCAAAGAAGAACAGAAGAAGAAACCTCTTCTGAAGGACTCCCACCTCACTCCAGAAGCGTGAGTCCTAACCACTCTGCACCCAACCCCCAACGCCCAAGTCCCAGTGGCCCAACCGACCAGAGAGGACCCTCAGGCGACGGCGACCAAGTGCCCAGCCTGGGTTGACCTCTTCACTTCTCCACCCCTTCATGATGACGCCTGCAGAGGGAATCGCGAGGACCCCCCTGATCGCGACTGCCCTGGATGAAGATAACTGACGCCAAAGGACCCAGTGCACCCGCAGCCCCCAGGCTTTGGAGAAATTGATATCCGGTGCAGCAACGATCAGCAGGGGGCCCTCTTCCCTGTCCAACCGGTGGTGTGCCCGAGACAACTCCCTGGACCGCACCTGCAGCGCCTGAGTGACCCCGGGGTCCCCTCATGGAGGTTCATTGGAAACCTGACGCCCTGTTTGCACCCTGCACCCGGCCACCCCAGTGCCGCTGTGGGTGTGGGATTGGTGCCTAGTTGGGGCCCCTCCAGTGCTCCTCTAATCCCTCCTGGTCTTCCCTCTGAGCCGCGGGCACTTACCTGCCTGCAGACCGAATTCTGAGTACCCCCTGTCTCCATAGGAGCCCACGTTAAAATTGCTCAACTTTGACCTATGCACCTGGCCTGCCCCGTTTTGCTGGTGGTGGGTGTTTGGGGTTGACTTGAACCCCCAAAGGTGGACTACGTAAAACCTGGAGACGGAAACTGTAAGTCGTGTACTTGCCTCTAAAACTGTACTTTATTTTCTTCCCACAGGAACTGTTCTGAAAATTCAGAGTCCACTTTTAAAATAGATACTCTCTGTTTTCTTAAAAACTGTTTACTTGACTAAGGTGACACAAAGTTACATTGATGTCTATGCTAAGTGCTTAACTGCAACAGTAATTACTTCTGAACAGAGTCATGAGGTTCTAGTAATGAAGTAACAAAAATATATTTTTCTATATAAAATCCTATTGGTCTGGAGTTAAGTCATTGATTGTGTGTTTCTTCTATTGCTCTGTGTGTACAACCAATGCTTAACACTACCCTCTGATAAGCCTAACTGCTCAACCACACTGCCACAAATAGAGCATTAGTATTATCTATTATTGCCTCTATCAAGCCTCTTGGGAACCCCAGAAGTCTGTGCACTCTATATATCATTTTGATATAGTGTATACAGAGCCAGCTTCTCACAGTGCCTCAATAATGTCAGAAGGAATTTAACCCAGTGACTTGCAGCTTGCACCACAATGTCTACTAAGCGTAATGTGGTCACGGACCTCTCGTATAAGCCATTGTATGTCCATGTTATGACCAATTGCACAGAGGGACCTGTGGTTTTATCAGTTTGGAACCCAAGAGACTTCTCTAGCTGCAGAATTGCAAGGGGGTCATAAGTCAGCAACACTGGCAACCAGAAAACATATTATTTTAAATTAGTCAAAAGCATCAGGATCTTCTTTGCTTGTCAACAAACATAATTTGATCAAAGGTATTATCAAAATTAGATGAAAGCAGCATGGTTTACATGGCTTGCCACTCAAGCAGATGCAACAGGGAGAAAGGGAAGGGGCGCTCCTGATACCACAAAATGAGATCAAGGTCCAAATTTCCTAACATTTGTGCATCGTGGTGCTGCGTGGAAGTGACCAGCGCTGCAATTTGTGGAAGGTAAAAATCGCGCAGAACCCTGTTTTCAAAGAGTCATGTGACTATGATGTCATCAGCTGCACTTGTCCAAAAAGAACTGTTTTTAGGGTCACACCTGCCAGTGCATGCGCTAGCGCATGCATCTCGCTTGCGAGACTGTTGTGTACAGTAAAGGGCTTGGAGCCTGCCTGTCGCTTACCATTTGTTGGCTTGCGTGCCACTCTTCTTTACAGCCTTGTAATTTGTCAAGGCAGGTTTAACATAATTTCTATTCCTCTGTGTTGCAGGGACCAAGCACTGATTGATTCAACTTAATCAGTGCCCGTCCACTGCTCGCCACGTGATCAAGGTACTATTTTGTTCTGTTTAACTTTTAGTGTCCTGCAAACAGAAGGCGTGTGTCTGGCTAATACATGACCAGAAGGAGAAACAAAATTGGAAAGATTTATTTTCTATGGTTAATTTTTTGTTATTTTGCTGAGCCTTCTTTTCTCACTTTGCACTCATGTTTTCTTTTCTTTTTGCTTGTGGGCGCTGTTCTCAGAAGATGAGGTTTATTTTATTGCAAAGCTACATTGTTTCTTTCTCATGTGTAATTTCTGAAATTATGCTTTAACACATAATCGTGTAGTACTCCCCAATCCACCTAAATCCAATCCATGCCAATCCACCTCACCTAACCCCACACCAATCCACCCACTCAATCAAATCCACTCCAGACCAATCCATTCCACCCCTACTCCAGTACAAACCACTAACCCCAATCCAATCTCCCCAATCCACCCCACTCCAATCTACCCAACTCCAATTCGCTCCAATACACTCCAATCTGCCCCATTTCAATCTTCCACACACCAATCTGCCCCACTCCAATCCAAAACACTCTGCCCCACTCCAATCTGTCTCACTCCAGTCCAAAGCAATCTGCCTCCATCTAAAACAGTGTGCTCCACTCCAAACTGCCCTACTCCAATCCAAAACAATCTGGCCCACTCCAATCTTAAACAATTCACGCCGCTCCAATCTGCCCTACTCCAATCCAAAACAATCTGCCCTACTCATTCCAGAACAATCTGTCCCACACTCCAATCTGTCCCACTCCAGTCTTCCCCCCTCCACATCACAATCCATTCTGCCACACTCCAATCTGCCTCACTCCACACCAAAATCCAATCTGCACCACTACACACCACAATCCAATCTGCCCCACTCAGCACCAAAACCCAATCCAGCCCACAGCAATGCAATCCACCCCACTTCAGTCCAATCTACCTCACTCCAGTCCAATCTGCCCCACTCCAGTCCAATCTACTCACTCCAGTCCAATCTACCCCACTCTAACCCAAAACTATCTGTCCCACAACAACCCACCCCACTTCAATCCAAAACAACCAGCTCCAGTCCAATTCAAAATAACTTGTCCCACTCCAATCCAGAACAATCTGCCCCCCTTCAATCTGTCCCTCTCCAATCTAAAACAATTTGCCCCACTCCAATCTGCCTCTATCCACTCCAAAACAATCTGCCTCACTCCAATATAAAACAATCTGCCCTACTCCAATCCGAAACAATCTGGCCCACTCCAATCTTAAACAACTGGCGCTGCTCCAATCTGCCCTACTCCAATCCAAAACAATCTGCCCCACTCAATCCAGAGCAATCTGTCCCATACTCCAATATGTCATACTCCATTCTGCCCCACTCCACACCACAATTCATTCTGCCACACTCCAATCTGCCTCACTCCACACCACAATCCAATCTGCCCCACTACACACCATAATCCAATCTGCCCCACTCAGCACCAAACCCCAATCCAGCCCACACCAATGCAATCCCCCACTCCAGTCCAATCTACCTCACTCCAGTCCAATCTGCCCCACTCCAGTCCAATCTACTCACTCCAGTCCAATCTACCCCACTCCAACCCAAAACTATCGGTCCTACAACAACAACCCACCCCAATTCAATCCAAAACAACCAGCCCCACTCCAATTCAAAATAACTTGTCCCACTCCAATCCAGAACAATCTGCCCCCCTTCAATCTGCCCCTCTCCAATCTAAAACAATTTGCCCCACTCCAATCTGCCTCTATCCACTCCAAAGCAATCTGCCTCACTCCAATCCAAAACAATCTGCCCCACTCCAATCCAAAACGACCCACCCACTCCAATCTGCCCGACTCCAATGCAAAACAATCTTCCCCACTCCTATCTGCCCCACTCCAATCCAAAACTATTCACCCCACTCCAATCTGCCCCACTCTAATCCAAAAAATCCACCCCACCCACTCCAGTCTGCCCCACTCCAATCCACCCTACTCTAGTCCAATCCACTCCAATCCAGTTAAATCCAATCTACTCCACTGCAATCCACCCAACCCCACTCCAACCCAATCCAATCCAATACAGTCCACTCCACCGATCCAGTTCACCCCACCCCACCGCACCCCAACCCAATGTACCCCAATAAAATCCACCTCACTCAATCCAATCCACCTCACTCAAATCCAATGTACCTCACTCAAATCCAAACCACCCCACTGGAATCCAGTCTACCTCACTTCACCCCACCCCACTCCATTCCATCCCACCCAACTCCATTCCACTGCACCCCACCCTGCTCCAATTCACCCCACTCTCAGTTCACCACACTCCAATTCCCTGCAATGCATTCCACTGCACCCCACCCCAATCCACTCAAGCCCAATATAGTCCACCCCATCCAATCCACCCCACTTCAATCCACCCCACTTTACTGCAGTCCAATCCACCCTACTCTACTGCAGTCCAATCCAACCCACTATACCCTAATCCAATCCATCCCACCCCAGTTTAGCCCACCCCACTTAATCCAGTCCATCCAGCCCACCACATCCCAATCCACCCCAGCCCAATTCTTCTATCCTCAATTCATCCCACTTTACTCCAATCCAACCCACTCTGTTCCACTCAATCCACCCCAGTCCACTCCACTCTAATTCACCCCACCCTGCTCCAGTTCACCCCACTCTCAGTTCACCCCACTCCAATTCACCACAATGCATTCCACTGCACTCCACCACAATCCACTGAAGCCCAATCTAGTCCACCCCATCCAGTCCACCCCACTCCAATCCACCCCACTTTACTGAAATCCAATCCACCCTACTCTACTGCAGTCTAATCCACCCCACTATACCCTAATCTAATCCATCCCACCCCAGTTTAGTCCACCCCACTCAATGCAATCCATCCAGCCCACCACACCCCAATCCACCCCAGCCCAATTCTTCTATCCTCAATTCATCCCACCTTACTCCAATCCAACCAACTCCGTTCCAGTCAATCCACCCCAATCCACTCCACTCTAATTCACCGCAATCCAAACCACCCAACTCTAGTCCAATCCACCCCAATCCAATTCAGTTCACCCCACCTAAAACCAATCTAACCCACCCCACTCCAGTCCATCCCAGTCCAATCCACTTCACCCCATTTCAATCCAATCCACCCCACCCAGTTCAATTACACCAATCCACCCCACTCCACTCAATCCAACCCACTCTACCCCAATCCAATCTACCAAATCTACTCCAATCCACCCCACTACCTGAATCCACTCCAACCCACTCCAACCAGTTCCACCCCAATCCACTCTACCGCACTCCACTCTATGGCACTGCACTTTCTGGCACTGCATTTTACGGAACTGCTCTCTACGGCACTGCAAACTATGACACTGCACTTTACGATATCCTATGCCACTGAAAAACTGAACTCTACTCCCCTCTACTCAACTCAACAATAGTCTACTCCCCCACCACCACTCTACGACACTCTACTCCAACAAATCCAGTCTACGGCACTCTACTCCCTCTACTCCACTGTAGGACACTCTACTTCAACAAATCCAGTCTGTGACACCCCACGCCACTGCAGCCACACTGGTGTGCAACATGGAAAAAACACATTGACAAAGTCAATAGCTCTTGTATGGATGAGACCTATGGGCTTTGCCAATGCTTGTTTCATGATGCTATGAAGTGACTTGTGTGGGAATTGCACTTGAGAGACATGTCCAGTACAAATTTCTACAGACAGACAACTCCGGTGGATGAAACGTGTAATCCACGTTATAGAAGCGGGCGAGCCCGTGAAAGCTCGAGCCAGGATCGAGCATGAAGCCTGGCTCTGACTCAGCTCAAGTTCCCATTGGAACCCCAATCCCATAATAAGCTGAGCTTTCCTGTGGCTTCTGCATACCATGCTTGTTCTACGCTCATGCATAAAGAAGTGAACACAAAGCATTGAAAAGGTAAAAAGGAAAGAAAAATAGGAGAGACAAAAAGATACCTATTCAAAGGGTGTTTTGTATGAAGCCCTACCTTAATTGCAGCTTCCTCACCTAACTAAACAGTGGTACATCTCAGTGCAGTGCTATAATGCTACAATATGGGTCAAAAGCTGAAATGCACTTTTTTTAATTTTGTAGGAATTTGATCATATTATACGTGAAGTTTGTTGTATGATTAACATGGCAAATATTTTCAGGGCTCAGCTCGCGCACAGGCTCCAAGAACCAGACGAGACCCTTGGCTCGGCTATTCATTTTTGTGTTTTTTTTGCGTAAATTTTATGCTGCATAAAACAAGGAAAAGTTGATTCATGCCGTTCTTTGTGGCACTTTGGCCCTCATTCCGACCCTGGCGGTCATAGACCGCCAGGGCTGCGGGTGACGGAAGCACCGCCAACAGGCTGGCGGTGCTTCCTTGCCCATTCTGACCGCGGCAGTAAAGCCGCGGTCAGAAAACCGGGTCCGGCGGTTTCCCGACGGATTTCCTCCGGCTGGGCGAATCCGCCATGGCGGTGCTGCAAGCAGCGCCGCCATGGGGATTCTGACCCCCTTACCGCCAGCCTGTTTCTGGCGGTTTTTACCGCCAGGAACAGGATGGCAGGAACGGGTGTCCTGGGGCCCCCTAACAGGGCCCCAGCATGCTTTTCACTGTCTGCCTAGCAGACAGTGAAAAGCACGACAGGTGCAACTGCACCCGTCGCACACCTGCAACACCGCCGGCTTCATTCGGAGCCGGCTTCAGTGTTGCAGGCCCCTTTCCCGCTGGGCCGGCGGGCGCTACCTTAGGTAGCGCCCGCTGGCCCAGCGGGAAAGTTGGAATGGCCCTAGCGGTCTTTTGACCGCGGGGCGGCCAAATGGCGGTTCCCTCCAGGCGGGCGGCAACCGCCGCCCGCCGGGGTCAGAATGACCCCCTTTGTGTCTTACAGCACTGCTTTGTATTGCACAAACACTGGTGCAAAATGAAAATGAAATCTTGCCCAATTAAACATAGTGTAGAAGTCCCAGCTTGTCTGTCAACTGGCTTCTAGTAAAGCTACGATTTAAATATATATAAAGCAATCATCTTTGCAACATAGTACAGTAGTGTGTATGCAGCGGAAGCTCCTTCGCAATGGCGAAGGAACGTTGCCCCACTTGCTCAGAGCCAGCAGCTGAAAAATAAAATTATATTTTGTTTTATTTTTCAGCTGCTGGTTCTGAGCCAACACATGCAGGGATTGGAGGGGCTGGGCCATGGGAGGGAGTAGGAGGGGTTGAGTCCACTAAAGTGCGCATGTCTGTTTGGCCGGCCGTTCATGCAAACTTCGGTTTCTCTAACCCAGCTGTATTTGACAGCCGGATTGGAGAAACAGCACAGACTCGCTGTGCCTGAGCGAGCGGTAACCCAGCCAGCTCCGGCCAATCCCCACACTGTTCTCGTGTTTGGTAATAGCATGAGAGCAGCGTGGGGATTGCACAGGGAGTCTCTCAAACTGCTAGGACAAGGAAGAGGAGCGCAAGGCGGCTGGCAGCACCAGGTAACTTTATTATTATTATTTTTAAAATGTTAAAAAGCCCTGCTCCCCCTGTATGCCCCCTCCCCTTCATGCCCCATGTGCTCCCCCCACCCCCCTCCTCCCGGCCCACCACTTTTAATACCTTTCTGCTGCCCCTGTAGGTATGTTCTGTAAATGGACCCTCCTAATACAAAACCTGTTCTTTAATGCTTTTCCTATTTTCTATGTGTCCTGTAGTATGCAGCACACATATAAAGTAACAAAAACGGGTGTAATGAAAACATTTTTCCTCTTTATCCCTGCCTTGTGGAGGTGCATGAATTTGGTGCAAATTCCCTGTCTACGAATGTTTGTAGATAGGGATTTGTGTCCAGACCCATGGGTGGTTGCAATAGGTTACCCATGCCCCATCTATGGAAATCCTCCATGAAGGAAAAGTAAAGCAATGCAGCACATAGCAAACTTTGTGTTACTTTGGGAAACTCCCCAATGCAAATCCTGAATTGGATTGTAAACACCAGCATAGCACGTTGTATCTGGGTTCAGAAAAGCCCTCAAACTCATCTCTTCCTTCAGACCTACCTACTTTAATCTTCCATGAGGCCCGGTTCTCTCCGGCAACAGCCTCAGAATTTAGCATCCTGAAGGGACATCGGTCTATACTCCTTATCGAGTAACAAACTGAAGTGTGATAGAATAGAGTTCCACACAATGCTGTGTAATTCAGCACAACCACTTGCAAACTCAGAGGCACCAGATACCATCCCACCAGCAGCCACACCAGTGCTGCCACCCCAGCCAGATGTAGCTACAAGACTATTTCCTCTCACGAATCTTCCTTGACCCCGTTGACGTTTACCCACCCTCGATCCACATTATGGGCTCCAGCCACATCAAGCCTCTATGCAGCATCCATGGTGCACGTCATAGGGTGGCTCTTTGTAAAACACAATATGGCCCATATTTAAGAAAAAGTGGTGCTTTAGCTATGATGTGCCACTTTTTCTGCACCCCATTACCGGCACCTAACAACATCATGGTTATGCCGTATTTATAATACTGTGCACCATGACAGTCATTAGTACAATGGTGTCACATTTTTTTACATTATTGTGGTGCTTGCTACACTAGCGTCAAAAATGTGAACGCTAGTGTAGCAAAGTGCAAGGAGGCACATAGGTTTCTATTGGTGGGTCATTTTAACACCTGCTCTGAGCAGGCATTAAAAAATGATGCTAAAATGGTGCAATGAAATCTGTTAAATTTCACTGTGCCATTTTTGTGGGGCTGCTAGCGCAGGAATGCCCCCTTCCATACATTATGCCTGGTGCAGGCATAATATGGCGCAAAGGGTTACAAAGTGGCGCAATGCATGCATTATAACCCTATATTTGTATAGCTAATGTTGTCAGGGTTCTTGGTCTGGGAATATGTGCCACGCAGGGGAGGCAGGGATTTTCTGCAAATACTGCAGAAGAAACTGGCTTGCACTTGGGTCCATATACTGACTGAAGGGAGCTACATAAAAACGGAGGTGTTGCCTCGGTGTCGCGGTCCTTTCTGTAATACTGCCTTGGAGGCTGAGAGTGATTGGTGGCTGAACCAATATTCAGCTGCCTCTCAAGGAAGCCCCTCGCATTGATCCAGTAGAGGACTGTTCCATAATAATGAAGCCAATCAACATCCTGGGACTTGTCCCACCTCTTTCTGGTCAAATTCGAATGTTCACATTCATCAGCTGCTCTTGTCCTGCTCAGCCACTTTCTTTCTGTACCAAAGTGGGTATTTAATGTCAGTGAAATTTTTTTGTTTTCTTTTAATTTCATGGCACATTCAAAGTACTTCCATAACTCTTATTCTGATGTCAGTGACTTAAAGTGAGGCCAGATTATGAAAGGACCAGATAAGGTCAGGTGATTAGGAGTGGTTATCAGTACTAGCCTCATCAATAAACAAAGGGGGACTCGAAAGGCGGGAGATTTGGAAAAAAAGAACCTGGTCCTGTGTATAATACTCCCATTTAAATCACAAAACAATGAATACACAGTTCCATGAAGAGAAAAAGAGGTGTGGTCCCTGCAGAATCCCAGGGGCAGGAGGACCAAAAGAAGTCCCTGGAATCCAAATGTAATGGAACAAGAGCCCTCACTCACCAATAGGTGACATGCTTCATCATTGGGCTAAGCTCCTCGTCAGGCCGGCACTGCAATGCCTGACAGGCCCCACGAGGGGGGCTCTTTGCCGGAGTTCTTTTATTGTAGAAAAATGCCGGTTGATGTATATTGGATTGGTATAAAAAGAAAATGCTGTTAAAAATGGCTAGAGGCAAAAATGATAATTTATTTGATATTAAACCTCTGTCATGATTAAAAACAAAAAATAATGAGGGGAGAAAAGGATAAGGTCTCGTCTCCCATGCTTCAATCAAATATCGAAACTACGCTACCCTAAATTCTGGGAGTGCAGTGTAAGCAAGTACAGGAGCCCCTATACTGCTTCTACATAAAGGTCAACATGTTTCTCGCTACATAAGTCTATAGGATCTAATGCGATTCATCAGGATGAGAAAAAAACCTACCTAATCCTAAATGTCCAGTACCTACAGTGGGTATTGCAGTGTTTCGCAGGAACCATCCTCATATTAGGTGATGGGCCCCATCGGGTTCGCAACAAGTTACTGTGGTCCAGAGAAGTCTAAATATGAGATTGTGAAGTCATTGTTGGTCTGCCACAGCGCCCGGTGTCACCTACCCAACTTGAAGCTCCCAGAAGTAAACACTTGCCTACACCATGATAGGCAGAAGATCCTGTGGTCCCCTGCCCCCTCACCAATGCTTTCTCATTGATCTACCCCGTGAAAGAAGCTGGGTCAAGTCCTCAGAAGCTAAGAACTGCAAGTGTCATACGAGTAAAAAACCCTATGACTCCCAAGAAGCCAGTGTAATGCATGTACCATGCATACAACAAGACCACGCATGAACTCTAAGACATCAACACGGTACATGTACTGTGCATATTACATGATCTCATATGAATTCCAAAAAAGCAACACATTGCATGTACCATGTAGATTTGCCACCTCTCTGGATTTTGTACGGGGTGTCAGTCTTTCTATTGCTGAATCCAGTCATCTAGGTGGTCTCAACGCTTTGTTCAGTTTTTAGAATATAACTCCGGACTTCAGAAAGTTTTTCACCACAAAATAGATCTGTGATTATTGAAACGATGAAGAAAAAGCCCGCAGCCCATTTTATAATAGCCCAACTTGAGGGGCAATCAGAGTTTTGTGTCCTTGAGTACGCCAGAAGTTATCACAGATGGATACTGTGTTGTCTCAGACAGCTCCATATTCAACAGGACATCTGAGGAAACAAGATACACTCAGCAAACAAGCTGGCCAATTCATAAAGCAATGTAAAAGAAAGAAGCATTGGCAAACCCAATAGGTCTGGCCTATGGATGCTGGTAACATGGTTACACTTTATTAACTTTTGTTTCAAGCATATGCCAGAAAAGTAAAAAGAAAAAAATACATGCTGTCAATTAAAAGTGGTCCCATATGCTTGCAATATAAAATTGAATAAAAAAATAACCATTTCTTATACTCTTAACCCCTTCGCTGCCAGGCCTTTTCCCCCTTAGGTGGCAGGCCTTTTTTTGGCTGTTTGGGGCAGTTCGCGCTTAGGCCCTCATAACTTCTTGTCCACATAAGCTACCCATGCCATAATTGCGTCCTTTTTGTCTAACATTCTAGAGATTCTAGAGGTAACCAGAGTTTGTGGGTTCCCCTGGAGACGTCCAAGAAATTAGCCAAAATACAGCAGAATTTCACCACCTTCCCAGCTTTCAGGAACAGGCAGACTTGAATCAGAAAACCAAATTTTTTAACACAATTTTGGCATTTTACTGGGACATATCCCATTTTTACTATTTTTTGTGATATTAGCCTCCTTCCAGTTAGTGACAGAAATGGGTGTGAAACCAATGCTGGATCCCGGACAGCGCAACATTTCTAGAAAGTAGACAAAATTTTGAATTCAGCAAGGGTTCATTTGTGTAGTTCCTACAAGGTTTTCCTACAGGAAATAACAGCTGAATTAAAAAATATTGAAATTGAGGGAAAAAAAACAGCCATTTTCTCCATGTTTAACTCTGTAACTTTTTCCTGCGATGTCAGATTTTCAAATGTAATATACCTTTACATCTGCTGGGCTCCTCTGGTTGCGGGGATATATGTACTTGTAGGTTCATCAAGAACTCTAGATACTGAGAGCCAATAAAGAGCTGCACCTTGCAATGGGTTTTCATTGTAGACGGGGTATACAGCAATTCATTTGGTGAAATATAAAGTGTGAAAAGTAGGTATCAAGGAAACCTTTGTATTTCCAAAATGGGCACAAGATAAGGTGTTGAGAAGCAGTGGTTATTTGCACTTTGCACAACTCTAAATTCCAGGGTCCCCATACTAGCATGTGAGTTACTGGGCATTTCTCAAATAGACATCTTATTTACACACTGTCTTACACTTGGAATGAAAAAAATGTAGGGAAAGACAAGGGGCAAAAGCACTTGTTCTGCTTTTCTGTGTTCACCTAAGTCTGCCAATAAA
Source organism: Pleurodeles waltl (assembly GCF_031143425.1). Lineage (NCBI taxonomy): Eukaryota > Metazoa > Chordata > Amphibia > Caudata > Salamandridae > Pleurodeles > Pleurodeles waltl. The sequence goes on from NC_090449.1 coordinate 1,014,284,276, forward strand.
AATGGTACCTCACTTGTGTGGGTAGGCCTAATACCTGCGACAAGAAACGCAACAAGGACACATCACATTTTTACATTGAAATCAGACATGTTTTTTGGAAAGTGCCTAGCTCTGGATTTTAGACTATAGCTCAGCCGGCACCTAGGGAAATCTACCAAACCTGTGCATTTTTCAAAACTAGACACCTAGGGGAATCCAGGATGGGGTGACTTGTGGTTCTCTCACCTGGTTCTGTTACCAAGAATCCTTAGCAAACCTCAAAATTTGACAAAAAAACACTTTTCCCTCACATTTCGGTGATAGAAAGTTCTGGAATCTGAGAGGAGCCACAAATTTTCTTCTCCCCAGAGTTCCCCCAGGACTCCATATAAAGTGGTACCTCACTTGTGTGGGTAGGCCTAGTGCACGCAAAAGGAAATGCCCCAAAACACTATGTGGACACATCAAAATTATCAAATACATAAATTCCTGTTTTTGCGGGTGGGGGGCACCTGCGTTTTTTGGTCTTGGGCTCAACAGCCATCTAGGGAAACCTACCAAACCCAAACATTTCTGAAAACTAGACACCCGAGGGAGTACAGGGAGGTGTGCCTTGCCCCCTGGGTCCCCCAGTGTTTTATTACCCAGAATCCTCAGCAAACCTCAAATTTAGCTAAAAAAAATCACATTTTTCCACATTTCTGTGTGGGATCACCGCACTGGCACAAATTTCCTACCACCCAACGTTCTCCTCAGTCTCCCAGTAAAAATGATACCTCACTTGTGTAGGTGGGCCAAGTGTCTGTGACAGGGAAGAGCCAAAAACATGTCAAAAATTTGGGGAAACCAAAGCAGGTCCAAAAGGGCAGTTTGAAAAAAAACGTTTTTAGGCTGACACATGGGGCAGAATTTTTATCAGCACAGATGTGACAATGGTGGGTGGTAGGAATTTTGTGGATTCCTGCAGATTCCGGAAAGTTCCATCACAAAAATGTGGGAAAGATGTGTGATTTCAGGCAAAGTTAGAGGTTTGCAGGAAATTGTGGATAAGAAAATGGTGCAGGTGCGTGTGAAGCACACCCTTCTGGACTCACCCAGATGACTAGTTTTCAGATGTGTCTAGATCTTGTGGATTTTTCTACATGGCAGCGTCCCAAAGTCCAAAAAGTGCAGCCCTTACCATTCCAAGTGGGATGATTTTGAAAGTTAGACAAGCTCTCATGGCCCAAATGTTAAAACAAAACCCCAAAAAATCAAATGACTTCTTGCCTGCCGTTGGGATAAGATCTTTTAGTGTGCGGAGGAGAGATGAAAGACTGTTACCCCCTTCAGTTGGGGTGGGGGCATAACCATGCCCATACTGGTTGGTAGCCACCACCACACTTTTTGTTTTTTAAATCCCTGGCATCTACTAGGCTTTCTGTCCCCCAGGGGAGTGGATTGGGGGTAATTGTCCCATCTTCCCACTGTTGGGCAGAACAACTTTGTCCCCATTTATTTAGGGGGGGGGTATGGCCATACCGCCACCCTCTTTTAAAAAAAAAAAAAAATCTTCCCTAGTCTCTGGTGGGCCTTCTGCCCTCCTTGGGGGAAGATGGGCCTTACAAAAATAGGCCGATCTGCCCGGGGGGCAGAAATGGCCTAAAATGAATTTGCCCCTCAGGGGAGCGATTCTTGCCTAAGGGGTCACTCCCCTTGCGTGAAATTGGTGCAAAAAACAAATCCTTGGTGTTTAGTGATTTCTGCCCCCCCCGGGGGGGGGGGGGGGGGGAACAGGAGGGGTGCAGAAATGGCCTAAAATAAATTTGAGAAATTAACAGACTAGTGGATGAAGAGGGCTGAGACAAAATTCATCTATGTTTACATGCATGTATATATATGTGTGGCCTAGGTTTAAATATGTGAGTTTGGCAAGACTGTCAAGGTTGTCTCTTTTCCATATTAAAAACAATTCATAAAAATTAATTGAGGAATATGGAACCAGAAGAACAATTAGCAAACGGCGTAATTGCATACTGCAAGAAGTATTTTATCCTGTCTTCTTTACATGTTAGAACACTGTTCCCAACCAGTGGTCCGGGGACCCACGGCGGGGGTCCGCAAAGCCTCCCCAGGGGTTAAGCAACTGCTTAGAAAATTAAATATTATTAACAGATTAGGTCCCCAGCTTTCAGTAATGACTCATTGGGGGTGGGGTCCCCGGATTCCAATAATGATTCATTGGGGGATCCAGAGTTCCAGTAATGACAAAGTGGGGGTCAACACAAGTCAAAAGGTTGGGAACCACTGTGTTAGAACATTAACATACCTATTCCAGGCATACTATAATTAATGTAATATTTGTATTCTTTCACACAATTGGAACTTAATTTTTGTTGCCACTTAAGAATATGTGTTCATTATTATTCAGCTCAGTGGTGCTCAATGTAGCGATGTAGGAAGACTGAATGTTTGAGTTAGCCTTGCAGGGATTAAAACTTATGCTTCTATAGTTTAAATAGAGATGATTGCAGCAGGTGCATAGCCCATTGAATATGTATCAGGATTGGAACTTGTCATCTGCAAACTGCGCAAACATATCTGCAAAAAATAATAGAAGCCACTTTGCTATCTTAATAGAATTCAGACATCAGATCTGCAAGTTACACCCAGTGGTTGTATCAACTACAAAAATATTTTCACATAAAAATATTGGGCCAAAACGATTGAGGACAAACTATTGAGTACACATACTTACAATGTAAAAGACAAAAACACTGAGTACAAAAATATTAGTAGTAAAAATATAATAAATACAAAAATATCGACTACCAAATAATAGAATTCAAAAATAAAGTATCTCCTAAATCACAGTAGAAGTGATGATATTATTAGTTATAAAAGTAAAGATTGCTAAATTTGATTTTTTTAATTTAAAATAAGTAATAATTATAAAAATGCAGTATAAGCAAATATTAGAAAGGTTAATTAAAATATGTAGTAACATTATGTAATTCTTTATCTGTACAAACACCCCCCAAAATTGAAATATGCTTTATGTTTATTTATTTAGCTAAAATACATTTTGAAAATACAATGTTAATACACACTTTACTTTTAATTACTTATATTAAATAGTTACATAACTTTTTGTAATAGAAACATTATATAAATGAATATCCTTTTCAGAAAACCTACTTGAACATTATTAATTATAATAATAATAATAATATAAAAAATATGTTATTTATCATAAGCATGGCAACTGAAAAATATCTTATTTGGAGGTAATCAAATATACAGTCCCACTAACACTACTGAAAAAGCATCAGGTTGAGAGGTGACATTTTATTGTTCTAACTCCACTTCCACCAAAATTGTGGAAAGTGCGTGTATTGATGAGAGGAGGAGGGTCTATGTTACAGTTTCAGCTTCAATACAGCAAACATTTGGTAAATGCATATATTGTCTGGGGTGACAGATTTACCATTCTACTTTCTAACTCCAATACCACATTGGGAAAATTTCATATATAGCTGGGAGGATCACATTTACTATTTGAGCTCTAATCTCATAAACATTTTAAACTTTCAGTGTGATAAGTGTATAGCAAGCTCTCAAACTCATTGCACAATGCCATGCGTGATGTTATCAAGTGTGTCAATGTACATGAAAGATTGAATATGTAGAGATGGGTAAACCAACAAATAAACATGAGGAGTCAAGCCAGAGCCGAGCCAACGGTCTGGTTCTGCTCTTAGAGCTCATGTGCGAGCCAACTCCTGAGATTGTATGGTATGTAGAAATGATAAAGGTTCTAAAAAATGTTTTAAAGTGTATTTCCTTAACATGTGGAAGCTTTAACATTAATATGTCATAAGTTTTTGTACAAAGGATATTCTGATCTCACATATTTGAAAGTACTTTCATATGCAATAATGACGAAAAAGAAATTTGGAGAAATAAAATGTGCCGAAGATCACACAATTTAAGTAGGGAAACAATAATTTAGCCAGGTTTTCTGTTTTCACTTTGCACAAACCAGCCAGTAAATGGGTATATATTTGTCTTTCCTTACGTTGCAATGTTGTTTTTACCTCTTTGTGCATTCTCCTGCAGTTTTTATATTGTGCGAACTTGACCCAATGGTTTGGTGCGCTTTATATGAGCTCCAGGTACATTATACAAGGCCAACTTCATTGTTTACAGGAACAGGTAGATTAGGCGGTTAGCCCAGAATAGCAGGATGTTGAGCAGATGCTGAGACTCAAGCCTGGTTCTCCAGTAAAAAGTTGGTAGCTCTGGCCATAATGCCACATCCTTAGTAGAACTAGGGTGGCAGGCAGAAGCTCGTTATGGGCTAGTGGTTCTAACAAGACCTCAAGCTGACCCAGAGCCGAGTTTCAGGCTTGATACTGGCTCGAGCTTTCAGTGGCTCGCACAGCTCTAGTAATCCATGAGGTCATAAGCAGTGCATGATGGGGCATAATTTACAATTACCTCACTCAACTATAACTGGCTAATTTCAGTGGGTTTTTGTTTTTTAAGTATTCGTTTTTAACTCATTTCAACACCTAACTAAACCATTACTTTATTTTTAATTTTTTCAGTGAATTTATAGGTTGTTTTTTTTAATGTAAGCAAAGGTATTTTAACTATATCTAATTATAACCATTTTTTTGTCAGTGAGCGCATATATTCCTTTTTTCCACCCACTCCAGAGTGGGGCAGCCCACTTTAGCCATTGGCTAGCCGCACTGTGGGTGATGGGATTTTGCTCTTTCACAAGGAGCTCAGCCAGACTCAAAGTAGTTACCTTCAGTGCTAGGGACCTTTAAGGTACAGTGTGCTTTTTGACACCAAAATATTTTTATTTTAACTCGTGTTTTTTTTTAATTGGTGAGTACCAGTCAGTTACCCCAACAATTACATTTTACAAAAACCATGACAAAAAAATCTAAAAGCATGGCAGCTAACACCAGACCTTTTGACTTTTCCAATGCTTGTTTTATTGTTGGCATCAGCTATTAATGTGCATCTTCCACGTCTTTTTTGTCGACTTTGACACCACCCCCTCCCACGCGCATTTTTCTTTTCTCCTTGAAAGTGTGATTTTTAAAAAAATTATATCACATATTCTTCTAAGAGTTGGATTGCCTCTGGCTATCACAGAGAGCAAGCATGTGTGCTAATAATGCTCTTCTACTAGTAAAGCAAGTGAAAAAATGATAAACCCAATCGACTCGATATATAGAAGGAAAGATACATTTGGCAGGAGCTCACACGCTCCCGCGCAGAAATTTCAAGGGATTTCTACACATTGGGGGTTATTCCAACTTTGGAGGAAGTGGTAATCCGTCCCAAAAGTGACGGTAAAGTGACGGATATACCACCAGCCGTATTACAAGTCCATTATATCCTATGGAACTCGTAATACGGCTGGTGGTAAATCCGTCACATTTGGGATGAATTACCACCTCCTCCAAAGTTGGAATAACCCCCATTGTCTCCAGGAAACGCCAATTTTAGTGCATTTTAAACCTTGGAGTGATGAGCCTTTAATTTATTCATTTCAGCCCTTTAATTTATTCATTTCAGCCCATTGCTTCTGTTATCCATGTCTGTTAGTTACGAGAAGTGGAGTCTCTGTTGTCTAGTGCATCAATTTAAAGTCTATGAAATCCATCCATCCACTCACCCATCCCACATGTCTCCCATTCCACTTGGCTATCTTTCTCTCGGTTTATCTATTTCTCTGTCTGTCTTTCTGTCAGTCTATCTATTTGTTTATTGATCTGTCTCTCTGTTTGCCTGACTTATAGATTGGCTTCTCTGTCTCCCGCCCCTCTACCTATATCGCTTTGTCTAATTAGCCTCCATGTCTGACCGGGTCACACCTGTCTTTAGATCTAGTTATCCAGTCAGCGCCATCACTTTTCTACCTGTCCATCCATATACTTATCTGTCTGTTCTCAGTCCATCAATCCACCTAAGATACACGACTGTCCTCCCCTGGGGGGTGTCCGCAGGTGTACTTAACAAATGGCAACATTTTAGACCAGGAAAGTGGGAGATTTTGTAAAACACACGGAGATATAATTTCCCCATTGACTGTTATTTAGACAGAGGCAAGTTCAGGCGGGAGACCGCTAAAGTAAAGCCACTTTTTGCTTCAAAAGCCGGGAGTCTCCCGCCTGTATCGGGTCCATTTGTATGTCTGACAGTTGTTAAACTTTCTGTGCCCACCTAAACCTGCCTACGTGCGCGTGAATGTCTGTCTACGTGGAAACTGTAGCCGGGAGGTGGTGTGGAGCAAAAGGGTCTTTTACCGATCATTTTCTGCACATCACTACAACAGATCCTGGGCAGTCCGGCGTCAGCAAAAGTAAAAAGTGTTTTGCTAATTCCAAGCGTTGTTTGATTCTTAAACTATTGTGAGTGTGGCTGACTTTGATTTGCAAAGAGGAGTCACGTTAGGAACGTGTTGTCATTTCAATTACAGGCGATGAGGAAGAACTGAGGCAGGAGAAATGAAGAAAGGCGTGGGAGGGAGACGGGGTGAGAGCAGAGCCGTCGAACTCACTGAGCACTGACAGCTTCGGGAAAGGGAAGCTCGGGAGGATGATCCGTAGGGGATATTACCATTGACGGCCAGTAGAGGGCGCAAGAGCTTCAGGGTAAGCGAGAACGAAGGAGTCAGGGAAACCGAACAAACTTCATGAGAGAGAGAGAGAGAGAGAGAGAGAGAGAGTCGGGAAACTAAACAAACTCCATTAGGAAGAGAGGGAGCGAGAGAAAAGAGACTGCGTTCTGAAATCAACCTGCAATAAAAGAAATAGAAACAAGACAATGATCTGACAACCTAAAATGGCTTAAAACAAGGGAAGGTAAAATGGATATTAAAGTGTTAAGTGAATTAAAAAAATAATGTTTGGAAGGTTACTTAAAGTCAGGCATAAAACAGAACAGTTATCTTCCGACACCATACATGCCAACATTTTAAAACTGGAAAGTGGGAGACTTTGAAAAAAATATTGATGGGCATAGTGGTGCCTTGACATATTGAAGCAGAGGCAATTTAAGGCTGGACAGAGCTAAAATATAGCAGGTTTTGGCTTTAAAAAAAACACTTGAATAGGTTCTGTTGCCACGGACACTAGTCTAAGATGTCTCTTCACTGGGTTTAAGCATCAGTGCAAGGCTGTCCTGAGCTATTGGCTCCATTAACCAGGTACCGATATGTTTTCCTCCTTTCTGTGCTTGCAAAGTACACAATACGTGATGAAAGGGGTGGAGCTTCAATATTCCCTCCAATTTCCACAAACAAATATTAGTTTCTTTAAGGCTGATTTCTGGCACTCTCCAGAAAATACATTTAAATAAAATTGTGATAAATAGTGCATGATACAGCATCATTTGCTATGAAATGAACTAAAACAGTAAGTTATGAAGCTGCACTTTTCTGGGGTGGCAAGCTAGTCTTCACCTTCCTACAGGAAGCTGGATTATGGATTTATCTGGTTAATTTCTGTAAACATTGATACAGATGGCTCAAAAATATCTGAGTTTGCAATTTCACACGGCCTATCAATTTTCAAAATGTATAAAAGGACTTTCTTAAAGTCAACATTCCACATCCATTAATCTTTTTCTCTCACATTTTACAGTAAGATCCTTACTTATATGTTTAAGCGGAGAATCCACTTGAAAGGGGCAGGGTTGTAACATTTTAAGCTCCTGAGATCTAATGAACTCAGGTCATTGACAGGAGAGCTACACAGTTCTTTCAAGGCCAGATAGCTTCTCACATCGCACAATCTTATAGGTTGAGACTATCTACACCACTTTTCCAAGTTCAGGCTTCAGGTGTCCTACATCCCATAGACCCGATTCAGAGGAGAGACTCACGATTTTTAAAGCAAAAAAAAAATGCTTTATTTTGTCTGTCTCCTGCCTGAAGTTGCCTCTGCTTCAATATAAGTCAATGCAGGAAATGCATTCTCCTGATTATTTTTTTTAAAATCTCTCCTCTTCTAAAATATTGACATGCATTAGGTAGCAACAGTAATAATGTCATAAACTGTTTTATCATCGTAGATGATCAAGTGACCCTACCTGGGTCAAGAAATAGTCACCTGTAGATATATCTGATACAAGCAGTTCCACTTTTTTCCAGCTTCATCCACCGGACTAGGCTGGTGCTGGCAAACAGGTGTGGATCCCGTTTATAAATAACAAAAGGAATCCTTCAGCATTGTCATACCGAAAGAAGGGGCCGCACTCAACATGTCTGCATCTTTGCATTAAATCTTTATTCGACTACGTGTTTCAACCCAAAAGGACTTTCATCATGGCCTGATTAGAAAACTTGTGCCCAATCCACCATAAACATAAATACACCATCTTTAAGAAACATGGAAAAAATACATATATGCTCTCTTGCAATTTTCTGAGTTCATTATGTGCATAATGTTAAGCAATATTTTACATGGACCTAAAAAACTCCAAGCAATGCAAATGACTGAAGAAACCATAGTAATATGACAACGAGTCATCAATATTGAGATAGCACCTTTCAAAAAATAGAGGCCTAGTGGTCATTTCACTATATATATATATATATATATATATATATATATATATATGTATATATATATATGTATATAACACATACTTATTCACATTATCCCGATCCTCTTTGCAAATAACATTTTCCCATTTAGGTTGTGATCCTAAATCATGAAATTTCAATACTCTGTAATCATATGACAATGTGAAATTTATGTAAAAAAACCAATTTCTTCAAAAAATCATCTCTTCAAAAGATATTGGCCAAGTGGCCATACCTTTATGTATTTTATGATTGTATATATTTGTAAGTCATAGTTAATCACATTGTCAAAAAACATATTGCTCATGTCATTATATCATCTGAAATTACATCATATACAATTACCTATATAAATCATGGACCTTCAATAATACATCTGTCTCATAAACATCCAAAAGAAAGTGAAAAAATAAAAAAAGACAAAAGGAAAAAGTAAAATATCCTAACCCCAAGTAAAGTACACCCAGATTGCACAAATTCTTCAAACTCACTTTATATGATTCAGTGGAAGCGCATAAGGAGTTTCAACGGGAAAGAGCATCACAGAATATAAAACTGGAAAACTCCAAACTAAACGAACATGGGAAAAACAAGTATAGTGAAAAGGAAGAGAGGGGAGAAAAGGAAGAAAAAGAAAACAATTGAAGAAGAAAAAGAAAAAGGAAAAATGAGAATAACCACAATAGTATACGCAGCAATAAATATGAATATAAACACCAGACAATGGGGACTACAAATAATGAGAATACTGTCACATCAGCCGACGTGTACATAAAGCTCTTCATCCTCATTTAAACCTCCAGGCGATTTACCACTGAGTAAGATGATATATTCTGATTCTTTAACTCTCAATCTCGTTTCTCTATCTCCACCACGTATAGACTTCTCAATCCTGTCAATGCCAAAAAACACCAAAAGGTTAGCATCTTGGTTATGTACTTTAGCCCAATGTCTGGCAACAGGATAAGAGACATCATGATTTTTAATTGCTCACTCTGTAATGTTCCAGAACTCTCTTTTTTATCGGGCCAATAGTGCTACCAATATTTTGCAATCCGCAAGGGCACTGTAAAACATAAATACAATGATCCAACCCATAGGGGATGAATTTGTTTATCTGTCTGGTCTCCCCCAAAGCCATCTTATATGTTTTCACATTGTTGCTTCTCTTACATGCCTTACATTTCCCACATTTGAAAAAACCTTTCTGGTCATTAAGCCATCCAGATTTTGTTCTTCGTATCCATGGCTATGTACCAAAATGTCACACAATGATCTCGGTTTGCGATATGTAAATTGAGGAGAAGGGGCTCAAATCTTCCCTATCACAGGTTCTTCCTTCACTATATGCCAGTGTCTCGTCACCATCCTCTTAATAACTGTGCTTTCCCAATTAAAGGTTATTATTCTAATTTCTTGCTCCTTTACCGCACACTTCCTCCTTTTTACCAAAAGAGTTTCCCTGGTGATTTTCGTTGCTTTCTCACTTGCCGCCCTTAGAACTTTATCAAAGTAACCTCTCTCTCTAAATCTCCCCATCATTCTGCCTTCCTCCTCTTTAAAGGCTTGTAGGGTGCTGCAATTTCACTTAGCCCTAAGGAATTCGCCGTAAGGAATTCTCCATTTCAAATTTGCAGGATGATAACTGTTCGCATGAAGGATGCGTTTCCGATGTAATTTAGTCTATAGTTTAGTTCCCTCTACATCTAGTAACACATCTAGAAAATCCGTTCTCGTGGAGTTTACTTTACTCGTGGAGTAAATTTCAAATACAAAGTATTCCCGGAAATATGCTCCAAAAAATCATCCAATTCTTGCTGTGTTCCCTCCCAGATCATAAAAGGTCATCTATGTATGTAGTTCAGATAGAGATATGCTTGGTCCATTTCTTATTTTCCTCCACCCACACTTGTATGGCCTCCCACCATCCCATGAAAATCCTGGTATAACTTGGGGCAAAGCAACGTCCCATCGCTGTTCCGACCAATTGGCAATACCACGTATCCCTAAAGACAAAAAAATTGTTATTCAACTAAAATCTTCACATCTCCAATAGCATTATGAAATGGTCATATTTGCAAAGTGGCCTGCCACGGAAAAATATCTGCATGCCTGGATCCCCAGATTATGCTCAATGCAGGTATATAATGACACGACATCTAATGTAGCCAACAAAAAATGTGTTTCCCATGGAATCCCATCTATGTTCGAAATTAAATCCATGCTGTCCCTGCAATAAGATGGTAAGGCCAGAACAGAAGGGTAAAAGGAAAAATCAAGATACCTAGAGGTGTGTTCCAGAAAAATTTTATTCGCATAAATAATAGGTCTACTGTGTGAATTTTCCTTATCCTTGTGTACCTTTGGTAAAATATAGAAACAAGGGACAGTAGGTTTTTTAACTAGGGGAAATTGGTATTCTTCCATAGTAAGAGCCCCTATCTCTCCAGTCAAACAATTTTGCATGAGATTGACCTACAGACATATTATAGTTTTGAATAGTCGTTTTCTCATAGTTTCCTGTGTCATCAAGCTTCCTACATGCTTCACTGCAATATTTATCAACATCTAATAAGACAGCATTGCCTCCTTTATCTGAAGATTTGATGATTATGTTATGATCATCTGAGAGAGAGGGTTTTAAGAGCATTTTTCTGTTCTTTATTAAGATTGGATGCATATTTTTTTCTTTTTGCCTTACGCCAAATCTCAATAGGGTCACAAATAATGACCTCGTCGAAACTGTCTACTGAATCACATGGAGTAGACGGGTTAAATATGGATTTTGGTCTAAACAGGGTAGTTTCTGATCTATCCAATTCTACGTCCAGGGACTCCAAAAATTCCCACTCATTTATCCAAGTCATCCCAGGTCCCTTCAATTCTACCAAAGTAGATAACCCCTCTATTTCGCTTAAGCATAAATCATCAAATGTAGCATCACATGCAGGTACAGTAAAAGAATCGTCAGCCTGTCTTTTCTTATTTTACTGTTGGAGAAACATTTTTTTCAATTTTAATTTATGTACAAAGAGAAATAGGTAAATTCTAGTTCTGCAAAAAATCTAAATCAGCTGTAGGGCAAAAGGACAAACCAAGTTCCAATAAGAATTGATCTGCTGGAGTTAGCTGATGTGCAGAAAGATTAATCACTATAAGGGAATTCTCACCCATCATTTTCTTTTAGTTTGCCTTGTAGATCTTCCATGAGGCATTGTGTCTTTGAATGTTCCAGTTCCCTCTCCTGGTCCTTTTCCTTCTGCGTTGCTTCTTCCTTTTCCTTTTGGTGGTCTCCCTTTACAGTTTGATTTCTCTGCAAAAAACTTTATTCTTTCAATTACGTGAAAAGAAGAAGGTCCTTACTAGATGTTGCCTGTATTTCCTCATTATCCGATGAATAGTTATCTGAACCTGATTCCAATGTCACCAATTCCTGCTTTCTCAATGATCCCACCTGTTTGTATTGTTTGATAGCATCATCAAATCTCCACCCAAAGGTTAAAATTCTTCCCTGCGCATAAGCCCGCTTCTCCTTCAGAAATTTCCGTCTTTTCCTTTGTTTTATTTCTTCCTCCTATTTCTCTAACCTACTCACCATCTGGCTAAAAAAAATATTTATTTCCTCTTGACCCGGATGTTTGTTCAGAATCTCCTTCAACTTCGCTATTTCCTCTGTGACCTGATCCAACTCCAAAGAGGCATATTTCGCCAGAAACCCCACCATTGCTCTGCATGTATCTGCCATTAACTTAGACCATTCTTCTAGGAGTTTCAGGTTGGGATTCTGGTAAGTGGGAGCAATGAGAATCCTAAGACCATGAGGGACCCTTCCAACTTCAATGTAATTTTCTAATGACATAACTTCCCAGCATCTGTTAATCTCCTTTTTAGATAATTTTTCATAAAGTGCTAACTGTTGTTTAATTGTCTTGCCAGTAATCCCATCACCCTGGGCTGTGGTCTCCAAATTCCCAAGGGATAAATCATCCGATTCATTAAAAAGGCTCCAGGCAGCTTCCAAGTGCTTCTGACATGCCCCCCTCATTTATACCATACACCACAGAGCATATGCACCCTGAAATAATTCTTCACAGACGCCTCCAAAGAATCTTAACTTTCATAAAGATGCCAATAGACATGCTTCATCTACTTCATGTTTGAGCCAGGTGACAACTCTGCTGTTTCAAATAATAAAGTCTTCCAAAAGAAACGAGTGGGCCAACTACACTCAAATGCTCAACAATTATGGAAAGAAAAATAAAGGAAAGTAAACAGAGAAAGAATCTGTCCTTTGACTGCGTCCTTACCTGTCACTCACCTCCTCATCTCTCTGTGATTTCTTCAGTCTTGAGGTGTGATGCCCGCACACTGTTCTTCCCCTGCAGCAAGAAAGCATATATGTATTTTTTCTATGTTTGTTAAAGATGTTGTATTTATGCTTAGGGTGGGTTGTGCCCAATTTTTCTAATGAGGCCATGACGAAGACCCTTTTGGGTTGAAATGCGGAGCCGAATAAAGATTTAATGCAAAGATGGAGACACGTTGAGACCCTCCTTTTGGTATGAAAATGCTCAAGGATTCCTTTCGTTTTATATATATATATATATAAGAAACAAACAGTCTCTACTTCAGAGCCCACGGAGCACTCTTTGGATTCCCAGCATAATTATTTCACACAGCATGACGCGTTTCGGCTACTTGCCTTCCTCAAATGCTGATAAAAAAGGAAACACTCACTTGCAAACACTTTAAATAGTTTTCATTCATTGTTCTAATCAGTATGCTCATAAGTAAAAGAGGACTAACATGTCTCCATAAATCACGTAGTTCAAGGCGCCGCCATAGTCAAATGTGTTATCTGATATTTAAATGTCCCAGTCACAATTATTCTTGAGTAGATTTTAAAGCCAAAATGGTTCTGGGCACATTACTTGTTCTTATCATCACTTGCGCACTTTAAACAGTTAATCTTCCATGTTATTGAAACATTATGAATCATGCGAGTGTCTCTGGGTGAATTACATAAACTGAACCATTACATCCAGCCATCTCTTTGCCCACATCGTAATCTCTTTTCATACCTGAAAGCGATAGTTTAGTAACTAGCGCAAAAACATGTAGTCATGGCCTGTGTAAACAGCAGGTGTTTAGGAGTTTTCCGGGCTATGGCAGTTCAAGCAATAATATTTCAAATTCCATCACAAACGCCATTCATATTGCTGAACACTTGTGGATGGGTGCCTCCTTCGTGCCAATGGCATGCACGTTATAATAACAAACAAACAATGTATAGTCACAATAGAATGCAATGGGGGCACATAGGGATAGGGGCAACACAAACCATATACTCTAGAAGTGGAATGCGAACCACGAATGGACCCCAAACCTATGTGACCTTGTAGAGGGTCGCTGGGGCTGTAAGAAAACAGTGAGGGTTGGAAAAATAGCCCACCCCAAGACCCTGAAAAGTGGGTGCAAAGTGCACCTATGTTCCCCAAAGAGCACAGAAGTCGTGATAGGGGAATTCTGCCAGAAACAACAACACCAGCAATGCAACAACGATGGATTTCCTGACGAGAGTACCTGTGGAACAAGGGGACCAAGTCCAAGAGTCACGATCAAGTCGGGAGTGGGCAGATGCCCAGGAAATGCCAGCTGTGGGTGCAAAGAAGCTGCCACTGGATGGTAGAAGCTGTGGATTCTGCAGAACTACAAGGGCTAGAAACTTCCCCTTTGGAAGATGGATGTCCCACGTCGTGAAGAGTCGTGTAGAAGTGTTTCCGTGCAGAAAGACCACCAACAAGCCTTGCTAGCTGCAAAGGTCACGGTTAGGGTTTTTGGATGCTGCTGTGGCCCAGGAGGGACCAGGATGTCACCAATTGCGTGAGGAGACAGAGGGGGCATCCAGCCAAACAAAGAGCCCACTCAGAAGCAAGCAGCACCCGCAGAAGTGCTGGAACAGGCACTACGAAGTGGAGTGAACCAGAGCTCACCCGAAGTTGCACAAGAGGGTCCCACGAAGCCGGGGGACAACTCAGGAGGTCATGCAATGCAGGTTAGAGTGCCGGGGACCCAGGATTGGCTGTGCACAAAGGAAATCCTCAAAGAGTGCACAGGAGCCGGAGTAGCTGCAAAACACGCGGTTCCCAGCAATGCAGTCTAGCGTGGGGAGGCAAGGACTTACCTCCACCAAACTTGGACTGAAGAGTCACTGGACTGTGGGAGTCACTTGGACAGAGTTGCTGAGTTCAAGGGACCTCCCTCTTTGTGCTGAGAGGAGACCCAGAGGACCGGTGATGCAGTTCTTTGGTGCCTGCGGTTGCAGGGGGAAGATTCAGTCGACCCACGGGAGATTTCTTCGGAGCTTCTAGTGCAGAGAGGAGGCAGACTACCCCCACAGCATGCACCACCAGGAAAACAGTCGAGAAGGCGGCAGGATCAGCGTTACAAGGTCGCAGTAGTCGTCTTAGCTACTTTGTTGCAGTTTTGCAGGCTTCCAGCGCGGTCAGCAGTCGATTCCTTGGCAGAAGGTGAAGAGAGAGATGCAGAGGAACTCTGATGAGCTCTTGCATTCGTTATCTAAGGAATTCCCCAAAGCAGAGACCCTAAATAGCCAGAAAAGGAGGTTTGGCTACTTAGGAGAGAGGATAGGCTAGCAACACCTGAAGGAGCCTATCAGAAGGAGTCTCTGACGTCACCTGCTGGCTCTGGCCACTCAGAGCAGTCCAGTGTGCCAGCAGCACCTCTGTTTCCAAGATGGCAGAGGTCTGGAGCACACTGGAGGAGCTCTGGGCACCTCCCAGGGGAGGTGCAGGTCAGGGGAGTGGTCACTCCCTTTTCCTTTGTCCAGTTTCACGCCAGAGCAGGGCTGAGGGATCCCTGAACCGGTGCAGACTGGCTTATGCAGAGATGGGCACCATCTGTGCCCATCAAAGCATTTCCAGAGGCTGGGGGAGGCTACTCCTCCCCAGCCCTGACACCTTTTTCCAAAGGGAGAGGGTGTAACACCCTCTTTCTGAGGAAGTCCTTTGTTCTGCCTTCCTGGGCCAAGCCTGGCTGGACCCCAGGAGGGCAGAAACCTGTCTGAGGGGTTGGCAGCAGCTGCAGTGAAACCCCAGGAAATGTAGTTTGGCAGTACCCGGGTCTGTGCTAGAGACCCGGGGAATCATGGGATTGTCTCCCCAATACCAGGATGGCATTGGGGGGGCAATTCCATGATCTTAGACATGTTACATGGCCATATTCGGAGTTACCATTGTGAAGCTATACATGGGTAGGGACCTATGTATAGTGCACGCGTGTAATGGTATCCCCGCACTCACAAAGTCCGGGGAATTTGCCCTGAACAATGTGGGGGCACCTTGGCTAGTGCCAGGGTGCCCACACACTAATTAACTTAGCACCCAACCTTTACCAGGTAAAGGTTAGACAAATAGGTGACTTATAAGTTACTTAAGTGCAGTGGTAAATGGCTGTGAAATAACGTGGACGTTATTTCACTCAGGCTGCAGTGGCAGGCCTGTGTAAGAATTGTCAGAGCTCCCTATGGGTGGCAAAAGAAATGCTGCAGCCCATAGGGATCTCCTGGAACCCCAATACCCTGGGTACCTCAGTACCATATACTAGGGAATTATAAGGGTGTTCCAGTATGCCAATGTAAATTGGTAAAATTGGTCACTAGCCTGTTAGTGACAATTTGGAAAGAAATGAGAGAGCATAAACACTGAGGTTCTGATTAGCAGAGCCTCAGTGAGACAGTTAGTCATAACACAGGTAACACTTACAGGGCACACTTATGAGCACTGGGGCCCTGGCTGGCAGGGTCCCAGTGACACATACAACTAAAACAACATATATACAGTGAAATATGGGGGTAACATGCCAGGCAAGATGGTACTTTCCTACACAACCCCCCCCCCCCAAACGAAGGACAATAAGACTAGCCATGACCTGATGAGTCTTCATTGTCTAAGTGGAAATATCTGGAGAGTCCATCTGCATTGGAGTGGGTACTCCCAGGTCTATGTTCCACTGTATAGTCCATCCCCTGTAGAGATATGGACCACCTCAATAATTTAGGGTTTTCACCTTTCATTTGTTTTAGCCAAAGTAGAGGTTTGTGGTCTGTCTGAACAATGAAGTGAGTGCCAAACAGGTATGGCCTCAACTTTTTCAGTGCCCAGACCACAGCAAAGGCCTACCTCTCTATTGCAGACCAACGCTTTTCTCTAGGGGTCAACCTCCTGATGATAAAAGCAACAGGTTGATCCTGGCCCTCATAATTAAGTTGTGATAAGACTGCCCCTACCCCTAATTCAGATGCATCAGTTTGGACAATGAATTGTTTGGAGGGTTTTTCAGGACAGGTGCAGAGCACATGGCCAGCTTCAGCTCCTCAAAAGCTTTCTGACAGTTTGCTGTCCATAATACCTTTTTAGGCATTTTCTTAGATGTGAGGTCATTAAGAGGGGCTGCAATGGAGCCATAGTTCTTTATGAACCTCCTGTAGTCCCTAGCGAGACCTAAAAAGGCTCTCACCTGAGTCTGAGTTGTAGGGGGAACCCAATCTATAATAGTTTGGATTTTCCCCTGAAGTGGTGCAATCTGTTCTCCACCTACCAGGTGTCCCAGATAAACCACTTTCCCCTGCCCTATCTGGCACTTTGAAGCCTTGATAGTGAGGCCTGCCTTCTGCAGGGCCTCCAAAACCTTCCATAGGTGGACCAGGTGATCATCCCAGCTGGAGCTAAAGACAGCTATATCATCTAGATATGCTGCACTAAAAGCCTCCAGCCCTTGCAGGACTGTATTCGCCAACCTCTGAAAAGTGGCAGGTGCATTTTTCAATCCAAAAGGCATTACTGTGAATTGGTAATGGCCTCCAATGGTTGAAAATGCAGTTTTTGCTTTTGCATCCTTTGATAACTTGATCTGCCAATACCCTGCAGTCAAATCAAGGTGCTTAGATACTTGGCAGATGCCAGTGTATCTATTAGCTCATCTGCCCTGGGTATAGGGTGAGCATCAGTTTTGGTTACCTGGTTGAGACCTCTATAGTCTACACAAAACCGCATTTCCTTCTTTCCATCCTTGGAATGAGGTTTTGGTACAAGTACCACAGGAGAGGCCCATGGACTTTCAGAGTGCTCAACCACTCCCAGTTCAAGCATTTTCTGCACTTCATGCTTTATGCAGTCTCTGACATGGTCAGGCTGCCTATAGATCTTACTTTTGACAGGCAAGCTGTCTCCAGTATCTATAGTATGCTCACACCAAGAAGTGGTGCCTGGCACAGTAGAGAAGAGTTCAGAAAACTGACCCAGGAGATTTATGCAGTGGTCTTTCTGCTCAGCAGTAAGACAATCTGCCAAAACTACACCTTCCACTAGAGCATCTTGTTCTGTGGAAGAGAAGAGATCAGGGAGAGGGTCACTCTCTTCTTCCTGTCCCTCATCTGTTGCCATGAGCAGGGTGAGATCAGCCCTGTCATAGTAGGGTTTCAGGCGATTGACATGGAGCACCCTAAGGTGACTCCTGGCAGTGCCTAAGTCAACTAAGTAGGTGACTTCACCCTTTTTCTCAACAATAATGTGGGGTCCACTCCATTTGTCTTGGAGTGCTCTTGGGGCCACAGGCTCCAAGACCCACACTTTCTGCCCTGGTTGGTACTGAACCAAAACAGCCTTCTGGTCATGCCATTGCTTTTGGAGCTCTTGGCTGGCCTGAAGGTTTTTACTGGCCTTTTTCATGTACTCAGCCATCCTAGATCTTAGGCCAAGTACATAGTCCACTATGTCTTGTTTAGGAGCTTTTAAAGGTTGTTCCCAACCCTCCTTAACAAGTGTAGAGGACCTCTTACAGGGTGTCCAAACAGGAGTTCAAAGGGGCTGAAGCCCACTCCTTTTTGGGGTACCTCCCTGTAAGCAAAAAGGAGGCAAGGTAACAGGATATCCCATCTCCTGTGGAGTTTTTCAGGGAGTCCCATTATCATACCTTTGAGAGTTTTGTTAAATCTCTCCACCAGTCCATTTGTTTGTGGATGATAGGGTGTGGTGAACTTGTATGTCACACCACATTCCTTCCACATGGCCTTTAAGTAAGCAGACATGAAATTGCTTCCCCTGTCTGATACCACCTCTTTTGGGAAGCCCACTCTGGAAAAGATTCCCCGGAGGGCCTTTGCCACTGCAGGAGCTGTAGTGGTCCTTAGAGGAATTGCTTCAGGATATCTGGTGGCATGGTCCACTACCACCAAGATAAACCTATTGCCTGAAGCAGTAGGAGGGTCAAGGGGGCCAACTATGTCAACCCCTACTCTTTCAAAGGGAACCCCAACCACAGGCAGTGGAATAAGGGGTGCCTTTGGGGTGCCACCTGTCTTGCCACTGGCTTGACAGGTTTCACAGGACTTAAAAAATTCCTTTGTGTCCTCTGACATTCTAGGCCAATGAAACAAGGGGACAAGCCTGTCCCAAGTTTTCATTTGCCCCAAATGTCCAGCTAAGGGAATGTCGTGGGCTAGAGTTAGGAGGATCTTTCTGTACTCCTGAGGAATCACCAATCTCCTGGCAGTTCCAGGTTTTGGATCCCTTGCTTCAGTGTACAAAAGGTTATCCTCCCAGTAAACTCTGTGAGAGTCACTGACATCCCCATTTGCTTGTTTGACAGCTTGCTGCCTTAGACCCTCTAGTGTGGGACAGGTATGCTGTGCCACACTCAGCTCCTCCCTGGCAGGCCCCCCTTCACCCAAAAGCTCAGCAGTGTCTGCTTCCAGCTCCTCTGGTGTAGGTTCTGCACAGGGTGGAAATTCTTCTTCCTCAGAAGTTGAATCCACTGTAGAGGGAGGGATAGTAGGTAGTGTTTTACCTTTACTAACCCTAGCTTTAGGGAGCACTTGGTCCATTCTTCCAGGATCCAAATCACCCTGTCCTTTTTGCTTTTTGGCCTGAGCCCTGGTCAAAGCAAAAATATGCCCTGGAATGCCCAGCATTGCTGCATGAGCCTCCAACTCCACTTCTGCCCAAGCTGATGTCTCTAAATCATTCCCTAGTAGACAGTCTACAGGTGAATCTGAGGCAACCACAACTTTCTTTGGACCAGTAAACCCCCCCCCAGTTGAGATTCACAACAGCCATGGGGTGGCTAAGAGTGTTGTTATGAGCATCGGTTACTTGGTACTGGTGACCAAGTAGGTGTTGTTCAGGGTGGACGAGTTTCTCTATTACCATGGTAACACTGGCACCTGTGTCCCTGTAGGCCTGAACCTCAACACCATTTATTAGGGGTAGCTGCTTGTACTTATCCATGTTAAGGGGACAAGCAACCAAGGTGGCTAAATCAATATGCCCCTCAGAGACTAACACAGCCTCTGTGGTCTCCCTAATCAGACCAACCCCAACTAAGTTACCAAAAGTGAGTCCAGCTACTCCCTTGGATTGGCTATTAGTAGGTTTGCTCCCACCACCACTGCTATTACTAGGGGCACTAAGTGTAGCAGCAGGGGTTGTAGTAGTAGGAGGCTTGGTGCTTTTCTTTGGACAACTGGGATCTGTTGTCCAATGGCCTTTTATTTTACATAAATAGCACCATGGTTTCTTTTCTTTGTTTTGATTTGAAGAGGATTTGGGCCCCCCACCCCCTCCCACCAGAGTGTTTTTGTGGGCCTGATGAAGACTCATTTTTAGATTTGTCCCCACCCTTGTCAGAAGACTTACCATCATTCTACTTGCCATCCTTGTCACCCCCTGTATGAACTTTTCTGTTCACCCTTGTTCTGACCCATTTGTCTGCCTTCTTTCCCAATTCTTGGGGAGAGGTCAGATCAGGGTCTACCAGGTACTGGTGTAATAAATCCGACACACAATTATTAAGAATATGCTCTCTCAGGATTAAGTTATACAGGCTTTCATAGTCAGAAACTTTACTGCCATGTAACCACCCCTCCAAGGCCTTCACTGAATGGTCAACAAAGTCCACCCAGTCTTGTGAAGACTCCTTTTTGGTTTCTCTGAACTTCATCCTGTACTGTTCAGTGGTTAAGCCATAACCATCTAGGAGTGCATTCTTAAGAACTGTAAAATTATTGGCATCACTTTCTTTTATAGTAAGGAGCCTATCCCTACCCTTTCCACTGAAAGATAGCCATAGGATAGCAGCCCACTGCCTTTGAGGGACCTCCTGTACAACACAGGCCCTCTCAAGTGCAGCAAACCACTTGTTAATGTCATTCCCCTCCTTGTAAGGGGGAACTATCTTGTGCAGATTCCTAGAATCATGCTCTTTTGCAGGATGACTATTTGGAATACTGCTGCTGCCACCATGGGGTCCTAACCCCAACCTCTGCCTTTCTTTTTCTAAATCAAAGGACTGCCTATCTAAATCCAGTTGTTGCTTCTTGAGCTTAAGCCTGGATTGTTCCACTCTCAATCTACTGAGCTCCCTTTCTAACACTCTGTCATCAGGGTGGGTGGGTTGGGCATGCCTTGAAACAGAAGAATGGTGTGAATGAACAGAGGGAGACCCTTCCCTAACAGATGGCACTCTAACATTTTGGCCTACAGAAGTAACACTTCTACTGTGATGAGAAACAACACTATTACTGTGATGTGAATTCAAATCAGTACCAGCTATGCTAGGTGGCCTGCTAAGGGGCAGGTTGGAAAGATTCCCTCCCAAATCTTTTGCTAGGGGTGCCCCAGAATCAGAGTGGGAACCATCAGCTAATTTCTCACCAGAAGTGCCAACTAAGGTCTTATCTTGTTCAATGAGCATATTAACCAACAGTTGTCTTGAGGGATTCTTCCCTACCCCTAAACCTCTATCAACACAGAGACTCCTTGCTTCCTTCCAGCTAAGGTTGTCATAAGCTATGCTGGCCAGATCAAGAGTTTGGCCTGTACCAGACATGATAAAAAAGGTTTAAGGGATAGAAAAAGAAAGAAAAAGGTTTCAGAACTTTTTAAAGAACAGAAAAAAACTTTTAAAACTTTTTAAGAACTTTTTGAAAGTTTTAGAGGTACTTTTCAGCACTTAGTAAAGAAGTGAGAGGAGAAAAGCAAAACTTTTTGGTTAGGTGTACATACACTGAACTTGTTTTGTATATGTTTCTCTTATGAAAAGTACAATGACAAAAGTGGTAAGTAGTTGCAAAGTACTTATCCCATCGCTTCACAACCAATGTAGGAGGCTGGACTGGCTTGCAGTGGGTACCAAGGGGTACTTACACCTTGCACCAGGCCCAGGTATCCCTTATTAGTGTAGAGGGGTGTCTAGCAGCATAGGCTGATAGAAAAGGTAGCTTAGCAGAGCAGCTTAGGCTGAACTAGGAGACGAGTGAAGCTCCTACAGTACCACTAGTGTCATATGCACAATATCATAAGAAAACACAATACACAGATATACTAAAAATAAAGGTACTTTATTTTTATGACAATATGCCAAAGTATCTCAGTGAGTACCCTCAGTATGAGGATAGCAAATATACACAAGATATATGTACATAATACCAAAATATGCAGTAATAGCAATAGAAAACAGTGCAAACAATGTATAGTCACAATAGAATGCAATGGGGGCACATAGGGATAGGGGCAACACAAACCATATACTCTAGAAGTGGAATGCGAACCACGAATGGACCCCAAACCTATGTGACCTTGTAGAGGGTCGCTGGGGCTGTAAGAAAACAGTGAGGGTTAGAAAAATAGCCCACCCCAAGACCCTGAAAAGTGGGTGCAAAGTGCACCTAAGTTCACCAAAGAGCACAGAAGTCGTGATAGGGGAATTCTGCCAGAAACAACAACACCAGCAATCCAACAATGATGGATTTCCTGACGAGAGTACCTGTGGAACAAGGAGACCAAGTCCAAGAGTCACGATCAAGTCGGGAGTGGGCAGATGCCCAGGAAATGCCAGCTGTGGGTGCAAAGAAGCTGCCACCGGATGGTAGAAGCTGTGGGTTCTGCAAGAACGACAAGGGCTGGAAACTTCCCCTTTGGAGGATAGATGTCCCACGTCGTGAAGAGTCGTGCAGAAGTGTTTCCGTGCAGAAAGACTGCCAACAAGCCTTGCTAGCTGCAAAGGTCGCGGTTAGGGTTTTTGGATGCTGCTGTGGCCCAGGAGGGACCAGGATGTCACCAATTGTGTGAGGAGACAGAGGGGGCGTCCAGCCAAACAAAGAGCCCACTCAGAAGCAAGCAGCACCCGCAGAAGTGCCGGAACAGGCACTACGAAGTGGAGTGAACCGGAGCTCACCCGAAGTTGCCCAAGAGGGTCCCACGAAGCCGGGGGACAACTCAGGAGGTCGTGCAATGCAGGTTAGAGTGCCAGGGACCCAGGCTTGGCTGTGCACAAAGGAAATCCTCGAAGAGTGCACAGGTGCCGGAGTAGCTGCAAAACATGCATGTTAGCGTGGGGAGGCAAGGACTTACCTCCACCAAACTTGGACTGAAGAGTCACTGGACTGTGGGAGTCACTTGGACAGAGTTGCTGAGTTCAAGGGACCTCCCTCGTCATGCTGAGAGGAGACCCAGAGGACCGGTGATGCAGTTCTTTGGTGCCTGCGGTTGCAAGGGGAAGATTCCGTCGACCCACTGGAGATTTCTTCGGAGCTTCTAGTGCAGAGAGGAGGCAGACTACCCCCACAGCATGCACCACCAGGAAAACAGTCGAGAAGGCGGCAGGATCAGCGTTACAAGGTCGCAGTAGTCGTCTTAGCTACTTTGTTGCAGTTTTGCAGGCTTCCAGCGCGGTCAGCAGTCCCCGGGTCTGTGCTAGAGACCCGGGGAATTATGGGATTGTCTCCCCAATACCAGGATGGCATTGGGGGGGCAATTCCATGATCTTAGACATGTTACATGTCCATATTCGGAGTTACCATTGTGAAGCTATACATAGGTAGTGACCTATGTATAGTGCACGTGTGTAAGGGTGTCCCCGCACTCACAAAGTCCGGGGAATTTGCCCTGAACAATGTGGGGGCACCTTGGCTAGTGCCAGGGTGCCCACACACTAAGTAACTTAGCACCCAACCTTTACCAGGTAAAGGTTAGACATAGAGGTGACTTATAAGTTACTTAAGTGCAGTGGTAAATGGCTGTGAAATAACATGGACGTTATTTCACTCAGGCTGCAGTGGCAGGCCTGTGTAAGAATTGTCAGAGCTCCCTATGGGTGGCAAAAGAAATGCTGCAGCCCATAGGGATCTCCTGGAACCCCAATACCCTGGGTACCTCAGTACCATATGCTAGGGAATTATAAGGGTGTTCCAGTATGCCAATGTAAATTGGTAAAATTGGTCACTAGCCTGTTAGTGACAATTTGGAAAGAAATGAGAGAGCATAACCACTGAGGTTCTGATTAGCAGAGCCTCAGTGAGACAGTTAGTCATAACACAGGTAACACTTACAGGGCACACTTATGAGCACTGGGGCCCTGGCTGACAGGGTCCCAGTGACACATACAACTAAAACAACATATATACAGTGAAATATGGGGGTAACATGCCAGGCAAGATGGTACTTTCCTACAACACCCAACAAAGAACCGCCACACTCCCTGATGAGACGGAATTAAGAGTGATTTATTTTATTAACATTCGCTCCACCTCTCACACATATATATATATTTATATACACATATATAGACATAAACACACATATATACAACGAAATAATAATTGCAGCAGTAAATATCCTATAGTGTTCAAAACAAGGTCAGCAACAATTATTTCCAAATTAGGGTTAATCAATGCTCAAATATCAGCTGTTAATATGTTCATCATGTGCATCTTGTTTCCAGTGATTAGCTTGTCAGATTCTAACCATAAATACATACATATACAATTTGCTATCATGGACTGCTTTTAATTTTGGTGACGAAAACTAAATTTCACTTATTAAAACTACTTTATTTTTGCCCTGAAATGTAAACTTTGTATTTTTAGTAAATATACACGTGGTCCACAAACACCAGCTTCTCATTTTTTGGTAGGTTTCGAAATGTATGGTGCACATATATGGACAGATTTTGCCTTCTGTGCCCACATGACCATGATATACCACCACCTACCTGGCGTACGCATCTCATGAACAGGATTTTCTCAGTTTTTCCAGGAATAGTCTCAGTTATGCAAAAAAATAACTACAATATGCAATATGCAAGGAATACGCACCACCAGCAAGTGACACCATGATAACAAACCATGAAACCTGCAGATTTACCAGGTTGGCACACTCTTGGGAGCCACCACCATTTATTGATTAACAGACCATAGCTCTATTCTGAGTCAGAGGTCTACCCTGCTATGGCCCTAGAGTATTAACTGTGGATTGCCATTCATGCTGCCATCTACCTTCACCACAAGGGAAAATTGTTGCAACATTTGTGTCGGGTCTGGGGATATACAAAATTGCATATTTTTCATGAAATTTACAAAACGTAATAAAAGTGTTTGAAAATTACAGCAAATGTGGTTTGCCTGTAACTAGTGTGATTTCCAGGAAAGGGCATATCTCACATACATAAGTCATGTAGAATACCAGCAGGAGGCTGGTTCCAGGTGAAAATGTATCCTGGCTTACCTGCCTGTACAGAGTCCTACCTCTCTGCAAATCCATCTTCTGCACCCATCCCTGTCTCTGCTTCTACTCCACTGCACGCCCACCCTACACAACAAATTTACAGTTTTGGTCCCTACAATTATGTTAATCTTAGGTAGAAGCTGGTCGTGGGAGGGCACATTGCTGTTAGTGCTTTGCTTTTTGTCACAGAGGACACTTAAGTTTAGACACAAGCTGGGCTGCAGAAAGTCCTGGTGCCATCAAAAGGCTGCTGGCTGGAAGCCTTCAAATCTGATTATAGGTATGATAATTTAGCATTTAAACAGTTGCAATAAAAGTGGCTTACAAATGTATACAATAACCCCAGACACATAACATGTTACAGTATCCCTGGAATGTAAACCCCCATATAACACCTGGCATAGGAAATGAGTCAATTACTCTTATATAACTGGCCCAATGGTTTCTATGAGCATAAAAGGATACAGGGCCAGATGTATGAAAGCCTTTACCCGGTATCAAACGGGACCGGGAAAAAGGCTTTTCCCCATGTGACAATACTATTCAGCGAGTCTGTAACCTGTTACTGACTCGCAAAATAGTTTTGCGAGTCACTATTATGAACAGGCGTGCCAAGGGCATCCCTTCCTCATAGCAAGTTGCAGGGAGATGTAACATTATTTTGGGACCGTGAATGCGGTTGCAAAACAATCGCAGTTACCACCAAATTTAATTTGGTGGTAAACCATTTGCAAACGGGAAGGGGTTCCCACAGGACCCCTTCCACTTTGTGAAAGAAGTGAAAATATTTTTTCAGAGCAAGTAGTGGTCCTATGCACCACTGTCTACTCTGAAAAAAATGAAAAGGAAGCTTTTCAATTTTTTTGTTTGAAATGCAGCACGTTTTCCTCAATGGAAGAAAAAAAAACTAATTTATTGAAAAAGCAGTCACAGACATGGTAGTTTTCTGTCCCCAGCAGGCCACCATCCCTGTGAGAGTGGCCATTCCCAATGGGGTACCAAATTGCGACCTACCTCATGAATATTGTAGAGGTAGGTCATTTGCGACCCTATTGGGAATCGCAAACAGTGTTAAACACACTGTTATACATTCCAGTTTGCGATTTCCTAATAGCAAATCGCTTAGATTTACAATTGGGAAATTGCAAACCCAAACCTACAAACATTGGGACCACAGTTTCTTTGACTTGTGAGGTAGAATGATAACTCTGGCATCTAAAGGGGTCACAACTCCAATGGCATAGTAACTCATAAGAGAGGGCACAGGAATTAGGTAAACAGATCAATAACAAGGAAAGGTTGGTTTGACCACCGAAACCACCCTGTCCTCTTCATGAGGCCAGCATGATAACCTGTATGTTAATATCACGCCCAGAAATACCACTATTATGAGGTATGGTAATTACTGGGTATGATATTACCACACCACCATGGGTTTTCACTCTCAGAAAGATGTTTCCATGAAAAATGATGCCTGATTTTCACATGTGAAAAGTGTCTGGGGAAAACATTCAAAGTTTGCACTTCAGATCAGGACATAGTGAATGTTTAGTGGATAAAGTTTCTGTGTCGCACTGGCAAAGTCGAAAGAGTTGGTTTCCACTTTTTGTTTTCCGCCACTTGTCTCTGTAGCTTAGCAAATGAAGCCGATAGAACCAAAATTTCAGATGAGTTAGCCGCATAAATTGTTTCAAGTTGGAAGTCAGATAAGGTGAAAAAAGAATAATCCGTGAGTGTCGATATCTTCATCTAGGGCTCAATGCGTTACACACTCACTGCTGACATCTGCTGTGAGTTTCTGAGCACAGGGTGTATTATTTTTCGATGGGTGATAGATTGTCCCTGGAATGCACGAGGGTGAAATCTACATTTGGTGGATATATTTTCAGAGAGAATCAGGCAATACAGCTGACCTTTTTTTAAAGAAGCTTTCGAGTATTTTTTGACTCTTGAAATGAAGACTGCTGTCGTCATCTGGGGTGACATTGCCACCCTTGGGAAAACCACATACAGTATTACCGCATTACTATCTACACCAGGGGATTGCGGTATCACCGGTGGATCACAAGTTGATCCACTATCAGCCCATTTGGAATCATTAGTATGGCACAGGTTTCTGGGCCATGTTTTCTGTTGATAAAGTCCTCCAGGGTTGACATGCCAGATTTACTGTTGGAAAGTGATGCACTGTTGTTGCATATGATCAAACTTTACGCGAGAGTTATTGTAGTGCTGTTTGATCAAACTCACATTTCTGCCAAAAATAGGATTAAGAAGACTCTTGTAAGGAGGGTATGTGAGATTAAGTTGGGTTTCTTCTGAATATTGATAGATCCCTTTTTCCTGGAGTGTCATCTCAACCGGCTCCATCTAGAGATCAGCAAAAGAAGGAGCTAGGATTGTGGCCCCAGATTTTAGATAAAGGATTAGTGCCCAGAAATAACTAATTTTTACAACTTGTAGTATCAAGGCAAAGAAGTGTGACACACATTTCAGGACTCCTAGGTCACTATCCAGGTAGAAACACCGGTATGAAGAGTTTTGTGGGTTATCGTATCAAGTCCTTGGAAAGTTGCAGTTTCTGACCTACATTAACTCAAAAGAGTTCAGAAGTTTGTTGTGTACCAGGATCAAAATTGCAATGAAAATGCTTTTTCTGTGTTTTAATTAAGAAAGGGGAGTTTTATGAGATTGGTTGACATAGGTCAAAATGTTGTAGTTATGAAAATGTACCTTCTTCCAGGAAGACGTTATTGACTTTGAGGTCTAATGGCTTAGTCGGGTTTTAATTCGGGGTAAGGACTGGATGTCCAGTCAATAGAGCTAAGCTTGCTATATTTCTATAAGATATTTTTGGATTTGGTGTTGATTGCAAACCTTGCTATTAGCTCCTTTTGCAGTTTTATAATGTTTTCCTAGAAGCTGTCAATGTGGGTTCCAATAAGGGTCGACTTGTGATGTTTGGTTTTTGAGTTTGTTTCACTGTTTAACTGTTTGAAAGAGACGTCATTGGCTATGACATTTAGTTGACTTGAGTTGAAACTTACCTACAGAGATCTTTTAGTAAAGTTGGTTTTAAGATTGTGTGTTTAAAAATGCCACTTTTAGAAAGTGGGCATTTTCTTGCTTGAACCATTTTTGTGACTCTGCCTGTTTGTGGATTCCATGTCTGGGTTAGTTTGACAGTTGGGCTGTTTGCATCTCTCTCCAGACAGTGACACAAAGGGGGCTGGGTTGTAGTTTGCATATTCCAATGAGCCATCTGTGATAGTAAGGAGGGGAGGAGTGGTCACTCGCACCTAAAAGGGCTGTGCCTGCCCTCACACAATGCAGACTCCAACCCCCTGTTGACTGTCTGGAGCCTGGCCTTGGCAAGGCAGGATTTCACAATCAAGTGAGACTTTCCTTTGAAGTAAGCCTACTTCAAAGGCCAAAATGGGTATAAGAAGAGCACCCAAACCCCACAGACTTTAGACACTTCTTGGGGTAGATACTCTACCTCACAGACACTTCTGGACAAGAAACCTGCTGGTGAAGAATCCCTGAACTAGACCTGCCAAGAGGAACTGCCTGGCTGCCCAAAGGACTCACTGGGACTGCTTTTCTGACAAGGACTGCTGCCTTGCTGTTGCCCTGCTGCCTTGCTGCTCTCTGGCCGTGCTGAGAACTGCTCTCCAGGGGCTTGGATAGAGCTTGCCTCCTGTACCCTGAAGTCTCAGGACCTAAAAGACTTAACTCCTGCAACTGGACTCCTTGTGCGGTGAAAAATTCAATGCACAGCCTGCTAAAAACTATGCACAGCCTGCCCGTGCAGTGAGAAATTCACCACATGCCGAACCAGAACGATGCAGTGCGACTTCGCAAGGAGAAGATCGACGTGGCACCTGCGTTGCGACCGGAACTTCGACGCACGGCCCACCGGATCGATGCACAGCCAACCCCGGATGATGCAGCCCGACTTCCAGAAAGGAATCGACGCAGCGCATGCAGTGCGAGAGAAATTTCCACGCAACGCCCACTGGATCGATGCAGCGCTTGTGACTTGGCTCCATCAGCCCAGGATTCCACGCACAGACCCCGGGGTGCCAGAAACCCCCGCAACCCGAAGAGGAACCAAGTCAGCGCACGGGAAACCGACGCAAAGCCTTCCCCTGCGTGGAAAATAACGAAGCAAGTCAGTGTGCAAAGGGGCAAAACCGATGCACACCTCCTGTGTTTTCAACGCATCGCTTCATCTGCGGTCCGTGGCGGGGATTTTTAATGCGAACCAGGTACTTTGTGCTTGCAAGAGACCTTTATTGTTTTTAAGAGACATTTACTTGTTTTGCAAAGAAACTTTATCACTTTTACAGTGATAACTCAACATCTACTTATTGCATTCCAATTGTTTCGACCTGCATCTTATCAGATAAATATTATATATTTTTCTAAACACTGTGTGGTGTATTTTTGTGGTGCTTTATGGTGTTATTGTATGATTTATTACATAAATACTTTACACATTGCCTTCTAAGTTAAGCCTGACTGCTCAATGCCAAGCTACCAGAGGGTGGGCAAAGGATAATTTGGATTGTGTGTGGCTTACCCTGACTAGAGTGAGGGTCCTTGCTTGGACAGGGGGTAACCTGACTGCCGACCAAAGACCCCATTTCTAACAGTGCCCAAACAAAGATGGCGCCCACAGAACAGGCAGAGCATTGAGCAGAGCCGAAGGAGAGAGACCACAGCCTCCAGTTAATCAAGTGTAATGCAGCAGTGAGAGACTGAATGCATAACACGAAATATTCTTAGCAGCAACATTTGAACTGGCGCCTTTCCTACTCAGAACACTCGTGCTTATTTTAAGAATATATCAGGATGACAGCAAAGCTTTTTAGAAGTAGATTTGCAAATAAACTGTAATTCCACAGCACATAAAATTGGTAAATTTAACTTGATCTGATTCTAAAGGTAAGAATAACAGATGGATTCAGTAGTTTACTGGTGCGATTTGCCTGTACGAATAACCAGAGATGGCAATACACACTGCACTACACAGACACCAACCACTAATGGCTCATCTATTTGAAACTGCAACGAAGTGAGGTGAAGAAGCAAAGTGACAAGCTTAAAAGAAGAGTTAAAACAAACGAGTGAGTAAAAACGTCATAGAAATGCAAGGTGCATATGTATCTTTCATCGTTGGTCCTGTTTTGAACAAGACCACTTTCATGTTGTGAGTAATCAACTAACTGAGAAGTCTTGAATGAGAGGAGAGGTGGGTGTAGCCAGCATGGCTGACTGTGAAGTTGAGAAATGGTTTTGTGTCTCTGTTCACGAAGAGGAGTGGTCACTGCCAGCATGCTGCAGGCTCTTCGTCAATGATGTCAAGAAGACTTCACCAGCTCTTTTCATGAGCTCTTTTCATGGTGCAGACAGCATTTGCCCAGTAGTCCCCATATAGACGGTTAGGGAGAGATGGGAGAGATTTCAAAAGACAGCAGAGTGGGCGCTTGAAGCTGTTTAACAGAGAACAGATAGATATTATTCAACACCCATAGACACATCACTTTGAGCCTATTCTGCCAAGAGGGTGGTGGTGGAAACAAGGAGAGCTCAGAACCTGGGGGTACCAAAGCTAAATAGGGCAAAGGAAGTGCATTCACCCTCCCTTTAGAAGGTGGGAAATCTTTGATATATACTATCCTGGAATTGGAACAAGTAGGCAAGTGTTGGCCGGATGCAGGAGTCTAAAATGTCGTCAGAATTTATGGAACCTTATTTGGAATGCCCTCTTTGTCATTTGGACACTAAGGATAACAACAGACACCTCAGGTCCCCAATCCAGATGGTAAGAGAGTGCATGTATCTACATCCCCCACTATTGCACTTTCTTTGCTATTGTACAACAACCAAGTTGCCTTGAAACGGAACGCTCCTAAACATTGAAAAATGACCCAATATTTCCAGTGTCTTCTGTTCTGTGCTTCATGTTTCCTTACCTTACAAACCTTTAATGGTGGAGGAAGAGTTATTAGTTAGTCGTTAATGGCAAAGGACATTGGTGACCCCCATTCAGCATCAAACTAGGATGCCTGTCGTATTCGAATGACTAATGTAGAGTTAAACATGTGCTCAGTGGGAATTGTTCACAGTCAGTCCCATCGCTGTTGTTGGCATCAGCCTGTCAAACTTCACACAGATGAACCCAGACCACGTGGTGAAATTAGCCAATAGGATCAAGGCTTGAAGAATACCAGTTTAGCCTTGCATAACTACATGAACTTGCCTCTCCTCATGGAACAGTCCCTGAAAAAAAATTGAGACATGCGATTAGGACCTTTCTCCTCAGGGTACCACCAGAGGATCCAACAGATCAGCCAAGTTTATTGCCGATCTGAAACCTCCTCTTTCTTAGCATGATCCTGGATACATAGAGGTCAACCACCAAGTGAAGGTGTTCTTGGCCCCAGCAGTCCTTTCAATGAATGTCAACCCAGTTTCAGACCCTTCCAGGAAGCTGAATAAATCTTGATGGTCATCAGCGAAGACCTACTCACTTCTCAAGATGAGGATCTACTGACTTCCTACTCTGGTTTTCTCTACCGTTTTAAGTACAATCTGCAGAGAAAGAGGTATGGGCATATTCATGGAAGTATTTTGAAATATCTTAAGTTGTACCCCTAAAGTACTCTTTTGCATACTCCTACATGCCTTTGTGAACTGGCCCCAAAACAGTCAAATATTGGAATATTCATGGAATATTCATATATAGTTAGTAAAAATAGAATGGACTGTGCTCTCTTTGCACTTTTACTAATAGGTAGTTGGATGTTTGGGGGCCGATTCACAGAGGCCTGAAAGAGTATGTAAAATAACACTTCTGTAGTAGTACTTCCCATACTATTGAATGCTTTTGTGAATTGGATCCTATGCCAGGAACAGTGTAAGCTTTCTTCCCACAGAAAAGAGAGGAGGGATATGTGCAGTGGAAGCTTCTTGCACATTCAATCAATCAATCAGCTTACTTGTAGAGTGCAACTTGTCACCCGGGAGGGTATCCAGGTGGTGGAAGGGTCTATGGTTTCAGTTGAAGAGCCAGGATTACAGCATCCTAAGGAACTCAAGTAGAGTCGTGGAGGTCCTGCAGTGCAGGGGGAGACCCTTCCAGGCTTTGGCTGAGAGGTAGGAGAAGGAGCATCCTGAGCAATTACAAAGCTGTCAGCAGTGGTGAAGGCTTCCTTCACTCAAAAGACAGATTCAGCATGGCAGCAGCAATATAGACTTTCTTAAATTCACAGTACACATGCTAAACATGACTCACTTGCACACAGAAAGGCTCTGTAAGGGCAACAGCAGCGCCAGTTTCCCTTACACAGAAGAGTTGTGTCTTAGACAGCAGAAATACAAGTTTCACGCACTCACAGAATAGATGTATCAAAAGTGCAGGGTTGACTAACTCACACAGAGGGTGTACATACCGAGGAGCTGCAAAGCAAGTGTTGATTGCACCAAAGATTGGTAGTACAGGCAGATATGGTACACATCTCCCTCTCACATATGGAATAGGTGCAGCAGCAGTGCAAGCTTTCCTCATACACAGGTACAAGACACTGCAGTAGTACAAGTTGTATTCACACACATGCACACACGCAGACATGTACCGGTCCTCCCAAAGATAGTGTTTGTCTGTTCCTGTTGGGGTTTACCAACACTACAAGGACCTATCCGGTCCACATAGTGTGAGTTACGCAAATGTACAAACACACGCATGCACACACACACACACACACACATGCGCACTCACACACACACCCCTCCCCAGATACAGAAGGAGTGCAAACTTCATTTGCACAACCAGCACAGGCACAGTACATCTCAAACTGAACGGATATCCATCTAGACCCATGCTGGAAGTCAGGGGAAGTCACCTCAGATTCATCGATGGAGGAATAGTGACAAACTCTCAACTCACCCGCTGTTGGTGAGTGATGCTCTCTGCCGGCGATTCTCACAACTCCATACACCAGCCTCTCCTCTTCACACACCTTGCTGCTTTATACTCTAGAATGTGGCTTGGGTTCCTTGGCTCTGACAGGGAGCAGGACACTCTCCAAAACTGCTTGCTGACAGACAGGTCTGCAGCAGAGTGACAGAGAGATAAGCGCTGAAGGCCATGTACCAAAGCAATGTTAATTTGAAAAAACGTTCCCTTGTGCTACTATTGATGTTAACTCAGTGCTTCGAGTGAGCACAAAGATAAGGAACCCAGCAATATGACCTTTACCAAGCTCAGTGTGTTGTAACAGAGGGCTACAAATAACATTAGAGGCAAAATAATGTCATATTGGGTTTTAAAAAATTGGAAAGAGATAGGAAGTGATACATTCTCACCCGAATGAGTGACGCTAAGAGAAATACATACATATTTCGGTACAACATAATTGATGTCTGCTCACATGTCCAGCCAGAGTCCATCAAGGATGGTGTTTCAGTAGGACTTGAAAGCGGAGCTGTAAAATGGAACTGCATAGACCGAGTAAGACATTCGGAGGATTTGAGTTTAAAGAAAAAGGGCGGGAAATGAAGCAGCCAATCTGATGTCGGATAGCAGATAGTGTTTAGGCGGGAGGGTTACACCGGGTACTGGTTTGCTGATTAGGCTGAAAGAGGGGATGGTGAAGAGGCCGAAGAAGCAAGCGACAGGAGTAATTTATTTTTACTAACCTTGTTGTATGTTCACATTTTTCTAGGATTAGTGCAATTCAGTGGCAAAGGTTGACCACGATTTAGGACAACAGTCAATATTTGTTCCTTACTTTGGGTACTGGATGGCAGGATGTCACAGTAGCAACCATAATGAGGACATCCGGATATGCATTTAGTTAGAATGCTCTATTCTATTAGCCATAACATTATATTCTTCCAAACAGGAGATCTTTGTGGTGAATTTAAGTGAACAATTCTAATTTGTGGTGGGATGTGAGCCGCTGAACCGATGTGAGCCGACAGGACTGATTCTAATGCCTACAGGCCACCATCTCAGATATCAGTCCTCCTCAGTGACTCTAACCTCCTTTCAGAGGAAGACGGTGATCTAATCTGAGCAAGTCTGAGATGTCATGTCTTTGAAGTCTCACGTGGCAGGCAGAAAATAATGTTATGGCTGCAGGAGCGTCCCCCTTACTTGCTCTGTGCCCAACAAGGGTACAACGTCATACTCATGCATCCCTGGCAGGCATAAATATTCCATTAGGCACTATATGCACATGGTAATAAGCACCACACTCTCAGAGTGGAGCCAGGAGACTCAAACAGCCCTGCTGCTCACACCAATCTGTGGTCTTAGACCCACTTCATAGTGGATTTCCTGCTCAGTGGCAGCAATATGGTTGGCAGCGCACTGGAATGTGTGTTGGTGGCATACTTGAAAGCAATTGTGAGGATGAGAGGCAAAGTGGGGGAGAAACTGGGAGCATGCCCATGTTCATTGGGTGTGTCCTGCATAGCAAGGGAGCTTGGACCTCAGATCAGGTGAAGTTGAGGAACTAACTTAGCCCTGATCACTAGGAGTATTTGGCAGAGGCAGCCTCTCTGTGCAGCCTAAGCTACCTTGTTCCTCACTTGTGCACCACAGTTCTTTATGGCAGATGCTACTTTAAAGCCTGTCACCCCATTTACAACAAATTTTGATCTCTTGCCTTGATCTGTTGTGTATGTGTTCATGCGTGCAAAAAAGCATGTACTGTTGAAGCTCACCGATAGCTGTTTTTTCTGTGCACTTCAGAGCAGCAACTCATGCAGTAACTGTTCGGAATGTGTATGTAAGGATGCACTGCATCTGCCAATAGACTTGAGTTATGAATATTGAATACAAGAATATTGTGGCACATTAATATCATAGACAAAATATTGGGGGAATAATATTAGAAATAAAATGCCTATAGGGAAGTATAGATTTACCATTCTAAACTCCACATATTTTGTACATTGATAATGTATATTGTCAAGGTACCTAGATGTGGAGTTACGTATTGAAAACCTATACAATTTACCTTTCAATATTTAGGTGGTCATTCTGACCCTGGCGGTCTTTGACCGCCAGGGCGGAGGACCGCGGGAGCACCGCCGACAGGCCGGCGGTGCTCCAATGGGGATTCCGACCGCGGCGGTAAAGCCGCGGTCGGACCGGCACCACTGGCGGGGTCCCGCCAGTGTACCGCGGCCCCATTGAATCCTCCGCGGCGGCGCAGCTTGCTGCACCGCCGCGGGGATTCCGACCCCCCCTACCACCATCCAGATCCCGGCGGTCGGACCGCCGAGATCCGGATGGCGGTAGGGGGGGTCGCGGGGCCCCTGGGGGCCCCTGCAGTGCCCATGCCACTGTCATGGGCATTGCAGGGGCCCCCGTAAGAGGGCCCCTACATGTATTTCACTGTCTGCTGCGCAGACAGTGAAATACGCGACGGGTGCAACTGCACCCGTCGCACAGCTTCCACTCCGCCGGCTCGATTCCGAGCCGGCTTCATCGTGGAAGCCTCTTTCCCGCTGGGCTGGCTGGCGGTCTGAAGGCGACCGCCCGCCAGCCCAGCGGGAAAGTCAGAATTACCGCCGCGGTCTTTCGACCGCGGAACGGTAACCTGACGGCGGGACTTTGGCGGGCGGCCTCCGCCGCCCGCCAAGGTCAGAATGAGGGCCTTAGTCCCTCAATATTCTGTCTATGATATTAATGTCCCACGATATTCTGTAGTTGATGTAAGAAAATGCCGCTCTTTGTGTGGTCATCTCCATTTTTTTGTTAGATGTTGTTCTTGTTTTTTTGACTCTGTGCACCAAGACATTGCTCACCAGGCCTGAGTGCATGTGCTCTAACCCTAAAAACATGTCAAAGTTGGCTAAACTCCTGATTGGCATATTAAATTTACCTAAAAGTCGCCAGTATATGGTACAACAGCATACCCAAGGCCTGTAAGTTAAATGTCATTAGTGGACTGCAGCATCTATTGTGCCACTACTAAAGTGACAATGAAAAGCATTTCTCCAGATCTGCCCCGGCAGTCTAGATATGCAGTTTTAAAACTGCCAATTTGACCTGGCAAAATAAACCTTTTGCCGTATCTAAATCTTCCTTTTTAGTACTTATAAGTCACCTGTAATGTAGGTCCCAAGTGGCCAGGAGCAGGGTGCATGTCATTTAAGAAGAAGGACATATATAATTTATAGTGTAATAACTTCACTAGGGAAAGGCTGGCCCTCCCACAGAAAAGCACTGGGTTACAGTATAACACCACATAATGCTTAACTTCAATTTAGGAGTAGCTAAAAAATGATTCAGTGGCTCAGTTTTATAGTAATTTAAAATAAACTCAATGATCACTTCGGATTTAGGTTTAAGTTACTATTTTTGAAGATTACACTTTGAAAAGTTGTCATTTCTTTTGCCTGACCCAAATGTGCAGTTCTGCCAGTGCTCACGGTCACCCAGGTGTCTAATTGCTCCTTAATTAGGAGTGAAGTGGCTCCCAGAACTCAGACAAAGGGAGAGAGGATACATTTGCCCTGCCAGGATGTCCAGTTGGGCTGTGCTCATAAACCTAATTAACTTCAAAAGCATGCCTACCCTCTCACAGGCAGATGTAGCTCACACCTGGGCCTGCACCCCCTACTGTCTTGCCAGTGAGCCAGGCACCAAATTCAAGTAGGAGAGAAGCTGCCCCAGAAATGGTTTATTGTGGCCACAAGGGAGAGATGGCCCATTGCCTTAGCCATATCTGAGTGTGTACAGGGTGCTCTGCACAGGGGAAGAAAGGTTCTATTATGGTGGCTTTAGATAGAGAGGGACACTGTGGGATGGTTTACAGTGAAACACACAGGAAAGGCTGCCTAAGTGGGAAATGTTTACCTTATTTATTGGGGAGGGGTGATAAGTTCCCCCAGCTATAGCTTGGCACTGGCCATAAATGTGGTGCCCCTTGTATCCTCTTCAGAACACTTCTGGACCCTTGGAAGACAGAAGAAGGGCTGCCCTTGGTGCTGTGACCTGTGAGGAGAACTCCTAATGGCTGGACCTGCTCCCTCTTGTACCCAGGACTTAGAAGTTGTCTCCCAAGATCAGTTGGCTGACCTCCTGTTAAGCTACAGGGCCACAAAAGCTGATAGAAACATGCTTTCTTGAAGAGCCAAGCTGATCAGTCCCAACTAGTCCTGTCATAGCTGCTGAAGTTATTCATATCTCATAGGTCATGTCCCTAAGGCCCTGGGGCTCTACGACAAGTGTCATAGTGTATTCCCACTGCTTAACCCTGAAAGTTGGAACTTAGAAAATTTCCAGATTTTTTGCTCAAAGATCTGATGGACGATCAGGACCAACATACCTAGCTGATCCACCTAAGGTGTATCACTTGTAGGCCTGAGTTGGAGGTAGCTCCCAGTACATCCACCGTTGACGCTAAGGCTGCTTCAACTCCATCCTTCAGTTTTCTTGATACTGCCGTCGACCTGAACTTGATCAATGTCAAAAACCTGCAGAGCTTTG
Source organism: Pleurodeles waltl (assembly GCF_031143425.1). Taxonomy (NCBI): domain Eukaryota; kingdom Metazoa; phylum Chordata; class Amphibia; order Caudata; family Salamandridae; genus Pleurodeles; species Pleurodeles waltl. The sequence continues at coordinate 1,014,321,939 of NC_090449.1, forward strand.
AAGCACAAAGTTTACTTGCATTTTCTAATGACCCCATCAGAAGTCTAGCAAATCATCACCATTGAACCCTGCTTCAGCCTCCGCATGCTGCCTTTGGCAGCGACAAACCCATCAATGACCCATCAACGTCCAGAATTGTTTCTAAGAAGGTAATTCTTGATAGGGAAAAACATATATCCAACCCGCACTCTATCATGTTCAGCCTTAAAACTTACCAGTGACCCATTCTAGCTGAACCAATTGCCTGAGGTTAGCGCTTTACGCTTTTTGGTGCTATTTTTATTTAAAATTTTGAATTTTCATATTTCCAGTTCCCTTTATTGTTTTTTGTTCTTTTAGTCCATTTTTGTTTATTAAAATATTTTCTATTTTTTATAAATTGGAGATGGGTTTTTATTGCATTGTGTTTTGCCTTTTCTACCTGAATTGGTGTTCCTAAATGCTTTACACAGTCTCTTAAATTAAGCCTGTTGATCTGTGCCACAGCTACTAGGGGTTGCAGGTTAAATTACTGAAACCTTTACTGAACCTAACAAGAATGCTGATACTATTACTTGCGATGGAGTACCACCATGTTGTACTTATTGTGAGTGCAGTGGAAGGCTGTACATAGACTGTTCATACCTAATCAGTGTGTGAGAGACAATTGCATGGCTGCTGCCTGTAATGTTTGTTTTCTCTGTGTGAGGGAAGCTTGCACTGCTGTTACTGTGTTGTATTTATTCTGCTTGGCATTGAAGCTTGCACTGCTGCACCTGTCCCCTGTATGAGGTTAAATTGGAAGAAAAAGATAAAGGATAAACCCTTCACCTGAATGCAAAGTTCTGACCCGTTGTTTCACTCCAGTGACGAGTGGCATTGGCTGGCACGCTTGTTTTCTTCTTCACGCTTACTGATTAACTCTGCATTAATTAATTTATTTGTCTAGACTGGTTTGGAATGTGTGCCCTGATGGAGGTTGGCACACCAGACAGTTGCAAGCTGCTGCAAATTCATTTAAAGTGCATCGATATGAATTTACTCATTAACTGCAGAACTCTTCAGTGTTAACATGCCAGTCTGGCATCGAGGCCCTCTCTCCCTGCCAGTCACGTCTGATTTCCTTACTGCTCTGAAATAACCGCCAACAACTACACATATACAGGCTTAGAATTCATTTTTTTAATAATTGCAGTTCAGACAAGCCTCATTTCTTTTTCTCTCCTGAAATCACATATACATACATATATATGTTTTTTTTTTTTAGGACTGAACAAAAGTGAAAATTTCCTTAAAATAAACACAAAAGTGGGATCCTCGTTTCAAAAGCCACATGTATGATTGGCAGACACTTGAAGTACTCTACAGGATGGATTTCTGTGGAGGTTTGCTCATAGGAGTGTTGTAAAATCTTGACATTTCATAGTAATTTTCGATTTACAGCAGCTAAATATGTGACTCATTTAGGTGTCATGATCAAGACCCCAATGGTTGAAACTTGTTGGAGGTGTTTTTGTGCATTTTCTGGTGCCAATTAAATTATAGTGCAGCGTTCTTTGGCCGCTTTACGACTGCATTGTTTTTTTTATTTATGTTGGAGGCAGGGCCCGGTATGGAAGGAACTTTAAATACTGCAATTGGTGCAGATACAAACAAGTAATACTAATCGTTGCATGTGTACTATATACTCGAAGGCTATGAAAGCCCGGATAGGCCTGGACTTCCACTTTGCCTTGGGAATCTCTGCAGTTGACAATTAAGCCAAGGACAGCCTTACGAGGATATGGTGAGTGCGTGCCCATGGTGAAAACTGTCCTCCATATCGATGCGACCCTATGATTGTTTGGGGTCTTGGGACTTTATACATAATTCTGGCACAAGAGCATTTAGGAGTGCTTAAAACCAGTGCTTAATTTGTAAATAAAATTGTGCCGGTGCCGAAAGATCTCCCCTTAAACATGCGGCTGCTGCAATTAAATGTGTGAACACGGAATACTGAGGGAGCGTAACCCTAACGCCATCTTGGGCCTCTTCAATCCATTTTACAGCCACTCCCTCCCCTCAGCTCACTCATGCAGCTTTCTGCTTTCTCCTTTTGTGGCGCTTTTTCGTTTTTCTCTTCCTCTATCTTTTCCATATGTGTCTTTTGCTTGCAGTAAATGCTTGAGGCAGAAAAATAGGTGCCGGACCCCCAAAATAAGTGCCCGTGCTCCGCACCGGAAACAACAAGCACAGATTAAGCACTGCCTACAACAACATTTGGTGATTACAAACAGAAATGATGTTGGTGAAAGGTCACTGCTTGAACTGTTTAACTATGAAATCGGAGTGTTATTGCAAATTGTAACATAGGCATTGTGCCATTAGGCATTAAGGGCCTGATTACAACTTTGGAGGAGGTTGTTAATCCGTCCCAGATGTGACGGATATACCACCCGCCGTATTACAAGTCCATAATATCCTATGGAACTCGTAATACGGTGGGCAGGATATCCGTCACATTTGGGACGGATTAACACCCTGCTCCAAAGTTGTAATCAGGCCCTAAGTGTATACACTCCGTTATACCATCATGTTGATAACATCTTGTAGAGATTAATATATGTTTTATTCTTATTCACGAATAACTGTGTGAATCAAGCAGTGATGATAAAGGCAAACAAGAACTAGACTACAAGTACCAGAATGCCATTAGTATTGAAAAGGCACATGCACACACTTTGGAACTTGCCAATAGACTCATTGAGCTGCTGTAATCAAGAATGCAATGATTGATGCACGTTGGTGGCGTTTTTGTGCATTCGCTGGTGCCAATTACATTTATGTGACTTTGAAGCCCCTGGGAATGCAGCGTTTTTTGGCTTTTGTTAAAAAAAATATATATTTTTTTTTTAATTTTATTTTAGGACTGAACAAAAGTGAACATTCCTAAAAATGAACACAAAAGTGGTATCCTCGTTTTAAAAGCCACATATATGATTGGCAGACAAATACTCTACTGGTTATATTTCTGTGGGGTTTACTCATAGGTGTGTTGTGAAAGTTTGACATTTCATAGTAATTTCCGATTTACATCACCTAATCATGCTTCACACATGCATGATGGGGAGTGTCAATTGGCAATATATGCTACGCATAAAGAAATCTCAACCATATCTGTCCTGTAACCCTATTCATTGATAATTGCAACATTGCATAAATTCCGCATGCGTAGTGCTATTCAATTGCAAACATTTACCTGTGTTTTTGTTTTTAATTTTTTCATGCTATGGAAGAAAATGTAAGTAATGTGCATTGGGATGAGTCTGCAAGTGTATTTACTAAATAAAATAGTAGGGATCGCCCACACATAGGCTAGACATCTCCCCGGTATTTGCCAACAAAGGGCTTTTCCCCAGGAGGAAAGATCCACCCATATTTAAACTCAACATGGAAGTTTCTAGAGTTATGTCACATGTGTTTATGTTCCTCTCTTTTAAACAGTAAGTCAAAATATTAGTAGAAAGAGAAACACAGGGTGACTCTTAAAAATACAGTGATTTTTGAAACTCACAATTCTAATGTGAAATTACAAACCTCATCAAGCTGCGAGATGAGAGCTTTCGGATAATTGTGTAACAAAGATGGCTACGACAAGTTATACACAGAAAAGTCAGCACGATTGCAGTTTAGCAAACTTTCCACCTGCTACTCACATTGTTGGAACAATATAGGTGCACTTCACTCCTCACGCGTCCTAATCTAGGGGTTCCCCCTAATCATAGCACATGCATTGAAAACATCCTCCAGGGCGAGTAAAACATTTTTATTGTGTGGAATTGCATTTTGCCTGGAATCCATTTTGGCCTGCTAAGCCCTGTGATACTCAATGATCACAGGACTTTTTGTTGAACAGCTCATGACTTTGGTGAACCGTGTTTACTGTTATTTTTTACTGTGCTCGGAACGCATCATGATGCAAGCTTTGCTACCAGAACAGCCCTCATGAAATATCATTGCACGCAATCTGAAGCAATTTGTGTTAAGCAATGTCCTATGCTCATGGAGAGTGGAAGATTCCACTTTACAAAGTGAGGCATGTAGGCCATGTTTTGTAATTTCCTTTATTGTATTTTACTTGACCTTATGTACTGAGTTAAGAAAGATTAACGTTAATACCTTCTGCAATGGTCGAGAAATTATCACGTTTGTATAGATTTTGAGATGCATGAACACACCTTGTGGTTTGCAGAAATAAAAGATCATGTATGACTTCCTCAATTTGAACTGCTCGGACTTGGTCTCTCAAGCCAGTGGTTCCTGTGCATGTTAATCCATGTTACTAAAAGCATTTTTATTCCTACTGAGCGGATTGGTGTTTGGATTTTTCCTGGGTCTGAAAAGATTTGACATCTGTGGTGGAGAATGCGGTGTCTGGACTGACTCTGCTCCCCTACCTGGCTCCCAACCGTGTCCTAAACCACCCTTCTGGCCCTCCTTTTTCCGTGGTTATACCTTTTCAAGTGTTCATGGCTTTGCAATAACATTTTACAAATACATAAAGAATGCATTTGTGGTTATTTTAAGCAGGCTAAGCTTTCTGGCCACCTTTCTGACCACGCGAGTCTCTTCTACGGTGTAAATTCTGACTTCTTCCAGATCCAAATCTGCATCATCCCTGAGAAAATATGATTGAGAAGGCTCAAAGCGTTTGTTAGGAATACATCACTGTGCAGGTCAATGAGATGTAGTCAGCAGTTCTGGCAGGACCAGTGTGACTCCCCAAAGCCGGACACTGGTCCAGGCAAACTTGTGAGTGCCCCATCAGGCCCTGTCTGGCAACTCTCCAGAAATTCTGAGATGTGGCCACCAATAGATAAGCACTGGAAGATACTACTGCGAGTTTGTGTGAAAGGGGTTAACTTGTTATTTACTTGGGGCTACAGTTACCAGGCGCACACTGCCAGCGTAGCACTTTGTGATGCAGAACTCTCATACAGTACTGAATTTGGTATTTATATAGCACTTTGCCTATACCCTGCAAGGCCAAAAGGATGGCCAAGTAAGTATATATAGTTTGTATGGTGTTTCAAGGCTCTGGAATAGAGTCATGGCTCTCTGACACTGCAATTCTGTAATTAAATATTGGGTGTCACGCTTTTTTATATCTAAATTCCACTTGGATGGGAAAAAGCTTTTGCTAGAATATGTTTGTCAGAATATTGTCTATATATTGTTACAAACATATCACATCTACGTCTGTTGTATATTTCTGCGAGTATATCAAACAGGTCCAATAAGGTTGGACATTTTCCCCAAATGCAAAAGTAATCCTACAAGAGACACATAGCTGCCAAGTTTCCCAGGTCCATGCGTGATGTGCTACTCCAGTCCAGATTTTTTCCTTTGAATTCTGAAACGTGTAGTCCTGTCTGGGAAAAGAAACATGCTATCACAATCAGCAAGCGAGTAAAAGACAGAATATCGACGAGGCAAATATCGTATGGCACAACATTGTGTCACAACTATTCAGGCTCAAAATATCGAGAAGGTATGTGCAAATAGGTAAGTATAGATTTACTATTCTCAACTCCACATATATATAAATATATATGAACCATACCATAGAAACTTACCTTCACAATATTCTTGTCCACGATATTCTTGACACAATATTTTTCGATTGATATTTTGTCCAAACTACCATGTAACTTCATATCACAAAAGCACCATGCTTCCAGTCCTAAACGTTCACTTACCTGCATTAGGCAAAAGTTCCTTTGTGTGGGCAAAATCTTGGGTAATTTTGTGATATGCTTTTTATACAAGATTACTTCTCTATTACGGCATGTTGCAAAATCAAGTGCCGTTGTAGCAAAAAAGTAGTGCGAGTGCACTGGTTTAGCGTGAACGACCCGAACGCGAGCATCTGCTGTGTGCGGTGCTTGCGATCTTTTGCGCTCTTTTTTAATGTCAAATGCATCCTTGTGTCCAAAATGGTACAAGGACACATTTTGTGCTAAAACATAGTGCCAAATGGTGACTTCACATTTTAGATATTTTCACACAAGTTGATCGAAATTTCATGTATATTTATGCACAAAGAAATTACACAAATCTTGCACACCCTTAATTAGAACATTCCAGGACCTGTAGTCTTGGTTTAGTTTAGTTGATACCTTTGAAATGTTACACCTGAAAACAACATTATTTAAAAGTATGGGACTGGACTGGCACAGAGGTGACCTTGTGGCTTAGATGGGTTTTTAAATCTGTTTTCTCCGCACAAATGTAACTAGTAAAGTAAATTGTGCAGAATATACTTTATTATGAAATTTCACTCAATTCTCCAGGGTATTTGGGAATGCTGCTAGTGTCAGGGACGCAAACTGAGAGGGAGGACTATTCTGAGAATAATATCTATGCTTTAAATCCCTTCAAATTTGCCAAACACGGTGTTCTCACGGTGTTATACTAAACAGCTGTGGGCACAGGCAATAAATATAGGTGAGCTAAACATATGTCACACTCAGTGAGATAGCTCAGTTGATTAAGTGTCTGCTGCAGGCATCTCTGTAGCCAGCAGATCACAAGTTCCATTCCAGTTTCATCTTAGTGCACATAGCGCAGAGAGTAAAACAGAGAGACAGACAGTATCAGAACTTCTGTTCTAAAGCGCCATTGTCTTCCTGAGTGTCAGACACTTCCACTGTCCACTATCTATCTTATACCACCGGGTGGATACTGTTAATGAGCTATGCAGATTATACACAGCTCATCATCTCATTGGGTCACTCTCATCCACCCAGGATCCATGGAAGCAATTCACAACTGTACACATAGAACTACTAACTGGCTCGCCCGAGCTCGATCATAGTCAAAGGGGACAAAATGTGGGTAATGTGTTGCTCTACAGCAGGGTGCCCAGGCCACTTCCATCTCCTTTTTGGCCTTGGCGTGAAAAGAACCATAGTTGCACTCATAGAAGTAAGAAATGTAGGCTTCCAAATTGATGCCCATCTCACCCTGACTGCTCAAGTCAATAAACTGTCCTCAGCCTGCTGTGAGATATTGAGATCTCTGTATGAAATACTTCCTCGTCTACCACAGCAGCTAAGGCCTTTAGACTTCGGACAACAATTTTGAACAGACTTGATTATGGGAACTCACTGTTCTTGGGCACCCAGGACTACATTACGGAACAACTGGATAGATTTCAGACGGCGCCTGCGCGCCTCACTCTTTCTCTTCTCCGCAGGTGTTCTGCATCCACTGCTTTCGATAGAGTACACTGGCCCCCTGTGCCTAAGAAAATCTCTTCAAAATCACTCCGCTTAGTGCACAGAGTCATTCACCTGACCAGGCCCATCAACCAACAAGGAAAAACTTCTTGTTACAACCCTGCTAGATCATTACGTTGAGCTGGCGCTAAGTTGCCAATCATTTTAAAGTATAAGCGCACTCAAATGGGAGGCGGAGCTTTTATAGTCTCGGCCACTCGGGGATGGGATAGCCTGCCGATGCCCCTTCCATGTATCGCAGACTTACTATGACGATTTTGTAAGGCCCTAAAAACTTGGCTCTTCACTCAGTAGGCAGGGGCGTAGCTAGGTCAGTCAGATTGGGGGGGGGGGTGAGCTTCAGAGTTTCCAACAATCAGGTTGGTGTATCTTGTTAAAATACATTATATAACAAGCAGGGTGCATGGGAGGGTCCTAAGGGGCAGTGGAAAGAGAGAGGAATTCAGATTCTTAAGGGTACTAAGTGAGGGAAAACACATTATTTTGTAAAATTACCAATATTTTTTGACGACGTTAAAAACTGAGAGGGAGAGGGTGTGTGCGCGATTTTGTTTGAAGGTGTGTAAAAATTCCTGGTGAAATCCGCAGACGTCTCACCGTACCCGACTGAAAGCACCTGTACCCAACTATTTCTTACAAAATTTATTTATTATCATTTAGTAGCACCCCTCCCTCCCGAAGCTACGCCCCTGGCAGTAGGTTCATAAGGAGCGAGCTCATTATATGTGAAGTCGGTGAGCATCAGGATGGCCTTTGGGTAGTAGCAAAGCAAAACACAAACGCTGTGGGATAGCGTAACTGGATGGACGGAATGCGGAACCAATCAAACATTCACCCCCAGTCACAGATCTGGGTTTAATCCATCCATTATTTTGCTCACCATGCCACCCCAGTTTGAACCCAGCCATGTGCAAATCAGTCTTGACCCTGTTCCTCATGGGAACAGTCCAGCCCGAACTGCCAGGCCAGGTTCTCCCTGGACCGGAAACAAGCATCCTGGGACTGGTTTCGGGGTTTCACCCCTCATCAGCCAGGCTAGCTTGAATCCAGTGGCACAGTGAGCCTGGGACCCACGTCTGGGCATACCCGGCGCACTTAGGGCGGCAAAAGCAAAGCAAAACACAAATGCTGTGGGATAGCGTAACTGGATGGACGGAATGCGGAACCAATCAAACATTCACCCCCAGTCACAGATCTGGGTTTAATCCATCCATTATTTTGCTCACCATGCCACCCCAGTTTGAACCCAGCCATATGCAAATCAGTCTTGACCCTGTTCCTCATGGGAACAGTCCAGCCCGAACTGCCAGGCCAGGTTCTCCCTGGACCGGAAACAAGCATCCTGGGACCGGTTTCGGGGTTTCACCCCTCATCAGCCAGGCTAGCTTGAATCCAGTGGCACAGTGAGCCCGGGACCCACGTCTGGGCATACCCGGCGCACTTAGGGCGGCAAAAGCAAAGCAAAACACAAACGCTGTGGGATAGCATAACTAGATGGACGGAATGCGGAACCAATGAAACATTCACCCCCATTCAGAGATCTGGGTTTAATCCATCCATTATTTTGCTCACCATGCCACCCCAGTTTGAACCCAGCCATATGCAAATCAGTCTTGACCCTGTTCCTCATAGGAACAGTCCAGCCCGAACTGCCAGGCCAGGTTCTCTCTGGGCCGGAAACAAGCATCCTGGGACCGGTTTCGGGGTTTCACCCCTCATCAGCCAGGCTAGCTTGAATCCAGTGGCACAGTGAGCCCGGGACCCACGTCTGGGCATACCCGGCGCACTTAGGGCGGCAAAAGCAAAGCAAAACACAAATGCTGTGGGATAGCGTAACTGGATGGACGGAATGCAGAACCAATCAAACATTCACCCCCAGTCACAGATCTGGGTTTAATCCATCCATTATTTTGCTCACCATGCCACCCCAGTTTGAACCCAGCCATATGCAAATCAGTCTTGACCCTGTTCCTCATGGGAACAGTCCAGCCCGAACTGCCAGGCCAGGTTCTCCCTGGACCGGAAACAAGCATCCTGGGACCGGTTTCGGGGTTTCACCCCTCATCAGCCAGGCTAGCTTGAATCCAGTGGCACAGTGAGCCCGGGACCCACGTCTGGGCATACCCGGCGCACTTAGGGCGGCAAAAGCAAAGCAAAACACAAACGCTGTGGGATAGCGTAACTGGATGGACGGAATGCGGAACCAATCAAACATTCACCCCCAGTCACAGATCTGGGTTTAATCCATCCATTATTTTGCTCACCATGCCACCCCAGTTTGAACCCAGCCATATGCAAATCAGTTTTGACCCTGTTCCTCATGGGAACAGTCCAGCCCGAACTGCCAGGCCAGGTTCTCCCTGGACCGGAAACAAGCATCCTGGGACCGGTTTCGGGGTTTCACCCCTCATCAGCCAGGCTAGCTTGAATCCAGTGGCACAGTGAGCCCGGGACCCACGTCTGGGCATACCCGGCGCACTTAGTAGCCACACTTAATGAAATGATGTTGATGAGTAATATTATCATTAAAAAATAAATAATGATTATGGTGATGATGATAATGATAATCTTCACATTATTATGATTATTAGTAATAATAATAATAATATCAATAATAATAATAACTTCCAGCAGTACCACTTTGGGCAGTGGCACTACTCGGACACATATTCTCCACTAGATGTCTCTTCCTGTGACATGACAGAGTTGAAAGTTCTTGCCTTATAGCTCAGCCATCCTGTGGACATCTGGGTGTTTGCTCCTCTGCTGGTGTGGTCCGCCAGTGAAGTGGCACCGTGGGACAGAGATAAAGCCAGACCTGCATGCAGTCATATACTTCTGATCATTTATGTCTTTGGAGCTCCAGTGCATGTGGAGAGTTCTTCTCAATGCCTTGCCAAGGAGCATGCTAAGCTCCAAAGTCACAAAGTAGGAGCTGTGTATTTTCTGGAAATGTCCTCAGTGTTGTATCTCTGCTATATAGTGTAATGCCATTTTATATAGCGCTTACTAACCCTGACGAGGCGTTGAAGTGTGTGATACACTTCTCGTACAGTGTGAGAAGAAAAACTGCACTAGTGCTGCCTGACTCACCCCCGTGCAGCGTGAGAAATGTTTGCACAACTAGCACTGCCTATGATTGTGATTCCAATGAATGAAGGCAAGCAAATGCCATGGCTATCTTGGTGCTAGCAACCTGAGTTGAGACCTAGTGGAGTGTTAGAGAACAGCCAGGTTTTGAGCTGTTCCTTGTAACGAGTCAGGCTAGACTGGGCTTTTAGATGCCATACCATGGTCCTATCACTCCTGCGAGTGCCAATGCGTAGCCTGTAGGGCATAACTCTGCAGCATTATGAGTCCAGGTGAGCACTCAAATAAATTAGTTTCCCCCAGGGGTCCTTTTAGGAGGAGATAGAATCCCTCATGGCACATCACTGCTGGTGCGTCAAGTCACACATACTTCACCTGCCTATGGAGGGAGTGGTGGGTCCCATCCCACTCTGTAAAATGAGGCTAGCTCACCTGCAAAGTATGACGAGGTAGTGGTTTGAAGCTGCTGCTCTGTGTTTCACTACTGTGCAGTCCCCTGTTCTTCAGCATACAACACAGGCTGCTGGTCTGCTCTGGGCACATCCAATGAGAATGCATCCTGCACGTAGTTGGACCTTGTCTTCAATTACACGAAGTGTATCTCAGGTGCGTTGTCAACCACAGTTCACTTTTTTCCACTGCTGACTTGTTTTAACCCATGAGAGATCTCCATCAGCACACATAGTCCCGCCTCCCAACTTCTCCGCAACATCACTTCGGAATACCCATATAGTGGCGTACACTCACTGCCATGCAGCAGTCCTCCATTACTGTGAAGGTAATCCTTTACAAATGGAGGCATCACTTTAGGACGGATTAGCACAGAAAAAGCACCCTCCTAGCTAAGCAGATCGGCTGAATTGACTTAAACGACCAATGAGGAGTTAGAGATGCCAGCACCGGACTCCCTCACATCCCAAGCATGCAGGAGCACCAGAGACAGAGTTATGTTATGTTAAAAGTATTTATAGAGCGCGTGTGCACCATAAGGTTTCATGGCGCTAACTAGCCAGAAGCAACATAACAAGAGTCTGCTGTAAAACACAGTAGTGGTCATTGTGGCGTGAATCTACCAGCCGCTGTCCCTTGCTGCATAGATGTTAAGGCCCATAGTTATACTTTTGTGCTCCGCATTTGCGTCACTTTTTGACGCAAAAGTGGCGCAAAAGTACAAAATACAATTATATTTTGTACGTTTGCGCCGCTTTTGCGCCAAAAAAGGACACAAAAGCGGCGCAAAAAAAGTATAAATATGGGTCTAAGTGTCCAGCTCACTTCGAACAGTGGCTCAACTTCTTTCTGAGTTTCCTACGAGGAGCTGTACTTACTTTGTTCGGAAATAAAGGAAATCCCAAGGCCCAACATTTTTCTTAGAGCATGCTGTTGATGCTACACAGTATCCTGAATGCCAGGGAAGTCTAGTCTTGATTTCATTTCCCACTTCTTTTTTCCACCACCCTGCACTTGCTGTCTCTTAATCTCATTCTCGCAGTTTATTTATCATCCCTGCTTTCTCTTTTTTTGAACTTTTCCCCTATCTTTCTCTCACTACTTTCCCTAATTTCTCTCCTTTCGCTCTCTCGTTCTCTAGGTCAAAATCTGATAGTGGAAAATTCATCCTGGTTCCCAAATATCAGTTCCAGTGTCCACCACTGGTACCCACTGGCACAAATTGAGTCCTACGTACTACGTGTTGTGGATTTTCCAATTCAGAGGTTTCAAAGTAATGCCTGTTTTCTTTAAAGTCAGTGTATTAATTTCACCATTATCCAGGTCAGACTCCAAATTTTTGCCACCCTCGCCCTTTAATTCACTTCATTTCCCAAATAAATCTACAGCGGCGGCTCTTCCGCTGTAGCGGAGGAGCTTCGCCCCCTTCACCAGCAGCAGCAGCCAAAACTTTAAAAATAATGTGATGATAAACTATATTTATTATCGTTTTATTTTTAAAGGTTTGCAGCAATTGGCATGACGAGTGTGGAGGGGGAGTGCACAGCAATCCTCTCAGTGCACATGTGTGTTTGGCCGGCTGCCTCGGACGGGGCAAACACACATGCCCACTGAGCTCTCTACAACCCGTAACTGTGTTGCCGGGTTGAGCGCCAAACCAGGGCACTCTGGTCAATCCTACAGCTGCTTTCATGCTGCCAGCAGCATGAAAACAGCATTGAGATTGGCTGCAGGGAGGCTGGGAGGCTGTGCCTGCTGTGATAAGGACCATAGAGCGACGCGGTTGAGTCGGCGAGTACAGTACTTTTTTTTTCAGTTATTTTGTTTGTGTTTGTTGCCCTCCCGCCCATGCAGCACTGCCCCACACCTTTTCCACGCCATGAGCCATGACTGTAAATGTACACAAGCATTGAGCAGGGATTTTTTCTGACTCACATTCTTCAGTTCTAAGAGGCACCACCCTGACCAGTGCCAAGCAGGTATCAACCGAACTTTAAAGGACAGACTCCCTTATGGAAAATAAAATATCATTGAGATCACAGGAAAATTACCTTTGCCAATATTTCTTAGAGGTAGATGTAAAATGTAATTTACTTGGCACGTGGGCATGGTGTACTTTTCAATTAGAATGCTGGCTCAGCACACCATCCATAATTGTGCAATTAACCCCTTAATATGGGGTGAGGAACACATTTACGAACGCCAAGTGCCTAGGCGTTTAATAACGCATCAAATCACCAAGAGTGGGCGCGTTAATTAAATTGATTCATTCATGTGTCTAATCACTGTACTGCGGTGGAAAGGACAACGAAAAAACACTTCAGGTTCCAAACAAATTGTTGACAATCAAAATACAGGTCGAAAAGTCAAGCAAATGAGCTTTTTAAAAGGCATATTTGGATATTTTCATCTATTGGCAGAGCTTTTCAGCTGGTCTTCCAAGTGCTATGTCCACGCCTTAGCATTGGCTTCTATGCGCTATACCAGAACACATATTCTTCATTCTTATTTTTCTAAAGCAGTGCTTGCACTTCTAAGCAAGAGTATCATAAGCAGGACGGACAGTACTGCCATGCAGTTGATAAGAAGGATGTAGCATTTTGAGGAGTGCTGCATCAGTCTGCCAAAGAAAACAAGCATTTGCAATGCAAGGGGTCTCTTGTTTGTTCGAGTTAGAGCTATTAGCGTTGACATAAGCAAGTCATTGCAAAGCGCCATGGCCACTATGAGCGTGAGCGCGAGTTATTGGCTCCCTGCGTGAATGTCTAGAAAGGATTGCGACTGGGTTGAAAGGTAAACCGAAACTGGAGGAGGGGACATGACACACTGTAACAGGAGAAAGCGTGATGTAGTGTGATGGCCAACAAAAATGTTCACTTAGTGAAATCGCCCGGGAGGACACTCAGCACGCAAAGGAGGGACATTTCACAAAATGCACCAATAAAAATGAAGCATTTAAGACAAGCACAACAAAGAATAAATAGCAGTAGTGGGCGTGGTTAAAAGGTCACAGAGAGATTACAACAGGGCAGAGCGCTTGCACGCTTGACCCTAAAATAAAAGGCAGGTTTGACAACTTTGCATAAGAGTGATCACAGAAGACAGGACTGGTCCTTCTCAAGAAGGCTGGCTTGTGTACTTCCAGATTACAGCACTGGTAAGTTTTAGGTTTATTTGTGTTTTAAAACAAGGGCAGTGGCACTTTTCAGAAGCAGCTGTGTAAAGTTACTGGACAAAGTTGACACTATTCAGAAACTGGACAAAAAAGACATGACTGACAGCTTTGAAAATGTTGGCCTTTCAGGTGAACTGAGGTACTTCTCAGAAACAGATTGGCCATTTTCAAGAGTTTTCTAAAAACTGAATCCAGACACCTTGTTGTATTATCTGTGTACATAAAAGACGGGAAGGGTACCTGTAAAAAGTTAGACATCCAAACGGGGCTGGCACATTTGAGAGGCACCAACGTGCTTTTCAAAAGTCCAGCCATTTTTAGGTGAACTGGCATTTTTCACAAGCTCAGCACCAGTCCTTCATCCTTCATAAGACAACATCTGCACTTTGCTGCTCTACTCTGGCATATTTTTAGGAAGACTGAAGTACTCCTGTAAGAACAAGAACAGCACTTTTTAAAAGTATTGGAATATAGCCTTAGAACCCGCCGTAGCGGGCTCTACCGGCCATTAAAGGCCCGCTCCCGCGTTAAAGGCCGAGCCGTTTAAATAAAACAAATTCCTCACGAAGCCCAAGGGGATTAAAATCCCCTCGGGCTCCGTGAGGCTTTTTTCATAGATCTTTCTGTGAACAAAGAGAACATTGGAATGTTGGCTCCGGCATTTACCGGCCAGTAAAAGCCTGGAGCACTCTATTGTCTGCAATGGAGATCCGAACATTCCAATGTTCTAATATAGCCTTAGAACCCACCGTAGCGGGCTCTACCGGCTATTAAAGGCCCGCTCCCCGCGTTAAATGCCCGAGCCGAAGGCGAGGGCATTTAACAAGGGAGAGGGACTTTAATAGCCGGTAGAGCCCGCTACTGCGGGTTCTAAAGCTATTAGAACATTCTGCCACACAGGGCAGAATGTTCTATTTAAAAAAAAAATGTTCACGGAGCCCGAGGGGATTAAAATCCCCTCGGGCTCCGTGAGGCTTTGTTCACAGCTGTTGCTGTGAACAAAGCCAACATTGGAATGTTGGCGCTGTGGGCTTTTACCGGCCAGTAAAAGCCAGCAGCACTCCATTGTTTTCAATGGAGCCCCCAGCATTCCAATGTTCTAATACCATATATTCCCTGGAAAACATGCTGAGGCATTCATGTACAAAGTCAAAGAAAACACTGATGCTGCTCCTGCTAGACATGTCCCTTCCACTGGGAACTATGACTATCATTGGTCCACACTGAAGACTGGTGCTTCCGTGAGAGACTGCAACCAGCCGAGCCAAGGATAGCACGGCCATTGTCATGGATGTGCAATGGTACATTCAAAGGGACACACACTTTCCTAGAAATGTGAGGGTGACAATCGTTTTGCATAGCACCTAATACATACTGTTCACACCACACAG
This sequence comes from Pleurodeles waltl, assembly GCF_031143425.1. NCBI lineage: Eukaryota > Metazoa > Chordata > Amphibia > Caudata > Salamandridae > Pleurodeles > Pleurodeles waltl. The sequence continues at coordinate 1,014,337,304 of NC_090449.1, forward strand.
TGCCATTGGGTGTCACACAATATTGGCTCCCTTCACACAGTCTCCCGGAGAAGACCCGCTATCACGAGGTGGAGCACAGTGAGTCTGAAACTCCTGCACAGAGTGTGTTTCCAGCTTGTATTTGGAAGTTCTGCAACATAATGCCTATAAAAGGGTTTTTCAACCCCCCTAGGACATTGGCGGCAGACTCGTAAGCTTTTTTATGGGGGGCATGTAGAAGAGCCTCAGACAATGCTTGGCACATAGGCCCTCACCCTCCAGCGTCCCGCTCTCCTCTAACACTGTGTACATTGCTTTAACAAATTGGCAGGTTTTTTGTTTGCTTTCAATGAAGGGCTCTAATAAGTATTGCCAATCTGCAGTTGAGCCATCGAGGCAGACGACATACGCCTACTCACACAGTGTGTCCAGTGATGAAGCTTTAAACTAACACTCCTCACCAGTGACTTATGAGTCATGTCTTTCAACTCTACCCCTGCCTATGAAGGTAAGACTGGGCTTCAGGGAGCTGTATTTGGTCCACTGGCATGTGTGGGGCTAGGGACCAAATTATTTAAAATGATTCTTGATGCAATAAAGACCAGAACATTTATTGAGATCTCTGGAGGGAAGAAGCTCAAAGGTCCCATCTTTGCTTTAACATATTTTTCTATCTCTCTTTAGAGAAAGTGTTAAACAAAAATGAATAACTAACTGAATATGTATCTCCATAGGGGCTAGCCTTTAATTAAGGATCACAGATCATAGCATGAGTCTGTAGATTGGAGCCCTTGTTTGCAGCAGAGGTTGGGGCATCTCAGACATGAGTGCTGTACAGATATCAAGAAGCTGCATGGATCTGATTGAAATTAAGGATGAGTGAAATTGTCAGTTTTCCATTCCGTGAAATGCGCATCATTTGCATGAAATTACAGCTACAGCACGAATTGTATCTGGTTTGCATTTTGGGTGAAAATTGAACTAGAAGGCATACTTCACATACACAAGTCCCTTGAGATACGAGCTGGAAACTGGTATGAAGAGAAAATGCCTCTCTGCCTCAGTTGTTGCTTTTCATGCAAGGAACTGTTGAACCAGAAAATGGAAAAAATAATAAATTCTTACATTTTGTGAGATTATGTCCATGTAGTAAGACTTTCACCAAGGCCTGATTGAGACTGGATTACAGAAACCAATATTAAGTATCTGAGGGATGGAAGAAGGATTCATATACCGCTTACCGTAATAGGCAGCAAACTATACAGTTTAGTTTTACATATTTACAATTTGCAAAAGAGGGGTTTGCTAAAATGACAGGATTATTTTATAGAGATGGAACCATGATTAGAGTATAGACTTCTAGGTTCCAAGGTCAGCATTTTAGCCTCTATACTATATTTCCTGCTAGTAGGCTCTAAGGAGTCCAGTAATGGCTGCTCTTATGCAGAGTTGCTGGCCAAGGTGCTGAAAAGGCATTTCCTGGAACTGGAGGAAGCCAATGAGATAATACCTGAGGTACACAATTGGGTTTCAAGCAAGGATGTTTGTATTATACAATACTGCTGCTTTGGCCTACCTGGTTAAAGAGCCCTAGAAGCAAGGGGGGTCTGCAGTGTTATGCATTTGTTGACATTCCTCTGCTTTTGACGTGGGAAATTGTTAGTTGACTTATGGGCTGCCCCAAATTGGCTAGTAAATATTGCAGGTGAAATGTATAATGTGATCTGTATATGGGTGAAATTGGCCAAAGTTTAGTAATCTAAAGTGACATAGAATAAAATAGGGATTATCCATGCACGCTTATTAGCTGTGCTACAATACAATATGCATATAAGCAACCTGCGTGGTGTTAAGGAGAATGATTATTGTTTTCAGCCCAAACGTGGAGGAGTATCCATTTTGATGTTGTAATTGTTCATCATACATTATGCTAATTTTAAATATGTGCCAATAGAAGATAAGGCACTTGGGACTAAGAGTGGGTGTAACTAGCGTAAGTCTCTCTAGTGTCATTGCTCACAATCCTGCAAAATTAACCGTAACGCTGCTTAATTGTGTGAGAAGTATAATCCAGCATTTAGTGCTATTTTCTCAGTGCAAAATGCACCTTTGCATCTAAAATGGGCTTGAGGATGCATTTTGTGTTATGAATACAGCCCTAATGCTATGGTACACGACCAGCAGTAGCCAGCGGCCGCTTGCTGTGTCTTAGTTTGTTGTTCCTGTGCTCCTGTGATTGGATTTGTGCCCCAAATTATTCTTAAATACTTAAGTTGGCGTAATTGCGTAGTTTCAATAATTTCTCATCACATGAGTAATGCATAATTACTGAAACTATACCAAGGACTCCTGTGTAATTATTGTGTCTCCTAGGCCTAATTTGGACACTTGTTGGAATGTAGACTTGTAAACTACATCTAATTAGCCATTCCTGACAGCGCTTAAAGTGTGCGGGGGTTACCAGTGGTCGGCACTGGCACTTATTTGTACGTACTGGCACATATTGGCACAAGGTGGCATTGTGTATATTTTTAAGCAAAGTTCTTTAGTGTAGCATTAATCTATTTAATGTATCTTAAAAAAATGATAAAACTTGACCTTTAACCTAGAGTTGTGCCAGTGGCAGTGGACCAATAACTAATATCTTGAGCCCTAGCATTTCAATTTATTTTTCACAAATTAAGCACTGATTGCTGGACATGTTATTTGACACTAAAGATCTTGGAGTCTGCTAATTTAGAACAGAAAGCTGTCTATTACATGTCACGTTAGTGCTAGACAATATGGAAATTACTTTCTACTGGTAATAAATTGGTTCAAGGAGCAGCAGTTTGGTTCACTAGTGCCAAGAAGGACTTACATAGTATGGAAGGGATCCAATGTAGATATTCTGCACTTGAGGAAAACAATGTTGTTAGAGGTAGGTTCACTGACAGAATATTGTTAACAAAAATAATATGTAGATAGAACATCTTGTCAAAAATATTGAGAACAAAAATATCGAGAATGTAAGTGTAAATAGGTGAGTATAGATTTACTATTCTAACTCCACAGCTTCAAAATGACTAGTCCAGTGGTTCCCAACCTGTGGGCCGGGGACCCCTGGGGGTCCACGAAGCCTCCTCAGGGGGTCCGCGGCTGCTTAAAAAATTTAATAATATTAGGTCCCAGCTATCAGTAATGACTCCTTGGGGTCCCTGTGTTCCAATAATGATTCAGTGGGGGTCCCCGGGCTCCAGTATTGATAAAATGGGGGTCCACAGAAGTCAAAAGGTTGGGAACCACTGGACTAGTCCATAGAATACGATCAATAACATCTGAATTGGTTGCATTAGGACACATGCTATAAGTTAATGATGTGCCATTAGTAAGGTCCATCAAGTAATGTGCTGTTTGGTAATCACACTCATCAATGAATCATGTATTAAATTAATGCACATACATTGAGTACATTATCTTGCTTCAATTAGATCTTTTGTTTAGCTACACTCATCTGCATTTCGCACAAGAAATTAAAGAAAAGGTGGAACTTTTAACTGCTCGTGTACAAACGTAAACTCACTAGATAACTAGAAACACGCTGCAAGGAGAACTGTGCCGGAAGACTTAGCCGAAATCGAAGGATGCGTTTTGCATTTAATGCTATTTAATGTGGACACAATGGTATTCTGGACCTTGTGTATAAATAGTGGTCTCATCACAACTGCAGATAACGGGCCAGATGTATGAAAGGTTTTTATTCATTCTGTGTCTATGGGAAAATGTGTTCGTACATATGGCCCAACATGTCCAGATCTTCAATATCTGAGTCAGGGGCAAGACAAACATGTCCGTCTGTTTTTAAATCAAGGAAAAAATAACATTATTTACTCCTGTTGGATTTTATGAACACTTTGGCCCGTATTCTAACCCAACTGAGCATCAAAAAAAGCCAAATGCGTAAACAAGCATTAGCAGAGACAATAGGTCTTGCCTTTTAAATTGGGAGATAGAGATATTGGTTTTGCCATTTTTTTAAATTACTTTTGATAAAGTTTATGGCCAAAAGCTTTCCAAGATGTCTGCCCCAGCATACACCTGAATACGGATGCACTTGTAGACATCTTCAAATCATTCCAAGATGACCGCCTTTAGTAAAGCATTGCAAACGCTCCCAGAGCCATCTTGGAATGATGCATGCCCTGATTTGAAGTCAGTCTTCAAAATATCCTCCTCCGCCCTGCTCGCTGTCCACGTCTGATCTGAAGTCAGAAAGAGGTGATCTGTTACTGTGAGAGACTTTCTTTTAACAAACTCATGAATTCTGGCAATTGTGATTTTGGCCTTCTGTATCAGTTGGACAAACTCGCTTAATGATAGTGATTTCTAAAAAAAAGTCAGGAACATTATAGGTTCAGAGTCATCCGATAGCTCTACACAATGGTAAACTGGAGTTGTAAGGCCTTCAGAACACCACACAGCTAGGGGCAGATTTAGGGAAAGTGGTGCTGCACCGAGTGCAGCGTCACTTTCCCTGCGCCCCTTAGCGCCCCCTACCGCCACCATGTGTGCGTCGTATTTAAAATACGGCGCACCATGGCGCAGGGTCGGGGGCAATAGTGTCATTTTCAATGATGCAATTGATGGTCTCTGCAGGAGTAGTGCCAAAATGTTGGCGCTACTCATGCAGAGTACGTAGGGGCCCATTCTAAAGAATGGAAGCCCCCTTTTAAAGCCTGCTCTTGAGCAGGCGTTAAAAGTGCCGTAAAAAATGGCGTAAGGAAATCGCATAGATTTACTTCCGACATTTTTCCGGCTCTCCTAACTGTGAAACGTCCCCTTTCAATACATTATGCCTGGTGCAGGCATAATGTAGTGCAAAGGGTTACATGCATTGCGCCACCCTGTAAATAAGGAGTAGGGACTTTGGCCTCATTGGGCCACATTAACGTCAAAATAAATAACGTTAATGTGGTGCAAGGTGGCGCTAGGGGCCTATAAACATGCCCCCTAGTTCTTTATTGTGTGTACTGGTCTCTGGCCCAGTCACACTTGATGGCTACACACTGATCATGAATCTGTTGTGTGGCCCCATACCACAAATATATGTAACTTCTTTAAAAGCTTGTTGACTGACAGCAACTTGACTCTATAGTGAACTTCAGCTTTAGCCACCAACACTAAGCAGCTAAGCATTCTGGAACTTGTAGTTTCATTTTTGCCACACAAGTGTATGCATAGTTAGTGCTGTGGAACTAAAAAGTAGGACAAGTTGAAAACCGGTCTCATGAAGTGGGGGTCGTTTGACTCTGCACATTTTACACCATTATCACAAGTGAATAGGAACCAGTGAGAATGTTGTGCGGTTAAACTGTTTCATACTCACTTACTAATACACGACTAGCACCTTTCAACGTCTTTATTAAGAAGCCTTTCCTCAAATAGAAATGCAGGTCTCTCCTTAGGCCCCCCACTGCCTGTGGCCCTGGCTGCCTCTGAGCTGCCACTCATCCTCTCAATCTGCGAATGGCATCGCTCTCCCCTCTCTCTGGCCCTGACAAATTCAGTCTCGGAGGTTTTAAGCCAGTGTTTTTCAAACTTTTTACTGCTGCCCCCAGCCCCAGGTGAAGGAAAAAATCATTGTACCCCCCTCCGAATTTTTCACAATTATTCTATTAAGTTGGCAATGTTTAAATGTGTTTAGACTTATTTAAACATTGCAGTTCTGTTACCTTTTTAAAAATGCAATACATTATTTTCTGCTTAAAACAAAGCACTGTTATCTGCATGATGCTTCTTTTGGCCAGAACATGGTGCCCCCCCAGGGATCACTTGACCCCCCAGTTTGAAGACCCCTGGTCTAAGTAAAGCGGTTCTGCAGGACAGGAAGTGCGCGAACCCTGGCTCAGAAGCCCGAGTGATATCACTCTTCATCAGTATAATTAGCACGAGAAAAAAATCACAACGTGTTAATTGCAATGACTTTGGCAGCTTTCCGTGAAATAACAGGCAGCATTACCAAGCACGACTGGGAAGCACAACATACACCCACGCGCACCACAAAACATGGGACGATGCCTTTGGTACTTTGATAAGTGCATTTCTTCATTTCAGATGAGTTTAGTGTGACCATATTTACAGAAACAACAAGCACTGGTGAAACAAACTGGGCTTGCCTATGCGAAAGCTATTGGCTTTACCAATGTATTTTAGCCATGTTGTGAAGCAGCACAGGCTGCTGTGCAATATGGTGAAAAGTTAAGAAAAAAGAGCTGTGATGCGGCCCTGATCTGGTGTTTTTTTCTGGCAGGAGGGGGCGGGAGACAATGGGCAAGCAACAGTTAGGGCAGGGGACAAGCAGCTATAGGGTCTGGGCACAGGGGTTCGAGGCCAACAATGACGGGGTGAGTGGGTGTAGTCATGGGACAAGCAACATCAGAATGCAGGAGAGGATGAGAGGGCCAGGGCAAGCAACAACGGAATGTGGCAGGGTTGGGAGGGGCAGAGTCTAGCAATAGCGGAATTCCGGAGGAGATGGGAGGGTCACAGGTAAACAATAACAGAATACAGGAGGTGCTGGGAGGGGCAGGTGCAAGCAACAGTTCAGGATGAGGTTGGGGGTCAGATGACCTGCAAATACATGCACTGTATTTGGTGGTGTAACTAAAAGAAAAATACCTCTGAAAGCAAGTGAACACTGGAAGGATGGTTGGTGCTGAAAGGAAGCAGTACTTGGTCCATGGTCCAGGAAAGGGACAAATACACAATGAGGAAGTGAAGCTGGCACATGCTAACCAATGATAAGCAAGGAAATGAGACCAGTGGTAAGTAATGGGTGGAATCTAAGCCTCCTTTAAGACAACAAAATGTCTTGCAATTGACCTAAAAACCGGAAGAGCCACAGACAGAAGTAGTAATGACTAAGTGTTGACAGTGACCACAGACACTGAAGGACTACAATACAACACCCACCAACACAGGACTATACTGCTGCATCCTAAACATTTATATAAAAAAAAAAAACTACAAACAAGAAAAACAAGAACAGCCCAGTATTTCAGGGGCTGTGCACTTTCTTCCATTTCAAAACAATTTGACTAGCCTCACATCACACTTCAGAAACTCATCAGTCCGTTTCATTTAATTGTAGGGACATACAGTCTTGCATTTACAATTGTAAAACAAGACCAGAACAGAAATGAAAACAAGCATTGGTAAAGCCAATGGACCACACCTTGTTGACCTATTGGCTTTGCCAATGTTTTTTGCTAATGTTGTGCAACTTCATCAAAAAGAGATAAAATAAAAAAGCTGTGATGATGCAACCACTGCTGGTTGCTGTATCATTCTGCTGCTATGCTCATGTATGATGACGTATGTGCACATATGACACCATGCATGGGAGTGCTAGGAAAATGAAGAAAGAGTCATGTTCTTTTTATTTATTTACCGATTTAAGATGGTGGACTGGCTGGGTAATAAAGGCTGCATTTTTTGTAGTACAGCTGTCTGCTGGAAAGACCTAAAAGAGAGCTGGAAAAGCTTAGTGTGTGTTTCTGCGTGATGTGGGAGGCTAGTGGGGGCAGAGAGATATCCATGACCCATTATGGAATAATTTTGATTTCACGATGGGAATCAGAAAGAAAACATTAAAGGTCCTCTTTTCAAGATGATATATACAGAAGTGTGCAAATGTCTGTAAGATGAAAGTCTTCAGGAAAAAAACACTCCCTCCACCATGCTGTAAGGAGCTCCACGGCCTGGCCTGCTGTAGCATTTATTTACCCCTTGTTAAACCTCCTTTGTTGTATGAATGAGGCAAGAAAGCACAGTAGACAACTCCTGAAAGAAGTGAACTTTTGCCCATTGTGTGTTGACGAGAAATGGTGAGAATGTGAGCATGCAGAACACCCAACACACACCCAACCATCTCCCAAAAACCGAGGGATGTATTTATTGTATCACAAGTGTTGGGACCAGGTCCAGGGATATCCACGATGCATGGTACCCTAAGTTATGTTGCCTGGCACCTACATGCAGCCTTACAGTGGCTTTCAATATTTTTTATGGGATGGTGCAGGGTGCTCCAGCCATAGGTTTTCTTTTAACTATGTAATGCATTCTAGGACCTCCCATGCTGGTTCATTTTCCTTGATCAAAAGCAAAACACCTGCATACACTACTACATTGGCCAATACACCTTTGTCAGAGGTCCAACGCCAAAGCCAGTTGGCTGTTTTTTTACTTCAATTGTGTGGGTGTTTGTGATGGCTAGCACCACATAGATTATAAGCACACACACATACACACACCTATGCATGCACACACCCATGGTGCGCACACACACACATACGCATGGCGCACACACACGCACACACATACTCTCTCTTGCTCTCTCTCTCTCCTGTTCCATTTGTTATCCAGTGTGCATGTGAAGGGAGGTCAGGCATGCACACAGCAGAGAGGGATTTTTTTTCTTTCCTCATTCGCTGAAGGTATGGAATGGGGAAAAAAGTACAGTGTTCACAAATATTCGAGCACTGGGGTTAGAATAAGGTGACTACAACATTTCAGGTTATTGTGAACACCAAATCCAGGCCTAAACTTTCATGTACAAATCATTGATTTCAGGTGTGTTAGTCTAATTAGATAGAGGTCAACCAAGTCCCCAGCACCCAGAATGCATCAGGCTATATCACACAAGCATCCAGGTTTGGAATCAGTGTCAGTAATGACTGGGAGGCATGTGGTCACACTAAGTTTGAATAGTAAATCATGCTCTACATGAATACTTGAGGGTATTTCGGGGGTTCTTCTTCGAGTTTCAGGGGAATCATCAAAATACAGACACTTCTGGGAGGAACAGACAGGTGGGGGAGCTTAGTTGGTCAGAACACTGGCTCAGTACCATAGAGAAACAATACCGTGGGCTGGCTGGGATGGCATAATTGCCCCCTCTCTGTCAGGATATGTCAGGGTAGCACAATTTGATCAATTTCTCAGGTCCATGTGTGAGTACCTCATTCAGTCCAGGTCCATTCTTTGCATTTTGGTATTCTTGATTTTAAAATGAGGTGAACAAGACATCAATGAACAGAACACACCAACCTGCCTGCATGAAAACTTACCACCTCAACAGCATTATGTATGCCAAGCAGTGACAACACTGCAAACCTTAAAATCAAGAAATGTAAGAAAGCAAAGACAAGAATTCAAGTCTTCATGGTGAATGCACCCTACAGTGTCAGGCAAAGCTTCTTAGTGTAGGCAGCCCAGAGCATGTCAGACAAGTCTTCCTTGTGTATACATTCCATGGATATCAGACAGATCTTCTTTTGTGTATGCATGCCACAGGTGTCAGACCAGACGTTTTTTGTGAATACACCCCATAGCATATCAGACAAGACACTTTTAGTCTCATGTTGGCAAAGACAATTTGATTTTACCAAAATATACTTAAGCTTAGGGTCTTTTAGCCACCTCACTTCATCCATTGGTCTGTTGCTGTGTCATTCACATGTTTCTTCCATGGGTCAGCCTACTTCAGCAACAGGTTAACTTCACTTTTGAGTGAGTGCATTTTGCTCTCTCACAAGGGACACCTCCACACACAAGCTAGCTCCCGTCAGTTCCAGTGTTTTCGTTTTTACTTTGCAATTTACAAGTCATTGTTATTTTGAGCAGCTGCCCATCCTCCTTCATAGGATGGGGAACAGAAAACAAGAATCCCTATAATCTTTAAAGACTGTGTAGCCCGCCTCAACCCTATGTCATGAGTGCAAATTTCAGCCACTCAAAAGCTCCCAGCCAGCACCCCTTAGCGTGGTCGAACATTTAGTTCAACGTTTTCTCTGGTTAATATGGGACTATAGCTCCCAGGATGCCTAGCACACTTGGGTGAAGAAACTAGAGGTGGTAAGCCACGTGCATGACATGGGGCCAAATCAGAACAGCACAATTTTGCTTTTGGTGGTCTTCTAATATCATTTTTGGGTGCTTTACCATGAACATGCTTGCCATACATGAATAACATTTGTGACTTCAATTGTAATTGTAAGTTGAATTTATATCAGTTACTACCCCTGACGAAGTTCTGAAGTGCTTGTGGTAAGCAAGAATGTTTTGATAAGGGGGCGTGGCCAAAGCAGAGACCCAGTAAGATGCGTCTCCCCTGAGCTCCCTCTCGGCACCCCGTTCCCCATCGGCTATTATGGCTTGTGGCGGCGTCTTCATCCCTTGCCTCTTTCAGGATAGTGCCCAGAGACAGGTGAACCTCATAGGTTCCTGGTTCCCGGGGACATGCGGAACATCAGCAGTGGCTGGCATAGATAGGCCCGGTTGGTGGCCGGGCCCGAGGAGCGGCCATATTGGAGCCACGAATGGGCCGCGTGGTGTAGGCCGCCTGGGTATGGCCGGACCTCATTGGGCCTAGCTTATAGGGGTGACAGAGCAGGCTGCTGGAGCAGATCCCCGGCAGCATGGCCTACTTCCAGAAGGACCCGGAGGCAAGGGCAGTCTGCTGGGGCTGTCAGGGGAAGCGTCGCTGTCTGACTGCTTGGCGGAGGATGAGGAGGTAGCTTGCGGGCCACGGGTCTTGCAGAGGATGGGGCGGCATGGCACCCAAGAAGAATTTAGTTACTGCTGTTCCCTGGGGGTCCTGTTGCCGTGCCAGGTCCCGCGCTCAGGGCACTGTATTGGGCTTCTGTGTAACTTTTCTCTGGCTGCCCTTCATGATTTAACTTCCATAAGGCACCATGGGTGGATGATGCCCCATTCAGCTGCTGCTCCTAAACTCTTTGCACCTCTCCCACTACCTTTTTAGGAATGGGGCTTTGAAGCTAACCAGGGGCACATATGCTGCATCCCCGTAGCCATCCAAGGAGGTTCTCCTGGTTTGGGCAGTGGAGCCCTGGCCTGTCTGTGCTTTTATTGTATTTTCTCTCCCCGAACTTTGCTCCTTGTCACTGTTCTGTTACGACATTGCTGCCTGCTGTTGTTTATGCTGAACTTTCCTGCTTCAACAAGAACAACATTGCCATGTTGACGTGTTAGCTGGGGCAGTCCTGGTTTTCACGAGTGCCTCTATGTCTTTACTTTGACGATTGAAGACTCCTGGTCAAGCGCGAGGGCTACTCCAGGCCCTTTCGAGCCCTATGTAAGCCATGGTGACCAACCAAATTAAAACCCCTCGGAATACTTCCATTAAAGACTTGTTTCAAAAGCCATACCTGAACGTTCGGTCACAGGAGGTGACCCTCTCCCTCCAAGTCAGGCAGCGGAAATTTCAGCCAACAATCGGAATCCACGACCAAAGGGGATATACAACTTTTGCTGGCCCAGTTTCCTAAAGATATTAACGCACTTTGGCAAGATTTTAAACGCACTCTGTCAGACCTCAACGAATCAGTCCAGCAAATAGACTCACGCCTGACAACAGTTGGATTGACTTCTGCGGATCAGGTTTTGGAGAATGTTGATCGTACAGCACATATCGAAAAACTTGAAGCAAACTTGCAGGACAAATTGGATGACCTGGAGAATCGGTCCAGACATAGCAATGTTCGCATTAGGGGAATTAGCATAGCTGTCCCCGCATCGGACCTTGAGACCCATGTTCAAGCTGTCTTTACCCACCTCTTGGGCCCAGACTGCGATCAGCCGGTGCTTCTAGATCGCACACACAAGGTGTTTTCACTGTACCAACAACAGAAAAACCTTTCTCCTGACATCCTCATGAGTGGGCTCATTATTTTCATACAAAAAAGAAGGTCATGCAAGCGGCCAGATGACAGAAACCAGTGGTCTTCAGGGGTGACAGTCTATCTATATACCAGGACGTGTCTACTCACACCTGACGTAGAAAGTTCCGGGATGTCACACTCCATCTGCATAAGCGCAAGATCGTATATCGATGGGGCTTTCCCTTGCGCCTTCATTTTACTTACCAGGACAAACGAGTGGTGGCACGTACTCCGGCGGAGGCTGGCGAGGCACTTGGACTGTCGCCTACTCAATATGGTGAAGACTCTGCTTGTCCTACTATGCCTTCTCTGGTGGACAGAGGGGGGGATGGCGATACTTGAAGAGCAAAAAGAAAAAAACCTGCAAGCAATTCAGGGCAGATGCCCAGGCTCAGCATCGTGCTTCCTCTGATGATGACACACCTGCTTGATGGTTGTGCTCACCTGGGGACTGGACTAGATCAAGACAGGTGGCAGCGGAGCTCGCATGAGACTTTATTATATGCTGTGGACTCTTGCTACATGGTTTTGAATTTATATCCTTGAGGGGTGGAGGGGCTGAGTTTTAATGTTGGGACTCGCCCCCTCACTTCTGCCTTCTCTCCCCAGTTTGAGGGATTTTCTCTTTATTTCATGTAATACTGCTTGTTTTTCTCAGGTAGGCCCACACAGCCCCTCCCCACATTGGGGCGAGTCTACGCCTTTCATATCGGTGCATTATGCGCCTTTGTTTGGTTATTGTTTGATGTTTTACTTATGTTTGGTTTTATGTTGTTTGGCACATGGACACATTTAGGCCAGTCTTATTATGGGAGGAGATGTGACAACCTCAGTGTTTGTTTCACTGGGATGGTGCTTTCTATTCGTTTAGCTTATGGCACTTAAGTTGGCTACTCTGAATGTACACCGTCTTAATTCCTCCATTAAACACAGGGCGCTGCTCAACTGGCTTTGACGATGGGAGGTCGATTTTGCCTTCTTACAGGAGACACACCTTCTTAGAGCCAACACTAAATGTATGCGATCATACTGGTACCCTACACAATTTCACTCATCTTACACTTCCAAAGCACGGGGTGGACCTGATGTTTCGTAGAGGGTTTTCATTCCAACTCAAGGCTACTCACAGGGACACAGAGGGGCGTTTGGTGGGTGTCAGGGTTTTCCCCGGTCCTTCTATAGTTTCCTTCACGTCAATCTACGGTCCCCCCACCAACGGTGACTCTTTCTATACTACACTGTTTCCCACCATCTCCCACTTCGCCTGTGGTTCCATTATCCTGGTGGGAGATCTAAACACCACACTCGATCCCTGTATTGACAGATTTGGAGTGGGATTGGGTGGGAGGCAACTTCCCTCTGTGTTGCTTCAGTGCATGGCCGACCTCTCTCTGCTTGATGCTTGGAGACACTTTCATCCTCGAGAACCTGATTACACGTTTTACTCCAATGTTCATAAAATGTTTTCACGCATTGATTATTTTTTGGTCTCCAATGCCTTGGCCTCGCTGCTTCTCGATTCTGTGATTGGAGTCAGGGCCCTGTCAGACCATGCATCTATTTAATTCGATATAGGGCCCAATATTCCTCAGCCTCCTTTCCCTCGTCCTTGGGTGAGGAATGAGGTGGGGTTTCGAGATCCCTCCCTTCGCGATAAGATCAAACACACAGTAGAACATTATTTTATGGAAAATGAAACTGGGGATGTGTCTCCTGTGACCCTCTGGGACACGGCGAAGGCTGTTTTCAGGGGTGAATTGATATCTCACACAGCTACGTTTGAACGCACTGCACAATTGTATAGGCAGGAATTAGAGACTAACTTGGCTGAGGTGGAAACCCGTCATAAGCGCCTGAGCACCACTCACACTTTGAAGGACCTCAGAAACATTAGGGGTGAGTTGGCGCACCTTCTTATGAAAGAGGCTGCTGAGAAACTTCTCTACATTGTTCAGACATACCACGAGCAAGGGGACAAGGCGGATAGATTATTAGCACACAAACTACACCTCCATTCCACACGTAACCACATACATGAAATTTGGGATGAGGAGGACCGCCCTTTCTCAACAAACCCAGACATAATGAAGGTCTTTCATGACTATTATTTGCCCCCATACCAGTCTTAGGCTCTGTCTGAGCAGTTGCAGGACGATTACCTGGATAGTTTTGACCCCCTTAATTGCAGGGAATATTTATTACAACTCTAGTCCGAGATTAACTCGGACGAGGTTAAATCAGTCATCACTGGGTTACTTTCGTATAAGGCCCCTGGTCCCGACGAGTTTTCGGCTATGTTCACCTCTTAGCCATACCCCTAGCACGAGTCTTCAACTATTTCCTAACTACCAGATTGGTCACTGACACAATGATGGATTCTCATATCACTCTGCTTTTAAAGCCAAACAAACGTCCCACTAGATGCACATCATACCGCCCCATGGTCCTTCTCATTTGTGATGTCAAAATCTTTGCGTCTGTCTTAATTAGGCATCTCTAATATGTCTTGTCCACATGATCTCCCCACGGCAGTCAGGCTTCATACAAAACTGCGAAGCCAGTGACAACACATGTTTGGCTGTAGCCCTTATGGAAGTGGCAGAACGCACTGGTCATCCCCTGCTCCTTCTTGCTCTAGACGCTGAGAAGGCATTTGATAGAGTAGTCCGGGCCTTCCTTTTTAAACTTCTGGTTAAATTCCACATGGGCCCCAAATTGATGACCAAAATATCCAATCCAATTTATGTCGAACCAGGGCAAAATTGAAAATCAACAGAACTCTTTCCACGTCCATCCCCTCCACGAGGAGGACTTGTCAAGGTTGCCCCCTCTCACCCTCTATTTTTTCACTTTCAATGTAGCCCCTGGTTGCCAGAATCCAGGGCAACCCGAATGTTCAGGGAATTAGGGTAGGGTAGAAGGAGCACACGTTGGCTCTATTTGTGGATGACGTTCTTTGCTTCCTTACTCAACCCTCCACTTCTATTCCGGCTCTAATTAAGGTACTCAATGCTTTCTCTGCAGTCTCGGGCTTCAAGGTCAATTTACCAAAATCTTGGGTTATGGGTGTGGCTGATGCCCGGGCCACTCTGGAACAACCTGTGAGACAGGTGGGGTTTCAGAAGACATCGAACAGCATTACATATCTCGGCATTCAACTCACATCCCTCACTACGGCTTTGTTTCTAGGAAATATTCCCCCCTTGCTAAAAGCCTTATTTAAGGATCTTTACCGATGGGGCAAGCTGGAGATTTCTTGGTTGGGCATACTCAATTGTTTTAAGATTAATTTTATCCTGCATCTTTTATATGTTCTCCAAACCCTGCCTCTCCCTGTTTTCAAATCTACCATTCATACTCAGGCTAAAATATCCAGCTTTGTCTGGGGCAATAAATCCCCGAGGGTGGCAAAGGTGACTATGTGCTGCGTTAAATCTGATGGAAGCATAGGGTTTCCAGACATACATACTTATACGCTTGTGGTGCAGCTACGCCCTGCCCTTGACTGGAATCATGACCCTGACAAAAAACATGGGTTCAGGTCGAACAAGCGTACTTCTGGGTGCCCTTGGATGGCCTGTTGTGGCTTTCTCTTACGAGAGTCCCTCTGGGTCCCCCTCTACTTCCACTCACTTCACTTTTATTGACATACTGGTGGGAAACACTGTCTAAACGTATGTTCCCCTTACCCCCTTCCTCTTACGCCACTGGTTCCTAACCGTGACTCTGCCTGGGGTGCCTCATCCTGGTTTATATGCTTGGAGCGATAATGAGGCTCCATGGCTGCATGCCTTCTACATTGAGGGCACCCTGAAGCCAGGTGAATCCCTCCACGAACAGTTTGGTCTCTCCAGGTGTGCATCATATCACTTAGTACAAGCTTTACACTGGGCAGGAGTCCCAAGAGCTCGCGCTGAGATGGAGTGGGACGAATCTGACATTGAATCTCTATTTCGCTCAAACACTCGACGTAAAGGCATTTCAATACTCTACTGCTATATCTTGGGCCTCACACCTCCCAGGAAGCATCCCTATGTGGCGCAGTAGGAGAGGGAGCTGGGGATGATACCGGAGGCCACATGGCAAAGGGCTTCTGGCTCTTCCATATGTCTGAAACATATAGAAAATGCATACAAACTTATCACCCGCTGGTACCTGACCCCTGTCCGTCTGCATAAAATGTTTGGGAGCCCAGTCGTCTGCTGGAAGGGGTGTGGGGAGCTGGGCACTTTTTTTACAATCTTTCTGGGATACACTCCTGCAGAACATACACAATATCACCAACATTACTTTTTCACGCGAGCCTCTGCTTGATCTGTTGGGGGACCCCTGGGACAGAGAGGGCTCTCCCTACAACTACTTCTAGAGGCAAATTTAGATCCTTTCTTTTACTAGTGGCGCGCCTCTGTGTAGTCCTGATGTGGAAACAGCCTCACGCCCCTACCGTTAACCTGTGGTGGAGTAAGGCGTCGAACAGATATGCTATGGAGAAACTCAGTGCAATACTTAGAGACAAACAGACTAAATTTGAGTCCATGTGGCGTCTCTTTCTTACCTATGTCTGCCGCGCTGGCAGGTTAGGGGGCATTCACCTTGGTATGTCAAAAACACCTCGAGCTTCAGTCATGTGGGCACTTTCATCCCTGGAATCTAATGAGGATCCCTCAGGATAGAGCTATAGCATAGCCACCTTGAGAATTGCCCTTTTGGTGGCCCACATCTCCCTCCCTGGGCTGTCCGAAATTGAGATATGCTCCTGTTTATTGTTTACCACTATACTTAGTGCTACCTTATTAATCCAGTGTAGCAACATGCTGTTATTGATGTAGTGAACTGTTTCCCGGATTCATTTTGATATGCTGCCTTGTCTCTCGGAAGGCTGATTGTTCTGATCAATGTCATGTTTATTACTAAAATGCAAAAATAAAGCTTTTAAAAAAAGAATGTTTCGACAAACAGGGTTACCTGTCAGTAAAAAAAAATGTGGGGGGCGAACCAAGGTGGCAGTGTCACCAGGTGCAGCAGGTGCAGTGACACCAGGGCCCTGCTGTACTTTATAATTCATTCATCCGTTTCCTGCCTTGGATTAGGACGCAGTGGCTAAACTACTGTGTGCCACAGGACTCAAAGGCTTGCAGAGAATTCGCCCATCAGATTGGGATATCACGCATCACGCCAGAAGCCTGCGGGGCCCTGCCGAGACCCTGTCTGAGCAATCTAAGGTGCAGCCCGCGGGAGCGCGACATCCGTGGCGAACGATGCTGATTATCCCGCCAGCTTTCGTTAGAGGAGACAAGAGTTCTGACAATTTCAACTTCAGGGTGATTGGTCTCCTGTAATATTCATTTTTATTTATTTATTTATGGGGGTAACACACTGCGCTGTTTTGCCACCAGACCCTGAGCGCCTCGCAGCAACAATCAGCCGTCTTTTGTGGAATAAAAATAAATGGAAAAAGACGGAAACGAAAAGATTTCAGGAGACTTTACCCGCCGCTACCCAGAGCTAAATATATTCACAGACCTGCAACCTTTTGCTATCTTGGAGAAGTGAATAATTAAAATCCCAAAGATACGCAGGAAGATTAAATTAGACACCGTATTTCATCAAAATATGGAGCGAATTTCATGGCGTCTTGGGCAAATGAATGAGTCACGGCAAATTATTGCGAAGGGGGTGAGGGGATAATTTGATCTTTAAAGATGGCGAACGGTGTGTCAGTCATGACAATACACATACAAGCGGACAGCGCACACGGGCGTTTGGTTCCAGCGCTGCAGGAAATAGAAACTGCGCGTTTCCATTTCATTATTGCCCTGAAAAAATAACGGAACGAAGATGATTTTAATCCCTGCTTTCCCCTGGAGCTGATTGTGTGATTCCTGGCATATCAGTTTATTTCTTTCCGGTTCTATTTCGTTATTTGGCAACATAGAAATTGCGTTTCTGTCGGTGCAGCCTAAAGACCTCTTCCGGGGGGGGGGGGGGGGGGATGCGCGATGAACTGCTTCGAGCAAGGTGCCCTTGCGGGTGGGTTCGTGGGAGGTTAAGGCAAATATTTATACTTTTTTAGCGCCGCATTTGAGCCACTTTGTGACGCAAAAACGGCGCAAACTTGCAAAATACAATTGTATTTTGCAAGTTTGCGCTGCTTTTGCGTAAAAAAATGACGCAAGTGAGTCGCAAAAAAAGTATAAATTTGGGCCTAAATGCGCAAAGCGTGGCTGGCTCAGTCCTCTTTATGGGCGGCAAGAGCGTGTTTGCCTCTGGATCGTTAACCTTTGTAATGACATGCAGTGGCGTAACAAAGACCCCAGCAACCCCTGCAGTGCTGGGGGGCGCCGGACCCAGTACACTAGCCTGGGACCTCCCACGTGAGTCCAGAGAGGGATCCCCTTTAGTACTGTGCAGGAGGGCCCCCTCAAGTTTCCTTACGCCATTGTGTTAGTGGCCTTGACCACGCAGTATTGAGCTTCTCTAATTGGTGGAAGTGAAACTGCGGAGTAAACTGAGGGCCTGGTTTAGAGTTTGGTGGATGGGATTACTCAGTCACAAACGTGACAGATATCCAGGCTGCCGTACTACGATTCCATTATATCCTATAGACATCGGAACAATGCGGATGGGATATCCGGCCCATTGTGACGGAGTAACCCATCTGCCAACCTCTAAATCAGGCCCTCAGGTTTGTAGATCATTGCCCCTTACTGCATGATAGGGTGAGCAGTGTGGTGTACTGAAGTAGAGCTTCCATGGTGTGTGGCAGACAGGACCGTTTGTTCAGGATGGGAGAACACAGGCATGGCCCGTGAGGCCTTTGTGAGGCTTCTGTGAAGGCCCAAGTGGATTGTGCACGCTTAATGAGGTTATTTATTGCTTTAAGCTTCCTCTTCATGCCTGTGATAAGGGCAGCGATGGTGCTTAGAATGTCCGCTTGGGTGTCTAATTTGTCCGAGTGGTAATTCATGGCATCTACCATTGATTGTATGGTGCGAAGCAGGGCTGACCAAGCGTCAGCATTTTGTAGCGTACTGGGGTGTGAGCTTCACCACTTGTAGGCAGAGTGCCATAGTCTGTGATTGGGTCTTTAGATTGAGATTAAGCCAACATCACCTCCTCTGGGTTCCTGAGGAGGCTTCAGGAGGATGGAGGTGCACCAAGCGAGCTGGACTATGAGGCGATGTGGGCAGTCAGGCCTGTATGTGACTTATGCTGCTGTTGATCTGGATTAGAGCCTACTGGATCAGGCAAAGTTGGGCCTATTGACAAGTTTTGCAGCACCGCTGAGCCAGGCGCATTTTTTCCGGTAGGAGCAGGAGATAGACAAATTAATTGACCCGCCCAGTAAGCGCCACGTATGTGTGCTTGATTGATGGCAAGGAGTACAGTGTCTTCACAATATGATAAACACCATAATCCGAGAAGATTAATTGCCTTCTAATTGAATAAAGAGGCACTACCGTTTAAAGAGGTGGCGTTGCCCCCGCGATAGTCCTGATGAGGCCCCAAGTGAAGAGGCCGAAACGCGTTGACCGGCGAGATTTTGTGCTCTAATGGAAATCAACACTAAATAACGGTCTAAATGCACTACAGAATACCTTCAAAGAAATATAGATAGGTATCGAATAGTTGCTTAGACGGGAACTATCAATCATCGCAAGAGAGTGGATTACAAGCATAATGCTGCAAGCGTGACCACCAGTTTCCTATAAAGAAAAGTTGATGGGCACAACCCTCTACTGAGGTCAGGGTCAGTCTCGAAGCTTGAAGTAGCTAGACGCTGGCCTTAGTTTAACTATGTAAATAAATGTGAATTTGTTTTCATGTGTGGAATGTAATGTTGGTTGTTGTAAATATTTTTTATATGTTTTTACATTTTGTATTATTTAACAGTGAGTCATTTGCATGTAATTAGTTGGAATAAATATTGGGAAGTAAATAACCCACAAAGACAGTATTGAGCACTGTTTTTCTAAAATAGATATTTAATCTATCCCCACCTTCAGACCATTTCGTTGTTGATATATATTGGCAGGCACAGCAGTCCAATTCTGTCGAAATTACAAGCAGGATTGGAGCTGTGATAAAATTCTGCACCTCATGCTACAATGTCTGCATCTGGGTTCCCAAGGAGGTCGCCACGTGAGTCCAGAGTGGCCTGTGAGCTAGAGGAAGTTGAGTTTTGATCGCAATCCAGGAGCATTGGCCATTTGCTTTTTTTGTTTTGAGGGGAGGCAGGTGTGTGCACCTACAGTTGAACCTGGACTTGAGTTGTGCGAGTGAGTTTTGATGCCCCCTCGGCTGTTATCCCCTCCTGTAGTAGACCTCAAAAGATGAGACATTGAAACAATTCTCTTTACACGCTGGGAGCGTTATTTGGGGAAGTGATTTGAATCGATGGACTGGACACTGAACTAGCCAGTAGGGTGATGGATTTGGCATCCATGATTGGTTCCAGGTCATAATCGCTCTGTATCTTCCATCGTTTGATGTCTGTGGTGAGAATCTTTGTTCTACCTGACATCATCCTTGATACCCAGCCGCCTGCTTCTGGGACGGTGTCTACAAAAAATATTTCCTTGGCCTGGTAGCTGTCTTGCTAAGAGTGAGGCTTTGCTGAGGCTTGCCAGTAGAGGTGTGTTCCTTATTTCCTGGTTGTCTCGTGTTTTGTAGCTTGGTGGTTTGTAGCTTGGTGGGTGCCAAGTGGCCCTTAGCCCTTAACCCTATGCACTGTCTGCCGCTGATTGAGAAAGTTGGGTGCGGGAATTTAGAGGATCTTTTCAGTGTGCCTCAATTAGAAGGACCAGAGAGACCAGATAGGGTTAGGAGGAACTAAAACAGACTGGGACTGGGTGCACCCCCCTGCTGAGCAAACATGCGCACCCTTGCCTGTGGCATTCCGTCCCAGAATGCCAGCATTCATGTTTATTCATGACCCCCCATAGCCTCCAGGATTTACAGGTTCTCCCAATTTGTACTTGGAAGCTCACATGGACTGCAAATGACAATGAGTAATGACAGTGAGTAAAGGTTCACAGCGAATAATAAAGTAGGTAACAGGGGTCCGCTGTCTTGTTTTAGCAAGTTGTGGGCTCCTAGTAGAGCGCTGAGGTGTGAGTAGCAGCGGCACAGGACTTGTTGGGCATGTCATGTCGTAGAGGCGAGCAGGAGCTAAGACTGAGATGTCGTCAAGAACGTATGCAGGAACCAATAGTAAATATATTGAAGGTTTATTTCAAGTCGGAGGTCAAGCGTTCCTTCCCCCTATGCCAGTTCCTCACAACTGTCAAAGATTTGGAAGGTCACTACTAACATAACAACAGTAGAACACTCAGGCTCTAAGCAGTGGAACACTCAGAGACTGAGCTCTCTCTAAACTATGTACAGACAGATTACAATACAGATTACAACAAGAGGCATGGGAGCTGCAAGCCGCCCGAAGACCTAGTTTGGCTGCCTCTGCTGAACATGCGTCCTCCCCAGCATGAGCCCTCTACTGGGGTCTCACGCAGCTGTTGTGCAGTCGTACCTGTGAGCCTCTAACCTCCTTTGAAACCTTCGAGCTGGCCTCTCCTCTGTTCTCCTCAGCGTACAGCCCGCCTCCGGCAGTAGCAAGAGGCAATGGGCCAGTCGGACCCGCGGTTCTAAAATGGAGCGATGGCCTGGGGGTGAGGGAGAATCAGGAAGCGGATGTAGGGGGAGGGGGTGAAGGAAGGAAACAATTGGCAATCTCAGGCCCTTCCTTTCTTGTTCATGGTGGTTTGCCGAAGCCGCTCTTGCACCCGCTTGATCCTGCCACTATTTCAGATGCGTCCGCGCACCCGCTATGTCGACGAGTCACGCACGCTCAAGGAACACTACTGCAACAAGGTACACTGCTTTTAAATAATACACTTCAAGTGATTATCAAAAGGAGAAAATAAAAAATTGAATATTTAGGAATGTTAGTGTGCCAAAAATCTGACCAGCGAATACAGTTTTGCAAAATTCAACAAGAAAACTAAAGGGGAATGGAGTGGGGAGGGTTCTCTTGCCCATCCAGGGGGATGAAGAAAGAACTCCTCTTTCCTACTTGAATTTATCACACTGTGTTTGAATGAATGAATGAATGAAGAGCATTTGAACTGCTCTAACTTATCAGCAGAGTTACCTCAAACACCTCTTTAATAATCCTTGCTTCAAAATGTTCCAGAATACAATCAGATTGTGTTCATTACACATGTTGGTACTTGGCCGCCTTCCCACTCTGAAAGAGTCGGAGTCAGTGCAGAGCACTACAGAGGTCAGGCACATGGTTGCGTTTCCACAGACCCCATAACTATCTTACAATCAGATTTGGGGTGAGCCTCCCATGTAGTTTTTTGTGTAAGGTTCCCAAAATTAGTTAATGCAGGAATGATCAAACATGGAGTTATGCCAAAACATCCATATCTGTTCTGGGACCATTTGGAGGACCCCTGCGACTGTGAAGATGAAAAGAGACACCTTTGACTGCTATGAACTTTATGATAATTTTGTTACCCACGTTGCTGTTTCATCAACTCCCCGTGTCTTTACCTTTGTATTCACCTTAACGCAGCAGCTAAAAGTCTCAAGAGTTACTTAAAAAGGCTGATTATGACCAATTGTGTTCCATGTCCAAAACCAGCAAATCTAATTTTTGGAGCTTTTGAGCTGTAACTAGTTCATTCTTATCCACAGTTGTCAAGGGTGTCAGTCCAGGTCCCATAATTTAGCTAGATGGGGCTACACCAATGTTAAATATGTAGAAGTGTAAAATCCACATACTGGGTAAAATAGATGAAGCATGCATTCTCCTGCTGCTATGTCTACCAACAAGACCTCCAAAAGATAAGCCAATAAAATATGATGATCCAACATGACAAACTCAGCGTTCAGTTCTTATTGACGCACAGAGCATGGAAATCAGCCCAGATAGTTATAGAGAACTTCTTTGAAAAAAGTTAATTGAAAGTATGTCACAATCGATCAGAAGAAATAGTAACCTTCTGAGTCAATACAAAACGTTGTCCTTTCTAGAGCTTTATGGACTGTAGTATTGTTTGTGGGATCCAGCCGTAATTTAAAATCACTGACAATGATATTGGTCCATCCCTAGGATATAAATGACTACCTGGTTAATAAGAGGGATAGTCCTTCCATGTTTCTCATAGGGAGGTTTATAATACCTTTACCATTAGAAAACCTCTAAGGTAACAAAGACAGATACCAATTTTTGCATTGATATCTGTTGTGAAGATGGACAAATCCATAGTATGAATGTTGCCCTACATCAGCGGGTGGATCGGCTCTGTGATGCAGTGCTTAACTGGAAGAACATCTACAGGCAAGAATCAGGTACCTAATGACCTTTCAGGGCTGGACATGGTGCAAAGGATTTGGGGCAAGGGTAGTTTGGTCTTTCCAGATGTCCAGGATCATTGCCAGCTGGTGGAAGAGAGCTAACTATCTGCTGGACCGCTCTTGCACAATTATTTAAATTTTAAACATCCAAATAATGAACCAATGCGCATACATTTCTTTAAGTATTTTAAGTGGTTATGGTTTCAATGAACATTACTTTTTTTAAATGTGTTCACTAAGTCTGGTCATATGCTTTAACTGTAAGACATCTGATTGTGTCCTGGTGTTCATGGGGAGTGCGGGAACTTCTGCAGATCATACATAGCCTGATAATGAAATCTATTATTGCAAGCGCTAAAAGACAATTCGGTTTGCAGTAGATGCTCTATAAATTATCAATAGTCAAATCTACACAGACGTATTTAGTCTGCACATTTAATTGGATCTACAATACCCCTTTCCAACACTCATTGCTCATATTTGCATCTCTATGAAGTATGGTACCAGAATATCATGGCCTAAATATTACCTGACAAAAATATCATGTCATAAATATTGTTTACCACAATATTGA
The DNA here is from genome assembly GCF_031143425.1 of Pleurodeles waltl. NCBI lineage: Eukaryota > Metazoa > Chordata > Amphibia > Caudata > Salamandridae > Pleurodeles > Pleurodeles waltl. Next base: position 1,014,360,941 of record NC_090449.1, read on the forward strand.
CCATTTGGAATTAATATTACAAAATCTAATATTTTTAGTCTTAATATTCTGACATACGAACTGTATAGTATGTACCAGAATATCCGGGTTTAAATATTGTCTGATAAAAATATTGTGTCCTAATTTGGGTTTACAAAAGCTTTGCCCCATGCAGTTAAGAGCAGAACATCCACACACAAAGGATGGGTATTTTTGAAAAGGATATTTAGACTACAATATGTCAAATGTTATTTTGTTATTAATATTCTGACATACACAACTCTCTGAGAATGTCTTATATACTTCTTAGTTGGAAGTGATTTGATGTTAAGGTGGTTGTCCGATTTTACAAGCACTTTTGAAAATGACATTGCTGGATTTATAATATGTGTGCTGCAATATTTGTCTTCTTTGCAGACCATTTTGGAATCCAGTTTGGTCTTGTTTTTCTGATTGAAAATGTTCCCCCCATTGTCTACCACGCAAGATGAACAATCATATTTTTTTTACCATATCAATTAACTTTACTGTAGCCATTCCTGTGTATTAGTTACAGTGTGAGATTATGGTGAATACATTATTTTTCTGGGATTTAGTATCCTCTCAGCTACTTTCTCCTGTAAGGGACTTTTTTCGTACAAATGGAAAGGCTATTTTTCTCTTTACTACAGCAGTTTTCGTCAAGTTAAGTTATGTAGGAACTCAGACCATCTTCCTAGGCTGTCAGATTTCTCAATGAACAGAAAGCTTCTCACATTTTGAAAAGTCAATATAAGTGGAATAATGGTAATTCTGATGAAATCTATTACCAGACCTGTTCATAAGTGACCAAACCTATATAATAGTCGATAAAGTAAAATTCCAGAATAAAAAAATAACTTTGCTATAGATTATGGGACTTTTTTGGGAATTAACTGGACTGAATTCTTCCAGTTATGCCAATTTGACAGTCAGTACACATGTGCAGAAACAGGGAATGCTTGGTCAGAACTGCCACATGCTCCTTACGTATCATTCTGCAATGATGCCACCCTGCAATGCAAGACAGAGCCAGAACATGATGCATTAAAATCTGGCATATTTAGTTCCATTAATTTCTTCCCAATAAGCTGCATCATAGAAAATATTTATGGAAGTAGGCAGAAGTCCACCTATCTTTCTTCCGACTGCACAGTGATGTCCAGCCAAAATGATTTCTGTATGTCGTACTGATGGTGGTTATGGATGGGATCCTCGGGCGGCCGAATACTAAAACCCAACTTCGTTTTCAGTATGGGAAACAAAAATGCAAATAATTGCCACTAAAATTCTTTAGATGTACACATCTCATAAATATCCATTTTGGACTGCCCAAAAAAGTGGGCAGGTTTTGCAAATGGACAGGTTGATGATCCCGGCCCATTTAGGTGCAACTCCTATGGTTAGTGTGAGCGGGCATGCAGGTACTGATTTTGTTCATGTTTTCATATCTTAAGGTGAGATTTACCTGACAGTGGCTGGGACGAGAAAATGGAGAGAAGATATAATCTGCCTAGGATGTCATGGTCAAGGCTTCTTTATTGAAAGTTGTGGGGCACTGATTCCTCACCGGCATTCACAAGTGTTTCTCCAGACTGCTCTGAACATTTGGTACTGGTTCTCCCAATATTTGGTTTTACTAGAGTGCACAACATTCAAGTAATGGGTACTTTACACAACAGCCAGAAATCCACTGCTTAATTTGAGTCAGTGGTTTCTGGTGTTCAGCACCTGCACTTAATTATCAATATCGGCACTTATGACAGCCTACCACACGGTGGCACTGTTTGTCTAATTTAGGGATGAGCACAATCACAGTTGTTTACTATTTCAATATACTTTGAAAATAAAATGACTAATAAGTGCCACACAAGCCATTCTTATAGCCTTGGGGCAGTTGCCACTCTTGTATGAGTGTGATGGTTAGGAGTTGTGTTAGTACTGAACATTGGCAACACTGGTAGGGGAAATGGGCGGTGCATGCTGCAGTGGCCTCCAGCCGAGGGCCCTGGCACTTATATTTCTTACAAATTAAGTACTGAAAAAAATCACACAGCAAAGGTGCACGTGGCCGGAAATTCGAACATAGCACCAGATCAGTGGTGGATCACAGTGAGAAGGTCTCTTCGTTGCGTGAGATAGGTGTGATGATCAATAGCTACATGTTTAGCGGACTCGTTGCTACTGGTTCAGTTTTAGATGTCTCTTTACCACTGCATGATTCTTAAGAGGGTCTTTACCACTGTCGCAGTCTCAAGAGCCCCTTTACATTGGCTTGTGCTCTAGGGATCTCTTTGCCATGAGGATTGTTGCCAGAGTCTCTTTACCATCATTTCATGGCTGCATTGCCTCTGTTTATGTACAAGATGTACCAGGCTGGTGTGGGCAGTCGCACTACATTAACCTCAAGGGCTTTGCACTCTTTCCAGATGTGTAATATTGGAAAATGGGTCACGTGCAGGGATTATAAAACTAAGAAGGCTTTAAGGGACATCATTCAATCCCGCAACACTGCAGGGATTTGGACATAATTTGGATAGAGATGTTGATCATTATTTTGATACTATTTCTGCTTTACCCTAAATCTTCGCCCACATATGGAATTTAAAGCTGGATCTCGCGCTCAGTATTTTATGTGACTGATGTTATTCCTGGAAATAATGAAATTAGCCCATCCCTGTTACTTCTTTACGGTATATTTTTAAACATTGGACTATGCTGAGGACAAAAATAAGCGTTCGAAGGATATTTTTAACTGTCATCTGTTTGACAAGAGATGCTTTTACTCAGTCTGTTGTGATTTCTGTTTGAACCATAATACACATTGCATCGCAGCGGTTTGTGCTTTTTTATTTTAAAGTATTGTTATAATGTACAAAACAGCCCTTTATCTGAAAATTACATGGATTCTATGATATAATAGCAATCGTCAAATTATACATAAAAAAAACATGCCCTTAAAGGCATGCGGATAATCTTGTTACATGCAGTTTCTGGAGCCAAAGCATGTCTGTTACAAGAAAACTAGATTAGTATGTAACACCTAAACCTAACCATTAAAATGCTGGCAGCCCTGAAAGTCTTACAGACCATCAACACTGCCTAAAAACAAAACATGCTTCTTTACTGGTACCAAGATTAATTTGTGCACTGAAGCCCAGACACAGTTGTTTAATCATGATGTAAATTTGACTGGAAGAACCAAAGCGCCTCAGGGTCTTTTTTTCAGTGCCTGGTGCATTTCGGTGCCCTGCTTGTGCCCCAAGTGCACCATTGTTCAGAACGAAGCGAGCTATCACTTTCTCACTCGAAGGAGAGAGTTGCACAAATGTTTAATTCATATAACAATCATTGCAAAGTCAATAGGTCTGGGCTTTTTTAGTGGAATGTATTCTTTGATGGAAAGGATGAATGTTGAATGGAACAAATGCTGCTGATATTGTACTGCAGATTATGGGCGATACCAAACCACACCATCAGCGAAAAGGAATCCACAAATATTGCTTAAGTAATGATGTCTGATTGCTCTAGTATATGGGGTAAATTGCAATATTTATAACCCTTGTGATCTTTTTTGGTCACTTCAGTCTATGAATTTATGAACAAGGAATTACTGGAGCATCCGAGAGGTAGAGTAGAGCAGTATTTGGGAGATGCAGTAGACGTTTCGCCATCCATCCATGCATGATGCAAGCAGTGACTGACGTCCCTTTAGCTACACCAAAAGGGAACAATGCAGTTTATTGTATGGACATCTTTGCCATGCTTGATTGAGAGTTATGAGGATTCCGTTGTCCAGTGAAGCAGCCTTAATGGGGTGTGGTTATGAGGAATACCAAGACGAGGATGAATTAATCACATCCCCTCTAGTAAAGTCAAGCTTTTTGGTCTTTGAACCACTTATCACCTCTTGATATACTGTACTCCAGGATTAGATTCCAAGGAAGTTACACTGTGATCTATGTGGTGATCATAGCTCTTCATAAGACAAAAGAACTTTGGAAAATAAGTCAGATACCCCATTTGTCCCTGTTGAATCTCACTGTCTTTCATAGTTGACAATTTCTCCTGGTTCTGCTTTATCAGGTGAATTCTCTAGAGAGATCCTGCCAAAGATGGAATATCACTTATAAAACATTGATTCACTCTTCTGAACTGCAACGTCTTCGCCTCCACTGCGGCATGTATGCTATAGGCTCAACTAGGACTGCATGCCAATGAGGCCATCTGTGCCAACAAAAGGCTCTGCACAGGATCCACCAGGGAAAATATGTCAGAGTTTCTTTTTCGAACATTATAAATATTGGTCTTTCTAACAAAAGCAATACAAATGCAGACTATTAAAAATATAGCTGCAAATTGTCTATTGAAACGACATTGTAAAGTAAACGTGAAAGCCTTAGTATAAAACTAATGTACAACAAAATATTTTAGATTAGTTGGAATAACTTGAATGTCACTCAGCAGTGAAATAGCTGTACGAAGCAGCACCTCACTACTCTACAAAGAACATCTCTCACCTATACCTACAAGGATCTCACCTGTGTCCCCCTAGCATCTGTCTCTTACACTTTGCAGTATCTCACTCCTGTACCTAACACTGTGTCACCCATGCACTCAACATTGTGCCACCCCTGTACCTAAGGTCATGTTAAACCTGTACACAACTGCATCTCAAGTAAACCCAACAGGATCTCACTCCTATGCCTAAGGGCATCTCCCCATCTACAAACTGGATCTTATCCCTAAACCCAACAAGATCTCACACAGCGCCTGATATGATCTCACCCATATACCGTTCATGATTTCACCCCCCCAACATTTACTCCTGTACTGAAAAGGATATCTTCTGTCCCTAAAACCACCTCACTCATGTACAAATTGCATGTCATCCCTCCACACAACCGCCTTAGTATGGTTGGCCAAAGACTCAATAGCATCTCACCCCTGTTCCTACCCTACATAACTGGATCTCATTCCTAAACTCAACAAGACCTCACACAGTACTTACCCAAGGATCTTACCTGTGTAAACAGTACCCTGTGCCTAACAGCATGCCAACTAACCCAGCTGCCAAGTGAACAACACTTTCCATCAGACCTCTCATTTTAGCCAATAGCATCTTATAAACCCTGCTGTACCTAGCCACATCTGACCCATCACATCCAATCCTGCCTGAGAACTGTGCATAACTGAATCTGAACACCTGTACTTAACCACATCTGACCTAGTAAATCAGACCACTTGTACCTAGCCTTATATGAACCCCAGTATCTATCCTCACATCTGACCCCCTTGCACATACAACTAACCCCTCATATGTAAAAAGCTGGGTTATTAGTTGAGAGGGGTGGAAGCTCCACTCAATTAATAAACAGAATCCTTGTCAGCGTGAACTGCAAAAAGAGACTAAATTAACCTGTGCTTAACCCTCTTATAGCTTGGCACAAAGCAGTAAGGCTTAACTTAGAGGCGAAGTGTAAAGTATTTATACAGCAAATAAACAGCAGAACCAGAGTTATGAGTTTTTTTAAGTTTTAAGGAAAAATACCACCAACTGTGGGCATCTAATCACGTTGTTCTGGGACAAAGTCACACATTCAGGCTGATTACGATGGAGCACGAGCCGGGAACAGGATCAAGTTTGTCCTGCTGGGAGTAGTACCTTCTGCGAAGTTCGTGCCAATCGGTGTTGGTTTTGGTGAAGGTTTCACTGCACAGTGAGGATTTATAGGGCTTCATGTCACTATGCATTGGATCCAAAGAAGATGTCAGCTGTGCATTGAGATTTTGTGGGGATTCGTATCACTTGTTGTTGACTCTAATTGAGCCTTTGTATAAAGCTTCATGGCTCTGAAAAGCTTGGCGTTACTTTCTGTTGGAATTGGCACTGCTTTCAGATGGGATTTGCATGCCATGACCTTGTGAGGCTTTTCATCCGCCAAGGGTTCAGGAACTGGGGGTATGTCTTGGAGGTCAGAACTCATTTCAGCAGAGCCCTCATAGGGGCTCCAATAGGTCCAGGCAGGTCCAGTTGGTGCTGGTCAGCTTGGCAACTTCAGGGCAGGCTCTGGAAGCTTGTTGTGTCCCTGTAGCCCAAACAGGAGGTCAGCCAACTGACCCTTGGAGTCACTCTGACCAGACTGGGATCAAGGCAAGCAGGTCCAGTGTTCCTATTTCAGACAGCAAGGCAGTCTTTCAAGCAACAGGGGAGTCCTTCTGGAAGCAGGACTGTCCTTCTTAATCTTCCACCGGTCCAGAAGTGTTCTGGTGATGAATTCCCTGACCTACTCCCCAAAACAAGGTCTGGTCAGTTCTTCCTCCTTTGCTGAGTTTGTCTCCAAACTGTCTAAGATGTCCAAGGCAAGGGAAAGCCTGATATCAGGGTGTTTGTTGCTGCAGCAGGGGCCTTTGAATTGTAACCAGGGCAGGGTACAACTCCTCCTGTCAGGAAGATCCTCATACCTAGGCTTCCTTCGTCATACTGTCTGGAATCTATATGCAACCCTCACAGTCATATGATCCAGGACACTGGTAGAAAGGTACAATTGGTTTGGGCAGGAAAATGCCAACTTTATAAATGTGGTGCTTTCAAAATCATAATTTAAAATCTGACCTCAGTACTAGAGAGGATTTTAGATTACAATTCATATTAGTGTAAACATTATATCTCTAGCTACTTCCAATATAAAGTTAGCACTCAGTAATTTTTAATAGGGTGCCGTAGTGTTAGTCTGTGGGAGAGACAGACCTTCCAACAGTGATAAACAACTTTAAGATACTTCACTGCCAGGATATGTAAAACGTAAACCTGTAACCCCTTTTTAAATACCTTGCACCCTGTCTTAGGAGTAGTTGGGGCCTACATTTTGGGTGACTTATACGTATTAAAAAGGAAGGTTTAGGCCTGACAAAGGGTTTACAGGTCAAAGAGCAGTTAAAAACTTCACTATAGTCTTCAGTGGCAGGCTTGAGACATGTTTTACAAATTCTACTTTAGTGTTTGGCACAATGAATGCTGCCGCAGACTAGTAGCATTTAATAAACATGCCCTGGGCACATGCGTACCATATGCTAGTGACTTACAAGTAATTTGAACCCAAGGAGGTGTAGGCCAATTTAACCATGTTTTTTAAGGGAGAGCACCAGCGCTTTACCATTGTTTGGCAGGGAAAAAGTGCACGCAGTCCTAAAAGTCAACCAATGGGTTCAGAAAACAAAGGCAGAGGAAGGCAAATATCTGGGGTGACCCTACAGAAAAGGCCAGGACTAACACCATGCATATCTGTTGTGTGTGTTTGCTTGCCTGTGTGGCCCCTACCCCTGCTATGCCATTGCTGTGCAAGGGAAGCATACCCTTTTATTGGCCATGCTCTACTATTTCATTTGTGACAGAACATGCAGAGCATCTGATGCATTATAGGAGACAGTAAGAGAAGAGAGAGAGGGAAAGAGAGATAAAGAAGGCCAAATTCTCATTCATGCTCACTCACACTGAGTCACTCACACTAACTCTTACTCATTCATTTTCACTCACTCTCACTCACTCATTCACACAGTCTCACTCTTGCACTCACTATTACTAACTAATTCTCATTTGCACTCAGTCAGTCTCACACATTAACATTCTGACTCACTCATTTTTTCATTGAGCCACACTCACACTCACTCATATCCTCAACCCCCTATTTTCACTCACTCATTCTAACTCTTTCATTTACACTCACTATCACTCACATTCACTCTTACTCTCACTCACACATGCTTAATCGCACTTTCCCGTCCACTCACTCTGACTCTCTCATTCTCGCAGATACTCACTTTCCCTATCTCACTCACACTTATTTGCACTCACACTTCCAAACACACCCTCATACTCATTATTACTCATTCATTCTGGCACCCACTCTCTAACTTGCTGTCATTCTTACTCTCACTCACTCATTCTCACTCTGATTCACTCATGTAACAGTCTCACTCATTCTCACTCAGTATATGTCACTGACTTTCACTCATTCATTTTAATTCACACACATGCTCACATATATACATGCACATACACGTGCTCACCTTCATACCAACACTGTCTCTCACAACCATGCACACAACATACATTTAAAAGCATCTGTATTTACTTCAGCTTGTGGTGAAGGTCTCATTGCAGCTTTTGGTGCTCGTTTCTGCTTTACACTTATAGTGTATACATTAATATCAATAACTATTAGTGTAATGAAAAAATTGGGCAGAGAACAAGATGGTTGGAGTGCTTAGCCCCTGTGATAATGGCACAGATCTGGCCACCACTGAAGACAGTGGTTGCAAAGACAGTACTAGGGATCAGGAGGGGAAAGCCAGGGGTCCCTGCAGTGACATCTGGTAACCTCTAAGTGAAGTCCATGATTAACTCACTCCAAATCACTCTTTGCAAGACAACACAAGAATGCTGTCACAACACACATAGGACAACTCACCATTCAAGACAACTAATTTCACAAAAAGTGCCTTTGATACATAACGCAGCACTCAAAGGCCTCAACAGGTACTCCAGAATTAATCCACAGAATTCCAGAATTTTCTAACTCCTCATACTTTTTGGGATGCAAATTGAACTTTTACCAAGCTTTACAATTACTAATTTGCACCAAAATCTGCACTATCTGTGCAAGCGTTCTCCACAAAAATAAGCCTTTGAATTAACTAGTAAAAGTGGAAACAACCTACAACCTGGTGTGCTTGGGAGTGCTAAAGATTTTCCTGCACTTATTTGGTGATTTTTTTTAAACTTCATAAACTTTCACAAACTGCGTGAAGCTTCCAAATGAAAAAAGAATCCTGATCCCATCACAGCAGTAATAATCCTCTCCTCTCAAAGCCTCAATTTATTAGATAACAGAGAAAAGTCAAAGTGGAGTGTAGTTGCCGTTAAGAACTGGATGCAATTGAACAAATCTAAGTCACAACCCAACTTAACAGGTTTTTTTATTGTTGACCTCAAAGCTTAGCTTTAGTTTTTGGATCTTAGACTGGAGCCACTGCCCAGTCCTCCCTAGAAAGGCACAAACCTGGATGTTCTTTTTGAATATGAGTTATCTTTGCAACTTGAGGTATGGTGAGTTAGAAAGACTGATATTCCTGGCACAATGAACAGCCCAAGCCCAATCTGAGCAGCACCAACACCCACGACAGGCTAGGATATCATGCTGATAGATAACATTGTGTTATATTATTTTATGTTCTGTCGACTTGTATAGCGCACTAATCACCCGAGAGGATATCCAGGTGTTTTGTAAAAAACATTACAAAACAACTTTAGAATAAGAGATTTTTAAAGACTAAAGAAAACCTGTGCAGAATTTCACTCAAAAACTGATCGGCCACAAACTTCACAGGTTGGCACAAGAATAAAGCAAAATGATGATTCCCCCATCTGCAGGATGTAAAAGAGCCCCCCAAGTTTCTATTTTTTCACAGATATTCATTGGCCCTGGGCTGATTGGAGACCCCACTGAAGGGATGGGGGTCCTGAAAGTTTGGAGGCATTCCCCTCCCCGTCCCCCTTTCCACCACGTTAGGCCTGAAGCATCACTAACTTTCTTGTAACAAAGCCCCGCAGAATGCGAAAAGTGGTTACACTGGAGTGCCAAACATGTCAAATATGTGAAAAAAAAGAAGAAAAAAAGTTCAATGAAACAAAGACATTAAACTCAAAACTCAGAGACAAAAGTAAAAAACGAGCCAAAAAATGTCGTTGGGTTGACACTGATAGGCTGCCTAACAGTGGTAACCCTGGGATGTGTCAATACCACAGCACTGGGCTAATGCGCCCTTGGCTGGAGGACTCTGAACTTCCCCTTGTTTTGCGTCAGAATAAGCGCGGTGGAGTGGCGCGCGTGCGGCAGCGTCTCTGGAAGCCACGCGGCCATCTATATGCATGAATTACTGTATGATTTCCCAGCGCCTGCATAATTCATAGAGGAAGCATCCTTTACCTCTGTGTTTGCCGAGAAGATAAAAAGGGCATCCTTCTCTGTGTGTTTTTAGTCGGCGGCTGGGTAATTTAGTGACCGTGGGAAGCCTTGAAAGCATTGGAGGCCTTCATTAAATTAAAATGAGTCGCTCAGAGCTGAGAACAATAGCCTGGAGTATTCTCAGGTTCATTTCTGACGTTTTCCTTTTAAACTTTCTCAGCTCTTCCATGGGGACATGTTAGCTTTAGATTCAGCCCTCTCTCCTGTCAAGGCTTGCCACAAGTGCAACCTCCTCCTGTTGATGGAATTACAGAGGGGCCTTTCTATTACAACACATCTATGTAATGCTGGGACTACTGCAATCTGCATAGGTAACTGTGGTGTTAGCTCAATGCATGCATGCTACCTCCTTTTGCTGGTGAGGGGCCTTTCAGCAACCCAAATGTGAAGACTGGAGAGGTAGGGTGACCTGTGGAGGAACTATGGCATTCCAAGACTGGCTAGAGCTTCTGGAAGACCTTTGGGACTTGGATAAGTGTTCTTAATTACATGTCGAAGACTCAACCCCAGCCCTACTGGCCTTTTTTTATAGTCATATTTATTGGTTTTAATTTAAGCACGCGCATCAGACAGAATACACTAAAATGGCAGTACATCCATCCCACACCCCTAATCTCGTTAATTGTTTTGTTAATTTGGGTACAAAGCCACCACATCACTAATATAATTTTTCAGTTAACTCGACAGTCTGTAGTATCCCCACCATCTCCTCCATATTTTGTGATATTTCTTTGTACAACCTCTGGTCGTATATACGGGCTCTTGCTTAGCAAACAGTATCTCCAACTTCTATTCAGTCAGAGTTGGTGGGACTGAAGAAGTCCATTTGCGTGCAATGTCTCTTTTTGATACATTCCTGGCCATCCCAACAAGCGCACAGTCTCCCAGGGTACTTCCCACCTCCTTCTGGAGACCCAATAGGGCCATCTTAGGGGATGGATCAAGCAGTCTCTCCAACACTTGTGTTAGGGAATGGGAGATCTGTTTCCAGTACTTTACTATACTCGGGCATTGCCACACCATGTGGAAGAAGTCTACTTCTGGGGCATGCAATGGGCACATTTGGGGTCGGTGAGTATTCCAGTCCTCCCAAGTTGTTGTGTTGTGGGGTAGTGTGTGTGTAAATGGTGTAGCTGAATGAGCCAAAGGAGTGATGACATTGCAATCTTCTGTGGGGGAGGGGCATACATGCTTCCTGCCACTCAGTATCTTTGTGAGTACACACCCACCAGTCCCTTTTGTGTTGAAGATTTCCAAGTGTTGGGGGCATTGCAGATCAACAAACGGTAAATCTAGGTCATACAATCATGGCCCAGGCAGCCCATCAGTAGTTTGGCCTCCATCGGGCTGAAGTCTGGTAGGTGAGTAATTCTGCTGAACAACTTATTCGTGCATGATAAAGTAGCAGTTATTTGAGGGATTGGGTATGCAAGAGTTTAAATTGCATCTGTAATCCCTGAAATGATTGCAAATGATACTCACTCATGACATCCCTTATGGTGTGATCCCTAATTTGTCCCATTTTCCGAAACCTTCTAATTTGGCAGTCTGATGTAGACATCATGAACTTAATTGCAGCTCATCAGATCAGGAGCACCACCCTGGTGATCTCTAGGGTGTGAGACGGGAAGGGCCGACCATATAACATATCCATTAGGTTATCAAGCCCTGATGGAGCCAAGTCCATTCGGTATGCCGGGTTGCTCCATTCCCTCTTCCACCAATCATTAATAACCAGAAATGGGGTGGTCTAGTAATACAGCTTAATGTCCACTGCTCCTAACCCCCTGTGGTAAACTGACATTTGTTTTGGATGTGGGGCTCGGTAGATAAATGCTGTCACATTAGTGGGACAAGTGTTTGGGATAGCAAGTGGGAAGGTCTGCAGCACATACAGGAAGCACGGGAACACCACCATTTTGACAAGGGCTTCGGTGACCAACCCGTTCAATGGGACCTTAGACCAGCTATGAAGATCTTCTTTAGAGGGTGTTAAGTTTGAGACTACAAGTGAGTTCTGCCACTACAGATATATGCTCTCCAAGATATTTAAAACAGACTTGCCAGCTAGGAATTTTCAACTGCCATGTAATAGTGGCATTATCTCCCCTCAGTGGGATCAGAAGGGCTTTTACTCCAGTTAACTCAGAGTCCAGAGGCTTCTTCGTATTTGTTCAGGAGTTCCAAGACTCTTTGGGACTGGAGAGAAAGAGGAGTAAATAATCTGCTTATAATGCCATCTTGTCCTCCAGTGAGCCATCCCAGTTCCACCCATGCACCTGGGCATCACATCGTAACAACCTGGCCAGTGGCTCAATGGCAAGGAAAGGAGGGGAGCAAGCAAACACCCTTGCCTATTACCCCTACAAATCGAAAATGTATAAAAAAATACCCTGTTTATGAGGAATTGTGCCATGGGTTCGTAATACAGGAGCTTGACATATCTCCGATATTCGTCCCAAAGCCTTTACTGCAGAGGACTCAATCCAATAGCACCAGATGACTGTGTCAAAGGACATCTCAAAATCCGCCAGCAGAAGGACCGGGGGGTCACAGGTGGCCTGGACGTTAGCCAGAGCATTGTAGACACATCATATGCAGTATCTGGTATTCTGGTTTTGCATTAAGTTACATTGGTCAGGGTGGACAAGGATATCTATGACTCACTACAGTCTACTGGGCAAAATGTTTGCAAACATTTTTATGTCAGTATTGATCAAAGATATAAAGCAGCATGCAGCGCATTCATCCTCTGGGTGACCAGCCTTGGGGAGTACAACTATAGTAGCTAGTTCTAATTCACGTGGGAAAATGCCTTTAGCAACTGCCTCTGTGTGCAGACTGAGCAAATGTGTGGCAAGGGTGCCTAGAAATTTACTGTAGTGTTCAAGAAGGAAGCCATCAGGGCCAGGTGTTTTGCCTGATATTAGGTCTTGTAGTGTCTCTCCTATCTCATCTATTCTAAAAGCAGAATCCAGATCTTCTGCTTGGGAATTTGAGGAAGCGATATTTTGGTAAAAAGCTGTTGAGCCCTTTCCTGGGTCAACTTTGGTTGAAGGAAATATAATTGTCTATAGTAGTTAGCAAAGGTCTCCGCAAGGTAGAGGACCAGGGTAGAGCCCCTACCACTTGTGGCCAGCCAGTATAAACATTTTCAGCTCTTGTCCCTATACTCATACATATGCCTGATGGATACCAGGGAGCATTGGCGAGCCTCCTCCACTTCTGTGTGGCTCAGCAAGGACATGTCTATCTCGAGTTGCTGCCTGAAGACTTCTGAGCTGTCAGGGAGGCTTTTTGCCTCTAGTTCCAGGTTCTGGGCCTTGAGTTCAGTTACTCTGCCATATTTAGCACTGTTGGCCTGCTTTATGGATGTTTTAGCTTCTTCCATAATTGTCGCTTTGCTGGCCGCCCATGACATGGCAGCCACTGACTATAACTGCGTAGCTAAGTGGGCTGTAAACTGGTCATTCATCAGAAACCAGGTGTTAAAACACCATAACTGCCACTTGTAGTCTTGGAGAGTTCCTATGTGTAGTGTGACTGGTGAGTGATCGGAAATCCCCCTGGGGCAGGATATTCCCTGCCATTGTCTGGTACATGTCTGTAGCTGGGAGGAGTAAGAGGTCAGTACGCAGGTGGATGTTGATTGAGGCTGACATGTATGTGCATGCCGTTGCACGCAGGTGCCAAGTTCTCCACGTGTTACAGATCCCCAGGGAGTCTATCCAATCCTTAAGTACTCTAGATTTTTCCAAGCCTTGCCAAGTGAGGAGACCCAAAGCGTCCCACTCTACCTTTGGCACAGCATCGCCCCCAAGAATTGTGATCCCAGGCGGTAACCCAGCTACTCATCCTTTAATGCCTTCAGGGTATGTTCCTTGGGCTAGGGTGGCACATAGAATATTAAAGTGTTTCCTTCTAACAGTCCATCAAGCCCTATATAGCAGCCATGGGAGTCATAAAGGGCACGCATTACCGCCAGTGGGAAATATTTATAAAGAAGGATGGTGTTGTGGAGAAAGATGGATATAAACTAACAAATATAATAAACCTTATACTAGTTTATTTAATAAGAATATAACATTACAATAAGGCTGATCAATACCTCTCCTCGCTCTCTCCACGCCTTGAGCCAACTGCCGCTATAAACCTCACCCCACATTCTACATTCCTAAGTATGACATCAACTATACTTACTGACTGATATACAACAATACAACATCTCCCTTTGCCCCCAAAAAAACAAAAACAACAAGTAATACTAGACGAACATGAAATATCACGAAGTTTCATATTAACATATTACAAATTCAGAGTATTTCTTTGGCATCCGTAGTTTCCTTCTTGCTCTTGCATTACAGCCATTATTATTAATATCATGAATATGTAATTCTTCTCCAATTTCTATATCTCATTGTACTCCCTCCATACTTTGCATTTCATTGACACTTTCAGCACTCTCTGAACAATTCTCATTACCTATTTCATCAATATCACTTAAACTATTTCTCTCATCTATTCTCCAATTGGATTTTCCTTAAACCTTCCTTACCCAACTCTAAATCAAAATAATATTGTGCTTCAGTATTGACATCCATTTCCTTTTCTTCATTATTCCAAAAGTTTGGTCGATGCGGTTTTAGTAAAACTACTGCATTTTTACTCCACCACCCTTTATCCTTCAAATACAAAGAACTATTTGTGACTTTTAAAATCTGCACAGATGAAGTATATACTGATTCTCCTTTCTGCACTTTACAATGTTTTTTTAATAAGAACCCAATCTTCTATATTAAACACTTTAGGCTTAACTCTATTAATCCTATCATAATAATTTTTAGTTTCATCTTGTTTGTTAACAATGTTTTGTCTAACTTGTAATTCATTGTCATCAATGCTTGTGACTTCATCTAAAGTATCTGCAACCTTACCAAACTTCGGAGTAAGTAAGATACCCTCTAACAAAAAGAAAGGTGAAAATCCAGTTGTAAAATTTACTGTACTGTTGTAACTATAAACTTTTTCATGTAAAAAATCATGTACATTTAAATTTGATGCAATAGCTAATTGAATTCCTTCTTTCATAAATCTATTCATTCGTTCAACTTGACCATTCGAGGAAGGATTGTAAAGAGGACGTGTTTCTTGTTTTATACCCTGTTCACTTAAAAATGTACACATATTTTGAGAAATTAATTGCGTACCATTGTCGAATACCAAAATTCTTGGTAATCCTTCTATTACAAAATGCTTTTAAACAATTCTATAATAGCATCTGTATTTATATTTGGTAAAAGAAATCCAAGTGAATACATTTAGAATAGTAATCTGTAATAACAACTAAATAACGCATTTCTGACTCAAGTAGCTTAAATGGACCTGAAATATCTATTGCTAGTTTTGACCAAGGTGCTTTGGGTATAACTACTGGGTGTAATTCTTTCCTACTCACTTTCCAATGTTTATCTGATTTGGCACACTCAACACACCCATCCAAAAACATGTTAATATCATTGTCAAGTCCTGGCCACCAATAATAACTTCTCAACAACTTTTTAGTGGCGGTGGTCCGTGGATGACCTTTATGAGCTAAATCAATCAACCTTTTTTGAACAGTTGAGGTGGAACATATAAATCGTGCCTCATTAAAATACCACCCTCAATAGCCAATTCATCAGCTACTTGTAAAGAATGTTTGAACAGATTATCTAAACTTCTGTAACATATTTCATAACTTGCTGTAAAATCAAATCTTTTTTGCATGCCTCAGTCCATTCTTTACCAGAAATCACACCATCACAATGTTCCACAGCATCCAAGTAATCAACAACACATTCATTATCCAGTATTTCAACCTCATCACTATCTTTCAAAGGTAATCTGGATAAACAATCTGTACGTTTGTTCAAACCCCCGCTATATGTTTGATTTCAAAATTATATTCTTGCAATTTTGATAACAGCCTAATTAACCTAGATGATGCTTTAGTGTTACCCTTTCCATCCATCATGTACACAAGTGGTTTCTGATCAGTTATAATCTCAAACTCATTGCCCCAAAGATATGTTTTACATTTTTCCACAGCCCATACACAAGCTAAAGTTTCCCTTTCTATAGTGCTATAAAAACATTCAGAATTCCTAAGCATTCTGGAAATGAATGCTACAGTATACTCTTTTCCTGACACAATTTGAGAAAATACGGCACCTATCCCTGTAGCACTAGCATCTGCCGTAATTCTATTTTTTCCTTTAGTATCATAAGGACGTAAAGCTGTGCCTTTAATATAGCTTCCTTTATGTTTTTAAATGAAAGCTCTTGTTCAGATTTCCATTCAAATTTCACCTTCTTCCTCAACAATTTCCTAAGAGGTTCAACCAAATTAGCATAATCCATGATAAATCTAGAATAATATTCACTCAATCCAAGAAAAGATTTTAGAGTGTCCTTGTCTTTAGGGATTGGGTTGCTCTCAGTAGATCTTCTTTTCGCTTTATTCCTTTTGATGATAAAGTGTGCGCTAAATATTCAATTTCTGTACATTAGAATTTACATTTTGACTTGCTAACTGTCATCCCCCTTTCCTGTAAAAGTCTTAACCCTTTGTTCAAAATAGAATTGTGTTCAGTAATTGTTTCTGCATGTATTAAAATATCACCCTGAAACTTCTGTACGCCATCCATATCTTTGAATAAAATATCCATCAATTTTTGGAATGCACTTGCAGCTAATGCAAGTTCAAAAGGTAATTGTACATATCTATACACCCCAAAAGGTATTACAAATGTGGTATAATCTTTGGAAGAATCAGAGAGTTTGACTTCATGGCACGCTAACTTAAGATCAATCAAAGAAAAATACTTTGATCCATTAGTGGCTGCAAAAATCTCATGAATTCTAGGTAAAGCATGACAGTCCACCACTATATTTTTGTTCAAAGACCTCAAGTCAGCACACAACCTTATATCTCCAGGTTTTTTTGTGACAACAATAGCTGATACCCACTCTGAAGAATCTGTGCATTCAGTTATACCTTCAACACATAACTTACCTTAAAGTTCCTTTAATTCCTTTCTAACCGAAAGAGGGACAGGACAAACTTTATGTACGACTGGTGTAGCTTTGTCCTTTAATTTAATTACATGTTCAAAACCTTTCACACATCCAATATGATTTGCAAACACCTTCTGATTATTTGCCAAAACCTGTTCTAACGTTAAATCAGTACCAATGTCATCAATACGACTAACTTCTGAACAAGGTAACTCTCCTAGGACTATAGAATTGGGTGAACCCGGTTTCAAAATTATTCCCAATTTGCCTAAATCTGGCCAACCTACAATATTCCTGCCATTTTCAGCTACATATATTTTAGTATAGGTACTACGATCTTTAAATTCAAGGCTGCTACAGAAATACGCTATCATATTAATATCAAACTCTCCAAATGCTTTTGGATTTACATCACTCTTCGACAATTCTATATTTTTCCAGACCGTGAAAAATGCCCTGATCTAAAATAGTAATGGGAGATCCTGAATCTGTCATAACTCTAAGTTCTCTGCCACCAATGCTGACAACTCCAAGTGGCGCTTTAAATCTGTTCATAACACCTTTGCTAAGGTTATCACCAACAGTTAAAACTATATTTGCACACATCTCCTTATCAAACTCCTCCAGAGAATTAACACTTATGTTACTACCCCCTTTCATACTTTTACATACTACAGCAAAATGACCTAGTTTTTTACACTTAGCATACCTTTTTTCTAATGCTGGACATTTTGCATAGTTACTCAAATGTGTTTTAGATCTGCATCTATAACATTGTACAGCTTTCCTCCCGCCAAACCTGTTAACTTTGCCTTTGTCCGTGAATTTAACTTTATCATAACCTTTATTTTCTTGTACGGTGTATACACCCACTTTAGACAGACCATCAGACATTAAAGCTTTTGTAGAAAGCATTGATCTCTCAATTCCTTTAGTTATGTCGGTGACCTCCTGTAATGTAGGATTTCTGCAATCAAGCAATCTTTCTTGAATCTTTTTTGAATAACACTGAAACACAAATTGATCTTGACTAAATATCTGTCATTTCATTGAATTCACATGAGGATGCTAAGACTCTCAAAGAAGCTATATATTCTTCTATATTTTCATCTTCCATTTGCTTCCTTTTAAAAAGAATATGCCGTTCAAACATAACATTAGGTTCTTCCGTCAATTGTTTTTCCATTCATTTCACTGCCTCTTCATATTCGTTAAATGGAATGAACTGACCGGGAGGTGCTTCAAATTCCGGTAAATTATCGAAAATCTCCTGACCAGCATTGCCTAGAAGGCCAAACATCAATGCTTTTTTCCTTTCAGGTTCAAACATTTTCTCATCAATAGCAACTAAATAGTTTTCAAATGCTCTGTGCCAGTTTTTCCATTTTATTGTTGGTTTGCTAGGACTGTTTAAGAATAATGTTGGCTGATTTGTAATATTACTATAAGCAATAGTACTGGTGTAATAATAATCACTATCCTGTAAACATTTGAATCACTGTACAATAAAGTGCACTTGTAATGAATTGAAATTGTACACAAAATGCAATAGCAACTCTTTATACTGGTGTACGAATCACCCTCAAAATGGTACACCTAATCAGAATTCAGTGCTCATGCGTGTAAAACTGAGAGTATCAATGGACTTGTTTCATGAAAGCTTCAAAAACTAAGATGGCCACCGTTCGCATCTTGATTTTCACAGGAGATTGCCCCTATCCTCCAAATGTCCAATATAAGATGGCCGCCATTCGCGTCACTCTTTTCTAAAGGAAATTGGCTTTAAACAGCAATGTAGTGACAAGACAACAACGCACGTTATTTTTAAAGGAAGTTGAGCGCAACGAAATAGCCACAGAGCACAAGGATAGACACAGCAAAATTCCAAAGCCGTTGCCCAGCGCATGAGTGGAAATCTTCATTATAACTACAAATATGCCAACATAGTACTTGCAAAGTTCATAGAACGTGTCCTGATGACTGCCTGACGATGACTCTGTGCTGCTTTCACACATCCAATAAATCCGTATGGATCAAGTAATACATCGATCTCCGTTGCAATGTAAAATGCCGGTTAAACAGTGTTGATGAGCCGAAGACGTACTTTCCCAATCATCACCAAATTGTTGTGGAGAAAGATGTATATAGTAACAAATATAATAAACTTAATACTAGTTTATTTAATAAGAATATAACATTACAATAAGGCTCCTCAATACCGCTCCTTGCTCTCTCCATGCCTTGAGCCAACTGCCGCTATAAACCTCACCCCGCATTCTACATTCTTCATTCCTAAGTATGACATCAACTATATTTACTGACTGATATACAACAGATGGCCACTCCTCTAGACCTTCTATTGAACCCTGCATGAAATACTCGATTGTAGCCAAATCTAAGTAAAAAGAAGAAATTAGAACCCAATATATGGGTTTCCTGTATTACAAATATTTCTGTAGTTGTCCTTTTAGCGAACCTCAGGACTGCTATGCATTTAATGTGGTCTAAGAGACCAATGACATTCCAAGACATGATCAGGAAGATAGCCATATAGTTTGAATTGTGACACCTGCTTCTGCGGGGTGATCATCACCTTATAAAGTAGTGCAGTGGTGTATGGTGTGTCATCCGTGTTGTGTGTAGACCCAACATATCGCAACCTACTGCAACAAGCTTAAACTGTGAACTGTACCATTCCCCCCAACTTTCCACTCCCCACACTTCCACCCTAGAAGTATCTTTCGTCCCCAAACCCCCAAACGGCGTAGTTACATGTATAACACAAACAAACAACCATTTTTTTTAAATGGGAAAAATTTTAAGTGCAGAAAAATGTTCTGCAAAAATGTTCATAATATGGAATATTTTCCTGCACTTTAAATTTCTCCTATTTAAACAAATTACTGTATTTTTCAGTTATGCATATGGCACACTGTCAATTGGCTACTAGGAGCAAGAGACCTAGGGACATATTAATACTCAGTTTGCGCAGAAATAGATTCATTTTTTTACGCTAATTCAGCGCAAACTTAACTCCATATTTATATTTTGACGCTAGACCAGTCTAGCACCAAAATATTGGAGTTAGAGTCATTTTATGGGTGCGTGAACCCACCTTGCATCAATGAGATGCAAGGTAGGCATTTTCGTCCAAAAAATTACTCTGAGTCCCTAGCGCCTTATTTATCCTCCTGTGCAAAAATGCTGCATAGGGGGAAGGTGGGCTTGAATAATGACGCTAAGCCTGCTTAGCGCCATTATTTAACGTCTGGGTCAGGGCAAGTGTTAGGGGCCCTGTGGACCCATTTCCATGGTCAAACACCATGGAATGGGCCCACAGGTGCCCACCTTAAGCCCCAGGAACACCCCACCCCCACCAGAGGGACCCTAGGGGACATGGGACCCCATACCAGGTAGGAATAGGTAAGTAGAGGTAAGTATTTTAAAAAAAAATGTAAAGTGCCATTGGGGGCCCTGAAATGGGCTCCCCTAGCTGGCACTGGGTGCCATGGCCATGCCCAGGGGACCCTTGTCTCCTGTGCTGGCCATTGGGGTGGTGGGCATGACTCCTGTCTTTTACAAGACAGGAGTCATGTGGCATGGATGGTTTTGCGTCAGGAAATGACGCTAGGCTGGTTAGTTATTTTTTTGCCTCTAATATGCCTAACATAATTTTTTGGTGCAAAACCCCCTTCTCCCATACCGCCACACACGTTATTTTTTTACGCTTGCCCACCCTTTGCACCGGCATCCGGGATTACATAAATATGGTGCCCTGGAATCACGCAAGCTTGTGGTATACTTTTTGACGCAAAACTGCGTTTGTGCAGTTTTGTGTCAAAAAGTATAAATATGGGCCCTGTTATTTGTAAATGTGACACTTGAAATGGGAACAAATGAAAATGAAGAGGTAACTTAATCATTAGGGTAACTTTTCATTTTAATCTTCTCCTATTTAAAAGCATTCAGAAACATCATTTTGTTCTCAGGCTCCACAATTAGGCTGACAAGGACTTTTATTTAAGACTAAACACCTCAGTGCTTTAGCTCTTCACCTCTGTGCCCTAGCCTGTGTCATGTGTTTGACTGAGCACTGCTCATTGTCAGGGCATGCTGTCTGCAGCCTGATGATAATAATGTAAATTAAACAAAGCCTCCCCTTAACATTAAAAGGAAAATATGACCCTGTGCCTATTTAATAATGAACTCAAGGCTGTGAGCTACTTTGAAGGTGTCTGGGAGCTACTGGTGGCTCCCAATCGATTGGTTGGAGAAACCTGTTCTAAAGCATCAGAACTGTGGCCATTTGTGAGAAATTGCAAAAGCACAACACAAGAAAAGTCTCACACCAATTTAGAAAAATAGAATAAATTTTAATAAATTATTTGACACTAAAATGACAAAAATCCATTCAGTAGCACCTAAAGATCAAACCACCAACTGCGGAAATCTAGTGGCATGAGACCAGGTCAAAGTAAAAAAATATGGCTGATCGCGATGGAGCGTGAGTCGGATTGGGCCCGGTTGGCACTTACCTTCAGACTAAGAAGAAATTCAAGCAAAAAGTCTCTGTGAAGGAAGAAGTTAAGAGGAGCAAGGCTACAGGCGGTGTCAAAGGGGGAGGTGTTGTTGTTGGGGAGCTGCTGTACCAAGTTGCAGTGAAGGTTTCCACATTCAGACCTGGAGTCTTTTTTGGAAGTTGAAAATCTCCAGCGGGACGCGACTGGAGGCTGTTGCCAGTGTGGGCTCCAAGAGGCTGTATAACCATTCTGCAAAGGATCACTGAACACGATTTGCTGCTGCGGAGAGCTGCCATGAAATCAGGCTGACTGGTGATGCACCTTGGATGGATAGACGAGCAGGGCGGTCGCAGTCTACTCTCGGTTCTCAGAGCAGTTTTTAGCCAAAAGTTTCCTAAGTTTTGGATTTTGGCTATCTGGGCAACTATAGCACCACGCACAGAGGTGCAGGACTGGGGAGGTTCTACTTGGAGGGTAGGGACCCACTGAGGCTGGGTCCAGATGCAGGTTCAAGATGGTTGGAGCCTTTTCTGTCACTGAGGCTCTTATCAGGAGGCCAGCCAACTAGCCTTTGGAGACACTCTGGTAGACCTAGGTTCAAGCAATGGAACAAGGCTCAAGCAGCAGTGCAGGCCTCTGTGAGTTCAAGGCAGGCTTCAGGAAGTCCTTCCAGGTGCAGCAAAACAGTTCTCTGAAGTATACAGCAGGCCACAGGAGCAGGCAGTCCTCTGTGAGTCCTTCCACAGGTCCAGACAGTGAACTGAAGAGCGCGTCTGAGTGTCCTATTTTTATATCTGGTGTCTTCTTTGAAGTAGGATATGTTTCCAGAGAGTTCCCTTTAAAGTGCTTGAAGTTTGCTGTCTCCCTTGCCCGTGCTCCACACTGGATGCATGAAAAATACCTCAGTCACCAAACATAATATCCTTACCTGCTCCCAATCAAACATTAGCACTTATTAAATGTAATAAGGCAACCCAATGTTATCCTATGGGAGAGGTAGGCCTCACAATATTGAAAAAAACAAAATTCTGAGTGTTTCATTATCATGACATACAAAACTTAAATGTATGTGCTCAACCTTTTAATTACAATGCACCCTGCCCTGTGGGCTACCTACCTTAAGGTTGACCTATATATAATGAAAGTGGAGTTTGCAAGTTGGTAAGGTTTTTTTTTGACAAGCCAAATTGGCAGTTTAAAACTGCATTCTGTGTGCAATGCAGGCCAGGAACATGTTTATGGGGCTACTTAAGTGGTGGCACAATAAGTGCTGCAGGCACACTAGTAACATTTTAATTTACAGGCCCTGGGTATATTGTATACCACTTTACGAGGGACTGATAAGTAAACTAAATATACTAATCATGTGGAAGCCATTTGTAACCATGTTTTAGGGAGTGAGCACAAGCACATTAGCACTGGTTAGCAGTGGTAAAGTGCACAGAGTCCTAAGGCCAGAAAAATAATTTCAGCAAAAAATAGGAGGGGTAAAAGCAAAAGGTTTGGGATGACCCTGCAAAGAGGGCCAAATCCAAAATCGTTGTCAAGACAGAGGTTCTCATTTATCACTGAAGTCATTTTGTAGTTGAATTTTAAATAAAGCCTCAAAAAAAGCTACAACCCTCACCTCACAACCTCATTGTGAAGGGGAATGTGGGTATTGTTCTGTTACGCTACATAATCTGCCTTTAGTGCGGAAGGGGTGTGCAACATAAGAGCAGTAACAGTTCAGTAGTAGTCCACCCTTGGTTAGAAACCTTTTACTCCGTCTTACACATGTTGACTATTTCTTTGCTTCTGACTCAGCTAGGTTTGCTCTAGAGATACCACAACTTACGTAAGTTCAGGAGAGCTTAAAGATTGGTAGATTTTCATGATAACCACTAACAGTGAAAATGATTTCTATTGAAATGTATTGCATGCACATTTATCTAGCATTTTCAGGATTAACATTTAAGAATTGATGTTTCTCCACTGATACCTGCATGTTCCCCCAGTTTTTTCCCACAGAGATTTTGACATTTTCAGCAATATATGTGTGTTACTCTACAACTTAGACTTCCAATGTGGCCAGTAACTCCTGTTAGCTGGCCCTTTATAATTACTGGGTCACTGCAATTGAGGGCCTCGCTGTTCTTTTAGCATTTTCGTTCAGATGCTAGGTCGGTAAAAATAATTGCAGAATATAAGCAAAAATGCAGGTAAGTATATGGAGATGCATTTTTCATGAGGGCATAGATATCAGAAGCAGATAAGGTCTCACAGGTCCCTTGCTGCGGCTTGCTTAACAGAGTAAAACACACCATTGGTCCACTAGACTCAGGTGCATGCCAAATGTTCATGATTTGCACATGGAGTTATTATATAGACCATTTATTTAAATAGAAATCAGTACTTAGTTGGTTATTATCCTGAAAATCTGGCATGGATCCTGATCTCCACGGAGCATCATTGAATATTGCTACTAGGTCTCCAGCTGTGTTAATGAACATTTATAACCATTGCTCACAATCACTTGCTGTTTTTAAACTTTGTTGCTAGTGTTGCCCCTCTCACTGCTTTTCTTCCACGTGATAATATTTCTATCCAGCCTTCTCCAACCAATCTCAACACTTATCTACTACCTCAAGTCACATCGCCAAAATATACTCGCTTCATCAGCTTTCAATATCTTCACCCACGATTTCAGGAGTAGACTTCACATCATGTTTGTAGGGTTCTTGAGGACTGTCTCTTGTCTATCTTTATCCTTCTGGAGATGTGACCTCCAGAGATGGACACTTTTTCCCAGTTCCAGGAAGAAGCATGGGTTGAGATTGTACAGTGTTGGGTGAGCCTTGTTAATAGCTGTCTGGATCTGGTCAGACATTTTTTTCAAACTAAGGGCCAGATTTACAAGGCCCTAGCGCCTCTACGTGCCACATTAGCGTAATTTTTGTACGCTAATGTGGCTCAACGAGGCAAAAATCGTAGCGCCATATCTACAAACTGGCGCAATGCATCCATTATGCCGCTTTGCGACCCCTTGCACCACATTATGCCTGTGCCAGGCATAATGTATGCAGGGGGGGCAGTCTGTCAATAAGAGGCCCGCAAAAATGGTGCAATGAAATCTACAAGATTTCATTGCGCCATGTTTGGCATCATTTTTAAGGCCTGCTCAAAGCAGGTGTTAAAAGGACACACCCCTTAAAATCAATGGGCCCCCTTGCACTTTGCTCCACTAGCATCTACATTTTTGACGCTAGTGAAGCGAAGCGCCGCAATATCGTCAAAAATATTGACACTATTGGCCTAACGTGCACCATGGTGCGCTGTATTGTAAATACGGCGCACCCACGGCATCGTTAGGTGGCGGTGGGCGCAAGAAATCTGGCGCATTGGTGCTGATGCACCAGATTCTTGTAAATCTGGGCATAAGTGAGAGTGATTGCTTTATTCTTCATTCACTTAGGGCTCACCTTCTAGAACACTGACAAACAGAGACACAGGCCTTGACGAGTACATAAACAAAAGGTCTCAGTGAATAACTGTTGTGTATAGATACTGGAAAAAGACATTACCAACTGTACACTGCATTAAGTGAGTCAATTTGTACTGCAGATGCCAAGTTGAAAAATAGGGACTAGGAAGTCCACAGTGACGGTGTACTTGTGCACACTTCGTTATTGGAGTTCTGAAATATCCTATCGATCATTACTTTGGTTAGGTATCATAATCTAGAGTTGTTTCTAAAACAGTAACAGAGGAACAGAAGATGGAGAAACAATATTTAGTCGCCAGTCACAGCTGGGGCATACTGTCCATAAAGTGAATATTGACAATGTTTACAGAATTATTCGCCTGCCTGACGTCCACGGAAAACAAGCACAATCGGTAATTTTATTGTTTTTCTTGTCCAAATCCCGAACTCTTAGAGTAGAAGCCACATTTCTACTCTAGTACTCTTTCAGATGTTTGTGGTCATGCTGAATGTGTTAAACAATTCTTCTAATTTAGGGTGTGTGAAATGTCACGTAATGTTGTGTAATTTCATATCATTGTGCGAATTTTTGTGAAATTATACCAAACTCACCCCAAATTTCACAAAATTATGAGGAATACAAACCCAGCATTTAGCACTGCAGTTTAGTGTAAATTGTATCCTTCTGTCCATTTCGGACGCAAGGGTGCATTTTCACTATAAAACAGCACAAAAAGCACAAGTACTGGCACGAAAAGGTGCTCGTGTCCTGGTCGTTTGCAGTGTGCTGGTGGCCACGCACTACAATATTGCCTTATGGCATCATTTAATGAACTATGTATAACGCGTGCAATTTGGGAAATATTTCACTCAGAACTTATTCAAACAAGTTAATTACATCAAGCACGTGTAAACACACTAGAATACTGGCAGATCTCGAAAGTCCCGTGCTAATCTGAAAAAGCATCTCTGGAATGCTGCTTTCTGTCCTACTTGTCTGGGTGTTTTATATGCAGCATTTGAGGGAACTAGAACTTATGAGTGTTGCCAGCTAACCTCAGAGTAGGAAAGCAATGGCCTATATTAACTTTGTCACATTCTAAGCCTAAGTATTCAGTTCAGTGAGACTGGCCTTTATAATCCACAGGGATGACACCAGGCGCAAGGCTCCTGTGACTTCATGGGTAATTGGGTTGGTATTAAACAGGTGGCTCTGAAAAGTCAAGGTTATTTGTTTAGATGTCCAGCAATCAAAGTCCTTCATCCAGTTAGGAGGCTTCTATAAGTTCAGGAGAGTTGGTGTTACCTATGTATACCTTAGACATCTGTATCCAAACGGGAAGCTTTGAGTTAATAGAGATAGGGGCCATATGTCTGTACCTTCACAATCCCTACCTTATCAGAAGGTGTTTTTGAGGGCATGGAGGTTTGTTTTATGTGTCTACACCTAGGATATCCCTAGCAAATCAGGAGATACGTATAAGTTTATACAGAGCTGAGTTATGTGTCTATACCTTGAACAACCGTAGCTAGTCGAGGGGTGTTATGAATTCATGAAGAATTGGTTTGTGTCTGTACCTTGAAAATCTCCACCAAACCTGGACAGGTTTATTATTTAATTGAGATTTGGGTTATGTGTCTGTATCTTAGACACAGTTGTTTTCAGTGGCTTCGTAGAGTACTGGTTGCAATGACTGGTAACTTTTATTACCACGCCAAAGGGCCCTCTACCTGCTTCCTCCATATTTCCTGACAGTGTGTTTTTCATTAGATTTTTGCTATGTCCTTCATTCAAGACACCTTGAAAGAAGCAACTTCTCACCACTTGTAATTAAGGTCAGAACACAGAGCACTGATTTATTAATAGGAACTCTAGATACTTCGTCTCCAGCTGCCTCACAAAGCCTATAAATTTACCATCATAAATCTCATTTAGAAGGACATGTCTAACCATACTCCTTACTCTATAACTTGGATTATTAATTCTGCTGGCAGCCTTCCCGGGGAGCTGAAGTTGTATTCTTGTAATTTTCTCAGATTTCCCACCTCGAGCCCATTCAGTGTGCTTCTTTTGTTGGTTTTGATCTATTCTGCATAGGATTGTATTTTGATATATTTTCTGTGTGTCTTTTTTTAGCACTTTGCATATAAATGTATGAATTTGAAGATAGATCAGGAATGTATGGGCTTTTTCCAATCTGAAATAACTTTATTAATTTCAAAACTTTTTATGCAAGATAAAAACTGTATTAAAGACTCATTGATTAGGAGTTAAGGAAAAAAAACTAAACAGGGTGGATACAAAATAAGTGAGTATTTTCCTTCTTTCTCAAAGAGGGTATTCTGAAATTGTCATGAAGACAACCAAGGGAGATTCCCAGACATTGGTAGGTGATCATATATAATACTAATTTGCCTCTTGCAAAATATTTGAGCATCCACCTGGAAAATTGAAAAATTTCAAAATTTTCCAAAGGGCACCCGGGGGAATGAGGGAATGCATTAGCTTTTATAAGGTTTTGGTCCTGCTACCCACGGGATACGTGGTGGGCCCAGGGGACATTCATTTTTTCTAAATGATTAGAACCCACCACCCACATGGCACGTAGCTGGCCCAGGGGGCATGCATTTTTAAAAAATCATTAGGGCCGTCCGTCCGCGGGGCATGCTGCGGGCCTTAATCATGTAAAAGAATAAATGACCCTTGGGCCTGCTGTGTGCCCCGTGGGCAGCAGGCCCAAATTTGATAAAAATGTCCCCTGAGCCGTCACCCACAGGGCACCCGGGGAGCATTCTTTTCTATCAAGGTTTGGGCCCACCACTAACGGGGAACACGGCAGGCCACAGGGGCATTTTTTTTTTTTAAATGATTAGTGTCCGCCACCCACGGGGCAACTGCGAACCCTAAACATTTAAAATAATAAATGCACTCTGGGCCACTGGAAACCCTGTGTGCCCTATGGGTGGCAGGCCCAAAACTTGATGAAAATGAATGCCCCCTGGGCCCACCGCCCACAAAGTGCCCAGATGGCATTATTTTTTATCACGTTTTGGGCCCGCTGGCCTCGGTTTATGTGGCGGGCCCAAGGGACATTAGCTTTTTTTAAATGATTAGGGCCCGTTGCCAATGGGCATGCGAGAGCCCAGGGACATACATTTTTTTAAAAAATGATTAGGGCCCGCCGCCCCAGGGCACGTGGTGGGCATAGGGTCCATTCATTTTTTAATTGATCAAGGCCCACCGCCCATAAGTATGCAGTGGTCTCAGGGTGCATTAATGTTTTTTAAAATGACTAGGGCCTATGGGTATGGAGCAGGGTCCAGTGGCACTTATTTGTCGTCAAAATAGCAAAGCAAATTGCCTCAAAAATGCCACAAAATTAGCATATTTGTGCCATAAAATTCGCAAATGCATGCCGTGATATCCTGGGGGTCTCCATAATATATCATTTGTAAATATGCGTCAACACACATTTTACAAATGCATCATGATGGGGTGGTCATTTTTTTACATTCAGTTTACTGTTTTAAGATGGTGATTGCCAAAATGTGTGAAGTGAAAAGTGCAGCAAAAATAAAGGAGTGGCAAAGTACAGCTGTCGGTCCTCCAAAAAAAGAAAAGGGAACATTCTTGGGTTAACATCAGAACACTGCGGGGAAGGAAAGTGAGCAATGGAGAAGCAGGTATGGTGGTGGACGTCAACGCTGCGGTGGGAGCAATAGGGAGCATGGGAGTGGGGGGAGCTACAGAGAAGTTTGGGCATGGGTGGGAGATGCGGTGGATAAGCTAAGGTATGGTGGGCGGAGATTTGAAGGCACAGCTGCATAGGCATGTCATGGCACAAAATGTAAGAAATTATGGAAAGGATATAAAAAAAGCAACCTGGGAAGCCAAAAGGATGCAAGAAGAAAGGGACGGCTAGAGCTTTGCTTTGCCATTACAGTGTTCAACTGGACAGCAAACCTGCACATTTGGCCAAAGCAACAATGTTCTTCCTGATGCCTAGATTTCCTCAAGGCTTGACCATTCCAGTTGCCTCCTCTTGGGTCTGCCTAATCACCTGATCCAGAAGCTACAGGTGGTACAAAACGCTGCAGTGAGACTGGTACTTTAACTCCCCCATCAAAGCTACATCACAAAGGGTTTGTGGGAGATACATTGGCTACCAGTTGCTTAAAGTATTCTTTTTATGTTTTCACTAATGTGTAGGAAGCAGGCTCTGTATATACTATCTCAAAGTGAGAGATAGTGTGCACAGATTCCAGGAGTTCCCCTTAGCGGTTGATAGTGGCAATAATAGATAATACTAATGCTCTATTTGTGGTAGTGTGGTCAAGCAGTTAGGCTTAACAGAGGGTAGTGTTAAGCATTTGTTGTACACACACAGGCAATAAATGGGAACCCACACTCGAAGGCTTAACTCCAAGCCAATAGGTTTTTATATAGAAAACTTTTATTTTCTTAATTTATTTTAGAACCACAAGATTCAGAATTCAAGTAAAATGGCAATAAGCTATTTTAAGAGTGGACACATTGCAAAATTCAACAGTTCCTGGGGGAGGTAATTAAAGGTTTGTTTGTCAGATAAGTAAAGCACTTACAAGTTCAGTCTCCGGGGCATAGGCAGCCCACCACTGGGGGTTCAAGTCAACCCCAAACACCCAGGACCAGCAACACAGGGCTGGTCAAATGCACAGGTCAAAGAGGGGCCCAATTAGCATAGGTGCCCATGGAGACTAGGGGTGCTTCGGTTCCCGTCTGCTAGCAGGTAAGTACCTGCGTCCTCAGGGAGCAGACCAGGGGAGTTTTGTACAGCACTGGGGGGTCCCAAAGAGGCACACAAAATACACCCTCAGTGGCACAGGGCCGGGCGGTTGCAGTGTGCAAAGAAGGTGTCGAGATTTACGTTGAAATCAATGGAGGGACTCGGGGGTCACTCTGGCGCTGCAGGCAGGGCACAGGGGGGCTTCTCAGGTCAGCCACCAACTGGGCAATGATGAGGGCTGCCTGCTGGTCACTCCTGCACTGGTAGTTGGTTCCTCTCAGGCCTGGGGGCTGCGGGTGCAGTGCTTCTTCCAGGTGTCGGGTTCTTTGTTACCGGGCAGTCGCTGTCAGGGGGATCCTCTGGATTCTCTCTGCATGCGTCGCCGTGGGGGTGCAGGGAGGTCATCTCAGGTTGGCCAATGGCTACTGTCCCTGAGGGTGGCCCTTTGGAGAGGGGGGCACATCCCTAATCATATTGGGCTAAATCCTCCAAAGCAAGATGGAGGATTTTCTAAGGAAGGGGTCACCTCAACTCTGGACACCTTAGGGGCTGTCCTGGTTGGAGGGTGACTCCTCCTTGTTTTTCTCATTATCTCCTCCAGACTTGCCGCCAAAAGTGGGGGCTGTGTCCAGGGGGGCGGGCATCTCCACTAGCTGAAGTGCCCTGGGGTGTTGTATCACCAGGCTTGAGCCTTTGAGGCTCACCTCCAGGTGTTACAGTTCCTGCACGGGGAGGTGTGAGGCACCTCCACCCTGGACAGGCTTTGTTTCTAGTCATAGAGTGCACAAAGGCACTCACCCCATGTGGCCAGAAACTATTCTGGAAGTGGCAGGCTGCCTAGCACTAGCAGTTGGGCTGGCATGCAGGGGGTATCTCTAAAATGCCCTCTGAGTGCATTTCTCAATAAATCCCACACTGGCATCAGTGTGTATTTATTGTGCTGAGAAGTTTGATATCGAACTTCCCAGTATTCAGTGTAGCCACTATGGAACTGTGGAGTTCGTGTTCGACAAACTCCCACATCATATACTCTTTATGGCTACCCTGCACTTACAATGTCTAAGAATTGGTCTTAGACACTGTAGGGGCATAGTGCTCATGCAGCTATGCCCTCACCTGTGGTATAGTGCACTGTGCCTTAGGGCTGTAAGGCCTGCTAGAGGGGTGACTTACCTATGCCACAGGCAGTGGGTTGTAGGCATGGCACTCTGAGGGGAGTGCCAAGTCAACGTAGTCTTTTTCTCCCCACCAGCACACACAAGCTGTGAGGCAGTGTGCATGTGCTGAGTGAGGGGTCCCCAGGGTTGCATAATACATGCTGCAGCCCTTAGAATCCTTCCCTGGCCACAGGGCCCTTGGTACCAGGGGTACCATTTACAAGGGACTTATCTGTGTGCCAGGGCTCTCCCAATTATGGAGACAAAGGTACAATTTTAGGGAAAGAACACTGATGCTGGGGCCTGGTTAGCAGGGTCCCAGCACACTTTCAATCAAAGCTGGCATCAACAAAAGGCAAAAAGTTAGGTGGTTACCATGCCAACAGTGGCATTTTCCTACAGTCTGTTATCAAAATGGTCTAAATTCCTCTCTGATTGTTTCCTGATTGTTTCGTTCCCTATTGCCCACATAGAACATTGAGACCTGCCTGTAATAATCTAGCTATCCCTAAGTTCATCTTACAAACAAAAGGTTTGGGGGTCAGATCTATATCTGTTCTCGGGCGAGTGCCTTGGAACAATCTTACGCTCGCTCTAAAGCAAGGTGCCAAACTTGCTACTTTCAGTAAGCTTCTGAAAACCTGAATGTTCACTAGATCTTAAGTGTTTATTTTCTGGAGGGACAGGTTTCTTTCTTTTTTTTCAGTGTTGTTAGTGCTGAGGTGCCTCTCGAGGTGATTGTTGTGCTTTACAAATGCCAAGTTCATTCACTCATTCATTCATTCAATTATATTTCCAATCATTATGGAGGCTCCTCGACATAGAAGAAGAGCAACTCACCTTTAACAAAGACGATTGTCCCACATGGAGGAGGACAGGCCTGAACAAATACTAGAGTATACAAGACTATATTATGAAATATAGGTCTGATAGTGTGCCAAGGCCCAACGGTATGTCAGCCGCACTCTATAAGTACCGGAAAGGGCAATGGATCCAAACTTCACTCTCACCTTTACTTCTTGATCTCCATAACAATTCCAGACTCCTGGCGAGGATCGATATTACAGCCAATATAAAAAAAGGATCAACATGAGACCCAGCCTATAATATGCTATTTATTCAAGCTACAGAAGCTCCTACATTTATTAGCCCTCTATTGCCACGAGCACCACATGCACAGAAAGTCTAACAAAATCAAAATAGTTGTTTTAGCCAGTGGATTTGCAAAAATGGTTCATTGCACATTGAAAATAGTTTGATAGAAAACACCACAAACTACAAATATCTAGGACAGTTGTTCGACGAAGAAGTGTGTTGGAGACTACACCAAGAAACATAAAAATTGAAGGTCTCATCATTCTGTTTTATTTTTATGTTTTTTATTAAAGGCTAAAAAAAAATCAACTTCCAGTACTTAGAGTTGTCAAAGCAAAATGAATCTCTACTTTGACTTATGGTGCTTGCTTAAACCTTCCCTGGAAAGTTCAGCCAAACATGCAGCATCTTAAAATGCAATGTCTATAGACAATTATGTAAACTCCCTAAGAATTCCTCATAAGCACAAACTAGGTTGGAATTTGGCCTTATAGACCAACAGATAGCTCTGAAAGCATCTTTTTTGAAGTGGTACTATAACTTAAAAGGAGCAAATGATGACACTTTAAAGGCATTTATATGAGCAGAAAAGACTGCAGACTATGGCACACATAATAACTCAAGGAGTATTTAATTGCACTTTTCAGGGGATGCACTGCACACCCAAGACCCGTGGGGAAAAGTTCCTATGTGCTGGTTTTAAAAGAGCCATAAACAAAAACACGAACTACCTCACTCTGCAAAATTGCAGGCTGGATCTCTGAAGCAGAAGTCACGCTCAGTTTATCATCACAGGCTACAAAAATGTCACCTACAAAACTGCCTAGGAGAGACTTACTCAGCTTATTGCAATCTATGCAGTGGTCTCCAACCTTTTCTGTCATAAGAGCTATTTATGTTCAGTGAAAATCATCCCAAGCTACTGATATTTTCAGTGTTACCCTAGTGACTACATCATACACAAATACATTGGTGGCCATCCCGTGCAACAACATCAGCAGTGATCATCTCAGTTCATCAGGCAGAGGTTCCAGCAGTAGTTTGAAAATCACTTTATCAATTTGGAATGAATGCAAAATAGCCATAGCTGCAACTCTCCAAGGTAGTAATAAGTCTCTGCAAAGCAACACTTTTTATCGGTAAAGATCAGTGTTATACATAGCAAAACAAAACATAACATAGCATACCATAGGATAACATAACATAGCAGAGCAGAGCATTGCATAGCATAACAAAAGATACCATAGCATAGCAGAGCATAGCATAACATAGCATATCATACACTAGCACAGCATAACATAGCATAGCATAACATAGCAGAGCATAACTTAACATACAATAACATAACATAGCATAACATAATATAACATAACATAACATAACATGTATTTGTAAAGCACACATTCATCCTGAAGGGTACCTTGGAGCTGAAATAGCAATGTTTATTGTTTCCCAAGTCAATGATTGGAATTGTTGAATTGGAAACTCAACTTGAAATTCAGCCGTTTTTCTATTAGATGAGTCCTCAAAATATACACATTTACATAATGAATTCATGCTTTTAAATTCTGTTGTATATTTATTAATTCAAGCAAACAAATACCTCTAATTGAGTAGGCTGGACTGCATCCCAGAGAGCTGCTCACATGTAGCTGGAGAGCTACCAGCAGCCCAGGAGCTGCTCGTTGGAGAAGCCTGCTCTACAGCAAATGGAGCTACATTTGGGACATACTCCAACCTTGGAGAGTTCACTTCCCTGAAATACAAAACCAATCACAAAAGGAAGAAGTCTCTTCAAATACAAAACCGAGTCACTGATGAATATAGTCTGCACTCGCCCTACTTGGTGAAGCAGACATTGGCCACAGACTTTCTTAAACTTGCATAATACACACACCTTTCCTCATATGGTCATCTTCTGCCTTAAGGGTGATCACCCTCAGCTCGTGGCCATTTTTAGAAAATACATATTAGGTGGTGAACAGTTTTTAAGTAAATCAGGTCAGCAGATTTCATCCCCTTTGACAGGCATCAATGACCTGTAAAACAAAAGCTTGAAACGCTTTTGGTCAGTGGCATAACAAAGGCCCCCGCAGCCCCCTGCGGTGGGGAAGGGGAGTGGGCTGAGCTCCAGGGGGGTCCCCTCAGCACAGTACACTGTGCACCGGCGGCAGGCGCCTGACTGGGCTCAGGGGGAGGAGAGACCCTTCAGGTTCTTTGTAGGGGGAGCGGGGGATCAAGTTTCGTTATGCCACTGCTTCCGGTATTTTCTCCCTTAACTATGTTTCAACCATTTTCTAGACATAAGGGCATCCTTGTCACTCTGACACATTTTCAACTGTGTACTTCAGGCGGAAGGCAAAATAATCTGAGCTTCAAGCCCTGAACTGTGAACGCCAGAGCATCATTTGAAGGCCATGACCAGCTACATCAGTGCTGTTTAAGACTCAGCAAATTTTGGTTTTCATAGTTTTGTTAATTAGTTTTAAGGACAATCCAAACAACCTTCAGCTTGATTAAAATATGCAAATTTCAACTGACCACTGAACTTTTTGACATTCAGCCTGCTTAGGGCAGCTATTTTGATTTTGATTTTTGCTTTTATTGTTTAGCAAAAGTCATGCCATCAATTGCAATTCGCTTTTACTGAACCAAGCTACTGTTTCGATTAACTGTAATAAACAAATGTCTTTCAATCGAAAGGATGGTAAATAAGCTGTGTTCCAGAGGAGTGACAAACACAAGAAGAGGAAGGAAAGTTGCCAACAATTACAATGACAAGGAAACCAACCACTAGTAGGAAATGGGTTGACCCAAAACCCCTAAGGTCTGACGTTGTTTATAATAGGTCTTTGACAACAGACAGCTAAAAGCTATCTATAGATGACACGCACTAGGCAATAAATGCTCAACAGTGTAAAACTTGGAGGGGGTATTTCACAAATACATTTTATGGCTTACTCAGGGGCACTCCTTGCTAGTAACCAAACCAAAACCCGTGCAGACATTAGGATCTGAGGTTATCTGGAGTGTTAGTGCAAAGGTACCCCGTGGCCTTAAATGGATGAAAGACTATGCTTACCCTTCAACATACACTTTGAAAGTATGAGGTAGTGCACTTATTTAGCACCAACCCCTGTGGACAACAGTAAAGTGCTGAGTAGTTTACATGAGCCCAGGGATGTGATACAAGATCATTGATAGAGACAGGTGGACTTCAACTTGGCGGGGGGTAGTGCTCTAAGAAAGGATGATCTTCAATTCCTCTCTGAATAGCAAGCCATTGTGATGCTGATTTGGGATGCTCTTTGTTCCTTGTCCCGTCTGCTTTTGTTTTTTCATCTTCATACGGCTTTATGCGTGATGCAGCTGGCCTTAAAAATAATGCAGGATTAAAGTGGTCAATGCACTTCCATCAATGTTGAGCTGTTGGGGTTGAAAGTCTTTAGGCCTTTCATGGGACAGCAGGTAGAATGCCTTTCAGGGGTACCAGAGTGGTGTTGGGGAGTCTGTGGGGCACAGGATTCCTCTCTGTACCGGTGAGATGTCTGCCACTTTTTCCAGGAGAAACCAGTGATGCCAATATGTCTTTGTCAAATGCAAATGTGTTTTCAACAATTTCAGCCGAGGATCCTATGTTCATCATCTAAAATACTCAATGTTTCTAGCTGCAGCCTCCACTTGGTACTGTTGCACATTATGTCCAACCTTCACATCCAAACAGTGATGCCCTAAACCATAAATAATTTAGTGGAACATGGATCTACAAATGGATACCCACCGAAACCAGAAGAACAGTCACCCAAGCCCTCGTAAGCAGCAAACTGGACTACGGCAATGCCCTCTATGCAGGAACCACGGCCCAACTCCAGAAGAGGCTGCAACGCATCCAGAACGCCTCCGCACACCTCATCCTGGACATCCCCCGCCACTGCAACATCACAGACCACCTGAAAAACCTGCACTGGCTCCCAGTCAACAAGAGAATCACCTTCAAACTCCTCACCCACGCTCACAAAGCACTGCACAACACCGAACCAGAATACCTCAACAAACAACTCTCCTTCCACACCCCGCCCCGGCATCTCCGCTCCGCTGACCTCGCCCTCGCAACCGTCCCACGTGTCCGCAGAACTACAACCGGCGGTAGATCATTTTCACACCTCGCCGCCAAAACGTGGAACACTCTTCCCACCCACCTGCGCCAGACCAAAGACCTCCTTACCTTCAGGAAACTTCTCAAGACCTGGCTGTTTGAGCAGCAGCACCTCCCCCCCTAATTCTCCTCCTCTCCTCCTCAGCACCTTGACACCCTCACGGGTGAGTAGTGCACTTTACAAATCCCCTGATTGATTGATTGATTCAAGGTGCCAAGAACAGAAAGGAAGAAAGCAAACATTGGATTAGTTAACACAAATTTAAAGAACTTGGTGAAAATAAAACAATATTTAATCTGCTTGAATTTTCTGTTAGTGAGGTATACTGTGTAGCTAATTTAATAAAATCGAAGACAATGTAATATCTGTTCTCAGGTGCAATTTCTCTGCAAACCTCCTTTTCTCTCACACATGAAACATTCTTGTTCAGGCAATGAGTGACATGAACATGATGCTGACCTGCCCTTTTGGGCATACTTTTGGACATACTTGATCATGCATGCACACACATACCTTATCATGCAGACGGGCAAACACTTGATCAAGCAAGGGCTGGCCATTTTGGTTTTGTTTCTGTAAATGCTGTAGAACCTCTTGACTTCTGTGGACCACCCTCCTAATCATTACTGGAACCAAAAGACCCCTAGTGAATCATTATTAGTATCCAGGGACCACCACTGAGCCATTGTTGGAAGCCAGGGATCCCTGTCTGAGCATTTTCGATGATTTTAACTGCACAACAGTACTCAAAAATACAGAAACAAGTTTTTGTCAAATAAGTAAACAAAAAAATAAATATTTGATTTAATTCAGCAAAGAAATTTTAACAAAAGATCTACATTTTAATTTTAATGGGAGGTTTGGAGCATTTCTAAATTCAATTGAGGCCACTCATCATCCATACTATATTCTCTTTGAGGTAAGTGCACTGCTCCACACATCTATCCGAGAATGCTAACAATTTTCATTCCCCAAATTCCTTCCCAATTACAGAACATCTTGAAATTTCCAATTTTCAATTTCGCTTCTTTAGTTATATACACTTTATTAATCTGTTATTATAATTCAATTTCCTATGCAGTTGTGGACACGCTGAGTAGACTTCGTGGCCCCAAGGGGTAGGGTGACCAGGCGTCCCGGATTTGCCGGGACCGTCCCAGTTTTTCATCCGATGTTGCGGCAGATTTCAGAAAATGTACCTCATGTGCCGGTTTTTAGAGAGGGTCGACTGAAAGCAGTGGGAGGTGCCTTTTTATGCTTTCCAAAGCAGGGATAGTTTAACTGAGCAATTTAATTATCAGGCATGATTCTGGCTTTAAAAACTGAATTTTATTTATGTTCGGATTGGCGCTTTTGTAATTCTATGCTGATGAGCGCTGTCATTCTGTGCGCTCGGTTGAAGTACAATTGTAGTCCTTTCTCTATTTTTGTGAAATGTTCCGGTTTTTGGCTTTAAAATTCGGGTCATCCTATCCAGGGGTCCGCGGACCACAGGTTAGAAACCATTGCTGAAGAACGCTGGCACAACCTCTTTTTAATGCTTGCCAATGCTGAAAAGCATTGCCAAAGCCAAAAGGAGGGCTTTCAGAATCGACACTTACTGGCTGTGGCAATGCTGGTGTATTATTAGAACTGGGTTATTGGCTCTATTTTTCATTACTAGACTGATCCTATTTAGTACAAACTTAAGATTTTGCAAATTCTGTGGGTTTTCCCCCCATTGCTAACAGTTCTTTGGATCCTGATATTGTGTTTGCATTTGCTGTAGTTTGACATCACTCTGCCCAACTCGAGGCTTCTTTCGAAGGCGAAAGTGCTGCAGGCAATAGGCACCATTTTGCATTTTGTAATTAGCAAAGATTAAACAACCGTCGCTTTCTCATTGGCTTATTTTCTGGAATGATTTATTTTGTGATTTGCAGCGTCTTCTTAATATTCCACTGACGCTCGTCTTGTAAATGGGCTACGACTCTATCTGAAATTACCGTTTGTAAACCTGTCACACTTCACTGTGCGCCTCGGAGTTCCTTTGTCATTGTGTCTTGTTCTATAGTTCAATTCATGCTGTGAAGTTATTGCAATTAAAGGCAGCCAGGCAGCAATGGCACAGGAGAAGCATGGCAGAGTACTAATGGGAGCCAGGGGACTGGAGTAAAACTCCTGATCATCTCTGCTGCTCTGGGAATTTCACACAAGATTGGTGAGGCGCGGAGACTCTAGTTCCATGCAAATGCGACAAGGTGATGGATGGAATGCTCGAATTCATCTCAGCCACTGACAATCACTGAAGCCCCACCCCAACTCTTCGTTTCTCACCCACTATGGCACCTCAGGTTGGACTTAGCCGTATGTAAATCAGCCTTGATTCTGCTCCTCATGGGAACAATCCAGCCCGAACTTCCAGGACAGGTCCTCCCTGCACCGAAACACAAGCAAACTATGTCTGATTTCACCCTACTTTGGACTCTTTGGCCAGGGATGGCTTGGTTCCAGTGCCACAGTGACCCTGGGACCCACATCTGGGAATACCCAGCACACTTAGGGCGTCAAATACAAAAACAACAAGGTGATGGAGGGAATGCATGACATTCCAATTCATTATTTGCCATATACAAATCAGTCTGGACTCTGCTCTTCATGGGAACAATCTATCCCAAAACTTCCAGGACAGGTCCTCCCTGAGCGAAACAGAAACAAACTATGTCTGATTTTACCCTACTTTGGACTCTTTAAACAGGGATGGATTGGTTACAGTGCTACAATAACCCTGGGACCCACTTCTGAGAAAATACAGCACACATAGGGTGTCAAATACAACAACAACAAGATTATGGAGGGAATGCTTGAATTATGCTCAGTAACTAGCAGTAGCTTGGGCCACATTCCAATCCATTGTCCACCATGCCACCTCGGTTTGGACAGAGCCATATGCAAATCAGTCTGGTCCCTCCTCCTCATGGGAACAATCCAGCCTGCGCTGCCAGGCCAGGTCCTCCCTAAATCGGAACATAAGCAATCTAGTAACAGTTTTGCCCTAGTTAGGGCTCTTTAGCCAGGTATAGTTTGGTTCCATTGGCACAGTGAGCCATACATGGCACACTTAGGTCATCAATTACAGAAACAACATGGTGATGTATAGAATTCTTAAATTAATCTCAGCCACTGGCAAATGCTCAGGGTCACATTCCAATCCATCATTTTATGCCCACCATGCCACCTCAGTTTGGACCCAGCCACATGAAAATCAGTCTTGCCTTGCTTCTTCTGGGAACAGTCCAGCCCAAATTTCCAGGCTAGGTTCTTCCCAAACCTGAACACAAGCAACCTAGGACTAGTTGCACCTCAATTAGGGCTCTTCAGCCAGGTATCGCTTAGTTCCAGTGGCACAATGATCCTGAGACCCACGTCTGGGCATGCTTAGTGCATTTAGGGTGTCAAATACAAAAACAACAAGGGGATGGGTGGAGTGCTTGAATTAAGCGCAGCTACTGGCAATCAATCAGGCTGCATCCCAATCCATCATTTTTCACCCACCATGCCAGCTCAGTTTGGACCTAGCCATATGAAAATCTGTCTTGACCCTGTTCCTCATGGGAAAATTCCAGCTCGAACTGCCAGGCAAAATCATAGTGAACTGAAACTCAAGCAACCTTGGGCTGGTGTCACCCTAATTAGGGCTCTTCAGTCAGCTATAGCTTGGTTCCAGGATGACCTACCTTGGCTGTTCGGGCTGATCTGTTCCCATCGGAGCAGGGTCAAGACTGATTTGAATATAACTGGGTGCAAACTGAGGAGACATAGTGGATTGGAATACGGCCCCATGTAATTACCAGTGGCAGAGATTAATTCAAGCATTCCAGCCATCGCTCTTTGTATACTGTATCTTGTTCTATGTGTTTGTCTGTTATTGGGAGTTGGAAAATGGAAGGTCTGGATTAGGAGAGTAAAGAAACTGTACATTGCTTTCTGTGAGTGAGCAAGCCGGACCTTCTGCAAGAGGCTTTGTGCAGGTGCTCTCACCAAAAACTGTTTGGAAGAATGAATGGTGCAATAATACTGTGCCAATCGCTAAAACCTCAAACTGAACAAAGTGAAGGAGAGAAGATAGCCCTACAGCTGACCACTGTTCCCTTCATTCCAACCAACTCCAACTGAGAACGTGTCAGCAGGTGGTCTACCAATAGGTAGCTATTTGAACACATAAAACATTGGTAAAGGAATGGAAAAACAGTTTCATACACCTGAGATACGAATAGCAGGAAGGCATCACACAGGTTCGATTGCACCGCGAGGGTCGTACATATATAAAATATACATTTGGCATGATTCAGCAGTGATAAACAGTTTGATGTTAATTATGAACCCTTAGATGCAAGCCCCCAACAGTGGCCGCATGGTAGACAGCAAATTATTTCCTATTTGCAAACCCCACAGGGGCAGGAACCTGGTGGCAACAATTTACGTTTCCCACCCAATGGCTCAGCGGCAAACGCCATTGCTGGCGCATTCTGTATGCGCTTTATCTGAGGCTGACGATTTTTCTCCCTGCAGGAGGATTGTACTAGGAAATTAGGCAACAATATCAACCATGAAAGATTACATTGTAACCAATTTAGCAATACAATGAAAATTCAAATCGGAAATAAAGTTAAAGGGTTTTATTACAAATGAACACTCAGGTTAATGTAAACAAATCTCAAAACAATACTGTAGAGATACAAGATAACCTTAGGGTAGCCAAATCTCCTGAAATGATTTAGATGAGTTAACATAAGGCAAGCCAATAGTTCAGTGACAGCAATACAAAATATCAGAAAAAGTATCTGGTGCTTAGAAAACAGACAGTGGTCAGTTCTCTTACACATTAGTGCAAGTTAAGATTATCTAATTAAGTTGAACTATGGACAAATAGAAAAATATTCTAAAGGTTCTAAACTATGCAAAAATGAAATCTAACTAAAAGACATAAGGACAAAAATTGTGGAGTAAAAATAGGGCAAAAAGGATTTTGAAAAATGAAAAGGACTGTGTTAGCGTTTTAGAAGCTCAGTCTAGAGCCTTCTTGGAGAGTTAAGTGTAAGCCTAAGCCACATTCATTGAACCATGGGGAATAAAAGGGGACTCAGAGTTCTGTACCCCTCGAAATCCAAATGAATCTGCTCTGCTCTCTAATAGTGAAAGCCCTAGTTAATACCACAACTTCAGAGTCTAGTAACATCTGTGGTCACACCATCACATGTTCCATTGTAGTCTGTTGTCCCACAGTGTAACTTGCAATATCACTCTGCGCTCCCAGAGAACTCCTGACAACGTTGCAGTCCTTAGTCTCCTGTACATGGTTTGCAACATATATGAGAAAATAACAGTCACCTCTCTTTCTCAATGTTTTTTCTTATCCACATTCTTCTTTCAGACTCTCTATGAGTAAAGTAATAGTACATCTATTTCCAAACTAACATTTTGTGAGAATACACCTGCAATGAAATGACATGTTAGCAGAATCTTAAAAACGGTTTCTCATGTTAAAGAAATTCAGGCCTAGTTATGTCAATATTTGCTTTTCACCTATGCACATTCAATTTCACGTTATATTGTGCAAATATTATTTTTGCATTGATATAAACTTCAGTTACATTTTCTCATTTTAAACTTCATGTTACAGTTAACATGAACAAAATGCAACTGTTAATTCATGTACCTGAATATAATAAAGGGCTACTTTTCTTAGTGTTAACCAATAAGCATTAGTGCACACATTACATAAATTGTTATGGTTTCTAATGAAAGCATTAAAATAACATGAGGATAGTTATAAGAATACACTCAATGATTGTTTTTCACTTAACAAAGTTAAGGCACACAATACATGATTTCCTAACACTAGAATGAATGTGCTCTATTATAGGATTCAAATGCATCACTTGACATCAGTATAATATTAATTCACACGTTATGCTCTATGTCATGGTCACATATAGATCAGCATTGTGACATCAGGGGTTGCAGTAAATCTACATTGCTCCTCCATCAACATTCTTTCATGTATGTTCCACCTTTGACTAGGCGAGGGATGGGAAAAGCTCAAAGATTAATACAAATGCACAACAGGGAACTGCTCCGTCCCTACCAGGGCACTTGTGGCCAGACCAGCTTCCAAGCGTAGACCCTGTCAATAATCAATCCCAGGCACTCCAGGGTAG
Source organism: Pleurodeles waltl (assembly GCF_031143425.1). NCBI lineage: Eukaryota > Metazoa > Chordata > Amphibia > Caudata > Salamandridae > Pleurodeles > Pleurodeles waltl. The sequence continues at coordinate 1,014,403,380 of NC_090449.1, forward strand.
AGATGAATGGTCCAGGACCACAAGCAGATCAGCTCCCTCTCCAACCCAGCACCCAGAAAGTAATGACCCATGCAGGGGTCAAACCATAAAAGCAGCCAAAAGTCTTGGGTAGCCTCTTTATCGTCTGCAAACCTCTCCACTCCTTTTGCCACATGTGAAGGTGGGTGGGTGTCTTGTCATGCTTCCCTCAGCCACAGGATCAGGATGTCTAGAAAAACTTTGGGCATTCTTTCTTGTGTGTAACTGGAGAACAAAGAGGTAGCTCCTTCATCCCGTTTGTATTTTAAGCCTCCGCCGAGGCACCCTTGGATGACGTCACTGAGGGAGTAGGGGTGCCACTGTGCCTGGCATCCAATCTGCATCTGCCTATGGTGCAACTAATGACAGCCCTCTGGTACATGCAGGGGTTGCTGCCGTCTCAGAACTGAGGCAGCATTCCCCAGCACTTTCAAAATTTGTTGGTTAAAAAGTCACAGCCAAATTCAAACACAGATGGATTTGATACTTGGGAGGATTTTTTTTTATCTTAAGCTACCAGGGAAACGGAACCAGGCTAATCGATGGATAAAATGTACTCAGACTTCAATAAAGCTTTTAATACCTTTCTACAGGTTAACCCAGCAACCAAATTCATCAGCCTTAGGGTAGAAAGTTCTTGTGACTTGGGTCTGGTGGCTTAGTGGACTAATGCACCCACTGTAGGGTCCTGTGCTTGACCTCATGGACACAGGTTCGGATCCTAGCAACTTCCTGTTGCTTTTCCTCGCTCTGGCACGTTCCTTTTCATCTCTGTCTTCTCTCTTTGTCACTATTTTCCCTTCTCTGCCGTTCTCCCTCTTCCTCTCAGGCACAATCTTATGAAGGATAATAAGTGCCAGTCACCACCAATGAGTGCTGGTGCCTGCCCTCTCAAACATTGTCACAAATTAAGCACAGGTAACATCTTAAGCATCATTGTGCAGTTCTCACAATGCACTCAAAATAATATTGCGGGAAGCTGGAAATTCGTATAGTGTGTGTTTGAAGACTCAGGTTCCAATCACAGTTTTGGAGACCTACAGGGAGTTGCCTAGGAAGTGCTAACTGTGGCTGAAGGCAGATAAGTGCCAACTCATGCACTTAGGTCACAGAAACTTTAAAGAGTGATAGGAGATAGGGGTGGGGCTTGAAAGTCACCAAAAAGGACACAAATCTTATGGCAACCAGACTTGACAACCAAAAAAGGATGTCTTGAGTGGAAGCAGGAAGAAATAGGAGATCCATATTGATAGGTACTTATAACATAAAGTGTGTAGGTACTGGTGTGGCCTAATCTAGAATGTTGAATTCATTTGTGAAGGCCATGTTTCCTGGCAGATGAAGCAAAACCCTCTAACCTTGTTAAAGTGTCTGGCACAAAATTTAATTTTAGCCTGTTATATATACATACTGGGGTTCTGTGTCCTTTCCTTGTGTACTTGTTTTGGGATTCCTGGAGTGCCTGGGAAGTAGATTGATTTTTCTTTGCACTTAAAGATTTCTATTCTGAGGATGGACAACAGAGGTCACCCAGAAGAGAGGCCGCACAGGCTGTTTCTGAACAGGACAGAAAGATTAAAGGCTGCAGAAAAATGAGGAAGTGTGCAAGGATACTAGAACAGAGAAGAGCAAGTAATACAAATGTATCTATTTCCAAACATGATGGAATTAGAGCACAAACTCATTTACCACTCTGTAAAAAAAAAATCTCATCGCTCTTTTTAATTTCTCGATTTCCCATTTGCGAGATCTGTTATGTTGAAGCAAAAATATAATTCGTGTATAGGATGCTACTTTATATATGATTTTTTATCATCAACAGATTGCACTCGTGCCTTCTTCACCCTTAGCCTTGATAGATGAGTCAATGTGACTAGATGAGTAGATGATTGGTCATAGTTCTGCTGCCTGCAGCTACATTGCTGCCGAATGCGCGGCAAGCAGTTGATATTTGCCATACTTCTATAATACAGCGATCAGGTTGCAGGACAGAGGACAAAAGGACGAAAGCATCCTGTCACTATGGTACACATAGGGCTTCATTCAGAGTGTCCAGGAGGTGTACCCTGCATCTCCACCTTGATGGAATTTCCAATGTTCTCAGCATCTGTAACTCTGGGTGGACAGTTTAACAGGGTAGTGAGGGGCATATTTACAAGAAACTGGCGCATCAGTGCTGATGCACCAGTTTTCTTGCGCCACCCCTGCCTCACCCAACAACACCATGGGTGTGCAGTATTTACAATATGGTGCACCATGGCAGTCATTAGGACCATAACGTCAGAATTTGTGACGCTATTGTGGCGCTTCGGTGCACTGGCGTAAAAATACTTATGCTAGTGCAGCAAAGCGCAAGGAGGCCCATAGGTTTTTACAGGTGCGTCATTTTAACACCTGCTTTAATGGCTTAAAAATGATGCCAAAAATGGGGCAGTGTAATCTTACAGATTTCACTGCGCCATTTTTGCGGTCCGCCTAGCGCCGGAGCGTCTCCCTTGCATACATTATGCCTAGCACAGACATAATGTGGAGTAAGGGGGTGCATAGAGGCACAATGCAAACATAGCGGCACATTGCAAATCTGGCGTTGCAAAAAAGCCTTCCTAACACTACATTAGCATAAAACAAATGATGCAAATGTTACGCGGGAAGGTGTAGGGGCCTGTAAATTTGCTATTAGTGGTACCTTGAGGGTCACCTGAGAAATGAAAAAAATACTGGGGACTCAGTAATTCTGTCCTTGATTTCCCTTCTTTTTCCTCCCCTCCTGTAATTCACCCAGCGACAGGTGGAGTTTCTTGTTAAATAAACACCAGATCTCATAATTCTGATGGAGGATGTTTATCTGAGGATTCAAACCAAAACTAGCTGTGCCAACATGAGCAGCAGTATTGAGGAAAAACACGTCCTATTTGCTTAAAGAAATCAGACCAGAAAAGTAGGTTATTTTCATTCCTATTTTGGCAGTACTCAAAACTAGCTACAGAAGACAGATGCTGTGGCTGAATTAATTGCTACAACTATGCCCGCGTTACTCAAGCAGACTTCTGTCTTGTGACAGACATTATTTAGGCTTCAAGAAGCAAACATGAGCCAACCATCCCGGTCAGTAAGATCTGCCAAGTTGTGCCTTCATCCAGCACTAGGAGTATTGCTGGTTCAGTGATTTATTCAGAGTCTTATTTTTCAAGTCATTGCCAACATAGGTCAGGCAGTCTCAGTAAATCACCATTGTTGTTTATTTGTCTCTGTTATGCATAAACACACTGAGAAAACAATTGTATTTGTCTTTAAAAAAAACCTAAGGACTTCTTCAATTAAAACAGCGATTAAATAGCATATTAAAAGTTTATGCTTGTTGAAGGTGGTAATTTATGAGTATACAGTAGGATTTCCACATTTAGTAATGCAAATATGACGAACAAACCTAGTACCAATGCAACTAGCTGGTTAATGAAGGGTGAACATGGATGTCAGTTAGGGGTCGCCAGGGGTCGCAGGCCCTGCTTTGCAACCTCTGACACTGCTTTGGCGACCCCTGGCCTCAGAGGTGGTAAAATCAGAGCCACGAACACATAGGCAGTTATTGCCTATAGACGTCCCTTGGAGCTCTACTTTCCTTGTTTTTTAATCTTTTTTTTAAATTACATTAATAGTAAATAATGCTACATTATTGTAATAAAGAATGGAGCCCAATTAGCTGGAATATGACCGCCCGTGGCAGCTGAAGTGAGTAAAACATGCTTTTACATGTATGTTGTGTGCGTGCTTGCAGATGAGAGTGTGTTTATGCGAACAACAGATTGTGTATCTCTAAGCGTGTGTTAGTGAATGTAAAGGTCAAATGGCATGTGATGTCACTTCCGTTACTCCTGCCATTTTGGTGAATTGACATTCATGGGGCTCCATAGAGGAAGCTGATGAGGGCGAGGTTGAAGGTGGAAGGAACAGGTTTGGAAGTTGGGTGCTATGTATGTGCAAACGAGGTGCTGCTCAAATTGGGTAGTTTTGGGGACCTGAATGAAGAAAAGGGTCTAGATCCAAGGAACGTAGAAAGAAAAAAGCATGATGTCCGACCTTCTCTTTCCTGCAATGAGTGCCAAGGAGTTCAGCGAAGGTCTGGATCATGTTTGCAGGATATGGAGGGGTGCTGGAGTTCACCATTTTATAGGTGCTTCAGAGGACTTTGATGCATGTGAGTAGAAGGACGCACTCAATTTCTTTAAAAGTGGATGAGATTCCATCATGTTTCTCAGTTCTTTGATTTGTCAGCGAACAGCAGGAAGGATGCTTGTTTAGGGGGTAGAGGGCCAGATGTCCTTGTGATACCATCGAACCACCCTGAGTGTCCCTTTAGTCTACTTGGGGTAGCAGCGGATTGTAACCCCAGTTTGAAGACCCCTGTTGTCTAAGTAACCATAAATTACTTGCACCATTCTAGATTGGATGTGTGCTGGAGATGCAGCAGTAGATACATTGCATTGCCAATGTTTGTGGTTAAATAGACAGGCTGAGAGTTCCAGAAGATTGGAGGAAAGACTCAGAAAAGGTCCATCAACATTGTGGCACAATGGCAAAAACAAAATGCTGTGCCATGTAGCAATCAAGATACTATTATTAAGTAGACGTTATGCACCTCACACAAGTTCAGGTTTGACTGTATACCATTATCACATTGTTGGAAGTTACTTTGATAAGCACATTGTACTGGATTCACAAAAGCAGGTATTTCTGAAATGCTTAAGTTGCATTTTGCAAAACAGACTATACACCAGCATGGCTCATTTAAACAATGTTCTCATTTAGCAATGTGTAAGCTATACATGTCATAACTCATTCACATAGATGAATAAAGTTGACATACATCTGCTTCCCTAATCTTTTTTGTGCCTGTTCTCTGCATTACGTGGACTATATAATGCTATAGTTCAGATGTTAAAAGAATGTAACAATCTCTTATTAATTACTTTTTTCTCTCTATCAAAACCATTTGCACATATGTATCTCTCCTTCATGTGCATGCATTGGGAATACTAGTTCACTTCAGCACTTTCTGAGTACATACATGAGAAATACATTTACAAATGTTTGTGAGTCACCACTAAGTTAAGTGAGACACACATATTAGAGCAGATGAAATCTTAGGGCCTGATTTAGAGTTTGGAGGATGGGGTGACGGGTATCTCATCTGCTTTATTACGATCCTATTATATCCTATGGGAATCGTAATACGCCAGGTAGGATGTATGTCACATTTGTGATGGAGTAACCCATCCATCAAACTCTAAATCAGGCCCTAACTTTGAAAAAATGCACATGCTTATTTAAGTCAGGAGTCTAGGAAGCTCTCTATTGCATACACTTACACCTGTTTAACACGTTCTGAATCCATCAAATCTACGCATGCCTACGTTCTGAACATTGGAAGATAGAAATCAGATTTACACCAGGAGAAACCTTTGTCAAGCACTTTCATAGTTCACTTCTAAAAGAGCATACACAGATTTTAAAAAGAAATCTGGAATCAAGATGCTTTGAGCTGCACAGTGGGTGATGATAGAAAAAAGATGTATAGATATTTAATGGCTTGCCAAAACATTCTAGCCTTCAGCAGCGGACAAGTCTCTAACACCCTGAGATGTAGAGCAAAAAAATGAAAAGATGCCCAATTGTCAAAGGAGATCAGCTAGACTGATTTACACTAGTGCTGTTTGAACTTGGACCATGAAAGAGGGATCAATTCCCTGGTTTAATATGTTTTCACTTTTCAGTGACAGTTTAAGTTGATTTGCCAAACTTTGCTCCAACAAATTTCCACACAGGGGAGATCTTCGTAAGTAAATGGTTCATTCACCCAGGTCCAAGGTAATTACCTATTTCTCCCCGATTTACACACAGAAATTAATCTACCATTGAAAATAAACAGACCTACAGTGTTCCTTATGAGTTCATAATTCTGATGAGGATGGTAACTACTGCAGAATTAAGAGGGCACTCGTTATATGGGTATTTGAGGTAAAACAAAGTGTTTACCATCAATGATGTTGTTTCAGATTTTGCAGTGATGTTACCAAAGATGTCATAGAACATCTCATGAGTGATGTGATATATGCGATCACCGCATGGCAAGGGTGCAACTTTTAGTTACTTTAAGGCTTAAGTTAAAGTTACTTGAGATAACAATAAATAATGAATTTCAGTGCTTTTTTTGCACTTAATACAGTAGGACTTAAATTACATTTTCACCGAACTATAACATCCCTTTAAACTTTGTTTTTTCAGTGAATTTGTAAAGTTTTTAAAAAAATGTAAAGTAACATATTATCACAATTCCTAACTATAAGATCACACTAACTTGTGTTTTTTTCAGGGAATTTCTAAGGCTTTTTTATTGTAAACATATATTTTATTATAATTTGCCGTGCGCAGCATTTAATTGGCTGCAGGGCCTGGAATGGGGGTTGGTCTCAGGCAGCCATTGCCTTTCCGCGTATACCCAAAGGCAGATCCTGTCGGCGTGAACCCACCAGAGATATTCAGGCCCAGCTTCCTTTTTTTATATTTATTTAGTCCCGCAGGAGCCAGCAAGATGGTCAATGGGGAAATTCCTCTTCCCCTCAGCCACCAGATTGCTCTATTTTTTTATTTTGCATGACCGCATACTGCTTGCGAACCTCTCATGAACTAACCACTCAGATATACAAAGTTTTTTAACCATAATTTCCCAAAACAGATGCACACTAAATCATAAAAAGCACACTTTCAGGTTAAAGCTTTAGCTTTCTGCCAAATTTTGTATAATTCAGTTCAGCTGTTTTGGCTATAGCGTTGTCTATAGTTCATAAAGGAAATTGCATGGGTAAAATGCATTTGACCCCCCCATTCTCTGCCCCTGCTTGACAGATCACCCTGAAACATTCCAGGATGGAGCTGAGGTGGATGAATCTTTTTTTGGATGATTCGTCAAATGCACCAAAGTTACTAGCAGGAGAATAGCCAGAAACTTAAAATAGCCCCCACTTTGAACTAAATGGCTGATGCCACCAAGCAAATAAAGCAAGTGAGACAAATCCTCCATAGAACAGATTCCATGTCTCTTCCACCCATGCATTGATCCATTCACTCTTTCACCCTTCAAACCACCTGCTGATATCCACTGTTTCACCTTACCATTTGGCCATCTATCCATTATATCATCCATCATTCAGTCTTTCCCTGTTCCATCTATTCATTGACCCATCCATTAAAATTTACCATCTGTCCATCCATTCTGTCATCTATCCACTGATCCACCCACTCTGCCATCCATCCACTCTACCATCCTGCAAGCCACTCTACCACCCATTGATCAGTTTATTCTGCTGTGCATCCACTTTTTCACCCACCCACCCACTCTGCCATACGTGCTTCCATCCACCCATCCAGACACTCTGCCGTCCATTCATTAATCTATCCATTCACTTTACCATTCATCCATCAATGCATTCACTCTGTCAATCATCCATCCATCCATCCTCCCTCTCTTTTCAAGCCATCCATCTATTCTACCATCCAACCATACACTCTGCCATCCATCAATCCACCTGCCATATGCCCATCTAGACACCTTGCCAACCATCCATTTAAACATTCTGCCATCCATCCATGCATATTTCCTGCAGACAATTGGATACTAAGTCAATTCTAATAGAATTAAGATTTATATCCATTATAGTTTGAGATCTTGAAATATTTACCAATATCTTGTCATTCCTTGCTTAGAGCTAGCATTACTCTTGTGCTGTTTAGTATTAGAATAACAAAATAAAAATAAAACCTGTGGTCTTTCAAAAACCTTTGTAAACAAGCATTTGCAATGCAATAGGGTTTCGTATTTCTCCAAGTTACAGCTATTAGCAGTTGTAAACTCCCAACCGGACTTTTCTTGCCACATTAAATGCAAAAAAATAGCGTGATCGCGCTGCTACCGTTCACTCGTACGGACAGTTGAAGATGGCAAGCAGGTAGAAAAAAAAAAAGAAAAAAAACAGCGCGATCGCGCTGCTACAGTTCACTTGTAGTGAAACCTATCGGCAAAAGTGCAATTATGTACGTAACCGGCAAAAGTGCAATTAACTATGTAACAGGGTCGATGTCATGCAAAGTGCTGGACTTCTGCCAAGTGAGATCGCGCTGCGAAAAAAAAGATAAAAAGTAGTCAATAAACCTGACGGGAAACTGTGAGCCTCGCATGTTTTCAGTACTTGGTCGCTGCATTCGAGGAGGTTTAACCACCAGAAAAGGCATGACGTATGCGTGCCTTCCACTAATGAAAGCAAGCAGATTTTGAAAGGCAAGCCCACGAACCACTGAAAGACACTGACATAACATAGACGGGGCTCCGAGGCCTTTTCTACCTACTAAAGCGTCTCGCAAGCGAAACGCATGCGCAAGCGCATGCGATGCAGGCTCGACCCTACAAAGGAAATGGTACCCCCATTCTTTACCAACTAATTTGTACCCCAATGCTGCCCAGTAATAGAACTGAAACCAGAAAGCGTTCATTTCACCCTCTCCAGTGGGAGTTGTAGAATAGCAAGTAGTCATAAGTCAGACACATTGGATTCTCATTTTTCAACTGCATAGAGCTCATGTGGAGCTGTTTGGCAAATTTTTAGGATGGGATTTAGATTTCAGCAGACGAGATAGTCCTCATCATTGTGACGGAGTAACCCATCCACCAAGTTCCAAATCAAGCCCTAAGGTTTGTCCATGTTTCTGCAATGAACCTTCCGGTTTCCTTTCATTTTACAAGTTCTCTTGCTTCTGGATAGGCAGAGAACCGCATCCGCTGCGATGAGGCATCGGTGTTACTCACCGCACCCTAGGCATGTCATGCCTCTTAATTTCATCCCGGTGACTCTCTGACATGCCTTTGTAATTGAACCAGCTGGTCCTATGTTAATGAGGCCTTTCAGAGCCTCCGCATCTGTATAGTTCCAATTACACTGCTGGCACTTGGTTCTGAGACCCGGCAACCTCCTGTCCTGATGAATTCGCCGCTCTCTGAGATCTTTTGATGTTCGGCATGGCACTTTCGACGCTGCGACTGCCTGGCTTTTTTTGAAGAGGTTCTTCAGGGTTCCCACAGCTGTCATTTTCAATAATCTTCTCTGATCATCGCATGAGTCACAAAGAATCGGGAGATGAAAAGGGCGCCTTTTTTCTGTGCTTTAGACTTTTACCCCTTCTGTTAAACTCCTTGCCTTTGTTATTACGGCTGTTCTGTGTCTTCCAGTCTGTGTTTTATGTACTTTGTGCATTTTTTCCCACCTTGAAGCTCAGACTTTTTCTGCTGTACTGCTCGTCTCACTTTTGAGGCTGTAAATACCGTCCTAGTGGGTGGAAACGGGGTTCCCACCCACCCACATGTACCTAATTCTACTTTAAGAGAAAATCTTTGCTAGAAATGTGCCCCAACCGATATGATACATTTTTAAAAACATTCATTGCAGCTATAAAGATAGGACCACCAGCCACTGAACATCAGCAATAGAGATTTTGTATGACGTTAAATATGTAACATGCCTTAATGATGCACGCTAAAGAAAAATCAGGTTTGCAATATATGCAGGTTCAATAACATACATATTTAATACACAGAAAATCAGCTAATTAAGGAATCAGAATTTCATCTGAAGGTCGAAACAACAGAGTTGAAATTAGTGCGCTAAACTGCTCAATGTCATTTCCTATGGACTGTGATTTTAATTTATTAACCAAATACAGGTTTGAGGCCTCTATGACTCGAAGGTAAGTAGCCAATCCATGTGGCAACTGTTGCATTACATGGAGACACAGGAACCAAATGCTAATGCGACTCCTGGAGATGCGAAGCAGCTCCTCTTTAAACTGGGCTGTTCAGTGAGTTGTGAGACAGAATAGCGAAAGCTTTTTTGTTGGAAGAGGGATGGGGGGTGTGTGCGTGTACGTGCGTGTGTGTGTGGGGCGTCATGGCTAGGACCTAGTTTCCATAGTAGGAAAATAATTTTTAGTCTTGCCAATAACTTTGGCATGGTTTGACAAATCTTCACAAAATTTTCAAAACGAGTACACCACTCACTTTAGCTGTTGTGTTGAAAGTTTTTGGGTGACGGGTCAACCAGGGGCTGATAAAATAACAGGCAAGTTCAAAGAGGAGCTGCTGCACAACTCCAGGAGTTCCCATGTTTCCATTTTCTGCAATACTTTTCCATCTGAGCAGTGTTGACTCTAGTGTTGACAGGCGCAGTCCTTCCATGCTTCTCTCCGGAGTACCCTCAACCTCTAGACTGGCTCCTAGTGTTAAATTCAGCAGGGTCTTAGCCTAACAAGGCCATCTCTCTCTCTACTTTAGGGTGTAACAACACATGTTTCTACCTAACTCTAGGAGAGATAGAAACCACAATGATCAGGTACGCTATATGATTGTATAAGGTATGCAGTTGTTGACAATGTCCTCTTATCAGAAAGGTTTGATTAGCAGGATCAGTGAAAGACCAAATTAATTCAAAAACATGTTAAAAATAATTTAACCCAATAGGCTCTTACTTGTCTCTTTTCGTATCAGAATTATTCCGTAACATAGATAAAGTTACATCGGCAATGTAGCTAGAACAAATATAAATAAAGAAAATCAGTTCTATGCTCTTGGTACATAAATTGTCAAAGGATGCAATACATGCAAAGGATACAATACATGCTCCAACGTAAAAAGAAGTCAAAGAAATAACTAGGTCATTTAGAATAAGTAACAATTACCCGAGAAAATGACATTGCGTGCTCAGAGGCAAAGAGTTTGTTATTAAATTAAAATAAACCAAGTGCACCTTGTGTCAAGTAAATTAAAGTGAAAGTAAGCTTGCAGACAATAGAGCTCTACAGGAAAAGTAATTTCAATGGAATTAAAAATGAGCAAATGCAAAATTAAAAAATACCCCAGCAAAAATATGTCTAAATGGGAAAAAAGGCAGACAGTGATACAAACAAAAAGAAAGTCAAAAGCTCAAGCCATTTTATAATGATTTCAACAATTCACTTTATACAGAAAATATTGTGACTTTCTAAAATACATAGCATACATTAGCAATGGATTTAGGAAACTAGAATGTTACATCAAATTAAACTAATTTCTCGTTCTTTCCATCCACTTTCCATTTAGACACATGTATTTCCTCAATACTCAGACATTCATTATAAGTGTAATCTTTTCCCAGAAGCAGAATATTGACTTTAAAATACATTGCATAAATTCATTTCCTGCACATCCATTTCTTCCTACATAACACAGAGAAGTAATTTCATGTAATAGACAATGGAACTTTCATTCCTGACAACCGACCACAGAGTTTCAGCCTTGAAAAGTTACATCTTGTTAGCTGCGAAAAAGATAACAGATGAGCAAGACAAACATTTTGAGACTAATTCATGTATATTTTCTATCATACAGAAAGAAAAACTTGTGCACATTGATTTGTCATGCACATTTTAAACGCATACTTTTATCAAATGAAAAATGTCAAGAACTTTTTTAATCTCTTAATTAGCTTTCTCACAGCCTTGCCGAGCTTCACGCCACCATCACTGTTTAATAGTTGCTCTTCTAAGGCCGCAGGTTAACCTGTTGGAAACTGCTTGGACTAGAGTTATTGAGCACAAAATATCCTTCCCTGCTTTATGCAGCTGCTGTGAGTTTAAACACAGACACAAGCTCTTGTTAGGATTGAGCACAAAGCGCTCTGTCCCTGGTGTAATCTGCCTGTGGACTTTTAACCACGTCCATGTCATGCCCATCAGTTTGGTTGATTTGTGGGCTTGCCTTTTAAAATTTGCTTGATTTAATTAGTGAAAAGCATGCATACGTCACGCTTTTTCCGGTGTTTAGCCTGCCTCGAGCTCACTGTGGCTCCATGTTTTCCGGACTATGTTTTTTCTTTAATTTGAAGGAAGCGCGATCGCGCTGGGCACTAGCTGAGCGCTTTGCATGACATCGACCCTGCTACATGGATATTTGCACTTTTGCACGTTACATGGATAATTGCATTTTTGTCAGTTACATGGTTCACTTTTGCTGATACGTTTCACTGCGAGCGAACTTCTGTTTCCTTTTGAATGTCTGCTTCGCACTCATGGCGGCCGTCGGCTCGCTTATGTGAAACTGTTTTACGTTTCATTTTCAGTTTATATGGCAAGAAAAGTCCGGTTAGGAGTTTACAGTGCTAATAGCTTTAACTCAAGCAAACGCAAGACCCATTGCATTGTAAATGCTTGTTTTTATTTTGGTTTCTACAGACAGAACAGAAGAAAGAGCAGCACAGAAGGAAAGACAGGGAAGAGTGGATACAGTCAGCATTGACAACCGCTAACCTCTATTAGAACATTGGAATGTTGGCAGCTCCATTAAAAACAATGGAGTGCTCCGGGCTTTTACTGGCCGGTAAAAGCCCGGAGCGCCAACATTCCAATCTTCTTTGTTTTTGTTGCAACAGCTGTGAACAAAGCCTCACGGAGCCTGAGGGGATTTTAATCCCCTACGGTTCCGTGAAGCCTTTGCTTTATTTATGAGAACATTCTGCCCTCTAATGGCAGAATGTTCTAATAGCCTTAGAACCCGCCGTAGTGGGCTCTACCGGCTATTAAAGGCCCGCTCCCTTGTTAAAAAACGTGGGAGCGGGCCTTTAATAGTCGGTAGAGCCCGCTACGGCGGGTTCTAAGGCTATATTAGAACGCTGGAATGTTGGGAGCTCCATTGCAGCCAATGGAGTGTTCTGGACATTTACTGGCTGATAAAAGCCCAGAGCGTCAACATCCCAATGTTCTTTGTTCACAACAACAACTAAACTCCTCGGGCTCTGTGAGGACTTTGTTTTATTTATTAAAACATTCTGCCCTCTAGTGGCAGAATGTTCTAATAGCCTTGAAGCCCTTTGTAGCTGGGTTATACCAGCAATTAAAGTCCTGCTACTTTGCTGGAGCGGGCCTTTAATGGCCGGCAGAGCCTGCTACGGTGGGCTCTAAGGCTTTATTACATACCTATAATCTTAGGAGCCACGTACAGGGAGGGGGTATCCTAACCCAGGATACTCTGCATCTCAAGCATCTCTCTTCATCTCGGTTGATGAGCAACTTAGAAAATTATGTGGAGCAAATGACTGGGGACTCAGTACATGGGTCTCCTGTATAAGAGTACATACAGGGTCTGCTGGAATGAGACTATACAACTCAGGTTCTCACATGGACACTTCACAAGGGATTTCAAACCTACAGCTTGAATGTGAAAAAGTACATTCATAATTCATGCCCTCCACAGCTCCCACATTTGTACAGAGAACAGATGTATTGAATCCTCTCTGTTAGAAACATGGACACACCAGGAATAAATGCAATGACTCAGTTAAGATGTGTGTTGATCCAAAGAGCATTTACTTTTTCAGTAATGAGATGTCAAGTGCAATCACTGTAATGATTAGATGAAACTAGTAAGTGAGGTTCCATTGATACCTCTGCCTTATTTAAAGTGACAGAGCGTGCTTCAAGCGACTAAGTTTGATGCTCTGGATATGGGAGCATGGATGGAGAGAGGAGATGAATAATGCTGTCACTCGAATTCTGCAAACATTTCTCTCTTAGATCTAGCTAAAGATGATATTTTGCCTATTTACAGCAAAATTAGGGGAAGCTTCACCTAGGGCCACATGTAGCAAACTCGCAATTTCCGAGTCGCAATCTCGGATGCAGAACGGTGTCTCAGACACCGTCTGCGACTCGCTATGGGGTCGCAAAGACCCACCTCATCAATATTAATGAGGTGGGTCGCATTTTGCGACCCCATAGCGAGTCCCTGCACTCACCGGGATGGTGGCCTGCTGAAGTCAGCAGACCTCCATGTCTGTGACTGCTTTTTAAATAAAGCAGTTTTTTTTTTTCATTTTGCAGCCCGTTTTCCTTAAAGGAAAACAAGTTGCAAAATGAAAAAAATACCGAAACCATTTGGTTTCGTTTTTTCAGAGTAGGCAGTGGTCCATAGGACCACTGCCTGCTCTGAAAAAATATTTTTGTCGACATTCACAAAGGGGAAGGGGTCCCATGGGGACCCCTTCCCTTTTGCGAATGAGTTACCACCAGTGTGAAACTGGTGGTAACTGCGAGTTGCTTTGCGACCGCATTCGCGGTCACAAAGCAATTCTGAATTGTGATGCGAGTCGCAAATAGGAAGGGAACACCCCTTCCTATTTGCGTGTCGCATTCACAAATTGCAAATCGGTACCGACTCGCAATTTGTGAATGAGCATCGCTTTAGGCTGTTTGCATGGCGCAAACTGCGATTTTCGCAGTTTGCACCATGCAAACGGCTACCTACATCTGGCCCTTAATTATGCAAAATGTGAATCTGGCATTTCACGTTAAATGTTAGTGCAAAATATGTCCTTGTGGCAATTTTCAGCACAAAGACTCATTTAAATATAAGCAATGTGAACAACAGCCACTCGCGTTCTATTCCCGTCCATTATTGGTAAATTATTACAAGGAATGGCATAATTTACAGTAAATTTTTACTGTATATTATGAAATTCCAGACATTACATGAACTACACCGGTGTCATTTAAATTTTGCCCAAGCCTAGTCAAAGGCACCCTCCCCCCAACACCACCCCCACAAATTACAGGAAGTGCTGCTGCCCATCAACTTTGGAGATCAGGTTTGAATGAGGTGGTAATAAGTGCAGAGCTTTTAACTTGTGAATTTGACATTATATTGGTTACCTGTAACATCAACACTGCATACTATCACTTCTCATTGGGCGGTAAGGCTGAAAATTGGGGGGCATTACCCTAGCTACAAGGCCCTTTGCATGGTGCACCATGTCAATTAAAGCATAGCTAGGGTGACCAGAATTTTAAATCCAAAAACCGGGACAATTCACAAAGATAGAAGAAGGACTACAGGTTTTCTTCAATCGAGCGCACAGAATGACAGTACTCATCAGCATAGAATTACAGAGGACGCACTAAGAAATTAAATAAAATGCAAGATGTAAAGCTAGTATAATGCATGTTAATTAAATTGCTTTCTTATAACACCTATAACAAACAAAACAAAAAATCACCTTCCACCGTTTTCAGGCTACCCTCCGGGACATGAGGTAAATTTCACATAATCTGCCAGGACAACTGGTGAAAAACCGTGATTGTTCTGGCAAATCTGGGATGCCTGGTCAACCTAAGCATATCGCGCCACTTCTCATTCTAAAGTCTCTTGCATTACAGTCCAGTTAGACCTTTATGATTAGCCATTTCGCTCATTATGGTCCTCAGTATGACACGTGCTTTGGCAAACCATTAGGTCTGGCATTGCCTGCTAGCCTTTTGGCTTTGGCAATGCTTGATTATTATTGGTTTGGTAAAATATTATTATTGGAGGAGCTGCTGAGTCTCTGCCAATATATAATAAAACTGTCTGAAAGCAAAAGTATTCTTTTAGTCTCAGAAAGCACACATTCAGCTAGTGGCCTCCTGTATACAGGGAACTACTTTGTGTGTGAATGTGCTCCTTGTGAAAGGGCAAAATGCTGTAACGGACTGTTAAATTAGCCAATCTCTGAAGTGGGTTGACTAACTACGCCATGGTGTAGTGGACGAAACAGAAGTGTGAAAGACACTGCAACAGATCAAAGGATGAAGAGGGCTGGCTGAAAGTATCATGCACATACCATTTTCAGTAAAATCAACAGGCCTTGCCAATGCCAGACTTAAAAAGACAAGCATTTCCAATGCAATGGGTCTCACATTTACTTGAGTAGGAGCTATTAGTGTTGTAACTCTCTAACTGGGCTTTTCTTGCCGCATACATTGAAAATGAATAGTAAAACAATTGATATAAGCGACCTGATTCAAAGCACCATGGCCGCCATGAACATGAGTGGAATGAGAGACACAAAAAGAAAAAGAAGTTCGCTCGCAGTCAAACGTATCGACAAAAGTGCAATTACCCATGTAACAGGGTCAATGGCCAAGGCGGTAACAAAACTGCCCCTAGGAAGGACAAACGTAAAGCATTTACCAATGATAACAAAGGATTTTTGAAAGGCAAGCCCATGAACGAGTGATGGTGATGGGCGTGCGGTGAGAGTGGTTAAAAGCGCATAAATAGATTACAACAGGCCAGAGCGCTTGCCCACTCAACCAAAAAGTCACAGGGGTTCTTGCTTTTGCATTTCTGGGCTCAAAATGTGGAACGGGATCAGTTTTTAACAGGCCACGTTCTGGATGTTTTCCATGCTTTCTACCCTGCAGGGACGCATAAGGGAAAGACTGTGAGGGTTTGATGATTGTCACACAAACACTAAGGTCAATCCCTGAGGAAATTCCTATTTTCACAAAGATAGGAATTTAGCCTGAACCTGTCCAGCACAGGTCACAGCTTGTGCAATTTGTGCTCAGTCCTGGGTTTTAGCAAGCACAATTCCTCCAGATACCACCTTGAGGGATTTTTGTAGGCACAGCAATGCGGTGAGGGTGGCTATAGTGCAGATAATAGTCACATTGACCGCATTTGTATGTTATACCCCATTGCTGGGAGCAAAGGTTGAAATCAGGGACAGAAAACGTCCTAATACTGTATGTTTATGGCAGTGCTTAATTTGTAAATAAAAACGTGCCAGTGTCCAAAGCTCTCCTCTGAAACACGCAACCAAAGCAGTTTAAGGCTAACTGAGGCAGCGTAATCCGGTAGCCATCTCGACCCCCTTTAACACATTTACAGCCACTCCCTGCCCCTTCTGCTCACTCTTTCAGCTTTTGGCTTTCTCCTTTTGTGACGCTTTTTTATTTTTCTCTTTCTCTGTCTTTGCTATATGTGTCTTTTGCTCGCAGTGAATGCTTAAGGTACTGGAAACCACCGGCTCAAATTAAGCACTGGTTTATGGTAGTTTTTTTTCAAGAGACATTTGTAATGAGGCAGCTGGTGTCACTGAGGAGAGGAGATTCTAACTAACTCACAAAATGGCAAAGCGGAATCCTTCCCTACGGTGATTAATTTTAAAGAGCCACAGAAGCTCGGATGCCATTCATGAGTTCTGAGCGTGGCAGATGTCGAGGTTTTGGTCTGCAGTTAAACCTGTCTGCGGTATGCTCAATTGGTCCGATTCTGATGCGAGTGCCTATGTTTAAATAAACATATGGGGACCCTCAATTTTACCAGCTTGAAGAGGCAAGGGTTCGCCGTACAGAACAGATGGGGCTGGGAGCTCGCCAAGTAGTAATTGCAGAGGGATTTTAAAGAAGATGGCGTAAACCCTTTTAAGTGGAAACATTAAAAGGCACTGAGCATTGAGAATAGTCTGACTCCATTGGCTTCACAACTGGATCCTGTGGAATCATGAAACTCAATGCACCAGTCAGGGCAGATAATGACAAGCATTTGCAATGCAATGGGTCTCGCTTTGCCCGAGTTAGAGCTATTAGCATTGTAAATACCTAACTGGACTTTTCTTGCCACATAAATTGAAAACGAAAAGTAAATAGTTGCCATAAGCGAGCCGATTCAAAGTGCCACAGCACGAAGGAGAGACACAAAAGGAAAAAGAAGTTTGCTCGCAGTCAAACGTATCGGCAAAAGTGCAATTATCCATGTAACAGGGTCGATGGCCAAGGTGGTACCAAAACTGTCCCAAGGAGGGACAAACGTAAAGCATTTACTAATGATAGCAAAGGATTTTTTAAAGGCAAACCCATGAACAAGTGAAAGTGATGGGTGTGCAGTGGGCGTGGTTAAAAGCCCACAGATATGTTACAACACGTCAGAGCTCCTGCGCGCTCAACCTAAAAATGTATTTTATCTTTACTCCAGGTCGAGGCACTCCAGAGACTATTACATGTTCATGTCTAGCGCCTAGTCAGCACTGGGGGTCAGATTTATCAAGGGCTTGTGATTCCCTTGACTCGTGCAAGGCAATGGTAGCCCTTAAGTAAGATTTACTATGCCACACAGAGCCACCTTGCTTAGTAAATATGGAGTAACACAAGGTAGAAGGTGTTACATGGGTGGAGCATGGATGCTACCACGCATCCACCCTTGGTTTTTGGTGCATCCCCAGATTTATTAACCTGGGGATGAGTCAACATGCTATGCCTTCCCAGGCCTCCTCATCATTTCCTCTTTTTACGTGTGCTGCATTAATTGAATGAGGAAATTATTGTTCTTGTGTAGGAAGGTGTTTCTGTAATGGACGCACCCTTGCACCGTGATGCAAGGGTGCCTACGTTGGTGCTTGACAGCCACAAGTGGGACAGCGCGAAGAGAAAGCAGGAATGTGCCACATTTCAATAGACATGGAGCTTTCCTGCTCCCTCCATTTGAGGCAGCACAATGCAGCAAGGACTGTTGCATCAAATGTTTATAAATCTGGGCCTGGATTTTTTGGTGTTCCTGTGACAGGAAGGTTCTTGGTAGAAGAGGCAGTGCATAAAGCTAGACTTCATATCATTGTCCTTTTTAGAGCTTAGTACTACCTATCAACTGTGCCCTGTTCATTTTCCTAGTCTGTGTAAACAGGACGGTGCCCCTGACTTACGCCATTTCCAAGGGAAAGTAAAAACACGCCTGTTTAAGCTTCATTTGAGCTTCTAATTTACTGTCACCAAAGTGATGTCTTCCCTCTTCACACTCTATCATCAACAATGTTTTATTTTGTTTGTAAATTTACTTAATTAATCATAAACAAAGTTTAAAAGCATTTGTAGGCATAATCAGTCTCACAGGTAACAATGAAAAGTGTATGAACCTCTTTTTTTGTGATGTTTTAATGTTCTTTCCTGGCAACTCTCCCTTCCTCTCTTCTATCTACCTTCATGTCGGCCACTCTAACTCAGTCTGTCTTTTCGCTACTGCTTTTGCTGAACTGATGCATCTACATGTTTGGGCCCATCCAATTGTTTCTATTTCTTCACCCTGCTTGCATCTTTTACAATACCCCTTTTTCCTTCTCATTTCTGTCTTCGATCCCGCCACCCTGTTCCCGCCATTTGTTTACGACCTTCCCTCTCCATGCCTTTCAGTCACCCTCGTTATCCTTCTAAGTCCGACGCTATATTTGTTTTGAACATTTGATGCCTCTAATTTGGCTTTAGTGCAACTCTAGCCCCAGTCCTGTTTTTGCTTTTGGTTGATAAAGATGGTTTAATGTTATAATGTGTGTATTTGCAAAGCACACTATCATCTGTGAGGGCATACTGGTGCTCAGCGGGTGTGAGCGCCTAGCCCTGCCTAGGGAAGGTCAGTTAATTGAAAAGCCAAGAATTCAGCATCGTGCGAAATTCAAGAGGAGAGCAGGAGGGTCTAATGTGCAGGGGGAGCCTGTTCTATGTTTTAGGAGCGACGTAAGAGAACACCCAACATCATGATCTGGTTCTGTGTATGTGTGGAACATGTGCAAGCAGGAGTTGTGCAGAGAGGATGTGCTTGGGTGTTTGATGGAAAGAGATGCAACTGCTCTGGGAAGTGGGGCCTAAGTTGTATAGTGCCTTGAATGTGTGTGTGAGGAGTTTAAAATGAGCCCGTTTGTGTCTCATGAGGCAGTGGATCTCCCTGAGGAGTGTACTGAGTTCTGTGTGGGAGGTTGAGGGTGAGCTTGGCTGTCAAGATCTGGGTGGTTTCTAGTCTTCTGGCAAATTGTTTGGTGGTTCTGGTGAACAGGGTATTCCCAAGGTCCAACTTGATACTGATTAGGGCGAGTGATGGTTTTTCTGTTAATGCTTAGGAGTTATTTGAAAATGTTATGCTTCTTCTATGTATGTGTGTAAGTATGCATGTATGCATATGATATTTCTATACGTAAACCTTGCCGAAAGACAGTGATGCACTGCACGTGATCAAATACAAGCATAAGGTCAATGAGAAAAAGGAAATGGATCTGGGTTGAGGATGGTTAATGCAATGTGGTGTACTGTTCTTATAAGAGATCAGCATCTCTAAAGTTACTCTATGTACAGCACACTGACTCTGGCACATATGTGGTAAAACTGTACTTCATAAAAATGCTAAATAAATAACTAGACAACTAGCAATAAATGTTTTATCTGAGCTCAGAGCTACACTGTTCCTAGAATAGCTTGAAACAACATCATCTGAGTGGCTCCAAGGATGTCATGATTAGAACTTTGAATGTGGCTTAAGCCTCACTGATAGCTGAGCAGATAGTGTTGACAGCTGAAAGAGAGTGACAGCTGAAGGAGAAGCAGATGTGAGGAAGACTGAATCTGAAGACTGGAAGGAGTGGTCAACAGTCCCGCCTTATAGGAGTATTTGTGCAAATACTGCCAAGGAACAGGTGAATTTAAGTTAATTTACCTGGGACATTCCACATGCTAGTGATGGGGAAGGGCCTAGGTGTCTGGAATCCTGACCCAAATCACTGACCCTTACAGCAATGTGTCTTTGCATGAGAAGCACTGACTACTATGCCAGCAGGTAGGACAGACTGGATGGATGAGTAGGCGCTGATAGAGAATAATTTCACCTAGTTAGCCCGGTATTTCTCATGCACCTTTAGGGTGGGTTGGTTGTAGGATGGGAATTATTCTGTTGGTATATATGTCTATCACTGACGGTGAACGCCAGATTTTAAATCTTATAATTTACTGTTATGAGGTAGCAACAATTGTTAACATAAGCTGTTTTCCACTATTGTACGTCACAAAGAAATTCCAGGATGCTTTGGCAGGTCTCTCTCACAGTCTCTCTCAGTAAAGCACTGGAACCACAAAGAGCACTTCAGGAGGGGAGAGGAGGAGGAGGAGGAAGGCACAGAGGGGGCCATGTAATGTATGGTTCCCCCGTTACTCCTCTGCCTCTGTGTAGCAGTTGAAAGCTGGGACTGATGATTTCGGGGGCCATGCATACTATAAAATTATAGAAGGGTGAAAAGTGAATTGTGGGGATTTTCCTCACCTCGAGGTTCTGAGTGACACATATTAGACAACTAAAACTTTGCTCTCATTTTCTATTTGGTGTCACTCACAACCCCTCAGTGAAACTCATCCCTGTACTTCACTGTTATCCATCTATAATTCTGAATGTGATGGGAATTGTTCTATATTGAAAGAGAGCTAGATGTAAGCTTCTAGCTGGTGAGTCAGTAGTGAAATATGTCAGATCCTTGGAGTTACAGCAGATCCCATAATTTTCGTTGTGTTGGAAATTTTCTTTAAGGCCCCATTGGAATTAAAAGGCCACCCATAATGAGCATGTAGATATGACTCAGTGCACCAGAACGTAAGTATCTTATGTATTGAAGTTTTAGTGGTACTGGAGCCCTTTTTATGGTGCTCATTGCAGATTTTGCAATGTAAAAGTTCTTGTAGTACTTTTCACAGAATTCACGATTTAAATCCCCTTTATATTCTATTTGTCAAGGTTTACATTTTAAAACCCTTTTATATTTGACAACGTATATTTGTGAGACGGCTTACAATGTAAACCCCCCTTACTATTCTATTTGCCAGATAATTCTTGTTATAAATAGGGTCTCTAGTTGGCAATCAATCTTCACCCTCTCCAAGTAGGGACCCTCACTCTAGTCAGGGTAAGGGAGTCACACTCCTAAGATAACCCCTGCTCACCCGCTTGGTAGCTTGGCACGAGCAGTCAGGCTTATCTCAGAGGCAATGTGTTAAGTATTTGTACCCATACACAGTAATTCAGTGAAAACACTACAAATGGACACCACACTAGTTTAGAAACATAGCCAATATTGATCTAAATAAAACAAGACCACAATGACAAAAATCCAACATACACAAGCAAAGATACACATTTTCAAAGATTAAACTTCAATATGGGGCATAGAAACACAATAGCTCCAACTGGGGGTATTACGACATCGTTAAAAGAGTCGTTCCCCACAGTCTGACACCACTTGCGAGGAAGTGTGACGCTGGTGACGGATTTGCACGAACCCCAGAAACAGTACTTTGGCAGCAACGCAGAGTCAAAGATGTGGCACAGAGTCGGGGAGATGAGGTGTCACTAGAGCCAGTGCGACGCCGGTTCCATGCTGCTAAGCAGGAGGTGAGGCGTTGTTTCCCCATGCTTACGAACTGGCGGGGCTGATGAGTCCGGTGGGTCAAGACAAGATGGGGTGACCTCTCTGGGTCGCGGTCACCCTGGGGTCACTGGTGCCTCGGCAGAGTCGGGTGTCATGGATGTTGGTGACACAGCACTCAGGACTCATGATTTTGTGGGACTTCAGCGGCATTGCGGCGGTGTTGGGACTGCCTTGTTGGTTGCAGTCGTCGCACTTCAGCGGGGACCACGACTTAGGGTCCAGGCAGGGGCGTAGAGTTGGGCAGCTGCTTCAGTTCTGGAGTTGTCCGGAGTCGGTGTGCCTGGTTCTTCTTGTTTATATGCCAGATTTTATTTTCAAGTGCCGAGGAACTGGAGTGAGCACCGCTTGGCAAGTCAGCATCCTCAGCAAGAGAACCCAAGTTCTAGAAGGTGAAGTCTTTGATGTCCCTCAGACTTCTAACCAGGAGGCAAGCTCAGGCGAAGCCCTTGGAGAAACTTCACAATCAGGGTACAGAGCAAAGTCCAGTCTTTGCCCTCTCCAAAGCAGAAGCAGCAACTGCAGGCCAACCCAGCAAAGCACACACAGAAAAGTGGCAGTACTCCTCCTCACAGCTCTTCAGGTCGTCTCCTTGGCAGAGTCTCCTGTTGATCCAGAAGTGCCCCAAAAGTCTGTGGTTTTGAGTCCAATACTTATACTCATTTCTGCCTTTAAAGTAGGCAAACTTCAAAGGAAAGTCTTTGTAGTGCACAAGACCCTGCCTTTTCTGCCCTGGTCCCAGACACACTCTAGGTGGCTGAAGATTGTATTGTGTAAGGACAGGCACAACTCTATTCAGGTTCAATTGTCAGCTCCCCCCACCACTCTTGCCCAGGAAGACCCATCAGGATATGCAGGGCACACCTTAGCTCCCTTTGTGGGACTGTCTAGAGTGAATTCACAACCAGCCCAACTGTCATCCTGACCCAGAAGTGTATTCCACAGTCAGGCAGAGGAACAGAATGGTTAATCAAGAAAATGCCCCCTTTCTAAAAGTGGCATTTTCAAACATACAATTTAACTAACTTCACCAGAAGATGTATTTTTAAATTGTGAGTTCAGAGACCCCAAACCCTATATCTCTATCTGCTCCCAATGGGACATTACACTTAAGAGATATTATAAGGCAAACCCCATGTTAACCTATGGGAGAGATAGGTCTTGCAATAGTGAAAACTGAATTTGGCACTATTTCACTATCAGGACATGTAAAACACACTAGTACGTGTCCCTAGGGCAGTGTTTCCCAAAGTGTGCGCTGTGGCTCCCTGGTGCGCCATCAGAACTCACCAGGGGCGCCGCACACTTCTAGGGAACACTGAAATGCTTTCATTTTCATACTACCGTAGGGCCCCATTCTAAAAATACTTCACATTTAGAATGGAGCTTTACAGGAGTATGAAGACGAAAGAATCACAGTGGAAATAAATTGAACCTGTTAGGGTTTTGCAATGTTATGTTGTAAGCTGTAAAACCCATCAAGTTTGATTTGTTTCCACTGCGAGTCTCTCTTTCATACTACGGTACAGCTAACAAAGCTGCATGGTAGTATGACAGAGAAAGACTTGCAGTGGAAACAAACCAAACTTGATGGATTTTACAATAGACATCATAACATGGCAAAAACCTAACAAGTTTGATTTATCTGTACTGCAATTCTTTCTGTTTCATACTACTGTACGGCTCCATTCTAAAGACAAGATACGTTTAGAATGGAGCCGAACAGTAGCATGAAAAAGAAAGAATCACAGTGGAAATAAATCAAACTTGTTAGGGTTTTGCAGTGTTACATAGTAAGTTGCAAAACCCATCAAGTTTGATTTGTTTCCACTCAGTGTTTAATTATTTATAAATAAAAACGTACCTGAAAGCTCTCCTCTGAAACACGTGGCTGCTGCAGTTAAATATGCATGCACTGAACATTGAGGCAGCGGTAATCTCAAGCCATCTTGGGCCTCTTCAATCCATTTACAGCCTCTCCCTGCTCCTTCAGTTCACTCTTGCATCTTTCTCCCAATGTGGAGCTTTTCCGTCCTTCTCTTCATTCATTTTTCCCATATGTGCCTTTGCTCACAGTAAATGCCTGATGCAGAAAGCTAAGGCCCATATTTATGAAAAGTTTGTGTCGCAGTTGTGTCATTTTTTTATGCAAAAGCAGCGCAAACTCACAAAATATAATTATATTTTGTGATTTTGCGCTGCTTTTGTATCACAAAATAATGCAAATGTGGCACAAACTTTTCATAAATATGGGCCTAAGTGTCAGTCCTTAAAAATAAGTGCTGTGCCCCCCATTGGAAACCCAGTGCTTAATTTGTAGGTAAAAATGTGATGGTGCTCAAAGCTCTCTTTTGAAACAAGCGGATGCTGCATTTAAATGTGCGAGCCTTCTAGGGCCTCTTTAATCCATTTACAGCCACTCCCTACTCCTTCGACTCACTCATGCAGCTTTCTACTTTCTCCCTTTGTGATGCTTTTTAGGTCGTCTCTTCCTCCACATTTCCTATATGTATCTTTTGCTCTTACTAAATGTCTGATGCAGAAAACCAGAAACCACCTGCTCAAATTAAGCCATGCGGAGAGAACTGGCTCAAATTAAGCATTGTTAGCACTTTCATACAACCATACGGCTCCATTCTAAAGATGTTATGTTTGGAACAGAGCCGTACGGTAGTATGAAAAAAAAGAATCACAGTGCAAAAATAAAACTTGTTAGGGTTTTGTAATGTGCATTTGCAGCCCTGAGTAACCCATGTGGGAATGCCATGTGGGGATGTTATGGAAGCCACAGCTGTCAGCGTCTGGAGTGGTTTGGACCAGCACATGATGTCTTGCCTACTAAATAAAGAGTGTGTCCATTTAGGCAGGGTCAGGCCCAATCAGGACAATGATAGAGTGTTACTTCTGTCCGTGTTCTGCAGCTACTCAAAAAAAGAGGGTAATCATTTAAGAGGAAAGTGGGAGATAAAAAAAAAAAGAATCGGGAAAATGTATTTCTCCCCTTGAGGTCTGAATCAGGTCTCTTGTCATATATGGGACTTCCAAGTGTGATGCTGGAGGATCTGAGATCAAAAATGCTAATGTGCTTTTTTTTTTTTGACTTGCCAGGAACAAGGAGAAAGCGCCATGGCAGGCAGAAAAAGCGTGACAAAAATGTTGTGCACTGGCCTGCCTCAGCAGATTACTGGCAGTGCGTACTCCAAGTCACTAAAGACAAGTCCCTATCGCAGAAGCCCTTTATCGGCTTCATCCCAATTAATTTGTAGGAAGAAAAATGGAAGTGCTCACGAATCCTGGCTTACATCCCCCCACCCATCAAAACAAGTGACATAACGAGGAGCCGCAGCCAATGGCCAATAGGTCAAGGGAGCCAGGGGTCGAAAAAGTTTGGGAACCACTGCCCTAGGGTCTATCTTAGGAGTGCCTTACATGTACTAAAAGGAAAGATTATGGTCTGGCAAGTGGGTGCACTTGCCAGGTCGAACTGGCAGTTTAAAACTGCACATACAAACACTGCAGTGGCAGGTCTTAGATGTTTACAGGGCTACTCATGTGGGTGGTACAACCAGTGCCAAAGGCCCACTAGTAGCATTTGATTTGCAGGCCCTGGGCACACATAGTGCACTATACTAGGGACTTACTTGTAAATCAAATATGCCAATCATGGATAACCAGTCATAATCGCAAATTTACACAGGGAGCATTTGCACTTTAGCACCGATCAGCAGTGGTAGTGTCAAGAGTACGGAAACCAGCAAAAATGAAATCCAGCAGTCAACAATACAGGAGACAGAGGCAAATAAACAGGGGAAACCATGACAAAGATGCCATATCTAACAATTCCTAATGTAAAGTGTCTTCCTACAGTATTTATCAGGGGGTTAAACTATGCAAAGACCCTTCATATTGTTTTGGAAATGGGGTCTGTGTTAGCAATGTCTCTATCACTTATGAACAATGGAAGTAGTGTTGTTATTCAAACCAAAGCTGACAGACATCAACAAAGCCCCTTCTCTGTATAATGTGTTTTAAGTTTTTGTGATTAAAGGGGCACTGGAACACAGCTAAAGCAGTCTCCAACCAAACCTAACAATGTGTCACACAGAATGGAGTTTAAGAAAACAATGTCGCCTCCTATCGCTGTCATGACATCATCAAAGGAGACCAACCACCTCATTATACCATCAAAAGGGAAAAGCAGAACAAATACCAGAGAATAGAATTAATTCTTTACCTTGAGCAGGTTAGCCCAGGAGGGGGGCACACTGGGAGAGGGAAGAGAAGAGGAGGTACAGGTTGGGCAAAAACATGTCTATCCATATGCCAGGGGTGCTATTCAAGGGAGAGCACCCCTTTTAATTCCATATCATTTGCAGCCTCTATTCAAAGAGTCACAGCATCCTTTGATTTAGCTGGCTCAACCTACTTGAAGGCGGGGATGCCTGCGAGCTGATCTGCCAGTAATGTGATACCATGGGCTTTAATTACCACCTTTCTCAACAGAGCATGAGCTGTAACCATTCTTTGCAGTGTAACTGTACAGGGAAATAGGGTTGTGTTTTAATTTGTGCAGGGATAAGTACCCTCAATGGTACAGACAGTCAGCAGTCCAGGCTACTCACTGCAGATAGCATTGCAGCTTAAGGACCACATGTCCCACTGGTTCCATCTGGTCACTGAATTTAATTTCTTATGCTCCATTCCCAAGGGACATGTCTGAGGAGGACATATATAGTGTTTTTTGAACTGATGCCCGAAAGACCTGGTCAAATCAATCTTTTGCATTTCCTACACCAAGGACTACTACTGTTAGGGAACCAGGCTTAGGAGAATTCCCAGCTCAAAGCTGTGGTAGAAAACATTAAAAGCATGGGGCTCTGAACATCTGGACTCACTCTGTAATCCTCAGATATCTGAGATGGAGCAGAATGGCTCGCACCGATTTAGTGACGCTTAACAAGCGCAAAACGTGTTTGTTCCCTCAAAATTGTCTGCTTAAGTGCTTAAACTCTAGTGTTCTACCCAGCGGGTAACTAACCCAAGTTGCATTGTGCTGGGTTTGCTTCACAGTATCCTGAGAGTTGTGTGTCCAAGTGCTCGGCAGCAGTCTGTGAGTAGCATGTAGCTCCCAATGTAAATATCTGCACTCTACAGACCATAAAAAGACTGACTCTCACGCTTCTAATCCATCACTGTATTTATGCACTGCATCCCAAGACAACACAAGTGCCCTTCTCTAGCTACTCATGCACAGCATGAAGACACTTCCCTCATATGTTCAAAACTGAGGGAACTCCCTTCCAACCATATTTGCCTATGTCCGGGTCTAATCTGAGGTGGCATGGTGGGCAAAGAACAATGGGGTGGAATGCACCCCCTAATGATTGCTGTTGGTTAGACTTTTTGGAATCATCCTCCCATCACCTTTTGTGTGTTTCATGTTTCAAACCTCACATACCCCCAGGTGTGTAGCCACGCAGGTAAAACTTAATCTAGGAGGAATGAGAATTGGACACTTAGGGCCAGTTGTACGAAGCATTTTTCCTGTCGCAAACAGCCCATCTGGCCGTTTGCAACAGGCAAAATGTTTTTTCCTGAGTACAAAAGGAAAAATTCAACTGTAACTTTTTAGGAAGGGGCGTGTTTAGGGCGTCCCTTCCTAACTCCGAATTGTACTAGTATGTATGAATGTTTTGCGTCTGGAATGCGTTTGCAAAACATTCATATTTTACTGACTCCATAGAGGAGGTGGTAACCCATTCACAAATGGAAAGGAGGATCCAGGGGGGCACTTCCCCTTGTGAATGAATGCGAAAACCTTTTTATGAGCAAGCAATGGTCCCACAGACCACTGCCTACTCTTAAAAAAGGAAAAGAAAACTTTTCATTTTTCTTTTTTAAACACATCCCATTTTCCTTACGGAAAATAGGCTGCATTTAAAATAAAAGTTGCTTAATTTAAAAACAATCAGAGACATGGCGGCCTGCTGACCCTAGCAGGCCACCATCCCTGTGATTTTGGTGTTTCCTAATGGGTCGCAAATTACAACCTACCTCATTAATATTAACGAGTTTGCTTGATTTGCGACACATTAGGAAAAGCTCAATTAAACTCATGGAGTTTCATACATTAGAATAGCAATTATATAATTGCGATTCACAGAGAATTGCAATTAGGTAATCGCTATTTAGAACAATCCTTTGCAATGCAATGGGTCTTGCATTTGCTCAAGTTAGAGCTACTGGAGTTGTAAACTCCTAACCGGTCTTTTCTTGCCTCATAAACTGAAAATGAAAAGTAAAACAGTTTCACATATGCGAGCCGATGACCGCCTTGAGCATGAAGGAGACACACAAAAGGAAACAGAAGTTCGCTCGCAGTCAGACTTATTGGCAAAAGTACAATTTATCCATGTAACCGGCAAAAGAGCAATTACCCATGTAACAGGGTCGATGTCATGCAAAGCATTCGACTACTGCCCAACAAGATCGCGCTCTGAAAAAAATACAAAAATAAAAAGTAGTCCAGAAACATTTTGGAAAACACAGAGCCTCGTATGCTTTCAGTAGTTTACCCTATGCATGCCTCACACTAATGAAATCAAGCGAATTTGAAAATGCAAGCCTACGAACCAGCCAAACTGATGGGCGTGACATGGCCATGGTTAAAAGCCCACAGAGAGATTACAACAGGACACGGTGTGACTGTGGACAAATTAACTCATCTCCTTGTCCTTCACCTCTCCTATCTGCCAAAGTGATAAAGCCTTAGGAAGAAGCTACGGAGTTGTAAATAGTTTTATTCTCCAATTCGGTCTGCAGATCTCAAGAGGAAAATTGGGAAAAAACACAATTTTGTAACAAATTAAATGGGAATGCGTTGCTAACATGTAGCAATAAAATTCGAACAATACATTAAACTCTTGGTGTGCAGATGTTCTGCAAAAGGGGCTGTGTGTTGGTAAGCTCTACACTTCTGAAGTGACTAATATAAAATCCTAGCTTTAAGGTTTGAGATTTGATTTCAGCACGTGCTTCTTGAATGACCTTGCCATTGCTTCACATCGGGCATGTGTAGGCCTTTAAGATGTGAGCAGCAGCAGCCAAGGCGATGCTCATGCAGACAATGTGCAAACAGCTGCTTGTTGGCACATTGGTTTGAAAGGCGAAGTTCTCAGGAAGACATTTTAGAATGCATTTATAACTAAATAAGATACCAAGGAAGAGGAAAAACCATACTTTGAAATGTTAAAATAAACATTTCACTGGGCCACCTTCATTTTCAAGAGTTAAGTGTCCTGCAGCAAAACCTGAATTTTGTCAAACTAGTGCATTGCTCCCAATGAAAAGTACATGCAACCTGCTGTCATAATCTACTCTAGAAGACTTCATTGCTCTCGGTTTGAAAACAGAGCGCAGTACACAAGTGTACAAAATATACTGGTGCTGTCTTCTTTAATCAGAATTATATATGAGGATGTAGATGAAACATGCCTTGGAGAGAAAAGCGAACACTTTTAGTTTGGCAAAAAATTATGAAAAAAAGGTGAAAATACTTTTGAACTTCTAAGAAAGATGCATGCTGAAATATGGGAAAGTATCACTTGAGGGAAGGAAAAGAAGAAATTAAAATGTGGGACTCACCTGCAAGAAAGTGACAGTAAAAACCACTAGAAGGAAGGCAATGGCTGAAAAAAGATTCACAAAGGAATCAAAAAGGGAGAAAGTAACAAATCCCTTGGGCGCACCAACAAGGGATGAGATAGGTAAAATAGTTCGATGCGTAAGATAATTCGGAAGATGAGAATGAGGCAGGTCAATGAGAAGTAGAAATAAAAACAGGAAAGGACAGATCCTGAAACTCTAAGTGCCAGATGTAGGAAGATTCCAAATTGCGACTTGCAATTTGCGAGTCCCTGCGACTCGCAAATTGCAAGTCGCAATTTGGAATGCAGAAAGGTGTCTCAGACACCTTCTGCAACTCGCAATGGGGTCGCAAAGACCCACCTCATTAATATTAATGAGGTGGGTCGCAATTTGCGACCCCATTGCGAGTAGGGGCACTCACGGGGATGGTGGCCTGCTGGAGACAGCAGACCACCATGTCCGTGACTGCTTTTTAACAAAGCAGTTTTTTTTTCCAAAGTGCAACCCGTTTTCCTTAAAGGAAAACGAGCTGCACTTTGAAAAAAAAAACGAAACCTTTAGTTTCGGTATTTTTTAGAGTAGGCAGTGGTCCATAGGACCACTGCCTGCTCTGAAAAAATATTTTTTTTTCCAGACACAAAGGGGAAGGGGTCCCGTTTGCGCCTGGGTTACCATCCACTTCAAGTGGATGGTAACTGCAAAGACCCACCTCATGAATATTTATGAGGTGGGTCGCAGTTTGCGACCCCATAGCGAGTCTAGGCACTCACAGGGATGGTGGCCTTTGTGGGACATAGCAGACCCACATGTCTGTGAATGCTTTTGAATAAAGCAGTTTTTTTTCTTTTTGCAGCCCGTTTTCCTTAAAGGAAAACGAGCTGCAAAAAGAAAAATTACCGAAACCATTTAGTTTCGTTTTTTTTTAGAGTAGGCAGTGGTCCATAGGACCACTGCCTGCTCTGAAAAAAAATATTTTTTTGCATTCACAAAGGGGAAGGTAAACATGGGTTGGAGCTTTTGTGCATGTTGCAGATAGAAAATGCTATAACTTTCAGATTATTTTAGAGGTCTGTCACTTTTAAAGCATTTTAAATGGGTAATGAAGAAATTACATTTATGAACTTATGTGAGAATTAGAACAAGAAAACAATTACTTAGAATGTTCACATTTGTAGTTAGAGAAGTAAAGGCTCGTTGGACATTTTCTAAGAGCTGAGTAGTTTGTCAAAAAGATCGAGTTGCTATTTTGAGTAGCTAAACTCGTGCTGAATAAAACAATTGTGACAAGTTTGGAGATATTCTAAACAGATTGCAATTGTTAATTCAGATTTAACGTGTAGACCTGTAGATAACGTTAACATATTTCTCAACCCATGTAAACCGTGCAATGTAAGTGTTTAAAAATAACATGATTCAAAAACTTTTTGATCCACCAAAAGTTCTAAATTAGAATTTGGTAAATATTGGTGATGGAGATGAATATATGGAGCAACTCATTTGGGCATTGAAATGATCTACAGTGACTCCACCACAGGCTGTGTACATAAATTTCCCACAATGCCCACGAAGTGCTGCTAAAGAGGAAGGGGCTGGTGTCCTTGGCAGAATTGGAGCCATTGGAAAAAGTGATGTCCTATGTGGAACCAGTTATGGAATACTACTTTTGTATACAGCTAAAAAAAAAGCAAAACAAACACATGGCAATTCTCATGTGAATTTGGTGGAAAATTAGGGGGGCATATTTACAAGCCCCTAGCGCCACCGAAGCATCACTTTTTGTGACGCTTCGTGGCACTGTGCACTGCCCCATATTTACAGGGCGGCATTAAGTCATGTTTTGTGGCTTAACACCACCATGTAAATACGGCCCATTCACATGCAGCACTTTACATGGAAGTGGTGTGCAATGGGTGTTACTGTGGGCATTCCACTGCAACACCCACTGGATTTTGATGCTGTCCCATATTTATGAGATTTCATAAACCCGATGCAGAGCCAAAATCTAACGCCATCCCAGGGGTGGCGTTAGCATGGTGTAACAAGGAGAAACGCTTTAACTTCTCCTCGTTTTTTGGTCTTTCTATGAGTACTGCATTCTGCAGCGCTCAAAGAAAGAGCAAATCGCCATTGAAGATTGTTTTTGTGGAGGAAGGTATCCCTTCCTGCACAAAAACAATCCCCCCTGCAATGCAGCCATCCTTGCTCCAGGGCGCAGAGTTGGCTGCCTTGGTGCTCAGCAGCTAATTTGGCGCCGGCTCGGGGGAAACACAGGGATGCACCGTATTCGAGTAAATATGGTGCATCTTTGCGTTTTAGAAGTGACGCAGCGTGGCGCTGCCAATTTTGGCGCAGCAGCGTCACTGTGCCACTTCTTGTCAATATACCCCTAGGTGCAAGAGCCCAGATGAAGTGGGAGTCAGATGGCTACATGGACAGGGCTCACAGTCTGGACACATTTGGATATGATGTGCATCAATGCTATTTCTGGACTGGCCTTCTGTCGTTTCATTTAGTTTGCAGACAGTTTTAGATTTTCTGGTGTTCCTGTTGTCAGCACCTAGCAATATATCACTCACTACAAAGTACACTGCTGACTACATTCATAAACTAAGCTGCCTATAACAATATTATTTGCCGAAAGGCACAGAATCGAAATATAATTATCGGATGGCTAATTTGAGAGGACAGATAACATGCTTATTGTGAAATGAATGAAGAGAATGAAACAGGCTGTTCTGCCTCGCTGCCTGCAATGCCTTCTGCGAGGTTCTCCTTTGTGTTTCTAATAAAGAATCAGTAGATTAACTGAACTCATCTTATTCCTTTAAAACAGAGCTGGACTGACTTGGAATGTACTTCTCTTTACTCAAGGTCATACATGAATGCCATTGGTAGTGGGAATAGGGGGTTATGGGTAGGTAAGAGTGAAAGATTTCAGCAAAACACAGAAAAGAGTACAGATAATCCAGTGAGATTGTTCTGTTTTACAGCACATTATGCAAAGACTTATTTGTACAATCTACACAGACCATGAACATCTGCAGTGTGAAGCCATTTTTTGTACAATAATTATGTTTGTAATGTTTTTGGGGGCACACTGCAGTATCTTAAACACATGCAGGCAAGTCTACTTTTGCAACTCCCCTACTGTACCTTGTAACACTGTCAGCGGCGGCTCCTCCACTATAGCGGAGGAGCATCACCCTCCGCCCAGACAAGAAGCTGCAAATTGAAAAATAAAACGATAATAAACAATGTTCATTATCATTTTGTTTTTCAAGGGGCGGGGCCATGGTAGAGGACAGGCAGGGAGGGGGAGTGATGTGCACTCCCCTCAGTGCACATGCGCACTGAGCTCTCTCCAACCCAAGCTGTGTTGCCGCGTTGGGGACAGCAGGCACAGGCTTCTTGTCTGCCTGGGGGCGCAGTGTCAGGCAAGTCCTGACACTGCTCTCATGCAGTCAGCAGCATGAGAGCCGGATCAGGATTGGCCGCAAGGCAGACTGGGAGCCAGTGCCTGGGAGCCTGCAATGAGTGCATACCCTCTGTGTGCCCATTTTCCACACCCTTGCAGAAATGACGAGTGGGTACTTCATGTTTTTTGTGCACAAGTGGGATCTTCTCACAAACAAGTGTGCTCCCAAATTGTTTTACTTGACCATCCCGTCATGTTTGGCTTTCACTGAGGACCCAGACCTGATTTTTTCAGCTCAGTCCTCATGCAGCTTTCTATTCAAAAGGAGCATACCTATACCCAGTTACAATCACACTAGTTCAGTGATGAGGCCGGACACTCTAAGTCATGGTGTGCATGGAATACAGGATTCGATTTATTGGAAGTGCACACAGGATGTGACTCAATGTGAATTTTTTGTAGAATTTCTTGAATGTTGCTATCTAATTTAATGGGTCTCCACTATGTGCTTCAACCATCTTCTGATGTAGCAACTGGCACATGGATATGAATGGTCCATTGACAACTATGCATTTAACTTCTTAAAGTGAGTTAAATAATATTTTGTATCACTTTGGTGGCTGTCATGATATATACTCTTTATCAGGGTACAAAGAACTTTGTATAAACACCTGTTTTATTCGACTGAGATTGCTACTAGCTTTTTCCAAAGGTTAACCATTAGAGCTTACAAATGGTTACCCTTTTCCACCTACTACTGATAACCGTTCTTATTTGAAGGCAACCTAGATATCAGAGGACAATTGGGCCACTTAGGACTTGTCAGAGAGGGACAAACCATAGTAAAGTGTATTTGTACATACCTGTAAATCAATAAATGCAGACTGTTAGACCTGTCAGCCTTAGGATGGTCTTCCCCCAAATGTTTGCCTTCACCCCTCCTTCTTTTGCTGATCTCATTTTTGTTGGCCTTAGGACGTTGTGCACTTTACCACTGCTAACCAGTGCTAAAGTAATTATGCTCTGTCCTTTAAACGTAGTAGAATTGACTTACACCTAATTGACACCTTTAATGTACTAGTAAGTGGTACTACAACTCCCCGGAGCCTGTAAACTAAATACTACTAGTGGTCCTGCAGCACTTTTTGTGCCATCCACTCAAGTAGGTCTTCATACATTGCTCAGGCCATGCTATTGCTGTCTCTGTGTGCAGCATTGAACTGCCATTTCGACCTGGGAAAGTAAACCTTTGCCAGGCCCAAACCTTCCTTTTTAATACATACACTTTATCCCTGCGGTAGGCCCTGAACAACCCAGGGACCAGAGTGCAGTGCATTTAAATGTTGGACATATACTTTTAAGTTTTACATGTCATGATAGTGAAAAACCCTTAAACACTTTTTTCACTATTGTAAGGCCTATCTCTCATATAGGATAACATTAAGTTTCCTTATTACATTTAATAAGTGGTAGCTTTCAATTGGGAGCAGATAGACAGGTTGAGTTTGGGATCTAAAGAATTGTAATTTAAAGCCCTCTTTAATATTAAGGTCGGATTTTAAGTGACAATTCTGAAAATGCCACTCTTAGAAAGTTAGCATTTTCTTGTCCTAGCCATTTGGTGCCTACAGCCTGTTTCTAGGTCACATAGATGTAGCTGTCAGTTGGTCTTTGTCTATTGCTCCCAGAAGGTGGGACAAGGGAAAGGTGTTCGCAGGATGGGCCACTCTGACTTAACGAGGGAGAGGAGCTTTCTCTTACCACACTTGCTTGCACATCAGAAAGACCCTGCCTGAACACACTCATTAAGGGTTTGTCACTAGTCTTTTGTGTTCTCCGACAAGCTGGCGATTGTGGTTGCTGCTTGAATAGGGTTTCACCCCCTGCAACCAACATTCCAATTTTTTACTGACTCAGTGGGTGTTCATGACATTTGCCTTGGCTTTCGCAAATAAACTCCAGGATTGTTTTCCACTCTTCACTCTGCTGTCTGGCATGTATGGCAGCAACAAAGGACTTTCACTTCCGTTTGTCTTGAGCAAGTTTCTATTTGGTGCCCAAACTGTGGTTCAGGGCCTTAATTTCTGTTTCCACACTTCACCTACTGGTGTTCTTTGGTCTGCCTCTCTTCCATTTGTCTTCTGGGGTCCAGGAGAGAGCTGTTCTTGTAATGAAGTATTGTTCCCTTCTGACTGTGTGTCCTATCGAGCTCAATCTTTTTCTCAAAATGATGGTGGCCACGCTCCCTTTCTTTCATCTGGTGAGCAGGTCCTGGTTGGAGATGCTTTATGGCCAAAAAAGGTGCAAGATTCTTCTCAGGTTACTGGTGTGGAATGCTGACAGTGTGGTGATGTCACTTGTCGTCATCTGCCAGCATTCTGATCTGTACAAGAGTGTGGACAGAAAGCAGCTATGCTACTCCCACTGAAATACCTAATGGTGTGGATTCTATATGAATGTGCTGGCCACACAGTTGAATATTGCATATTTTTACACCTGTTCCCTGCTTTATGAATCAGAGTTCAGTAACAAACATGTTTTTCTAAATTAATGGATGTAACTTATGACCTTGCACATCCTCAGGGTCTGAATATGGTTGAACTGCATTGCGCTGTTGCAAATTCAGCAACTGCAAATGTGCGATATCACAGGGTTTACAAGTTAGAAGGTTCACCATTTTAACCCAATTACACAGGAGCAGGGAACAACACATAAATAGCATGTTTCTGTATGTACTATTTCAAAGTAAGAAATAGCATGCACATAGTCCAAGGGTTCCCCTTAGAGGTAAGATAGTGGCAAAAGAGATAATTCTAATGCTCTATTTTGTGGTAGTGTGGTCGAGCAGTAGGCTTATCAGAGGGTAGTGTTAAGCATTTGTTGTACACACACAGGCAATAAATGAGGAAAACACACTCAAAGACAATTCCAGGCCAATAGGTTTTTGTATAGAAAAATATATTTTCTTAGTTTATTTTAAGAATCACAGGTTCAAGATTTACAAGTAATACTTCAAATGAAAGGTATTTCACTTAGGAACTTTGGGAACTTTGAATTAGCAAAATAGCATGTACAGTTGTCACACAAATGGCAATAAGCTATTTTAAAACTAGATACTGGTGCAATTTTCAACAGTTCCTGGGGGAGGTAAGTGTTTGTTAGTTTTGCAGGTAAGTAAACCACCTACAGGGTTCAAAGTTGGGTCCAAGGTAGCTCACCGTTGGGGGTTCAGAGCAACCCCAAAGTTACCACACCAGCAGCTCAGGGCCGGTCAGGTGCAGAGGTCAAAGTGGTGCCCAAAACGCATAGGCTTCAATGGAGAAGTGGGTGCCCTGGTTCCAGTCTGCCAGCAGGTAAGTACCCGCGTCTTCGGAGGGCAGACCAGGGAGGTTTTGTAGGGCACGGGGAGGACACAAGTCAGCACAAAAAGTTCACCCTCAGCGGCACGGCGTCGGGTTTACAATGGAGTTCAATGGGAGACCCAGGGGTCTCTTCAGCGAAGCAGGCAGGCAAGGGGGGGGGCTCCTCGGGGTAGCCACCACCTGGGCAAGGGAGAGGGCCACCTGGGGGTCGCTTCTGCACTGGAGGTCGGATCCTTCAGGTCCTGGGGGCTGCGGGTGCAGTGTCTTTATCAGGCGTCGGGTTCTTTGAAGCAGGCAGTCGCGGTCAGGGGGAGCCTCTGGATTCCCTCTGCAGGCGTCGCTGGGGGGGCTCAGGGAGGTCAACTCTGGCTACTCACAGGGTCGCAGTCGCCGGGGAGTCCTCCCTGTAGTGTTGTTTCTCCGCAGGTCGAGCCGGGGGCGTCGGGTGCAGAGTGCAAAGTCTCACGCTTCCGGCGGGAAACGTGTGGTCTTTAAAAGTTTCTTCTTTGTTGCAAAGATGTTTCTTATTTGGAGCAGAGCCGCTGTCCTCAGGAGTTCTTAGTCCTTTTAGATGCAGGGTAGTCCTCTGAGGCTTCAGAGGTCGCTGGACCCTGTGGAACATGTCGCTGTTGCAGTTTTCTTGAAGTGGGGAGACAGGCCGGTAGGGCTGGGGCCAAAGCAGTTGGTGTCTCCGTCTTCTCTGCAGGGCTTTCAGGTCAGCAGTCCTTCTTCGTCTTAGGTTGCAGGAATCTAGTTTCCTAGATTCTGGGGAGCCCCTAAATACTGAATTTAGGGTGGGTTTAGGTCTGGGAGGGCAGTAGCCAAAGGCTACTGTCCTTGAGGGTGGCTACACCCTCTTTGTGCCTCCTCCCTGAGGGGAGGGGGGCACATCCCTATTCCTATTGGGGGAATCCTCCAAAATAAAGATGAAGGATTTCTAAAGGCAGGGGTCACCTCAGCTCAGGACACCTTAGGGGCTGTCCTGACTGGTGGGTGACTCCTCCTTGTTTTTCTCATTATCTCCCCTGGACTTGCCGCCAAAAGTGGGGGCTGTGTCCAGGGGACAGGCATCTCCACTAGCTGGAGTGCCCTGGGGCATTGTAACATGAAGCCTGAGCCTTTGAGGCTCACTGCTAGGTGTTACAGTTCCTTCAGGGGGTAGGTGTGAAGCACCTCCACCCAGAGCAGGCTTTTGTTTCTGTCCTCAGAGAGCACCAAGGCCCTCACCACATGGGGTCAGAAACTCGTCTCTCAGCAGCAGGCTGGCACAGACCAGTCAGTCCTGCACTGAACAATTGGGTAAAATACAGGGAGCATCTCTAAGATGCCCTCTGTGTGCATTTTTTTAAATAAATCCAACACTGGCATCAGTGTGGGTTTATTATTCTGAGAAGTTTGATACCAAACTTCCCAGTATTCAGTGTAGCCATTATGGAACTGTGGAGTTTGTTTTTGACAGACTCCCAGACCATATACTCTTATGGCTACCCTGCACTTACAATGTCTAAGGTTTTGTTTAGACACTGTAGGGGCATAGTGCTCATGCACCTATGCCCTCACCTGTGGTAT
The DNA here is from genome assembly GCF_031143425.1 of Pleurodeles waltl. NCBI lineage: Eukaryota > Metazoa > Chordata > Amphibia > Caudata > Salamandridae > Pleurodeles > Pleurodeles waltl. The sequence continues at coordinate 1,014,441,509 of NC_090449.1, forward strand.
AGTGCACCCTGCCTTAGGGCTGTAAGGCCTGCTAGAGGGGTGACTTACCTATGCCACAGGCAGTGTGAGGATGGCATGGCACCCTGAGGGGAGTGCCATGTCGACTTAGTCATTTTCTCCCCACCAGCACACCCAAGCTGGCAAGTAGTGCGTCTGTGCTGAGTGAGGGGTCTCTAGGGTGGCATAAGACATGCTCCAGCCCTTAGAGACCTTCCCTGGCATAAGGGCCCTTGGTACCAGGGGTACCAGTTACAAGGGACTTACCTGGGTGCCAGGGTTGTGCCAATTGTGGAGACAATGGTACATTTTAGGTGAAAGAACACTGGTGCTGGGGCCTGGTTAGCAGGGTCCCAGCACACTTCTCAGTCAAGTCAGCATCAGTATCAGGCAAAAAGTGGGGGGTAACTGCAACAGGGAGCCATTTCCTTACAGTTCACATTCCTGTGTATGCAAACAGTGCATTTGGCTATTTGCTACTGCAGTTTGGCTGGGTTCTCAGCATCAAGCTATGGGAGCAGACTCATGCTGTTTGCACACATTTGTGGACGTTTGCTTGCAAAATGGCATTAACATGCCCACTGTGATTGGTACATCACTCTCTACCCTCACAAATATGATTGTTGCGTACAATAAATACGAACACACATAAATGAACAGAGGAATTTCACCTCAGTTTTGTTAACAGGATGTGAAGGTGTAAGGAATTGGTTATAAAACAAGACTAATGAGTAGTTTATCAGATGAAGTGCTTCATTTATTTTGGTGTTAGGAAAGAGCTTTCTAACAGTCAATCTTGTTGCTCTTTCCAAAGAGATCCAGACATACTTTCTTTAACTCATTAAATTTTTTGTTAACTCCCTCAATATTTTTCTATTAGTCTTACAATGGGTGCATTCATTGGAATTACTCAAAATAATTTGTGTTTTTATGTGATATTTGCTACTACAGCTATGCAGTTTTCTTGCATGTGAACAGCGGTGGCTCCTCTGCTAAGGCAGAGGAGCGTCACCCCACTGGATTTTAGCAAAAGGAAAAAGAAAAATGATAATAACGCTAAGTTATAATAACACTAAGTTATTATCATTTTATTTTTCCTGGGAGTAAGGGGGAGGGGCTGGGTTGGAGGGAACGGAGGAGGGCTGGAGGAGGGGTATGTGCACCATAAAGTGCGCTTGTCTGTTTGGCCGGCTGTGTTGGATCGGCCAAACAGACATGCGCACTTTGCATGTCCTCTACCCGGCTGTACTGCACAGCCGAGTGGAGAACATGCACAGGCTCCCATTCCCAATCTGAGAGCCGAAGCAGGACGTTCAGACCGATCACCATGCTGCTGTCATGCTGGTGGCAGCAGTGTCGTGATTGCCTGGGAGCCTGTGTGCTGCTGGGAAGTGTTTTTGTTTGTTTTTTTAACTCCCCCTCCCTGTTCCATCTATCCTAACCCACCACCCCTGTTCAGTGGTAGCCCCCACTGCACGCTAATGTCATTATATGAAAGTAAACTATAATGAAGAAATAGGGTAATATCAGGGTAAAAATAAAGAATGTGAAATCAACAAATGTGTTCTGGGTAATAGTGAAGAAAAAACTAAGAATCCCAAAATACTGAAGCAAAGTGCATTTTTCTATTTTTTGAAATAGCACATTTTCTTTAATAAAAACAGGTAAGGATTAACAGATAGGATAGACTGTGGTAGTCGAGGTGAATATAAAGCTGGGTGTTAAGGTAGGGCTAGGTAAAAGTGAAGATGTAGAGGTAGAGATAGCAGTAGCTGTAGGTGCAGAAACAGGGGTAAACATAGATGTAGCGTTTGGGTTGAAGGTAAATGGTTGTGTGGAGATAAAGCTAGCTATAGGTGTAGAGTTAAGAGTCAAGTTAGTGGTTTGTTTAGTGAATAATGTAGAGGTAGAAAAATAGATTTGAGACACAGGGGTAGACATAGGTGTCGAGGTATGTGTAGGAGTAGGATAAGTGATGGGGTTAAGCTTAGGTTTAGGGAAGGTACCACATATTGCTGTTAAAGTGTTCTTTATCAATGGCTCCTAATTCTTGGCAAACTAATATAACATTAAAACAAGATTTGGATAAGCAAATAGGTCTGGCTTTCAAACTAAATCTTAACTAATACATTAAAGACAATTTTGCTGTGATAAAAAAAACTAAATAATTCCTTTCTGCATACAGTGCATCTATGATATGAATAATTTAATATGTAATGAGTCAGTGTACTTTTGAGATGTAAAATAATCGCTCTTGCATTACAAAGAAAGCGCTTCATAGGAGGTGGAATAGTATACAACCAGTCTATAGCATGTGGTGGGTGAGGGGGACTCCTCTGGGTGGAGGCATGGTCCTTTATGTGTGTATTTTAAAGAATTGCTAAACACGGGTAAAAAATCAGTCAGGCCAGACCTAACAAAGGTAATCACAACTTGCTCATTTTTTATCCCTCTCTTGCTCATTTGTATCCCTCTTCATCATATTTTTGTTAATATGACATTATTTATTTTCATTTGTAAATTATTGTTAAAAGCCATTAGAATTTTACCCTCCGATTCAGATTAGGTGGGGCAGATCTACAGATCCTTGCATACATTGGTTTGTTAAGTGAAAGCCCAGGACTGCAGTGTTCTATCCCTGGTGACAAAACACCATCTGGTAACGTTAGCAATGCCACGATGCCAACATGTAGTCTGCAGGTTGTATATGTATAAGAGGCCAAATTATGTCTATTTTACAAATGTACCAAGAAATGCAGATTTTACACATTGCACATGGGTGATCATCTGTGTGAAAGGTGTCCCTGAGATGCCTCCTCCTCTGTGAAAGGCTCCCAAGATACCAGCATCAATGTATTGTTCATCCACTTTCTAAAGTCACACGGTGAGCATTGCTAAAGAAGCCTGTGTGGCCATGGCACAACATTGGTTTCACAGTTTTCATGAGATATTTTCTGATCGAAATAGGTCTCCCACAAGAGAGGATTATGCAATCAGAAAAAAAGTCTCCAAAGAAAATTTAAATTTTGCACGGTACACATAGCCCAATAAGCGAGGTTTATACAAGATTACGCTTACATGAAAATAATTACTTATTATTATTATGGAATATCTATAAAGCACAACTACCTCCTCAAAGGTATCTTGGCGCTTAGAAGAGAAATTGAGAACCTGGGGGATGCTTTGAGTCCATTTATATGGGGAATACCCAGGTTTTAAGTATTTTCCTATATAATTATTTCAGCCCTCATTTCAACAGCATGCACTCAATACACTTCGCTATATTGTGAAACTACCAGCTAAAATGTACAATTATATATATATTTTTTGCATCTATTAAGAATAATTTTAAGTTTAGAATTTGTTAGATATTTGGAAAAGTGATAGTGCAATGACTGCTTGCATATGCAGCGCTACGCTAAGGTACGCATCAGATGCCGCTTAAAGGCACAATCATTCAGTTCGCAAAGCAGTAACCCCGGCATGATCCTGTTGCTGTCTCATCTCTCCGCAGGAGGCACCAGGTGAACCGCCATGCAGAAAATGAGCAACATCTATGAGTCGGCGGCCAACACGCTGGGCCTGTTCAACAGCCCCTGCCTGGCCAAGGTGGAGCTTCGAGTGTCCTGCAAAGGGATATCCGACAGAGACGCCCTGTCCAAGCCGGACCCCTGCGTCATCATAAAGATGCAGTCGCATGGGCAGTGGTTTGAGGTGAGTGGGCTTCAGCCAGACATCCAGATTGAGTCTTTGATGCCTGTTGGACACAATCAGGCAGGTTGCTGAAAGTGCTTGTTTGCCAATGTACATGCATATATCAATATATATATATATATATATATAGGTATTTGTAGAGCGTCAGCCTAGCTAGAGAACAACAGGGTGCTGGACAAATGGGGGTGGTTATGATTCAGGATTATTTACAATGAAGCGGGATCTCCGCAGGAGATGAATCCTATAATGCCATGCATAAAACCTCTTGTGCGACAGGCGGCTTAAGTGCTATAGACTTTTATGTTTTTATGTTTTTTTGGGACCTTACACTACATTTGATGTATCCTGCCCTTGTTTGTGACTTTATGTTATGCTGATTTACAGTTTTTTAATTAAAATTGAATTTTAGAAAGTTGTCAGAAACAAATTGTGCTGAATGCTCTGTTTACTGCCTCAATATATAGTAAACTATTTGCAGTACATGACCATCTACACTTTCACTGCACTTTTAAAGTGCAATTTGTTCATTGGCACTACTGCCATGTACAATCTGCCTTTTGTAGGGAGTCCAGCACCTTCCAGTAGTCAAGGGTACATGATTACACTGGGACACTGTTCCCCACCAAGCATTGGCACTGTGGACAATGTGCATTCCTGAGGTTAGGATCTGTGTGCAGGTATAGAGTTTCTCTATTTACGTTACTAAACACATTATGCATTTGATATTTTCCTTCCTACTTGCACTGTGTGATATACACAACTTGCGATGCAACACTTGCTGCAGGATTAGCACTTCAGCATTTCGGGCATACGTTAAAAGTGAAGAAAGGTGAGGAAAACACATTGAAAAATATTTTAAACCATCCTCAAAGTAGGTGCCCAGTGCTCACTGAGTTTAAGTGCAAGGTGATGCGTGACATGTTTTTTGTGGAATCAGCATGAGTTCATTGCAAGTGTTTACACTGTTTCCTGTTCTTTTAGAAAGAGAACAATGCATGCCTGATTATAACAGACACACACTCAGAAAAATCTTTTCAAATCGAGGCCTCTATGTGGATTCAAAGGCCCCACAAATGTAAAGTTGGCACGTTTATTAAAGGCAAGAATTGTTATACTGACTTTATAAGGGTGAAGGTTAATATATCATGATGCATGTTTGAAGAAACTGAGTGAGATACAACAGGAAATCCTGAGCCACCTCTTAGGTAGTTTGAATGCAAAAAAAAATAAACCATTTGGGTTTCTTCCTGGAGACCAGGTATTTGGGGCCATATGTACGAACACTTTTTCCCATAGACACAGAATGGGTAAAAACCTTTGCTACATCTGGCCCTTGATTCGGTAAATGGGTAGTGCCTTCCTTGGTACGGTTCCCAAATGTAAGGGTGCCTATCCCCTTGGACTGCAATGATTTGCATCAAGGTGGATTTGATTTTTGTTAGCGGAGTACATGAGTGGTGCTTGTCTGCGGACAAGCACAGAGTGAATCACAGCATCTTGAAGAAATGTCAGTTGTGGGAGCAAATAATGTCTCCCCTGGTTATCGACGTTTCATTTTCAGACTATTACATCCAGTCACTAGTATAACTTATGGATAGGTGGAACAGGTGAGATTTTGTCACACTGAGATAGAGAGAGATTGCGTGGCGAGTCACACATCCACGTCCCACTACTACCAACTTGTCTTCCAGGAGAATTAAAGAAAAATTATGTGTCTAGAGGTTAGATTTCACAAGCTTTATGAACTTTTTTGGCTCACCCAACTTCATGAAAATTTCATAAAAAAGTAGCAAGTGAAAAGTTTCTCACAAGGAAGGTTTGCAGGTAAAAAAACAAAACGCAGGTACTACTTTTCTACAGAAGAATTTTCCTGTAAAAAAGTCTGGGTTTGACAGAAAGGGTACTCCGTGACAAAGTGCCCTTCCCAACAAACTTTTGGTCCGTTCAACTCATTTAGGGCCAGATTTACAAGAAAGTGACGCATCAGCTTTGATGAGACACTTTTCTTGCTGCCCCCCCCTAACAAAACCATGTCTGCACCATATTTACAATACGGTGCACCACGGCACACGTTAGGACAATAGCATCATAATTTGTGATGCTATTATGGTACTTTCGAGGATTAGTGCCATAAACTGTGGCACAATTCCTGAAAAGTAAAGGGAGGCCCATTGAAAGTAATGGGCGTGCCATTTCAACAGCTGCCTAAGGCAGGCATTAAAAATTATGCGAAGAATGGTACAGTGAAATGTTGCAAATTTCACAGCACCATTTTTACGGGCCTCCCTGCGTGGGAATGGCCCCCTTGCATACATTATGCCTGGCACAGGCATAAGGTGGCGCAAGGGGCTATAAAGTGGCACATTGCATCCATTGCAACACTTTGTAAATATGGCGAAGGAGAATTGCCTCCGCAATGCCACATTAGCATCAGAAAAAATGCCACTAGTGTGGCGCTAAGAGGCACTTGGGCCTTGTAAATCTGGTTCTTGGTGTTTGGAAGACCATCAGTGTTAGACCTGACAGCCTTAGGGTGGTCACCCCCAACATTTTGCATGCCTTCCTCCACTTTTTGACACTGTTTTGTTGGTTTTAGGACTCTGCGCACTTTACCACTGCTCACCAGTGCTAAGTGCATATGCTCTCTCCTTTAAAACATGGTGACATTGGCTCATACCCAATTGGTATATTTAATGTATTTGTAAGTCCCTAGTAGAGTGCACTGCATGTGCCTAGGGCCTGTAAATTAAATGCTACTAGTAGGCCTGCAGCACTGATTGTGCCACCCACATAAGTAGCCCCTTAACCATGTCTCGGGCTTGCCATTGCAAGGTCTGTGTATGCAGTTTCACTGCCACTTCGCCTTGGCATTAAAAAGTACTTGCCAAGCCTTAAACTCCCCTTTTTCTACATATAAGTCACCCCTAAGGTTTGCCCTAGGTAACCCAGAGGGCAGGGTGCTGTGTGGGTAAAAGGAAGGACATGTATTTGTGTGTTTTGTTTGTCCTGGTAGTGGAAAACACCTAAATTTGTTCCTGCTCCTTTCATAGGCTAACATTAGGCTACCCTCATAAACTGTTTGAGGGTAGATTCTGATTAGAAAAGGGTTACCAGGTCATATTTAGTATGGCCAGAATGGTAATACAAAATCTTCCTGACTGGTGAGGTTGGATTTTATATCACTATTTTCGAAATGCTACTTTTAGAAAGTGAACATTTCTCTGCACCTAAATCCTTCTGTGCCTTACAGCCTGTCTCCAATCCACGTCTGGTCTGGGCTGGTTGACAGCTCCCTTGTGCATTCATTTCACCCAGACAACCACAAACACAGGATGCTCAGTCACACGTGCACACATCTGCATACTGGATGGGTCTTCCTGGGCTGGAAGGGTGGAGGGCCTGACACTTACATTTCAAAGGACAGTGGCCTGCTCTCACACAAAGGACTGCCAAACCCCCTACTGGGACCCTGGCAGACAGGGTTGTACTGAAAGGGGACCTTGTGCACTTCAACACCACTCTTTGAAGTCTCCCCCACTTCAAAGGCACTTTTGGGTATATAAACTGGGTTCCTGACCCTACCAAATCAGACACTTCTTGGGACAGACACTCTGCACCAGAACCTGCCAAGAGAAGCTGCCTGGCTGCCCAAAGGACTCACCTGGACTGCTTTGCTGTAAAGGACTGCTGCCTTGCTGTTGCCCTGCTGCCTTGCTGGCCTGTGGCTCTGCTGAGAAGGGCTCTCCAAGGGCTTGGATTGAGCTTGCCTCCTGTTTCTTGAAGTCTCAGGGCCAAAAAGACTTAACCTCTGCAAAGAAACTCCTTGTATGGCGAAAATCGACACACAGCATGCCCAGCAGTGAAAAAGTAACTGCATCGCCGAACCAGAGCGATGCAGCCCGGCTCCTTGAGTGGAGATTGATGCAGCAGCAGTGTTGCAACCGGAACTTCGACAGACAGCCCACCGGATCGACGCATCATCGAGCCGGAATAACGCAGCCCGACTTCCTGCGAGAGGAATCGACACAATGCCAACCGTGCCACAGAAGGTTCCCCTCATCATCCACCGGATCGACACAGCACCTGTGACTTAGTCCAGCATGCCTAGGATTTCCCCGCATCATCCCAGGGTGTCAAAAGACCCCAAGTCGCAAAGAGGACTCAAGCCTGCGTGCCGGAATTCAACGCAAACCCCTTGCCACGTGGAAAAGAATCAGCACACCATCTGTGTGCACCCAGAAATCCAATGCACACCCTTCGTTTTCCACTCATCTACTCCTCTGCGGTCTTTGTGCATGTAATTTTGACGCAAACCAGTTACTTTGTATTTGCAAGAGACCATTGTTGCTTTTAAGAACTAAAGACTCTTTTTATCATTTCAAAAGGGATATTTCAAAGTGTACTTATCAAATCCTGATCATTTTTAACCTTAATTTAATCAGATAAATATCTTAGATTTTTCTAAACCTGTGTGGTGTCTTTTTGTAGTGTCTCCACTGTGTTATTGCATGATTCTTTGCAGAAATACTTTACACATTGCCTTCTAAGTTAAGCCTGACTGCTCAGTGGCAAGCTACCAGAGGGTGGGCACAGGATAATTTGGATTGTGTGGGACTTACCCTAACTAGGATTGCGGTCCCTACTTGGACAAGGGCGTATACCTCTGCCAACTAGAGACCCCATTTCTAACAATCAGCTTTCCATCGGCAGTGCACCTGCTGGCTCTATAGATGGAAATCGTACACCAGTGGCCTGATAGTTTAGGACTGTCAGAATAAGCTGTCACACCCCATCACCCTCTTTCAGAGCAGATGATCTGATGGCTTTTTTTTCTGTCTGTAACTGCCAGGAAAACCTTGGCTGCCATGGACAGAAAAAATAACTATTGACCCCCACACTAACGGAGAACATTCTCTGGGTCGGTTGATCATTAATTTTTTGTTTTTCAGAAACAGACTCCGACCTTGGGAGTTGGTTTCTGAGAAGTGCAAATTTTGGAGTACGGCTACCTATCTGATGACGAGGCGAAGGATAGACCTAACTTTCAGTCCCTTCCAAGGAACAGTGTGATGGTGGTGCCTTAGAACGCACATAGATCACTGCTGTGCCAATGGTAATCTCTAAGTTTTACACACATACACATAATGTGCTCAGCCACCATGTCAGATGGAGTATCGCCCCCAAGCTCTAAATAAGGGCCTGTGTCTTTTTATGTAGGAAGTTTCACATGGAGGTGAAGTGTTGCAAAGGTGATAAACATCACAACTTTGTAAAGTTGTGACATGTTTCTTTTTGGAAAACGTTGCTGGCAGACTTATCATTTCACACTCCTCTCCTCACAAGTAAAACAAATTTTAATCTGAGGTATCAAAAAGAGCAAATGGCTCATACTTGTCTGATACTGCCTAGAGTAGTAGTCAGAAAACAAGCATTTGCAACGCAATGGGTGTCACTTTTTCCCGAGTTAGAGCTATTAGCATTGTAAATTCCCAACCAGACTTTTCTTGCCACATAAATTGAAAATGAAAAGTAAAACAGTTGAGATAAGCGAGCCGAATTAACGCACTGTGGCTGGCATGAGCATGAGCGCGAAGGAGAGACACAAAAGGAAAAAGAAGTTCACTCGCAATCAAACATATCGGCAAACATACAATTAGGGGCAAACGTAAAGCATTTACCAATGCTACAAAAGGTTTTTCGAAAGGCAAGCCCATGAACGAGTGATAGTGCTGGGTGTGCGGAGGGTATGGTTAAAAGCCCACAGATAGATTACAACAGATCAAACGCTTGCGCACTCGACCTAACAAGGACTGACTGAAAGTTCTCATCCTACAATGGGGCTACTTGATATCTACAATCATACTCAAAGGGTCAAAATGTGTTTTGCCCAGTTAATTGTTTTATATTTGAACTGCTTTGTTTTAGCTTAAAAAACACATAACTTGGTCAGGTCAGAAATATTAAAACTTAGCATGTCTAAATATAGCTGCCCAGTGCTCTGTTTGACACCTTCTGCCAGCCATTGCACTATCGAACTGTACTCTTGTTTTCAAGGTTGGAAGCGTGGGCTCAAAAATCTCAATCTAAACATGTGGAGTGCGATTGCCTGGACAGCTAGGCTTGTCCAAAGGTATCAAAATATGTGCCACTTAGCAGTTATGAATAAATAAACAGAATGTGTAAAATAAATGCCTACATGCCTAAATGCTTACAGCCAGTGTGGCCTTGAGGGTTGGCTTTATTACTTGTCTATAAAATAGGTTCTGCAGATTTCTGTAGATGTTTTCTTTTTTAACATAATTTGTCTAATATTCTATTTTCTGTCTTTTTTGAGTATCTGTGTACCACGCTACCCAAATTATGCAGCCCTGGAGGACTCAGTATTGTATTAGTGTTAACTAAATTTTATGTCAAGAAAAGGCTGATTTTGGTATTCAATATAGCTCGTTCTGTGTGGTATAGTCTTTTGTTTTATTTTAACACACACCAGGGCCTGATTTAGGGCGGTGCGACTGGTGCAGCTGCACCTGGGGCTGACTTTGGTAGGGGGCTCTGTGTTTCAAAATAACTTTTGTTTTAAATGCACCTGTACCCCCTAGTGTGTCCAGCAGCTTTCAGGCAACAATAAAAATGTTATGATAACTCTGATGATTAATGTTCCTACTGGTGAGAGATCGGAATTTTGCCCAGTGACAGTTTTGACTCATCATAAAATAACGCGTAGGGTTAGAGTGCCTGCTGCAAAGAACGTGTACCTTGAAGATCACAAAACTGAGTGTGAGTGAACTATGAGCAGCACTATAAAAAATGAATGTATTTCAATGAGAGGCTATTAAGATATGAGGTGCACTTTTGTGGTAGTGAGGGAATTCATGGAGAAGGAGGTCATGGGGGTGTGCTAACAAAACTGTCACACTGGTTGCCACCAGCGCTAAAACTGTCCCTGACACACACTGATACTCTGGAAAAGGTTTCACCCCAATTAACATTTATAAACTGTCTTCCATTGCATGGCACCACGTGCTGCACTTTTCTTAGTAACTTTTGACCCATTTGAGATAGAAACAATTATTTTTGGGCAATCCACAAATGATCCAGTCCATGGTGGAGGATGTGGAAAGTTTGGTAAATCCATAGCTATGCGGAAATAGGTGCCTCTTTAAAATGTGACAAAATGCTTTGAAAAGATTTGATTGGAGCGTCAAAAGTTGTGACTACGTTTATGGCGACCAATAGACAGCTGTCGTGGCTCTTGTGAAAGACGTCTGATGGGAATGAAAGTGGAACGAGTAAGGTGACAGGACGGTGCTGCATTTACCAGAAATTGAAGCATTTTTTTCGAATTGTTGAGTTGGTGCACGTGCATGGATGTCTATGCAGGGTTTAACAGTAGACAGGCAATTCCTAGAAGTTGATATTGATCAAGCCTGTTGGAATTCCTACAGTTCACATGTGCAAAGTCTATTCCAAATTCATTTATTTTCAGTACCTGCTTTTTGTGTGTAGGCTGAGTCTGGAAACACTGGCATTGTTTTTACATGGCTGGTTTCCCCTTTAAGCGCACTGAGATCACATTTGACTGAGGCTTTACATTATTTCTGAGATCTACGAGCATGTGACTTCATTAAGTACCAAGTGTGCATGTTATTAGGGGATTCTTGGAACTCAGAGGCACATAATTCAAAAAGCTTGATGTTATTAGAGCCTATTTCCATAAGAATGGGCTTTCGGCTGCTCAGAGACATGCAGAGCAGGGTGGTTACACAGACAGTCGTGATCATCACACCATTAGTGAGCCATTCAAAAGAGATAAGAGGATGCTACCTCCTCGGTGGTGGAGATGCAAATTTACATCATCAGGGAGATAATAGTCGCCCATAGAGTATTGATGTGAAAATATGACTTTCTGGGCATCATAACACATCCTCATGCTGTACTTCCTTGTCCCCTCTCGATTATGAGTTTGCATTCCTGCTGGTCGTGGTACCTCATCAATCATTTGAGAAGAGGTGTGGGGGGCTTCTTTACACCAATGGTGCTTCATCATAATTAATGTATGTGGCTCAACAGAGTGAGAAAATGTGACCACTTTAGTATCTCATACTCTAGAGTAAGTGGCTTCTTGGCGCATTACAAGTACCACTGACATGATCTAAAACACGAGTCAAACTTGTGAAAAGTCTGAAATGTCTGCTCGTTAAAAATATGTCTAATGGGAGGGAATCCCAGACTTGAGCGGCTTCAGTCATGAAAGGCATGACTTTTAGATGTGGTGCAACCGTACTTGAAAAACTAAAATGAGCTGTAAGACAATTTCCATGGGGCTATGATAGGCTGTCTGCAACGTGTTTTGATAGGTCACTCTGAAGAGGGTTATGATAAGCTGTGTGATAGGCCAATCTCAAGGGGGCTATGATACTTCAATCTCAAGGGGGCTGTGATAGGCCAATCTTAAGAGGGCTATGATACCTCAATCTCAAGGGGGCTGTGATAGGCCAATCTCAAGGGGGCTATGATACCTCAATCTCAAGGGGGCTATGATGCGTCAATCTCAAGGGGGCTGTGATAGGCCAATCACAAAGGGATTGTGACATATCATTTTAAAGGAGGGCATGGTAGGCCAATGTAAAAAGAGCTTCAGTGGCTCAATTTTTCAGGATACAGTGATGGCCAAAGCTCATTACGGCACAAAAGATGAACCCACAGACTCTTGCATAGGCAGAAGAAGGCTGCATAAAGGCCAGTCACAAGGGGGTTTTGGCATTATGATATTAGAAGGGAGCAATGACAGGCCAAGCTCAATGCTTCTATGAAACCCAATCTCAAGGAAGGCGTATCGAATTGATCCCAAAAGATTAATGACAGGTTCATTTTAAGGGGGTCCATGAATAACTGATCTCAGAGAAGACTATGACAGCCAAGGGGGCTGAAAGAGACCGCTCTAAGACAATGTGCTCACTGAGCCCCTTTCAGAGCACTTGCATGATTAGTACTTCAACAGAGTCCAACTGATTGCAAACAATCGTAGTTCTTAAACATCAGAAACATATGTCTGTTTGCTACGTATGTCACAAGACACATCAGAAATAAATGTTTGTTTGCTAGTTATGTCACAAGATACATCGGAAACATGTGTTTGTTTGCTAGGTATTTCGCGAGACACATTAGAATCATATGCTTGTTTGCAAGGAATGTCTCAAGACACCTCAGAATCATATGTTTGTTTGCTAGGTATGCCACAAGACACATACTGTACCCCAAAAATGTGGCTTATATATTTAGGACAATCCTGCAGAGTTGTGGAGTAGTTGTGGAGTGGACCCTTCCAGAAGCATATTACAATAAGGAGGTGACCCGGTAGTCACGTAATGAAACTTGAGGGCCCCCCTGAAAAGTACATGGAGGGGCCCCACCTCCGGACTCACTCGGGAGCCCCCAGGCCAGGGTACTGTGCTGGGGGGGCACACAAGGTCTGCAGGGGGCTTTTTTTACATCAGTGGGACCCAGGCAGCTGCATGGGGTGGCCAAAGCAGGGATCAACCAAACAAAAAACCGACATGAGACATTTTGTGGTTGTTGAATAAATTACACCTGAGACTTTTATATCTAAACATTTTTTGCAAAGTTTAAGAATATGTGGCAAAAAATTAGTTATGAAACAGTCTACAAAACTTGACATAATTAGTGGTCTGTCTATAGAGTAACTGGCCAGAAGCACATACTTTATCTTTGTGCTAAATTCTGCCCGTCTAAATGGGTGTGCTCTTAGCAGCGTAACAAGGTAATTAAATGAAAATACAATGGACTTACCTGTCAGTCCATTCAGCTCCTGTAGTTTAATAGAATCACCCATTTTTTCAGTTTATCTTTTGGTGGAACCTCGGGACCGGCTCCAAAGATTGGACATCTTGCTTTCTCCTTTTTCCAGATGTCATCCTCACACATTAGGAGAAAAATTATGTTAGATTGATTCAGGCTGCACCAGATATTGCAAAAACAACAGTTACTTTTTAGGGTTGAGCCTGCACTAGCATGCGCTTGCGCATGCATATCACTTGTGAGACGCTTTAGTAGTTAGAAAAGGGCTCGGAGCTCCGTCCATGTCATGTCAGTTGTCTTTCATTGGTTCGTGGGCTTGCCTCTTAAAATCTGCTTGCTTTCATTAGTGGAAGGCATGCATACGTCATGCCTTTTCCGGTGGTTAGCCCTCCTTGAGTGCAGCAACCAAGTACTGAAAACATACGAGGCTCACTGTTTTCCATCCGGTTTGTGGACTACTTTTTATATTTTTTCGCAGCGCGATCTTGCTTGCCAGAAGTCGAGCGCTTTGAATGACATCGACCCTGTTACATAGGTAATTGCACCTTTGCCGGTTACGTAGATAATTGCTCTTTTGCCGATAGGTTTCACTACAAGTGAACTGTAGCTGCGCGATCGCGCTCTTTTTTTCCATTTAATGTGGTAAGAAAAGTCCGGTTGGGAGTCTACAACTGCTAATAGCTCTAACTCGGAGAAATGTGAGACCCGTTGCTTTGCAAATGCTTGTATTTTAAGGTCTCTTCTACGGTGTTCAGATCTTAAACTGGTCTTTTGATAGCTTAAATAAAACTTTCCTGTCATGTCCACAATTGTGAAACACCATGTTTAGGGAGTGTAATAGGTCATGAAATAGCTTGGCATAAATATTATCAGGCTTTGGCAAATCCAATAATTCTCACCTTTCAGTGCTTTTGTATTAATGCTGTTCTGCACTGGCAAAAAGAAAAAATGCTTCATGGGCGAAGTGGAACAGAACTGATGAGAACGAAAAAGAAACGACTGTGCAGCATGATGACTTTAGCCCCCATTACGAGGCTGGGGGTCCTAAGACCGCCAGCCTTGTGATGGCAGTTGGACCACCGCAGACAGGGCGGTCCGACCGCCCCATTATGACCCTTGTTGATCCACCATGATCATACCACCGACACCACCAGGCTGCAGCCAGCCTACAGCCTGGCGGTCCTGGCAGTTGTAATCCACCAGGGCAGCACTGCCCTGGGGATTACGAGTCCCCATCCGCCAGCCTTACCATGGTGGAATGGGGGCATCAGGGGCCCCATACACAGCCCCATTGCGCATTGCTGCTGCACCCCACGCACCTCAACATTGCAGCCGCAGCCGGCTCGATTACGAGCCGGCTTCAATGTTGTGGTGAGTTTTTCTGCTGGGATAGCGGGCGGAACCGCTGTTTTCGTCCGCTGGCCCAGCGGAAAACTCCCAATAGGGCACCCACGGTTTACGCTGAAGTCGTAATGAGGGCCATAGACTTGTGCATGTGCCACTACGCATGCGCACAATTGCACCTGCTTTTTTACCTTTACTTTACACGGTGGACGCCAATCTTCGAGCAGTAAATTTAAAAATGTGCTCAAAAGTCCATCAAAGAGAAAGGATCTGCCTGGTAGCAAATTGCCAAATTGAGAGCTGTCAGAACCCTGCAAAAAAAAGTTTAGTTTTTTTTTAAAAACATTGGAATGGGATGAGGAGAATTGCATTTAGTAAGCATGCACCTCATCACTCACTAATCCTTCATGCACCCTTCCAGCTACTCACTGCCTCGTTCTTTAATTTAACCACCCACTCACCCAAAATAGAACACACACTCACACACTTAACAAACATATGTTGAATACATTGAAAGAACAAAGATAGAAAAAAACATGATGCCACTTAAACATAAAGTAAACATAGCAGAGGAAGGCCATCTTGAAATGGTGCAGTACACAGTGTATAGTCTCAAAAAGGCTGCCTTGCTTAGTAGCACCATGATGGACTTCGCCAAAAGGTAATATACAATATGATTACTACTATGCTAATATGGTAGCCTACTTTAGGAGCAGTGGTCGCAATACAGATGACATGAGAGCCATTATTCATTAAGAGCCATTAATAAGGTGCTATTGAACAAATTCAATAAGTCGTTGGGTTTACCTTCAAAAAGAGTAACATTGGTTAATTAAGGATCACCAGAGGCCAGGGGCTACTGGAGGTTACTAGATCATAACTGGAATCTTTCTGGCCAAGTAATGACCCAGAGAGTCCAAGACTAGAACGTTGAAGGAGCAAAATGGTTCAAGTCAGTGGCACCACCTACCTACTACCAAGATGGCAACTGTATTTGTGTGATGCAATTATAGTTGAATTGATTCAATAAAATAATGAATTCAGAATAATCGTAATCTGCAAAGAATGGGAGCCGCAGCGTAAATACAACAAGGCGTAGTGGACTCTATGTCCCAGTAATAGAACAAGTTAAACCCCGGTGACACAATGCAAAGATTACACACAAGAATACACCCAATGCCAGTTCAGCGCTTACTGGTGTGAAAAGTTTGTAATATTCTTTCTAATTTTCACTTCGGATGTTACAAGGGCTTGGTTTTTAATGTAGGCAGTTTCATGGTAATGAACTTCCGCTGATAAGACGGTGGGTGGTACCATTTCACAACATTTCTAGTTACAGTGATAGTATCATCGGCTCAGGTGCTGTTAACCTTATGTTAACTTAACACCTAATGATGCTAGTGAAAAGATGCCTGTGTTTTGTGATGGGGCATTGCTGCCTCCCCACCTCCCGCCTGTGTCAAGACATCCAAGGTGTCTGCATGCAGTTGGCATTGGAACTTTAATCAGAGCTAGCTGTCTGGGAAGGCAGTATTTTGTCAGTTGGCACAGTTAACACTTTTACACCTGTGGAGGTGTAAAATACCACCTTTGCTAGCTGTAAATTTGATTCCAGGTTCCAACACTAATTACTGCAGTGTTTAAACCAAGAATGGAGATGGTTAGGAGGTTCATGCTGGGTGACTCATCGCTACAGAAGGTTACCTGGCAACAGAATGAGCAAAATAGGAGTGTCACATTTCCCCTAGATTGGGGACCCGACATACTAAAAATGTTGCAAAAAGCACGTGCAATTTTCATAATGATTTTTTGTGACCACTAATTTTTTTTTTGTAATCTGACCGAAGTACGAATAGATCAATTTACAAAATAAGAAATTGGAGTGAGTCGCTATACAATCAACTTCATTATTATTCAGGATGTAGGTAACAAATTGGAACTCACTCTAATTGGCGGCCATGAGAGGGATGGTGGCCTGCTAAGGTGAGCCCGACCACCATGTCTGCGATTGCATTTAAATAAAGGAATTGGAGCTGCGTTTAACAAGAACATTTTTTGTTTTGTGGACATTTTGTTTAAAAGTTGGAGGTTTACTGCCTCCTCTCAAATAAACTTTTGCAAATTAGTTACCTCTCAAGTCAGTCTCTTTTCAAAGTTTTGCAATTGGATTACATGTGCAAAACAATGATACATGGTAGGACCGAATCAGTATTTCAAAGGGGTACCCAAAACATGCCCTTCCAAATACTGATTTGTTGTACTTGTCGAAACACTTTAAACAATTCAGAATAATTATTTCCGAATTGTTATATGTGTTTAGTACGTCAGGAAAAAGGATTTTAGCATTTGCAAACCCTATGATTTATCAATTGGCAGGGATTGTGAATACTAAAAATTTTCATAAATGTGGCATTTGTGGGAGTACATACTGATATATTGTGTGATCTTGGACAAATCTATTTATTCTCCACTTATATCTCCCCTGCCCACGCATAAGTTGGGAACCCATAGTGCTTGTTTCTCCACTTTAAGGTATATGCGTTTCATATAGAAGTAGTGCTGTATGAATATCTCCTATAAACCCTGACCACAGGCACAGAGGCCACAACATAAACTTAATTGTCTTGTACCTCTAAAACATTAGGTAACATTAATCTTAATTGTCTTTTGCCGCTGAAATAATAGGTAACCACTTTCACATCAAGCTTGAGAGGCTGAGTCTGTCTGACTAAGATTTGAACTTGTGACTTACATGTATGGGGTACACACAGTTTTTGACATCTGGTGCTAAATCAAGTGTGCTAGCCAGTAAACTTGTCAAACATATTTTTACTGTGTGTATGAATGTGATGTCCTTCTTAGAGCTAAAAGGTATAGAAGAGACTGAGCTAAATTTTTCATGTTAAAGCTGGCCAGACAGAGCAGCTGTGTGGTTGCAAAAGACATATTAGGGGACATGTGATAGCGGACCTGCAAAGCAACTTCTCCAATTGATTACTATTGGCTTTTTGTTTAGTCACTGTTATTGTCTTGCTTTCTATTAAATGGTTTTATTTGTTTTAGCCCATCTATCTGGTCTTTGCTCCTCCTGTGGAGCATAGCCTGCTTACCATCACTCTCACTTGTGCCTTTCCTTCATCTAAAAGTGTCTGCTTTTAGGGAAGTTTGTTTTTCTCCTTTTTCTAAAAGCACTCCATGCGTGTGCATGTCCTTGCCCTATTTTCTGTGTTTTCTTACATTTCCCAGTATGTTTCTTTTCACAGCATTATACAATTTTCAATTTCCACAGCTTTGTCATTCGAGCTGCTTTTATTTCCACTTTCACTTTTATATAACTTCGAGCTGCTCTCCCATGAGCTCTAGCTCAAGTTTGCATTCTCTCTTGTTCGTTCACTTCCACCCTTACTCCATGTTGCTCTGACTCCATTTGTTTCCCTCTCCACAGCCTCCATGTTGCTTTCCACGTCCATTCCCTCCATGCTGCTTCTGCCCATTCACCCATGGTGTTGTTTCTACCCATCCTCTGTGTTGCTTCCCCTGTCTGCCTTTCTGTTGCTTTCCTGCCCCTCCAGGATTCTGTCCCCCATGCTGCTTCCCTATTGGCTTTGCCCATGCCTATTGTTTGCAGCTATCTCCAAATAACAACATAAACAATTTGTACTTTTCTTTAACATTTCAATCCCGAAATTCATCATTTTTCTGCTATCCTAAATGAAACTCCTGGCCCTAACCAACCTACCTCCAGGAGGCTGAACTTTCAACATTCCATGGTCTGAGGATAGGTCTACTGAGGCCTAGATACCTGGTACAGAATGCACAATCCATTATCTGTTGGACAGTAGTTATGAGAATTGTATCAGACCCAATATCTTCTAGATTATATTGAAGGCTGCGACCATATAACCATAAAAACGCCCAGAGACAGGATGTTGGCTCACAATGAAAATAATATCCATTGTGCCAAAATGACCTGCATTTCCATGGACACCTTTCATCCTTTTCAGCAACAGTAGTAGACTCCATATTTGACTCACTAACCTCTTTCACTTACCATATCATCAAATGCGGCACAATAATGGAAACACAAAGCTCGATAGCTGAGAGGGTTAATGCTTCTGCTGCAGAGAACTTTGTGCAACCCTATGCAAGAGGTTCAAAACATGGTTCATTGATCTTATCTCATAAAAATGAGCACTGTTAGCATGGTAACTGCATCATCTGTTTACTGGAATCTCTAATTAGGTATTACTACCTAACAACGATCTCTCATATGGCAGAACATAGAGTAACATTTCAGGTGCTCCTGCGTTCGTGCTCCTTTTTTATAATAATTTCCTTCTCTCTGCATATGAGGAGGAACATTAATAACATGTTACATCGATGTAGGCCATAATAATTAAAAGGTTTACTAGAACGTACCTGCAGACACAAACATTATGGGGCCATTTCACACAGGCATTTTGGAATACATAAAGGGTATGAATACAACCTTGGCAGATGGGATACTCCATCACAAACGGGACGGATATCCCGCCTCCGTTTTACAAGTTCCATAGGATATAATGTAACTTGTAATACGGCGGACGGTACATCCGTCATGTTTGTGATGGAGTATCCCATCCATCAAGGTCGTAATCAGGCCCAAAGTAATACTTTTGACATATATTTTTACAGAAATGCCTTAGCTAAATGGGCCGTAACATACAAATCCATGTTAGTAAAATTACAAAGACAGCATAGTTCTTTGTGTTTGTACTAATTGTATAAGAAAATTCAGCAAATTGTTATGCCTTCCACACATCAATTTTGTTTTGTTATTTTGCCTGGTGATGTCTTCAAGGAGGCTCCTTGTGCTCATCCCAGTTAATCAACAGAACACTTGATTCTGTAACTAAAAAAGATAACACATATTTTGTGACTGGTAATGTTATCAATTTTCTTCTAAAAATGTGATGATCTACCATTGATCTGAGATCTGATTGGAGGACACTAAATATGTAGATTTCTTGCATTATGGTATTTCCTGCCAAAGGAAGGTAGATTGTTAGGGACCCACTTACTTACTAGCTCTGGGCTCAATATACGGTCAGAACAGCATACAGCATTGGGTCATGGGTTAGCCCACTTCAGCCACTGGCTAGATGGTTAACCTTGTTCTGCTCTTTCACAAGGAGCACATCTGCACCCAAAGAAATTCCCTTTAGTGCCAGGGTCTGCTTCGGCAATGTCTGCATTTTTTTAACAAAACAAATCTTTTGATATTTTCCAAAATGTGTTTACATTGGTGATGGCTTAAAAGTTCCCTCAACAGTAACATTTTGCAAAAATCAAAACAAACACTGGCAAATCAAAAATACTGACAGCCAATATCAGGCCTTATTGCTATGCCAATGCTTATTTTCAAACAAATCAGTCAATTGCAATAACTTTTGTTTAGACTTTCATTAGACAGCATGGTTAAAAATAATTTTTAAAAAGCTATGATGCAGCCAACTAATGCACTTTTTATTTTTAAAAACCCAAACAAATGAGGGTGTGTGTTGGGTGTTCAGGCAACGTGGGGAGAGGGAGGGAAGGAGGAAGATGGATTCCAGTGGTGGAAAAGAACATGCAAGAGAAAGTGGGTAAGTACACGGATAATTGGGTCTGGGCAGGGGGGCTGTGGAGACAAACAGACAACAGAGGGTGAGCATGCGGGGGTAAGGAAGAAAGTTGACATCCGATGGTGTGTGGGGCTGGCAAAGCAAGCTGATAATGAAGGGCAGGAGGGGCGGGATGGGACAGCAGGCTGACAACCGAGTACTAGTGGAAGGGACTGGGCAGCAAGCTGACAATGGAGCGCTAGCAGGAGGGGTGGAGCACTCAGCTGGCAATGAATGGTGGTTGGAAGGGCCTTGGATAGCAAGCTGACAATGGATGGATTGAGGGATGGGGTGGGGAAGAAAGTTGACAATGAACAGTGGGGGGGTGGATCTGGGACAGCACATGGAAAACAGAGGATGGGTCGGAAGGAATGGGAAAGCTGACAGACAATGGATTGCAGGTGAGAACGGATGGGAAAACACATGGACAACAGAGGGTGGGCGGGAGGGACTGGCGAAGGAAACGGACATTTCTGTGCTGAGGGATCAAACGGACAAGGGGTGGTAGGCAAGCAAAAACGGCAAGAAAGGGTGGACAGGGAAGAAGCAAGCACTGCAACTGAGGGATGGGCAGATAGATTAAAATGAAGGAGGGAGAAGTACACGATGGAGACAGCAGCAAAACACATGCATTCTTGTGGAATGCTTAAAGAAAAAGAAAGAAGTAGCTCCTGAAATATGGGCATTGGGAGGACACAAGTAATGCGTCCATGCTTCAGGATAAATAAACACAAGAAAATGAAGGGAAGATGACAGAAGCTGATGAGAAAGAAGCAAGCAAATGAGAGTGACAATGAAGGCGACCACTGGTAAACATTGTGCAGGCTGTCAACCCACTGTAAGCTAACAACATGTCTTACATGCGTTGTCTTAGGTGAGACCTAAAAAAATAAGTCCACCTTCTGCTGGGAGAAAATTACCACTGTCAGGGACATTATACATTTTTCAAAATACCTCCCATTTCTCGATTTTCCTTTGAAGATAAAGAAAATGGCCCATTGGATATGGCAATATGGCATTGTCACTTTTTGCTGAAAGAGCTTTCTGCAAAAATCCCCACTATCTTGGTAGGCACGCGACCTGTGGATAGGGTGGCAGGGACAGAAGTTACAATGACGTCTCGGTCATATCACTGATGGCTAGAAGTCCATGTTAAAATTATTCAGATAATGTGCAGGTTAGTAAATAAATATGTACTTAGTGAGTAATGTGTGCTACATTTCGAAGAGTAAAATAAGCAAATATCAAAAGGAGTGTTGTCTTCCTATGTGTTTTGAGATAACTATGGGGGTCATTCTGACCCTGGCGGTCATGGACCGCCAGGGCCAACGACCGCGGGAGCACCGCCAACAGGCTGGCGGTGCTCCCATGGGCATTCTGACCGCGGCGGTACAGCCGCGATCAGAAACGGGAAACCGGCGGTGTCCCGCCGATTTCCCGCTGCCCAAGGGAATCCTCCATGGCGGCGCTGCAAGCAGCGCCGCCATGGGGATTCCGACCCCCTTACCGCCAGCCTAGTTCTGGCGGTTTTGACCGCCAGAACCTGGCTGGCGGTAACGGGTGTCGTGGGGCCCCTGGGGGCCCCTGCAGTGCCCCTGCAGTGCCCATGCCAACTGCACCCGTCGCACCCCTTCCACTCCGCCGGCTCCATTCGGGGCCGGCATCCTCATGGAAGGGGGTTTCCCGCTGGGCTGGCCAGCCCAGCGGGAAACTCAGAATTACCGCGGCGGTCTTTTGACCGCGCAGCGGTATTCTGCCGGCGGGACTTTGGCGGGCGGCCTCCGCCGCCCGTCAAAGTCAGAATGACCCCCTATATTTTTAAAAGTTTTGAGGTGAACCGGTGCACTATACTTTTATTTCTCTTGCCTGCTCTTTGCACAATTGCACTGGCGCATGTCCTATACCAGACTACTTGTGCTAAGTACAAAATCGTAAACACATCTTCCCCTCCGTAGCTATCGAATGGTAAGGTGGCTGAATACCAAGGCTGCGTAGTGATGGCTCCACTTCAGACCTCTTTCATCCACCACCAGACACTCCTTGCCCCTGAACTCACTCTTTCATATTCTTTATCATCCATCCTTTCTTTCCCTCTCATTGTTTTTCTTTCGATTCCGCCTTTTTTCCCCTTCTGTTTTTTTATCTCTCTTGCTGTAGCTCAAAGTGATGAGGAAAAATAAGCCCTCACAAATGAGTACCTGCAACCACCAGCTCAAATTAAGCACCGTGCCCACCTCTTCTGTTGATGTACATTGCGCACAACATATATCACTTTTTAATAACATTAATAAATTGCTCCCTACAAGCAAGATGGACATTCCCGTAGCCAGAGTGCAGTGCATTTTGTGAAGTTTCGTGTAAGTGCGTCACTGTGTGGTGGTGTTCCAGAAGCGTTACCTGTGTGTTTCCACCCACCCCCGGAGCCCTCTGCTTCCGTGGTGCCTGCCCGCCACGTGCCCTCGGTGCCAGGACACCGTATTCATTACGGCCGCGGTGACACTTCCCTTATCTCCCCTGTCACTGTGAGGAATGTGCCATTACAGGCGCCGAGGGGAGGCCTCTGACATCCATCCTCCTCTAATCCGACAGTTCTGGACGGGCTGCGGGGAAGGCGGGGGCCCTCCGGATGTCCGAGGAATCTTCTATATTACAGAATCTGACATTTTTACTGCGCGGAAGCGGTTTTCAATTGAGTCATCTTTTGTGTAACACTCGGCAACAGCTTTCAGATGTACACAATGAATGTGAATGAAGGTAAATAGCCTTGGACAGTTCAGTGAGGAAATAAGCTAACGACGCTGTGTTATTTCCTTGACACACTGCAGTATTCACTGCCTAGGTTACATTTTATTTTCTGTTCAAGAGTATACCGTTAGTAGCCTCAGTGCTGACGTTTAACCCAATTCACAAGAGTAGGGAAAGTGACGTCACACACATGTCCTCCTGTGGCATCACAGGAAATGACATCACAGAAAAATGTATGTCCGAATGTTAGGTGATTTATATTGTGCTAAACTGGTTTCAAAGAAATGGCCGTACAAAGGTGAGGCTAAAGGGGTGGAGTACAAGAAAGCAGAGAGGGGATACCAGGATTGCCAGGTGGAGCTCATCAACCATGCGGAGGGTTACACGTGAATGAGGTGTTGCTTGAAGATGGAGGTCTCTGCGCCAGTTCTGCAGAGCGGGAGTGAAGGTGAATGCAGAATGAGTGTGGTGTATCAGTTCCAGAGGCCAGGAGCCTTGCAAGAGAAGACTTGGTGACTTATCTGCTCCTTCCTTCTTCATAGACCACTGGAGGACTTTATCTTCTTGGTCAGATATGGTCCAGTGTTGGATTTTACCATTGTATTTGTGTTGCAGCAATTTGATAGAAGGAGCCATTGAAGTTATTTGAGGGTGATTCTTTCGACATCCTGTCATCGGTTCGGGCAGAGGCAGTCATCTGTGACTCTAGGGCACCACAATTTTGTGGCCATCAAGCTATCGCGTGCAAAGGTTTTGTTACTCAAGCATAGTCTTTTGGAGTTCTATCTTATTGGCCTACTTTTGGTTTCTTGGGCCTGTACACTTGCTTATTTTGATCTCACTGTACTCAAGTGCATACCTTGCTTAGCTTTTCCTCAGGAGTACTCCGAAATAACCTGACACCGGCAACTCTAGAACTTTTTGTGCTTGTCTGCATGCCTTGCTTAGTTTTTCCTCGTGCCACAACACAAATTACAGATTTTCACAATCCCACAAGTCCTGCAGCACTGACCTAAGGGTACATCCTGTCATTCCTATAGTTTCAACAACTAAGCACACTTTGTGAGCAAAAATCTGTAGGACTTCAGACACATCTAGGCAGAACCAGGGCTTGTACAGATTTCTGCTTCCAGGAGAAAAGCTTGAGTTTACGGAACACAATGATTTGCCACCAGGAGGTTTGCATATTTTTGAGATGTGTATTATGAATCTGTGTGATTCGCGTCTGAAGCACATTATGGATTTTGCACTGGTAACCAATCATGGAGTGAAGCTGTCAAGGATTAGTAGACAGTCGTTTCTGCAGACGTTGGTGTTGGTATTTTTGAGAGCAATTTGTATTGAAACATGATTACAGGCACAAACGAAAGCCTCACAGCAGAAGTTGAAAACAGACTGATTTCTATAAATGTATTTCGTTTTGTGCTAAGAGACTTTCTTAGAGCTCTCTCTGCTGCCCTTTGGCTACTTAAAAGCCTTGGTAAACCACATAAGGATTGCCAAGAAGCAGCATAGGGTTAGCAGCTGTAAAGTACTACATTTTATCAGACGACTCAATTGTGTTCCAGGGCGTTTTTCTTAAAATTGCAAATTTGCACAAATTTAATATGCTTTCCCGTAAGCTAATACCCACGGGGACCTTTTGGCTACTTTGGTGGTTTAGTGGACTAACCTGTTCACTTCATAAATCTGTGCTTGGCCTCTTCATCACAGATTCCAATCTCTCAAGGTCTCTTATACTTCATCCTTAAGAGGTTGATAAAATGAGTATTATTGAGTTTGGTCACAAAAAACACTTGTTATTTCAGTGCCAGGAAATCCAAGGGTGAATGTGGCTTTACTAATATGCATGTTATGGTATTCACAAAGGCATTTTGGAGTAAGTAAAGTAGTACTCTTTTAAGTGAATTACCTTTGCGTATTGGCTTCAAAACATCTAAAATTAAAATAAATGTGAATATTTATGTTCAAGTAGTACAAATAAAAACTGCGCCTTTTTTGCACTTTTGCCAGTAGAGAGTTCGATGTTATGGGAATAACATCACATGCACATTAGTAAGGCCCACAGTCACACTTGGGTTTCTTGGCACTGAAATAACAGAAAAGTCAGGCTAATTCGCAAAGGCATGTAAGATTATTCCTGTAGTACTTCTTCCCATATTCATGAATGTTTTTGTGAATCAGACCATATAGGTTAGACACCTATGTTGCAGGCAATGGAACTAAGCAGCAAACTTCATGCTATACAGAATTGTGTTCTGTTTTTGTCATGGGAGGAATCTTTTTTACCATTGGGAAGCCAAAGTCTAACGACACAATAACAGGACACTGAGCCCAGTTAATATATGATCAATGAGCTGTGATGTGCTACAACTGAGTAAGGCCAATCATGCAGAATGCCTCTGGAATAAATGCTTTGGAAGTCACGGGTAGCTGGAGGGGTCTGATACCGTTACATGACTTCTGCTAAACGGCCAAGAGAATCCAACATAACAAACAGTGCACATTTGGTACCAATTTACAAATGCTCTGTGTCAACATAAAAAATCTCCACTTCTACTATATTAATTGGAGAAACAAGATGTCCCAGCAGATGTGCCCTTGCTCAGGTGGAAACATTTGGATACTTTCAGACATTTCCATTTGTGCCTGGACTGGTAAAAGGAAGGGAAAAAAAAGGAAGGGGAAAAAAAGGAAGGGGAAAAAAGAGATGGGAGGGTGGTGGGATTAATTGTGGGGCTAGAGACTTCTAATACTTTTGGGAACTTCTGAAATTTGAAGTTGAAACTGCAAAAAGAAATGCACATGGAGCAAGGAAACATGTAAAGATGAGAGTGACAAAACTGCTCATTTTTATTTGACGACTTGGGCTGAAGGACACTCCATAAAGCCCAATAGAGGGTACCCAATGAGGGCACCACCAACTTCTTATAAGGAATATATGGGGGCTGCAGGGAGTGCAGCAGCTCATAGAAAAAATGATTTACAAAAAACTTACCTTAAGTCTTCTGAGGTCTCATGTTCATGACCACAGGAGTGTTTTTCATTATTCTTAATGCACTCAGACTTAGAGCTTTAGGCTCATAAACCCTGGTGTGTGGGTATCCCTTGTGGTTGGTCCTATGGCTGCATTATGTGAGCCACAGATTGTAAAGAAAGACTCTGGCACACAGGTTTAGGATGCTTTGAATTATAATACTGTATTTAAAATGCTTTATTGACAATCTTAATGATAAATACTGCCGTTCCTATGCTTATAATGAATTAATATGAATTTGTTCATTGTCTCCATTACTTTTATTGGAGATATCATGGTGAATCATGACATGTGGTTGTTGTATTAATGTGGTGACACCCTGACAAATCCAGTGTTCCTGCCTTATAAATAATGAGACCCCCCTTATAGAATGATGTTGCCTCTGATATAGGTTAAGGTACTGTAGTTAGGCCTGTGCGAAAGTTAAATTATGCCAGTGTATTTTGCATAATTTGGGGAAGTCTATGCTATGCTTGTAACGCACAATTCCTGAAATCACTCCACTTTGTGTAATGATGTGCTATTTGCAGTAAAAATGTTTTACCACAAATGCACAAGAACAGCAGAACGCAAGTGGCTGTTGTTCTTGGTGCTTTTGTTTAAATTAGTCCTCACAGCAAAATTTTGACACAAGGACACATTGCGCACTAAAATATAGGGTGAAATGAAAGATTTTTATTTTGCATAAATATGTGTAATTTATCTTAATTTTGCAGTGATTTTGTGTAATTACATAAAGCACATTACATGAATTTTACACACCATTACTGTGATAATAGGGTTCAGGGTCCACTAGGGGTGTAATGTGACTTGAGGGTGTCAGGAAAAGTATTTCCGCCTCCCTATATATATATATATATATATATATATATATACTGTATATATATATATATATATATATATATATATACTTGTCATTGAATAAATTGTATTTAGTAGTGTGAGTGTAATAAAACTACTTTTTCCTTTCTGAACGTAAAATTACTGGACAATAATTTATTGAATGTTGCTGCGTACCAGCAACTTGAGATTGCTAGCCCCCACTACAACGGTGTACTTGGTTTCCAGTAAAAGACAATTGTGGACGTATAACTGGCGCAGGACTCACATTCTTCACAACTAATAACCCAGTTTCCTATAGCTAGCATTTTGATGTATTCCCGCATGTACATCTATTTTCATTCAGTCCAACAGTGATCTTGTGCATGAATGGCTTTGGTTCACTTCTGGGAGCTCTGCAACTCGGACCAGATCAGCACTTTGTGGTTAAATCACACTTATGAGTGCTGGACAATGCATTAAACAAGAAGCAGCGTTTCGTATTCTCTTCCAAGTTTATGGACACTCTGGGACAAATGAATATGGCTCTGTAATTGCCTTTATGTACCACTTCACACCTCAGATGTACTGTGGGTGATGGTTTAATAACAACCATAGTATAAGGAATGTGTTGTAAGAACACAAAAGGCAAGATGCAGCAGTTTTGGAGTGGATGTTATGGACTCTCCTTCAAAAAACATTCACATTGTTGCCACTTAAATTTGGTTAAAGGACTGCCAAGTGATGCACAATGGTTACTGCTACCTCTCCGAAAGAGGGATGCGCGTGCTTCAAATCCCCTATGGAGGTGAAGTCTATGGTAGAAAGTCAGGAGCCCGTCCTCGTGGCTGCAGTGATGGGTTATGTTATCATACTGTCCCTGTACATAGGCTGTGACGTCACAGAGTACTGATAGGTTATGATCGAATATGTGGCGATTTGTCTGGGAAATGCATTATTACTGTTGTTCCTTTTCCTGACCACCCGAGAGAGAGGCTGTGTAGTGTTGTAGATTAAATCCCACTTTCACGATTCAATATTTTTGCTTGTGTGGAATGGGTTAACAACATATTTTTACATTTGGCGATGAACTGTCAATGGATCTTCAGTGCTTGTTATAGTTGGACACTTCTGACCCCCGGACGATTCCCACAATTGAAGGGGATCTCTTGAGTACAAATACAAAAAACAACCATTTCCTGGAGCACAGACGGTGATAAACTACCTTAGCAGCACCCTAAAACATGCAGCCCTATGGCATGCCCTCATACCAATAAATGTCTGCACTGGAAAAGTCATGTGACATTGCCTTCTTCTCTGACATACTGGCATAATACAACATGCAGAAGAGATGAACGTAACATCACTCAACACAGCGGCCATCTTTAAAGTACAGAAAACAGTGTTGTGTTACTTTAAACGTGAATGATTGGCACTATTGACTTTTCTAGAGCTGCACACAGGTGGTTCCTTCGCAATGGCGAAGAGGCGTCGCCCCCCTGGCTAAGAGCCAGCAGCTGAAAAATAAAACTATGATCTACTATTGTTTTATTTTTCAGCTGCTGGCTCAGCCATCAGGTGCAGAGAAGGGCGGGGCTGGGCCATGGGAGGTGGGAGGAGGGGGAGTGGAGTCGCTGCACTAAGGCCCATAATTATGAAAAAAGACACACAACTGTGCTAGTGCAGTTGTGCTTAATTTTTTTAACACGAGCTAACGTCATTTGATAGCGCCATCCGTGCACCATATTTAAAAAATGACGCACAATGGCGCAAAGGAATGGTTAGCGGCAAAAAAAAATAAGCTAACCAATGCAACATGCCTTAAGGCAAAATGTCGCTAATGCAGCAAAAGTGGCACTTGCCCGTTTTGCTGCACGTATTTTTAACACAAAACGGGTTAGCGACATTATTTACCACATTAACGTTAAAAAACAATGCACAAGCAAGGAAACATAAAAAAACAAACACAAGATGATGATTGCAGGCAGGAGATAGCCCAGGGAGACCCCAACCACAAAGTACTAGCCAGGAGGGTCTAGCAAAGTCCCAGGAGAAGGAGAAGAGAAAGATGAAGTGTACGCAGTTGTAAGATCCTCTCCCTCTTTCTGCACCACTTACTTGGCTGCTGTGGTGGTGGAGGGACTTGTCGTCGTTGACGTCTGTGGCGTGTGCCAAGCTGGAGCAGTGGCACTTCCATGCTGTCCTGGAGGTTGCTAATGCTCCTTATTTGTGTTTTCCTTAAGTGGTGGTGTGTGGTCTCTCATTAATGCCTGGTCTGACCAGGTGTTATTTGTTGATGCTAATCGGCCTTAGCATAATTTTTTAGGTCCACCTCCTTAGTGTGCATTCTTTTTGCGTCGGGAGGTAAATATGGCGCTGGGGGGGGACTAGCGTTGTTTTTAGGAAGGAAACGCCCACCTTGCATATCATTGACGCAATTTGACGCAAGCTGGGTTGGCGCTTCCTAAAGATGATGCTAACTCATATATTTTGATGCTAGACAGGTCTAGCTTCAAAATATAAATATGGAGTTAAGTTAGCACTGCTTTAGCGTAAATAAAATAATGCTAAGGAGGCGCTAACTTTCCATAGAAATGGGCTTAAGTGCTCATGTCAGTTTGGTCGGCCGTCTCAGACCGGCCAAACTGACATGCACACTCAGGTTTCTCCAAGCCGGCTGTGTTGCAAAGCAGGGTTGGAGAAACTGCACAGACTCCCATGCAGTGTCTAAGTGGCAGAACAAGTCGCTTAGACCAATCCTGATGCTGCTCTCATGCTAGTCAATCCTGAAACTACTCTCATGCTAGGTGTAGCATGAGAGCCACACCAGGATTGTGTGGGAAGCCTGTGCTGGTGTTCCAGGAACTGCTGGGACACTAGGAGAGAAGAAGAGCAACACAGCAGGCTTAGGCTTCAGAAAAGTACAGGTTTTTTTCTGTTAATTTTTTTTTTTTAATTTCCCGTGTCTCCCCTCAACCCGCCCACCCCTCCACTTGAGATTAGCGGTAGCCGCCTCTGAGATAGGCAAAGCTAATAGCGTTGTCTGCATAGAGTTTGCAAAGACAGACCTGCTCTATTTGTCAAAGGCTGTTTTTTACGAATTCCAAATCAAAAGGAATTCTAAAACAAATGGAGACTCAGGTATGCCCGTATGTAAATTGGGCTCAATGATTTTCTTTTTATTTTAAATATATTTTGATGAACATTTGATATGTTAAGGCCCTGCCTCCAAAAACGTGTTACATTGTGTGGTATCAGAGACTATCAAACATAAAGTGCTGAACACAGAACAGTGCGTGAATGACTCCCAGGTCAAACCAGAGCACAAAATCCCAGATGTGATGGGGTATGACGGGATGAGAACGTTCAATCGGGAGACTAGAAGGCATTTTACATGGACATAAAACATATTTTTATATTATGCAAAAACACATTTAAATTAAAATTGCAAGTATTTAAAATTTAAGGCACAAGGAGATAAATCAGTCTCTTTGAGTTTTTTGAAGCTCTGAACGCATGTTTAGATTAGAACACATGTCTCTGGGTTCCAGAGTTAACTCCTTAGGCACCAAGCCATTTTTCCATTCATAAAACCAAAACACGCTTCCCTTGTTGTTCCTCTTATTTAGTTAAAGTTGGGAAGAAGATGAAAGCCTCAGTGTGCAATAGATGTAAAACTTACTGCCACGTCCTTGCATTTAAATTCCCCAGGGCTGTTTTTCCAAAATGGAGTCTTCTTTCTCAGCTTGTGAAAGGAAGATGTTATTTAGTAGTTAAATTATCCACTGGAGTGACAAAATACTGAGGATTAAATCTCTGCTTCCATGCCGGATTATATTGTGTGATTCTGTGAAAATCACTTTACCTATGTGTACCTCTGTTCCCTATCTTTTAAAATTGTGAGCTAAATGCTGAAATGATGTCCATGAAGAATGGATATTTACAACGTTATAGAGAGAAGCGTTCACCTTGCATTGCTGATTCAACCAGAATATTCATTTGGAATGTATTAGACAAGACAACTCTTTATTTCTGGTTGACAGAAGGAATTTGGTAACTTTTCTATTGAAGGAAAAAGGGTTAATTGAAGACCGCAACCTCCCAACAAGGCTCACTTCAATGAGAAATGGGCAGTTACTGTTACCTGGTTAGGGCTAGATACAGTTATAAATCTGCATGCACATGTTTGTGAAGTGACCAAACCTTGCAGCTTCTCTAGGACTTTTAAGTCTTGCAATTCTTTTCCAAATTGTTTTAGGGGGAGATTGTTCACATTGAAAATAGATACAACTATATTCTATAGCAATCATATTTTGTGTGGGATTTTCCACCCACTAGTTTTATTTTAAAGTTTCTCAACTATCACAGTTTAAAAATATAACTTCACAAAGTTGAATGTTAACCCTGGTCCTTACATATGCAGAGGATGCATATTTTCCCAACAGAATTCAAAGCCTCCCACCAGTTCTTCCCACCCTTCAATACCAAGGGAAGTCCTACATGCAACACAAGCAAATGAAGAAGGAAAGTATATTGCAGATTTTGTAGTTTTTGTAATTTATGCATGAGACATCAATCGGAGTGAATAGCAGATTCATGTGCTTCTGTAAGCATGCTTTATTCTGTATAAGTATCTCGCTGTATCTGGATTTGATGGAGGCCAGATGATGTGTGTTACAAATTCCTTGATGTGTGGGATGGGTGTCTGGATTACACGGCCTGCGTTGCACTGTGCAATTTAAAAATGTGCTGCACAGGCAACTAACTGTAAGGTACACTTGTAAGCCTATAAAGAGTTGCACAGAGGGTGGGCGGAATATGAGATGGGCCAGGCAGTCTTTACCTGTCAAAAACCTAGTTTAGTTACATATAAATAGCTCAGGTAGATGATGTCTAGTGACTCATATGTTGGTTGTGGTCAGAGAAGACCACACTTACGCATTTAACCAACTTGTCTGATCCTAAACAAACCATGTCATCTCATTCTTCCCCTAACTTACAAAATGTTGAGCACTCACAGCGATTAAGGGCTTCATTTAGACTATATTGTGCGATCCACAGTCTATCAGGCTGGTAGAGCTAACCACCTCTGCTGCACTGCTCGGACTACTACCCACCATATTTAGAGTTATCAGTCCTGTAGTGATCTCTGTGCCTTTTTTGAGTGGCCTCCATGTTTCAGGTAGCTACTCATCAAACGTTCTGTTTTTCAATAACAAACTCTCAATGTAAAATGTTGTCTTTGTAAAAGAAAAAAACGAATGTCCCTGACTCAATGAATGGGAGTTTTCTCTCAGGGTGCAGGGGTATTTTTGTTTACTTTGGAACTGCAGCCCCTCACTAAAAAACAATCAGACCATGGAGGAAATGGTCTGATGCACCTACACCAACAACCCGAGTATGTCAAGCTGTCAGTGAAGGGTTTCTGATAGTAGAACAAGCAGGCACAATGCTGTTGCAAGCATGATGGTCCAGTGACCCAAAATAGAGCAAAAGGACCATTTGTGGCAGAGTACCCAGTAACACCAAACTCTTAATAAGGTAAAAACTAAATTTTCCGAACAGATGATTCATTTGTCTCTACACAGCCCTGCAATGCCGGTTTCCCATCCTAAAAGAGGCCATCTTATATCATATCACGATATCAGCGTCCGCATACCACATTACTGCTCTCTAAGTAGCCTTACGGTGCTTTTAGTAGTCTAGCATGCAGCTCTTCGCCAGTTGCAGGTTTTCTGTTCAACTAGTATTGTGTCTGGTCTGCATATTGATGGGTATGTTTTGTGCAGTGTTTAGCCAAGGCTGATCTCAGGGTGAATAGTTAGTGTGTCTATTGCGTCTGAGCTTATATGCCATCTTCAGTTGCCTTGCTGTTTGTGTGGCACTGTCCACTCTGGCATGGCAGCTATCACCATACCTAGTATATTTCATGAAGAGGTATTGCAAGATCCTTTTTACCAGCACACAGGGCCAGGTAGTAGAGAAGTGGGGCAATTGGAACCTTAGCGTGACCAGGAGACTGATCCCAGGACAATGATCACTTTCTTCAGTGGTGGACAGGAAGAGGCCAAGAACGGGAGGGCCAGTTAAGGGCAATGTAGTGTATGGTTTGTGGGGCATAGGTCCAGCCTTGCCATTCATAGAGGAACTAGGGTGCACAGTGGGTATTTGCAATAAAGAAGCATCAGCACTCTCAGAGTTCTTGCGGTTAGTCCTGCTGGTGACAAAATAAAGGACAACCCCACGAATCATGTCCTGCTGAGGTCTGTTTTCGTAGTCTTTTTTCTTGAACACTATGTTTTTTTCACTTTGTTTTTTAATGTCACTTTTTCTGTACTGTTACATTTGTCTAGTTTTTTTATTTATTTAACCAGCTGTTCCTCCATGTACAAATGTATAACACCATCCCTTGCACCTTCTGACACCATGTCTATATACTTTAAGACTTCAAAGTCTTTTCTCCTTTGTTATCTGCTCCTTACCTTTATATCTCCTGACTGGATATTCCCTGTGGACCTTCAAGGTCCATGTGTTCTGTCCCTTCACTCTTTGTTATCAAACACCGCTGTGGTAGAAGGGGTCTCATCCTGCTTTCTTTGTGAAAAGCCTGGTCGGGGGATTTGTGCGTGGTGTTGTCTCGTAGGTTCTCATTATCCTAATGAGACTACTGAATTTGGGTGGCAGAATCACCCGGACTGCGGGGAACT
Source organism: Pleurodeles waltl (assembly GCF_031143425.1). NCBI lineage: Eukaryota > Metazoa > Chordata > Amphibia > Caudata > Salamandridae > Pleurodeles > Pleurodeles waltl. Next base: position 1,014,475,333 of record NC_090449.1, read on the forward strand.
GGGTCTGAACCTGCTCCAGGTGACACCTGTTGACCTAATCCGGGTTTGTTACAGCTAACTAGCAGTGCCTCATCTCCACCCAAGAGCAGGGATGTTTGGGCAACTGGGCGCATGACATAAATAACTCCTCAGGGGAATCCTGGTCACTCAGATCTCATCAGTTTCTCTCAGTTAAATTAGTCTCACATATGCAAGGACAATCCGAGGTAGACTATAGTTCAATAAGGTTTTATTGAAGCAACTTCATCTTAGATAATAAAGCATGTATTGCAATAACTAGGACGATAAAGCACAATAGGATTAAAATTGTGATAAGGACAGTAAAACAGAAAAATAACACTGCCATTGTGTCACTAAGACTGTTAAGGATAATTCCTACCCAAGCTATGTTAGAGCACAGCATGTTAAGCTCTAATTCTGCCCTTCAGGTTTCCCCTGAGAAGACATCATCCCTCATACCTGAGCAAGAGGCCTGCAGTCTACATAAGCAGCTGCAGCAAAGCACTCAGCAATCAGCAGACCGTCATGGTAATCTGGCTGGAATCTTCCTCTAACTTACATGGGTCAAAGTAGTGTTCTTATAATAAAACAGGTGATGTTCCAAGAAAGGATCCCCACGTAAAACTGTGTATGTTTCTTAGGAACATTCTAGACAAAGTATACCTCTTTTGCCGGCAACCTATTTTACTGCAGCCTTGAGAAAAGCACAGAGTGAAAGAAATATCTTGTTTAAGAACGCAGTGCTGACATAGGCAAAGAACAGCTAGATAGAGAGAAATAAAACAAGACCGCAAATGTGGCTATTGTTAAAATAATATAACGAAGCTAGAATAAAACATATCTAGGTTAAAGTGCACAGAGGCAGGCCTATTTTGCTAAAATAACATGTATAAAACTATAGCTAAAATGGCCACACAACAGTGTCATCCGAGTGGATTGTTGGGCAGTTATATCCACCGTCACATAATTTAGGTCACCTGTCAGCCCATTGTCCTGAAACAAGTGGTTGGCAGCTAAAGCAATTCCTTTTTTTAGCCCACGTTACCTCTTTAATGGTAGGATATGACACCGTGGTTAGAGGAAGACAAACACTGCCATCATCACTTACCAGAGCATGACTACCTGGGTCTCAGCTCTGCACAAATGCAACCGATCCAGAGTATGCTAAAGAGAAGCCATAAAATTGATGCATCATTGCCATTATGTACTCAAGGGACAACCACATGCCACATCTTGGCATGGAATTTTCAGTTACAGTGACTGCCTCCCACCAGGTAACTACAAACACTGCTTACTTACATTTTGAGTTCTGATTGGTGTCACCTTGTTTTGCTTCAATTGAACAAATTAGTCCAAAAAACCTGAAATTAATGAAATGTAGATGAAAAATTCAGGACTGGAGACAAAGGGCCTGATTTAGAATTCTATGGATGGGTTACTCCGTCACAATGGTGACGGATATCCCGCCTGCCGAAATCTAAATCCCATAGGATAGAATGGGATTTCGGGGGGCGTGGTCTGGCCAGGGACGGCGATGGCCGCCTGAGAGAGGCGCTCCGCAGGACTGGAGTCGGGGGGGACGTTGCAGGGGTGCAGAATCTCTCCGTCGGAGTTGGGAGAGTGAATGAGGAGTGCCGCTGCGGGGGGAGGCTACCACCGAGGGCGATGCGGACCTGTAGCCCCCTGCATTCCAGCATTCTGGCATCCCAGAACCACGGCCTACATTGCAGGCCCAGACTGCGGCCTCTCGCATTTAAGATTTCCTGTGCCGTCCTCGCGGGAGGTCTTGGCGGAATCAGCGCTGGCTTGCCTGCCTGGGGCCCCCGATTCCCCCCCCAGATTACTAATTCACCAATGAGGCGTGGCCTGCCGCGATCTGAAGCGGTGCCCAGAGTGACGCCCTCCCGGGCGGCCTGCCTCATTTCTGACTGGCACCGCACCGGAGAGCCTGGAGAGGAATCGACGCCGGGAGCCACATCATTCCTGTGCCTGGTGGAGGCAGAGCAGTGCAGAGAGACTGGCGGTAGGCCGCGCCTCCACCTGGGGCACCATCTTTGTCCTCTTTTGCTCGCCATTTCCTCCACCCAGTGAGGGGCCCCCTCCCTCCTCCCTGCAGAGACGGAGACACTGAAGTTCACCGGCGCCGGACCGCCTGAGGATGGAGAGCCGGACTGAGGCGGTGAGCCTTTCCTCGTCTACCCCCGCTCAACACGAGGGGACCCACCCAGCCAGGATCAGTGAGCCAGCAGCGGACAGCCTCCCCATGTAATGGCCAAGCAGTAGCCACAACGCCCGAGGGACCCTGAGAGCATGGTCCCCATCGGAACAGGGCATAGGGTCTGGGATGAGGGGTAAGAGTCGTCCTCATGGACAGCGCAGCACTACTTTCACTGGCAAAAATTGATTTACTTACTGTGGTGACATTGCCCTGCTTGCTTCCCTGACCACCCCCATTTGTTGCACTGCTTTTTAGGGGGCACGCCAGCCTGTTTGGAGGCTTTCTATTGCACCCTTGGACATTTCCCATGCCCCCCTGCTCTTTGCCTTCCCCTCCTTATTGAGCACAGAGGGCGGAGAGGGTTGCACCAGCTGCTGGGACTGGACCCACGATGAACCGGGCAGCAAGTATCCTTCGCCCCGCTGGGCACCGCACCGCAGGACACGGGGGAGGGCCTCCTCTCGCCGGTACGCCCCCCACCGGTTTGAGGCCTCCTCTGTCCCTGAGGACATGGACCGTGCCGCGAGCTCCGCTTGGAGTTGTGCCAACTACCGAACACCCAGCTGAGGGAGCGGAGACCCCCATCCCTTCTTCCTCTCATTTTGGAACGCAAGCTCTGACCAAACTTACCTGTCCAAGAGGACGGTCTGAGGCCCTAATCTCTTACGACACCGCATCTAGACTCACTGGTGGGGCCAGAGATGCCAGGCGGTAGGTCGTCGACCAAGAACTCGGGCAAATTAGCGAGGCAGCTGCTCTTTTGGGAAGCCTTACTTCATTCAAAGGCGTCATCCACTGCCCCGATGACCCAGCAGCCCGTACAGCACCATAATACGTCGGACACAGCCCAGGAGTCCACCATGGATCATATCCTCCAAGAGAGATCGGCAGTCGGCCGGAGGTTGGAGGGAATGGACAACGCAATGGCCTCATTAACGGCAGAAACAAAATCCATCCGTCTGGATATTGCAGGCTTCCAATCACTTGTGTTGGGACTGGAACAACGGGTGTCACTAGTGGAGGCCCACGTCACCTCCTCCCGGGATCGGGACCAGGAACTCTTGTACCTCCACAGCAAGATGATAGATTTAGAAGACAGGAGCAGGAGAGACAGTGTTCGATTCCTAGGGTTTCCTGAAGCAATCGAGGGCAAGGATATGCACTTGTTCTTGAGAGAGACGCTGCCAAACTCATTGCCATAACCTTCGACCCTCCCCTAGAGTTTCAAAGAGCACACAGACTCGGTCTCAAGAGACCCGACACAACCGCTTGTCCCCGGCCGATTATAGCCTGCCACCTTCGCATACGCAAGCCCGCCAGATCATACAAAGAGCACGTGCACACGGATCCTGTCAGATGGAGGGTCAGGAAATCTGGATATTGGTGGACTTTTCCAAGGAAACCAGTGAGGGCAGGAGGGCATTTCTGGCCCTCCGACCCAGACTACGACAGATGGAGGTGAAATATGGCCTGTTTGAACCGGCGAGAATGTGGGTTACGAAAAATGGAGTGTCCCAAGACTTCTTCGACCCGGAGGACCTGCGATCTTTTCTGGATGGCCTACAACCTATGGACACTTCTGTCTTGCTCTCGCATCAAGACATACCTGTACCGGACCAGAATACCCTGCCCCAAGGATCCGCCCCAGGAGCGTCGGGAACAGACCGTCACTCTACAGTTTCCCACCCCAGAGGTCGAGATCTGGAGCGTCTCATGACCAGCCACGACGACAGAGGGCAGGTGCTGCATGCGGTGGCACTATACACACAAGTGGCAGACAGGGACAAGTCTTGTTCCCCTCTGAAGCCCCCAGCAAAAACTTCTTGAACTTGCTTCTTCTACTGGGATACACAACGCTATGGGGCCAGAGGCTTCTGACATCCCCAGACCTTCCACCGCTCTAATGGCTGGATGAGTATCGATCCATATTGCTATATAATGTTGATTGTGTAGTAATTGTTCTGCCATGCTCTTCTGCAGGCCTCTTGGAGGTCTTAAATAAGTCAAATAAGTTTCTAGGGGTGCCCCGTCCCTGTAGGGACAGTTTGTACACTGTACACTATGTCCTTTTTGGTCCTGACGACCCACCCAGTTAGTTAATTTGTAAAATAACATTATGCTGATAATTGGATTACTGTTTACTGTTTACTATTTTCATGTACCTTCAGTGTTTATGCGATGAGTGCTTATATGACAACGCTCCTGTGAACATGCTCTGTACCTCCTCTCTATCTTCCCTCACCGCCCGTGCTCTGCCCTCCCCCCTCCCCTTCTTCCCTTCCCCCCTTAGAACACAAGCGGCGTTGCTGGTATCATAGAGACTCATGACGTCTTCCCCCTCTCCCCTCTGCCCCCCCTTCTTTCGGGGGACTTATCGAACTGGCTGCAATGCTCCCCGGCATGCTGGCCCTCCCATTGCGCGACGCTGCGCCGCCCCCGCTCGGATGCCACCATGCAGAAAGACCCTGGTTCCAGGGCTGTGGGACATTTGTGTCCATGGACAGATATGGTTTCACGCTGCGCTACCCCCCCCCCAAGCTGGGGTCCTGCTGGCCGGGCGTGGAGGCTCTTAGGGTTCAGGCGTAGACCCGCAGACAACTGTTAAGGATCTTAGGGGCTCTTCTTTAGCTCCACATCTCTCCTTTTTTCTTCCCCCCTCTCTCCTCTACCCTTTTCCCCTTTCCTCCTACGCTGGGACTGGCACTACCATCCTTGTTATCTTAGTCTCATCTCTCTCGCCACCCCTCTTCTACACCCTCTCCGTCTCTCTCTCCCTCTCCCCCCTCCTACTCTCCTTTCTCTTTTCCAGCTCTTTGTCTCCCACCCTATTGTGTTTCCCCTTCTTGGTACCTTCCTAAACCCCATCCCCTCTTTCCCTCCACCTTTGGCCCCTCTCCTCCCTTCTCTCCTCCCCCCGCTTGCCCCACCTTTCAAACTCCTCCACACTGACACCTACCCTCTCCCCATCTCTTCTCGACAGCTGGAACTGTCACTACTTACTCGTTGCTTGAGCCTGGAGTCTGCTGAACGAGTGACGAGGTTCTTCTTCTTGTAGGTTCTGCCTTGGCCCAGATAGGGGTGACTCTTTCTGGTAGCCACGGTGCTGAAGGCGATGGAAACGCCAAGGGCAGTCCGTGTCCTTCAGAAGCAGTGCCAGAGAGAAAAAAAAACTAAAAAGGGGAAAAAACCTCAAAAAGGAATATCCTGGAATAAGAGCAAAAAGATCAATATTTCAGAACAAGAGACCAAAAATGAACGGGAAAACACTGGAACAAAAAGCGGAACCAGTATCTGATGCAAGGAGAAGGAGCGAAGACACCATCCAAGAGGAATTGTTGCAGCGCAAGAAGGAAAAGAATCACAGCCCTTAAATGCCCATAGAACAGGAAACGACCGGCAGGAAGTAAAAGGACACCATATTGGATAGGGAACAATACATAGAAGGCAATAGACAAGGCACCATAGTGAGTAGGGAACCAAGGTATGCTGGGAAGAGAGGGGAATGATGGGAAAAATGGAAAACATAAAAGGGGAGAAAAAGCGAGGGTGACAGCAAGAGAAGGGCACAATAGCAGGTAAGTGGGGGAAACGGTATTGTTTAATGGAGGCGCACCGCGCCAGAAAAGAAACGAAGCCCCATTCCCAATTTGGGGCCTCGAGTAATGCAGGAGAGGCACGCACTGCGACAGGAACCCCTTGGACACTTAATTCCCCTCTTCCTTTATACCGCCCCGTGTTCCCCCCATCCGCTTCCTTTTATTGTATCGCTCCCTACCATCCTCCCCCTCTCCTTATCCCTCTGCTGCACATCACCTATTCTTGTCGTCCCCTCTAGCCCTCCATCATGGCCGGACACTCGTCCTCCTCCTCCGCCCACTGCGAGTCGATTCATGGAATGGTCATGGCCTCACCCATTTCATTAAAAGTATGAAAATACTCTCATACCTCAATACTAAGCGGACAGATGTGGCTCTCCTCCAAGAGACCCATCTGAACAGAATTGAGTCTGATAAGTTACGACGAGAATGGGTGGGGACAGTGTTGTCTAGCTGTAGCCCTCCCCACAGGATGCCAAAGGAAATATGCCACGAAAGTGTGGTGTCACAATTCTCTTATGGAAAAGCCTACCTCTCACTGTCACTAAATCATGGGTAGATGCGGAGGGACGGTACGGGTTTGCCAAACTGAAACTAGGAGGCCTTTCGATCTGTGTGGGCTCTGTATACGCCACAATCGGTCCAAAAAGGGCAGTTTTTCCTACGCATCATACACCTCTTGACGGAGATAGGGGCTACCCGACACATAATTGGGGGGGACTGGAACCTAGCTAGAGACGCGATACTAGACCGAACCGGGCCTTTGGACATCACTAATAATGGAGACAGGGCCTTACAATTTGATGTCATGCAGGATAATGGCCTAGTGGACTTCTGGAGGTTGACACATCCGGCTGATCGGGAATATACCTTTTTATCCCCGGTCCATGGTACTCAGTCCTGATCGGATTATTTTCTTATTTCACATAGCATTGTGGCGCACGTGCAGGACGCTCGTATATTAGATGGAAGTCTATTGGATCACTCCCCGGTCTTTTTAGCCATCCAGCTGGGCCTGATATCCCCTGGGCACAAGCCATGGCGATTTTCTGTCCACCGCTATCGCACCCCTCAAGGGAAGGTGCAACTGCAGGTGTACGCATCCAATTACGTTCGTGACAACCTCTGCACAGTGACGTCCAAAAGGGTCACATGGTCGGCGGTAAAGGCAACCATACGAGGCCACATGATGCATGACGCCGCACTGGCGAGCAGGGAGAGGAAGGCGTTGAAAACGGCCCTGGAAATTGAAACCAGGAGCTTGACACGCCAATATACAGACCACCCCTCCCTATCTCTCCATAGACAGCTGGAGAGAGCTCGTATGGCTCTGAGTGAGCTCTTCACCTTTCAGGCCGAATATGCGCTGCAACGCTTACGTGGGAGACATTACGAACAGGGGGAGAAGGCCGGACGTTTGCTGGCAGCTCAACTCTGCCAGAGAGAGGCAACCCTAGCTATACCGGCCATTAAGGCAAGCACGGGGAGATCCTCACGCTCTCACAGCAGATCGTAGAAGAATTTGCCACCTTCTACCATCACCTCTACACAACCGAATTGCAGTCCACTCCTGTCCAGGTAGAAACTTTCCTTAACAATATTACTCTCCCCTCGCTCTCTGACAAGGGTCGCGGGTTACTGGAGGGGGATATTACCCGCCAGGAGCTCTTACAGGCTGTATCCAATCTTCCCTACCATAAGTCGCCCAGAGAGGATGGATTCCCGGCGGAATTTTATAAATGGGCGGGAGAAGATACACTCGATGTCCTGCACGAAGTGCTCACTGAGGCATGTCAGTCGAACTCTCTAGGGGCGATTTCCAACACCGCCATCATCGCTGTTGTACCAAAGCCTGGTTGAGACTCATTGCTCTGTGGTAGCTACCGACACATATCCCTCCTGAATGGAGACATCAAGATCCTGGCCAGCATCCTGGCGAATCGTCTGCATAAGGTCATACCGTCTCTTATACATCAGACGCAGGTGGGGTTCGTGCCGGGCTGAAACTCACGCAACCACCTTCTACCCTTTGCCATACCTTCTGGAAGGCTCAAGACTTGCCGGAGGCTGCGCTGGCATTGTCTCTAGATGCGGAAAAGGTGTTCAACCACATAGAATGGCCTTACTTATTCGCAACACTGAAGAAATTCAGACTGGGTGACCAATTTATATCCAAAATCCGCTTGCTGTATGAACACCCTACAGCGCGGGCAGTGGCGTAGCGTGGGGGATGCAGGGGGGGGCGGCCGCACCGGCGCAACATCTGGGGGGGGGGACTCGAGTGCTAAAATCCACAGGTTAGGGGGCGCAAATTACTTGCCTTGCCCCGGGTGCTGACAACCCACGCTACGCCACTTGGCGCGGGTCAATTGCGGGCGTTTTCTTTCGGATCCCTTTCCCGTCCGCAGAGGAACCCGGCAGGGATGCCCTCTATCCCCCCTTTTGTTCCTCTTGGCGCTGGAGCCGCTGGCGGCTGCCATCCATGCCTCCACACTGGTGACGGGTCTCCCCCTGCCTGGAGGTACCTCCAAGCTTTATCTGTATGCAGATGACGTCCTGCTTACACTCACCGACTTCGAACACTCCTTGCCCACTCTAATAGGGATTATAGATGACTTTGCATCCCTCTCCGGTTATCGGGTAAATTGTGGCAAAAGTGAGGCCCTCCCCCTTTCACGGGTGACGACGAAAGCAGCGCTCTTGGGATTTCCATTCCGATGGACTCCAAAGCACCTTAAATATCTAGTAGTCTTAGTCAATCGTGGCCTAGAACGTATGGTGGCAGACAATTTAGATCCCTTAAATGCACGTATGCGACTGGACTTAGACAAATGGTTCCAACTGGGCCTTTCCATGTGGGGCAGGCTTCAGGCGGTACGGATGGTCACAGTGCCGCGATTCATCTATATCTTGGGGCTTCTACCCCTTCATATCCCCCGCCTCACGTTGCGATCGATCGACGCTGCAGTCAGATCCTTCGTGTGGGGTACTATGCGCCCACGGTTGGCGCCAGCCAAGCTCATAGCACGCAGATCTCATGGTGGAATGGGGCTCCCCTCAGTGGAGCATTATGCCCTAGCTCTCCACCTGTCCCCACTAGCAGCAACCCTGCCCGGTCACGCAGAACCGCTGCTGAGGGTCCCAGTAGAGAAGGAGATACTCTCTCATACTGGAGGCCTAGATGGGTTCAATTGAATGAATCCCGCATCTCCTAGTGATCTGAACCCGATACTGAAGGCGACGCGTGGCAAAGAGCTCATTGTCTCTTGGGGGTTCACCCCTTCCTCCACGCCCAGGCTCCCTTGTGGCACAATGATAGTCTGCGCATAGGAGGAACGACTCTTAACTGGTCAGAATGGAGGGAAGCTTGGATAGACCATCTAGCCCAGGTGTTGGAAGACGATAGGCTCAAACCCTTTGCCAAGTTACAAGAGGAATTCCACCTTCATCCCAAACAAGAGTGGAGATACCTCCAACTCCAGCACTGTATGCGCCAACACACGGACAGTATCCGACGAGGGCTCCAGCCCTCCCCATAGTAGCGTATATGAAGACATGGGGGAAACACAAAGGAGTAATGGCTGACCTGTACGAAATCATTACAGGACACCTACACTCACACCCCGTACTAGACAACTTGCGCTTACAGTGGCAAACCCGTCTCCAACAAGTCTTTGACCCGGAGGACTGGGCAGACATGGTGGACGCACTGGACACAGGCATGCGCGAAGCCTGTCTAAAATTCTGCCTCTTCAAGATGCTACACAACTGGTACTCGGCTCTGGCGAAATTACACAGAGCTGGCATCCTTCCGCTCGCAATGTGCTGGTGTTGCACAGAAGCGCAGTGCGATTTGATCCATGTACTCAGTGGCTGCCCGTCGGTCTGACCTCTGTCGAGGGCACTCTGTCGGACTCCATGTCGCCACCATCCCCCTTACGCCCTCCCTCATCATGCTGCACGACACAAACCCAATCCTGGCCTTAACATGGCCGCAAAAAAGGCTATTACATACAGCTCTGGCAACAGCGAAAATGTGTATCTTGTGGTATTGGACATCTTTTACCCCTCCCACGCCTGAGGAATGGATAGTGGCAATGAATAATATAGCCCGGCATGAAAGAATCATTTATAATCTTCAAGATCAGGTTGCTATATTTACTCAGGTATGGACCCCTTCCACTCAGATGTTTCAGTCATGCCTCCGCCATTAATGCTTTTCAGCTAACTCCTCACACCCTCCACTCCCCCTCCCCCCTACTTTCTTACTCCGGTTTCCGTCTCCTTTCCTCTCCTCTTCTTGTCCCCTCCCCCTCTCCCATCTTTCCCTTTTTCCTTTTCTCCCCCTCCCCCCTACCTTGGGGACTCTATCACTGTAAATGCATTAAAGAGGCCCAAGATGGCTTCAGGATTACGCTGCCTCGGTATTCCGTTTTTGCACATTTAATTGCAGCAGCCGCAGAGGGAGGCTTTGGGCACCAGCACTTTTTTATTTACAAATTAATCACTGGGTGGACGAGTCCCTAAAAGCTCGAACCTGGCTTGCACAGGATGCCCGGCTCTCGCTCAGCTCAAAATCCTCATGGACCCTTGAGTCCAATACAGTCCAGTTGGACGCCTCCCTCTTAAGCATGAAACGAGGCTGTTAAAATTAACATTTTGATAGTAAAACATAAACACGCATATAATGTCTATTGCCATTTCTGACCAATAGACAATTCGCCAGTGTTGCTGTTTAAACATAACGTTGGCTTTTGCAGACTGAGAAAAACACATAACTCCTTTGTCACAGGGCCTCAACTTTCTCAATGTCAGCATTAAAGAACTGTGAGATTGTACCTGCGCGCTCCTTTGCGCTAAGGAAAGTGAGTTTTCTTTTGAGTGTAGCCTTAGACAGAAAGAACTGAATTTCAGCTTACCTCATTTGAGGTATGTACACCTGCAGTAGGGGCAGAACTGAACTTATTCCATAATTATTAATTAAACAATACATGACAGCTTGCAGCCGCCGGTGCCACTGCAGTCAGGGTTGCTTTTAAATCATCATTATAAAAAAAGAGCAGCATTTGCACAACAAAGGCTGCAGCTCATTGAATGTCCCTTGTATGACTACCAGCTACTTATTAAATGAATAAACACTTTGTTAACACTCTAAAAAACACACCAACATGAACACATTGCCTTTCGCAGCAATAAACAATGCGTCCGCGCTGGAGTTCTCAAACAATGTTGGTTTGCACAGGATGGTGTTGTTCACCATTATCAGTAGTTAGGGGCGGCCCCTCCGCAATGGCGGAGGGGCGATGCCCCCCCTCTGTCTAAGAGCCAGCAGATGAAAAATAAAACAATGAGCTCAGCCAGTACAGCAGGGAGGGGCAGGGCTAGGCCACAGTTGGGGGGAGAGGGGCCGGGAGTGAAGTGCACTAAGTGTGCATATTTGTTTGGCCAGCTGTCTTAGGCTGGCCAAACACACGTGCACACTTAGGTTTCTCCAACCCGGCAGTGTTGAAAATCCGGGCTGGAGAAACTGCACAGACTCTAGTGCACTGTCTGAGCAGCAGTCCAAGCCGCCCACACCAATCCTGACGCTGTTTACATGCTACGTTTAGCATGACAGCAGTGCCAGGATTGCTGGGGAGCCTGTGCTGGTGTCCCAATAATTGCTGGGACACCATCAGGAGCAAAGGAGCGAGGCAGAAGGAGGCAGAGGCGGCAGCGGGAACGGCGGAATGATAAGTGTCTTTTATTATTTGATTCCCCCATCCCCATCGACCCCTCACCCCCTTGACTTTTGCGGTGGCCACCGCTGATCAGTACATACTTTAAATTAAAAAACATGAGAAGAAACCACTTTAAAACATTCTCTAGAGCTGCTGTAAATATCCGAGGCTTATAAGTATACAAAACCAGACTGGTGATCTTAGAAATTAATACAGATAACTTTCTGATGTTCTCTTTAAATATATTGCTGGGCCCTTTTGCAGTCTTCTAAAATATGGGCAAATGGTCAGTATAAGTTTAGTTTTGGAAAGGTGGCAAGTCTTGGAAGCCAGTGTCAGTGCAAGGGTCCTTTGACTATTCAATTGCCCACTCGATCCCCACCTTCTCAGAGCTTGACAGTGTGAACATTTTCACAGATTGACCTCAACAGGGCAATTCGATTTTCACTAAGGAACTCACAGACAAAAGAAATTCTGGCTTTCGTAGAGCAGGTGACTCAGCAGGTAACTTAAAGAGGATGTAACCTGACAGCCCCTCCCTTGGTTCCCCCACCATCACCAGCATATTCACAGCTGCTGGAATTATGTATGTGACAAACCTCCCAATGGCTCACCTGAAATGGGAGGGAGGAGATGGGGGTTGGTTGGGGACGAGGACAAGGATAGGGGTGCCGTGAACTCTGCAGCATTATTCATTCATCCTTATCCAAAGGGAGGAGAGCAGTGCAGCGTCACACACCAGCAAACTCAGTGCACTCTGCACTCCTCCACCCTTCTCCTAGTTACGTACCATTTTATGCTGTGTTGTAGCTGCTGATTTTTTTTGTGGGTTGGGATTGGGTCATAATGGGGCTCTTAGAGCCAAGCCAGACCTCTGGCTTGACTCTGGGTTGGCTCATTCCATGAATTGTCTGACTAGCCCACCTCTACTCTGTTCTCAATCAATCAATCAATTTTTGTAAAGTGCGGCTACTCACCCGTGAGGGTCTCAAGGCACTGGGGGGGGGGGCTCATCTGAAGAGCCACGTCTTGAGGTTCTTCCTGAAGATGGTGAACGACGGGCTTTGTCTGAGGTGCAGGAGGGGGTTGTTCCAGATCTTTGCTGCAATGTAGATGAAGGTTCGTCCTCCGGCTGTGGTTTTGCAAATGCGAGAATTGGTGGCCAGGACCATCTGGGTGGAGCGGAGGGATCTGGTGGTGGTGTGGAAGGAGACTCAGTGGTTCAGGTAGGCTGGTCCTGCATTGGGATGGCCTTGTATGTGTGGGTGAGTAGCTAGAAGGTGATTCGCTTCTCGACCAGTAGCCAGTGGAGGGTCCCCAAGTGTTGGTAGATGTGTTCCCGGCAAGGGAGGTCCAGAATGAATCTGGCAGTGGCATTCTGGATGAGTTGTAGTTTTTGTGTGTTTCCAGTTGAGGTGCCGGCATAGAGAGCGTTGCCGTAGTCGAGCTTGCTAGTGACTAAAGCGTGGGTGACTGTCCTGTGACAGTCTGCTGGGATCCAGTTCATACAGTGATTAATTCATGTTCAGGGACAAGCAGGGAACAGAGTCTGACCTGCCAAACATGATTCACCATCAAACTCTTGCATCCTGTTGATTTCAAGCACAAGCATTTGTTTCTATATGATTACCCCCTTCGGCACCATCCAATATGAACTGGGATTTCAATTAAAATAATACAGAACTTTGAATTTGCTGAATATAATTCATTGGTCTCTGTGTGCCAGTTTTTAATTAAAGGACCTACAATCATGGGTGACATTGCTTAAAGTCAGTCTGCATCCTCAAGGATTGCGATTACTCCTGCAAGGATCTTGTTATGCACGGTCTATCAAGAAGCGAGGGATAATGATCATCTTACACCAAAGAAGCATTGTAATAAAAAAACAGTGAAAGTGTAATGCAAAGAGCAATGGAGCAATGACAGCACTGAACGGTTGTTAAAGCAAAGCTTATTAAGTCGGCGGAAAAGGATTAATGAATTATTTATGCTGCTAAAATGGTTACAGTGCTTCCTCTCGTTATGTCTATTAGTAGCGTGGTATGTTGCAGCGTATTGCAGTCATGTTGATGAAGGTATTCAGAAGATACATGAATGAATTATCCCTCCCTCCTGTAGTGCTGATGGATTTTTTGTGGTTTGTGGAGAGTGGCATGGAGATACAGGAGGTTGGTGCCCCTGACCAAAGCTCCACAAAGCAAGAAGGTGGTGGCCGGGATCTTGCTGCCATCTTGGCATGCAGTAACATCGCTCTGCTGCAAGAGATGTCTACTTTTAACTTGCAGATCTAGGACTGGTGGGTTTTAATGATCTCATTTTAGAAATCTGTATCAGATCAATGTATGTGCCCCTCCAGGATCCAGTCAAAATCAGAGAGCTTCACAGTTCATTCTCACTTCACGGCTCTCCTAAGGATGTCTTATTGATGCATGCATGTTTGTGTGCATGTCATATGTGTATAGTACAAAGCTAGCCAAAAGGTAACATGTTTATGTACAGGGTGAAAGGCAAAGATAGAGTCAACGAGTAATGATTTGAGGGGTAGCTGGGTTCTGAGATGACGTTGGCTCTTACTGTATTGTGGTGAAGGGTGCTTGAGGCAAAGCAGACATGTACTGTAGTTGTCATGGCTTCTAGTACATATCAAGTTTTTTTCTATACCAAATATTAATGTCACCTGATGTTTTCTACATCACTCCCATCTTTCTCACGTCATCAAAAATTGTGTGATTCGTGGTAAAACCTTTCATCTGCCTGTACCTCCAATTGTTTAACATAAGAGATAAAACAGATTTTATTCTCACAATAACATGTTCTCGTCCCCCATTTCAATTAACTCGTGCCTTCTGTCCTCTGGTTTGAGCCAGGCGCTATACACAACAATGTCCAATACTGAGCGCCTCGTGATTCCAATGATCTTGCTATGATGAAAATATTCCCTGTAAAGGGCTCTGCTTCACCTTGAAGTTAGATTTTGCTGTGAAATAAATCAGGCAAATTGGATTGTAAGTGTGAGATTCATGGATTCTGGAAAAATGAAACTTGGTTCCAGTTTTCAATCATATTTTCTTTACTAAGCTCTCTGCTTCCTACTGCCTTTTCCAAACTCATCTCTATGTTCGATTCTGCCAAGGAGTAAATCAGTTTTAAACATCTGTCTAGCATCAAAATATATGACAATATTTCAATGAGGTGTAGCCTCATGGAATGAAGTTTTAATTAATAACTTTGAAAAGGAGAAAATGTTGCTATAATTCAAAGCAATCTTACCGTACCTTAAAGATTTTCCCATAGGATATAGATTTTACCCTTGCAATATAGGATTCTTTCGATCACAATTGTATTCTAAAATTATTAGGAAACTTCAGACCAGAGCGTGATCAGTTGGGCTGTTAAACCAGTTAAAGTATTAAAGAAGCTGAAGGTGTGTAGTTATGTACATTGGCAGACAGATCAATTTTGGTTGCAGAGGCTCATTTTACATCTTACAACAACAAGATACCTTTAAATGTAAGAAAAATCAAATGTAAAAAAATCTCAAAATTAAAAATCATATAACCATGTAGAAAACCAAAAATAGGAAAAGCCTGAAATGGGAAACTGAGACGTCGGATTGGGACAAGTCTCTTGCGTCCTGCAACAACTACCAAAAAAAACAAAAAACTGCATGCTGGTCTGTAATCAGCCCAAGGAAGATGTGCAATTTGTTTCTAAAGTTCCGAACAGTTTCCGATTGGCGATCATTTTGGTGGTTATCGAATGGATATGTTTTCTCATGTTTTAATTCCTCCTTAGTCCTTCAGTTCTCTTCAGTATATAAGTGGGATAGCTAATGAGGTAATTGAACATTAAGATCCAGTTCATCTCGAAAAGAATAGAAGACAGGCAAAATTACTTTGTGATGATGAAAGCAGCTATTGGGGAGGACAAAACGATACACTGCAGTATAGAGGCAATCTCAAAAATATTTTTTCTTTGTAACCTGCAATATTTAGTTCTTTTTCCTGTTTATCAGGGCTTGCTTCCTGTTGTTTCCCATTTAAAATGACACATTTTTCGCATCCTATCTGAAGTATTCCTTATTCGCCTATAGTTGTTCTTTTTTGTAATATCCTCCATCTGAACATGTAGTATACATTTGCTTGATGATTTCACTTGAAAATGCATTTTTTTGCTTTTAATAAAATTAAATAATGAAATAATATTAACAAAAAGATTGCCCTTCCTATATTTCTCCTATTTTGATCTTTTAATTTGGTAAAATTAAATTTGAATCTCAAGAAACGTTTCACCTTACTAATGGTCATTGAGGACTTTCAACCATTTTACCTACTTGCTAAGTTTAGAGGTTCAGAAAGGTTCCCAAGGATGTGCCAGTAGCAGGTGCAACATCTCCATATGGAGGCAAGATAGTAGTGCATTATACAGAATCAACAATTTACGGTAAAGGGTGGATGGAGCTAAAACCGCACTCCATTGGCAGGAAAATATTTTGTAAATACTGAATATGAAATCCAAAATTATTCACCAATTAAGGGAAGGCATGAGACATGGGAAAGCACTGGCAACATAAAACAACAGCTGCTAAGAGACATACTGGAAACTAAAAAGTGAGTTAGGGAATCATGGAAGTATAACATATGGTATATACACGAATAAAGTAATACAAAATTCAAGAGTGAGACACAGGGCCTAATTACGATCTTGGCGGATGGGATACGCTGTCACAAACATGACGGATATCCCGTTCGCTGTATTACAACTTCCATTAAATCCTACATCTCATTTGTAACAGAGTATCCCAACTGCCCAGGTTGTGATCAGGCCCAAAGTTTTAAAAAGTATCCAAAAGTGAATGCATAATAGTCACCAATGGTCACCAATGACAAATGAGTAGGGAAGTGTGTCAATAGCGAATCACTTTGCAGTTTGTAAGCAAATTGCCCAGCTTCAGCTGTTGTCTACTTCCTAAGAGCACAATGCTTTTTTCATCTCAGCCAATTAGTTTCACTGGCAAGATTCACCCCAGGATAAAGTAGGATAGCAGAGAAAATGCTTCATTCACAACGAGTGTCTGTGCCGATCTGTAGAACATGCTAAACATGCAGACCAGGTGGAGGAAAAAATCTGCGGCTTATATTTAAAAAAAAAGTGTAATATAATTACAGATGCGCTGGGATCAAATAATTTCACTAATATTATATGAATTAAGTCAGAGCACGCACACTTCCACTTTTCTGCTCTATTAATTGAGGCATGTTTTGAAACTATTTCAAAATTGCATAAAAGGTTTTAAGAACTGCATTTATGAACATAAATCAATATCCCCCCAAAAAGACATCATTAAGTGATTCGAAAGTTAGGGCATAGAAGATAGGTACCTTAATTTGTTCCTGTAATTCACTCTTATAGTTTCGAGAACAATAACAATGGGAAGCAAATATAAATGTCCGAATTGCTCCCATGTTTACACTTAAGATGTCTTCAACAACAAATGGATTAGCCAGCCCCTTAATTCAGTGAGATCTGTAGAGAGTTGGAAGAGATTAGAGCAGAGATAAGCGATAGGCATGCAGGAGAAAAAGCAGACTTGTGCATAACAACTGAAACCTCTAATGATATCTGAGTACTGAGTGAAGGAGGGACTCAAGCCAATTAATCACATTTCTAATATATATTTTTGAATGGAGGATCATCCTTTGCAAACTTCCACAAATTGTCATAAACCTCAGATGAAATGCTCTCAATAATATAAACTGGACAAACTGTAGACTACAGGCCTTAGCAGTTATCAGGTGCTATCGATTACCAGGCATGCAGCCATTAGTTTACTGACTAGAGTGATGTTGTGACCATGTATTGTAATAGGTAAAGTACCCACTGTTGTACATTTTAAGGATATTGCAACTCAACTAGCCGTTCCATGACCTTATAAAGGAACTTGGTATTTGTTCTTGTTCTGCTATATGTTCACATAACTGTTCATTGACTTTTCATGATGGATGGCATGGTGTACTTTAGCCCGTATAATGCATTAAATTGAAATGATGAGCTAGTAAATAACTTTCATATTCATGCTTCACTATTATAAATATAAGTTAAAAAATCATATTGTGACATATGAAATATAAATGTTTACAAACAATACAATTAAATGTAATATAAAGACCCTAAGAAAGTTAATACAAAAGCAAAGAGTGAAGCAGTTTTCTGATCTTGTTTTTGTTGGCCTTAGGACTCTGTGCACTTTCCCAATGCTAAACATTGCTCAAGTGTGCGTGCTTACTCCTTAAACATGCTAACATTGGCTTTTCCCCAATTTGCATATTTAAACTATTTATAAGCTCCTAGTAAAGTGGTACTACATGTACCCAGGACATTAATCTAAATGCTACTAGTGGGCCTGCAGCACTTATTGTGCCACCCACTTAAGTAACTCATTAAATATATTTCCAGCCGGCCATTGCAGCCTGTATGTGCAGTTTTAAACTGCCATTTCGACCTTGCAAAATAAACTTTTTACCAGGTCCAAACCGTCCCTTTAAATACTTCTAACTCACCCCTAGGGGGGGCCCCTAACAGCCCACAGGGCAGGGTGCAGTGTATTTAAAAAGTAGGACATGTGCTTTTCAGTTTTATGTGCTCTGGCAGTGAAAAGCACTTACATTTGTTTTTCACTTTTGCAAGGCTTGCCTCTTCCATAGCATAAAATTGGAGTTACCTTATTACAGTTAATAAGCTGTAATTTCAAAATGAGAACAGGTAAACAGTTCATGTTATGTTGTCTGTGGAATAGTAATGAAAAGTACTCTTTAAGGATATAGTCAGATTTTAAATACCAATTTTGAAAATGCCACCTTTGGAAAATTGGCTTTTTCTGCCATAGCCATTTAGTGCCTGTAGCCTGTGTCAGGGTCACATGACTGGGTGTAGTTGGCATCTGGGCTTTGTGTATTCCTCTTAGACAGCCACACAATATAGAGAGCTTAGGTGTGCCTGGATGGGCCATCACTGTCAGGATGGGAGGGCGGAGCTGGGCAAGCCCTACTTACATTTGAATAGACTGCCCTAACTTCAAACAAAGGATTGCAAATCCACTGTAGTTAGCCTGGAGCCATGGCAGGGGAGGCAGGAAACTGGCACACTTCAAAGGGAAAACTTTGGGAGAAGCTTCTCCCGTTTCAAAGGATGCATCAGGTATAAATATTGGACCTCAGACACCAACTGTTCAATACACTTCTGGACCTGTGAAATACTCTGCACAAAGAAGGACTGCGTTGTTGCTGGAAGGACTGCCTCTCTGTTGGACAGCTGCCATAAAGTACTGCTGCCTGCTGTGCTGGCCTACTGCCTGCTGACCTCGTGCCTTGGTAAGAGAGACTGGACCTGGAACCAGTACCCAGGGGGAAACACCCGGAACAACGACACCTAAACCACAAAGTCCTGGAAAACAAAAGCGAAACAACAGTTTCGTTTTCCATGACTTCCTGGTTTTAGGGCCTTAACCATGCATGTGTGAACCACATACATGCGTGGTTAAAGCACAGAAGAAGGGAGTCGATGCGGTGAAGGAGGAGGTAAGTTGGGTTGGGACTGGGGCTGTTTTTTTGGGGGTGCAGTGGGGGGCTTGGGGTGATTAGGGTTTGGGGGGAGGGGGTCAGGGTTTAGGTTTTAGGGGTGGGTTGGGGGTTGGGGTGCTTTAGGTTTGGGGGTTGAGGTTGTGGTAATTTTGGGGGTGGGGGTTAGGGTGGTTGTGGTGGTGGGGTGGTCACAGTAATTTTTAGGGGTGGGGACTAGGGGGGACGCATGCTGGAACCCTGCATGCTGATCACTAATGCCTTTACCAGGAATGCCTTTACAATGAAAAATCGTTGTAAAGGCACTCGTGGTAAAGGCATTAGTGATACCAACGAGGTCGTAGTTCCAAACTCGTTGTTGAGTCATGGATGCTTATAGCACTCGTGGTTTCAACATATAACCATACCCAGGGCCACCGGAGTAACTCCAAGGGCTAATCTCCTGTAATCAGCAACAAGACTTTGCAATCGTGAGTACTGCCCTGCCAAGCGGTGCCACCCCAGTCCCAACCCCTTGGAAGTGAGACTGAAGGTGCTCTGCCAGTCCA
Organism: Pleurodeles waltl; assembly: GCF_031143425.1. NCBI lineage: Eukaryota > Metazoa > Chordata > Amphibia > Caudata > Salamandridae > Pleurodeles > Pleurodeles waltl. The sequence goes on from NC_090449.1 coordinate 1,014,494,992, forward strand.
TCTGTGGATTCAGCAGAACCAACTCATCACCTCTGCTGCATGGACTTTCTTGGTTCTGGGAGGACACAATGCAGCCACACAGCTCTTAGGAACCGACCCATCACCACGGCTGCATGATGCATCCTCAATGCCAAACTTTGCATTGCAAGCCGTTATCAACGGGATACTCAATGATGTTTCAGGATCTGGCATTGCAGTCTTGCAGCTCCTCGAACTGACACATTACCTTGGCTGTGCAATGCATCCTTGATGCAGAACCTCGCAACGTTTCACAACCAGGACTTAAGGTACTCTTGTTCAGGGGGCCAAACTACAAACATGGTCAACTTGAACTTGTGACTTTGTCGCAGTCCAGTGTTACTAAAAATCCACAAGTGGGGCTTTGTCCTTGTATGGCGCTATTTTCACTTAAGTTTTTAAAAATGCATATCTCTGGTTTCACAGATTACATTTTTTTCATTTTAGTCTTGTTATTAGATTTATTGAAAATTACTCTTGGATTGGGATCGTTTTTGTGGTGTATTTTCACCTTGTTACTGTTTGAAGAGCTGCACAAATATTTTACATATTGCCTCTGAGTTATGCCCGACTGGTCCTTACATAGTCACAGATTTCAAGGCATACTCCAGGAAAACATTGTGAACTATCATTTGAGACTATGCAGAACAACTTATGCATGCTCATTTGTGAAGCACACAATGTCACATGGCAAAATGCCATCACACCTGTAGTGTGTTATTGTCTTCTTCATAGTTATATTCTTCACAGAAAACTCCTCCCTGTACGTCCCCATCAATTTTGGGGGCATTTAATTTTCTTTCTCACCCTTGAAGAGGTTTTCTTGTGCTGAGGAAACAAATTCTTCCCTTGATGCAAGTAAATCTCTGCCCATTTTCAGGATGGAATGGTTCTGAGAAACATTTGTAGATACCCACAAATCGACAAAATGTCCTGGAATGCCTCACCCTGCCCATGGAGTTGGATTTAGTCATGCACAATATTTTATCATCCAGATGATATTGCGCGTTTAAATGAATTACAAGTGAACTATCACCGAAGACCTTAGATTCCAAAATTGAGTCATTTGCACATGTGGGTTGAGCTTACATGTGCAAAGGGTTTTGTGAATCAGACTCATCATCCTTTTGGCAATGAATTTTGATTTTCTCACATCCAAAATTTCACATACAATATTGACAATAAAGTCAGAGACTTGGTGTTGACCATGACCCTTTCTACAGGGTTACCACCAAACTTTTTTCCCTTTACCCCTTTTGTTTTCTGAACCTGTTTTTGTTGGATTTAGGAATTGTCTGCACTTCACCACTGCTAACCAGTGCTAGACTGCTTGTGCTGTCTCCTTTACACATAGTAAAACTGGCTTAGCCCCAATTGGCACATTTAATTGACTTACAGGTCCTTAGTAAAGTGGTCCTACATGGACCCGGAGCCTGTCAATTAAATGCTCTTAGTGGGCGTGCAGCACTTATTATGACACCTACTTAAACAGCCCTTTAAAACATGTCTCAGATCTGCCATTGCAGCCTGTGTGTAGTTTTAAACTTCCATTTAATCCTGACAAAATAAACCTTTTTCCAAGCCTACACCTTCCTTTTTAACACATAAAAGTCACCCCTGTGGTAAACATTAAACAGCCCACAAGGCAGGGTGCAATGCACTTAAAAGATTGGATGTGTCCTTTTAGGTTTTACATGTCCTGGTAGTTAAAAACTCTTACATTCATTTTTTCACTACTGCAAGGCCTACTTCTCCCATAGATTAACATTGGGTTATCTTATTACATTTAATAAGTATGAAAATTTGTTTGGGAACATGTAAAAATGTCACGTTTGGTCTCAAAAAAATTGTAAATCAAAACCCTCCTTTATGGTATAGTAAGATTTTCAGTCACACGTCTGAAAATGCCACTTTTAGAAAGCTGGCACTTTCTTGACACAACCACTTGGTACCTGTAGCCTTTATTCTGGGTCCCATAACTAGGTGTAGTTGACACTTAACCTTTGGGTATTCCTCCCAGACAGTATCACAAAGGGAGACTGGGTGTTGGCAGGATGGACCATCCTGACCAGATTGGTTGGGCGGAGCTGTCACCTACCATACTTCCACTTCAAAGGACCTGCCTCTACATACTCACAAAGGATTTCACACTAGCTTATTGTTTCCCCAGACCCCTCTGAGCCAGCCCAGGGGAAGGCCAGATATGGCAGGAAATCTAGACGATTTCCCCCACTTCAAAACTGGCACCAGTTGTAAATATTGAAGCCTCAGACTAACTTATCAGTACACTTCTGGACCTGTGGATACTACAGAAGAAAGACTGCACTGCTGCTAGAGGATTGCCCTGCTGCTGAAGGCCTGCCATGCTTTCTGAGATGATTTGACGTACTCCCTTCATCCCAGATTCTTTGAAGTGACTCTATGGGTCAGCCGACTAACCTCCTGTCCAGAGTTACAGGGACATAACAAGCTCCAGTGGGCCCCCTGCAACTGCGCAGCTGACCTGCTGCAATGGACCTGCCTGTAACTGCAACTGGACCTGCCTGAGCCCTGCTGGCCTCTGAAAGAGTGAGTCCCTGATCTGCAAGAGGCACCTCCCACCATCACTGGCCCTCGGTTGGCATCAGAATGTACTCCTCTGACTACAAGGGGGAAATGCTGATGTTTTGGGCTCTTCATGACCACAGACAAACCCATTCATGCCAAGATCTTGCTGCGTGCACTGTCCGGCAGCGTGAACCTCTGGTGAGTCCGACTCTTCGTGCTACAGCAACAGCCAGCGACTATCGGCCATGTGAGGTCTGCCCTTTGCACTACAGCTTTGACTGCCCACTGTAACCACCAACGGGAAGCTCCAGAAGTGAGTATCTTCGCCCTACAGTGGCGACCATCCATGACACCCGGCCTGCTCTTTGCGCTACAGCTATCATCATTTGTGACCCTCTCCTTGCTTCTCGTGGTATCCTCCACTAGAACTGGACTCTTCGCGCTCAGCTTTGAGATGGTAACTTTTTCAGCTGGAGTAACATAGGGCCATATGTACGAAAGCTTTTTCCCATAGAATGGGTAAAATCCTTTGGTACATCTGGCCCATAGTCCCTGTATGTTGCCAAAGCTCCATTGTGGTTGTCTTGAACTTATGACGTTTCTCCGGTCTTGTACAACTAGATGGCACTTTTTGCTTTTAGGGGCTATCCTTACCTAAATCTTCGAAACTGCAAATCTCAAGGTCTACTGATTGGATGTTTGTTGTTTTGGTTTCAAATAATTTATTACATTTTATTCTATTTTTCTAAATTAATGAGGAACTTGTTTGTGCTTTCTTTTCACTTTATTTCTATTTGTGTGCTGCATATCCACTTTACGCAGTGCCTGTCAGTTAAGCCTGGCTACCCGATGATTAAGAAGAGGTTAATTTAGCAACTTTTGTAGTTTACCCTGACAAGGATTGTGGCTGTTGTTTGAGAAGGGTTCACACTCCCCTCAACCCACAACCCAATTTCTCACTCTTGGTCACCATCGTTTAAATGAAATCTCAGAGCCCAGGGACCTACTAAATATATTTTGAAGGCACATTATTTGTGGAAGGAAACCTTTGTTATAGCAAAGGCAAATGTTGGCCAGTTCTATCATTCATTTGTAATATGCAAAATGCATTATACAAGTGGTACACACTTCTTTATAAGAAAACAATAAAGAAGATGAGATAGACCCTTCAGTCTAATGTGTTTGTATAGGGCAGTTACCTGTACAATGTTTAGAATAAAAGCATATTTGTAAAACAACAGACCTACAAATAATTTTAAAATAAAATATGTCATCTTGTTTCATCTCCAAAATCAGGGAAATAAGTATATGTGCTTCCACTATGTCTTCGTTCCTTTATACCCAAGATCCCACGGTTTAGTTAACCACCACTGTTTTCTCTGTTAATGGTTTGGGAATCTCAATCTTCTCTTGTAAATTTGTTTAGCTCCTCTTTGTCTCCTTCTCAAAATCTTCTCAGTCATATGTATACCATTTATAATATGTAGATTTAATTATAGGTCAATATTCATATAGAATGGGCCTCCTTCTTTAACAGAACCATTCCACTCAGTGGAGTTTGTGGGAATGATATTGATTCTAAACCGCATGCCCTGGCATTAATGTACTGCTCCTTTCTACTATTTCTGAGCGGCAGACCATCCATCCTTAATCCAAAGTAATATCAGGGCAGATTAGTTGTAACACATTCAATCATGAACGAGAAAACATAGCTACAACGAATAAAGAAGGCTTTTCACATCATGTTATCTATAGTTCTTTCTGTCTGTCTTTTTCGAACGTTTTACATACATAACTTTTGAAGAAGGACGCCAGATAATATATTTTTTTCACCTATTTATATGTTGTCTTCTATAAAATGAACTCAGCCCTACATAGGATTCAGGACTCTGTACTACAGAGAAGGGGATAACAATGCTCCTATAAATTCAAAATAATATCGCAAAATTAAACAAAGATAATGAACAGGATTCAGCTGTACCAAGTGGAGGACTCCACAGCACACTTAAGTGGTCATTCCGACTCTTGTGGTCTTGAGACCGCCAGACTCGGGGTGGCGGGTGAACCGCTGCTGTAGTGGCAGTCCGACCGCCCCACTTTTACTTTGGCGGAGCCGCCACGGTCCAAGCGCTGACACCACCAGGCTGCAGGCTCCCAGCGGTTGTAATCTGCCAGGGCAGCGCTGCAAACAGCGCTGCCCTCCGGATTTCGAGTCTCCATCCACCAGCCTTTCCATGGCGGTTTACACCACCGTGGAAAAGCTGACGAAATGGTCCCATGCACAGCCCGTCACGCATTTCACTGCATTATGGGTGCTACAGCACAAGCCGCACCGCCACATTGGCGCCAGCTCAATTCCGAGTTGGTGTCAATGTTAAGCCCCTCTTCACCACAGGGTTGGCGGTGGAAACACTGTTTCTGCCCGCTGGCCCTATGGTGAAGTTGGAATAGGGCCGGCGGTGTCCTGGCTGCACTAATGGTCAGGTGGCGGGATGAGGCCGCCTGCCCGCCAAACTCAGAATGACCACCTCAGACATAAATTGAGGCAGTTGACACAAAGGCATAAGTAATCCCAAAGCATAAAAAAAAGTCGAACATTCATATTTAGTTGTAAAAAAGTTGTACAAAGCACTCTGCCTAAGGCAAATATTTAATTTGGGGTCTAAAGGACTGTGACACTCAAAAGGTAGGAAGGTGGTAAAATCATGGAAAACAGTAGGGAGGCTTAAATTCTGAATTAGATCTTTGCAAACAGAGTTGCATCAGCTGAGGTGAGTAGGGAACAACTCATTGCATAAACATAATATTGTTGCACTGAAAAGGAGATTAAATGGCCAGATGCAGTGCTGCTTCCAAATGAGAAGGGTCTTTTCGAGGGATTCAAGAACTAGAAAGGGGGGTACATTCTTGCTATGAAGGTAAAGAGCTGCAAACCTTCCCAGGAGCAGCTCACGGTGGTAACAGGAGGTGGGGCAGCGCGTGGGGGGCAAGGGAGGTTAGGGGGTGGAATTCATAAATAAAAAAAATGTACCTTCATTGTTGCAGCCGTCACCGCCGCGCTGCTCCTGTAAGGCAGGAAGGCTGCAGGCACAGGCTCCCAGCCTGCCCTGCGCCCAATCCTGACGTTGCTCAGACCAGCGTCAGGATTGGGTGGGAGCGCCCAGCCAGGGCGCACCCAGGCAGACTGGGAGCCTGTGCAGGCTCTCTCCAGCCCGGCAGCTGTGTTGCTGGGCTGGAGCGAGCCTACTGCGCATGTATGTTTGGCCAGTCCGAGACAGCCGTCCAAACAAACATGTGCAGTGAGAGGGAGTGCTTGTAACAGCCTGTGGCCCCCATCTCTTTTACTAAAAATTATTATAAACCTAGTTCATTATCATTTTTAGAGAAAGGTTTGCAGCAGCTGCTGCTGGTGAGGGGCGACGCTGCTCTGCCCTAGCAGAGAAGCCGTGCCTGTACCTTCCTTGTTCAGCTACAGTGCAGCTTCATACCTTTCTCTCCAGTTTGGAAAAGAAAGCAAAGCAGGAGTAAATGAAAATCAGCAACACATTGATTCACCTTTGTAGCGCCTATGACATGGAACAGATGATTTCTTCCATGATGGTTTTCTGTAGCTGTTTTTCTATTTAGTACTAGAATTTAGATATTTATGTTGGGGGAGGGATGAAAGAGGTGTGATACTAATCTAATCATGTTTGGAGCTGGGGCCCCTGTCCTTGAGGTTGGATTGAATTGCAGGTAAGTGGAATATGGGCTGAAAGCTCCTGCCTGTCAAGGTGATTTCTGGATCTGTAGCAATGGAACTGACTAAATGTAGGAACAACAGGAAGGAATATAAAATAAATTTTTTGTAAAAGAGAAATGCACAGGAGTGCTGGGGACACATTAGATTGAGCCTGGATTTTAGTTTTCTCTAAACATTGGTTTTGCATGGACATCAATTAGGGCTTGGCTAGTAGCTGCTACCCATAGCTTTCCCTTTGCTACCCATGGCACCGACCTTACTACTTCATGTGTCAAGGAGTGATAAAGGCAGCACCAAGGATAGAGACTAAACCAAGATCCACAGACCCAGGTCTCCAGGAGTTCTGTTTACTTCCTGTAATTTCCAATTCTTCCCCTTCATGTGCAGAAAGCTGGTGGGGAGTTAAAAGTAGACAAGCGGTAATCCTGTAATGCTGTTGCGATGATGTCATTTCCAGAACCCCCAGTAGCTTGATCTCTTGATATCCACAGTTTGACCTAAGTGGATTTGTTGATCCTTCACAGCAGGAGTGGAATGGGGATCCTCAAGGAGCTCAAATGGGTCAGACCAGGAAGGATGCTCTTGTGCCTCCCTGTACATGAGAATATACGTGTTGTGAGTGGCCATCATTCATTCAAATGAGAGGCTAGGAGGGTGGAAAAGAAGGCTTGAAGGTGTCGTGCACACCTAGGTCCAGAAACACATTTACTTTTAATGATGTAAGATGGAAGAGTGACCCTAACTCAGGAGAGATCTGAAGCATTTTGCACGGGCGGCCGACATGGCAGTAGTATGGCCGACCTGGCAATGCTCGTTGAAATCGCCTGTCCATCCCTAATTTGCAGTGTTAAATCTTAACCCTTTGTGCAGAGTTAACTTCATGAAGGTAACTTATTTTCTTTAGCATCACTGATACAGCATACTATTTTCTTTAGCATCACTGGTGCAGCGTCTTATTTTCTTTAGCATCACTGATACAGTATCTTATTTTCTTTAGCATCACTGGTGCAGCATCTTATTTTCTTTAGCATCACTGGTGCAGCGTCTTATTTTCTTTAGCATCACTGATGCAGCATCTTATTTTCTTTAGCATCACTGGATCATCTTATTTTCTTTTGCATTACTGGTATAGGAGCGTATTTTCTTTAGCATCACTGGTACATCATCTTATTTTCTTTAGCATCACTTGTACAGCATCTTATTTTCTGTAGCATAACTGATACAGCATCCTATTTTCATTAGCATCACTAGTATAGCATCTTGTTTTCTTTAGCATCACTGATACATCATCTTTATTTTCTTTAGCATCAGTGGTACAAGCCTATAGGTTTGCATCCGTGCACAAGCATACTGTGCAGCATCTTCACACGAAGCATACATCCAAGGTTCTATTCTCCAAGGAAGACCCAAGAGCATTTCACAATACACAACGACCCCCTAACGTTGGGGTGTGGGGGTCGTTCAGCCACTTATTTACCTTCATATTCACTGGGGATGCATCTTTTAGAGCCAGCAAGTAAGTTATTTATGGCAGAGGGTGATGGACTCTTCCCTGGCAGCACAGTCGTGCTCAAATAATTAAGAGTCAGGCCATTGTGTGTATTTTGCTCCCTGGGTAATGTCACATTCTTTCTGTGCTTGGAGGCACGAGGCAATGCCACTTATTTTCATGCTTCTTTCGAGTATGCGAGGAGAAGCGGCGAACAAATGTGTAGCACTTTATCAGATTCCCAGTCCACTTGGCTGGGTTTTTGCATGAGAAGTAGAGGGGAAAGGCTGCTTATATACATTTCTATTTTTTCAACTGAAGATTTTTATCTATCGTTATTTGTTCTTACAACTTTTCACATCTCCCCAGTCTTGCAAGAGCCCCACTGATTTCTCTAGAACAAAAAAAAAATTATATTGGAGGTCCTATGAACTGTGACTAAGGGCCTAATTATGACGTCTAAAGACCACCAGGGTTGCAGTGGCAGTCTGACCGCCACCAACACGGTGGTCCGACCGCGTTGGCAGCAGTCAGTCCGCCACATTATGACCGTGGCGGTAGTGCCACAGTTGGACCGCCAGCACCACCACTTTTCGGCTGCCCGGCGTTCTGGCGGTGCTGGCAGTCCTAATCTGCCAAGGCAGCACTGCGAGCAGCGCCACCCTGGGGGTTACGACCCCCCTCTCCGCCAGCGTTTACATGGCGGTAGCACCGCCATGTAAAGGCTGGCAGAGATGGGGTGCAGAGTGCCCAGGGGGCACCTGCACTGCCCATGCTCTGCAGACAGTGGAGATCGTGACAGGTGCTGGTGCACCTTACACTCTACAGCATTACCGCTGGCTCTAATATGAGCCAGTGTCAATGTTGTAGGCCATTTCCCGCTGGGCCAACGGGAGGAAACTCTGTTTCTGGCTGCTGACCCAGCGGGAAACTCTTAATGAGGCCCGTGGGAAGGCATCCGCACTGGCAGCAACCTGACCACGGGACTTTGGCGGACGGTGAAAACCTTCCGTCAAAGCCATAATGACCCCCTATGTGTTTGGGAGTAAAAGTCCGAAATAATAACACAACCTGAAAACCCTATTACCAAGCAACATCCATGATAGGAATCTTAGAACAGGCAATGCTAACCTGTTGAGCCAAGGTAAGCTCAGGAGTGGGCATCATGGAGACATAACTATCAGGCTCCTGGGTGTAGTGTCCTTTGAAGCATTTACACCCCCGCCTAACAACCTTCTCAACCTGGTGGCCGTTAGGGGGACGCTGAACCCCGTATTGTTCTAGAGGACGTAAATTTCCCAGTCAGGGAGCAGCACTCACGTATTCTCCTTTCTCTATAGAGCATCCAGGGTAATATATTCCCTCTGTAAATAGGATCCAGAAAAATGTACACTCCTCAATAAAGAGGGTCTGGGACCCACCATCCAGTAGGACCTCACAAACCCTCCAACTCCCAGCGTGAAGATAGCATGATCAGAGCTAATGGGTTTATGCCACCCTTTCATCACTTGATCGTCCACTCTGTCCATATGTAGTTTATTGATACAGTGCTAGGAAGCGGTCCCATGAGCCACGATGGAGTTTTCCACCATATTTTACAAAAGTAAATCATTAGGTGAACGTTTGTGGCAGATCTTCTGACTAATTGTGTTTACTGATTGCACTTTGAGCTTATGTGATTTTAAGGGTGTGCTTGGTGCCTATGAAACGCTTTTGATATATAGTAGTACATGCTGAATTTATCAAACTATTGTAATGAAAGCTGCCTTTCCCTCTGCCCAAGGCTTCGCCCCTTCTGTGGAACAAGAGCTGCAAAACCGAGGGGGGAACTCAGTTCACTCAAATGTTGGCCACTCTGCTGAAATTGGCAGATGTTTGAGTTAAGTGGCAAGTGCTTTTATTGAAAGGGGGTCCTGCTCACAGGGGAGCTGAACTGTGATTATCAATTGAATTGCTGCAGTCAACTCAAAGGAATTTCCATCTGCACCTTATGTATACTTATTGCTTCTAGGTTCATGGGTGATCATTATCTGTTCATTGATGATTATGTAAAATATTAGAACGTGGCGTGAGCAAATAAGTCTTATGTCCAGCCTCAGGAAAAGAGAAAACTCTGGTAAAACTCTAAAGTTCTGCTGAATATATCTCATGCAAGTCTGTAAAAAGGAGTTGGTTTCCATTGCTCTCAGGAAAACCTGTGATACTGGCAGCGTTCTTACCCTGGACAGCATTTCCTTCCCCTTTTGTGGGCTTAATGAATAAAGAGAGCTAATGAGGAAATCAATAAATATATTCTTTGAGCACTAAGTCATTGATCTGTCACTGAGTTTGTGTAATGTTTACATGGCATAATTGGTCTGAGTGATTCCATCCCTTGTCACATTTTCAATAGATAAATGTTGATGACTTCCAGCTAATTCATTGAATACAGATGTGTGAGTGTTCTGCCAAGCACAGGGTTTTAACTGGAAGATTATCCTTCCAGAGCTAAGTCTATTCTTTAATGTTTCCCACTTCAGATTTGTACTCTACAATGCAGCACACATGCAAATTTGGAAAGATGTGAGGACTTTTGAAAGTCGTTCTACTGTTGTTCCTGCCTTGAGGATGTGTATATGTGTGGCGAACCAATGTTTAACAATGTTAGGAGATAGATATTTCCGTTAAAACCCATGGGTGCCCTTTTGCCACCCTTGGTACTCACACTTGATGCAAAGTAGTATAAGTGCTACTTTGCATTACTTTAGGCAGCTTTCTCATGCAAATCATGTTTTGTATTGGAAAGTAAATTCCATCATGACACTCTGTGCCAGATTTGGGTTACTGTTGGGATGCAGGCCCAGTGCAAAGTAAATCTGGGCCATTATTTGTAATGCGTTGTAATGTTTGAGTGAGTGAGTATTAAGTGTATTCACTTCTCCACAAGAATGAAGGGTTGACCACCTCCCAGCTGGTGTGTTGGGCTTTACTGTTAAGAGAAGAAATGACTAAAGATTCACCAACTTAAATTTGGTGCAATTTGTGGTGTTTGGATGCAGAGAGCATTGTTTACTTTTTCTGCTTATCATGTATGATTGTGTGTGTTTCAAGGGAGAGGTGGAATTTTAATGTAAATAGTGCCATGTAAATAGTACTATCTTAACTTCTTAGGGGTAAGAGAGTGGGGTAATCCTGAAATCATGGTTTATAAACTGCATACTTTTTGCACTGCTTGGTGTTCTTTTGTGGGTAATTACTAACCCTGCTTTTCCACTTGCAGCATATCTCCCTGTTTGCAGATTCTGAGTCCCTCTTGGTGCTGCTATCTGGCCCCATTGCATATCAGAGGAAACAGAATATATCAGCCTGTTTTCTCTCATAGACTCAACTTTTCTGACAAAGAATGGATAAAAAGTGCTTTCTCCCTTCTTCATGCCAGGCCTTTCTGCTCCGAGGCCTGAGCATTTGCAGGAGTAATGAATACAAAAAGTTCACAAGCCTAGTAGAGAACCACTTTTTTAGGTGGAGTGTAAGCTGTCTGATTGTGAAGGTTCTACTGTGAACTAACAATGGACCTACAGCCCACCTATTGCTTACTATTGGTTAGCTTTATTAGCTTTGTTGATAGTTTGTCTTCCACTTCTTGTGTGTCTTTTCTCCCCTGAAGGACAGCATCTTTATGATTATTTTGATTGGCTGACTTGTATCCTTCCTCTGTTCACATTTGAGGTACTACTTTTTCCTCTTTTCTTTTAGCACTGTTTATAGTGAATGTGTTTTGCTAGATGTTTCCGACTTTAGCTGCATCACCCCTCAGATACAACCCCAGTGCTGCGTTGCACCTCGTCCCTCCACACCTGAGTGTAAAAGCACAGCAACTGAGATATTTTTGCTGGGGTATGGCTGAAAATGAGGCTATAGGAGTTTGTTTTATCTCCTGCATTCCACAAAGCAGAAGCTTTGGCACACAAAGGCTTTCATGGCACTGGGGACGGGCCATCTGCTCCACTTACTCAGCTGCCATCTGAGGCAGAAGCTGTACCTAGCATGACACTACTCTTGGGGGGGGCAATAAATCTGCTCCTGGGGCTAGCAGAGGAGCACATGGAGAATCCTGTGGAAAGTAAATTAGGCATTGGGAAGCATTTCCATTTACATGGTGACACTTCCTTATTTGTTTTAAATTATGTTTAGAGTTTCCTGGCTGAAAGGTATTTCAAGAATAAATTATGTGATTTATAGAAAATGGAAACAATGGATTCAAAGTAGAGTTTTCAGACGCCATAAGATTTGTGTTTGCTTTTCCTCCAGTATTTTTAAAGGTTTTTTCTTTTACTTTTATTTTAACAATGCTTTACAAACAAACATTAGCAAAGCCAACAGCTCAGCACTTGCATAATAAATTGCCAGACCTGTTGGCTTTCCAATGCTTGTTTCTTTCTGTCCTCTGTGTTGCCCCTGATATCTCTTAATGAAGGAGTCACAAAAGTAGCCCCAAGGGTGGCAAGATAAAGCCCGGGGTCACTGCTGCAACCTTTGACGACTGGTACTCGGAACATTTGACGGTGACTCACTTTTGCCAAAACAAGACTGTGAAATAATATGGCTGATTGAGCTAGTCAGTTTCCCCCAATTGATGTGACAGGAGCAGGACCTATCAAGACAGGGTTCGAAAGAGTGGTGATAAACCTACCCGCTTGTGGACTCACCTGGTTGGATAGGTTACACATTCTAAGTGGCTTCGCATAAACAGCATTTGAATCAGATATACAACTAGTCCAGAGTTTAGTAATGTGATATGAAGAATCTAACAGAAAGGGGTTTTTTGTCCTAAAGAAAGCCCCTTGACCTGTTGGTGGTCATTTGCATCCCAACTAAAACATGTCCTCATAGCAAGGTCAAATTATTTTGCTACATTGCTCTTCTTTTCATTACTACTTGCTAGTGACATAAAACAAATATTAATTAGCAAGTAGTTTTGTCCACTTTTACATCAATTCCCCTTCTGTGTCCGGCAGGATCCTTCACTGGCAAAACAAAGGATGTGGGACTAGGGTCATAAAGAGCTCCCCTTAAAAAAGTAGCCTGAATTGGTTAAACATTGCTGAACAATGTGAGGAGGGGCCCTATGAGGGAGTTTACCACCTAGCTGGTGCTTAAAGTGTTCTGCAGACTCCATCAGGAGCTCTCAGGCCAGGGTACTGTGTTGAGGGGGCCCCCTGGACCTCGGGCTCCTCCACACCGCAGGGGGCTGCGGGACCTATGTCACGCCACTGTCTGAAGGGAAGGGAAGAAGGGAAATTCCAGATTTGGGAGATAGAGAAGATCATTAAAGAACTCTAGAGTTAGGACACTAGCTGGGTCAGAGCACGAGCAGGAATATGCCACATTACACACCCACTTCATCCCGAGTACTTGTCGTATGCGGAATGGTCTAACTAACATGTTCTTTTGGCTCAATGAGTGATAGACTCACTGTGTTGTAATTTACGCAAATTACAGCCATGTAAGGCTTCTGTCGCATGCATTTGATGTATCAATTGGTAAACTATGCTTTGGTTGCTGTGGCCCCATCTACTGTCAGCTGTGTAGCAAAGTAACTCAAGAGCAACAATTAGTCCTCTGAGTCCAGTGATTAACTTGTATAAAAAGTAAAATAAATAAGTGCAGGAATCTACTGCCTGTACTGCTGCATACCAAAGAAGCTCAGGTCCTGATTTAGGTTTTGTGGGATGGGTTACCCCAGATATTCTATCTGCCGAAATATAAATCCCATTATTCTCTACGGGATTTATATTTCATCGGACGGGATATCCTTCACTGTATTGACGGAGTAACCTGTCCACCAAAATCTACATTAGGCCCTTAGGACCTGATTAATCTAAACACACTTTTATCCTATGGGATTTGAATTTTGGTGGGCGGGATATCTGTCACCGCTGTGACGGGGTAACCCGTCCGCCGAGTTCTAAATCAAGTGCTTGGTCCTGATTCCACCTCATGCCTCTTTCTTCACACTAAGTTAGCTTTCCTTCGCTTTCCTTTCCTTCCTTTTCATCTCTGACTTCTCCCTCTCTTACTGATTTTCTGATTACCTTCCTTGTCTTTCTGTGAGTGCCTAGAAACCAGCGGCATAACGAAACTTGATGGGGGCCCCTGCACAGTACATGGAGGGGTCCCCCTCCGGACTCACTCGGGAGCTCGCAGGCCAGGGTACTGTGCTGAGGGGAACCCCTGGAGCTCGGGGCCCCCAAACCGCATGGGCTGCGGGGACCTTTGTTACGCCAGTGCTAGAGACAATAGGTTTACGATATGCGCGATTTAGAAACAAAGTAAACAAGCACACGACTATAACTGCTGATGGGTTTGAGTTTCTTGGTTACCACCCTAAACATGTCTGTCTCTACTTATGCATCAACAGACACCAGGGTGGATAAAGAGGACAGCGTCACAATAAAGCAATGACGTTTACAATATAAAAACTCCCTTTATAGCTTCGGAGACGTCATTAGCCTGTGAATGCCGCACGGAGAACTCCCCCCTCGGCCACCGTATTTTTTCGTCGCCTAATTGCAAAGTGGATCCCGTATCTGGGGCAGGCTGGGGTACCCCGGTGAGCGCGTGTACGGTGCTTTGTAGGAAAAAGTACATCCGAGTGACAACCTACTTAGAGGTAATTAAAGGCTCTATGTGTACTGATTCCGGTAACATAACTCCTCGCCTCCCCGCTGCCCCCCTCGCCTCCTCCTGTACAGGACGTCACCACCAGAGAGCAACATCAGTACCAGCGTCTCATCGTGCCCAGGGCCGAAGAGACGTTTTAAGGCATGGGCAAAGTGGGCTCCGGGCCAGGGCCCCAAACTTTCAGGGGGCCCCTGATAGAACTAGTTCTGTTCTGCAGAGAACCCTTCCCGGCCTGCCTTGAATAATTCCCATATGGATTGCTTTAAACACCGTTTTCCTTTAATTTACTTTTAATGTAGGGGACGCGTGGGTCTATTATTACATTTGGTGAAGAAACGTTGTTTAAGGGAACATCCATAAAGTTTTTTTTAGATCAACCTCAGAAATGGGAGGGTGTCGCAGAGATTATTTGCAGTAACATTAGTGAGCTGCTGCCGTGATCCAATATTGCAAACACACCTCTAGATCACTGAATAACAAATGTAAACATATGTAGAATTTGGATCAGTGTGCACTGTCAGTGAGATGGCCGAGGAGGGCACGAAAGAGCTGAACATGGATCATAAATAGAAAGCTGTTGTGAACAGTGGCCCCTAAAATACGTTTGCCCCCAGACCCTCAAAATCCTTAAGATGTCCCTGCAGTGCTGTAACCAAGCACCAGGCATGATTCGGGCCTCTTTGTGTGTTTACCTTTGCTCAGTAAGCAATTCTTGCGCAGAGCACAAGTCCGCTGCAAGCACTATGCCCAATTGTTGATAATGGTAAATAATTCACTGAAGGCAGAGGATGTGTGAAGCCAAGAGTGGTCCTTAAAGTAGTATGAACCACTCTTCTTTCTGACGCAGAAGCAAGGCCCTTTTATTGGATGAAAAAGAACATGGTGGGAAAAAAAGATCAAAGCAGATGCGGGTTGGTGAATGTCATGATGCACAAACTTAACCTTGCATTGTTTCAAGGTACGGTGGAAACTGAGCCCCTCAAAAGAAAGGGTGTAGTTTTGAACCCACGGTTTGCTCCAGGTGAGCACTGCAGGCGTGAACAGCATCCCAGATAAGTTATCATTAGGTGATGGGAGGTAGGGCAGATAGAGGTTCCACCACTTCTCTCTGTGAATGAGGGATGCAGATTTCAGTGTATCTCTCCGTGAAGATGGGGTGTGCTGGAGTCTGCACCTGCCACACCCTTGGCACGTCCCATAGTGCACAATTTGTGAAAGCCTAAGATGGAGCTGAACAAACAAGGCTTACACATGCACCTCTTCTTCCACATGCACAAATTCTATTTGTGAAGTTAGGTGTGCAAAGTGATTCTTTTGCTGTTCAACTCACTTAGGCCCTTATTTGAGCTATCCAAATTACTTGGTTTATTTTCATAGCAGATAAGATCAGCTGCAATTCATTTGATGCACAACCTCATAAATCAGGTGTAAGATGATCAATTCTACCTTTACTTACCTTTGAACTATGTTTTGGAGATATTCAAGCAAATCCTACCAAGTTATTGCCAATGTTTTAGTCCTGATGAAGGAGGGCATGCCTGCCTGGAAATGCCAGAACATTAGCTGTACCTGTGGACATCATCTGGTTTCTGTATATATAATGTGACATCATTGCCATGACAAAAGTGGTAAACTTACAACGTTGTTAACAATTTTTATAACTGTGTGCGAAAAAATACCAGCTCAGTTCTCGTGGTCTTGGTGACATGTTAATGGTGGCAGCTACCAGTTGAACAGGTCTGTGTTCGATAAACCTTGGGTATTATAGATAGATGTAATTTTGAATTGTATTTCTTTCCTGTTGTGTTAAACTAATTGCCACCATGAGGAAGGGTTTATGCATATGCTCATATAATGAAAAAATGTCAATGTTTTTAGTGTTTATTAATAGTTGGTTAGGTTTGGAGATATATATTTGGATCACTTTTCCAGACATTCATCCTCTATCTCTTGCTTTTCTTTATATCTGAAAGATTTGGACCTTAGCATTGAAGGAAATCTTTGGTCAATGAGAACTCTCTCGAAGATGGAGCCCTGGAAACAAACACGGTTGAAATAATTGCCAGTGTTTAATTCCCTCCGAATGTCACCTAACTTTCCATTGGTGTCTTCATAAATGCTTAGGGCTTAAAAGAAGTTGTAATCGACCTTACGCATGTTTTGTCCTTCCATAATTCTAGTAGCCGCACAAAATATTTTGTGACACATTTACATTTCAGTGGCTCCAATGACCACCTCTTGCTAGTCTTGCTGGTCGAAGGCTTGTTTCGCATCGCCTCCCAGGACCCGTAAGAGCGTGGAGCTGTGAACGCAAGGATAGAGTGCTCCTAACACTGATTGACATGTGAATTTGCTAGGACTGACATTACATGCAGCGGTCTTTCTGTCTGTTCCTGTAATGTTGATGGATTAAAGGCACCAGGAGGAGGTGAGGGGGAAGGGATGAGGATGCAAGCGCTGCCATTCAGCTCTTAGGACCCATATTTGATTTAATCGACCAAACACTAGAACACAGCCACTTGCATCACTGGCTTATCCCATAAGCTGAGAAGCAAAGTTAATTAACCAGGAAGAAGAAATTCATTATCTGATACTAACACTATAGAGGATGCAGGACTATTATCTAGACCAAAACAACAAAACTCGTTTTCAAAGTCAAATACATTGGGACCCATTCACAAAAGTACATTTACACGACTAGATCTACTCGTGCGTATAGTCCAACACAGAGGTGTAAATCTCCACACTTTTGCTAGTTATGGGTAAAGATGGACACCTAGGTGTAGACTTAAGAACCGTCACGCCTCAAATGAGGGGCAGAGCCTCTTACAACCAAATATATGACTGTGGCTGAAAATCTCCATATAGGAAAATATAGGGAATATTATTAAAGTTTATTCTTTTAAAAATCAATAAATAAATAAGTACAATTATTTTAGCATAAATTAATGTATCACCTCAAATTAACATTTTTATTTCAGTTGTAATACATTCAAATGTTATGTTTTAATTGATTTCATACAATGTATATTTTCAAAAATACATATATCATTTTTAGTCATACAAAATTAAGTATAACTATTGATTAATTTTAATTGATTATGAATGTAATGCACTTATTTAGAAAAGTATATTTTTTAAAACTATCATTAAAAATATGGATGCTTAGAAAATCAATAGAAACATTAATTTTAAATGGATACGACTTAATTAAAACGTGTTATTGAGTGATTTTCTTTAGAAAGTATTGTTTAAAAAGAGGTGGAGGTCTCCACACATAAGTGTGTGAACTGCATTTTGTAGTGGATACTAGTAGTATTGTAGTACTACTTTACATACTCCAGATTTGTGTCAATCCACCCCTTGTGTCAAGTTTCTGGTGTATTGCACATATTAAGTATACCACTTTTCTAAGACAACATCATTTAATTTGTGCTGGTGGTTTCAGGTGGTGAGCACCTGCACTCCTTTTTGAGGAAAGGGACTTAGGGCCTCATTACGAGGTTGGTGGGCCGACCGTCGGCCCCCCTGCCCCGTGTAGAGGAGACCGCAGCAGAGCTGGCAGTCTCCCCCAGGCTGATTGCAAGGTTTCCACTGGCCTGAACGGCGGAAACCTCCAAAATATGAGGTTTCCGCTGGTCACCCTAGTGGAAATTGTGCAGCGGCATTGGCCTCGTCTCCTCATGGTGTCAAGGCCAATGCCGTCGCACAGAGGGTGCTCCCAGCACCCTCGAAATGCACACTGTCTGCATCAGCAGACAGTGTGCATTCCGAGAATGCTGGGCAGAGGGCCCTGCACTGCCCATGCCATGCCCCCCATGTGGCAAGAGGACTCGTGATCAGCACGGTGACCCTGAACTCAGCACCACCGTCTCTGACCACGACTCCGACCACCGCCACGCCATCGGAAACCATGTTCCTGGCGGTGGCGACGGTCCGACCGCGAGTCTGGTGGTCTAAAGACGGCCAGGCTCATAATGAGGCCCTTGGGTTTGCTACTCAGATTTTAACCCAGAGCAAGAAAGAGAAAGGAAGAAAAGGGTGAAGGAAGGATGAAGAAACAGATAGGAAAATAGGGACGGGGAGAAACAGAGGGGAAAAAGAACGTGTAGGAAATGTAGAGCGCTGGAATAAAGTGATACAGAAAGCCTAGGCAGCCGTGGTATTTGGCGACCTTGATATTAAGAGCCACAATGGTGGGCTCCTAATAAAACTTCGAGCCCTCGCACTTTTTAAAGTATTTATTTATTTCAAGTAACATTTATTTAAAGTATTTTTTTTTTTACAAATTAGACGCTGTTGGACATTGATGACCCTTTCATTTGAAAATATATTGCAGCACAAAATAGGCGTAATTGGAGCAGGTGCTCTCGGTGCGCCTAGAAGACAGTCTGCTAAAGCCAGAACGCTCTCTGTCAAGCATCTTCAATTAAACTAATCTGAGTTAGTAACGGGATCGTAAGGGCAAGTGCCATTAAGGGTTTAAAAATATAACCTCGCAACATTATGAAAGTAGGCAATTTAGCAACGCAATTATCTATGCGTTGGACACGCGGGAATTCGGGGAAAAGCTGACGAAACCACCGGCCGCCTCCGCGACCTCCGCCCTGGGAGGTACTCTGTCTTTAATTATTATTAGAAAATGGACTCAGGGGAGGCAGAGGCGGAGTGCCAAGCAAGCATTCCGATGACCCGCCTGTAGTGAGTTATTAATTGCAACAGTGTTATTGGATTAACACAGCCCGTTTATCTGTGACGCGCCTTCGACACCTCACTAAATATGTCGACCAACGTCAGTCTTTCAGTGTTCTAAGGGACCCTTCGGGGCCTCTTGGCCTGGTCACCCACCCATCGAACTCTCTTTCGCTTCAATTTGGTGCCTTCAAGGATCCACCCCTGGTCCTCCTTTCTATCTCTACTACTCCAGTGCCTGGATAGTGCCTTCATTTGGCTGATTCTGAGACTTCTAGAAGGACGGCCCTTTGGCGTATTTTGTTACCTCTGCTGGACTGTAGCGCACAACACAGAGAACATCACACTGCGCGGTGGTATATTGGCAGGGGCATAGCTTGGTTAGTAAGTTTGGGGGTGTGCTTCAAATTTCCCAACAATCACGCTGGCATATCAAGGTAAAATACATAATTTGGAGAAGCAGTGCATGAGGGCGCGTATGGGAGAGTTGGAAGGTATAGCCGTGCATATTGTTAGGGTTACTTAAAATACAATGGGGGAGATTTACAAGAAAGTGGTGCATTGGTCCCGATGCGCCACTTTTCTTGCGTTCCCCTACTGCCACCTAGTGACACCATGGTTGAGCCGTATTTATAATACGGTGAACTATGGGAGTCGTTAGCACAACAGCGTGAATTTTTTTTACGCTATTGTGGTGCTTTGCTGCACTAGCGTGAAAAATGTAGACACTAGTGCAGCAAAGTGCAAGGAGGCCTATAGGTTACTATGGGAGGGTCATTTTAACGCCTGCTCTGAGTAGGCGTTAAAAATGACGCCAAAAATGGCACCGCAAAATCTTTTAAATTTCACAACACCATTTTTGTGGGGCTTCCCTGTGTGGGAACGCTTCCCTTGCATACATTATGCCTGGCGCAGGCATAATGTGGCACCAGGGGTCACAAAGTGGCGCAATGCATGCATCGCACCACTTTGTAAATATGGCGCAAGGGGATGGCCTACTTAGGACCATCTTAGCGTTAAAAAAATGATGTTAAGGTGACGGTAAGAGGCGCTAGGGGCTTGTAAATCTAACCCCAATATGTTGTTAAATATTCAATGGTTTTAAGAACTTCAGTTCAGAGAGGGGAGAGCGATAGTGAGAATTTGTGTGTGTGTCTGTGTGTCCCCCGACAGCCACCTCACCTTACCCAACTGAAAGTGTCTGTGTCCAACTTTTTTCTAGAGAATACATTTAGTAAGGGGGTGGAACACCCCAAACACCCCAGCTGAAGTTGCGCACCTGTACATTGGCTCACTGTCAGGTGGATAACCCCGCCCTGCCTCAAATCTTTTTATTAGGTGTGTTGTCACTCAGGGCATACTAAGTATTGTGGAAGATATAGGGGTCACCTAATCCTTTCCTAAAGCAATGGTCACGAGCCCTGTGGACATACAAATCTCAACTCCGGCCTGCACATCAACATCTCTGTCTGTCATCCAGTCCTAGATGATCACCCAGTCACTTCATCTTAGACACTTAAAGAAAGAAATTGTATTAACCTTCTTATCTTCACAGCACACCTGGACTCCTTCACACATCTGTTTTCTTTTCTGTGCCCTCTTTTCCACTCGGTGATTTCGACTTATCAATTATTGTTTTCAACCACATTTTCTCTACCCCTTGCACCCCTTTTTAAAAACAAATAATCTACTAAGCCATTGTGACTCTTATTCTGGCCTACTATCCTAATATTGTTGTCTTCGTCCTTGTTCACTCATGGCAACAATCCGTATTAAAAGAGTACTACTCTTGAAAGAGTAGACAAAGCGTCTAGTATAGTGCTCCATTGACAACTGGAAGACTTCAGGAACACAATGGCAAAACGGTGTGGGTTATATTACTAAACTGCACATTTGCTTCCAGAGTTTCCTAGTTTTCAACTGAAGAGTCAGGGTCAGGTTCACAGAAAAAAGGCCAAATGTTTCTGAGAGGCTAAATTCCTCCATCAAATTTGCAACTGCTTTTCTTTTCTTAGGAGGTGGACTTGCTGGTAGGAGCAGAGCTAGGCCCTTAGATGTAAAGGACCAGGCCATACACTGTTTACCTCTACTGTGGACCATTTAATGACCTGTTCAAACAACCACCAAGTGCCATACCACCACACGCCCTGCTGTAGTTACAATCCAAGGGATTACTCTTCCACATTCGCCCTCATCTGCCAACTGGCAATTTCCGCATCCAGGGCTGTAACTTACAAAGCCAACTGAAAAACTGTTTATCAACCTGTTGTTAAAAGACTAAACTAAACCCTTTAGTGCTAATCAATTTTAGATCTGTTAGAATCTTATGTGTTCTGGCAAAACCTTTGTAGAAACTGTTGCCAAACCTCGTTGACAGCTGGAATTGAAAAGTTGAGGCCAATCTTTCGCCCACGCCACAGTGTTGAAAGACCCGTTTTCCTCTTGGACACTAGCCTTCGGCTCACCAATGAGGTAGCTGGCAGCGCTGGATCCATCAGTGGTGTTTGGCACGCTGGACCACTCCATTGCACTCGAGAGGGCCACGATCCCATAAATTGGTTTACTTCCATCCTCACTCTTAGGAATTAAAGAGTTTTCTTAGGGCATTAGTTATTACTAGAGCTTTCCCCATCATGTGGAGTCCTCTGTGTATCCTAGTGTAAATCAAGCCCCACTATTTTACATATTCAAAGCGCCTGGTAGGGTAGAGGTGCATACGTATGCGACAACATAGGAATTTCTAAGGTAAGTTTGTAAGAATAATAACTCTCTCCATCTCAGCAGCTCAACAACAGAAGTCATTACATTCAGCACTGCATGAGACACTATGAGCCACATTCAGGTTGATTGAGAAGAACATTTAGTATATCAGAACCCTTAAACGCTACACCCTTGTTTGAACGCATGATTCTGCTACATCATTGAAAATGTGCATCCTTTTTTTTTAACAGTTTCATGCTCATTTTCAGCGGGCATCAACCATGGTTGGTTAATTGTCAAAGTGTAGAGAAATCACAATGTCTAATTAGAATCAAATTTGGCATGTGCTAGAGTAGGGAAATAAAGTCCAAGAGGATTTCCCACCTGAGGCGGACAAGAGGCGGAATTAATATCACAGATAAATACTAGCTCCGCAGGAGGTAAGGCAGAAAGGCACAGAAGATCGAGGTAGGGTACATCATCTCATGCTTCTGGGAACCTGTTCACGATGATGACTCCAGTGCCTGCATTGTGCCTTCCCCTTTGACAGAGCTGTTTAATCCTGGAGCACTCAGAAGTGATCCTTCCATAATTGAAGGAAACTGGAGAACTGCAATTGTCTGCTGCTAATCTCCATGGCCCTGAGCATACTCAGCAAGTGGCAACAGAGCCGATCAAAGGATTCTTCCTGATCAATAGCATGTAATTGGGTGACCTGACTGAATGGAGCAGAGGTTTACCGCGTTGATGACCTCCTGAAAATTGATGTCAGCTGATCCGGCCATTTGAGAAACTGAGAATGTTTTCAGGCTCCTCGTTATAGGCACAGTTCAGCTTTAATCACTTTTAGGTCGAGCACGCAAGCGCTCTGACACGTTGTAATCTATCTGTGGGTTTTTAACCACGCCAACTGCATGCCCATCACTATCATTCGTTCATGGGCTTGCCTTTCAAAAATCCTTTGGTATCATGCTTTACGTTTGTCCCTCCTTTGGGCAGTTTTGATACCGCCTTGCCCAACGACCCTGTTACATGGATAATTGCACATTTGCTGATATGTTTGACTGCGAGCGAACTTCTTTTTCCTTTTGTGTCCCTCCGTCATGCTCACGCTCATGGTGGCCGTGGTGCTTTGAATTGGCTTGTCTATGTCAACTGTCTTACTTTTCATTTTCAATTTATGTGGCAAGAAAAGTCCAGTTATGAATTCACCATGCTAATAGCTCCAACTCGAGCAAATGTGAGACCCATTGCATTGTGAATGCTTGCTTTTAGTTGTATATGTATTGCTTCGCCATGCATTACATCAGCTGGCAGACCATTGTCAATCGAATCTGAAACCTTCAGATTTAAACCAAATGTGTGCGGTAAAGATTACAAGGTGTTACAAAAAAACAGTCTGTGCAATGCGCCACATTGCTTCCACTATTCTGATAGTTGCCAGCAGGGCATGGAAGGGAAATGCCTGAATCACTGTTTAAGGCCTAAGACTCTGGAGCCAGTTGCTAGAGCTGCCTTGTCTTGCATTGACCACCCCACCTGTTTAATGTTCTCATCTAGAATTATCTTGTATCAGTTAACTCACAGGTTTACAATTTTGGTCTAGTGTCGCCTTGTATCAGCCGACTCATCTCTCCCAAGTTAACTGTTCTGGTCCTGGCTCCACCGCACTTCACCTCGCAAGGATGGTATGTGGCGTGTTGCGGTTAAAATGTGTGGCCTGGCAGAAGAGTACTGTGGTTGAAATGTGGACGCCTGACTCGTACCTTCTGTCGTTGACACAGATCCATTGCCATCCCACATCTCTTTCTTCCTTTCCTTCCACCTTCTCCAGCCTGAGTTTGTGATTGAACCGGTCTCACAGGTAGTGATGCCCCGTGGGTCCGTGTAGTCTAGCCTGGCCCAGATCACCATGGCTTTTATTACTGTTGTGATCTGGGTGTCTTTTGTACGTCACTCCATTCCCTTTGCTATTGCCCCAGCCTTCTTTGAATTACGGGGAATTGGAGCAGGGCAGGGGGCATGTGCTAGTTGCCATTACAGGGGTTTAATGGCCAGGATCACTTGGGGACCGTTCGAGTCTGGTTTATCTGCTCCATCATATCTACCTATTGCTCATGGACTATTGTTAACTAGTTGGTTAGGTCCATTTCTCTGAGAATCTAGATTCCATCGAAGCAGGATTCTATCTGGTCTCCTCTAGCCACATGATTGGACCATACTCGTACCATGGCCCTAATTACAAGAGTCCTCCTAATTCCATTAGAGCCGATAGCTGCATTTATCAGCCCCCTTGAAATTATGAATTCAGCAGTGTTTCTGCAGACCTGTTTATTTTCACACAGAGATTATGGCTGCTGCAAACTTGAAAATCCAGTGGAAAATGAGGAATTACGAGAAAATTGGACCAGAAATTATTGATCCCCTTCCTGATTCCTCATTTTAAAAGGGACCTTCAGAGGCCAATTTGTAATGGTTCACATTTACTCCACACCTGGTGTACCAATACCTGTGGTGTTGGTAATTCAAAGTGTGGATAAAATCCGGGCCATTTCCCAGGCCACTCGTACTGAGGGCGCACGTGTGAGATCTCCCTTACGAGGAGGAAAAATGGTCTCGGACTATTGAATTTGATGATTTTTAAACATTTTCGATTAGCAATGCTTCATGTTTATTGTTTAAAGATGGCACTATTTACTTTCTTTGACACCTTAATAATGTTTCATTTACCTAATTTAGTGTTATATGCTTTGGCAAAAGGTCTATGGAAGCTTCACAAAATAAATAAATACTTTCCATTTCTCCTTGGTAGGCTACCTTAGTACTTGTTTAGCTCTGTTTTCAGTTCCTCTCCTAAATGCTACCCCCTTTGCTACAACTGTTGTGCAATTTATACTTTTGTGAGTATGTAGCATCTCTAAAGGCCCCATGGTAATGAGGGAAACACTTTGGGCCTGGTTTAGAACTCATCAGATGGGTTACTCTGTCAAAATGGAGCTGGATATCCCATCCACCGAAGTCTAAATCCCTTAGGATAGAATGGGATTTAGATTTCAGCAGACAGGATATCCGTCACCGTTGTTATAGAGTAACTCATCCGACGAGTTCTAAATCATGCCTTTTGTCTCTGCCCCCACTGCATTATGTATGCGAGTGCAGAGGAAAAGAGACCATTACAAGGTGCACTGACTGTGGTGCATGGTGAATGCACCCCCTGAGGGAGACTTCCTGCAAGGAGGAACAGGGGGTCCGACGGACCTCACAGATATAACCTGTAGGTGGGTGCTGCACCCACTTGCACAGTAATCTCTGGCCCTCTTTTAAAAGTGGGCCAGGTGCCGCCTGTACTGTGAAAGCCAGATTGACTGCTTCAACAGCCAGCCCACTTTTCACGAACACTTTGCCCCAATACAGGCGCGAGTTCTGACCACCCATCTAACGGTGCACTGCGGTACAGACAAGGGCGGTGTGCTCTACATACTACTGCCCTAGTGGTTACCAGATATGTGATTTTAGCTTGGAAAAGTAGGGACAGATATTTAAAAAGGACTGCAGTAAGAGGGATAGATAATGATGGGCCCCAGCGATGTTGCTTGTTGGTGAATCTTTTATCTTTAACTTTACTGGGGTCTTAAGGGTTGCAAGATTTAGGCACAACAGTAAGTTTTCTATTTTTTATGTGTTGTAGTGATTGACTTGTAATGATGATGCTTTCCAAGTCATGTGTGACGTTTAGTTGTGTTGTTTTGTGTACGTTTTTAACATGTGAGCTGCTTCTAGAATCTTAAACATATTTTTAAATTGTACAGGACTTTTACAGATTTATAGTCCGAACTTGTATCTGAAATAAATAACCAAATAGACTTCACGTAAAGTCAAGTTGGGCATACCTCTCTATTATAGAGGATGATGTTATATTTCTCAAACATTAGGCCATATTGATGTGTAAGGTCCATCACTTGCATTACACAATCATCAATACCCATATAGGCACGAAATCCCTTATGCTTTCTTCTTACCCAAGGCATGAAAGAAAAAGTACGGTACCTTCCCTATGGACGTAAATAAAATATGATTTCAAAGGAAAGACGGTCCATTAAAGGGGGGGAGAGGAGTATAAACGTGAGGAGGGCACTATCTTCATGACAGGTTCCATAATATAACCCAATGCACCGACGGAAGTCTAATGGAGTACGTGTGAGCGTTGCAAAGAGCAGGTCCATCTACACACCGACTCTTGGATGTTTGCGGTCCAAGGAGTGAATTTTCCGGAAAAGTCACCCAAGGGGATGCACTTTGTGAGAAGGTTCAGAGTGCTACAACTAGTCACATTAAAGAATGGTTAGATAGTACTATTCGAGATTCATCTGGTAACGGTTCACCACGGTCTGTAGCGTAATGCGTAATGGAGAGGATGTGACGTCACAGCCAGAGCTGCCAACTTTGGATCTGGGGATCCAGGTTTAAGGCTCGCCATCGGCTCAACAGCCTGTTGATTATGGGCAAATCACTTTGGGCCAGATGTACGACCATTCCATTTTTAAAGTCTCTAATAGCAATTCATTGCGAATCACAATTAGAGACTCGCAAAATGAAATGTACAAATGTGTCTGAGACACATTTAGCGATTCCCAGTGAGGACGCAAATTACCTACTTCATAAGTATTCATGAGGCAGGTCACAACTTGCGACCTGATTGGGAATAACCTCACTCACAGGGATAGTAGCCTGCTAGGGACAGCAGACCACCATGTCTGTGACTGATTTTTAAATAAAGAAGTGTTTTGTTTTATTAAATGCAGCCCATTTTCCTTAAAGGAAAATGAGATGCATTACAAATTAAAAAAATGAAATGTTTTCTGTTC
This sequence comes from Pleurodeles waltl, assembly GCF_031143425.1. Lineage (NCBI taxonomy): Eukaryota > Metazoa > Chordata > Amphibia > Caudata > Salamandridae > Pleurodeles > Pleurodeles waltl. The sequence continues at coordinate 1,014,521,708 of NC_090449.1, forward strand.
ATTTTTTCAGAGTAGATAGTGGTCCGAGGACCACTACCTGCTCTGAAAAAATATTTTTGCTTGCATTCACAAAGGGGAAGGGATACCATGGGGACCCCTTTCCTTTTTGAATGGGCTGGTGGTCACTGCGATTGTTTTGCAGTCACATTCACGGCCACAAAACAATCTTACATGACCCTGAGACTTGCTTTTAGGAAGGGTTGCCTTTGGCATGCCCCTTCCTAATGGCGACTCGCAAAAAAAAATTCCGATGTGGTAATGGATTACCAGATCGCAAAATGGGGTCTATACATCCAGAAATGCTTTTTTTCTGGTCACAAACTGCCTGATTCTGTGAAACAGGCCATTTGTGATCAGGAAAAAGCTTTGTACATCTGGAACTTAATCTCCCTGTACCTACCTAAAATGAAGGTTTCCTTGTGTAAGGCAACTAGTGATCATGTAAAGATCTTCAATACCGCTATCTAAAACTGCAACAACAAAAAAATGCAAACTGTTAGTCCTGGCATCCTTGGCGTGGTCTCCCCTAACTTTTTGTCTCAACTTTCCACGTTGTTGCTGTGTGCTGGACTCTGTTTTTGCTGTTTTTGTTACTCTGGGCACGTTTCCACTGCTGACCAGTGCCAAAGTGCAAGTGCTCCCTAAGTGAAATTGTATGTGTAATTGGCTTTTCCATATTTGGCATGTTTGAGTTACTAGTAAGTCCCTCGTAAAGTGCACTAAAGGTGCCTAGGGCCTGTAAATCAAATGCTACTAGTGGGTCTACAGCACTGATTGTGCCACCCACATGAGTAGCCCAGTAAACAAGGCTCAGAACTGCCAGTGCAGTGTCTGTGTGTGCAGTTTTAAACTGCCATTCCAACCTGGCATGTGTACCCACTTGTCAGGCCCAAAACTTCCCTTTTTATACATGTACGGCACCCCTAAGGTAGGCCCTAGGTAGCCCCATGTGCAGGGTGCAGTGTATGTTAGGTGGGACATGTAGTATTGTGTTTTACCTTTCCTAACGGTGAAATACTGCCAAATTCGTTTTTCACTATTGCAAGACCTATCTCTCTCACAGGTTAACATGGAGGCTGCCTTTAAATATCCTTAAAGGGTAGTTTCCCTTTGAGAGGAGATAGAGATTTGGAGTTTGGGGTCTCTGAACTCACAATTTAAAAATATGTCTTTTACTGAAGTTGATTTTTAGATTGCTAGTTTGAAAATAGCACTTTTAGAAAGTAGGCATTTTCTTGCTTAAAACATTCTGTGACTCTGCCTGTTTGTGGATTCCCTGTCTGGGTCAGACTGACAGTTGGGCTGTTTGTGAATCTCCTCTAGACAGTGACAGAAAGGGAGCTGGAGTATAGCCTACACATCCTGATGAGCCATCTGGGCTAGAGTGGAGGGAGGAGTGGTCACTTATACCTGAATGGGCTGTGCCTGCCCTCACATAATGCAGTCTCCAACCCCCTGGTGTGTGTCTGGGGCCTGGCCTGGTCAAGGCAGGATCCTGTAAACAACAGAGACTTTTCTTTTAAGTTGGGCAACTTCAAAGGCAGAAAGGGGAATAAGTATTGGACCTAAAATCCCAGACTTTAGATTTCTTCAAGATTAGCTTCTGGAACTAAGAGGAACCCCTGCCAAGGAGAAGAGCTGAGGAGAAGTGCTGTCCCTGTCTATGACTGTGCTTTTAGCTATCCTGCAGTTGCTGCTTCTGCCTGTGAAAGGGGACAAAGACTGGACTTTGTGGTATATTCCTGCTTGAGAAATATCTCTAAGTGCTTGGACTGAGCTTGCCCCCTGTTCTGAAGTCTCAGGGCCATCGAAGACTTCCTCTGCAAGCACCTCGACTCTCTGCTGAGACTCCTGCCCTGCCAAATGGTGCCTAATCCAGTCCCTCAGCCCTTGAAAGGAGAAGCTGATGGAAAACCAAGAAGATCCATGGAAACCGACTTCTGCCGACTCCAGACTGAAGCCGCTGCCAAATCCTCTAGCGCCGCCTGCAACTGAAGCCGTGGTCTTCGCTGGAGTGTGACGATCCCGCAGGCCAGACGCCACTGCAGCCTTGCTGAAGCCCGCGACTCCGTGGAAGTCGCCTCACCACGTTGTGACTGCCGGATACCAACTCCGCCAGAAGTGCGTGGATCAAACGCTTTGCACACATGCCAACTCACCTCCACCACTCCACAGCAAGGACCCGACGCCTCTTCGTGATGCCTCCGCTCCCCAGCAGTGGAACTGATGCTGCCTCGGATCCAGCAACACTGCAATCCCCGACTCCGTGCACCAGCTTGTTGCCTCATTCTCACAAGGTTCTGTACCTGGGGGTTGGTGTGACTCCGGTTGGCGTCATATTGTTGGGAATCACCCCGTCATGATGCTGTGATATCACCAATTCGAAGCATTTGTGTTTCTTAGTGCTATATTAAAGTTTAATCTTTAACAATTCATAACTTTGCCTGTGTATGTTGGATATTTGTGGTTTTGGTCTTGTTTTCTTCAGATAAATCTTGGCAATTTTTCTAACCTGGTGTTGAGACATTTTGTAGTGTTTTCACTGCATTACTGTCTGTGTTAGTACAAATACTTTACACATTGTCTCTGGGTTAAGCCTTTCTGCTTGTGCCAAGCTGCCAAGGAGGTGAGCGGGGCTTAACTGGGTGTGTTTCTCCTTTGCCCAGACTAGAGTGAGGGTTCTTGCTTGGACAGGGGCAACCCGACTGCCAGCCAAAGACCCCATTTCTAACACATACAAAGAGACCTACCTCCAAAATGTGGTGCTGATCTCTGAAACTCTAGCATCTGAAAGATATACAAAGGTCTCAGACTGAGACAGGGTCCCTAAAAAGGTAGAACATTCTGTGCTTCAAGGGCTGTATGTGATTAATCTACAACCCTGAGCATCCCTGCCCACACCACCTGCATGAAGACATACGAGGTCTGATAACGAGTAAGCACCTTTGGATTCAATAATTATTGCATCCAATAAAAATCTGACACCATGGGGTTCAACATTATCGTATATTCAAAGTTTTTGGGGAATATCATGCAGGTTTTAGTGCTTATGGCACACAAAACACATACCCTGATAAATAGCCGCCTTTTTCCCCTGTTAAATTTTAGCTAGTGTGACTTGCTAAAATTTCATGAAATGCGTTATCTTCATCACATCTGCTAATTACCGGGTGCGATCAATATCACACCACTTGCAATTGCAATCCCTTCACAAATAGGTGTTTGCACAGATTGCAATTTAATGGGCCATTTTTAATCAGGCCCACAGACTTCTCACTACCTCACCTAATGTTCCTCTGCCATTAGCTCCACTACCAGTGGCCAAAAGAAAATGGAGTTCCGCTTCACCATCTCACTGCACAACACTGCACTCGCTGGGTGGGTTCATTTTTGCTGTTTTATAATAGTTTTCATGTAGTGATCTGAGCAGCATGGATTCGCTTGGCATTGTGTATTTGTTTACCTAGGCACTTGTGATTTCTGTTGCCAAGAACCTGGCTTTCAATTATTTGAACTATGTATTGCTTCAGTTGAAATACATTACCTTTATACAGCATTTTTAAATATTTTGATGACACTTATATTCTGTGCTTCAAGGAGATTGCAATAAAATATTTTCACAATGAACATTCGGCAGATCTTAACTTTGCACAAATCTCAGGGCCTCTCAATATATTGAATCATAGTATGTGTATTTATGGAAATACACATGTATTTTTCCTAAATCCACATCTACTTACTTTGACATTGCAGTGGTAGTTAATATTGTGGATTTGATAGTTTTCTTAGTGGATATGTTCACCATAATATTGTGACTCCCACCAGTTCATCAGGTTCATTGTAGCAAAACCAATTTGGGGTTCTCTACAAATGCACTAGTGCTAATTTGGCACTTATGGGGACAATCTTGAAAAGGTTACCATTTCATTTCAGACTTTTTTTCAGCAGCACTCCATTTTGGACCCGCCAAGACACTGGGCAGAGTTCACCATATTAATTACTGGGAATATCATTCCCCACTTTAAACTGCAGAGGTGGCAAAACTTACTCACATTTGTCTGTGAACCCTCATTATGGATTTCAACACAATAGGCTTAGGAGCTCTTTAATAAAGGGTTGTCCCGTCAACATGTGTCATCTAACCTGAGGACATTCTTGTAGGACAGATGCCCCCATACAAACCATACCCAGCATGATCTGTTTTGCTCTGCCCACAGAACCTGCATCTGCAAACTTCATCTCTGTCCTTTGCCCATATCCTTTTACTATCTGAAGTCTGCCCCCTCAAAAGTATTTGAGGGAATGGCCCACACTCATGTAAATCCTGGCTGGATGGAATTCCTCAACTTCCAAACAAACCAACAGGCCTTCTCCATTTATGCATCTAGGATCTGGAATGACATCCCTCCATCCAACAGGTCAGGGGTGTAACTCAGGCCATGCAGCCCTTGCAGCAAAGGAGGGCCCCCAAACCTTCAGGGGGCCCACATTCAGCCCAAGAATTATAAGTATTTGTGAAATATTGGAGACTCAGGAGCCCATCATCATATTCTGGAGGGGGGCCCTATCATTTCACGTTACACCACTACATCAGCTATGTCCCACCCTCGATCTACTATAGGAAAAAGCTGAAGGTACACATCTTTAAAGAGGGTCTGGGTGACACTTTGTATAAACTTGGCAATTTTACCTTACGTTTGTTATGCAAAATTCCAGAAATTACTCTGTTTGTGTAAAAACATGTCATTCACAGTAAAAGTTTACTGCAAATGTGCCATTCATAGTAAAAAAATTATGCGCATGCATGGGGACAAAAGAACGTGAGTGGCTGGGACAGAGTTTATAAAGCTTTTTATCAATGGGCATGTAGAAATATGAGCACATCAACCCCACCTGATAGAAGTCCACTGGTTTCCCTTGGCAGGCTCCACCAGCTTTCTCTCACTGATCTCCAAAACCACCATAACTGGCAGCATCGCTTACCTGACTGACAAGCTCACCATCCGATGGCCATGGGCTTTCTATGTGTCAAGGATCTGGAGCAACGTGCCCATACCCATCAAGATTTCCATAACTCTACTCCATTTTAGGAAAGAGCTTAAAGCACACAATATCCTACTACAGTAACAGTTCACTCCCACTCTCGGACCGCATGTGTCTCCCCACTAAATGTCTGTACCCTCATCTCTGACCATGCACAATACTCCATTGTCATTCAGCTAGGTTTTTGCTGTGCAAATAGCACAGTCATGCTATAAATAAAAAATATATACATATATATACTGAAGGTAACTGAGCAGCCCCACCTACCCTCAACCTAATGTAAATATTGATATTTATAGAGCACAGACCTAGCTGGGAATAAGGAAGGAGTGCAGGTTTGGAGATGATCTTAGATCATGTACAACAAGTGGAGATAACACAAACAGATATAACACTTGTTTTAGGAACAGGGAAATTAAGTGATTTGGCAAAATTCTCAGAATACTGGTCCTAGTATCGAGGCCGCGATTCGAACTCCGGTCCCCAGGTCAGCAGCTCTAACCACTAGGCCACTCTCCTCCGATGGCAGAAGCAAATATATTGCAGCCACATCCTGAGGAAGTCGAAACTACTGAATGGAATAGCTAAGGGAAGAAACTTCACACACAGCTGGAGATCTCCATGTCAAGACTTTCAGGGCTCTTATCTTCAGTGTGTGACATCAGCTCTTCGGCGCGTGGCAATACGAAGAGTATGAAAATCACGTGACGCACGGCTGCACGTGCGAGCTGGCGGGACTGCTACTTGTCGGTGCTCGTTGGAAACAGCCAGGAGCATTTTCATAACAGTCTAAAGATCCGAGCACATATGTAGTGGATAAAAGGCGACAGAGAGCAAATAGCCGGGCTTAGGCCTCTGCCAGTAAAATGGAGTCCGGCGAGGATACTTCCGAGAAACTGAATGAAAGCCCTTAATCCGCCATGCGTTTCCCATATACTGAAGTGATGGAGCTGGCGTTTGACTAAAAACATTCTGACACTTTTAACCACAGGGCTTTGGTACAAACGCTTAAAACTTCCGAGGCAATAATGTCCAATCTTCACCAGACATCCGTATGAAAACAGCGACGTGAAATATTAAAAGGACAGCAAGGGATTTATTGGTTTAATCCTTCTCTGGGTTGCACTGCAGCCTGTCGGCTAGATGGAAACAGGCATTAAAACAAGCATTTGCAATGCAACGAGTCTTGCATTTGCTCAAGTTAGAGCTATTAACTGGACTTTTCTTGCCACATAAATTGAAAAGTAAAACAGCTGACATAAGCGAGCCAGTTCAAAGCACCATGGCCGCTATGAGCATGAGTGCGAAGGAGAGACACAAAAGGTAAAAGTTTGCTTGCAGTCAAACGTATCGGCAATTGTGCAATTATTCATGTAACAGGGTCGGTGTCCAAGGCAGTAACAAAATCGCCCCAAGGAGGGACAAACTTAAAGCATTTACCAATGGTAACAAAGGATTTTTGAGAGACAAGCCCACGAACGAGTGAAAGTGATGGGCGTACAGTGGGTGTGGTTAAAAGCCCACAATACTTACAACAGGTCAAAGCGATTGCGCGCTAAACCTCAGAAACACACTGGGTAAAATAAGGCTGACCATGTGGGTGCCGATTTATGGAAAGCAGAGAATCTCCTCGGCGCATATGTTCAGCTGCATAAAACATTTATTTCCCTTCCTTCAGGAGTCACCAAATCTATGGCAGTGTGCCTGGACTGCTGCCACAATATACTCTCTGGGTTTGTCCCATGGGTGTAGCTATCAATAGTGCAGCAAGTGCAGTGCACCTGAGCTCAGTAATCCTAAGGGGCCAATGAACACCTAATGTGGCAGTATTTTACTACTCAGCTAGGTGACAGGGGTCCATTTTCTTGTATGAACCATGGTCCATTGCACTTTTGCTACGACACTGGTTTGTTTCTCTATCTTGTTGATGCTTCTGACTGCCAGGGCTAGCGTGTAACATAAATTGGCATCCTGATTCTAGGATCACTGGCAGACTAGTGGTAACAGAAATATTGTGTGGACAGAATAGTATGTCAGAAATATCGAGGACCAAAATATTGAGAAGGTAAGTGCAAATAGGTAAGTATGGATTTACTAATCTTAACTCCACATCTGTGTACGACATCCATTTGAGGACATCCTCATTCCTCACTCCTCATCCCTAGTTCTCATTCCTGCGTCTCATCCATCATCCCTACTTCTCATCCATCACACATCATCCCTACCTCTCATCCATCATCCCTACTTCTCTTCTATTATCCCTACTTCTCATCCCTGCATCTCATCCCTACTTCTCATCCATCATCCCTACTTCTCATCCCTGCTTCTCATCATACACCTTACTTTTCATCCGTCATACATCATCCCTACTTCTCATCCATCATCCCTGCTTCTCATCCATCTTCCCTACTTCTCATCCATCATACATCATCCCTGATTATCCTCCATCATCCCTGCTTCTCATCCATCATCCTTACTTCTCAACCGTTATACATCCTCCCTACTTCTCATCCGTCATCCCTAATTCTCTTCCATCAACCCTGCTTCTCATCCACCATCCCTAATTCTCATCCATCATCCCTGCTTCTCTTCCATCCTCCCTACTTCTCATCCCTGCTTCTCATCCATCATCCATCATCCCTTCTTTTCATCCATCATCCCTGCTTTTCTTCCATCATCTCTGCTTCTCATCCCTACTTCTTTTCCATTATTCCTACTTCTCATCCCTCATCCCTGCTTCTCATCCCTACTTCTCATCCATCTTCCATCATTCCTACTTATCATGCCTCAGCCATCCTCCCTACTCCTCATCAATCATCCCTACTCCTCATTCCTCATTCCTCAGTCATACCAGCACATTTTCAGTTTTATGAAACACAGCATCACACTGATAGATATGAAACTGAAACTAGAAAGGTTTTTGGTTGAACTGTAGATGAACTCCATAACCCTTTCTCCAAGACCTGATTTGTGGCCCAAGCTGGGGCTCCTTGTATTTCAAAAACCAGCAGAGCTTTCTACAGAGGCCTGTGTAAACAGAAAAACACTTAGTTAAATAAAATGAAATGTTGTACAGCCTTGAATTCACTGGAAACAAACACAGAGTTGCATTTCCTCTCCTCAGTCTTCACCCAGCACATGCAATGAGAAGGCTGTTTTTCAGTGAAATAGAATGCAGCTCTCTCTCATAACTCTGATTGGCTGTTACCAACCAATCAGTGTGAAGGTGTGTTTCACAAAACTGAAAATGTGTTGGTATGACTGATGGCTGAGGCATGAGAAGTAGGAATGATGGATGAGAAGTAGGGGTGAGAAGTAGGGATGAGCAGCAGGGATGATGGATGAGCAGTAGGGATGATGGATGAGGAGTGGGGATGATGTATGATGGATGAGAAGCAGGGATGATGGAAGAGAAGCAGGGATGATGGATGGGAAGTAGGGATGGTGTATGATGGATGAGAAGCAGGGATGATGGATGAGAAGTAGGGATGATGTAAGAGATGCAGGGATGATGGATAAGAAGTAGGGATGATGTATGATGGATGAGAAGTAGGGATGATGGAAGAGAAGCAGGGTTGATGGATGAGGATAAGGGATTATGGAAGAGAAGCAGGGATGATTTATGAGAAGTAGGGATGAGGGATGAGAAGTAGAGATGATGTATGATGGATGAGAAGTAGGGATGATTGGTGAGATGCAGGGATGAGAAGTAGAGATGATGGATGAGAAGCCGGGATGATGGAAGAGAAGCAGGGGTGATGGATGAGAAGCAGGGATGATGGATGAGAAGTAGGGATGATGTATGATGGATGAGAAGTAGGGATGATGGATGAGATGCAGGGATGAGAAGTAGAGATGATGGAAGCAGGGATGTGAAGTAGGGATGATGGATGAGAAATAGGGATGATGGATGATGGATGAGAAGTAGGGATGATGGATGAGAAGCAGGGATGAGAAGTAGAGATGATGGATGAGAAGCAGGGATGAGAGGCAGGGATGAGAAGTAAGGATGATGGAAGAGAAGTAGGGATGATGGATGAGAAGTAGGGATGATGGATGATGGATGAGAAGTAGGGATGATGGATGATGGATGAGAAGTAGGGATGATGGATGAGGAGTAGGGATGATGTATGATGGATGAGAAGTAGGGATGATGGATGAGAAGCAGGGATGAGAAGTAGGGATGAGGAGTGAGGAATGAGGATGTCCTAAAATGGATGCTGTATCTATGTACCATGAAGATATATATTGTAAGGGTACATGTATGTGGAGTTATATATCTAGTAAAACTTTGCTTACCTATTGAAACTTACTTTCACAGTATTTTTGTCCTCAATATTTTTGACATGATATTTAGTCCCCAAAATATTGTTTTTCAATATTTTGTGTTAATACCCTGATTCTGGTCTGAGTCGCCAGTGATTGTCTTGCATGCACTGCACATGAGCCGGGAATATATGATCCATTATCAACTTGACCCATGGTACAACCTGGCAGAGGTATATAATTTTCTTCAGGTCCACAGGAACCTGTTGGGGTGTTACAGTGTGTGAAGCATCCATCAGGGGTGCAATGCCAAGGGGTAAGCCATTTTAGAAGGAACAGGAAGGTAACAAAAAAGAAAGTTATATTCTGCGTATGACCAGCAGCCTGAGGATTCCTGGAATGCTGAACAGGATTCTCTGCGTTTGAGTTTGGGTAACAACAGCATCTTCATATCTGCTGGACTCCTGGTTCCTAAAGATACCAAGGTCCTCTCGGCGGACAAGGGCAGCACATTTGGAATCAATGTACATCTTGTTAGAGTGACCTTAAGATGGGAGCTGCTAGTGTGTCAGAAACTCAAGACAAAAGATTCGAATTAGGGAACTGTTCTCAAGCTTGAAGGGTCAAGCCTGTTGAAGGGTCAAGGCTTCTAAGTAAGTGTGCTTTTAATTATGATAGGGTCTGTAATATTTTTTACAGTTTTATTATACTGCACATACTTGGCCTTAGGGCAGTTGAATGCTTAACGACAAAATCAGGCTGCATTATGAATGATTTTTGTGTGAATGTAGCACTGGGATTTTACGTGACTTGCTCAGAATCACAGGATATTGAGCCATTGCTGGGATTCAGACCAGGCTCACCAGTTCCAAAACCGGCCTCTTTAACCACATCTCCTCCCCCACTGTCATAATAGTTGCCATTTGGGATTATGAGATCGATGGATTTACTATTCATCTGGTGTGTTTCACTAAGGTGAAATTCTGGGGAAATTACTGATCACAAGGGGAATTTGTACAGTTCATTCTTCATTCTGGGAAAATTATTAATCACAAGGGGAATTTATACACTTCGGGCCAGATGTAGAAAGCTTTTTGCATGGTGCAAACTGTGAAAATCGCAGTTTGCGCCATGCAAAAAGCCTTTTGCGATGCACATTCACAATTTGCAAGTCGGTACCGACTCGCAAATTGTGAATGCGACTCGCAAATATGTGACTCACATCGCTATGCTAAATTGCTTTGTGACCGCGATTGCGGTCGCAAAGCAATTCGCAGTTACCACCAGTGTCACACTGGTGGTAACCCATTCGCAAAAGGGAAGGGATGGGACCCCTTCCCCTTTGTGAATGTTGCCAATAAGGGTTTTTCAGAGCAGGCAGTGGTCCAATGGGCCACTGCCTACTCTGAAAAACCGAAACCAAAAGGTTTAGTTATTTTTTTTATTTTGCAACTAGTTTTCCTTTAAGGAAAACGGACTGCAAAATAAAAAATAAAAACTGCTTTATTTAAAGAGCAGTCACAGACATGGAGGTCTGCTGACTTCAGCAGGCCACCATCCCTGTGAGTGCAGGGACTCGCTAGGGGGTCCAAAATGTGCCCCACCTCATTAATATTAATGAGGTGGGTCTTTGCGACCCCATAGCGACTCTCAGTCGATGTCTGAGACACCGTACTGCATCCGATTTTGCGAATCGGAAATTGCGAGTCGCACCGACTCGCAATTTCCGATTCGCAAAATCAGAAATTGCTACATCTGGCCCTTCATTCTTCATTCTGAGGGCATCTTCGGGTTCACTAGTATTCCTCTCCTCTGTGTTATCAATACCCCTAGTATCAGCAACTCTGGGAGCATCGAGGAAAAACAAATGCACTCATTATGAGGCCCTAATTAGCTGAACCACACAGCAAATCATGCAGAAGGTGACTCTACGAAGTGTGATATCAAGCCTGCTGGTCTAGATAGAAATCTGGGAATGATGAGGTCCAGTATACCAAGATTTTGTCATAAATATAGCCCACAGAGGTTCTGAAGCCTATTGGCATGGCAAATTCTTTTACTTTCGGAAGGTGCCTTGTTCCAGTAGCCCGTGGTTCCACCAAGGGCAATATTGTGGAATCTACTGAACACTATGCAAAGAGGAACTAACCATGTTCCTTTTACACTGTGTGTTACTGAGGACTTGTTTCAGCATGTTATGTTTGCCAATGGTTTTTATTAGCTTACTCAACTCAATGTTGAAAGTATCTATAGTTCTAATACCATAAGTGTACCTAAAAGAGAGGTGCCTGACATCTCTTAGACAATGTAGTATTCCAATATTTTTTGATTTTTTGCTCAGGCCTCCAGAAGGGACTGTATGTTCTGTTGACCACTCACTGCCTACCATAATACATGCAAGAACATAACATGCACCACTGCCGGGTACCCCATGCCACTCTGGCCTTCCAATCCATGCTCTGCATAGGCCCTTTTGATATCTCACTGAGTGCTGCTGACGGAAAGACCGGTTGCGTCTCTTGACATATTTGAGTTCTTCTTTGGCTTATCATGGCCCTTTCTCCTCATTTGTTCTACATCATACTAATACTTGGTACACTACCGACCAGTCTCCCTTTGTGAATATCTTTGGATTATCGCCTTGAAAAAGTCCTAGTGACGAAACCCGTGTCGGCTGCCTGCGGTATGTACTTTCTCTGCGAAGAATAAAACCTCATCAACCCCTACTTTGTGCTTGGACTTTGGACTCTTCTTTCCACTCTGGAATAGACTCTAGGACTACTTTTGGTGTGGCCTGGTACTCTTTGATGTTGTCTTAGCACAGCTTGATTTATTTGAACAGTGCACTAAGACCTGTGGTGGTTGGGTGTTCTACCAGGTTGGCACCCACAACAATCTCAGTGAATTTGGATCTACTTTGTCACACATCAGAATTGCGGATGTGCGAACACTAAGCATCGACCACCATTTGTTGTTTTGTCTTTAAAACTCAGTGACATAGCTGATAACCTAACATCTAAATGTGGGTTAGTTTAGTGCTCTGCTTTGCAGAGCAGCACCTAGATGTTATAGAGGCTGGCAGAACCCCTCGTCCCACAGGAAAGCTCTCCAAGAGACCTTCAGTTAATGAAGAAGCCACTAAATACGTGCAAGAGACAAACATTTTTCTAGTAGCACTCCTCCGGCGCTGCTACATGCCAGAGCTGTAGAAGCTGAAGGCTGCTCAATCTTAATTTTACCTCCTGCCTCTATGTCCCATCACCCTATGATTTCTGTCTCGTTATCCCACTTTTGCAGGTCCCTTTCCTCCCCGGCTTAGTCTCTTTGCCACCGTTTTCCTATCTTCCTCTTTGTACTTCTTTCTCCCTTTCCTGCCTTTCTCTTTCTTTGTCTAGGACAAAATCTAAATATGAGAAACACCTGCTGGACTCCAAAGAGGTGTGATAGTGCCCATCACCTACAACCACCAGCACACATTACACACTGCCATGGACACATCCGATCGCTTAGCCACCATTTTGCGATAATATGTGTTCTATATTTATTCTGGGCATCTGTATATAGCATACATTTAGTGCAATTTAAGGCAGACGCCTGTTTTAGTAAGATGTTGGTGTTATTTTAATATATTTGTTGATTATTTAAAATATTTGTATATTGAGGTCATCAACCAAGCTAATAAGTCCCCCTAAGATTTTTCAAAACTCGAGAGCTCTTTGCTCACATGGTCTACCACTATGTTTTGTAACCCAGTGCACAGTGCGTGAATCCACTTTTGCTTCTCCGGTTTCATATATCTGTAAATTCCTGGGTTTTGCAGAACTGCAGAGACCTTCCCCCGTTACACGCCCTAGGCCTTGCAGTAGACACTATAGCTGTTTGGCTAATCGAGAAGCTCCAAATCTTAGAAAAACAACCAGTTGTCCACTTGGGAGCTTCTGAAATTTCTTTCTAGTCTTTTTTATGAGTTTTCCTATGAACAATTTGGCTTCAAATTGCGTTTCTGGTCTTGTTGCTGCACCACTCTTAACATGAGGAAATTAAAGTCTTGCTCTCTGGTGGCCGCCATGTTGCAACTTCCTCCATCGATCCTGCCGTGCAGAACCATAACAATAGTAAATATATTTGTTTTATATAGAAGTTTGCATTATTTATTTACAGCATTTGTAGCTTATGCTGCAAACCAAAATGGCCTGTGGCATTGTTCATAGTATCTCAGGATATGAAAAGCTCAGGAGTGTTCCCTGGAATAAGATTGTGGAACAGATGTGAGCGGCAGCATTTCATGGATAGCCCCCCTACAGCTGGTGCGCTACCTGCACTTTGGCAGATGTTGGCTACTGTCGGAGCGGACTGTGCTGTTTGCTTTTATAGACACACTATGGTTCTGGTTTATAGAGCCCTAGAATTATTCTTCACTTATTGTGTGTGCAAAGTATCCCGCTGTCCTAGTGCGCAAACCATATACATTTATTTAAAAAGAATATGCAAACATATTGTAGCTAAGGTGTCAAGAGCTTAACACGAGCAAAGGTTGCCTGTCACATCCAGAATCTGTGACTCCAGTGAATATATGTGGCTTCAAACACAAAGTAAAAAAGTGCAAAACACTTACATCATCTGCAATGCGCTCATGAAGCAATTGCGAAAGAAAGCAAATATTTGTGCACACTGTGGAAACCAAGGCCTAGCTTTACTATTCTTCATGCTTTGAGTAAATGATAATAAGTTCTGCAGGGTCAGATTTACAAACAGTGTTATGCAGCATCAGTGCAATGTTGAGTCGCTGGTGTCTAGTGCTGGATTTCTAATTGAGGAACAACCTCCAGTCCAAATTCCATGTCACAGAGACCCGAACCCGAGTAAACCAGGTATGATCTGTGATTAAAACTGCAGAAAAGAACTTCAAGGGGATTTCTGGAAAACACTGAAAGATGACTCTTGGCACCTCAGGTCTTTGCACTTGTGGCCTGAATCTTGTGATGCCGTTGAATCAGTGCTTAATTTGTGCTTGTTGTTTCCGGTGCTGAGCACCGGCACCTATTTTTGAGGGCCGGTGCTTATTCTTCTGCCTCAAGCATTTCCTGCGAGAAAAAGGCACATATGGGAAAGACGGAGGGAGAGAAAAACGAAAAAGCGCCACAAAGGGAGAATGTAGAAAGCTGCAAGAGTGAGCTGAAGGGGCAGGGAGTGGTTTTAAATTGATTGAAGATGCTCTAGATGGCTTCAGGATTACTCTGTCTCAGTATTTCGTGCTCGCACATTAAATGCAGCAGCCGTCAGTTTCAGAGGAGGGATTTGAGCACCGGCACATTTTTATTTACATATTAAGCACTGAGTTGAATCAATTGGCGTCTATTCCTACCAGGGAGGAATTATTGTGCAATAATTTTGTGTTCCTGTAAATTAGTTAACACATCTTGAAATATTATTGCTCCATTCCGAGTTTCTGAGGTTGAAATGAGCAAAATAGGAGTAGCTACACACATACAATCCCCCCTACTTTTTCTCTATTTCTGAGTTCTTTTCCCCGTACAAATGTCACCAGACGTTACCGGGGAGTTTGTAACTGGTTGACACTTTAGTGTCATTTAGATTCATCATTAAGCTCATTTTGAATGAAATATGTTTTATGAAAAAGTGTATTACATTATTGTCATATGGATCTATTAGTTTCGTATTCTTATAAATGTTATTGTAATTTAGGTCGGTCACTGTGATTTTTTTTTGTTGTTAATACATTTTTATTAAAACAGTCTATTATAAATGTTTGTCATATTGATTTGATGAAATTGTCATTATACAATCTAATTCATTAAAATAAATCTTGAATTGAATTGAGCTGTTCGTGTAATAGAATGCATCTGAGGCATCCTCCGAGCATGGGGATGCTTTGAGTGTCAGGTGACATTTCCAGTGTACTTCAAAGATGCATTGTCTGCATAATGGCGTAGGATTTCTCACTCTCTTGAAATGGCTCTACAAGATGTAGTCACTGTTTAAAGTAATACATTCATCTGACCACAGACATGTGGGCTGGTAGCCAGCAGGATGCTTTAGGGACATCATTAATGTCTGTCTGCAATGAAATATCTCCTTGGAGATAACAATCCCTGGATAAAAAGAAAAGAACAGGGACCTCCAATACGAGTGACCATCTCATGGGATTGAAAGGGGCTTCTTCATCCTGGTTCCAGGCTGAAAGGGTCCTTTTTAAACGTGTTTTATGCATGTTCCCTCTGTGCGAACTGCATTATGCGGCCCTTTCTTTGATGGCAGCTTGGGAATACACGCTGTGGCTTCTAAGGAAACAAGGAAACAAGAACATGTCCTGACTTCACTTATTTTTGTAAGATAAGACTGTGCTTCACATCTACACAGATGGACAGTAGTCTATTCATCCACAAAGCACATATGTGCACCAGGAGTCACTATTTCATGTTACTGAATGAATAACATGACTTAGGCACAAAATACCATCACTAAATAGATTTTTGCTTTCTTTATGGACTTCACGGTACACTGATAATGAATTTACAGGGAAATCAATTCACATTTAGGGGTGAGAGGAAATCGTGGAATTTGAATCCGAAGAATTACATAAAAACTCAGTGAGATTCCACGAAGTGATGACAACAGGCAGAAATAGGCACGTCACCCTGATCTCCCTGTGATTTAGCGCCGGGAGCACGTTCCAAGATGAAAAATCAACACGAATGGCACCATGCAGCGTGCTAGAGGCTGCACATAGTTGACTTGATTTTGCTGCTGCTCTGGTTGGTTTTCTACTCGAGCAGCAGCCTTTTGACAGCAAATGGTCACAATGGCGTGCGACCACCTGCGTTAGAAAAATCTTGGCGGGTGAAGTCCTAGCAACCGGAAATCATGCTAGTGGATGCCAAATCTCACTCACACTCGCTATCTTACCATCCTGGTGCTGTGTGTGAGAAAAAAATACACCATGTGGCAATTAGCAGAATCTGGCCAGAACTCGGTGTTACAAGAATATTGTGGAGTCACCAAAATTTCACCAAATCAGCTAGCGGAACGGAATATTTCAGCCACCCCAGTCCATTCTTTGCTTATCAAGCTCATGGGTGTTTGGAGACATGGGCAGCCAATATCAAGGTTTTTGATGGTATCGATACAGAAGTGGGCCAAAATGATTGAATTGAATACTGAGAGGCAGGGAGAAAGAGAGAGAAAGAAAAACTAAGAAAAAGTGGATCTTCACCTGGGGTCCGCGATGGCTCCTAAGTGGGTTGATGACCATTTATAAAATTAAATAATATTAACAGATTAATAAGGTTTCTCTATATAAAAAAAAAAAAAAAAAATGAAAATTGAAAATTGTAAAATGCTATGTAAATGACAAGGAATTTGAAATTGGAGGCTAAAAATTGAGTTGGCATCCTTCCCTTGAACTTCACAAGTACAAAAAACAGAAAATAGTATGAATGATAGGTAGCCGCAATTTAAGCACTGATCTGCACGCACAAAAAGAGCTTGCATCAGTAACAAATTAGACAAATAGCCTGATTTAGAGCGTGGTGGCTGGGTTACTCTGTCGCAAATATGACAGATATCCTATCTGCCTAACTACAAGTACATTGTTTCCTGTGGCACTTATAATAAGGCGGACGGGATGTCTGTCTTGTTGTGACGGCGTAACCCATCTGCCAAACTACAAATCATACGCAAAGTGTCTCATCTTTTAGAAAGAAAATTACATTGCGAAAAGCTCCATCCTTCCCATTAAAATTAAAATTTCAATTTTTGCATAGTTTTTGTGAATTAAATAAAATATTTTGTAACTTATGTGTTTGTCTGATGTATTGTTTCTGTATTTTTGTGTACTGTTTTGAGGTTCAAATTGTAGTAACGACTGAGGCTGGGGGAGGGTAACTGCTTCCAGCAGTAAATCAGAGGGGGATCACAGAAGTTAAAAGGTTAATTATTTCTGCCCTACATCGTTCCTAACATGGTGAGATTAAAAAAGAAGTAGGACTTTAGAAGGTCATCTCTTTTTGCAATGAGAAAATGTGTCTTAAAAAATGAAACTAAATATAAAAATAAAAATAAATGTTTCTCTTTGACCTGTAATTCACAGAATATGGAAAATAAATACTCCAACTTTTATAAGATGTCCATCTAAAGTATATGTATGTACATATGTGTCAGTACATGTATGTTACAAGGCTCCTCACTGTGAACAAAGGGATGGGCGCACCGAAGAGTCCCCTTCGGAACGCTTACAATGAGGCAGGTAACAGAAACAGTATTTCAGTGATGGAGCAATTCTCCTCCAAGTAGTGATCTTGAGGTTCTCTCTGAATTGCAAGAGGGTTGGTGCAGTTCTGATACCAATGTAAATGTTGTTCTTGATCCTGGGAGTGTAGCCAGAGAAGGCCTGTGGTACATTTTGTTCATTTCTTGCACCTTTGTGCCTTCAGCCTGACAATGTCCTGCCTCCATTGTGCACTGCCTGCCTGATGTGGTTGGCTTCTTGTCTAGGTATGTTGAGCATAGTTTGTGCTGGCCTTGTAGGTGATTTCAACAAGAGACATCAGTGTGGCATTCTGATTGGACCACTTCCAAAAAGCCTTACATCCTCCTAGCAGCCCAGTTATATTTCATTCAGTTTTGAAACACTGCAGGAGGCAGAATGTGTTTGGAAAACAAATGCAGTGTGATGTGCAGCCCATCTCAAGCACAACAAGATGAGCTATTAGTGGAAGACATGTTCTGATCAGCAGCGGCCGCCTCAAATCTCAAGGGACGGGGAGGGAGTACGGGGACAAATAAAATAATAATAATAAAAAAATCTTACCTGTATCTTCTGTTTCCGCCGCCGGCCACCTCGATCCTCTTCCCTCGATGATGTTGGTGTCCCAGCAGTCGATGGAACACCATCACAGGCTCCCCTCACAATCCTGGTGCTGCTCTCATGCTATACCTAGGCAGCTTGGTCTGCCACTCAGACAGTGCACTGGGGTCTGTGCAGTTTCTCCAACCCAGCTGTGTTGCATAGCCAGGATGGAGAAACCTAAGTGCGCATGTCAGTTTGGCCGGCCTAAGACGGCTAGCCTAACTGACATGCGCACTTAGTGCACTGACTTCACTCCTCCTCCTCCCCCCTCCCATGGACCAGCCCCCACCCCTACCTACATGTGCTGGCTCTGCTGAGCCAGCAGCTGAAAAATAAAACAATATTTCAATTTAAATTCAGCAGTGCCTTTTCTAACAATTTGGATAAAGATGTGCCCCATTTGTTTCAGCAAGAAAGGTCAACACTTTAGCTGTTCAGGAGAACTCTGTGCTGAAACTACAGTGGAACACTGGGTATCAACTGACAAACTATGGTTCATGTTACAGACATTTGGGAATTATTAGACAAAATGTCCCCATTAGCTTCCGTTCCACTCTAAATAATTTGAATGTGAAAATAATGAGAGAAAATAATTTTCTGCCAAAGGTAACAACTTAAATTCCACCCTGGCTCAATATTTTTCACTTGATAAAATCAGATTAAAATTTAGTACAATTCCCAAAATTATCATAACCCACTGATAAATGAATTAAACAGTTACTGACATGTTTTACCACATTTTTATATGCTCTATGTTATGGCCATCAAAAATAGGCATTCACTTTATGGCCATCGAAACCAGGCATTCCCTTCAAACCATTTCAGTAAAAATTAAAAACGGAGGAGCCGTAGTATTGAAACGGATCAGTTATCTTTCAAGTAACTTTCCACCTATCTAGTACAATGAAGAATAACATCTACCAAATATATTCAGGGTGGATCCTCTGCTAAGGCGGAGGAGCGTTGCCTCACTGGATTGTGGGGAAAGGAAAAATAAAACGATAGCACATATGTGAGAAGGGGGGGGCGGGGCTTGGCTGGAGGGCTATGTGCACACAAGGAGCACATGTCTGTTTGGCCGGCTGTGTTGGACCGGCCAAACAGATATGCACACTTTGCATGTTCTCTACCCGGCTGTATTGCACAGCTGAGTGGAGAACATGCCTAGGCTCCCACTCCCAGTCTGAGCGATGAAGCAGGCCACACAGACCAATCACGATGCTGCTGTCATGATGATGACAGCAGCGTTGTGATTGTGTGGGAGCCTATGTGTAGCTGGGAAGAGGATGGAGGGGAGACAAACGTGTCTCCCCCACGGGTAAGCGTTTTTTTCTTTTTTTCACCCGCCAACCCCGTTGACTTTCAGCCACCACTGACAAGGACAGCGCATTTCCAAGTTGTTAAATATTAAGATGAATCAGAGCCCTGGAGTTTGCCCCAGGGCCTCTGACTCCACTTCGGTCAATGACTGTCTAGAAGTCCCCTCCACATTGGATAGTATTGATTTATTATATCCTCCAAAAACATGTGGAATACTTCTCCATACAAGATTTCAGAAGAAAAATATATTCTTAAAGAAATCTAATGCTGATGTTGCTCTAGGGCGTGCAAACTTGATGACAATAGACTATTGGCAGGTCCTTGGCTCACCTTATTTGTGATGCTATTTGTAGGAAGTTGGCTCTGTATGCACTATTTCAAAGTAAGGAATAGTATGCACAGAGTCCAAGGGTTCCTCTTAGAGGTAAGATAGTGGCAAAAAGAGATAATACTAATGCTCTATTTTGTGGTAGTGTGGTCGAGCAGTAGGCTTATCAAAGGAGTAGTGTTAAGCATTTGTTGTACACACACAGGCAATAAATGAGGAACACACACTCAGAGACAATTCCAGGCCAATAGGTTTTTGTATAGAAAAAATATATTTTCTTAGTTTATTTTAAGAACCACAGGTTCAAATTTCACATGTAAAACTATAAATGAAAGGTATTGCAGGTAGGTACTTTAGGAACTTTGAATAATCAAAATAGCATATACAGTCTTCACATAAATCACATATAGCTATTTTAAAACTAGACACAGTGCAATTTTCGACAGTTCCTGGGGGGAGTAAGAGTTAGTTAGTTTTTGCAGGTAAGTAAACCACCTACGGGGTTCAAGTTTGGTTCCAAGGTAGCCCACCAATGGGGGTTCAGGGCAACCCCAAAGTTACCACACCAGCAGCTCAGGGCCGGTCAGGTGAGGAGGTCAAAGTGGTGCCCAAAACGCATAGGCTTCAATGGAGAAGGGGGTGCCCCGGTTCCAGTCTGCCAGCAGGTAAGTACCCGCGTCTCCGGAGGGCATACCAGGGGGGTTTTGTAGGGCACCGGGGGGGACACAAGTTAGCCAAGAAAGTACACCCTCAGCAGCACGGGGGCGGCCGGGTGCAGTGTGCAAACACACGTCGGGTTTCCAATGTAAATCAATGGGAGACCAAGGGGTCTCTTCAGCGATGCAGGCAGGCAAGGGGGGGGGGCTCCTCGGGGTAGCCACCACCTGGGCAAGGGAGAGGGCCTCCTGGGGGTCAGTCCTGCACTGGAGTTCTGATCCTTCAGGTCCTGGGGGCTGCGGGTGCAGAGTCTTTTCCAGGCGTCGGGATCTGGGAGTCAGGCAGTCGCGGTCAGGGGGAGCCTCGGGATTCCCTCTGCAGGCGTTGCTGTGGGGGTCCGGGGGGGCAACTCTGGCTACTCACAGTCTCGTAGTCGCCGGGGAGTCCTCCTTGAAGTGTTGTTTCTCCACAAGTCGAGCCGGGGGCGTCGGGTGCAGAGTAGCAAGTCTCACGCTTCCGGCGGGAAACGCAGTTGTCTTGAAGTTGCTTCTTTGAAACAAAGTTGCAGTCTTGGGTGAACAGGGCCGCTGTCCTCAGGAGTTTCTTGGTCCTTCTAAAGCAGGGCATTCCTCTGAGGATTCAGAGGTCGCTGGTCCCTGGGGAAAGCGTCGCTGGAGCAGTGTCTTTAGAAGGAAGGGAGACAGGCCGGTAGAGCTGGGGCCAAGGCAGTTGGTGTCTCCGTCTTCTCTGCAGGGTTTTTCAGCTTAGCAGTCCTCTTCTTCTTAGGTTGCAGGAATCTGAGTTCCTTGGTTCTGGGGAGCCCCTAAATACTGAATTTAGGGGTGTGTTTAGGTCTGGGGGGTTAGTAGCCAATGGCTACTAGCCCTGAGGGTGGCTGCACCCTCTTTGTGCCTCCTCCCTGAGGGGAGGGGGCACATCCCTAATCCTATTGGGGGAATCCTCCATCTGCAAGATGGAGGATTTCTAAAAGTCAGAGTCACCTCAGCTCAGGACACCTTAGGGGCTGTCCTGACTGGCCAGTGACTCCTCCTTGTTTTTCTCATTATCTCCTCCGGCCTTGCCGCCAAAAGTGGGGCCGTGGCCGGAGGGGGTGGGCAACTCCACTAGCTGGAGTGCCCTGTGGTGCTGTAACAAAGGGGGTGAGCCTTTGAGGCTCACCGCCAGGTGTTACAGTTCCTGCAGGGGGAGGTGTGAAGCACCTCCACCCAGTACAGGCTTTGTTACTAGCCACAGAGTGACAAAGGCACTCTCCCCATGTGGCCAGCAACATGTCTCGAGTGTGGTAGGCTGCTAAAACCAGTCAGCCTACACGGGTAGTTGGTTAAGGTTTCAGGGGGCACCTCTAAGGTGCCCTCTGGGGTGTATGTTACAATAAAATGTACACTGGCATCAGTGTGCATTTATTGTGCTGAGAAGTTTGATACCAAACTTCCCAGTTTTCAGTGTAGCCATTATGGTGCTGTGGAGTTCGTGTTTGACAGACTCCCAGACCATATACTCTTATGGCTACCCTGCACTTACAATGTCTAAGGTTTTGCTTAGACACTGTAGGGGCCCAGTGCTCATGCACTTGTGCCCTCACCTATGGTATAGTGCACTCTGCCTTAGGGCTGTAAGGCCTGCTAGAGGGGTGGCTTATCTATACTGCATAGGCAGTGTGAGGTTGGCATGGCACCCTGAGGGGAGTGCCATGTCGACTTACTCTTTTTGTCCTCACCAGCACACACAAGCTGGCAAGCAGTGTGTCTGTGCTGAGTGAGGGGTCCCCAGGGTGGCATAAGACATGCTGCAGCCCTTAGAGACCTTACCTGGCATCAGGGCCCTTGGTACCAGGGGTACCAGTTACAAGGGACTTACCTGGATGCCAGGGTGTGCCAATTGTGAAAGCAAAAGTACAGGTTAGGGAAAGAACACTGGTGCTGGGGCCTGGTTAGCAGGCCTCAGCACACTTTCAAATCAAAACTTAGCATCAGCAAAGGCAAAAAGTCAGGGGGTAACCATGCCAAGGAGGCATTTCCTTACACTATTCCATTAGTATCTTGCTTGTCCTCTGTTTTAGTATTTTATAAGGCCAGAATGTCAATTTGCAACTAGAACTCTATTCTTCTTTGTTCTAAACTACCAGCATTAACCGTGGCCGTAAGAAGGCAGTGTGGTCTGGTTTGCATACAGTCCACAATAAAAAGGAGGTTGTCTGAATTACAATCTCGCTTCTGCACTTGACCTTGGCCACCTAAGCCTGAAATATTTTTCTGTAAGGGTGTGCAAAGTTGTAAAGTCTCGTGGCATACAACTCGACATAAATTGCTTTTAATTGTTCTATTTTTGGTAGCTGATGTTAGTGCATAGCAATTCTTAATTTCAGAAATGCTTTGAGGTCCCTCGTGGCAGCAAAGGCTTGTGGAGGCGAGGACACTGGGACCATTTACCAGTCGTCCACCCTGTCCCTTCCCAGGACTCCTCCGACAAATTGCCCACACACCCACAGCGATGGAACCGTTACCCTTCATGGGACTTTCCATGATCACACGATGGAACAGCACTACAGCTTGGGTATCACCAAAGCATGTCCTGGAGCAGGAAATGGGAAGGACATTTTGCCACACATGCATAGGCGGGGCAAATACTGTCAAACGCAGGGTACTTTTTCGAGCTGTAATTTGTAAATTTTTCAGCACTCACAAACATATACTCAAAATACCAACAGCTATACTAAACAGGACAATTTGGAGAAATGTGAGTGGTAAAAGGAATTATTCCCAGTATTAAGTCCAAAAAACAAAACTGACTGCTGTGTCCTGCAAGATAATTTACTGCACAAGGAGAGAGATTACACCTCTCATTATTTTGCTCTGCATTCCATGCATTATTAAAAGTAGTATTCATGAAACTACTTTGCTTCATCTCCTTCGAACGTATTCAAGTGGTGCTCAATGACTTCTGTACTTTGATCGAAATACTTTCTGCAATTGCATTTTTCCCAAAGGATAATTTGGAATGCAAAATGGCTGCCGGCGTGACTGATTGCTAAGCCGTGGGCGACTGTACAACTGCATGTCGTGAACCCCCCTGCATCTCCCTCTGTGGTCTCTGAAAATGTTTGCTGCTTCAAATCCTCGAGCATTTGCCTTTGGCTCATCCCTCATGAGACAAGAGTTCTTTCAATTTCAAGAGAAAAATGCTTCAGGACGAACAGCTACATAGAAGAGACTCTCTCTCTCAGTGGCGTGAAAAGAGCACAGAGGACTCAAAGCGGTGCTATCAGCATAATCTGACTGCCTGTCACTGTATAAGAACACAGGCCAGGAACCCTTTAGGCTCAACAGGTGGGGAAAGTGGTGCAGACTACATTTGGGGCCTGTGCAATCTTAGGTTATTTTTTAAGATGAGCGTGCAAGCGCTTTGACCTGTTGTAATCTATCTGTGGGCGTTTAACCACCCCCACTGCGCCCCCATCACTAACACTCGTTCATGGTCTTGCCTTTCAAAAATCCTTTGCTATCACTGGTAAATGCTTTACGTTTGTCCCTCTTTGAGGCGGTTTTGTTACCGCCTTGGACACCAACCATGTTACATGGATAATTGCACATTTTCCGATACGTTTGGCTGTGAGCCAACTTCTTTTTCCTTTTGTATCTCCTTCGCGCTCATGGCGGCATTGGCACTTGGAATGGGCTCGCTTATGTCAACTGCTTTACTTTTCATTTTTAATTTATGTGGCAAGAAAAGTCCAGTTAGGAATTTACAAGGCTAATAGCTTTAAGTCGAGCAAACACAAGACCCATTGCATTGCAAGTGCTTGTTTAATGTTTAAGATTGTTCTGAAAGCATTAGCCAGTCTTCCTTCTATTAGATTTGCCCTATGTATGGTTGAGGCTGTATGTTCCACTCACTTGCCTTTCTTTTTGCCATAGTTATAATGCAATATGTTTAACTATGGCTTCTTTGTAGTCTATACAAGGACAGAAGGCATTGGTAAAGCTTGCCCTTGCTCTTATGCACTAAGCAGGGTGAGGAACACTGAGGAGCTTCTTGAAAATATGTCAACCCTCTAGCACTGCCCATTCAATGGCAGTGGTGGCGTAGTACAGAATTCAAGAACAGCATCATTCAGTGCAGCTGGAACAATTTTCAGAGCGGGGGTGCTGAAGTAAATGTTACATCACTAACGTCATAGGGATTGTGAAAAGCCCAGGAGTCACACAATGAACAAGTGTAGCAAATGAGCCACGCCCATTCAGCAGGAGAATGGTGAGGGTGCAGTATGTAACCAGTGGTGCATTTTGGAGCACACTGTCCCAAATATATTACTAAAGCATGGTGTAGTAGCACGCTGCCTTTTATAGACAGCACATTTTTTCCTTTGAAATAGCCACTAAATTTGTACAGACTTGCAATTTTACTGATGCAAATTTACAGTGCACAAATAACAATGTGCGGAAATTGGGTTTCAGCAAATAGTTATCAGTTGTGCATCACCACGTAAAGTGTCTTGATATGTTTTGTTCGCATTAAGATTTTTGTTTCCCTCACTCTACAGAGTTACCAAAAATGTGCTTCATTTCGGTTTTCCTAACTGCAGATTTATTTTAAAATGTGTGTACAGTTCTTTTACAGGTAGTTGCATTATGCTATTTGTTAAAAATGACATGTTATGTCCTTTCCTTTCATACTCCCTTTCCCACAAGAAGCTTGACACATATTTCACTTTGCAAAATTCTCTCAATTTGCAGTCAGAGACAAAAAGTACTAATCTCCATGTAAAATAATAAGAAGCAATTTGTCAGAAGAGGTAGCCTGACATTCGGCCTCTATATTTAAAGTACAACAAATGTGACATGGTAAAAACAACATTTAATGGCATTTGTATTGCTCATTCATCTTCTGAACTCCAGCATGGTTATTTTTAGGGTGATGCTGCAACTCCACACCCTTACTTCCAGCTCCTATGGCAGCATTCTAAATAAGAAAGTCAAGTGGCACTGACATCACTGACAAGCAAGTTAGATTATATAAAGGCATTTGAAAAACTGTGTCACCATTTATAATAAAGGTAATTAGCCTGAAATAAAAGCTAAATCAGGAAATCAGTCTCCATGATGGAATGGGAAAGAATGGATATCTGTGTGGTGGCCACCTTGTTAGAACTGACATACTGTCTGAAAATGCATGCCTTTTTATTATTCTTATCTGCAGTTCTTTATCCATAGTAGAATAAAGTGCAGAGGTGGAGAGTGGGGTGGTGTAAAGTGGCAGAGAGTGCAATGGAGTGATGTAGAGTGGAGGGGTGTAGAGTACACTGGCATTGAGTAGTACAGTTGTGGGTGTAAGTATGTAAAATGTCAATAGAGATGCCAGATAGGGTGAAAGTAACATAATTAAAAAGCTGTATGCCTGTGTTAAAAGTAGGGAATCACATTGCACGTCCAGGAATAATAGTGAAACGCTTATAGAATGATAAAAATAGTGTGTTGCAAAAAGATGAGGAAGAACAAAGACAAGAAAGAAAACATGTACTTGGTCCATGAACCAGGGAGGAGCTAACACATGAAAGGAAGGTAAACCTAGGGAGTTAAGCAATTGAAAAATTGCGAATGAAAGTGACAACTAAAATAACTAACAGTATGCAGTGGGCAGGTTGTAAGCATACTGAGTTGTAAACAATGAGAGCTAAAACAAGCATTTGCAATGCAATGGGTTTTGCGTTTGCTCGAGTTAGAGCTATCAAACGTTGTAAATTCTTAACTGGACTTTTCTTGCCACATAAATCAAAAATGAAAAGTAAAACAGGTGACACAAGCGAGCCGATTCAAAGCGCCATCGCCGTCATGAGCATGAGTGCGAAGGAGAGACACAGAAGGAAAGAGAAGTTCCCTCGCAGTCAAACCTATCGACAAATGTGCAATTATCCATGTAACAGGGTCGGTGCCTAAGGGGGGTAACAAAACCGCCCCAGAAGGGACAAACATAAAGCATTTACCAATTATAACAAAGGATTTTTAAAAGGCAAGCCCATGAACGAATGATAGTGATCGGCATGTAGTGTGCGTGGTTAAAAGCCCACCAATAGATTACGACATGTCAAAGTGCTTGCGCACTCGACATAAGAAGCAGCTCAGAGTGACAGTCAAGGCCTACAAGGCGTTCTACTCCGTCACTCTCTTAAAAAGTGAATCTGCCATGCTAAGTTTAGTGTGGACTGCATGTGAGGTGCAGATCAGCAAATACAATTCAAAGTAGCCGAGCAATTTCACCAATATTCATAAGTAAGTGACAATTTGACCCTGACAGCATTACTGTAAACATCCTCGCTGGAAATTTCCTCTATGCTAAAAAAAAAAAAAAAAAAAAAAAAGCCACTAAGTTTGTTTAACAATCCCTTTTGAAAATCTATGGCTGAATCATACAAATAAACAGGAAGAGCTGCTAAAACTAACAAAAGATAAATATTTTTTACTTTTTGATGCCAAAGGATTCATATTGGTTACATCACGGAGTTGTAAGTATCAGCATATTGTGGGGGTTAGCATTTGCTCTCCCTACCTTTCCCCAATGACACGTTCGTCTCCCAGTCACTGGAAATAACTGAGAGATCAGGTCTGATTGACAAAGGGAAAGCTGAGTCCACAGAATCAAGCTTGTTACCCAGTGATGTGGCAAAGGTGCCACAAAGCCTAATGCAAGAAAGGAAACTGGGCCCCCATTTACTGGTTTTATAGTAATAAAAAAAACATTAATTGGGGTGACGTATACACCTGTGCATCGGTGAAACTGCACCTGATTGTTACGTTTCCCCGGGGTGATGCAAGGGGGGCCACCCAGAGTAATATAATGGACTGGGCACGCTATGGTTGGTAACTAGCCTTTGGCTCCAAGCCTCCGGCCCTCTTTATTATCCTGTTCCTATGTCAGAAACGTACTACCTCTGGCGTCAAACCATAGGGGAGACCACCGGATAATATCAGAGGGTTTCCCCTCTGCCAGTGGTTTGCCCCACAACATAACATTCCTCCTATACCCACACAAAATTGAATACAGAACAAACTCAAACTACAGTGCTGACATGGACTGGTAATTGTCCAAAGCTCAGTTTATCTTTCCACAGCGGCGTCGAAGGAGCACAAAGTCCTTCAACCGACTGCACGGCATAGGCCGCGGTCTCAGGTCATATGTCGCTGTCCTGTCCCTCTGTGGGACACCGGCTTCCATCAACGTCGGGTCACCACCCACATTTCCACTCTCATCTGCCCTGGGACCAGGGGCCAGGGGATGAGTGTAAGTCCGGGTCACCCCTCTCTTTTACGTTCTGCATGCCGTCCTTGGGATGCCCACTGGGGATGCAGCCTTCTTCCCCTTGCTCCTCTTGCTCTGGGTTGTCATATTCCTGGTCCTCAGGGACTACCGATTCCCCTACATCTGAACAGTATCGTTTGAAGAAGGATACGTTCCTGGTTATGGACTCCTCTCTGCATCATGCAGTATCCATTGCCCCACGCACCCTCACAACAGTCCACGGCCTTGGTTTGAACGGCAGCTAAACTTCCCTCCAGGATGCCGATTCTTGACCAACACCAGGTCACTAGTCTTGACATGTTTGGCTTGGGCATGGCACTTTTGTGACATGCGATTGTTGTGGGTGACCCGGTGATGCAACTTCTCGGCTGCCTGCTCACCAAAAACTGTGGGAGTCTCCCAGTGGGGAAAGGTGTCCCCGAGCATTAGATTCATGCATAGGGAGCTGGGTGGTATTTGAGTTTTGGTGTGGGGCGTTTCTCTCTCAGAAAGGCATGTAAGGCATATTCTATGTTCTGTTCCTTGAATACAGCAATTCTGAGTGCTTTGTTGAGGGTTCGCATAAATCGTTCAGCCTCCCCATTAGCTTGTGGCCAGCCTGGGGTAATCTTCCGGTGGTGAATGCCCTGGGAGGCAAACTCTTGACTCGAGAAGGGCAGTCCGTTGTCCGTCCATATTTCTCGAATGAGGCCATGAGTCGCCATGACCTTCTCGAGCGGGGAAATTATCTGTTCAGCTGTGGTTGTGTTCACAATCTCCACCTCTGGATACTTAGAAAATGTGTTGATTATCACCAACATGTGCCGCCCATCAGGCAGGGACCCCAGTTCTGCACTCGCGCGATGCTAGGGAATTGCTGGAATTGTTTCAGTGATCACTGGTGCAGGCGGTTCACATGGACCAGCTGCTTGGCATAGCTGGCAGTGTTGCGCCACTTGTTCCACCTGTTGGTCCAGTTTCGGGAACCACACCTTGCACCGGAGTCTTGCTTTCATCTTGACAACCCCCTGATGTGCTGCATGAGCGAGATCAACAATCCAGGGCTGGAGAGATAGGAGTGTGAGCAGTCTCAGCCCTCGCAGCAGGCACCCCTCCAGTGACGTCGATGGTGTAAGGCTGTCAGTGTGCACCTGGCTTGCTCAGTCTGTAGTGACAGGTGGTGTGTCAGAATGTGCCACCTTGCAGTCCTGACCCCCTCCACTGCAAGTTGTAGACACTCATCAGCCTGGGTTGCCTCTTGGATCTCATCCGTCAACACCGGCAGCAGCCGGGACCGTTCCACCACTAGCGGGACATACTCTTCCACGTCCGCCGCCTCAGCAGCCTCTCTGGTCATGGATGGCCTGGTATGTTGGGATAGGTAATCTGCTGGATTGTAGGCTCCGGATCTGTAGGCCACAGTGAATTGGTATTCTTGCAGTTGAAAGATCCACTACTCGATCCTCGGAGGTGGTTTGGAGGCCGTGCTGTTGAAGAGCGGGATCAAGGGTTTGTGATCAGTATGTAGGTAAACGGTTGGCCATACATATATAAATGAAAGTGGCAGCACCCCCAATGGACAGCTATGGCTTCCTTTTCAACGTGGGAGTACCTTTGCTCGGTTTCAGTCAGAGCTCGGCTGGCATAGGCTACCGGGGCCCATTCTCCACTTCCACTTCATTAGGATAGGATAGCTCTGAGTCCAGTGGGGCTGGCATCGACTGACAGGTTCGGATTCCCTGGATGGGTTGAAGTATACCAGGGTGGTGTCAGAAGATAGTGCACGTTTGGTAGCCTAAAATGCCATCTCTTGAGTGGGGCCCAATGGGATGGATGCTAGATTCTGCATGAACCTCCCACAGTAGGTCACCATACCTAGGAAACTGCGAATTCCAGTGACTGAGGTGGGTGCTGGGGCTGTCTGAATGTCCTGAATTTTATCGGGGTCCGGCCTCACCCCTTGGTCAGAGAAGTGATATCCAAAGAAGGCAATAACTTTCTGCAGGAAAGCACACTTTTCTTTGTGTAAGGTGAGCCTGTGATTGTGCAGCCATTTAAAGGTGGCCCAAAGTCGTGTGAGGTGTTCCTCTTTGGTGGGTGTGTGTACTAGGATGTCATCGCTGATGTTTATTATCCCTTCAAGCACGGCCAGCACTCCTCGGATAGTTTCCTGTTAGACTTCTGTCGCATTGGATACTCCAAAGCTAAGCCGTTTGTACCGTCGGAGCCCAACATGCATGGAGAACATGGTGATTGCCCTTGACTCAGGGGTTAGTAGAAGTTGGTGATAGCCAGCTCATAAGTCCATTTTTGAAAACCACTGTGACCCACTCTGTCACAGAGCCACTATATTGTCTACTGTTGGTGCTATGTGCCGCTCCCTGCGTATAGCTTGGTTAGGCAGTCTTATTTTGACGCAGATTCGCAGCTCCCCAGGTTGCTTGGGTTTTTGCACGATGACGATGGGGGATACACATGGCATTGTGCCCTCCACCCTTTCAATGATATCTGCAAGTTCCAGCTTTCGTAGTTCCTCCTCCACCTTTGGACGCAAGTGAAAAGCCACCCGTCGATGTTTTAGTGGGACTGGCTGGATGGATGTATCCACTTGGAGCTGCACTTGTCTCCCTTTTAAGCACCCAATGCCTTGGAACAGCAGAGCATACTCACCCACCAGTCCTTCAATGCTCTCCTGATGGACGCTGAATGCAAACATTACTAGGCTCAGTTTGTCAGCGGTTCTGCAGCACAGCAGATGTGGGCATGAACAGTCTGAGCCTCATGAGTGATGTCTGTCACGAAGACTCCTGCCATTGAGAGTGGTGTGGGAGAGCCAAAAGCGAATACCTGAGTAGTCGTGGATTGGAGGGTCGGCGAATGAGCAATGCCTGCAGGACGGTCAGTGCCATGATGTTGATGGATGCCCCTGTGTCAATCAGGGCTACTACTGGCTGTCCAGCCACAAGGATGTGGCACCTCAGAATTAATTTCTGGCGGCCAGCCCCCAGCTGCATTGTGTGGATTCTGTGGACAGCGCCTTCTGTACCATCACCATCCATGTCCCCATCGCTTTCTAGATGTGCCAGCGTTTGAGAAACCTGCGCAGTTTTTGTTTTGTTTGTTTTTTTAGCCACCGTGGAGTGACAAACTTTGGCGAAGTGGTTCAGCTTGCTACAGTTTGTGCTTTGCTTTCCTGGGGCTGGGCATCGCCTGGGTGGGGGTAGGGTCCTCCACACAGGTAGCATTCTCTGTGTTTGGCTTGGGTTGTGGCTTTTTCCTTTCCACCGATGAGGTACTTACAGAATTTACCGGTTCCCTCTTCACTTGGCACTGCAGTGCCACTTCCATATGGACTGCCCGCACTCATGACAGCTTCTTCGACCATCCCATTGTGAGCATGTCTATCATTGGCATCCCTGGGATCTGTAGTATGCTGTCTCTCAACTTTACTGATGAGCAACCTTGGATGAACTGTGCTCTCACTTCATCCTCAGGGTCGTGGAACGTGCAGGTGCTTGCTAGTTTTCGGAGTCGGACATAGAAAGTGTCCACCGACTCCTCGGGAAGTTGTCTAGCTTGCTGGAGAAGGAATCTCTTGTAATCTGGATTTGCCACCAGCACGAAATGGGCAGTGAGGGCT
Organism: Pleurodeles waltl; assembly: GCF_031143425.1. Lineage (NCBI taxonomy): Eukaryota > Metazoa > Chordata > Amphibia > Caudata > Salamandridae > Pleurodeles > Pleurodeles waltl. Next base: position 1,014,553,124 of record NC_090449.1, read on the forward strand.
CTGTTCATGGTTTGGGATGTGAATGGCGTGCCCGCCTCCACTATTGATTTGCTGATTTTGTGAATTGCTGCACCACGCAGGTGTAGAAGCATGGGATGATGACGATCATTGTCCAGGGCTACCGCTGAGAAATACGTTTCCAACCAATCAACCCATTCTTTCCAGTGGGCTGCATGTGTAGATGACAGTCTGTCCACTACGAATGGCTCCAGCGCAGGTATGGTGGACATTCTGTGTGGGTGACGTGTGTCTGGTGTCAAGACCTGTGTGCTGAATTCTTTGCTACCATCTTAGGCCACTGGGTGGTGGACACGTGGGGCACTGTGTGATTTTTTTGTTCAGTCCTAGGCCATGGTTTAATGTCTGTGTGGCCGTGGAGAGCTGTGGCGAGCTCCTCGTGTGGACTCGCTGTGGCCTGCCCCGTCCTGTGCATGCCTCATTGGTGTGGCTTGTGCCCAGTGCCTGGAGCGTGTAACAGCCCGTGTTTGCTGGCTCCCTTATATTTGGCTGGTCATTGATTATCTAGCTTTGACTTGAACAGTTCGTATGTGGCACTGGGTGAGGGAAGCACTTACTCTGCAGGTTGGGCCACACGTTTTGTGGCACGCGCGGGCCCGTGCGATACATGGCGCCCTCCTTTACTGCCCAGCAGGCTGTAATCAGGTCCTCCGTCGAGCCTTCGGCTTGTTGCATCAGCGCACTGCCAGCATGGTGCGTGCGTGGAGCGCCAAACCAGAGGTCCACTGCTGGTGTTGAGCTGAGCGATAACTCCATGCCCTGCAGCGTGTTTCTGGGCCAGTTGTGATCTCAAAACGCCGACGGCCACCTGCAGAGCTCACGCCGCTCTGCGACGGCGTGGTAGTGCTGTTGGTGACGCTGATAGTGAGGCTGGATGAAGTGCGCGTGGCCCGTTCCCATCCCTCATCACCAGTTGTTACGTTTCCCCGGGGCAATGCAAGGGGGGGCACTCACAGTAATATAATGGACTGGACATGGTATGGTTGGTAACTGGCCTTTGGCGCCAAGCCTCCGATCTTCTATATTATCTCACTCCTACATCAGGAGCGTACTACCTTTGGCGTCCAACCATAGGGGACACCACCTGATAACATCAGAGGGTTTCCCCTCTACTGGTGGTTTGCCCCACAACATAACACTGATATCTATGCCCCTGTTGCTGCGCAAGTCGCTGACAGCGTCCGCTAGCAGTCAGGTTCCCTTGTTACTGAACCAGACTTTGTCAGGCTTCACACGCTGTCACGCGAATCGCATTATTGATGTTCTTAAGTCTTTGCGTCTTCGCATTAGGCAGAGCGTCCCCAGGCCCCTGAGAAAGGTTAAATAATTCAGGTGTTCATTTTATCTCCAGGGCTGGACACTGAAAGCAGACTGCACATGAAAAGAGCACCACCAAGCAGCTCCTCCAAAGAGCTGTCATTTCCTGACATCTTGCTAACATCTAATGTCTCTGTCCAAGGGCTGGGCCGTGGGCTGCATCAGCTTGTAGGTGTGTCTGGCTTGTCAAAAACTACTGATGCCGAAAGATGCAGATGAAATAGAAGCAGAATTCCTTCTTTGTGATCTGCATCTCTTAGCAACAGCTCATCATATTCCCCAGATAGATTAATTACAGGGCACTCCTCCTCTGATGAACTCCAACGTGTATATTCGCAGTAGCCAGTACAGCTGTGAAAAATAAAATGATAGAAGTGGTGAGGTTTTCTCATACAATGAAACAAAATCATAAAATGTTTACATGGTGCCTTCTGCAAATCATATGTTAATAATATTCATCTTGGTTTTTGATGGAGAACCAAAATAAACACACATCCTTAAAACCCTGGGCGCACAGTGGTAGAGTGAATTCCTTTTTTGTTCATGATTCTTCAAAAGCTAAACATACCCTGATCTCTAAGTTTCAGGAACAGGGGTGTAACGGAGCCCCCCACAGCCCTCTGAACGTGGGGGACCCCAGGCCTCCTTGTATTGGAGAGGATCACCCCACTCCCTAATCCATGGCATGACATGCTTTGCAAAATGCGTGGAATGGCATGGAATAAGAAATAGTTAAACTCTCAGGAAAGTCACTCTGCTTTCCTGAGTAGGCCCCTACAGCATGTGGGCGGGCCAACTCTTCAGGGGGCCCCCATCGAGCTCAAGATCAATGAATATCTGTGCTATATGGGAGACACAGGGCCCTCATCACATTCTGCAGGGGGGCCCCATCATTTTGCGGTTCATCACTGTTCAGGAAATTTAGAGAGAAAACTATTTCTGAAAATTTTTAGTTCCAAGCACCTGTCAAATTCTACACAAATTTCGAACAAGATGCTTGATGTGTGGGTAACCCTAAGAGTTCCCACTAAGCCTGTGCTTTAAGGCTTTAGCAATAATCATGTATTAGGGGAATGTAACTGCCTCCCTTTAGCGAGGACCCCTTCAGTACTTTCCAGCTTCTGAATTACAAATGAAGAAACATGTCATAGCCTCCTTGTGCTTTAAGAATGTACTGGGTAAAAAGCTGGAGCATCCAGCAGTCTCTCAAGAGCAGCATGTATTTTTTGTGCAGACATAAACAGGCAGAGCCATTCAGCATCCTCAGTTCTCTTGGATCACCCAGCAACTTAAGACTTGTTGCATCATCAGATACTACTTACTCGCCTCCGTGAACATACAGGATATGGATGAGGATTTTCCAGGAGGCCTGCGGAGTCAAAAACTATTCTGGAGGCCGATCTCCCTAAGATCCAGATATGCTTTTCAGAATCTAGCATCAAGATGGCAAACCGTGGCGTACTGATGAAGTCTTTTTCTGCCCACTGAAGCTTAACACCTACATTCAACTTCTGCCCAAGATCATTAACCTGAATCCATGGGGAAGGGAGAGCTTAGAGAAAGATCCTAAATCTGCCTGTGCTTTTGACACATAAACATTAGATAAATGGGAGATTCCCAAGCCTGAATGGGTTACAAACAGAGGTACTCTTAGCTAGGGGCATATCAGTCAACCCATTACCATCACAAAGCCGTGATCTCTGCAAGATCCTATGATCCCATCACTAAAGGCGAAAATTCTAAGAATTCATTACAGTTCAGACTGAGCTTGGGCAAACTTGTTTGACTGAACTCCAGTACTCCTCAACTTTAGGGAGGTTGGATGTTGTGGTCCCTGTCAAATGATTTCCAAGTTGTACGATGTTAGAAATGGAGTCTCAGGTTGGCAGTCAGGTTGCACTCTGTCCAAGCAGGGACCCTCACTCTAGTCAGGGTAGGGAGTTACACACCAAGGATAACCCCTGTTCACCCCCTTGGTAGCTTGGCACAAGCAGTCAGGCTCATCTTAGAGGCAATGTGTAAATTATTTGTACAAACACACACAGCAACACAGTGAAAACACCAAAAAAAGACTCAGCACCAGATTAAAGAAAATAGCCAATATTTATCTAAATCAAACAAGACCAAAATGACAAAAATCCAGCTTACACAAGCAAAGATATGAATTTTTAAATTAAAAAAAGCCTTAATCAGTATAAATCAATGGATGTGTTGTTTTAGCACAAAGTATCTGGTGTGCGTCAAAAATAATGCCGAACGGGTGAGTGTGCATCAGAAAAGCAGGCGATCCATCGATTCCTTATTTGCAAGCAAGGCCGTGCGTCAAATCTTTCTCCGCCGGGCAAGTGTTGTGTTGATTTTTTCCTCCCAGGGAAGAGATGTATCGATTTCTGGACAATTTCAGGTCTGCACAGTGATGACGAGTTTTTACGTCCAGGGACGATGCGCGGAAAATCTGCATGCCCAGCAGCAATGGATCCGTGCTGAGCAGGCGATGTGTAGATTTTACTGGAGATGCGTAGATTTTTCAGCCGTGGTGCAGGTGCTGCATTGATTTTTCTGCCTCTTGGCTCTGGTGCGTGGATTTTCTCCTTGGTTTCACCAGCTTTTCCTTTCAAGAGCCCAGGGACTGGATGTGTTGCCACTTGGCAGGGTAGCGGTCTCAGCAAGAGAGCCCAGGTGCTGGCAGACAAAGTCTTTGATGGCCCTGAGACTTCAGAACAGGGGGCAACCTTAGTCCAAGCCCTTGGAGAATCTTCACAAGCAGGATGCACAGTATAGTTCAGTCTTTGTCCTCTTTAAGGCAGAAGCAGCTACTGTAGGTCAACCTAGCAAAGCACGCACAGCAAAGGTTCAGTACTCCTCCTCCATCTCTTCTCCTTGGCAGAGGTTCCTCTTGATCCAGAAGTATTCTAAAAATCTAGGGTTTTGGGTCCACTACTTATACTCATTCTGCCTTGGAAGTTGGCAAACTTCAAAGGAAAGTTTATGTTGTTCACAAGATCCTGTCTTGCCCAGGCCTGGCCCGGATACACTCCAGGGAGTTGGAGCCTACATTGTGGGAGGGCAGGCACAGCCCTTTCAGGTGCAGGTGTCAGCTCTTCCATGCCCACTCAAGCCCAGGAGTCTTATCAGGATATGCAAGACACACTCCAGCTCCCTTTGTGTCACTGTCTAGAGAGAATTCACAAACAGCCTAACTGTCAGTCTAACCTAAACGTGGACTCCACAGGTAGGCAGAGGCACAGAATGGTTAAGCAAGAAAATGCCCACTTTCTAAAAGTGGCATTTCAAACAGACAATCTATAAAACAACTCTACCAAAAGATGTATTTTTAAATTGTGAGTTCAGAGACCCCGAACTCCAAATCTCCATCTTGTCCCAATGGGAAACTGCACTTTAAAGATATTTAAAGGCAGTGCCCATGTTAACCTGTGGGAGGGATAGGCCTTGCAATATTGAAAACCGAATTTGGCAGTATTTCAATATTAGGACAGGTAAAACACACAAGTACGTGTCCTACCATTTAAATACACTGCACCCTGCCCATGGGACTACATAAGACCTACCCTAGGGGTGACTTACATGTAAAAGGGAAGGGTTGTGCCTGGCAAGTGGGTACACTTGCCAGGTCAAATTAGCAGTGCAAAATTGCGCACACAAACACACACACTGCAGTGGCAGGTCTGAGCCATGTTTACAGGGCTACTCATGTGGGTGGCACAACCAATGCTGCAGGCCCACTAGTAGCATTTGATTTACAGGCTCTGGGCACCTCTAGTGCACTTTACTAGGGACTTAATAGTAAATCAAATAGGTTCATCATGGATAAACCAATCACCAATACAATTTAGACAGACAGCATATGCACTTTAGCACTGGTCATCAGTGGCAAAGTGCCCAGAATCCTAAAGCCAACAAAAACTGGTGAGAACAAATAGGAGGAAGGAGGCAACAATTTTGGGGATGACCCTGCAAAAAGGGCCAGGTACAACAGAAGCGTATTGTATGGCATTTGCAGTGGGAATATTTAACATCTGTGGAGGAGGGCATGCCACTCCATGGCTCCATGACAGTGCAGTACAGCAGAGTTTATGTTTTAGTAGATTTAAAGGGGAAGAGGATTCCACAGGTAAATCCTACTTTTTGTTTTTATTTTGTTAGACATGTAGAGGAAGACAAGGTCGTGCATGGAACTGCTGCTTCTAAAACATGCTTTTATTTCTTTGTTCCTGTTCTAGACCCTGGCCCGGTAGATACAGTAAATATAGCACAATCAGCTATATGCAAAGTACCATATGATAGTCTATTCAACTTTAGCTACCTTCTGTACTTGTAGGGCACAGACGGCAATAATCACATATATATCACATGAAATAGAAGAGTGGGCTCTTTGACCTATACGTAGAGGCGTTTAGGCATAGTACAAAAGACTCCCATCTGTGAACAGCCAAATGGCTTATAAGAGTTTTATAAGGTATTTATATGGATATGGTCTGCACTGAGGAAAAATTAAATTTGTTCATTACAGGTTATTTAAAAAAAAAAAAGCAAAGCAGCAATGTCTTCTGTGGGCCTCGCAGACCTTTAAAATGAAGAAAAGATCTCATACGGTAGGTGGTAGCATGTGTAAACCTATATCACGCCTCTAAAGTAGCTGCCAGGTGAGACATCCTTGGCGATAGTGATCAGGCAGCAGGTTCTTTAGCCTCAGGGCATTCAGAATGTGCTGACAGCCAGGGAGGTGGTGTTGGGGATGAGGTTGAGAGAAAAAGTAATGCCTGTGTCAGCAGAGCAGTAAGGATGAGTCATCAGCCAAACCCATACATATCCCAGAGCACATGTCAAACTCAACCAGGGAAGCATACCTTAACCCACCACAAAGCTTTGTTACTGTGATGAAAGTACAGTAAATAACATGATATTTTCTGAAGCCCACAAATGAGAGACCCCATTTTCTTTAGGATCTCTTAATAAATAGAGTGAACAAGGGGAGATCTAAGCATAGGAGTGGGAGGGCCCTATTGTGCAGTCAATAGGATGGTCTTGGATGCTTCTTGTGTCCACATTCTCGATGATGTATAATCCTCCTGGTCCCTTATACGTGGAAGGGATGTAGGCATGTACTGAAGATGAAACTTTTTCTGTGTCTACTAACTACTGTAGCTGTCCTCCTTGATGCCATTAGTTGGGGCCAAATGGGATGTTCCAAATTTTAGCCCAGACCCAAGCTACCTTTCAGAGAGTCTTGCACATTTCACAACTGCCCTTCCTATTTGTAACATGCACACTGAAAGCACCGAACTGGTCTGGCCTTAACACTCTCAGTCACTACCTTCCTTGATGCAGATACTAAGAGCAAAACAACCAATCAGATCATTTGTTGATGCACCATGCTGAATGCAGATGGTAATTCAGCAGACAGGTCTGCTGTAATCCTAACTGGAGAACCTTCAGGCCTGAAACCAGCCACACCCCCTCAGTGAGCACAGACACTTGGCACCAGCTGCCTCACCCATACCAATCCTTAACCTACATATGAACTAATCCTTTTTGCCCAAGGCCCATATCATGAGATCACCTGGTCTCTTAGCAGTCTATGTCCCACCCAGCAAGACCTCATTTACAAGAAGACTGTTGCCAGTTGTTGTCTGGCCTGCAACCATTGCAAGAAGAAACTCTTATTCCCAACCAGTTGGTCGATCTTATAGTAAATGAAGACAGATATTTTTTTTTTCTTGAGCAGCCCGATAGGACTCTTTTTGTATCCAGCACCGTGGATACTGCTTGTCTCCTTTCAGCCACAGTCTTGGTGTCTTCCAGGCCTAGTGAAATTTTCGTCTGGTAAATTGGCATCAGCTTTTAACCTTGTTAGATTAATATGCCTGTCATTCCCTGGAAATTTGCTGCTGTCCACCAGGCCCAGTTCTTCTTCCATTAGAACTCCTGCTGCCTCTAAACAATCTTTCACCAGCATTGTCAAGCCACCTTCTTCCAAGCTGAGTTTCCCAGAGCTCTCCCTGCTTATGTCTGCAGAGAAAATACATCTGCTCTTTAGACACTGCTAGATGCTCAAGCTTTTTACCAAGGACACTCTTAAAGTACAAGGAGGCTACAACACTGTCCTCTGTTTGTTATTCAGAAGTCGGTAAGACCTTGGAGGCAGTCCACCCTCATGCACCACGAGACAGCAGATTTTCAGTACTTGCATTAAGGTCCAGTTGGGCACCAGCTGTCCTCCTTAACTGTATTTCCCATTTGTTAGCCCTGGTGGAAATTTGAGCTGACCCTTTTCAGATAGTTTCTGCTTGATTAATTTGTCTTATGTGGAATATTCAACTGTGAATATTAAATGTTCAACAGAACAAAACAAGAAATGTCAAATGGTTAAATAAAAATACCATCTGAAATCTATTTTAGTCGACACAAATAAACAGTTTGAAGATGCAGGAAGAACCACCTGGGAGTGTTATCCATTGCAATTTACTTGATGTTCAAATCACACCTCCTCCCGACAGTAAGGATACAGTAAAGATACCATTTAAAAGCGGTCAACTGGATTTCCCAGCGTGTAAAACACATCCCCTCTTCTCACAGTCAGGTAAGAGTCACATGACCTCCATGGCCAATGAAAAGACACAAGGATCTTCCTTTCCCCCATCTAGGTCTGCCTTTGTCACCATGCTCAAAGTAGTTTGTCTTCTCTACAAGGTGGAGAAGGGAAAGAGAAAATAAAGTACTCTCTCTCTACTCTCTCCATTGCGGAAATGGGCTATCCTGGCCCAGCCATCAAACTTTCCAGTTGAGAGTGTTAGCAGAAGAACACGATAAGTAGGTGAACTTATTAGAGACTACAGATTTAATGGTATAGTTGAGAAAAAATAAGCTAGGCTTAAAGGCCAAAGGGGTGTGTTGGTCACTAGGAGCCACTGGCATGGTGACGTATCTGGTAGCGTGCGGCAACCTGTGCAAGGGTGCCTTGTGACTAATGGACTCGGAAGGGTACCTCTTTGATGGAATTTGGAGAGACAACTGAAGAGTTATTCTATTTGGAGAAGTGGGATGAGAGGCAGGTAACAGAGAGAAGGGGGTGACTCCAGGCTCAGACATTCCATTGCTGTCTAATAGGAAATGACAAAAATGAACACTGTCCCCTGAATGCAACTTCATCCACCCCCCCTTATTACATTCTCATCATAAAACCCTAAAATTGACAGCACCTGTTACTTTGTGGTGATGTTTTCTCTACGTAAATCCCATTCAGCACTGAAAGGCCGTACCAATGTCAGTATGCACGCTAGTCAAATCTTAATAACATAACATTCATACAAATACTTATATGCATACATGCATGCAAACATGAACACATTAACGATCTAGGCTGCTGGGAAATGCGCCTCTGCCTTTCACCCTCACCCAAATCCCTCCTCAGCTCCCTGATGAAGACCTTTAACCTGTCTCTTTGGTGATTGAACCAGTGCAGGCTGTATGTTTTCACTGTTAAAAAACACACGTGCGCCATCTCGAGTTTGTTTGAATTTGTTGCTCCTGCTTTTGGTCTGGACGGTGTTCTGTGACAATTTCAAAAGTAAACCACAGATATTTTTCCTGTGTCGAGGTATGCATACAATTACTGATGCGTTTAGCAATCGCTATATTCAGTGATCTTGTTTTTATTTTTTTTACTTAGAAATAGGTTTTAAAAACTTTATTTGCCCTTCCAAAATATTTTCCAAAAATGACTGGGTATCAACCATGTCAGTGGAAGTGAGTCCGCTCGGAATTCATTCACATCGCAGGGACAGTATTTCTCTTATTCTCTGTGCACCATATGTCTGTTGTCTGTGTGAGCATGTACACGCATTTTTCCACGTCTGTAAGCAAACATGTTCAGGAAGGGAAGCGTTTTGCCCTTAAAAATTAGATATATACTACTACCGGTGGCAATTACTGCAGGAAATGGATGGATGGCCTTAGATCCCGGGGGGCAACCTTTCTACCATTTGTCATGTACCCTGACACTTCCTTGTCTCGAATTCTATAGCAGTTTGCACAGTTTGTGGACTTAGTTTGCGATAGCAACAGGGAATGTGTCGGTGTCCGCAATATGGCCTAATGAAAGCTGAAACCTTGCAGAGCATATGTGAGAGAAACAGCATCCTGACTGTGGGCTGGTGTGCTAGACTCTCAGCCAATCGCGTGCCTCGGCATCCCTCCAAAGGTCGCCCCAGGACTCTTCCGGAATGCTATGACTAAACGCACAGCTTTACCGGGGGCAGAATACGATTGCATCTTAAATGAAGCCAGTGAGGGGAATGACTGCCAACAGATGCTACAGTCGACATCTCGGCAGCGACATAGATCCGCACAAAAAACGAGCAGTTTGGTGCAGATAATGTAGGAGCCTCAGATGACGTCTCATCTGGAGCGCTCGCTCCATCGTGCCCGCATCTCATCCCCGAGGAGGCCCGCTGCGCCGGGGACTGAAAGAGCAACACACATCCTCGGCCCCCCCGGGGCACAGGACGTGGCGGCGCGCGCTGCAGCTGTAATTAACTATGAAATTGTTCTCTAGCTACCGCTCAAACAAAAACATTATGTTTAGCGACATCAGATGGCCACATTAACAAAAGCCCCTTCTGTTGAAAGCTTTTTCTCGCCTTCCTAATGTAGTTTTCATTCTGTGAGTCGGTGGCACATTTAACCAGTCCTCGTTATTGTTCTCGGATTTTATGTTCATTGCGCTCAGTGGTGCTGGGGCGATTTTGTTGGAAATTGTGTCCCGAAGCAGAACATTTCCTGCTTTCCGCTGACACTCCGTGTGGTCTTCAGCAAGTCCCCTCGCAGCACAAGGCAGTCCAATCGAGTCTGAGTGGTTATGTTTTAAATGGAGGTGTGTTGGTCTGAAGCCCTGCGCAGGACACCTGTGATTAACCACAATGTGGTGTAAGTATTATTCAGTGGGCAAGAGACAAGTCGACATGAAGTGTTCGCTACAACAACGGTCATATCAGGGCATCCAATGCCAGCTATGTCGATGTGGCTTGGGGAGTTCTGTTACAGGTTTTGGTTGAGGGAGTGCTTGCTTTTTATTGTACTTTACCGAATGACTGTATTGGTTGTGGGGCCCAAGGAAGTAGCCAGAACATTAAAATACCTCCTTTTATTACCCCACGCATCTATCTATTCAACCATTCACCTTTCCATTCATCCGTTGCTATCCACCATTTTACCTTTACAGACTGTCATTCATTCATTCATTCATTCATTCATTCTGCCATCCATCATTCATTCTCTCCCCATTCCATCCATTGGCCATTCGCACATCCATCATCAATGCATGCATCAATCCATACATACATCCATAATACATCCATCGTTTGACTCATCCATTCATCCATCCATCCACACTCTCATATTTCACTCTATAGTGTCATCCTTTCAACTGTCCCCATCACCGATCAATTCACTCATTCTTTCACCCACTCACCCGTCCACCAGACAGAAATAGCCCATAAAACCCTAACCTCCGCTCTAGCTGCTCAACTAGGGTGTTCACTCTGCCCCTAGTTGTGGCATAGTCAGTGGTGTTATGGGCTGTAGCTTAGCCAGTGGATGTGCTATGGTTTGTCTACTTAACGCCATGAAGGGCTGTGGTTTAGCCATAGCCTTTGCGGCTGGTGATTGATGGTATGTTGTCCGTGTGGTTAAGGATGTGATCTAGTGGCCGTAGCCTGAAATATCGAGTAGGTGGTGCTTAATTTGAGCTGGTGGTTGCATGTGGAACCCAGAACACATCTTTCCTCATCAGATTTTGACCCAGAGCAACAAAGCCAAAAACCTACAAGGGGCAAAAGAAAGAGGAAGAGAAAGACTGAAAAACCACAACAAAGAGAAAAACCAGGAACCTAAAAGAGGAAGAGAAATGGGTAGGAAGTATCCGGTGGTGGATTATACAGGCATGAGGTGGGTCCAAGACTACACAGCCGTGGTACTTGTTGCGTTGACATCAGTAGTGTCGACTGCACGCTTCTGACCAAAGCGTGGGGCTCCAGCACTTACTCTTTTACAAATTACCATCTAACTCTCCTCTAGACTAGAAACTGCATGCAACTTAATGGTGACCAACTCTAATAATGTTGAATAATATACAAATAACTACAACACACAAAGAACTGTGTGCTCCACAGAGTAGTATGATACCATACAGAAAGTTCTCTAACACCTCCAAAATTCTGGATTGTGATTCTGTTCAGTTGTTTTCATTATTTGTTTTTCCTGTAACCACTGGTCCAAGGGTTGTTGTTTAGATGTGGTGCGATGTAGCCAGATTGTAGTTTACCCCTAAAACATTATGGACCAAAGCTTTGTCCTTCATTGAAAGTGATTTTAACTGAAACATATATAGGTTGTGTTTTAGCCAGTAAAGTTATGAGTTGTGGCAATGCCGTTATGGGTTTTCAATTTTGTCAGTGCTATTTAGGGTTGTAGTTTTGTTCTGCTAATCTTTTTCAAGGATTGTGGTTTGGTTAAGGTTTTCATGAGCTGTGGGTGACTCTGCCTCGGACAGGTATGAAAGACAAACTGCAATATCCACTTGAAGGCTGTCTGCGATAAGCAGGCGAACGGAACCACCAAGAATAGCCTTCCTCTGCGGGGGACTGAGAAGATGCATAGCGGAAAAGGTTGACTGGTGAAGAGGCTGAGAAGACAAGACTTCAATCAGCAGACTAGAATGAATGGATGATACTTTAGAGCCAAAGTTAATGAAAGCTGGGTGATTCTTTAAAATAAGGGTGTTTTGGTTTGAAATACGAGCAGATATTTTAAACATATTTATTTAAAATTTTTACCAGGTTTGAGGAGCATTTACGTTAAAGTCAGTGACCGAGAAAGGGCATTTAAAAATATATTTAAAGTGGCATTTGAAAAACATATGGAGGCATTTTAGGCAATTAAAAAAATATTTTGTGTCAAAGATAAGGGGTCGAATATTGAGTTGTGGAAATACAGTAGGTACAAATAGGAATGCCAGTTTTATTCAAAATTAGCTGAATTTTAGATAAAATGAAACACCTGTAATATGATGCACTTGGACATTTGGGAATTAGGCACCTTATGCTGTCAACATAGCAACAAAAATGACCTTTTGGATCAACAGCTCGATGTTTTTGGCCAAAAAGGACGACTGAAAAAAATTAGCATAAGTAACAAGGAAGGGGATTCTGATCATGTAGTTTATATGTAGTTGCAAAGAGTGTAAAATTAAATTTATTAGCAATTTTTTGTGGGTGGACATTGGCCATGTGTAATCTTGTTCAAGGAAGGTGTGGTGCACTAGCGTGCACCACGTTAAAGTTTACATGATGGGGGATTCTGGTACACCCCTGTGACCTTGGCTGTATTTGGCGCCGTCCCACCCCACAAAAGGGGGACGACGGGGGTGTGTGTTTAGGCACGACTTGCGACCCAAGTGAAACTACGCTGCTGGCTTCAACTCGGTTTTATTATAGGCTTTTGCAAGTGTGTTTCACCCCACAGTTATTTCTGTGCATGTTGCTTATCGCTGACAAGCAGCCCACTTCGCGAACACAACATTGGCGACAAGGCGGCGACTTCTGCTACCACCCGGTTCAAGGCTGATTGACGCAGCGGTCGTGCCCTCCTCCCAAGGAGGCGCCAGGTGCCATGCTTGTGCCATTCGTTGGACTAAAGGCCACACAACTTCAAGCGGCACGTTGTTGCACCTCTGAAAACCTCTTGAGCCACCCTGTCCATCAGGAGGGCAATGCACCGGCCTGGCTGAGCTGCCTCGCACTTTGACCCTGCTCCCTCCACGCTGCCCCAGGAGAGAAGCAACCGGCAGCCAAGTGGTTTCATACATTGCTGGCCTGAGCATTGCAAGTGCTACAAAAGACTTCCATGTGCTAGGCGGTGAGTCAGTCTCCCTGGAACCAACAAATCCATGGGAGGCTCCTCCCTCCTATTGACTGGGCTTAGTTCAGCAAAGGAGGACCCCAGGCCCTAACATACGCTAGAGAGGACCATCATTTTTGTGGGGAGGGGAGTGCCATGCTACCTAAGAGACAATGTTAACCCTACGCCACATTTAGATCGGCGGTGCACATAAAGACACTAGAACCAAGGGCGCCTTCACCACAACTCCACACTGACACCACCACGTGGGAATGTTCACCAGTGATCAAAAGGAAAACAAATAGTATCACACCCCATCCAGGCACCACAGAGATGCTGCAGAACACCACCACGGCAATCAGTCAACGCCACTAAGAAGGCGCAAGGCACAGTACTGGCTGACCAACAAGACTCTACAGGCTTACTGGCCCTTGTTCATACATCCCACAGGGTCATGGCAAATATCCCTCCAACTAAACCATTTGTGGTGGAAGGGGCCTCCATCTGCAAAGGCACCCAGATGGAGAGACTGAGTGGAACTATATTTTGAAGCAACTCAGGTTGATGACTACAGAAAGAGGGCTATGCTCATACACCTAGGAGGCAAAACTATCCACAGACTCTCGAAAACAATAACTGAAGCCATGCCAAAGATGCATAATATGCTGATAACCACGCCACATGCGTATTTGTAACCAATGGCCAATCAAGATTACAAGAGGTTCATATTTCGCCAAACGAGGCAATAGGAGGAAGAATCAATCGTCGCCTTTTACATGCGACTCAAAGAGCTTGAGAGCACCTGTGGATTCGTGGCCAAAAATAAAATATGAGGGCAAATAATACAATGATGTGCCTCCGCAAAACTCAGAGAACGGATTCTGCAAGAGTCGGCGAAAACCTTAACAGACATCCTCATGATGGGGAGGACTAAAGAACTATCAAAAGCCAGCGAATCCCTCATGGAAGCAGCCCTACAACGGACTGTGAGAACAGAGCCCATTAATGCAGTCGCTCACCAACCACAGCTTGAGAAACCCAAGAAGCCTGGCCCACAACCCAAGACCTATGGGTACTGCGGAGGTCCCACATACCGGCCAGCAGATTGCCCAGCGAGAGGTCGAAAGTGCACAGAGTGTGGAAAACTCAACCATTTCGTGAAGCTCTGCCTTTCCTCCAGAAGAAAGGTGACTCATGTGTCAGTAAGCACTGTAATCGAGACACAAAGCCGTCATAGCAACATGGATGACAATGATGCAGCCGAGTATGTAATGAACTCGGTATTCACGGCTGGGACGGCCACCACAACACAACGTCATCTACCCCAGTGCCAGATTAATGTCAGACTCCATCAAGTGACAGCCACTGTTGACACCGGTGCATCAATAAACCTGATGTCTGCTGAAGTATACAATACCCTGAAACCTGTGCAAGCGCTACAAAGGACATTGATTAAAGTATTTGCATATGGGCAAAATCAACCCCTAAGACTGAGAGGAAAGTTTCACACTACGATCTCTCAAGGGTCCCAAATGTTACTGAAGAAGACCATGGAATGCTACTAGTATGCCATACCACAAAAGCATTGGGAATAGACAAGTTTGCGTTTAAGGTACATCAACAAGGCATAGCCCACATGCTCACTGAGTTCCTAGATGTGTTTGAAGGTATCCGATGCCTGAAAGGGAAAGAGATTAAGGGCCAGATGTATGCTTCTGGCCCATTGCGATTCTGTAATTGCGATTTTTAAGAAATCGCAATTACCGACTCGCAAAGGGGCATGTATCACATTTGCGATTCGGTAATTGCGATTTCTTAAAAATCGCAAATGCAATTACCGAATCGCAAATTGCGATACTGGCCCCATTCGCAGCTATGGGCCTGTTGGCCCATAGCTGCGAATTTTTTGCATTTCCTAAATTGCGATTTCTGAAACAGAAATCGCAATTTGGGAAATGCAAAGGGCCAGGGTGCTGGGGGCCTAAGGCCCCCTCTCCTGCACCCCAATAATTTTTTTTTGCACATGTAAAGTACACACATGCCAAAAGGGCATGTGTGCTTTACATATCTAATTTAAAAATGCAGTTGTACTGCATTTTTAAATTTTGCACCAGGTTACCACCTGGTTGCAGGTCATGGTATTTTGCAAGTGCAAAATACCATTTTGCGAGAAATTCGCAATTTGCGATTTTTTGCAGAATAGCTTTGCGACCTGGATTTTGCGAATCGCAAATTGCGATTCGCAAAATCCAGGTCGCAACGCAGAAAATCGCAATTTTTGCGATTTTCAGTTTTTGGTCTGCGAATGCATTTGATGCATTGCAGACCCCGATTTTGCACTCGCAAACGGCCGATTTCGCAGTTTGCGAGTGCAAAATCAGTTGATACATCTGGCCCTAAGTTACACATAGATCCAATAGTACAGACTGTGGTGCTGCAACAGTGCAGGGTTGCTTTCCATTTAAGGCTCCAAGTAGAAAAAGAATGAAAGAAATTGGAAGCAGAAGGAATCATCAAGAGAGGGTATCTGACACGATGGGTCTCTCCTATTGTCGTGACATGCAAACCTAAACAACCAGGAGAGGTCCGCATACGAGTCGATATGTGCCTACCAAATGCTGCGAACAAGTGAGAATGCCACCTCACACCGACCATCGATGAGTTGATTGGAGATCTGAGCGGGGCTCACAGGTTCTCTAAAATAGACTTGAGATCAGGTTATCATCAACTTATGCTCACAAAGGAGTCTAGATACATCATAACATTCTCTACTCATGTGGGGCTCGGGAGATACCGCAGACTCAACTTTGGCATCTCAAGCACCGCAGAGGTGTTTCAAAATGGAACTCACGAGCTGTTGGCTGATTTCCCAGGCACAGTAAATGTCAGTGACAACATGTTGATCTATGCCATATCAATAAAAGAGCACAACACAGGCCTGAGACAGCTACTACAATGCCTTTGGGAATCTGGACTCACCCTTCATCGCAACAAGAGTTAATTTTCAAAGCAAAGGCTGAGTTTTCTTGGGTACTCTTTCTCTGCCTGAAGGTGTAGTCTCCAACCCCGAAAAGGTCTGCGCCATAAAGGAAGGGGCCCAGCCTGCAACAGTATCTGAAGTTTTCTGGGCATAGTCAACTATTGTGGCCGGTTTATAAAAAATGTAACTATGCTGACCCAAACCCCTCAGAGATCTGACGAAGTCTGCAAAACCCTGGGAGTGGGGGCCTGAACAGGAAACAGCATTTAAGGCCACCAAAGATGCTCTGTCATCACACTGGTATACTTTGATTCAAAAAATGAAAACATTAATAGCTGTGAGCAGTGCTACTACAATGTACAATGATCAGAAGGGGATGAATAGGTCCTAGTGACTGCATCAATCTACCACCCAGAACAGAAAAGTGGATGCTCCAGCTACAGGACTATAACTGCCAAGTGGAGTATCGGTCCAGAAAGTCCAATCCAGCTGATTACCTGTCCAGGCACCTGAGATCCCCAACACCGGAGGAAGAGGCTGAAGCTAATGGCACAGAAGAATATGTGACGTTCATAGTTGACAGGTCCAGACCACTTACCATTTCTGTGGAGACTATCCGTCAGGTCATGACACAAGACATGTGCTTGCAGAAAGCACTGGAAGCTGTTCGAAATTGGGCAGTGACACAGGCTCCCATCCAATGAATCCCAGGTAACATCGGAGGTTCGGCATGTCCTCGAAAGCTTATACAATGTACAACATGAACTGGCGGCTGATCCTGATGGGTGTTTGCTGCAGGGCCATTGGCTAGTAATTCCCACCTCACTGCAAAACCAAGTGATACAACTTGCCCATGCAGGACATCAAGGCAGGATGAAATGAAAAGTTGACTCCGGGCAAATGTATGGTTCCCACTGATTGATGAGCAAGTTAAGGCCATGGTTCGTTTACACCTGTGGTGCCAGGTAAATGAAGGCCCAGACCACCCGTCACCAATCATCACAGAACGTGGATGCCATCAGCCATGGGAATGTTCAAGTCTAGACTTTGGAAGCCTTCCAGATGGACGATGTGCCATGGTCATCATTGACGACTACTCTAAATACCCTTAAGTGGAGATCATAACATCTCAAGGGGGGCAAGATGTACTGCCAAACTTAGAAAAAACCCTGGCCAATCACAGACTTCTCTAGGAACTTAGGAACGACAAAGGACCTCCTTTTCAGGGTCAAGCAGCCAAATATCTCCAGTCACTAAACATTAAACAGAAGAGTTACTCCCTTCTGGCCTCAAGCAAACAGGGAGGTGGAACGATTCATGAGGACACTCAATAAAGTAATACTCATTGCATGTGCCAATCAACAATGGCATGAATGGGCCATATACTTGTTTCTATGGGAATACCATCAAACACCCCACTCAGCTACTGGACAAGCCCCTGGACACCTCATGATGGGAAGGGGGATCCAAGACTCTATTCCACATCACCCCCAGGGGTCATCTCTCCCCATTGATGACCAAAGAGTGTTTACCAGAAGGAGTACCATTAATACCCGTCTTAGCAAGCACCGGAATGCAAAACCGTCCCACCTTCAGGTTGGTGACCAATTGCTAGTGTAAGACCGTTTTCTTGGCTGTATATTTCATACACCATTTGAACATCACCCCTGGTTGATCACCCACATCAAAGGCACTACAGTGACCACCCAAAGTGGAGGTGAAGAAATCACTCGATATGTTTCCAGGTTCAAATGGTTCCATGGAACAGTTTTTCCATCAGTTGATGCCCAAGAAGATGGGGAGGAAAAGCTTCTGGGGCCAGATGAGGTGTCGAGAGGAGGTGGGCAGAGTCCCATCTCAGAGATCCAAGATAACATCACCACTGAGTCTCATTCTAGCACAGTGAAAGAAACCGATGAAGCACCCTCTGCTGCTCCCGTCAGCAGGGACACTTGCACAAGGAATGGACTGCACAGCAACCTAGCACCATCCTCTCGCCTGAGGGATCATGTGCTGTGATAGTGACATTGATGGACTGGAGGAGCAATCAGCAGCCTAGATAAGCACGAGTGTTATTTGGTTTTGAATACTGTGTTCATGTTTTGGCTAAGTCTGTTTCGCCTTTGTGCTTATTTTATTTTGCCTAAAATAAAGGAGGAATCTGATATTGTTCAAGTGAGGTAGGTGTGACACATTTTTATTATAGGCCTTTGCACATGTGTTTAACCCACATTTATTTCTGTGTGTGCGGCTTACCGCTAACTAGCCGCCCGATTTACAAACCCAACAGTCACGGTTGACGAGTGGTGAAGACCTGAATGAGTCGTCATTCCCCTCCTCTTCTTCAATGGTAAGAACATGAATTTTCACTGTTGTATTGTAGTAATAAATGACTGAATGTATGTGCATTGGTGCACCTGGTCCAAATAACATGTGCATATGCGCATGGAGCAACATGTTAGTTATTAGCTTTTTGAGGCACTGGCGGGGCAGCATGACCCACGTCAATTAAAAAACAGGTTCCCTAAAGAAAACTGCATTAAATCTGCATAAACTGCAACTAAGCATTACATTGCACATCTAGACTTTTTGCTGACCCTAACAGTAAGACCCACCCAATGCACACGTGCTGTGTGATTAAAGAAGACATTGATGGGCAGGGAACTGTGTGTAAATATCTTAGCAGCCTTCCATTAAATGTATTCATCCCAGGAGTGATTAAGATTCTGCTTAGCAGGGAGAGGGAAAACCTAATCTTCGCTTTCTGTCCCAAGAGAAAAGGCTTGGAGAAGCTTAAATAATTTCCTTTTTGCTGATTTCAACGCAGGCTTATTGCCCTGAGCATCTTTGAAAACTTATGGGAAAATAGTTATTTGGAGGCAGCTATAAGAGGAAACTGGAACAACCCAAAGAATCTGAAATAGGAACAGATGGATCTTGGAGAAGGTGTATGGGACATTATTTATAAAAGGAACACATTACACTGTGATAGATTCCATACCATTACAGTAACCGGGCGATGAATGAAGGTGGGCTCACGCCGGCTGGAGATCCAGAAACACCCCCCCTGTCATTGTTGGTGGATAGAATGACATGTTCTTGACAGGCATGTGCCCATGCACACCAGGCCCAGGACCCTCTCACCGCCCTTTGGGTATCAAATGGGTATTATAGAACCAGAGCTGTTAGGATGTACAGCACCCACGTTCAGATCAACATTGTACTGTTCTAAATGGGTGCTGTGCAGCTAGGTACACACGCTGGCCGCCTTGAGACCCACCGTTGGGAACATATGGGGGATACCACTCACCTTCTTGAAGAGAGGACATGGCCCATAGGGAGGTACCCCTATGGAACGTAGGCCACATGAGGGACTTTTGAGAGAAAGGGCCCTCCCTGCTCTCTGCCCAGTGAAAATATTTCTACCTATGCTCTTAGGGAGCACCTTGTGGAAAATTTCACATAAGGTAGAAAATCAGCTACCTGGGACTGTTTTTTAACATACTGAAAAGGATTACACTTCATAGAAAGAGGAAAAAGTGCAACCGAGAAAGCTCATAAATTTTTGTTTCGTCAAAAAGTCTTTAAGCCACAAAAAAACCAATTTGCAGGTTTTGATTTCAATAAAATAAGTACAAAAAGCTATTTTCTTTAGATGTTTCGCTTACTTTGTTGAAGAAAACTGTAATTTGTTGATTTTTTCTCCTACAAATCTAATTTTTACTATTGTTTCCACCTTTTTTAAAAAAAAGGTTCTTAAACTTCAAACCTTATGAAATAAGTATGAGTGTAGATTAAGATTGAAAAACTACCATTTAGAGAAAAAATCCAAGATGCATTTGTTAACTACTTTGCACATTCAAGAGATTTCCCAATATCAGAAGCGCAGGTAAAAGTGACTAGATAAATGTTACAAACATTAATATTGTAGACATTCATGATGTCAATGGTAGGAAATCTGATTGTTGTGGTTTTTCATATATACACCATCAGGTTTAGAGGTGCGCAAAGAGGATGCTAACGGTATGTCAGGTGGAACGTTGCCAGAAAATGTTTGGATCACCTACAAAGTATGATTTGTGTGTATAGTCACAAACATTTTCCCATTTTTTCCCCACAAAAAAAGGAAAATGGGACAGTGCTATTGGCAAACCCCTAAGAAAATCTTTGGGACTTGCTAATCATATTTTCATAAGTGAAGGACTTCCCTTATCATTTTCTCACCATGTACTTGGCAAATGTTGTGTAACCTCTCCAAAACTGTCCATTCTTCCTCCTTGTCTCTTGCCTTCTGTTCTCAGGTAGTGCCTGCCTTCCTTACAGGCTTAAAGAAAGTACCTCTGAATGAAATTCACATAATTTCCTTTGTAGAAATCATGCAAAATGCCTAAAAATTATGTGTTGCTATGTCAAATGTCAGCAGTGCCATTTTGCAGTATTTGTTTAGTGCAAAATGCCTCTTCACATCCATATTTTGGTGTCTCCCCCGAATATCAAACCAACAGTATCAATGGGACAGAATATAAAGGACAGATTATTGAAAATAAAATATTGTAAATATATCTAGATTTTCTATACCTTCAGGGTACATATATATTCAACATATGCAGATGAGCAGTTAAGAATTGTAAATTTATACTTCCCTATGTGCACTTACCTTTCAATCTTTTGTTCCTCGATATCTGTCCTTGATATTACTATACTATGATATTGTCGGTCTTGGTTTTCAGCAGTATAATACATTTTTTGGCATGAAGATTCATTTTTGTGCTGAAATTAGTGCGAAATAGCTTATTGCACACACATCAGCCGCTTGCATTTGGTGCATTTGTGTTCCTACCATGCTTCTGCAATAGATTTTGTACCTGAGCAAAGTCTCTATTACAGTACGTGACGAAATGGCACAATCTCAGGCATTTTGCTTAACAAGTGTAATGCAAAATGCCAGAAATTACACAAGATTACACCAGCATAAATGAAATGTTGCCTGAGCTTAGAAGAAAGGACACCATGCGTGAGGGAAGGATGACCAGGCAAGAAATTCAGATTTTAGTGTTTTTCTGCAGAATGTGCTGTTGCATTGTGAGAACGCCAATCAATTTACAGTGTGGTTGTTATACTCTATTTTCGCCACTTGACACACATTTTCATGGGGGAATTTCATTTTCTTATTCCCATGCCCCCATTCCTGCTCTTCTGAGTTGTTGTCACACAATCAGGCTTGCAGCATTGATGAGTGATTTGGTCTCCCCATACGCCCCACCATCCTTATCAGAAGAAAAGCCTTTATGCGGAGCTCTCAAGATTCCTAGGTCAATTCATGAGTCCATTATTTCTATTCATTGAGGAATTTGTGCTCATGTTTGTTGCCTAGTACAAAATCAGGACTTCAGGTCCAAGAACTGCCTGGACTGAGATGCAGACTGAATAAGCTACTTATACATGGACTTGTGAAATCAGTAAGATCTGCAGTGCCACTGTTCATTTTCACCCACAATAACTCTGAATGTCGCTGTGTAGCACCTTATAAAGCTGTTTGCCATCCTGCTTCTTGGAGGGGAATCCTCAGGCCTCTTGGACTAAACTAATAAGATGAATTAGCCTTGTTAATTAGTAGGCCTTGTTTTGTTTCACATAACAAAATCTATGCACAGTTACTGCTAATCTATGCCATACGTCTACAGTGTGTAATTTCTGGGGGGTAAATTTTAACGCAAGATGTACTATTTGGATAATTTTTTGACACAAACAGTATTAAAGGTAGATTTTTGGGGGCGTGGCCAAGATGGCGGCGTGAGCGGACGCGTTGGTCCGAGCTCCGCCGCCTAGGCCTCCGACATCGCCTTGCGACCCCAGTTTTGGAGGTTCTGGGGTGCCCTGTTGCCCTGGAGGTTCTGGGGTGCGGACTGCAGGGTGTCCCGAGGGAGTCCGGGACGCCTGTGGTGGTGACGGGCAGAGGAGCGGTGCCGCGCGACCGGTGCCGGCACCTATAGCAGGCAGGCACGGCGTGCGTCGAATTGGGCCACAAGTGGTAACGCGGCGGGGATCCAGGAGGGCGCCGCGCTGCTGCGGTGCAGTGGGGGCCGTGCTGTGGCCCCGGTGTGGAGCCGAGCACCGGAGCCCTGGGAGCTGTTGTGGCTGCCTTATTGGGCCCCCTAGACGGGGGACGAGTGGGCCGGTGTGCTGCTGCGAGGCCCAGCTTAGACGTGACGCGGCCTTCGATGGCACGGAGGCCTTGGGGCCACTGATCGGCGGTGCAGACGGCCCGCGGTGGCCCTAACTGGAGCTGAGGCACGTGGAGACGTGGAGAGGTGACGCAAACTGCCCGAGAGTGAAGAGGTCAGTGGCTGCTGGTAAGAGCGATAGGCCTGGGGTGGCGTGGTCCCCAGGTGAACACGTGTGGAGACCAAGCGGGATCGGACTGTCAGAGACATGCTAACCGGAGCTCGCCCAGTGCCGGGTGGGGCACCTGAGAGGCCGTCAGCGGCGAGGTCCCATGAGGCAAGGGGCGAGATGGAGGAGGACGAGGGGGCTCCGGTCACGAAGGGCTTCCTTACCTCCCTGTTCGACTCGCTCCGGAGTGATTTGCAGGAACTACAAATGGACATCTCTCAAGAGGTAAAGGAGCTGCGAGTGCAGGTCGCCTCCCTGGGCGAGCGGGTGGCACAGGATGGTGAGATCTCCCGTGGGGAGGAGGTGGCAGATCTGCAACAAGAATGCATCCGCTTGCGGGAGCAACAGGATCTCCTTCAGCTTGCGGTGGAGGACTTGGAGAACCGGTCACGCAGGCATAACATCCGCATTAGAGGGGTGCCGTCTGGGGCTGAGAAGGAGGACATCGGAGAATTTGTGGTGGAGCTGTTCCGTTCAGTTCTGGGCCTGGAGGAGTCCAGAGAGATTACGCTAGATAGAGTGCATCGGGTGGGCCGTGCTGGAGGAGATGGGGATCGCCCGCCGGATATTCTGGCATGTGTCCACAACTACGGGCTCAAAGAAAGCATATTGCAACGGGCACGTAATCTTCCGCAGATCCAATTTAGAGGGCACCAGCTCCAATTATTTCAGGACGTCTCGGTACGGACTTTGCAGCAACGGCGTGAATTTAAGCCCATTACGGAGCACGTGCGAGCACATGATGTGTCATACTGTTGGGGTCACCCGTTCCGCCTTATCTTCCGCTGGGAGGAGCAGCTTCGCCAAGTGAAGTCAATATCGGAGGCGAACCGGATCTTGGGCCTAGTGGGGGATGGCCAGGATCTGGGTGCGAAGCTGGGCCCGGGTGGCGAGGATCGTCCGCGCTGGAGGCGAAAGGAGAGAAGGAGGAAGCGGCAGCAGCCTACCGCATCGGAGCAGATGTCGGAACGACAGTTGGCAGTCAGCAACGTGGCAGCTGGGACCAGTGCTTAAGAGAGGGGCGCCTGAGGGAGGCTGGTCAGCTTCGGGTCGCATCATCGCAGGCCTAAGGGCTGTTTGAGAGGGGCCTTGGCGGTGGGGTGGTTGGGCCTGGTTGGCGAACTCGAGGGGGTTTTACGGCTCAGTTGAGACTTTTTCCTCTTCGGAGATGAGTGCAAGAGGACTTTTTTGTTGTGAGCACCTGTTGTGCGCAATGGTTGTGTGTTGGTGTGCTTCCCTGGGAGTCTGGTTTTTGAGTGTCTTAGCGGATTGGCCCAGTGGTTCAGAGGGGCTGAGGTGCTGTTTTGGGTCGTGGTCTCTCCGTGGGGCTCCTCCCCTCCTGAGCGATTCTTCTTTTGTGACGCATGGCAGTTAAGTGTCTAAGCTTGAATATCCGCGGTCTCAACAGTCCGACCAAGCGGCTGGCGATCCTGTCGGGACTCGAGAAGTCTGGGAGCCATATCTGTCTGTTACAGGAGACACACTTACTGAACAAGGACACATTCCGCATGCGTTCAAGGTGGTTCCCTAGACAGTTCTGGTCTTCTGCAACTACAAAGCACGCCGGGGTGGCAATATTGCTCTCGAGGACCTTCTCTGGGGAGGTGGTGTGTAAAATACATGAGGTGCAAGGCAGGTTTCTGGCTATTAGAATGAGAGTTGGGGCCTTCTCCTTTACTATAGCTTCCCTGTACGCTCCTAATACCCAGCAGGAGACCTTTCTGAGGCAGGCTGTTTCCCCGAAGCTTAATTTGCCAGATGGTGCCATTTTGGTGGGAGGAGATTTTAACTTGGTGATGCATAACCAGCTTGATCGCTCGGGTCAACGATTTGGGCAGACTGGGGCGCTGTCGGCGGCGGGGCATCAGTGGCTGGCTGAATGTGGCTTGGAGGATGTATGGAGGAAGGCGCATCCCACGCTTCGGGATTACTCCTTTTATTCAGCGGCGACCAAGACGTATGCACGGCTTGACTTTTTTCTGGCCTCGCAGGAGTTTGTTCCCTGGGTTAGGGAGGCCACGATCGAGCCCCGAGCCTTGACTGACCATGCTCCCATTACTGTAGAGGTCACCATGGATGTAGGCCGGGTGGGTACTCCAGGCTGGCGTTTTAGGGACTCGTTGCTTCAGAATGGGGCAACGGTGGAGGCGA
Source organism: Pleurodeles waltl (assembly GCF_031143425.1). Taxonomy (NCBI): domain Eukaryota; kingdom Metazoa; phylum Chordata; class Amphibia; order Caudata; family Salamandridae; genus Pleurodeles; species Pleurodeles waltl. Next base: position 1,014,577,899 of record NC_090449.1, read on the forward strand.
TCCGACGTGCGATCACGGACTATCTCAGTTTTAATGATGATGGGAGCACTAGTCTGGAGACTGTGTGGGTGGCCCTGAAGGCGGTGGTGAGGGGCGAGGTGATGGCGCTGTCCGCTAAAGATAATAAGGCAAGGAGATATAAGGGAAGAGTTGGAGCAGAGGGTGGCTGTATTGGAGCGTTCCCATAAATCCACTGGTGCACCTAGAATCTGGCGGGAACTTGAGAAGGTGTGACAGCAGTTGAAATGGCTAGATTGAGACAGGGCGGAGTATGCGGCAGTGAGGCTCAAGCATAAATATTACATTGGGAGCAATAGGTGTGGGAAGCTTTTAGCGCACCGGCTGCGAGTGCAGCGCGCAGCGTCGATGATAAAATTGGTCCGTTCCCCTTCCAGAATGGAGGTGTGCACGAGTGATCAGATTGCGGAGGCGTTCGCAAAGTTTTATCGGGGGTTATACACTGCCGATGAGCGGGATGGCGAGGCTCTGGATTCTTTTCTGGAGGGCATAGCAATCACCCCTTTGAGGGAGAGGGAGGCGACTTTCCTGGACCAACCGATAAGATCGGAAGAGGTCATATCAGCGATTACTCGCCTAAAGGTTGGGAAGTCCCCTGGTCCTGATGGTTTCACAGCACGTTTTTATAAGACCTTTTGCGTAGAACTTGTGCCGCTTTTGGTGCGGCTCTTCAACTCCTTTCCTTCTTCGGGGGCCTTGACGCCTAGTATGTCGGACGCTACCATTGTAGTTATTCATAAGCCGGGGAAGGACCAGGAGGAGTGCGCCTCATATAGGCCGATCTCGCTTCTGAATATAGACGCTAAACTATTCACTGGAATCCTCGCCCATCGCCTTAATCCTTATATGCCGGGTCTTGTCGATCCAGACCAGTCAGGTTTTATATGGCACCGGCAATGCGGTGACAATACGCAGCGGCTTCTACATCTGTTAGACAAATCAGATTGATCCCGCAGGGAGGCACGTTTCCTCTCTATGGATGCGGAGAAGGCGTTAAAGTATATTTTAAAGAATACATGGCCCTATCTTTTCCGGGTACTGGAGCGTTTCGGTCTGGGCCCTGGTTTTAGATCTTGGATCCGATGTATCTATCGGTCTCCTAGGGTGGCGGTCCGGGTTAATGGCACGCTTTCTTTGCCGTTTCCTGTCGGGCGGGGGACTCGACAGGGTTGCCTGCTCTCCCCCCTATTGTTTGCGCTATATATGGAGCCTCTGGCGCAGCGTTTGCGGGATAGCCCTTTGGTCTCTGGTGTGAAGTTCGGCGGGGACCAACATCTCATTACCTTGTATGCAGATGACGTGATCCTCACCCTGGCAGAGCCCGCGACTTCGCTGCCTGCTCTCATGGAGATAATTGCTGAGTTTGGCCAGGCTTCTGGATTTCGGGTGAATATGCAGAAGTCCCAGGTTCTTGGCTTGTCTGTAAGCTCGGAGCATGAGGAGGACTTGAGAGCTAGATACCCCATTCTTTGGTCATCTTCGTGGCTTTCCTATCTAGGGGTGGACTTGGCGCCTTCCACTGCAAAGACGGCGAGCTTGAATTACACGAAGTTAGTTCGTGATGTGCAGCGAGACCTGGAGTCTTGGGGGAGACACAAACTGTCCTGGCTGGGTAGGGTGGCGGCAGTGAAAATGGCAGTCTTGCCGCGTATACTTTACGTGTTCCAGGCACTTCCTTTGACTCTGCCGCCTCGGACTATAGCAACTCTGCAATCGGCGATTCTGAGATTTGTTTGGGAGAGCCGGCCGGCGCGTCTTCCGCGACAGGTTTGATATTGCCCTAAGGGGGAGGGAGGGTTGGCGATTCCCTGCCTTTTGCAATACTTTCAGGGCGGGGGGACTCTACTCTTCCCCGATCACGGGCACAACATTACGGATTTGGGATGCGGTGGCTTGTAGGTCTGGGCTCACGTCGTTTCCGTCTCCGATGACCCCCATAGGTGCGAACCCTGACTTTGAGCCTGGGATTCGGTTGGACGGTTTGAGACGATGGTACGAGGGGGGGTGCAAGAGGGTAGGATGCCTTTTTGATGAGCACGGGGTGCTGTCCTTTGATCAGATGAGGGAGGCATATGGTTGGACAGAGGCAGATTGGCTGTTGTACTATCAGATCCGGCATTGGGCCCTGTTGCCAGCTAACAGAGTATTAAGGGGCAGCTGAGATGGGAGCGGGAGCTGGAGAGGGAACTTTCGGATGAGGAGTGGGAAAGTATATTTTATAGAATACATCATACGGCCTATAATGTAGCAGGGACGGAGACAGCATATAAGGTGGCCTCCTACTGGTATTACACCCCAGCAAGGATACATAAATGGGACCTCAATAAGTCTAGCCTCTGTTGGAGAGGGTGTGGTGGCACGGGCACGCTCGTGCACTTACTTTGGCATTGCCCCAAGCTCAAGCCATACTGGGAGAGCATTATAGATGATATTGATATGGCGTTCCATACTAAGATCCCTAGATTTCCAGCATATATCTTGTTGGGTTTGCCCAACCCCCTCACCTTTCCCCTGCGATCGATAAAGGGGAGGCAGATGGCCCTAGCCCTCAATGCGGCGCTGCAGCTGTTCCTAGCACTGTGGGGCACAGATAGGGTTCCGACACATGTGTCCTGGTTGCAAAAGCTGTGGTTTATCCTGGCTATGGAAAAGCTTACACTGGCCTCTCAGCAGCGAGTGGGTGAGATGGGCATGCTGTGGAGGCCGTTCCTTCAGATTCTATCCACAGAATTTGCAGAGCTGACATGCCCGACTTATTTGAGAGTTCTGGGGCTGACTTGAACACCGGGCAGGGCTCCTGTTGGGAGAGATTTCCAGGAGTACTGGGGCTGTGTGAGAGCGGCGGGGCGGGGGAGTGGAGATACGAAGGGAGGACATGGACTCTGGAAGGGAAGCACTGTTGGTGTGTTATTAGTTATATGTATGTTTGGTTACCATGTATGGAGTTCGCAGCTTAAAGATTTTGTCCGTCAGACAACTGTACATTGGACAGCAGGCAAGAGGCCAGTGGCGAGGTCCCTCTTGGTGGAGCTCAGGGACTCAATGGAGGGTCCTCTGTATGCCGTTATGTTGCTTCTTTGCCGGGGTGGGGCATTTTATCTGTCATGCTGTGATGTGTTGTATTTTATATGCTACTATGTTTAACCTCATAAACAGATTTGATCCATAAAGGTAGATTTTTTTTAATCCAAGCAGACTGTTTGGGTAATTTTTGAGTGTGAAACACAATTCGAACACAAGTGACGATGTTATGAATGCAAGCGTTCCTTTAACGTGGGTGAACAACAAACAGTTCAGTTATATATTTTTTTTCCTGAGCTGACCGTTTGTGTAATTTCTGAGCACAAAACTATAAATCTGAATGTGAGTGGCAGAGTTTTGAATGTAAGAGACTGGAAATTACATTTTTGAGTTGATTTTTTCCCCGAACAGTCCGTTCAGGTAATTTGTTGAATGTGAGAAGCAGGTTGCATATTTATGCATAATTTCAAGTATTTACACATACTTTCACGCAATTACACTACAGCAAATTCCATGACTTTCACATATCCCTATTAATTACCAGATAAAATGCAGTTCTTTTGCTTGTTTCATGAAGCTAGGAACATTTACTAAAAAGGTCATGGTCTGTGCTCTGGTGCAATAATTGAAGAGGGTGGCCAACACACACAAACACACAGACACAAACACAAAGAACGCAAAATAGGCAAGAAGGGAAATCTTTCCAGAAGGTGGAAATCACACAAATTGTCCACAGGAAATGAAAAACAGGCCAGGAAGTCCCTGGAACAGAAAGAGGAGGTGCAATAATATGTTACTAAATGACTTCATGTCCAAAGGACATTTTGGCGGTCATTCTGACCGCGGCCCGCCATGCGGTCACCGCCATTTGGCCGCTCCGCGGTCAAAAGACCGCGGAGGCCATTCTGGCTTTCCCGCTGGGCCGGCGGGCGCCCGCCAAAGGAGCGCCCGCCGGCCCAGCGGGAAAGGCCCTGCAACATAGAAGCCAGCTCCGAATGGAGCCGGCGGTGTTGCAGGGGTGCGACGGCCGCAGACTACAATGCTATATTATTTATTTAGAATGATATTGAGAACTTGTGGCCACCTAATCCTTGTTTGGTGTCTACATTACTCATTAAAGAGTGCACTTTGGAGGGGCTAAAATGCTAAATTTGTTGTAGTTCTTGACTGTTTTTTAAGTGGGGTGTTAGAAGCTAGTGGTTACCTAACTACAAAGATCTCATGCCATCTTAACGTAGTACTGAAAGCACCGGAGCCAACTTAACCACCAGTCAGGAGCTGCGTTACGGTACAATAGTTCAGTGGACTAATGCACCTCAAGCATAAACTATAGATTATCTCAGAAAGAAGGAAAAGATTAATCCAGTAGGTCAAAAATTACAGATACACTGAAAAAATGTACAACATCTATAATCACACAGTTAAAAAATATGAGGATAAATATTAAGAGCAGACCTGAATTTGGGAAGTGGACTTTACCTTCCAAAGAGGAACTGTTCACATTAAACATGATGCGTTACAAGTGCTTCTTGCTTTTTTAACAGTTTTCATCCACATTTGGGCAGCTTTGTGAGGAACTCAAAACGCTTTTGCATTCAGTGATGAAGTTTTACCTTTTTTACTGATGTGAGAAAGGTGCATCCTACAAGTGTTTTAGGGTTATAATGTGGATGTGAGCATAAGGTGGCATGTGCAGATGTTGGGTCCTGGCACATGTTGACCTGCCCACTAAATAGGTGCAGAGGTTTATCAGGGAAGTAAAATGTCATGGTTTACCATGAATGTCATGCATTTGCCTGTTATACCTAAAACTTCAGTAATATGGGTGTTGCAATTGTGTTTATTGATATTTAAAAAGCAAAAGTAATTATATCCGAGCTGGTGGGCCCTTATATGCATCACATAAAGTGTACTTCATCTGTATTGGTTTGCATTGACCTTGTCAAGTTTTGTGTTCCCATCACACTTCAATCAATCAAAAAATGTATAGAGCGCGCTACTCACCCGTAAGGGTCTCAAGGCGCTGGGGAAAGCGTGGTGGGGTAGGGTTGGGGTGAGGGGAAGGGAGGCTGATTACTGTTCGAAAAGCCACATCTTGAGGTACAATGTTAAGAGCAAATATTGCCTCGTGTACTTTAAATGCTTATGAGCTTTTTCCAAATACAACAAATGGAGATAACTATTTTTATTTACATGAGCTTTGAAAGATCTTTGTGAAGGTGTACGCTCTTCCTTTCACACACACCTGCACCACATTGGCAGAGGCACTGGGTTTATCTTAATTTGCAGTTAGTGAAAGGACAAATAAAGCACAGAGCTCCACGTTAAAATATTTGGCAGAAGAAGCTGACTGAAAAACAAAAAATACTGGCAGTAGAAAAAGACATAAATGGCCACCTAAGTGCTCAGTGCCCATCTGAACCCTTCAAGTTCATCTGAAGGGCAGAAGCACCTTCCACCCCTCCAGTAGCAGTGCCACTGGTGGCCTGCAGTGGATTTACCACGTGCAATGCATTGTGCAGTGCATTTAATACTGATATACAACAAGCTGAATACTGACATGCAATAGATTAACACTGACATACAGCATATCTAATGGTAACATGAAGCATATTTAGCACTGACACACAGCATGTTTAACATTGACATACAACCTTGCTAATGCTGACATGAAGCATGTTTAACAGTAACATAAAGTATTTTAGCACTGACACACAGTATTCTTAATGCTGACATACAGCATGTTTAACACGGACATAGAGCATGTTTAATAATAACATACATGTTGCTTAACATTTGACATGCAGCATACTTAACATTGACTTGCAGAATGTTTAACATTGACACACAGCCTGGTTAATGCTGACATAAAGCATGTTTAACAGTAACAAAGCATTTTTAGCACTGACACACAGCATGCTTAATGCTGACATACAGCATGTTGAACACTGACATAGAGCATGTTTAATAATAACATACGTCTTGCTTAACATTTGACATACAGCGTACTTAACATTGACTTGCAGAATGTTCAACATTGGCATACCGCCTGGTTAATGCTAACATAAAGCATGTTTAACAGTAACTTAAAGTATTTTAGCACTGACACGCAGCATGCTTAATGCTGACATACAGCATGTTTAACACGGACATAGAGCATGTTTAATAATAACATACGTCTTGCTTAACATTTGACATACAGTGTATTTAACAATGACTTGCAGAATGTTTAACATTGACATACCGCTTGGTTAATGCTGACCTACAACATGTTTAACACTAACAAAGAGCATGTTTAATAATAGCATACATCTTGCTTAACATTTGACATACAGCATATTTAACATTGACTTGCAGAATGCTTAACATTGACATCCAGGTGTTCAAATAGCAAGGATAGCCCTATCTGCCCACATGGACCAGGATAGGTAGGTATTAATATAACAATTGTCCCCAGAGTAACTCAGAGTTATTAATTGGACCAAAACTCATTAGAAAGGAGACAAAATACAGGACTGATATTGTTTGCATCTTGCAATGTTTTGACTTCAATCAAATCTTCCTGCTACACAAGCGAACTCTCTACTAGTTGATGAATTACTCATTGATTGCTAATGGATGTTTGCACTATGTAAAAGCATGGGACTTCTCTTATGTATTTCTCTTAGGTGTAGGCCTGGTAGTCAGATAGCTACATCCTGAAGAGACCCTAACAGTCACACTGAGTTGAAACGTCGATGAACCCTCAGTCTTGGTTGTTATGTATAATTTAACTTCAAGGGATTCCACACGGACATTTGCAAACTTTGTTGTGAATTTTATCAATCAATACATACAACCACTGCGAATCGTAGAGTGCCTGATCTAAGTTCTTTCCATATATACATCTGGATTATAATCACTTATTTTGTTTATTGCTACACTTGATCGGAGTCAAAACATTACAAGATGGAAACTATATCTATACCGTGATTCATTTTGGTCTGATGAATAAATCTTAGTAACTTGGGGTTGCATAAGAAGGGACCACTTTTGAATGAGTCCAGCGGGCCAATTGTAATATTAATAACAGAGACCCACAGCAGCAGAAAATATGAGCAGAAAGCCTTGGCGTTTCACCAAGGGCAGTCGTGTACTCAGTAAAACTCACAATGGCGTGTGAAGAAAATTCCATAATAGATTTTCATAATTACCACTCTGCACGGTTATAATATATGCAGAATATTTCGGAACGTTGGGTCAACCCTAGGAATTAAAAGTGATAGGTGGTTACGGACCCATCAAGTTTATCAGTCTTTATTTTTCTACACCTGCTGGGCCTACAGGTCAAAATCACATACGTGTGGGTGGGAGTGGAGAGGTGCTGGGAAATGGTAAACCTACCGTGCTCAGGAGGACGCCTGAGTGCGGCTGAGAAGAAGACCAGGTGCCTAACATGGGAACAAGTGGAAGTACCTGCACCTTTTTATGCGGCATGAGAGTGAGCATGCAGAGTGCATTGCACAGCAGCAGTGCTATACCTGATGTGCAGTGTGGCTTCCACATCCTCTCTGGCTTCCAATTATGTGTGCTGAGACGTCTGAAGGGCCGCGCATCCCAATGTTTGCTGGTATCGGAGAGCTGCACAACCGCAGACTAATCTTGTTTTGGCATGTTTTACATCCACTGCTTATTGAAGCAGACACCATGTCAGTGCCTAACAATTAGCATAGCAATCTACACTTTACAGCTGATTCACAAGCTTGACTCATGGAGATTCAAGGTTTTTTAAGACAATAAAATAAGTGGTTGCTATTTCTCTGTGTAAAACAATACCTACAAAAATATAATCCATTTCGGTTGCTAGAAACCTTTCTTTGAATATGAAAGATTCATTATTTTATTATATTAAGTATTTCAGCTAGCACAGACTTATTTCCAAGGAGCAACAAAGTGCAGTGTAGAGAACATTTTTGTTGTAGCAGGAGTGTCTTGAACCCGGGGAGCGGCACTCACAGCAGTGTGGTGTGTGAGATCAGTTAGAGACCAGACTACAGAATCCAAGCTCTAATGGCTAAAGAGTTAAAAATAAAAGGTAGTTGGGACAGTACAGGAAAGCACTCTTGGTTATTCGTAAGGACTTGAAACACATTGAGGGAATGATTTTGCCAGAATCAAGAAAACTATTGGTTGAATGCAGAACCAGCATTAGATCTCAGATGAGTCACACAAACACAAAGGTTGTGTAACATCTCTCTAAAAGAGGTGCAGAGACATGCAGCTCATTTTATGAACTGAAAAGAGAAATGGTTGTTACCAGCATGGGCGTCCGCAGAACTTCTTTCAGGGGGGGCGCCCGACTGTCTTTGGCGGGGGCCGCAGCCGTAATAGTGCAGACAGCGTAACATTACGGCGACTGTCGTGGTACCGGCACTGTGAGCATGCACACCAGGCTGTACCTAAATCCGAGAGAGGGGGGCGGGGGGCATGGTTACCAGTATTATTTTGTATGAGCATTATATTTTTATAATTGTATATCATTTATCATTGTTTTGTTGGAATAAACCTTTCGTAACTTATAAAAGGGAATCAGTGCAACAATTGCTGCTCGGGTTCCTAAAGTGATAATGCTGCCTGGCATTTAATAAAATGTATAATTATACATTTAAGGCACAGTAGGAATCCTCGTTAGCACATAATGCAACACTTCATTGGTTTAAACTTACAATCAGAGATGTAGGTAGTGATCATTTTAACCATACAATGAAAAGCAGCACAAAGATGGAGAAGTGGTTTATCTTTTCAGACCACGGAGGTCCCTTCCTGAGGTGTAGGAGGTGGGCTGAGAATTGTACTAATGGCAAGGCACAAGAAAGGACTGAACTACCTGTGTTTCAGGGAAATCCCTAAACTAGAGAGGTACACCTAAAACTAAAATGTCTGTAAAATGCACTGAGCCAAGCCCCAGGGCAGAACTTAGCTACATGTACTTAAGGAATGGCCCAAGGCTGAAACCCTACTTATTGGCTGGTGAGCTGAACACAAGATGGAGGCCAGAATCGAAGTATCTGTGTTTCAGGAACATCCCAAAACTGAACAGTTCCATCTCACCTAAAACTAAGCTCCATGTAAAGTGCACTGAACCAGCCTCAGGGAGAACAGGTCTCCCCCTGCTTTAGAATTAGCCCAGAAAGAAACTCCTGGTCTCAGGCTAGTGACCTGAATGCAAACTGTTCTTATGAATTGACACGTGTTTAGAAATGGATTCCATGTCTGGAAGGGGGCTGTTGTAGGAGTCCATTCCAAGTACTGAATCTCCATCATATGTATCAATGTGTTGTGACCGAAATCATGCGCAAAACATTGATGTTTTACCACTACCTTTCTTAATGTACAAAATTTTTTTTTAAGAGGTGGCAGTGGTCCATAGGACTACCTCCACTTCTTAAACAAACAAAAAATGGAGAAAAACAAATCTTTTTAAACATAGTCCTGTTCCCTTTAAGGAAAATGGGCTTTATTTAAAAAATAATGCTTTATTTAAAAACATTCACAGACATGGTGGTCTGTTGACACCTCTATCCCTGTGGTGGCTCGGAACTGTAGTGGTTGCACTTTCATATCTACCTCATTAATATTCATGAGGTAGGTCAAATCGTGTCCCAGTACGATTTGGTACTTAGTGAACAGATCTATTAGTACATAGATTTGGTTCCAAACTACTGCACTGGATGAAAATTTCTGGGCGCAAACTGTGATCAGCATTTTATGACTAGTACTGTGTGCATCTGGCCCCAAGACTGTTTCAGGAAAATCCCAAAACTGAACTCTTCCACTGTGGGTGTAACTGAACTCTAAGCCAACTGCACTGAACCAGACCTGAGGGCTGGACCAAACTGTGCCTACTTCAGGGAAAGCTTAACATAGAACTCCTACACACTAGGATCTCAGCGATATCACAGTGGGGACCTCCCACCACTAACTGGGCTCTTAAGGTCTTCTTCTAAAGTGTGGTAAGTGGAATACCAAGCACGTTTAAGTGCTACTGAATATGTGGAAAAGTGCAAACGATGGTCATGGGGAGGGGCAGAGGGGTTTAGGAATCACATTCATGTGAGTAAAAAGGATTTTAAGGAGAAGAAAGATTTTTTTAAAAATTGACAAGGTTGGACACATAGCTAAACATGCGTACTACACGCAAAGAGAAGACTACCCGCATGAATATTTCAGGAAAACAAATGTAAGACAAGTTTGTGTAAAATATCATCCAATTGCACCGGCTTCTATCATATGCGTTGCATAGGTGGCATCTGTTTTTGTGAATTCGGCTCTTTTGCCAAAGAAATAATTGATCTGGTAAGGGATTCTATCTGCGAGCGATTGCTCCTGTTATGTACAATTTTCTTTTCAATTAGATCTGTTTATCGGTGCTTCAATTTAGCCATGGAAACCTCTGCTTCAAGCTTAATGTGCTTTCTGTTAATTAATTCTAGGAATTCCCGATTTTTTTAATTCCTGTCTGATGGCCTATAAACAATTAGTTTAATATTGCTTCATCGCCTTCCCAGGAGACACAATGAAGAGGGTCCTTTTTAATTCATTATGAGATCAGACATAGGAAGCCGCTGATAAGCAACATTTGGCACTAAATGAAAACTGCAAATGAACAAATAAACAATTAACTCTTGACTTACAACAAACCTTTTTTAAATTATTTAATTATTGTGATGCTACTTTAATTTTTCTCAACTATGAGAAAATAATGAGATTGAGGGAAGAAAGGCCTAATTTGTAAGAGAAGGCTGGTATGATGACATTATGGTAGGAAACAGTGTCTACATAGGTATGGCTGTTGACCATGGCTTTGCTTTAAGGCCAAAATACTTTTTTTTAAAGTGTGTGGCACCAGGGAGTTGATGCTAACACGTTACAGCCTCGATCTTGGTGGCACTTTCTTAAGTGCCGTCATTGAGGTTTGGCAGGGGCAGAGTCTTTCGGTTTTGTTATATAAAGCCCCAGTTTTAAGGTGAATAAGGACCTGACACTTTGATGGAATGTTTTGAGGCTGTGTCAATCAATTCTACAGACCAATTAGGATAGACTTTACAACCAGTTTAGGTTAGTGTTGTGGGTGTAACATCTCAGTATTGGCATGACAACATGGACTACATCTGGGCAGCCATGCAGATGGCTTTGATAATTTTTGCCCACGCACAGTAGCCAAATTGGGTTTTGTTTGCAATTTTTGTAAGAGATTTGATCCTGCAATTCTTTTTTAAAACCACAATTGTGTGCCAACATTTATGCACCTTGACTAAGGTATTTTAATTATGCAACCCTGCTACTTCTAAATTTACTGCAAGATAAAATGCCTAAGGTACTTTTATGCATTGGTCTTGGACAGCTTCCAGTACTGATGATGCAAGGCTGTGTGGGGCATTCCCATCCGAGAAAGAAAATGCAGATATTGCTAAACTGAAATCTCCACAATTTCAAAGTTTATCTTTCATCATCTTTAGCTCTAGGCTAAAGAATATGAACTCTGTTGGTAAAATTACATCTTTGTTAGATGCTACAGGTCTGAAAAATATGACTCATTATTTCATTAATGTGAGAATGGTAGTTTGGAAAGTTATGATTTGCAAATTAATTAAAAATATGATACCACGAGTGGTAAGGTATACGATTGCCATTAAAAGTTTAATTTAAAAAAGTGCAACAAAAAACTAGTGACAAAATGTCATGAGCTGAAAAGAGAGAATTCGTGTTTTATTCTGAAGAAATGCAGAAAGTCGTGAAGATTTAATAAAAACGGGCAAGAAAGAAAGGGTTCGAATACAAGGCATTTTAAGGGAAACCCCTTCTTGAAATCACTGCAGTGTTAAAGGACAGAAGGTAGGGCTTACAAATGAGCAATGACTTGGAACAAAAAACAGGACAGCCTCAGGCCAAGGACACATTAAGGTCACGAGCTCGGCACAAGGTTAGGAGCAGCGGCCGGGGTGTATGTAGGAGGATGGAAGAAACAAAGAAGGTAGAATGGAGAGGGGTGGTAGAAGATTAGTGACTGGAGGATAAAAACGGGTTGCTGAGGGGGTGACCCAAAAAAAACATCTGAAGGCAATAGGACTCGGAATCCACCAGCAGGCCCTTGCCCCAACACCAGTCATACACCAACGGACAATCATTTCGTTGGAAGAAGTATTTATTTTTATATACTTTCATTAAAATCAAATACAATAATCATTTTATGCAAATCACTCTATTAAACGTTTCACTGCAAATCCAAAATTAATATCCACTGAGGTTCGTACTTTTTACATCTGTAACCATAAATCATTTTGACAGGATCCCTTTCTGTCCTGAACCTCCTTTGGACCACACAGGGACTGGTCGTCACCTGTATCCCTAGGGGGGGCGGTACCCCTGCTTCCTCTGTTCCTTGCCCACATGCTCAGGGTTCCACCCCCTCTCCAAACACCAATCAGCCAAGGGGTGTACCGGGGTGGCCCAGGGCATGAGCCCCGTGACCACCCCAGTGATCTGGGCTCCCTACCCCCAATCTGGTGTGTACATCCGCAGGTTGGTCCAGGACTTCAGGATCCTATCTCTGTTGTTATACCGGGGCCCTACCATTGGGAACCCCTCTGTTGCTTCAGGTTACTTTAGTACCTCTTCTCCCGTCATGAGGGCGACCAGGGCCCCAAAGGTCCTTCGCCCTCCCCACCAGAAAACAAACTCCTAGAGAAGAACCACATATCAGCCATAAATTGGTCAGTACCTGCATCAGACAAGTGAACCAAGTCCCTGTGAATTGTCTAGAGGGCGTACCATCAAGTAAGCAGCTAGATTGCCCACAGGACATATAACTGACCCATGCGCTGCCCGAAGCCAAATACGCGCACCCTTACCTAACTGATCTGTTTTGGACCTACGCAGCTGTATAGTTGTAGAATTTTTATCGATTATCACATCAGCCCACTGGAGACCCCCGTGTGGTCGCTCTTAGAAGCACCTATCAGTTGCCCAATGCGGAAAGCCCCATAAAAGGCCACTGAAAAGGCCGCTGTAAATAAGGTGGCCTCGAAAGGTGAAGATGAAACTGCAGTGACTGCACCCAGCAATTTTTCTAATAGATGAGGGGTTATGGGCCGCCTGGTGTCTGATCTGGGACCGTCCGTTCTAGACCAACCCACTAGCGCCTTCTTAATGACAAAGGAGTTTAGTTGAGAGTCTTGCTTACTGAGCTTGGCGAAAAAACAGATGTCTGACAGGTTAGCTTTGGCGCAAGACACTGGTTTACCATTACTCCTTAAATGTTGCAAAAAGGCACAGATTGCTTCAGCAGAAAACCAATTTAACGTGTTCAAGGATTTCAAGAACAGTCTATAATGCATGAAGGCCCTTTCGTATGCCACCCTTGTGTGTGTAGCCAACGATGTCACTAATAGGGCTGATAGTGCGGGACACCAATCTTCCACAGTGATGTTGGAAACTCTGTCACCCTCTCCGACGCCTGTGGGTGGAACCTCTGAAAATCCTGCATCAATGATCGAGACAAGGCATCAGCCGCATTGTTATTCACCCCCTGAACATGTTTTGCCCAAAAGGTGATGTTGATTTTCAAGCACAGTAACACCAAATGCTTAAGTAGTCTAAGTACCCATCCACAACTAGCTTTTTGTCTATTGATTGACTCTATGACAGCCATATTGTCAGACCAAAATACCACAGACTTGTCCTTTAATATGTCATCTCAGACAGAAACCGCGACAATGATGGGAAACAGTTCTAAAAAGGCAATATTTTTGGTGAGTCCTAAGTTAACCCATTCGGTTGGCCAATCCGCCCTGCACCAAGAGGAACCCACTCTGCCTGCTGCATCTGTGAATAGGCCGAAGGAGGGGCTATCATCGGGGGATGAGGCCAAATCACAGCCCCATTAAAGTCCTGCAGGAATGCATCACAGACCTTCAAATCTTCCTTAACTTCTGCAGACAGCCTGGTGTGGTGGTGTTTCTCAGTCAAACCTGCCATGGACCTAGCTATGGATGTGGAAAAAGGTCAGGCCACAGGGATGATCCTCAGGGCGAAATTCAATTGTCCCACCAGGACCTGCAGTTGGTGAAGTGTGACTTTATTATGGGACAGGACAGTTCTGATGGACCCCTTAAAAGCCTGAAGTTTATCTAGAGGAAGGCGACACTCCCCAGCCACAGAGTCAATCTCAATGCCCAGAAAAGTAATGCAAGTGGCGTGGCCTTCTGTTTTATCTGGTGCTATTGGGACCCCGAATTCTTTGAACATAGCTGTTAGGGCCTGCAGAGCCCAGAGGCATTTTTCAGACCGAGGGGGGGCCAATACTAGAAAATCATCCAAGTAATGGATCACATTTACATGGCCGGTGCGCCTGGTGAATATCCACTATAAAGTCGAGCTAAACTGTTTGAAACAACTGCAGGACACACTGCATCCCATGGACATACACTTATCATAGAAGTAGTCTCCATTAAATTGAAATCCCAGGAGGTGGCAATCGTCAGGGTGGACTGGCAGAAGCCGGAAAGCTGCTTCAATATCAGTTTTTGCTAACAGCGTACCGCGCCCCAGAGCCCTTAGCTTCTCCAGAGCCTGGTCGACGGTAGCATAGTGAACTGAACAAAGAACCGGGTCAATAGCCTCATTCACTGAAGCACCCCGAGGAGCTGACAGGTTATGAATCAACCTGAACTGGCCTGGATCTTTCTTGGGTACTACCCCTAAGGGGGAACAGACAAAATCATTTGAAGGGGGGAAAGGGAAAGGACCTGCCAATCTCCCTAGCGCGCATTCCTTACCAATCTTTCTAGCAACTACGCCAGGGTTCCTTACAGCAGACATAAGATTCTTGCAATGATCCAAAGGGGGGACGCAGGTGGCGGGAATTCTGAATCCCTGAGAAAAACCTTTAATCAGCAGTTCAGCTGAAGCTTTAACTGGGTAAACCTTTAACCAAGGAAATAGTGCATCTAAATGTATGGGAGAAGGCAGGGAGGAGATGGACACTGGGCTTACTCCCTTCCTTAACTTTATCCCTTGACTCCTTAAGGCATTTGAATTCGGGGTGGGAGGGATGCCCACAAAATGAACAGGTGTGCCTGAATTTGCATGTCCCTGGGGGGCGGGAACATACCTTTCTGTTGAACGCCCAACATGAGCCTTTTTTGTCGTTTGTATACTGAGCTTGTAAGGGCTGCTTACTAGGTAACTTGTTATTCATACACTCTAATCAAACATTTACTTCGGTCTGGTCCCAACCAATCGCGGGGTCCTCCACCTTTGCCCACCTGAAACCCCTGTTGTACTCCAGCCAAGCATTCCCTCCATACATATGGTGGGCTTTTAGTATTTTGTTTGCATAGCATATCATAGCAATACCCGTTTTGGGTTTCCTCTCTAGCATGACCGACATAAACACATTAAAACCAAACAACCAATTCGTAATGCTTTCTTCAATCTTTGGCTTTTTATCACTAGATGATGAAGCTTTTGAATCCTTGTCTTTTGTTTCTACATCTCTTCTCTTAGCCCTGATCAGGCTGGAAATATCCACAAATTCACCTTTCCATATTTTCTCTTTAATGTCAGGAGCCACATGTGCTGCTAACTTCCCTGGCCTAGATAGCAATGTGTCCAATCCCGTCCCCTCAGCAGATGCAAGTGTTTTCATGGCACTAGCGCCCTGTTCGGTAACCTTACCCTGCTCTCTTTCCACCGGAGTAGCCTGAGACAGTGAGCCCTGTGCCTGGCTGACACATGGGCTAGGAGTCGCCACCTGTAATGAAGGAACAATACGCGCTGTCGCCAATGCCTCGACCTGGCGCTTAAGTTCTTGAACTGAATTCAACAATGAATCGCTAGCCCAAGGAGTCGTAGGGAGATGGGGGGGGGGGGGGGCCATCTGTGACACCGCCAGAAAGACTTGGGTCGTTGGGTCTTGTGATGCTCCAGGGAGGGCAAGTGCGACCTGCCCCTGCTCTGAGGCTGTGCCCACCGCTGGTGCCACCACCTGAGGCTTGGGGGATGATTGGACGGGTAACTCCTTATGGGGTGCTGCAGGACTGCTAGAGATCGCCGTATGTTGGCCAGCATAGATTCTACCCCTAACGTAGGTCCTGGTGTAGCCGTCACCCCCCCTGAGCGAGGTGCAGGAATGTTCTCAGAGGGTGAAGCAGTTACAGGAACAGGGGCCCCAACTGTGACTGAACCAACCGTAAGGGGGGTAACTGGATGTGAGGGCATGGGTTGCTGGACTGCTGTGACCTGCTTTTTATTCCTCCGCTTGACTGGAGGAAAAGCTGCATGCGGGGCCACATGTGTTCGTCGAGGACGGGAAGGGCCCTCCCCACAGTCCTCTCCCTCTGAAGGGGCATCCCCCCCATCTGAGTACCCATCACCCAATTTTGCTAGGACCAATTTCAAAAGTTGTGCCAACTCTGGATCGCTTCCCTTCCTCTTGCCCACCCTAACCCTATTAGAAGCCTTAATGCAAGAGGCTGGTAATAAACCGCAAACCAGTAAGTACACACCCACACTACACCAATTAACACAGGCCTTGTGCTGGTTCAAATAGCCCCAAGATGGCACTAACACACTGTTAACAAGGCAATTAACCTGAAAATAAATTTGTGTTAAAACAACACCAATAGCAAAAGTGAAAGGCAAAGCTTAGTAAAACGATATTGAAGTTCACAAGCTGGAAAATTAAACTTCCAATAACTTAGTGTTAGAACAACACCCTAGCAACAGTAAAAGGCAAAGCTTTTAAAGCACAATATCCACAAAATTAGTGTAAAGTCCCCAGATGCACAAGAGAAAAAACGAGCTTCATAAAATTACATATACTGTTCCCATAAGGTACATGCCAAGCAAGCAATCAGTGTTTGGTGCAGTTTCCCAATATAATTCTTATTTCATTATAACACCATCGTTTTTTGCATTCACTCGCATAAAAACGCCCAGCTTCGCAAATTAGCCCACTTTAAGAAATTCGTGGCTCCTCGCTGCGCTTTAAAACGGTTAAGGATCCTCAACTAAAAAGGACCACCCACCCCCCACTCGCTCGTACCTCGCGCTGGAATTGCAACTGTTTACATAAAGGCTTAGGGGGGTGAGCGCCCTGGCAAGAAAGCAACTTCAAAAAAGGGGGTTAGCCCTAGCAGGTGAGAGCGTGCACAGATAATAAACTAACTCCTAAAAACAGAGCCTAGCCACCCTGCGCACACTCACCTCTGCAATCTATTCAAATTCCCGGGGATCTAGTTACGCGCAGCAATACAAAATCAGTGCGCCCGGGTCTCCGATTCCTCGCTTCCAGTGACCTCGTCACCGGCTCCTCCAAATCCGTCATCCTGAATAAAGACGAGTGCGAAATCCGTCGTACTCAACAAGAAACCTGACCGTTCAGGCCTCCGCGCCGAGAAGAAGGCTGAGCCTTCTGGAGGGGGCGCTTATAAGCCCCCCACTGGCGCACGGCGGGCCAAACCGGAATGGCCCTAATGTCGGGCCAACGTTGCTCTCCATGAGGCGCTACTTCCGCCTACACGCCTCGCGAGTCGTGTAGGCGGAAGCAGCTGGCCAGCCCGCGCACAACTAGTGCGGAGGGTCCGGCCCCCGGCGTCCCCGACCCCTAAGGGGCCGCGCTCCCCCCATGTTGGGGGGGTGCTTTTCCATTCATCAGTGTATTAAGTTTCTGTCACAGCATGAGGATCTATCTATCTATCTATCTATCTATCTATCTATCTATCTATCTATCTATGTTTCACCTGTCTATTTAATAAAAGTCAGGAAGAATGTAAGATTTGCATGCATTGTTTTCATTTTCATGTTATTATAGAAGTTCCTTTTTGCCTTTTTTCCCTGGATTCGCTACTGTTCACAGCGTTCCGTCACCCACCACCCCCCGTACACAGTACTGTGATGCATCACTCCATCCCCCGCGTTCGTGTTGCTGCCAAGTTAGAAGGAAGACAATCTTCTGTCCTGTAATTGAAACCAGACCTGCAGCCATTGAGCCGAATAATGACCCCGTTTCACTGCAGCCATCACTCACAGTTTAATGAGCTGCACTAGAGTCCTAACAACGACCATAAATAACCAGTCTGTTTGCTTCAATTAGTGCTCATTACAGAGGTGACGACGCATAGAAAGGGCTTGTCTTTGCTAGAGCGCTAACAATGGTTGTTCACGTAGTGAATACTCCATGTTTAGATTGCTTCAACGGGGAAGACATGTTGTCTTTTTTATTTCAGTTACCAACCTTTGTTCACACCCTCACTTCGGTCATTGACACCAAGTTTTCATCTGCAAAAGTAATTTTTTTCACTCTCAAAATCTGGCTGAAATCAACAATGAGTGTTGCCAGGAAACTGCCCAACAGAAAAGTTTGAACCCTACTGACTTGTAGTTCTGTTGGTATTCACATAGTGTTCTATAGATTTTAGCCACCTGTTTGCCTATGAAACTTTAGTCCTGGAAGAAGTTGGAGTAGTTGTGCAAACGGGATGATAAATGTTCCCCAAACACCTCCCACTTGTATGATGTTCCTCACCAAGGAAATCCTGCAGTTGGGTAAAAGCCGGAAGCAGGATGTCTTCAGCTGGCACCACTGTTGAGTTGTGGGTTCATTGACGGCTTCTTGACAAGCAGGATGCCTAGCCCTTTAACTCAGCTCTGGCTGTCACGTGGTTACTTTGCTCAGGAACATTTCTGTAGCTTGTTAGGAATTTTTCAGGATTTGGTTCCGAGTCAATTGTGCAAAAACTGTTTATCTGGTAAAGATCCCTGGTTTCTTGGAGACAATAGTGACATATAGACTGATGCAATGACTAGTAAAACCACTAGATGTCTTAAAAGAGCGCCGAATGACGTTGGGAGAGGGATGTGACGCTGTATAGTCCTCTATTGACTACCAGTGTGTAAATTATTTTGGTAAAGTTGTGAAGCGTGCAAAGTTTTAAAGAAGGAAAAAAAAGACACAGAATCAGTTTCTCTTTGCGGCAGACAGGAAGTGTTCCAGCTGCAGTGAACGACTGCACAGGGTAGTGGGTAGACGGCTGCCACTTGGCTGCTGAACCCCATCCCTTGATCCAGCGGACCATACATTGGGTCCACCCATCCTGCACTCATCACATCGTACCACAACACCCCTTCTCTGACACTACCAGCCGAGGTGTCCTCTGCCTGCTGGGCAACCCTCTTACCAAAATGCTGTCCTCTTCCCCTCCCACATCCTACTGTCTTCTGCATTTCCTGCACAGGATGTCCCATTCACAGGACATCCTGCACCTGAAAATGTATTGGACAGGAGGTCTGGCAGATTCATTGTACCTCAAGCAATGTTGGGAAACTTTGCAGAAGCAAAGTGTCCCTTCTAAGTCTCACTGTCCGCACATGGTTAAAAGTTTAAAAACTCCATGAATGTTGTGATGACAGAATAACTGTTAATGTGTTCAGAAGTTGCCAATGGTGTTTACCCCAATCAGATGGCATGTAAAGTGTCAGTGGCAGTAGAGAAGATAAGACTGGATCACATTGCAGGAACTGAAGCAGGAACAGCAGAGGGTAGTGCTGTGGACGAAGAAGTGAGTGGCTACAAAACCAGGCATTCCAATGGTAAGGCAGACAGAATAGTGCTGATGAAGGAATAGAATGTAAAACTTCAAAAGGCGTAGACATTCATGAATGGCCAGGCAGGGCCCACCCATGGTCTTATGGACAGAGCAGGGTTTCATTGCTCGGTTTACCCAGTGGCGGCCTGTCTGGGCACAAACAGACACAAGTTTACTCACTCACACTCAGGCATTCACACATGTACGCACAAACACATCAATTCACAGCATTCACTCACAGATAGTCATGCACACATGCACGTACGCACTAGACATTAAAAATAAAATCATACTTACCTGCATGCACAGTGCTCTGCCTCGGAGATCCCAGGAGGGCCGGGTCTGTTTAGTTCCCTCATTGGCTGAGTAAGGCCAGTCAATGAGGAAAGACAGCAGTCCCTCACTCGTCACAGAGTTTTCAGTGATCGATACTTGGTCCCGGGCACTTCAGGGCTTTGCACTGAAGTGCCCATGACTGAGGCAATCAGTATCTCTCCCCCTCATCATGAGGGGGAGGGCCTTGAGGTGCTATGCTAGGCTGAAGAGGTCACACTTACAGGAGCTTTGACTTCTTCATCCTGGCAAAGTTGAGTTCAGGCAGCCGGGAGCCTGCACATTTAGTGTATGGTGAGCTCCTGGTTGCCTGACCTGAACCAGTAGAGTGTCTGTCAGACTGACCTTTGCTCAGCCTGACAGACACTGTTTATGGTGGCCAAAACCTGAGGGGGTGTGGCCCCTCCATGCAACTGGGTCTACTATTACCAATGCCTCCTATGGTAACAAGAGGCCACCAATAGTGACATTGTGTGGTCCAACAACACAGTGAGTTTGTTTACTGTTGTGTCCTTTAGACATCCCCAGGGTACACAGGGTGGTGAGGGTACACCGATGGTATTGGGAACATTACACTTCCCAATATTCTTTATCTACATTTAAACGTTTAACGTACCAAACACAGCTCTAGGGTTCATGATGAGTGAGTAGTCCAACAAGTATGTGTGCAGAAGAGCGGTGCCTGTTGACGTCTTGACACTGTGAACAACACTTTCACTGTGGGCATCACTGATAACCCTGCTTTGAGCTACTGTCCATGTGGCACAGATTTGGTCATCAATATCCATCGGATTTGCTATGGGATGGGAATAAAATAGATGGAAATCAGTGTTTGCCCAGTAAGCATGTTTCTGGCAGTGGCTTTGTGTGTAGATTATGCCAAACCTTACATACACTGCTTAAAGTGACATTAACAACCTAACACATCACATCTCAAGATGCAGATCCTTATGCGAAGCAGCTCACACCATTCTCTGCCTCCAGTTTCATAAGTGCACACTGACTGTGGATAAAACAGCAACACCACATCTGGAAAGGAAAGGGGAACTGATGCAGAGATCAGTGAAGGAGCACGTGATAGTGGGCAGGTAGAAAGATGGAGAAGTGACAGTAAATATTAGCCTGGGTGAAGAGAAAAATAAACTGGAAGAAGGAGGAAGAAGTCTGTTGTCTATCTGTTCTGTATAAGTATTAGGGTACTGGAGTAACTTTTAAGAGGGAAATGGCCTCATCCCTCGTATTTCACGGTGCCTGGTGAACCACCCATGGATTGGGAGATATTAGAGGCAGCTTTCCTGGCATATGTGGAGGTTTTGGAAGGAAAAGATTGTGAGCCAGAGAGACAATTGGCATTGTTGAAGCACTGTTTACGAGATATAGGATTGAAAGAGTAAAAAAATGTACCAGCCCTGATCGATCCTGGAAACATCAATGTATATCAATATGCTTCTAAACAACTAAGTATACACTATGGAAGGAAAACTAAGATAGTAATGGAGAGGTTTACATTTTACTCTAAGAGACAACACGGAGATTAATCTATAGAGGATTATGGGCCAGATGTACGAAGCCTATTTGCATTTCTTAACGGTCTGAATCAGGATTTCGGGCCATTAAGAAATGCAAACTGGGCTTTTCTTATGTACAAAGCCCTTTAAGAAATCGCAAATTATGATTTCTACCTTGTAGAAATCGCAATTTGTGGTTCCCAGAATAGGAAATTCTGATATACCATGCATTTCCAAAATGCGATTTGGGCATTTTAGAGAAGCAATTACCACCAACTTGAAGTCCATGGTAACCTGGTGCAATTGAGCACACACCTGCCCCTTAGGCATTAGTGTGCTCTACAGGTGCACCCCTATTTTTGGGGTGCGCCAAGGGGGGCCTTTTTCCCATTGCCATCCCTGGTTTTGAATTTCCTAAATAGTGATTTCTTAATAAGAGATTGCTATTTAGGAAATGCAAAACCAGCCCATTGCTTAAAATGCAATGGGATTTCTTAATACCAATTTCCTAATAGTGATTCCTACAAAGTAGGAATCACTATAAGGAAATCGGTATCTGTGTATGCAGCCTTTTGCATTTCTTAAATGGTGATTTCTGTGAAGTTGCTATTTAAGAAATGCAAAATTGCATTTTCGTACATCTGGCCCTCTGTGTATGTACTCAGGTCATTGGCTGTGACATGTGACTTTGTGCATATTACGTATGAGCAAGTTTTGAGAGACAAAATTGTTATGAGAACTAAAAACAGGAAAATACAAAAGAAACTATGGACTCCATCTGACCTATCACTTAATGCTGCTATAGAAACCACTAAAGCCAATAAACATTCAGAGAAGTTTGTGCAGGAGACGTGAGGGAATGCTGAAAAGGGCATTCATGTCACGTCACAAAAATTGTGGAGATAAGGCCAAGAAAAACGTGGGACAAAAAATGAGTTGAAACCTATGTGGCAAATAACTGATGGAAAGAAGGGTGCTGCACTATGTTATATGTGCAGACGTGGATCACATTTGGGTAATGTGAAGTTTTTTCCTGCTGTGGGAAAATTTTGCTCAAAGTGTAATAAGAAAGGACATTTTAGTAGAGTGTTCTGATCAACGTTCAAGAAAGTAAATTTAGTGCATTGCTGGAATAATGAGGAATCTGAATACAATAGTTTCAATCAGGGCCCTAATACTATATTGACCATAAGTGATGGTAAGACCATAACAACATTTCCAGCATATAAAATTACTATTGATGGTGTGAAGAAACCAATATTGGTTGATTCATGTTCATGGTACACTACTTTGTCACACGCCATTGTTAAGGAGAAATGGTCTAAAAAAAAACTAATAGCACCAGAGTTGGCACCAGGAGGACATACTGGTCATAAAATAGACTTTGTATGCTATTTTTGGGCTGATTTAGGTTTCTCAGGATGACATATTTGGTAAAATTGTATGTGGTTAGGACTGGACAGTCCTTGTTGGGTTGGCCCCATCAGGAGGAGATGGATATACAACTGGATCCTAGGGCTGATCCTCCTGTGTACATTATTAGAAATTCACCATAGGCCAGTGGGAAGGTGGTAGGTGCACGATTGGACAAGTACATTCAAGGATTAAAACTGCAATTTCCTGATGTTTTTAATGACAAACTGGGGGAATACCGGGGATTCAAACAGTGCATGAAATTATGAGATAATGCCTTTCCCATACAACACAAAGTAAGGAAAGTACCACTCACTTACAGAGATAAACTCAAAGATATGTAAGGATGTGTGCACGAAAGATATCATTGAACCTGTGGAGTCTTCACCATAGGTTTCTCCAGAGGTTATTTCTGTTCGGGCTTCTGGCCGAATTGAGACTCCGTGTGGATATGTGCAGCCTTAAATGTGCTATCTGGGTGGATGCTCACCCTCATCCTAATTTGCATGAAATAGTGATCACAATAGCAGGGGCACAGGTGTATGCATGCATAGATTGGGCTACTGCGTATCATCAACTTAAACTTGATGATGAGTCTAACAATTTGACTGCTTTATTACTCCAGAAATCTATTCAGATTCCATAGGATGCATTTTGAATTAGCCAGCACAACCTTAGTTTTTAAAAAGCTGACAAAAGAGAACTTGGAAGGAATACAAGGGGCAGTAGCCTTACAGGATGATATTCTAGTTTTTGGCAAGAATGAGGAGGATCATGACAACGATTTGAGGAAAGTATTAGCAGGACTTCCATTTCGCTCAGAGAAATGTATATTCAAGAAACAGGAAGTAGAGTATCTGGGGCATCACATTAGTGGTGCTTTCATCAAACCCAAGAGCAACCATGTTGAGAATATTTCCAATGCACCTACTCCCAATTGCAAGCAACAGCTTGTGATGTTCCTCAGGTTGACAGAGTTTTATGCAAAATTCATCCCTAACTATGTGTCCAGGGTAGACCCTTTTAGATGTCATGAAAAAAAATTCTAAGTTTGAATGGACTGCAGATATGACCTCTGCATTCAATGACCTTAAGTTAATGATTGTAGAAGCACCCTGACTGAGTGGTTGTGATGGTTGACGCTAGCCATTGCAGACTGGGTGGAGTATTCCTGCAACAAGAGCAAGGCAAGAAATGGGTCATGGCTTATGCGTCACATGCGTTGCAGGATGCTGAAAAAATTACTCAGTCATAGATGGGGAGCTGCTGGCATATGTGTAGGGAGCGGAGCACCTTAGGACTTTTCTGTAGGGGACAAAATGTATCATAAAGATGGATCACAAACTGTTAGTACGTATCATGGCGCCTGGTGAAGGATGTACTATGTCAGCAAGATTTGCTAAAACTGGCTTCCAAATTACAGAGTTTTCAATGCCGCTTAGAATATGTTCCGGGGAAGAGTAATGTCCATGCTGATTGCGTGTCTAGGCTTCCTTTATCTGGTAAGGATAAATTAGAAACGAAAGAAGAAGAGTGTGAAGTGGCATTCGTGTTACAGGATGTCAACTTGTTAAGTCTGGAGCATCTTATTATTCAGGAAGGAAAGTGGAAAAAAGAGATGGAGATAGGTGTTGAATTGACCAGGGTAATACAATGTATCAGAAGTGGTTCGCCATAGCAAAGGAAAGTTCCAGGAGAGCTGTTGTTTTTTGTTAAAGAGCTTGAGGAGTTGGCAGAAGAGAATAGCATCATTGTGAGAGGTGACAAGTTTGTACCTCATTTTAATTTAAAGAAGGTAATTGTGGATATTACTCATGAAGGACATCTAGGCATGTCAAGCAGTAGGAGATGAGTGAGGGAGAATTTTTGGTGGCCAGGGATAGATTCATTAGTGGAACATCATGTGAGGATGTGTGAAAATTGTGCGGAGAGCGACAAAATCGCAAGGGCATTGAGTCCTGATCCTCAGCCGGTTGAATTGCTGGTGGCACCATGGCAGAAATTAGGCTTGGATGTTATTGGCCCATTTACAGTTTTACCCAGACAGGAAGCATTTGGTATGGTCATGGTGGACTATTTTTCAAAATGGCCTGAGATTAAAATGGTTGAAGAAGTCACCTCTCAGAGTGTGGAGTTTTTGGATGAGGTATTCTGCAGGGAAGGTGTCACTCAGGGGGTAGTTACTGACATTGGGCCAAAATGTGTTAGTGAATATCTGGAAAAGTATCTGGAGAAGTTTAGAGTGTCACATAAACACATTGCTCTATTCCATCCGAAGGCCAAGGTGGAAAGGTTTAATCACATAGTCAAGGAAGCGATTCAGCTATCAGTAAAAGGTGGCTTGAACTAGAGGAAGGCTTTACAGTCAATGTTGTTGGCATACAGGACCTCGCCCAACTCAGTGATTTCAGTGAGCCTGTTTGAGCTATTAAGGGGATGGAAACCTAGTACTAAACTAGTTCCTTGGTGCTTGAGAAATCAGAAGAAAAATATGGATGGTGTGGCGGATGTGGACTTTAAGGCAATACGACGTAGAGGAGTATACATTGAAAATGAGGGACACCTTGTGTAAAAGAAAAGGTGCTGGTAACAAACAGAGGGTGAATGTTAATGATGTGGTGCGTCACAAAAAAGGAAGGACAAGTGGTACGGGTTTTACATGTAGATCAGATCCTACACAGGACACTGAACTTTTAAAAAATGCTGTGCGAGTGGAGGAGGAAATGTTTGGAACCTCAGACCTGTCCTTGTTTAAAAAGAAGGTTCCTGATGCTGGGGAACAAATGGATAATGTGTTCTTTTGATGTGGCTGAAGCTGATTGTGTGAAAAACACAGGCATGACTAGAATTTGTATTGCAGTCCAATCGAGGAGTGGATGTTATGGATGCACCTAGAAGTGTGATGACACACAAACCTCCTTTGAAATTCCGAGATTATGTGTTGACCTAAAATAAAAAAATAATAAAATAATAACATCAAGAGTGAAGATGAGTTATATGCAGTGCATCAGCATGATATGTTGGCATGCTCGTGCTTATTCTGTGTGATGTGTGATTTTCAAATCAGGCCGCTCTTCTTCACACGAGACACGAGTGCTGTATAAGTTATACGAGCTTGTGTCTTTTTTGTGGTTTTGAATATGTGAGGTTCAATGGGTGGGGTAAGCTCAAGGAGTTGTGAGGATTCAAATAACAGGCAATTGTATATAAAGAGGGGAGTTTGTCAGTTATGCATGCATTGTTATTTCGGACTTGATGTTTACTACTGGGTAAGGGAAATAAAAGTTATGTGGCATTTGTACTATTCACTGGCCTGTGAGGATTATTTTGAGCATGTGTGAGATCACCCTCCTCTTTTGCAACAGATGGCTTGTAAAAAGTGAGATTGACATGGATTACTTTCATATAAAGGCCAAGTCGTAACTGACACAAATCGGCAAAAGTGCTTAAACAAGCATTTGCACTGCAATGGTCCTCGTGTTTGCTTCAGTTCGAACTACTAGTGTTGTAAATTCCTAACTAGACTTTTCTTGCCGCATAAATTGAAAATGAAAAGTAAAACAGTTGACATAAGCAAGCCAAATCAAAGCGCTCCTGCCACCATGAGCATGAGCGCAAAGGAGACACAAAAGGAAAAAGAAGTTCACTCGCAGTCAAACGTATTGCCAAACAAGCAATTATCCACGCAACAGTGTTGAGGGCCATGGCGGTAACAAAACTGTCCCAAGAAATGACAAATGTAAAGCATTTACTAATGATAAAGGATTTTTGAGAAGCAAGCCCATGAACGAGTGATAGTGATGGGCGTGTGGTGGGCGTGGTTAAAAGCCCACAGATAGATTACAACAGGCCAGAGCGCTAGTGCACTCGACCTAAAAACACATGAACAACTGCTTTTGAGTCTGAGGATAGTGAGAAAAAAAATGTATAATTCTTGGTGATTTTCTGTTCCACTGGTGAGTTGTGGCTTTTACTCAAGCATCAATTATCTCCTGTTTATAACACAAGCGCGAACGCACTTCACATCTGCTCAGGACCATACCCACCTCACACAAGCTCATAGATAGCTTCCCAAAGGAGGGACTGCATTATTTTTTTTTAAAATGCCTCTTTGCGTTCATAGAAAGAAAATAAACGCTGGCCTCGGGTACACAAAAATAACACACTGGATATAGAAAATCTGCAAAACTCTCTGAATTCAATATTTGGGTTCCCATAGCAACACAGGCTCGTAAATCATAAAACTGTGGCAAATTCAGCCTGCAGTACAATATCTGTGTCATATTACGGAAGCTTTGTTTCTAGTGATGGACAGGGGAACTAAACAGAGAGAGAGAGGCTGAAAACATAGGGATGCTAGCTCCATACAGAGAAAGGTGTTAGAGTGAAGGGTAAGAAAACTATTAAAAGTGTGTGTAGGTGCTCGTGGGAGGAGAATGTAGTCTGGTCCTGTCCCGTAGTAAAACACACTAAAAATGTAATATTGTGGTAAGCCATACATGTACATGGGAAGGAATCGTGGCCTAGTGGCTAGAGCTGCTGCCTCTGGAATCGAGGGACCCA
Source organism: Pleurodeles waltl (assembly GCF_031143425.1). Classification (NCBI taxonomy): domain Eukaryota; kingdom Metazoa; phylum Chordata; class Amphibia; order Caudata; family Salamandridae; genus Pleurodeles; species Pleurodeles waltl. Next base: position 1,014,605,383 of record NC_090449.1, read on the forward strand.
GGTTTGAATCCTGGCTTCAGCGCTTGATTGAACATCACGTGATTCTATGTAAATCACTAAGGATCTGATTTAGAGTCTGCAAACTCCAAATCAGGCCCTTAATCTCCCTGTGACTAGATAGTGTGTGTAAAATGTATTTATGTAATCCCCACTGAAAGGACATGTTGTAAGATTGTCTGCTAGCCACTCATGCAATGGATTGTTACTGCATCATGATGTCGTGTTCTCTTAAGAGGTGAGGCTTCAACTATTTCCTAAATGGGAGTTTGTTATGGCGGTCCTAATTGATATGGGGATGTTGTTCTAGATCCCGCGTGCATAGTTGGAAAAGGCCTCCTGCCCTGGTTGTGCTTGTGCTGGGAGGAACTAGATACGGTGAGCTCATCCACAAAGTAAACCGTGCTGCTAGTCATGATGGAGTTGATTTTGATGATGGTGCATTTCGGCAAGGGCAGTCAGTGGAGTTCCAGCAGGAAGGGGGTGATGTGACTTATATTTCTTCCGGCCCTGAATGACACCTTCTGAGGCATATATAATGGTCAGTGTGGAGTCCTGGAGCACAGAGGAGGATGTTACCTTCTTCCAGATGCAAGAGCACAGAGGCTATATAGGTGACCTTTTTGTCATGTGGCAGGGCAGTACTGAAAAGGCACAGAAATGTATACGTGTATTAAATGACAATGAGTTACATTTGACATTTACAAGTCATTTAAATAGATTAGACATTGAGTTTTGCAAAGTGAGAGTATCTATCCAAGCAGGAGTGAGACGTTCCTTATTGTAGAGAAAATTGACAGCAAGTAACCGCCTATTACATGTGACTAGTTTGCATCCCATTCCAATGAAACCAAGCATACCAAATGGAAAGCTATTCAAGTTGTAGGGAAACATCAATACAGATCTGTCCCACTACTTGAAAAAAAAGACAATTCTTCGGATCTATTAGATACAAAGAGAATGTCCCTCATAGAGAAGTCAAAAAGACAAGCTTGAAAAAGAGAAATAATTGTTAGTCATCATGGGATTTTGACATAATACTGACAAATCAGATTTGTTACAACATATAGTACAGAACACACTAAAACATGTAAGATTGTGAAAAACATTGGAATATTCTGAAATCTAATCTAATCATTGACAGTATGATCTCCAATAAAATTCAAAAGATGTAACAAATGCAAGGATTCTAAGGATAAGCAGGAACTCATACGTATCCACTTCCTTCCTAGCTCCACGGAGGATATGTAAGAGCCTCACTTGTAAAACAGATTTTATGGTATATATTTTGTGCTGTCCATGCTTTAGGAATTATCTCAAAGGTACAAATAAGCATAAATAAGAATTCTTCATCATCTGAAGGCTAAAATGCAATACAGATGCATACTATTCTGCTTCTATATGTTTTTAGAAGGAATATAGTGGGAATGAACGGCTATTACATTTATTTGTAATAGATTGTGGTCCTAAGAATATTAGAGGTGGCAATAGAACATTAGCACTACACCAAGTGGAAAGTAAATACATGAAGGAGATGAACTGTTTAGATCTGTTGGGATTACATATGGAAGAAGAAATGTGAGCACCCTTATGAAACAATGATGCATTATTATTGATAACCTCACCAAATGAAAAGTCAGTTCTTAAGACTTGTTCCTTTAACGGTTTTAATCTATATTATATTACCTTTAGCTATAGAATGGTGAAGTAAACATTTTCGACCATGACAATACATTATTAAGACATCATGTCAGGTAATCTACTTTATTATCAGCTAGCTAACATGAAAATCACCCACTTTGGCTTACTATCATTTTGTAATGTATGGATTGCTTTATATTATTCGTTCTTTGCCTACTTGGGTGTTATAAATAGTCAATACATTTTATTCTTCCTTTGAAATATGATTTAGCAACTTTTAAAAGATTGTTAGAAAACTATTATGGAATTTTACAAGTTAAAGTCTGTTTTTCATGTTTATTGTTTTACGTTGGTTGTGCCATCATTTGAATAAAGCATGCCAACTGAGTGCCACCTCCTCTGTATGCATGAAGAGTGCCTTGATTAATCGGAAGACGCCGCTCCTACTTTGGTAGGGCAAAGGCCCCAGCAGTGGAACCCTGCAGTTCTCCTCTCCACTTTCTAAGGATTTTGTGTTTTTGTACTGTAGTTAGGGCATGTGTCGTACTTTGTATTCACCACTGCTGGTGACTAAAAAAAATAAAATTATGCCAAAAGTTGTGTTGCAGTGCCCCTCAAAGCAGTAAAGTTTTGTTGCATCCTCTTAACTATGTGGCTCCAATACTGCTAAAATAGTGCAGTGATATGGCAGCCTCGATCCTTCTTAGCTGCACGAAAATGAGCAACATGCCATTACCCTGCCAAGTTTTGTAACCCTCCATCATAATTGATTACAGAACCAACTGGTATTTTGCATGGTAGCAGAGACATCAAAATTAACATTAGCAAAGGGATGATCTAAATAATATGTCATATCAGGCAAGCAGTAGGGCCAGATGTCCTGGCAGCAGACCAGGAATGCTGAGGACCTGTGGGCGTTTAGCAAATGTGAGTGGGTGGCCCGAGGTCCCCAAATAGGTAGCAGTCCAAATTAGGACCTTACCATGCACTTGGCATTTACAGGTTTGTTGGGCCTCCAGTGGCATACTGCCCAGGCCAGAACCCCACAAGATGAATGGGCACACACAGAGATCTACCTTCAGGGGCAGACATAGGCTATTCATAGCATCCAGGTAGTGGTGGCGCCAACAGTTCTAAGCAGACCTGGGAACATAAGTTTTCCTCTTGTTGCACAGTGTCAAATGAATTTTCCCATCTTAAGGTCACTTGCACCATCTTCAGACCCAGCTGCACCATCTTGAAAAGCTACCATGAACAACGCCCTCACCTAGTTGGCTGAAAGCTCACCATGTCCATTGGCCTTCAACACATCTACATCCAAAACACCATCCGCTTGGAGAGCAAGAAGTATACAAAATTAAAAAGACACTATGCTTTCTCCATTTGTGCACCCACGATCTGGAGCAACCTCTCTCTATTCATCATACCTGCCCGAACAGGGCTCCAATTTGGGAAAGAGATGATGGCAGAGATCTTCAAAGAGCACTACATCAAAATGCAGGAAAGACCACTTGAAACCTCAGAACCCAGTAACCAGTGAGTAAGCCGTTTACTGTATATTTTGCGTCTGATCTACAGCAATCTGATGTCTCTGGGCTATTATTGCTCTATATAAATACATACATACATACACACATACATACAAACAATCAGCTTTTTAAAGACAACCTTGGGCAACTTCAGAGGAGATGGTGCTTTTCATCACTCTAGGTAATCCAGCTCAATCAGCTGCTGTCGTCATGAGGTAAGATAGTAATGCTCCTTCGTGGTAAAGTGCACTCTCTTAAATAAAATAAGGTAAGGGGAGTGGAGGTGAGGTAAGTCGTAAATAACACACTAATTCTCCACATGAACAGGTTCAAAATCCTTTCCCACAACATTATGGCTAATAGCAAGACGAGGAACCATATTTAAAGAGAACTTGGGAAGTCTGCTGCTTTGTGGTCGATGGTCAAATGAGTGGGAAGAGGGTCGAGTATGAGGATCAACTGATGATACAGGCATGTGACAAGCTTTTTGTTCTTTATTACATCTTATTTGGATGATTTGTTCCTGAATGTAGGTGGTTAGATTTACACATGAGAGAAAATGTAGGGGGCACAATTCCCACATGTTTAGAGATCACCCTAACAAGTCCGATGAGTTCCTTTTGGGGAACTGGTTGGTATGAAGAAGTGAGAAGCAAATTATAGTTTGTTTGCTTCTTGCATAGAAGCTTTATGCTTGCTTTATCAGGTATTTTGCCTTTAATGCAAAAGGGGTAATACAAAACCAGAATCCACAAATAATTTGTGGTCCTAGTAGAGACTGTAAAACCATTGTGACAGTCAATTAGTTCATTGTCCTCAAAGTTCTATAAATGCTTAGTATGACTGTAACGCACACTTATTGGAAACCTAGAACCTGATTTAGAACTTGATGGGTGGGTTACTCCGTCACAATGGTGACAGATATCCCACCCTCTGAAATCTAAATCCCATTTGATATAATGTGATTTATAATTCGGCGAATGGGACATCCATCACTATTGTTATGGAGTAACCCATCTGCCAAGTTCTAAATCAGGCCCATAGTGTTTACATAGTACGAATGTTTTCTGTATAAACAAATTCAAAAAAATAACTTAGATTAAAATAGAGTAACATTCACTGTGTCTTATTTTGCATCCAACACCCTACAATCTTTGGCATAGTTATGGGATATAAATTGAATGATTTACTCATTTAAATGTTTTCTCACTTTTTGCTGTAATTACCTCAAATTATAATAAATAAGTTTAGTTCCTATGGATAATGAAAAGAGACAGATTGGTGTAACAATTACACTAAGGAGTCTGAATCGATAGGAAAATAGATACACAATCTGTTTAGAATTAACGCTGACAATAGTGAAAGATAACAAGCAAATGTAATGTATTAAGTGAAAAAAGCTTTATTGATTGACCTAAATGGAGACTTAGAATGCCATGATGGCCTTCCTTCCTAGTTTAGTGTTTGACAACTCAGCATCTTCTTGTGTAGCTCTTGTAGAAGCCAGAAAGTCACTTTTTGAGCACTGCGCGTTCTACACTGTTGTCCATTGGGTTGTCTAATATGGGTTTACTAGGACTTATGATTGCAGGACCTGTTTTTCCAACAGAGAGGATCTTGAATACGTTTGTTTGTGTGCAGTCCTCTTGGTTGGTTTATCCTGGTTCCAGGTCGGGAATAAGGGTTAGTCCTGTGTTATATACGGCTTAATAAGTAAGATACCTCCCACTTTCCGCCTATATCTTAGACTTCCTGCAAGAGGAAGCCTGGATTAGGGCCTGCATAGCAGGACTCAAACTACTGTACTACTGAATGTCGAACACAGACATATTGTGATATAAAATAATTGTGGACAAAATATCGACGACCAAAATAGTGAAAGATAAGTGCATATAGAGGCATACGGGTTTACTATTTCTAACTCCACGTCTACGCACCTGGAAGATCTATATATATAGTCAAGGTATATATATGTTGAGCTGGGTATTGAACTCTATATTTACCTTCTCGTATTTCGGTTGCAACATTTTGTCCTCGATATTTCCCATAGTAGGATATTCTGTCTCCGGTATTCAGGGGGCACACCTCCTGAAAGCACCATCATCCATAGGCTGGCATCAAGGTGACCGTTCATGTAATATTTCTGGACATTATTCAAAGAGTATTGTATACCCGAGTATCACCCAATAATACGCTCCCATATGCTTAAGACACTGCAGGAATGTGCTCTTAACCCAGTTTCAGTGGAACTGTGGTACCATGCCATGTGGCACATCTTACATTTGTAAACAGGGGCAAGAGCACATTCCTGATTTACTCCGTGATTGAATCTCTCTTGCTCACTATACCCGTCCTCGCTGAACAGTCGAACAAAACCCAATTTTCAGCATATGATACCCGGAGCATTGAAAAGAAAGCTGCTGAAACCACAGGCATGCATTCATTCACATCCAGGCACTCATGCAGCTACAGCTACACCTCTGTGCTGTGCTAGGGCATAACACAGGCCCCAGTAGGGAGGGGGCTTACTCTTTAATGGCCTCTCAACCATTTAAGGTGGGGGGGGGGTCCCATTCAGTCCAATGCTAATGAACATCTGTGAGATATGGAAGACTCAGGGCCCCCTTTTCACACTCTGCAGGGGAGGCCATCATTTTGCATTGCACCACTGGCCCTCCATGCGCTCAACAACCTCTACTGTGCATTCACCTATTCATCCACACACCCGTATTCCTTCATCCGCACACAGTTGTGCAGTCATTCATTCCTCTAAGACACCAACAGCTATCCATCCATCTTTACAGCCATCTCCATCCATCATCTATCCGCCAACAGCATTCATCCACCCATAGATCCATGCATACAGTTGCACCCATGTATCCATCAACCCATGCACAAGCAGGCAACCACCCATTCATCCATTGGTGTGTTGTTGTGTGATTGCATGTATATACTCTGTTTATATGGGTGACTGCACATGTGTCTTCTGTACATGTTTTCATGCAACTAAGCATAGAAAGATATCACGGATAGCATACAGTCACCACAACCTAATAAAAAAACATATGCACTTAAATTTGGTAAGACTGGTAGGCTTTGGCATTGCGTGTTATTCTCAAGTCATCATCACGGGGTTGTTTTTCTGAACATGACAGCAAAATATCAAACCCGCAATTACAGAGCAAAGCAAACACTCTCTACCCAGGGAATATGTCTGGAGATGCAAACAAGGTGCTGAGCACGATATGGTTCTTGGTTTGGAGGAAGCATTCATCATCCACCGTGCAGCAACATGCCAGTCCCAAAACCCAATGCCCTGATGACCTGTGGCCTTTCATGGTCCCTAGGCAGATCAGTGTACGTGTAACAATGGAATCAGCAAGACAACAGCACGTGCCTGCAGTGAAACATAAGCTGAGCAATGGATTTGTGACTCAGCACAGTGCATTCGAAACAGAAGCCCTTAGGAAGTCGATAGGTGTCACTTAGAATAATGCATAAATGGGGGGAGGGGAAATAACACAATTTCACAGCACGAATGGTACTTAGAAAGAACAATGCTGAGGATCTGGGCTGCTACTGTGGTCACTTACCATCACCACAGTTATTTTGTTTATCTGTTTCGCCTGATCCGGTTCAAAATATTGTTTGCGCACCTAAGGTGAATTCTGGTGCACAAATAAATGTATTTACTATCTCAAATGTGAGTGAGGGGTGGGTCTGTGGGCATGCCGGGGAGCCACTACCTACAAAAATAGTTGAAAACCTACAAAACACCTTCCTTACACCTGCAAAACTCCACCCTCATTTTCTCGGTTACCCACATAAGCTGTAATTGTAGTTTGCACCCTGGTGCCCGGATGTTCTGCTGTCAAAGTTTCCAGGGCAGGAATGGGAAGAAAACACCCCTATCTTCATTTATTTATTCAGGTATATATTTATTTATGCATGCATGTTGACATTGCACAGGCATTACCCAAAGTGCTTTACAATAGAAAAAGAACATTACATAAGGTGCATGATTATCATTACATGGGACACAGAGTTACATTAGGCAACAAGCAAGGGAACAATAATAAAGTATTATCAACAGCAGTCCTAGACTTAGCGCAACAGGTAGAACCATCATTTTTAGAGTTAATAATATTGATTGAAAATGGGGAGGGGGGATTATCTCAAATGTCTTTGAAAGAGAAGGTCTTTCAGTTTAGATTTAAAGGCAGTGATCGAAGTAGTGTTGCGTAAATTCAGAGATTAGGAGTTGCCTAATCTGGTTGTGCTTCATGAGAAAGATGTTGCCATCAGGTGTCCCTTTTTTAAATGTGGGGGGCTTTAGCAGCAGTGCTTTGGCGTTCCGTGATGGTCGAGTGCCCCCGGATAGTGTGTAGGGCTCTGTGAGTGATGCAGGCTGCCTTGTATATGGCCCTGTCTTCAATGGGCAGCCACTGTCGTGTGGTCAGTATTGGTGATGTATGGTTGTTCCATAGACAAAACATGCATCAGAGGGTAGGAATGATTTAAGGGGAGGGGGGCAAGATGAGTCTTGGGGAGACCAGTTAAGAGAGAGTTACAGTAATCAATTCTGGATAGCACCAGGGATTGCACAAGAATGTTTAGATCGTGTTCAGGATCTGAGAAATATTTTCCCTGTGGGAAAAAATAAATAAAAATGAAATGCACTAATGTGGGAATTTTCAACAAGTTAGACATTTTGTTTGTTCAATTTTATGCATAGCAGTACTCATGGTAGAGTCGGAGATTTGCTACAAACATAGTACTAAGGGCCATATGTACGAACACATTTTCCCATAGACACAGAATGGGCAAAACTGCTTGCTACATCTGGCCCTAAGCGTACAGGAGCAGATTTCTGACCTTTAGCCTCATTGTTTTGTTAATTAGGCCCAGAGTGGTCACCAGAGTCAAGGGCAGGTCTTTGCAAGTGCTTTTAGTTACAAGCCTACAGGCATGCTTCAAGAAGTCTTGGGAATGCATGTGCTTCCTTTGTGGATGACCCAAGACAAGCTCTGCTGCAAGACAATACCTAGAGCCCCACCACAAAAAAGGTATCACATTCCCCCTACAAGCTTCAATCATGGCCCGGTGCTCTGGAAGCGTGTTGCGAGAGTAGGGATCATTTAAGGGGAGGTGAGATGATTCTTAGGGAGACCAGTTAAAAGACAGTTACAGTAATCGATTCTGTATTGTATAGTATTGGTATTGCAGCGACCCCGGGCTCGGTCATGATGGAGCTCAGCTGTGTTAAATTCTCCATCCCTCTCAAAACCTGCAGAAACATCGAAGTATTATATTGAGATTGCATTTACATAGCACTTCGGGACAGATTTACAAGGCCCTAGCACGCCCTTGCACCACATTTGTGTCATTTTATTTAAGCTACTGTGGCTCAACGAGGTAGAAATCACCGCACTATATTTACAAAGTGGTACAATGCATGCATTCCACCACTTTGTGACCCCTTGTGCTACATTATGCCTGCGGCAGGCATAATGTATGCAAGGGGGGCGTTCTGGCATTAGGAGGCCGCCAAAAATGTGACAATGAAATCTACAAGATTTAATTGTGCCATTTTTGGCGTCATTTTTAACGCCTGCTAAAAGCAGGCGTTAAAAATACGCACCCATTGCCATCAATGGGCCTTCTTGCACTTTGCTCCACTAGCATCACATTTTGTGACGCTAGTGGAGCAAAGCATCAAAAATGTTGATGCTATTGTACTAATGTGCACCATGGTGCGTCGAATTGTAAATACAGCGCAACCATGGTGTCATTAGGTGGCACGCAAGAAAAGTGGTGCATCAGGACCGATGCACCACTTTCTTGTAATCTGGCCTTTATTACGGCTGACGAGGCATTGAGGCGAAGTCTTAAAGGTTACAAAGTGGATAAGAACTTCTGTCATTCACCTACCCTGGGTAATTTGCTAACCTGGCTAATTTGCCCCTAAATTTCGACCTACTAATTTCAGAGGCTGTTCGCTGTTCCCTGGGACGCCCCGTCCACCTTCGGATCTCTCCTAGCAACCTCGGCTTGGGATCAGCTGTCATATTCTGGCACCTGAGCCCCTGTCACAATCAGTTCAGTACAGAAGATCAAGAGGTCAACTCTGTGCTCCCTCGACCTTGTGAGAGTTGCTATTGTGAAATGGATGAGATAAATACACAATGGTCCCTTCCATTAATTTGTATTCTGCCCTGTGCTTTCAAGTTTGAATCGAAATGGAAGCATGCTGTACCATCTTTAAAAGGCCTTTCTTTTCCGTCTCATTAGGATGCACATTTACAGGACTAACAAACTTGGAATCTGTAGACATAAAAGGGATTTAGAACAAAGATTTACCACTGCAGGGATGAGACTTTTGCCTGTTGGAGAACTCCCAATACACTGGTTGTTTTGAGGCATTTCGTTATACTTTAGAAGCAACAGCAGGGGGTGCCTTAATGGAAGTAACTGTCCAGAATGCATTGCATCCAACAGATGAGATGGTCCAGTGATATACTCTTTAACGTGGTGGTTTGCAGTTACTTTAATTATAATTCGTGGCATCAAATCATGACTCCATATGCGCAGCTACTCTGACCTCCCCAAGATATGGACAGCTCTGGACATTTTCACATTAATAAATGACTTTTCCCTACTCGAGTATGGTTTCATGAGGAAACTCTTTTGGTAAGGCAGATTAGATATGTGATTCCAAACTTCAATTTGAGAGCCTCATTTATGAGGCCCTACCGGCACACTGCGCCACCGGAGTTTAATTTTTTTTTTTATGGTCCAGTGGCGCAGTGTGCAAGTCCACATTTACAAGGCCAGGCAAAGCCGCCTTGCGTGGCTTTTCATAGCCTTATAAATGTGGATCCCTTTCACGCATAACACTACATCAAAGGGGTATTTCATTGGTGTTGCTGTGGGTGTTCCCATGCAACATCCATGGAATCTGATGGAATCTGATTCATTCCCAGATTTCCAAGTCTGGGAATGCGTCATATTATTACGCCTCCTCAGGGGTGATGCAACGGGGAGAAATATCTTTATTTCTCCCCGTTTTCTCCTATTTCTATGTGTGCTGTATTCTGCAGAAAACATAGAAAGAGGAAAACACCTCTTGTGATTGTTTTTGTGCAGGAAGTTCTCCCTTCCCCTCAACGCAGGCACCCTTGCACCATGGTGCAGGGGTGCCAGCATTGGTGTATGGCAGCAGTTTGTGCACCATCACAGGGGAAGAGGACAGATATGCACCATATCTTTTAGATACTGCACATTTCTGCCCTTTCCTGGTGAGGCAGGGTGGCGCAGCAAGGCACTTGCTGTGTCACCTCTGTGCAATGAGCCTTGTGAATGAAGTCCTTAATTTTTAGTTTTGTCACTAGGTTGCAAATGTGCACGTTGCAACCAATAATCTCCCTTAGTTACCATCCATGAGTCCTTTCTTACAACTCAAGGATTTGATCCTTATCCTCCATACAATCTTAAACTCCATCTTTCCACCCTTTAAACCTCCATTGTTGTTCAATTTGTTGATGAGGTATGTCACATTTCTGCAACTTTATTGTCTTTGTTTCCCTAACATGTCAATTTCTATTGTCCAAAACATCAATATATTTTTTGGACATGGTTTGTTTTATGAAAAATATTTCTTGGTGGTTGCCACACACACTTAAGGCAACATAAATGTCTAGTAGAACACTTGAATGGTGGGAGCTCCACTGACAACAATGGCCAATAATGGCAGGGATAGGCCTTCTGCTCCAATGTTCCAATATTTGTCTTTCTGTTTATCCTGTTATCCCTTTTAAATGTAGAACATTCTACCATCAGTGGGTGGAATGTTCTAATAGCCCTGAGCTTTGGGCTATACAGATTATTAAAGACCCTTTCCATCATTATAGACTCTCTCCTGCAGCTCAGGCCTATAACCTGAGTTCTGGGCCTTTAACAACTGATATAGCCCTCAGCAGCAGTCTATAAAGCTTTATTAAAACATTAGAATGTTGGGAGCTCCACTGATGATAATGAAGTTGCTCATGGCTAAAAATGGCTAGTGTAAGCCTTCTGCACCAACATTCCAATGTTTATCTTTTTGTTTCTACCTTTTAATTTTAGAACAGTAGTACCCTCAGTGGGTAGAATGTTGTAACAGCCTTTTAGCCTTTGGCTATGCCGGTTGTTAAAGTCATTCTCCCTCGTTATAGGCCCTGCCTTGCGGGGTAGGTCTGTAAATTGAGTTCAGGTTCTTTAACAACCCTTAAAGCCCTCTGCAGCAGTCTATAAGGCTAATGTGTTCTGTGGTCATCCTGTAATATTCTAAATAAATGGGAACTACCAGGCAAGCAGGATGAAGGCAGACATTTGATCAATACTCTCTGTCACTGCCTTTTGTATTTTGCCACACTTCAGGGGATGATCCTTTGCTCCTAGAGGTCTTCAATGATCACATGGGCAAAGCAGATGTTGCATGTGCATTGTACTAGACTGCTCGTTCAGAGTCATTTGCTAAATGCAGTTAACTGGGCAAGGGTTATTACATATTGTGGTTTTGAAAGCTCTCAGTGTAGAGCTGGAGATGGTCCGATAGGGTTAGTGCCCAACAATCGATAAACAGTGATTGATAACATGAGCACACAACAGTTACTGAATCTAGCAAAAGTCACAAGCATTAGTAGTCAGATTGGTTAAATCATAAGCATTTCCCAGCAACCAAGGGAGACAGGAAGTGTGTGTGTGTGATGAAAAAGAAAAGGTAAAACCTTTTAAAAACTCAGAATTTTCATGCACGTCGGGAAGATTTTTAAAAATTCAAATATTGGTACTAAACATCCTGTAAAAGAAGGGTTGCAGCAGCAAAACTACTCCCTCACTCACACTTCTTACTGTATGAAGGTACTCACAAAAATTCAAAGAAATGGCAAAGTCAATAGATCTTGCCTTTGGGACCTATTCGCTTTCCAGTGCTTTTTAGTGATGCTGCAGCACAGAGGAAAAGTTCAAAATGCCTTTTTGAGATGCTGTGCAGAATCCTCAATTTAAAAATATAAATAAAAGGCACCATGATCCAATCACGCAACTGTGAGCATCATCCTACTGACCCCAATAAAGGAGATAAGCAATGCCCTGTGTGCAATGTCATACGTTCTGGCAGGGAGGGGCCCTTGAGAGAGAGACTCGAGATGCAAGGCTAAGCAAGTTTCACATCATTACTTCTAGGTTTAGCTGCATTCTATCAGAAAGGGCATATTGTGTTTTTTTCTGAGCAGTGAACTAAACAACTGGTGTTTCTTTGTTAAAAATAAGCTTATTTTAGGAGCCAGGGGTAAACTAGAACAGCACTGGAATAAAGGCAAAAAAAAAATGTCAATGACATTGGTGGAGGTGGGAGCAATGGAATGCTGCAAGAAAACGCAGGCAGCTACCAGCCTAAAACACCCACAGTGAAAAGGGAGCACTAAAGAAATAACAAAAATAGTCCATCACAGCATCAGATAAAAAAAAACAAAGTGGAATAATACAGTAGCTGGTCACTGCTCTGAAACAAAAAAAGGGAGAAAAAGGTAGAACTGACCCCCTAGCGAGCAAGAATCTTTAAATGTCACTGCAACCAACAAATGAAATCGCATAAAGCCATAAGAAGTATACTAAAAGTATACACAAGGTCAAAAGCTTATGCTCGACCTAAAAATTAAGATTTTTGTAAAGTAAAAAAGTGCAAAATAAAAAAATTACCTCAGGGGTGGTGGAATCAATGAAAGAGCAGCTGGGGGAAGCAGATGGGGATAAGAGGTGAAAAGCAGCACACAAGGGAGTGAGCACCAAAGGGCATAGGGAAAGAAGCACACAATGTTGAGAAGAATATGGAGAGCAGGGGTATGAGTAGAACCCCTGAGGGAGCAAGAGCAGCATGGGTGCAGGGAGAGAAGCAAACAAGTATGAGAGCAATACCAGGAGCAGTGGAAGATGCACACAAGAGCAGCAGTGACATGAAGCATGTAGGGCGTGTGGAGAAGTACACAAGAGAGACAGAGTAGCACACTATGCAAGCAAAGTGCAGTGGCTGGGATGCTGATATTTGGGGGAAGCACATGAGTGACAGAGATGGAATACACATGCACTCTCCTGAAGTGCTTTATCAAAAGGAAAAAAAGTTTTGTAGAGATGCACAGTGGAAAGTTAGAAGTCCTCTAATTAAAGGGGTGGTAAATAGGCTATTCTCTAGGTGGGAGCACACACAAGATGCGTTTGATGGGAAAAGGAAAGCCACTGAGTAAGAAGCAAGCCAATGAGAGTAAAAATATAGCCAACTAATGGTACGCAATTGGGGTCTGTTAGATTCTTATGTTATTGCCAAGCCCACAGCAGGTATTTCGGAATCACACAACTTCCGTTGCCTAGTAGGTGAGTCCGAATAACAATAGGAGGAAAGGGCAGTGACACAAAATAGATTTGAAGTAAAAGTTATTAAAATAAATTATTTAATTTTTTTGATCAGACATGTCAAACTATAATGTTTAAGGGCTCTTTGCAATATAGCAAGGACTGCAGGCTAGACTGTGAGGCATGTGGTTGTAGTATTGTGAGTGGGGAGGTAGGGATCATGAGGCCTATGGTACATCCTCTAGAGCTGATGCAGAGTGCAAGTATGATCTTTCTGATGTTATAGATATCTCCACCCTTATTATTTTTCAATACTAGGGATAAAGTCAGTATATTTCCCTATAGAGAAACAACTTTCCAAAAGACATGGGACCCGTCTAAGTTCTGTTTACATATATACAAAGTCATAGAAGTAAGAAGAGTGTTGATGTGGTCTTGCTTTTATTTTGCATACGTATCAAGACTTCTTTGTAATTAGCAATAAACAAGCTGCTCTGAAAAAAACAGCAAACAATTGTGTATCTTTGATGTCTTCCATTCGTAGACCTGGATTGACACTGCAGGTTTCCGCAAGATTTATTGTTACAAATTATTTAAAATATACTTGGTTTGAGCATTGTTTCCATCCAGAGAAGCACCTCATACTATTACCTAATTGGTGTATCATTCCACCTTTCAGAAAGTGCTTCTATTGGAGTGCCTGGGGGACTATATTACTTCTGAAGTAGACACAATCATCACACTATTGGCAAAGTTGAATTCATTATTTGTTTTATGCAGATTCCACAGAAAGCAATCCTTTCTTGCTGCTTTTTACCCAAATTCTCTTTTTCTTTAATACTTTATTCGGTTCATAAAGACCATAAAAGACACACAATAAATACATAAATACAAAATTCTTAACAGTGGTTTAACAAAATGACACTATTAGTGCAAATTTCTAATTCTAAAAGCAGCATATATATAGTTTAACACAGCCTGTATCGTCTCTACGTCACCCAATTTATGTAAGTGCAAAAAAGCAAGGTGGCTAATTCTAATGCTTTTCGATATAAAAATGGGCCGTAAAAACCTTTTTCTTGGGATATCATAAAAAGTGCAAAAGAGTAAAAAAGTGCAGAGTGCTTTGAGGTGTTTTTCCATCACAGCAACACGGAGGAAGGTTCTTAAACCAGGTCCCGCAAATAGGAAATGCTACCAGATAATGTATTAAATTCAAGCATAACCTGGCAAGTAGGAACCTTTGTCGTTCAAGGTTAGTAATAACCAAATATAACTTTGGATGTAATTGCTGGGGCTGAATCCTCTCCTGATTTTTATCTGTCCCTATATTTTGCTTTAAATCATATATTTGGTTCCAATAGTTTTCCTTCACCCTTTTAATGTCCTGCTTTGTCAATAATTCCGGTTTGAGGAAAAACCCCCCTAATCCAAGGGAAAAGAAAAAAGATTGGAAATATCTGAGCCAGGGTATGTCCAGTGGTATATATATATATATATATATATATATATATATATATATAGAGAGAGAGAGAGAGAGAGAGAGAGAGAGAGAGAGAGAGAGAGAAAGAGAGAGAGAGAGAGACAGAGAGAGAGAGAGAGAGAGAGGGGGGGGTTCGAATGACCATGTTCTATTAGTTACATTACTGAAAATAGTTGCACAGCTCTGTTTCAAACCCTTGCATTTAACCACTTGTTACACACCAAGCATACTGAAAAAGCTGTCACCTTGACAGGAATAACCAGTTAATGACAACATTGCACATCTGATAATGGGCGCTAGCAGGACAGCCAAGCCATCATAACAAGCAGCCTGAAATTCCCATTGGGCCTGTAAAAGGAGTTCCTCACCCTATTGGTAATCACAGGTGGTGCAGTCATACCTGGAGGACTTTCTCCCAGGTTAGTGCAATGGGATTACAGGTGTACATGTGGAAATCACTATGGGAGCACCAATTTGTGCATCTTGTGCTACACTGCACAGGTGTGCACAGGGGATGAGATTGTGACCCCTGATAGCATCAGGCCCTGCTGCCTCTGTTAACCTCTACATTAGTACCTAGAGATGCAGTATTACTGACCTCTTTTAGTGGATCGCTCATTGTGAGGGACTGAGCAGGGCTGGCGGTGTGGGGAAACAAGCAGAAGGGCGCATGTGTCTACATCAGTGAGCAAACTATGCGCTGCTCAGTTGATTCTTCAAGACTGGAGCACTTTGGCCTTGCTAACCTCTTAGTCATATCTACCTCAGGATGAAGGCTATAGGGTAATGATGGACAGTCACTTTATTCTTTGTTGAGATTTTCTTTTAGTGTTGCATGATAAAAATGGTTGGTCAATGCCGCGGGCCACCACAACACCAGACCTTCAATTTCTTCTTGCAAGTTTTCTCGATTCAAAAAGCACCTTATAAACTATGATGACCAACAAGAAGCTCCAAATCCCTTGATTTTCTTCATCTGCATATTTGATAGGCACTATTGTTCAGAATGATCTTTTGTGCAGGAGTATCTAGGCCTGCCTCTCATCTGAACTAAATTAATTTATTTCAATACATACTTTTATGATGAAGGGAAGTGATCTGTCAAGTTTCAAACCCTCATGCTCAATGATGAGCAGGAAAAGCTTTGAACCACTCCCTTCCTGTTAGTGTGTGGTGTTTTCCAACTTCTCCTCTCTTTGACTCAGGCTAAGTTAGTTTACCAGGTCCTGCAAGAGATGATTCCCTGCAGCATGAGGTCCTGTCCAGACAAGGCAAGACTTCCAGATGCAGGAAGTCTTTAGGTGTGCATCTAAAGGTGCCACAATAGTGCTACGCAAGCCAGGGCAATTTACCTGCTCCCACTGAGGACTTCCTGAGCAAACATCTGCCACCCAGGAGCTGCGTACCTCCAATTCCCCACCCCTGGAAAACTCCCTCCTCTGAGGGCAGGACTTCCAGGAGCAGGGTATCATAGTGCATCGTTGCCAAGTAGTGACATCCACCCGCTTGCAGATATGAATGGCAATGCAAATATTTACTGCTACTACATGTGGTCTTGGCGTATCGTCACCTCCTGCATCCCCAACTGACGTTGCTTCTCATAGATTTTGAGAAGTATTTGATACCATTGACTGGTCTGGTCTTACTTGACCCGTTTGTTGATAAAAGTAGGGATAGGTCCCAAATATTGCAACCTGGTGCGAATCCTCTACTCTAGCCATCAGCGCGGGTTGAAGTGCATAGGGTAATGTTGGACATCTTCCCCATCAGGCATGGGACCTGGCAAGGTTGCCCTATGTCCCCTCTTCTTTTCGTGCTAGCGATCAAACCCCTGGTGTGGATCCTGAGAGAGGACCCCCGATACAGGGGCGGAGATGGCCCACCGGGTGCAAGGACCGCATTGCCTTATATGCGGACAATGTTCTCTTGTACTTAGCTAACCCAGCCAGCAGTGGGCCCCGCTGTTTGCAGCTCCTGAGCCTATTCACAGAGGTGTCTGGGCTGGTGATCAATCCAAGTAAGTTAATCCTGGTCCCACTATGCCTGGCAAGGGACAGCTTTGACTGGTAGCACAATATTCCCATCTGGCGGGTCAGCTTTCACTGCCTGGGTATTACTGTTGCCTTAGAGCCTGAACTGGCATGGTCTCTTAACATTACCCCTCTGACTTTCAAGGTTATGGAGGATCTTCGTAGGTGGCAGACGCTTCCCCTTAACGTCCTGGGTAGGATCACTCTATAAAAAATGATGACATTGCCACGGTTACTTTGCCTCATCCAAAACTGCCCCTATATGATTCCGAGACATTGGTTCAACGAGATGGACTCAGTGTAAGTGATTCTTGTGGCCCAACTTGCATCCCGATTGGCTTTTTCCACCTGTCAAAGAGGAATCTACAAAGGGGAGCTGGGGATGTCGAACCTATATCTCTATTACCTCGCCTCCCAGCTGTCAGTGATTAACAACTGGTTTGGGGGTGGGTGGGAAGATCCGGTATACCAACTTGAACTCCTCAACCTGGGGTTCCCCCGCACTCTGGCGGTACTACACAGGGCACCACTATCTAACAGCATCCTGGAGGTGACCCGATCAGTGTTTAAGGGATGGAGGGCCACTCAAAACTCCTTGGGCTGACTGTACTTTCTTAGGACACCCACTGACCTTTCTCCTGCTGGAACTGCAACTTCAGTTTCAGCCACAACAATCAGAAGAAACACCCCACACCTAGAAACACCGACGCCAACCACAACCTCATCAACTGCCTCCTCCTGAATATACGCTCCCTCCATAAGCACGCCAACAACTCTGGGACCTGATCGACTCTGCCCGACCAGACATCACTTTCCTTACTGAGACCTGGACCAACCCCCACCTCTGGGCCAGACACCGTCATTGCTATCCCGGATGGCTACAGCATCCTAAGGAAGAACCGGCCCTCCCGTCCGGGTGGAGGACTTGCCATCGTACACAATCATTCATCGACGCCAACACAGATATCACTACCCCACAGGCCCCGGCGTCCTCCGACTACCTCCTCCTCGGAGACCTGAATTTCCACCTCGAGGACCATAACGACCAATACACCCCCTCCCTACTCGACAACCTCACCACCCTCAGCCTCAAACAACTGATCACCACACCCACATACCCCGCAGGACACACACTGGACTACATATTTACCTCAAGCAACCAGATTACCATCAAGACCACCTCCACCCCGGACTGGACAGACCACCACTGCCTGCACCCAGCAGCCGCACCCATGCCCCCCAAGGCCCCCCACAGGAATTGGAATGAAATCACCAGCGAGCAACTCACCACAACACTTGCCAAATCACCCCCGCCTCCCTCCGATGACGCCAACACGCAGCACGCAACTTCAACTCCTGGATCACCGAATGCGCCAACGCCATAGCCCCCTCCATTCAACATTGGCCAAGCGCATCCCAAAGAAAGCCAGTTGGTTCACGACCGAACTCCTAAAATCCAAGCGCACTTGCAGGTGCCTAGAGAAGAAATGGAGAAACAGCTAAACCAGCAAACACCTCGCCTCCTTTAGAGCCACCACCGACGCATAAAGAATGCAAAAAAAAACACACTCCGGGAAAGCATCAACTCCTTCAAACACAACACAAAGGAACTCTTCATGGTTATCATCAAATCACCAATCCCCCCTCCGAAGCCACCGGCACCCCCCCTCGCAAGGCCTCTGCGACAGACTCGCCACCTTCTTCCACCGCAAGATCAAGGATATTTACCAAAGTTTCCTCTTGGAGAACCAGTCCAGCATCAGAACCGACGACCGACCCACCCCCCAGAACCCACCCAAACCATTCACAACTGGTCCATTCTAAACCACTGCGGAAACAGAAAGCAACATGAACAGCACTCACTCCAGAGCTCCCACAGACCCCTACCCCCACCACATCTACATCAGAGCCAGCACATCCATCGCCCCGAGCTTCGAAAGATCATGAACTGCTCCATCAACAAAACCACTTTCCCCGAAGACTGGAAACACGCTGAGGTACACCTGCTCCTGAAGAAACCCTCGTCTGACCCATCAGAGCTAAAGAATTTCCTGCCTATCTTGCTGTTACCCTTCCCAGCCACAGTCATGGAAAAGGCCATCAACTCACTGCTGCGGCAATTCATCAAAGACAGCAACTCACTGGACACCTCCCGGTCCGGGTTCCGCAGCAACCGCAGCACGGAGACAGCTCTTCTTGCAGCCACCGATGACATCCGCACACTTCTAGATTGCAGCCACACTGCAGCACTCATACTCCTCAACCTCTCAGCAGCCTTCGACATGGTCTCCCACAGCACCTCGTGCACCAGACTCCACGACGTAGGAATCTGCAGGAAAAGCCCTGCAATGGATCCACTCCTTCATCTCTGGAAGAACACAGAGTCAGACTCCCACCCTACACATCCAAACCTACAGATGTCAGTTGCGGAGTTCCTCAGGGTTCCTCCCTGAGCCCGACACTCTTCAACATATACATGGCCCCACTGGCAGCCATCGTCAGAGGCCACGGAATAAACATTGTGTCATACGCCGATGACACACAACCTATCATATCTCTCACTGAAAAACTGGATGAGGTCATGAGGAACTTCCACACAGGAATGGAAGCCGTCTCCACCTGGATGAGAGAGAGCTGCCTCAAACTCAACTCAGATAAGACTGAGCTCGTCGTGTTTGGAAACTCCACCTCAGCCTGGTATGACTCCTGGAAGCCCACATTTCTCCGCACCCCACCTTCTCCGACTGACCACGCCCGCAACCTAGGAATTATCCTTGACTCCTCCCTATCAATGACCCTACAGGTAAACACAGTCACCTCCTCCTGCTGGCACACCCTCGCCAACTCCGAAAGATTTTCAAATGGATCCCAGTAGAGTGCCGGAAGATAATCACTCACGCCTTAGTCACAAGCAAGCTCGACTACAGCAACGCACTCTACGCTGGCACCACAACGAAAAACATCAGAAAGCTGCAAAACGCCGCCACCAGACTTGTTCTGAACCTCCCCCGCCAGGAACATATCTCCCAGCACCAGAGGGCCCTCCACTGGCTCCCAGTTAAAAAACTAATCATCTTCAGGCTACATCCACACCTACAAAGCCATTCACAACATCGGACCGGCCCACCTAAATCACCACATCTCCTTCCACAACCCTGCCAGACTCCTCTGCTCCGCCCAGCAGGCACTGGCCACATGCGACTCTCCCCTCGCTGGCCCAATGGAGACGAGGCATCAATTGGTGCACCCAACAGGAGAAGCCAGTATACGAGGCACAGGGTTGCCCAGCTAAGCACAAAAAATGATGGGGTAAATGGGCGCAAATTTGGAAACTGAAGTATTACAAAGAGATGATCACGGGTACATATAAGGTGACTGTAAGACTGACCAAGCTGTACTGCATGGTCTTGGAGAGATTCGATGGTGCTCTGGGCATATATTTTATGGGTGAATTCAATGTGAATTTGTCTTGTTCTGTATTTAAAAGAAAATAAAGTTGTTTATCAAAACAAAACAACCCTTATCAAAGGTTTGCTTTGCACCTAGTTATATATTTTTTTAATGTTATAATCCATCGAGTTTGTTCACGGAGCACTACACCTGCTCTGGACATTTCTGACTGCATCGTTCAGTGTTGTTATGAACTTTGACAGTCTCTTTTTAAAAAAACTTGCAAATTAAGTTGGAATTAATACAGGCAGGTATTTGCCTTCCCTGCCTCTCTTTTCTCGTGCCCCGCCTCCTTCCTTCTTATTTCCATTCCTACTGCTTTATCTGCTGCAGGGCTGCTTTAATATTCTGTATTAATATCTTCTGATTTATCTCTGGATAAGAATACAATCAAAATGACAACTATTTTTCATCAGATGTCATTGCACCCACAGTATGCTTGGTTATTTGTGTACGATATATTTGTGTTATATGCATTAATAAGTTCTAAATAAACTACGACAAACCTTTTTAAGATAAATCGCATGACTAGAATTGCCCTAGAAAATGAAGGTTGGTCTTCTCCCTTGAGAAAAGGATCTCCTCTTCCACCTAGTGTTTCTAAAGAAGAATGGATGGGCATTTAAGAAACACCAAGGGGATGTATTTGCAGGAATAAAGATACTAATACAGTGTTGGTGTGTAGTAATAACTGTGTGCCTATTTTATTTCTCAAAATGCTTGTAGATACACACGGGGTCGAAAGGACTTTTAAAAAAAATTAAGGGAGGAGGATGAGATTCCGAAAGGAAGCAATAATGACATTTTCTTTGCAATTCTTATGTGTGTGACTGCTCTGGTAGGTGTTTTAAATCAGCAGTGCCACTTTGCAGGTGGCAGACTAAAGCTGGTGGCAAAGGAGGCGAGGAAAGATCTAATTTGGAGCAGTGTGATTGGCAAGTCAGAAATATTCTGGGATGTTGTGGTTAACAGCATCTTTTGTGAGCACTGGCGTCCCAGAACTGGAATTGATTTGCTCAAATCGCCTTTTTGGGCGAAAGGGCAACTCTAATTATCGACTTGTTTAATGAGAGGGACCCCGAGTTCACCTAATTTTGTTCACTAAATGGCTTTTCATGCTGCAAAGCTTTGTTTTTCTACATCTTAATGTGCAAAGTCAGCCCATTCGACAGTACATCTGTTACAGTTCTTAGTATGAGAAAAGAAGGGAAAGCCTTATTTCGCACATGTTGCTTCAAAAACGTCCTTATTTATTTAAAAATAGGCTTTGAAAATTCATATGATCTATTTGTGAGGCTGGTTGCCATGGCGTCCAAGCAATATGCTGAAACGCTCAGCGCTGAATTAATTACTAGTTCTCACTCCAGGAAGAAGGTTTAATTATACACATTTATGAAGAGCATTGGGCAAGGCAGAAGCCTCCTCTTGAGCGTGCCAAGATTCAGGGTCGCTGCCCCCCTCACGTCGTCTCTTCCTGAAGTAAATTCCCTTGGATTTTGGGGGGCAGAGCATAACTTACAGGATAGTTTTGCTGAATATTGTTTCAATCCGAGGAAAGCATCACCAACCTAGTAAAATGGTTGACCACTGAATTTCTCTGCACCGTTCAGCTATAAACTTCCCTGAATGCCAACCACGGAATCCTTTGTCAAGGTCCAACTATAGACCTACCTGGATGCCAACCACGGAATCCTTTGTCAAGGTCCAACCATAGACCTACCTGGATGCCAACCACGGAATCCTTTGTCAAAGTCTAACTCTAGACCAACCTAGGTGATAACCAGTGAATCCTTTGTCAAGGTCCAACTATAGACCTGACCTGCCTGGACGCCAACCACTGAATCCCTCATCACCACCCGTTATGGACCTCCTTGGATGTCAACATTATAGTTCTGGACCTCTCAACAGGCTTCAACACAGTCAACTCATTCCACCCTCGCATGCGCCCTGGAGTCTTGACTGGAATTCACCAGCAATGTCCTCCCTGGGTCTTCTCCTACCTTTGTAGCAAACACCAGTTTGTTCACATGGGCATCTCCAGGTATCAAAAGATCTTTATTATCTCTGGCATTACCCAGGGTACATGCTCTCTCCTGTCTTCTTCAACCTTTCCATGGAGCCACTTGGCGCTCTACTCACAGATAGTGGCATCCTCAAAATGCCAGTGATACACAACTCTACTTGAAAGTTCCCTCTGCTTCAGATGTCCAGTACCTCAAACACTGCCTTCACATCATCCTGATCTGAATGTCCAGTGCCTACCTGAAGCTAAACCTAACCAAAACAGAATTTCAGTTATTTGGCAAGAGCAACAGAAGAAACAATACTGGCTCAATGGCATGACCCTTAATAGCTTCAAGCCCTAACTTTCACTGAATGCCACCCTGGACACCAACCACAAGGCAAGGAACACCTTGATAAAAAAAAACAAAGACAGCCTGATACCAGCTCTCTCTCCTCAGGAAAGTGAAACTGTTTCTTCCAGAAAGTGTCTTTAGAACTGTTGTTCAAGCTCATACTCTTGAATCTGGATAAATCCCTGCTCCATGGTCAGCCCAAAATCCATGCTAGCAACTGTTAACCACATCCTACATAGCACAGCATGTCTTATCCAGGGACTGAAGAAATATGATCACATCATCCCCGCCCTGATGGAACTCCATTTACCAGCCCACACCGCCTTAAAAACCAGCGTTATAATTGCTTGACAGTTTCTACAATAATTCACAAAGCCATCATGACCAGCACCGCTGCTCACCTTTCACTCAAGCTCACCATCTGAGGTCGCTCTTGGCACACGTGCAGCCAGGACACATTTTACTGCAGACATAGAACTGTAAAAAAAGTAGAAAACAAGGCACCAGGCCTTTTCCATTTATGCACCCATGATGTGGAATAACATCCCCGACATCCCCAATGAGCTACAATTTAGGTAAAAGTTAAAGACTCAACTTTTTAAAGAACATTGCATTACAGTGCTTTAACCGTCCACAACCCAGCGACCTCTCCTATCACTCCTATCAGCTAACTATGCTTTTCTTTGACCATATACAGCGCTCTCCTGCCTTGTGGCTAGGTTTGCGCTGTAGAAATGCCATATTCATACATACATACAAAGAATATTTTACGACAATCCAAACATAGGTCTTCCAGTGTGCAAAAAATGGAATCCTTCATCACCTTCCAACTATAGAAATCACTGGACACCAACCACTAAATCCCTCACGACTAACCAACTATTGACCTCAATGGATATCAATCACTGAAGCCCACATTGTTGTCCAACTATAGGTCTTCCTACATACTATAGAAAAGAAAAACTGAATTTCTTACCACTAAACTCCCCGAGACGTCAACCACTAAATCTCATGTGACCGTCCAGTAAAAGACTCCATGGTTGCTCACCAATGAATCCCTCATCACCCTTCCTCTCTGGATGCCTACCAGTGAATTATTGCTATTGTCCAACTAAAGACCTCACTGACCATTTACCACATTTTGGACCAATTACAATTAGGGCCTGTCTTTCCCAAGTAACTTCCAGGTAAGTGGCTTAAGAATCATGTTCTCAACTAACTCACCTGGATCATTACTTTAGAATACACAATGATCTCTGAAGGTCTTCAGACAGCAGCTTTGATCAGCCAGTCCTTAAGCTGATACTGATCTTAAGTTCAAAACAGATAAATGCAGGAGTGCCCAGATACCTTCAGTGTCATTCTTGAACCTGTCTCATGTAGGGTCGGCTGCACTGTTTGCCATATTCAGTATTCACACCTAACCTCTGTCTATCCTGCAAACCGTACGCCACACCACTCTATGACACTCTCATTCTAAACTGTACTATTGCATCACCTTCATTTAAGTTTAAGGGAAAAGCATGTGAACATTAAAGGAATTCTTGAGTCTCCAAAATGACGCAGCCTGACGAGTAAGAATTATATAGGATTTGTGTTAGACCACACTGTGCCACTGATGGATATCCTGGCACTGCTGGATCAACAAGAAGGAAACCATATAATGTTCTTGAAGGCAAGATAAGAGTCTTTGACATCACATATGCCAACCCTGTGGACGTCATAACACCAATCCTGAAGGAGCTCTACTGATTCACAGTACAACACTAATGCAAATTCAGTGTTCTGGTTATGACCCATGAAGACCTGAGCAACAAAGAAGCTAAATAAATATCCAATTTCATCAGGCTCCACAAAGCTGCATCATCGCTCACCTTGCTAGATCCCCATGGACAGCTTCCTCTCTGTAGAAAAATGGTTGAAAATGTGTTCTTTTCTACTTCTGAATTAATTTCTTTCCTTCTGCTATCAGTCATCATGCTCAGTATTTTAAGTCTTAGCCAATATACCCTGTCATATAGATCCACATGGTAAAAAAATAACCGTGAACTATAGTTTTAGCAAATATAAAAGACAGCAGCAATGCTACCCTGTCTGACCATAAAGCCCAGATTGGATTTTCCTAAATTCCATTCTGTTTCTACATCATGGTTAGTATTAAATATGAACACATTTAATCCAAGCACAACCTCAACAATATTAGAATCCTTTTACCATGTGTCATTAGTTATGTGTTATTTCATCTAACTGAAAAGTCTATTAACATGGGCCCTAGCACAAGAAAGGAAATTGATCCCATGAATACTTGTTGGTAGTATAAGACTGATGTAATTGGGGCTCAGGGGTCTCCTCAGGCCTCTTGCCCCTGATGCACTACTTATAGATAAACCCCTGATCTCATTACAATTTCCTTTTTTCAGTCCTGGAATATTCCACTTCATATATTCCATGCTGTTTTGTTAATTCATTTGTCACAATTGTGTTTCTCTTTTAAATTCATGCATGGTATACTGTATTTTGGCTTTAATGTTTAGCTGTTGTCTTTTTCTTGTATGCTCAGTACAACTAATCCAATCAATCACTTCCTTTACACTGCACCCCCATCACCCCAAACCCCCACCCCTCAGTTTCACCGTTCAACAGCATGATGGCTCTGCAACACCTTTCTCTTAATTTTTAATCAGCTCACTTTGGCCTTTCTGTAGCTTCTTCCTCGTAGAGAGCTTATCCTTAGTTAACCAGTGATAAGGAGTGAATGTAAGTGGATAGAGTACTGCTTAATTTGTGACAGGGTGTGCCAGTGCTGGGCACCGGCACTTATTTCTTAGCAGTGGTACTTATTTATGACAGTCTACCACACGGTGGTGGTTTCTGTCTAGTTTTGACTGGACCACTTCAAATTAACTTTTTTTACTATTGAGAGAACTTAAAAGAAAATTATAAAACTAGATCTTCCAGGCTAACTCTACAGCTTGGGGTGACCTGGATTAGTCCAAAATGGCACATTTGTACAAGTATGATGTTTGTAGGTAATGCTGGCACTGGTATTTTGACAGCACTGGTAGAAGCTGTGAGTAGTGCCATCTACAGAGGATTCCTGACAAAGGTATTTGGACCGACACATTTTTAATACAAATTGAGCACATAAAGGATTCAGAACTGATGTGGGGGCTCTAGGGAGTTTCCACTGGAGGGAAGTCAAACTGGCACATTAAATTTCATATATAAGTTATTTAGAACAAAACGTGCTCATGAGGTCTATATATTGAGCATGTCAGTCTCGATCAATTAGCAAAGACATCTTTATTCATTTTGTTTGCTTGGGAGCCTATTTAAGGCACACTGAGCACATGTTCTTAAACTCTTCATACTAGCAACACTGCTAGCAAAAATATTGTCAGTTGCAATTAAAAGGCATAAAGAGGTTGCCAGTTAGGTAAGTAGTCACAAAATGAAGGTGTAACAGAGACCCAGGTATGTAAGCTGACGGTAAAGCAGCATAGTCCTTGAACTGCCCTTAAACAATCTCTTTCATCCATAGGATGGAAGTACCAAGTGGATACCAATCAGGGGACCACTTACAGGCTGAGGTTGAAAGGTTTCGGAAATTTTGCCTATTTGGAGAAATGTTGTTTCAGTGGTGCATAAAATGGGAAACGAAACATCCTGAGCTAGTTGAAATTTAACAGAAATCTATAGGAGGCAAAGATGTCAGTATGGAATGCCAACTTGTAACCTCAGATCCACCTCACAAAATCACTTAAGAGAAGTCATCCCAATTTATCCCTCATAAACATACCCTTTTATCAAGTGTAATGGCACACACCATTGTCTTGGAAGATTTTATATAAGACATTGTAATTCTATTTTCAAATGTGGGTTCGGCTTCTCTCCACACTGCTCTCACGCTCTGTGCCTCACTCTGTGTGCGAATTTATCAATGAAGAGCAATTTGAGTCTCCGTGATAATTAAAACAGAGGATGCAGGGAACCTCTCAAACTGTTGGCACTATTGTCAAGAGAATTTTAGCCACATGGCTCACATGACCCGCATGGTTGTATGACACAACCATGCGTGCCAGAACCACACATGCCTTAATACAGTTGGGACCGCTACCGCATCTTTACCACGCATGCCTTTGACATGCATGTCTTTACAAAGAATTTAGTTGGAAAAGCATGCTTAGTAAAGGAATATGTGGTAACGGCATACATGGTTGTGTTATGCATCCCCCCTCAACCAAATAAATTACCCTCCCACCCACCCTGAGGACTAAAACTACCCCACCCCTAAAATCCTAACCCCCCAAAACCTGACACCAGCCCCTCCCCACCCTGAGCCCTAAAACCCTGCCCCTGTAAAAAAAAAGCTACCCCAACCTCCCCAAAACCGTGGCCTCTGTTATCAAAACAAACTACCCTAACAAGCCCTAAAACATGCCCTGAGTCCTACAAACTTCCCCCAACCCTAAAGACTATTTACCCCGACACCCTCCAATCTCCCTGAGCCCTAAAACCTTCCCCCACTCCTAAGAACATCCCCCCAAAACCTGACACCAGCCCTTCCCCCCCTGAGCACTAAAACCATGCCCTTGTGAAAAATAATGTTCCCCGACCATCAAATCCGTGACCAATGTTATAAAAAACTACCCAGACCCACCCTGAGCCCTTCCTCACCCCTAAAAACAAAATTACCCTGACACCTCCCACTCGCCCTGAGCCCTAAAACCTTCCCTCACACATAAAATCTTACCCCACAAAACCTGGTCCAAGACCCTCCCCGCCCGGAGCCATTAAAACTCTGCCCCTATATAAAAAAGTACCTTGACCTCCACCACCCACCCTAAACCCCAAATCCACTCACCCCTGAAACTTACCCCCCAAACTCCAACCCAGCCCCACTTACCTCACTGCGTCCTCTCCCGATTCTTCCTGCTCCACCCATTCCCACCACCAGACCGCTCTCTGCCCTAACCACTCATATGCGTGGATTAGGCATATGCGTGGTTAAGGACACACATGCAGGCAGTTTTTGTTAAGGCAAGCTTTGTTCCGCTTGCACACTAAGCATACGTGAGGCTTAGCCTGCGTTCTTTAGACCACTCCCTGACTCACATATCATATTTTCTACTATCTGATTTGCTGACCTCTATTTTCTTCCCCCTGTGCCCAGGATACTTACTGGTGGCTATTAATATTTAGTGAAAGCATTAGACTTCAGGACAATATGAAAATGGTTGGAGGTGCCCCTTACACCAAAATCTGCCTAGAGGGTCCATGGTTACCTATGCAAAACACTCAGGTAGAGTAAAACTGTAGCAGTGCAAGGGTGCTGGGGGCCTAAGGCAATCTGAGAAACTGTCTCCACCACCCATTGGGTAGGGAGTAAATTACATCCCTTATAGGAATGTAATGAGCCTCTTGCAACCTTAGGCCCCGGTGCAATGCTGCAACCCCCCCATCCACATCCAACTCTGCTGGGAATCACAGACTATTTGGGGTGCTCAGTACAGGCCTTTGCTATTGATACCAACAGTGCCAGTGCATGCAGAGGGTCACAGAAGATATGCCCCCCACCCCCATGTGAAAGCTTCCGAGGACTCTCACCGTGGTGTGGCAGTGTGCCCGAAGTTAAGACCTATAGTGAAGGTAATTTTGATTACTCCCCCAGGAAAGGCATGTAAATTAAATAAAGGATTTGCTACTTGTTGCTGTGCCTGGGGTATGTTACTCCTACCACCCAAAGTTTATGTAGAAGCATAGCGAGTGACCTGGTCCCAGTCCTCCTGGCCTTTTACAGACACTGGATTCTCAGGACGTCTTCTAAGTTCTCCTCAATGAATCAACCCACAGCCACAGAAGAACCAGTTCTTCTTCCAAAGCGGGATTCCTTGGTGGATTCCAGAGGCCTGGCACAGAGCTGCAGTCTCCCACACTGAGCTCTGTTTGCAGGTTTCCTTATTGTGCCTTCTGGCAGGAGTTTGTGGTACCCGGCCTTGTACAGGTGGCACTGCAAGCCCAGAAGGAGGGGCACGGTGGAGCTGTGCATCAACGGTCCAATGCAAGCATCTGAGGGAGCTTTATAGGTTAGGAAAGAGGTACATTGATGGAGGTGGAGGCAAGGGCTCAGTACGTAAATGCCAGTTGAACTTGCATGTTGGGTAGGAGAAGCATCAGTGAACTGCAGCAGCATGCATGTAGGTTAAATACCTGATATCAGAAGTGAGATCAAGGTGCACTGGCTGAGCCAAAACTGCCACACTAGCGAGGCCTCCCACCACCCACGGCCTACCACCCACACCCACCGTCTACATATTAAGACTGCTGTGGGCAGCCTTGGCACTCCTACAGGCGGTTAAGGCACCAGGCCCCAACAGGTTTCTGGTAGAGTTCTAGCGGTGGTGTGTCCTCAGACAGGCCCTTTCTTATTAGAGACCTTTTTAGAGGCACAGGAGAAGGGAGAGCTGTCAGCGGACCTTCACACCACCAAAAAAGTGGCAATTCCCAAGCCGGGCATGGAGGGTACTCATTGTGGTGACTTTTGCCTGATTTCACTACTGAATGTGGAATAGGCTTAGATGCTGGTCTCTAGACTGACGAGTTATTGGCAGGAGCAGCTCACGGCGTTTGTCAGTGGATGGTCAGCGCATGGTGGGGGGAGGAGAAAAGTTAATTTAATAAGAAAAAAAAACACTTACCAGAATTATCGCCCCCGCCAACACCTCTTGCCTTCATGACAGCAGTGTTCGGATTGGCCCGAGTGCCAAGCCACTCCAAGGCAGAGTGGGAGTCTCTGCCTGTTGTCTCCAGCCTGGCAGCACTGTGCCGGGTTGGAGAGAGCCTAGTGCACCTGTATGTTTGGCCAGTCCGAGACGGCCAGCCAAACATACATGTGCACTGACGGGGCACTCACCCTCACTCCATGTCATCGCCTGTGGCCTCGCCTCCTTTACAAGAAAACAACAATAAACATAGTTTATTGTCGTTCTCTTGTAAAAGTTTCGCAGCTTCTGCTGCTGTTGGGGGCGATGCTTCTCTGCCTTAGCAGATGAGCAGCTTCTGGTTATTGGTAGCCTTGTTCACCGAGACCAGTCCGAAGTTATACCTCACTGGGTCACTCAACACACTTTGCGCCAAGTGCACAATACAA
The DNA here is from genome assembly GCF_031143425.1 of Pleurodeles waltl. Taxonomy (NCBI): domain Eukaryota; kingdom Metazoa; phylum Chordata; class Amphibia; order Caudata; family Salamandridae; genus Pleurodeles; species Pleurodeles waltl. The sequence goes on from NC_090449.1 coordinate 1,014,635,409, forward strand.
TAACGTTGAGTGGAAACTTTCATGGACACAGGGCCCTCATGTCTATTGATTTCAGGAAGGCTTTTGACTCCATAGATTGGGAGTACTTGTTTGCACTTCTGACTCGGATGGGTTTGGTACAAAATTCATAGGCAAGTTAAGCCTCTCATACACTAACCTTTCGACTAGGGAAAGTGTCAGTGGGGGGAGACCTCGGATTAGTTCCCAGTGAGGCGTTGGACATTTCTTGAAAAGTTACTGTGTGTAGATGACAATATGTTACCACTTCATGGTTTAGTAAAATATTTATTAAACTTGAGTGTTTAAACAAACTGAGAAACACTCTTGTCCTGATGGCAATGTTGTTAGTAAACTAAAAGAGGTCCTAGGTTATGTGGGCTAGACCTCATGGGTATGTGGGCTAGATTCTTGTGATGCATGCAGCAAACTTTAGTCTAATTAAACAAAAGAGGTTTTTTTGTACTGCAGAAATGCTGAGCTCACATATTTGAAGATGCCATCATAAGTGAGAATTAAGTAAAAGGCGACTCTGTAAACGATTTGCCTAGGATCACACAGTTTGAGACCCGTTTACGGGTCATGAACATTACAGTTAGGTCGAGTAGAGTATTTACGTTACCTGCAGGTCTAGTAAAATTTTTATGATTTTTTGAGCCCTGATGTAGTGCCCTGCTCCACGGATATGCCATAGGAGGTGGGGATCCCGGTGCTGTCATCAGGCTTCAGGTATCTGCGGGCTTTTGTTGTGACAGAGGCGCAGAGGTCCTACACGCAGACCTTACTGCCTCAGCTGGAAGGCCTTGCACGCGAGGTCAAGCTTTGGTCCACTCTCAATCTTTCCTTGCTAGGATGTTCGGCCATCTTTAAAATGGTCTCCCTGCCACATCTATTTTATCAATTACAAAATCGTCCCTTCCCAATTGAAAAGGGATTCTTTAAAAAAGTGAATGAACAACTCAGATCGCTGTTATGGGAGGATGGTGCACCTTGCATCGCCCTAGGGAAGTGCTGCTGGCAGGTTTATGGGGTGGATTGTCACCCCAGAGGTGCTCCTATATTACTGGGCGGCACATCAACTATTCGTAAATGATTGGTGGTTTGAGTGGTAACGGGGTGGCTGATGGACTGCCAAAATCACCTGCATTTACTATATGGTGGACCTGTGGCGAACTCCCTTCCGCCGGCCATGGGGGTTATAATTGGGATATGGTCAGCTGCTGCAAAGGCCATTGGGTGGGCAAAAAGGCTGACACTAGGAACTCCTCTGTGGGATGGTACTCGGCTCCCTCAGGTGTGTGCCTTCTGTGGTTTTGTGGCTTGAGATCTTATTGGGGTCTCCACACTGGGAGATGTGTGGCACTGGGAATGATGAAATCCTTTCAGGTCCTGCAGTAAGAATTTGATCTGAATCATACTTAGTTTTTTCCATTATTTACATCTTCGTCATGCCCTCCTGCCTAGCGTGCAATGGGGGTAAGACATTCCTGTGTTCTCCCCCATGGAGGCCAAACTCCTTGTCATGAATATAAAGTCACATAAAATGTTAGAGTTATATAAAATGCTACCACATAATTTGCCTGGCCTAATTGGGCCGGTGAGACTGGCGTGGGAGCTGGCTCAGATGGAGGACGGGGACTGACAGAGGTGGTAAAAGACTCCCAATTTAAAACAATCAGTTGTAATTGGCCAGGTATATATCTCACCAGGACAACACTGCACCACATGGGACTGATAGCGTGGGGGTCTGCTTGAGGTGTGGGGCCCGCAGGAAGACCTGTGTCACACGTTTTGCACCAGCCTGCTCTTTCTCGTTTCTGGTGGAGGGTGTTGGGCAGACTGGAGGGAGTGTTGGGCTGGCCCACTCGCCATCACCTTAAGCTTGTCCTGTTGCACATTACGAATGACCAGAGGGGGAACAGATACCAGAAGGCGCTACTGAGGCTGGGTTTGCTGGTGGCGAACCATATTGTGAGGGCATAGAAATATGAGAAGGCACCTCTTGTGGAAATATGGGCTGATAGAGCGGTCCGTAGTAATAATTTACCTGCGTTTGGACGCTCTTTAGGCCGATGAATCTTTTGACTAAGTGGGAACTCTCTGTACTCTCATATCGATCAGTCGCATCAAATCAATAATCAATAGCGAACATAAGCAACACCTTGAACAACATAACACTTAACAATTAATCCAGAATACATTTCGACGAACCCTGACCTTTCAGTCAGGAATAACCACACCAGTTTATTGCGAAGTTAGTGAATTTATTTCCCTATATTAACAAAGCTAGCACAATATAAATGTGTCTCAACACCAAATGATAAACGTATATGAACATTAATAGCTGTCCATAACGTCGAAACAAATGTAATCTATGAAGCATTTGAATCACAAGGCATTCGATAACGGCAATGCAAAGCACTAATACGATAATCTGTAATGAACTAATTGCGTACATTTAGTCCGCATAACAAGATCTCAAATTGCATTGTGTGACATATGGACTCCTCGTCTAACCTCAAATTAGCATCAGCATGTGGGACTTCATGCAAAAACAATTTGGCAACATTAATTTAGAAAACTCCTAGCTAGGGCTCTTACCAAAATCAGCAGTTGGTTACCTAAAAGAAACACAATGCAATTTTACAATTTCCTTTCATAGTTACCAATTACGATCAGCATACAAGGAAGTCTTCGTCTCACAGGTACCGTCCTTCGGTCAGCTTGGGTACCGTTTCTCGATCAGCATGGGACGGGACAAAGGGGCAGGGGTGAACGGGGCAAATGCCTCACGGCGGCAAGGTAAAACTATTACTTCATGCAAAGGGATCAAATCAAACTTACCGTCTCTAGGGCAAGAATCATTTAAAGTCTCTTTCTCTCGATTAGAGAAAGCATCAAAGTCTCTCAAAATGGCGTCGCAGCAAAGTGGGCCATAATAGCTACGAAGTCTGCAAAATGGCGGGTATCGAGCTGGTAATGGCTGCAAAAAGCTACCTTCTCCTCGTGCACCTGGTTTTTATAGACAACAGTTCGAATCCAGTAGGGTCTCCATTGGAGGGTTCATAGGTTAGCTTCAAATTGACCAATCAAAAACGACAGTTCTCAAGCTTTTACTTAAGCATACATTATCCTTGGAGATGGGTACGCAAATCGCAACATTGTCTCCCAATTAGCTTACTTTCAGAGCCTCCATTGTCCGCACCTGCAAGTCGACCTTGAATTAAAGAGAAAATATGCCAGGCTGGCACTAACTCTAAGATAAGCATGTGAACGGTTTCTGTGGAAAAGTACAGCTTCAAGCAAGAATACACATTTATTAGCACAGTGGAAAAATACGAGCATCTAAACCGTGAGACCAGGCAACTAGGCCAAAGCCTCCGCTAAAGTAATGCTAAGCTAAAACATTTCAAACAAGCAAATCGTAGCATACGTTTATGATTATGTCGGATTAGTGCAATTCTAATTCACCACGTTATATAAAGCACGCATATAAATGATGGCAAACTACTCTGAGGGCACATTTTGTCCCCGTACAATCTTTATTAGTTCGGTTAATGTCACACATGATTATTTCAGCACTACGTTTAAGCGTTAATAAATCAAAACCTTCATTTTCTGCTTCATCAATCCCTCCTCTGATGACTACTTGTCATCACACCAAACCACGCCCACAAATTTTATTCCATTAAAATTCTGTCAGTTCCCTTTTCCTTTTAGTTCCCCTAGTTTGCGCTTTGTATTCTTCTGCCATTCTTTTCATAATTTTCTCCTCTTTTCTTCTTTTAATTCTCTCCATAATCATTATTATTCCCCTTTTTATTCCCCAAAATCCAAATACACAAATTATTACTATTAATATTCCTTCTATTATTTTCAATAATATTCCATTCCAAATTCCCCCAATCCAATGTCCCACTGAAGCTATTCCCTTTCCAACCTTCTCCCACACTCCTGGTTCTTTCAGTTCTTTCAAATCTGCACTTTCTTTTGTTAGATTAGCAAGCATAGTTTTAATCTTCACACTATTATCCGGTATATAGGTGCAACAGTGACGTGCACCAATCATTTTGCAAACGCCTCCATCCTTTGCTAAAAGAATGTCTAAAGCAAGCCTATTTTGAAGAGTCATAGCTCTTTCCGCTGCAAGCTCAGCATCTATCAGGATTATAGCACCTGAAAACTTTGTCAACATGTTATCCACTATAGTAGACAACTTTCGTATCTTGATGGAATTCAACACAACTCCCAATGAAGGAATCATGGCTCCAAATATATCACCTACCACAGCAGCTGCGGTCTCTCTTTTCTGGATACGATGGGATCCAGATGTCTTTTGAATCATCGATACGTCATCCAGTTGATAAACCTTTGGAAACACTATACCCAAATAACATCTCCCCCACCATCCCTTGGGAAGACGATAATAAGCATTATGCCCACAAATGTATTATACACCTGGAATGACAGGGTCCAGTCCGTCCATCATGAATGTCCATTTGGCCTTAAAAATAAACGTATGTTTACACTCACTCGCTCCTACAAAAATATTGTCATAATAAGATTCACCTCGATATATACAAAATTTCCCTACATGCCAAGCATCTAAAGCTATTTTCCCTTGTGTCTTTATAGCAGCAAAATCATAGTTATCTACTGAAGTCCTCTTATGTAACTCCTTTTCTAATTTCGCCTTCATTTGTGCCCTTCTATCATCTGTGCGATCTAAAAAGCTTATTTCTACAGCAGAGACTGAGCAAGTAAGGTTCTCCCTATGAGCATGAGCCGTTTCAAAAGGTTGCATTGGCTCGAAAAATTCCCCCATAATTTTATAATCCCAATATTTTGCAGTCTGGCTTAGCTGCGCTATTATAGGAACATAAGCAAAGGTAACATCATAATTCGAGTAAAAATACTGTATGTTAGATTGACCATAAAACCTAGACATTACTATACTACATGTAATCCCATATGTAAGAGGCATGTGGTGATAAGTCACCCCTTCCTTTACTGATGTCGGTATCTGTGTACACACATAACAATCCTTCGCATCCATAGTCTCAACATACTCTGTTAGTAAGCGATAGAAAACGTTATACGAAAGCTCTTTCTTATCATGCAAGAGTCTCTCATCCAATGCCAGTCTTTTCAATGGTGTTAGTTCAGTGACAGTAACAGGAGCAATGGTAGAAGCAGTAATAGTCTCATTCTCACCCTTTCCATGCATTCCAAACACAATTGCCATTATTATTATTACACAAGTTACTACCAAGCCTATACACACGTATTTACAACATTTCTTTCTATTGGTTTGCGTCATGATCTGTATAGAATCAGAGAGCTAGAAGCACTTATAAATGAAACTATTTAGCAATTCGGATGCAAAGCTGAACGAGCACAATGTTCACACCGTCTTCTTCAAAAGGCCAGTCACTTATCGGTTAGCAGCATTTGTCTCAATTCGGCAATAACTCAGTCTTTATCAGTTTAGCAAATGTCTCATCCGGTTTAACAATGTCTCAGCTGGTTGTTTCTTTCACGTTATATTGTAGCAAGCAATATCATTTACTCTTTCAATCGACAGAGTCTATGAAACTTTTCTTTTCTATTGGTATCTCTTCTTCTTCTTCGTTCTCGATGCTTAGAGATACAAACTCGTCAGTCCAATCATCATTGACTGCGTATGCCCATTCAGGACCGGAATACCTCCTGTTTGGTATCCTTTTCCTCTTCAATTTTGCTTCTCTTTTCGACTCTGCTTCGCTGGTACTTTCCTCTTTTGTCAAGTCTTTTTCTTCACTTGACGATTGTTCCACGACAGTCACTTCCTTTCTTTTCTCTTTCACTTTTGGCCTCCCGCCCTCGTTCAAACCTTCTTTACCCTTTTCTTTTATTGGTGAGATGCTCAGTCTTCTCTTTGCACCATGTCCATTTGATGGACCTGCTGTCTTTTCTGTGGAAGCTTGAACTTTTTCGTTCTGTTCTGCCTTGTCCCCTTCTTTCGGGGAATCGATCACGTTCTCCTTTTCTTTTTCTGTATCGTCTGCTTCTGGGAAAGCCCTCCTCTGATCAGGCTCTCCTGCTTTTTCACCTTTCTCGAGCCCTTCGTCACCGTTACTTTCTTCAGGCTCTGTATCACTTTCAGCTGCTTCAGGCTCCTTGTCACCTTCAGCTGCTTCAGGCTTTTTGCTACCCTCAGCTGCTTCAGGCTCTTTGTCACCTGCAGCTTCTTCGTCGCTGTCTGAACTTTCTACTTGGTTTCCCCCAAGTGAGTTGGTGTCTTCGTCGTCAGAGAATATTTCTTTCTCTCCTGCTTCTGCTTGTTCGCTTTCAGTTCGCTTTTGTTCTGTTTCAGCACTCGGCACTGTTTTGTCAGGCACTGGTATTTTCAGCGCTTCAACTTCCTCATCTGTGGGACACAACACCTTCTTTGTGTGACTGGCGTGAATCCAGTTGGGAACCCCCGCACACTTCACAGCGGTAGTTGTCGTCAGGATCACTTGGAAAGGGCCTTTCCAACGGGGTTCCAGACACGATTTTCTCACGTGCTTCTTTATCACGACCCAGTCACCTGCTTTCAGTGCGTGTCCTGGACCTTGGATCAGTGGCAAGGTGGTCGCTTCCACCTGGTGAGAGAAAGAGCGAACCACGTCAGCCAGTCCTTTGCAGTAGTCTAACACCATATCATCTGTAATATTCAAAAGCATGTTTGCGGGAACTGCAGGAAGTCTCATAGCCCTGCCCATGAGAATTTCATGCGGAGACAATCCAGTCTTTCTATCGGGAGTGTTTCTCATTGACATTAGCACTAAGGGCAATGCGTCAGGCCATTTCAAATTTGTCGATGCACATATTTTTGCCATTCTCGATTTCAGCGTACCATTCATCTGCTCCACCAGTCCTGATGCTTCAGGGCGATAGCTACAGTGCAGCTTTTGCTCAATGTTCAGCGCTTCGCAAAGTAACTTTATCACCTCGTTATTGAAGTGACTTCCCCTATCTGATTCTAAAGAGATCGGGAATCCGAAACGTGGTATCAACTCCCTCAACAATAGCTTGGCAACTGTAAGGCTGTCATTTCTACGTGTAGGGTATGCCTCAATCCAGTGACTAAAAATGCACACAATCACCAACACATATTTCAGACCCCCATGCACAGGCATCTCAATGAAGTCCATCTGCATGCGGCTAAAAGGACCGCTTGCCCTACCAATGTGACTCGCGCTCACAACTGTTCCCTTCCCTGGGTTCATCTGCTGGCAAGTGACACATCGATGGCAAACTGCTTCTGCAGCTTGGCGAAATCTGGGGTTAAACCAATCAGTTTTGAACAATCTTATCATGGCATCTCTCCCTAGGTGAGCTTGCCCATGATAGAACCGCGCAAGCTGTGATAAGAGACTATTTGGCAAAACAAATTTTCCCTCATGTGAAACCCATAACTCGTCTTGTCTCTTTATACATTGTGATTTAATCCAGGAATCTCTTTCATCGTCCCTGACGTTATTTTGCAATGCTTTCAGTTCCTCTATTGTATCTACGACCTTCAAGGCAAATGCTTCAGCTGGTTCAAGTTCTGGCTCATTTATCGTATTCCAATCATCTCTTAGTAATATACAGTTCAAGGCACAAAATCTTGCGACTTGATCCGCATATGCATTTCCCAGAGACACATAGTCCTGTCCTTTCGTGTGAGCACTGCACTTTACCACTGCAACTTCGGCTGGCACTTGAATGGCATGTAACAATTCCCTTATCCTCTCCCCGTTCTTCACTGGGGATCCTGAAGAAGTCAGGAAACCTCTCTGTGACCATAGTTGTCCAAAGTCATGCACAATCCCAAACCCGTATTGACTATCAGTGTAAATGGTGACTTTCATCAATGCAGACAGTTGACATGCTCTGGTAAGGGCTACAAGTTCTGCTACTTGTGCAGAATAGACTCCTTGAAGCCATCCCGCTTCCAAGACACCTGTTACAGTACATACAGCATATCCTGCTTTCAAAATCCCCATTCCATCTCTTAGACATGAACCATCAACAAAAAGAATCTGGTCATTTTCATCAAGTTTAGTATCCTTGATGTCCGGTCGGGGTTTTGTGCAAAATTCAGTCACCTGAAGGCAGTCATGCTCGACGTCTTCAGCGTTCTCAATTTCAGCATTTTCTCCAGGAAGCAAGGTAGCTGGATTCAACGTAGTGCACCTTTTCAGCTGCACATTCGGTGAGCCCAGAATAATCGTTTCATACCTTGTGAGTCTTGCTCCAGTCATGTGTTGCGTTCGGGAGCGGGTCAAAAGTATCTCAACTGAGTGAGGGACCATGACTGTTACTGGGTGTCCCATCACTATTCCTTCACTCTGAGTGAGGCTGATACCAACTGCTGCTACGGCGCGCAAACACCCTGGGAGTGCTGCTGCAACCGGATCCAAAGTAGCTGAAAAATACGCTACTGGTCTGTTTACGCCACCATGGGCTTGAGTCAAGACAGACAAAGAACATGCATCACGTTCATGACAAAACAATGTGAAAGGCTTTGTGTAATCAGGCATACCTAGAGCTGGAGCCCTGCACATGCATTCTTTCAGTTCAACAAAAGCATCCATCTCGTCTCCTTTCAGCTCAATTTCATCCAAGGCATCCTTTTGGGTCAATTTCAGTAGAGGCTTCGCTAGAGACGAAAAGTTGGGAATCCACTGGCGACAATATCCCACCATTCCCAAAAACTTCCTCACCTCCTTCCTTGTCTTTGGTGGACTCATTTGGAGTATACTTGTGACTCTTTCCTTCATTATTCTCCGTGACCCTTTCTCTATTTGGTGACCCAAGTATTTCACTTTCTTCTGACAGAACTGTAATTTGGAAGGAGACACCTTATGTCCATTCCTTCCCAAATGATTCAACAGAGCAATGGTATCGGCTGTGCAGTTGCTTTCTGTCTTTGATGCAACCAGTAAGTCATCAATGTACTGTACTAGGGTTGACTCGAATGGCAATTCTAATTCCTCCAAATCTCTCTTTAGAACTTGATTGAATATTGACGGAGACTCAGAAAACCCTTGAGGGATTCGACACCAACTGTATACTCTGTCTAGGAATTTGAAACAAAAGAGGAATTGACTGTCCTCATGAAGAGGCACAGAAAAGAATGCCTGTGACAAATCGATGACTGAGAACCATTCAGCATCGCAAGGGACTTGAAACATTATCACAGCTGGATTCGGCACGACAGGGCAGCACTTTATTATGATGTCATTTATTTTTCTCAAATCCTGCACGAGTCGGACTTTCCCACTTGGCTTTATTAGTCCCATTATCGGTGAATTACATGGACTGCTTAACACTTCTTTCAGTACCCCCTGTTTTACAAATTCGTCAATGAGTTGAGCAACTTTCATGAGAGTATCTTGTGGCATGTGGTATTGTGGGGTCTGGGGAAAGATCGCATTGGGCTTTACCATTAATTTTACTGGTTCCACTCCTTTCATCAATCCCACCTCTTTCCCTGTCATGTCCCACACTTCCTTTCCGACTGTTTCCCGTAATTCTGCTGGGATATCTTCTTCAGTTATCATCGGGAAAAGACAAATTAGAGGATACTCTTCGTCGACTGTTTCCATCTCATCCCCCTCTACACTGTCCTCGTCTTCCCCATCATTGCTCGTTTCTATTGTTATTCCTTCGTTTGAACACATTATCGAACAACCCAATTTACACAATAGGTCTCTTCCTAACAGTGCTATCAGGCTTGAGTCACACACCACAAACTGATGTACCCCTTGATAGTTACCAATGTTGACTGGAACCGGATCTGTAATTGGGTTCGTCAGGTGTCTGTTTGCTACTCCCAGCACTTGAACTGTCCTCCCTGAGAGTGGCAAATTGGGTACTTCACTGCTCTTAACTGTTGAACGTGTGGCTCCCGTGTCAACCAAGAATGAAACACGATGACCCATTACTCTTCCCTCTACGTACGGACCCCTTTGATCAACTTCTAAGGATGCCGCAAGCACACAATCTCCTTCTTCTCCTGAACTTTCACTCTCCCATACGTTGTTTATTCCACTCTCACTGTGTAATGGGAACTGCTGTACGGTGCCATTTGTACTCATTACCTGACCCGTTACCTGTGGAGGAACCATCACTTGCTGCTGACTCATTGGTGCCAAGGGTATTTGCATTTGCTGATTAGGTACCATAGGTAACTGCTGTTGCATTGGCTGCATCTGCGTCATCTGCACACGAGGCATCTGCATCTGCTGCGGCTGCATAGGTTGTAATCCCTGCAATTGATTTACAGTCTGAAAATTTGAGCTTGGACCTCTCAATTTCGGTCCCCTCATTGTCTGAAATGCATTGACATCATTGTTTTGCTGACCAACACCTACACCTGTACCTGCACCTACACCTGCACTTACACCTGCACCTTCCTGCACCACCATCGGGCACTCGCGTTTCCAATGACCGACGATTCCGCACACGTGACACGGCATCACCTTCTTCATTGCCTGCACACCCGTCACAACAGTGTTCAAATCCGGACCATTATTCACAAAACCTCCTCTGCCTCTGCCTCTGGCCTGTGGCTGAAACGCCATGTTTCCCTGCAACTGCAACTGCTGTTGCGGTACCGGCTGTTGGAACCCTTGCATCCCTTGCAGACCTTGCAAACCTTGGAAACCTGTTTGAGCTGCCTTAAGCTGCATCATCATCACCTTCTCCTTCAGCTTTTTCTGTTTCACTTCAATTTCGTCGCTACAGTATTTCGCATAAGTCAAGACCTCGTCAATCGGTTTAGACTGCCAACAAATCAAATGCGACTTTATCATCTGACTTATCTCTGGCCTCAGCCCTTCCACAAATCTGAACACAAAATGGAGCATGTCCTTCGCTTCTATTGTTTCCGTGCCACTGTAATTCTTGAACGCCTTCAACAACCTCTCATAGTAACTATGAATCGATTCTTTAGTCTCTTGGGCAGTTCGATCAATCTTCTGCCAATCCACGTTTTTCGCGGGTACCTTCGTTTTCAAATGCTCAATCACCTTATAGTACAAGCTCATCACCAAAAGTGATGGTGCACCTGTCTCCCTGTCCCTCTCTGGTTCACTTGTCGGCCAACCTACAGCTCTTTTGCAATCCTCCCACAAATCTGCCGGAACCACAATCTCAAAGAGAGTGTTCAGGTCCTCCCAAAGACATTTTGCAAGCTTCACAAACCTATCAGTCTGCTGATACCATTCAATCGGCTTCTCTCTTAGTTTGGGAAAATCGTCCGTAAAGGACTGAATGTCGCTTCTGTGCCATGGTACATGTACTAATTTTCCTCCTGCTGTCTCCCTCATTGGTAGCATTGTTACTGTATCACTACTCTGCGGTCTTTTCTCATTGTGCTCTGTAGCGCTGTCCCTTCTCTTATCCTTCCTCTTTACCCACCTGCTTTCCCATTTGTCTAAGCACCTCCACACTTGTGCACTCTGCAGCAATTCTCTGAGGTGTGTCTTCATGCCTGCTGACCTCATGTGTTCAAAATCTGTGGTCCCAAAATCTAACCTGTAGCTCCTGCTCAAGTGCTTCGTCTTGTCTATGTCAACCCCGTTTCTGTCAGCTGCTTCCTGCAAGCTCTTATGTATCTTGTTCACTTCCTTCGTAATCCTGGGACATAGATACCTCAGCTCTTCTTCCGTGTAGGACTCTAACCTGTTCACACCCATTGTCCCTTCCACCAATTCTTGTGCTTCCATGTTCAACCTGACCCTATTCATATAGTCTTCTCCTTTCCCACTAGCTGAACTTTGTGTGGAATTCAGACTGTTGAACCATTGTGTCAACTGTTGCGCATTCACCCCCATCAGGGTAGCATTCACATCGACTGCCATCGATGGCTGCGGCAGTTTTTCAGTGTTCGATGTGAGAGGTATTATCAGTGGGGGGCTCGACCTCACCAGTGTTGACTGAGCACATATGGGACTAAACTCCATCAAGGACCCAGACCCAGTTGGCTGAGCCGCTATCGGAGTTATCCCTGGAGTGTTTTCTATGCACCTTCTTTCTGTCCCATTCTGCAGCATTGATCCCTGACTGTTCAGGACCGAATTAGGCTGACTATACAGAGGTACCACTGGACCTACAGTAATGGGTAACGATATCGCATCTGGGTTCTGTCCATTCCCCATGTTCTGAGGCATGTTCATTCCCACACCATGGGTCATCATTGCCGGCATGCCCATTTGGCTCCCCGTCATTTGAGCATGTGCGTTTCCTCCCTGCATCTGCTTTTGAGGCATCAAAAACTGAGTTGATTCAGCTTGTGCCATTGTTGGGTTGTATCCATTCTGTACTCCCCTTACGGTTTGTCCTAGAATCATTCCTGCACTGTTATCACTGTTGTAGTACCCTGGCATCTGCGGCTGATAATTTTCTGCTGGTTTCAACACGGGCACATCTGGATATAGTCTCCTAACCTGCGGTATCTGCTCCTGAACTCTGGGTTTCATTGCTCTGTACCGGTGCTGGAGGGGCAGAACTGGTACTTGGACCTTGTCCATTCTCTGCATAAGGCGGTGGACGGTCGTTCAGCAATTGCATTATCAACTCCTCATCCTCTAACTCCTCTTCTCTTCTCAACTTTTCCTCGTCCTCCCTATCCTTAGAACACTTTCTGTCTGTCTTACAGGTGGCTTTCTTACCTGCCTCTTCTCCTTCCTTAGTAATTGCGGGGAACAATTTTATCCCCTGCAATACATCTGACCTCCACACCTTCTGTGCATTATCCCATCTAGCATCCGCTAGTGTCTTTTCTACCTTCCTCATTCTGGTCTCGAACTTCTTTTGCTGTTGCTGTCTGGCCATCAGTTCCCAAATTGCTAGAGCCTCAAACTGTGCTGGCCTTGGAGGCACCTTCATGTCGTACATCGTGAATCTCAAATTCTCTAAAATCTTTATATTGAATGTCCCATATATCGGGAACGCTACGCTCCCATGTTTCTCTGTCAACTGATGCCATTGCTTTAGCCAAAGACACGGAGCTACCCCCTTTTCTTCCATTACAATGTAAGCTGGTGTACCTTCGGGCGGCGTCTCCTCTCCTACGCTCGCTTTAATGTAAGACTCCCCCTCCATCGCGCTCCTGAATGCTTTAAGGAATTTCATTTTCTCGTCTTTTATTTAACCAAGTTTATAACCTGTATTTGACTTTAATTCCACAAAACTTTTATCGATAGATAACTTTTATTCCACAAAAATTTGTAATCGATAGGTGACTTTAATTCCCGGAATACTCTTCACCTGCCTTTCCCCTTCCAATCGAGTCCCACGGACTGCGTCCAATCCGTGCGCGACCCGTCTCACCCACCAACCTATCCCAGCGCGGCTCCTAGTGACGTCACACTCACACACTGCGGCTGACAAAGCCTCGCGGCTAGTCCTCCTTCACTCACCTCTTTTCGTAACAACTTCTTGCATATATTGCGAGCTACCAAAAAGTAAAACAGATCTGTCGGTTTACTACAGGAAGGGTAACACAATCGCTTCAGGACCTTAGGGACCTTTCACTAGCCTCTGGACTTTTCACTAGCCTCTGGCCGCTATTCCGTCTTTCTCAATCCCCACATTCGCAAGCAAATCTGACCCGCAGACCTACTCTCAACTTGTCAATGATCTGTTCTAGTGCACTTTAGAATCTTTGTCAAAGCCCGAAGTCGAAGTTTCTTTCACTCCCTAACACACGTACCCGACTCGTTGACCACGCCCGATCAACCTACTAAACCGCCCAGACCACAACATGGATCAACATACTCCGGAGTCTCTTGACCTCGCAGGGCCCGTCTCAACAACAACAACCACGTGGACCTTTTTATGCACAAAGCGCCACACGCACATGAAGTTCGACGACTTCCCTACTCTCACACCCGGAGCCGCACCTCCGTTATTTCTATGAAGTTCGACGACTTCTCTACTTCTACACTCGGAGACGCACCTCCGCTATCCTTAAAAAGAAAACCCTCGCAACCTTTTCACACACCCTGCGGCAATAAGCTGTGCAAGCGCAAAACCCTAACTCCACTCATACCATCACTAGTACCGCCAGCGCTGATTCCACACCTCCGTTCTCTCCATTCGCAAGCTCCGAGATCCCGGGAAAGTCGCGGTGGACCTAGCCCATCATCATCTTGTCAATCCGTTCTACCCAAGAAAATCTAATTCAACCTCTCGAATGGGGTCTCAAAATGCGTAACCGTTAATTCAACACCATGTACTTTAGGAGTACAAGGTCCCAAAAGACGAAACCATCCTCTGCTACCATCTACTGATAGAGCGGTCCGTAGTAATAATTTACCTGCGTTTGGACGCTCTTTAGGCCGATGAATCTTTTGACTAAGTGGGAACTCTCTGTACTCTCATATCGATCAGTCGCATCAAATCAATAATCAATAGCGAACATAAGCAACACCTTGAACAACATAACACTTAACAATTAATCCAGAATACATTTCGACGAACCCTGACCTTTCAGTCAGGAATAACCACACCAGTTTATTGCGAAGTTAGTGAATTTATTTCCCTATATTAACAAAGCTAGCACAATATAAATGTGTCTCAACACCAAATGATAAACGTATATGAACATTAATAGCTGTCCATAACGTCGAAACAAATGTAATCTATGAAGCATTTGAATCACAAGGCATTCGATAACGGCAATGCAAAGCACTAATACGATAATCTGTAATGAACTAATTGCGTACATTTAGTCCACATAACAAGATCTCAAATTGCATTGTGTGACATATGGACTCCTCGTCTAACCTCAAATTAGCATCAGCATGTGGGACTTCATGCAAAAACAATTTGGCAACATTAATTTAGAAAACTCCTAGCTAGGGCTCTTACCAAAATCAGCAGTTGGTTACCTAAAAGAAACACAATGCAATTTTACAATTTCCTTTCATAGTTACCAATTACGATCAGCATACAAGGAAGTCTTCGTCTCACAGGTACCGTCCTTCGGTCAGCTTGGGTACCGTTTCTCGATCAGCATGGGACGGGACAAAGGGGCAGGGGTGAACGGTGCAAATGCCTCACGGCGGCAAGGTAAAACTATTACTTCATGCAAAGGGATCAAATCAAAGTTACCGTCTCTAGGGCAAGAATCATTTAAAGTCTCTTTCTCTCGATTAGAGAAAGCATCAAAGTCTCTCAAAATGGCGTCGCAGCAAAGTGGGCCATAATAGCTATGAAGTCTGCAAAATGGCGGGTATCGAGCTGGTAATGGCTGCAAAAAGCTACCTTCTCCTCGTGCACCTGGTTTTTATAGACAACAGTTCGAATCCAGTAGGGTCTCCATTGGAGGGTTCATAGGTTAGCTTCAAATTGACCAATCAAAAACGACAGTTCTCAAGCTTTTACTTAAGCATACATTATCCTTGGAGATGGGTACGCAAATCGCAACATTGTCTCCCAATTAGCTTACTCTCAGAGCCTCCATTGTCCGCACCTGCAAGTCGACCTTGAATTAAAGAGAAAATATGCCAGGCTGGCACTAACTCTAAGATAAGCATGTGAACGGTTTCTGTGGAAAAGTACAGCTTCAAGCAAGAATACACATTTATTAGCACAGTGGAAAAATACGAGCATCTAAACCGTAAGACCAGGCAACTAGGCCAAAGCCTCCGCTAAAGTAATGCTAAGCTAAAACATTTCAAACAAGCAAATCGTAGCATACGTTTATGATTATGTCGGATTAGTGCAATTCTAATTCACCACGTTATATAAAGCACGCATATAAATGATGGCAAACTACTCTGAGGGCACATTTTGTCCCCGTACAATCTTTATTAGTTCGGTTAATGTCACACATGATTATTTCAGCACTACGTTTAAGCGTTAATAAATCAAAACCTTCATTTTCTGCTTCATCAGGGCCAAGGGTGTGGACCACGGGATGGGATTTAAGGGACCTGCCCATAGGGCGAGGGGATCCCTCAGAAGCACCATAAAATATGGAAGGAGTGGGCATGATCAACAGGTATTTACTTGGGTCATTGTCCAGACAAGCCTTGTATGATTGCTCAAGACATACATGATCACAGCTGGCATGATGCGGACAGGTGATTGGCATGAGGGACTAATGCACTGTTATGTATATATGTGTGTATTTACTTCTTTACAAATCATTGTAACATTCTCATTCGGTCATTATAATACCTCGAAAGCGGGATCATGTGTCTGGCGGGAGATGCAGCGCTTGCCCAGCTGTTGGTTTAGGAATGTCAAAAAGTTTAAAAATAAATAAAGACTGAGTTGCAATAGCAAAGCTGTGTCCGTGTACTCAGTGCTCAAGGGCCTGCACACCATCGACTGCTGCTCATCATAAGTGGCGTGCTTGGAGGGAGCTGTTTGCAGATCAGTTTGGGAATGGAATCCGTGTCCTGCATAAAGAGGTACACCAGTGGAAATGTCTCGAGTGATGCGAAGAATCCAACAGAGGCCTGTGATGCACATTTGCATCTGTGAAATTGTGTGGAGTTCGCTCGATTAATGGGTCAAAGGTCCAAGAGGTTCAAGCCAGAGAAGCATCAGGGAGAGCTGCGTGGACGATGTGATGTGATGGGACTCAAAATAAGTGAGGGCGGATGCCAGTGAGAGGAAGGGTGAGTATGCAGCACTGTGCCCAGATCAATAAAAGCCCCAGGTCAGGACCGAGGTGGCTCAGCAGAGCTGTGAGTGAAGGGCCAGCCAATGAGAACCACGGATAAGGAGAGAGCGCCACTGGTAGAGACGTGGGCACGCGCTAGTGTTCTGGAATTAGCAGGATACAGACCAGTCAAGTTTCCCAGGTCCATGCGCGATGTGCTGCTCCACTCCGGGGTTTTTTCTTTGAATTCTGGGACTTGTAGTCTTGTTCATTGCATTTCAAAACAGTACTACAAGCACCACAATTAAAATAAGAAAAAAAAACTGAATTGGACCAGTTCATCACGCATGGACCTGAGAAACTTGGCAGCTATGAGAATACATTTGCAGGTTTATTGTGCTGGGGCGGGTACCATTTGCGACTGTCAGGGAGAGCTGGAGTCAGGCTTGAGGTGCATCAGCCGAGCTCGGCAAGGAAATTCAACACAGATTCACCAGTATTGTGTAGCTTCCTAAACTGTCTTGCATGCTTGCATCTCATAATGTGTATTTTGTAAAATGCACGTTCACCTCGAGTCTTCAACTCAGTAGTACTCATGTTATCGACCTGACGAGGATGAAAGACTGCATGGTCTTGCCAAGATTCGACCTTGTGACCATGAGGCCAAACACAGATGGATGTAATAAATACATCAGTCCACTGACTCATCCAGTCACTCTCTCCATCATCATATGACTTGTAAATTGATGAGGTTCCTGTTATTTTCTCAACAGTGCCTAGAATTATTTTAGGCTAATGGAAATGCCACCTCTCATGTCTAGTGTTTCCCAGCCTAAGCCAGCTATCTGAAGTGTTTTGTCTTTTCTACTACTTTGCCCGGTTTTCTAACTCACCCTTTCCAAAGTAGAAAGGATTGCAACCCACGCTATGTCTCACATATTTTGAAAGTTTTGACTCAAATAGTAGGTACATAAAAGTTTTTTTTGCAAAGTCAGTAAATGCAGTAAGTATGCATCATAAAATAAGACATTCAGAATGTATGATAGAAAAACTTGGCATACAATGACCGCATAGACAGGGCCACTTAAATTATGTGATCTTGCAACAGCAGTGCTTCCGAATAATTACGCATTTGCCACATAATCCAGCATTTGCGGCATAATCTTCTGATTTTTTTTTTTTTATTGTTTCTTATTCCAACAAATCAAACACTTGGGGTGATAATGAAGTGAAACCTTTGCGGAGTCAGTAGTAACATGTGTAAAAATGACGCAATAATAGGTAATACTTTCACAAAATGTGCCATATTATTCTGCATAATTCGCCTTTTGTTCCAGTATAATTTAGTCAATCCTGACGCATAATTTCTGCATAATTTGCCTTTTGTTCCAGTGTTATTTAGTCAATCCTAAAGCATATTTTCTGCATAGTTTGCCTTTTGCTCCAGTATAATTTAGTCAATCCTGACGCATAATTTCTGCATAATTTGCCTTTTGTTCCAGTGTTATTTAGTCAATCCTAAAGCATATTTTCTGCATAGTTTGCCTTTTGCTCCTGTATAATTTAGTCAACCCTGCCGCATAATTTGGTCCTGCCCTGCTGCATAGTTCCAGTGGCCTTGCTCACAGGGCATTGAGTGTCTGTCTTTATAATGGGAAATCGTGTCATATGATGGCAACGTCTAGCGTAAAAGCAGCATACTTTGATGACTCTTGGCGGTACTTGTACATATCAAAATATTACCATTGCATGCCCTTTTAATTTTGTCGAGGGAGGGGCGCTTTAGTTCTTCATATGAGTACAAAGCACCGGGTTTTTCCACTAACAAAAGCAAGGCTGTGGCGGGCTTCAGAAAATGTTCCATACTTGGCTTCTCCTGTCAAACGGTGTCTTCAAAATTAAGTGTTAAGCATTAAGTCAGAGCTTCCCCCTATCTCTGTGCTGTACTGAACATATACAAATTCCACTCTGAGCAACATCTCTCTGAATATGTGCACGATCGATGTATATTAACAGTTTATTTACAGATTCCAGATTGGAGCAATTGCTGGATTGTGCCGTACTGATTTTTTTTTTAATGTTAAAATTGAAAATTTAGTTTGAATTTGTGAATCACCGGAAATTACAGAGAAAACACTGGGGGTTTATTCATAAAGGACAAGAAAACGTGAAAGTAAAGGCGGAGAATTATCCCTTCACCTGGAAATAGTTTTACACGTTTTTGGGATTCACAAATATGCCTAGAAGTGTGACTGGAAACCTGTGCCAGAGGTTAATTTTCCAGCTGTGTTTCTTGGAATGTCATGTGACTTCTCCCAAGGGCTCCTATTCCTCTTTTGCTTGGTTCTATCATTGCAGAGAATTCCAAACAGCAGGAATAGAGTTTCCTGTGCAAATTCACTGCTTTCTCTAGAGGGTAACCACTATTCCACATGGCAAAACCCCTTCCCATACAATCAGGGGCGGCTCATTCCCAATGGCGAAGGAGCGTCACCCCCCTGGCAAAGAGCCAGCAGATAAAAAATAATGCAATAGTTTGCTATTGTTTTATTTTTCATCTGCTGGCTCAGCCAGCAGTGCAGGGAGGGGCGGGGCTGGGCCACTGGGAGTGGGGAGATTGGAACGAGTGCACTAAGTGCGCATGTGTGTTTGGCCGGCCATCTTAGGCCAGTCAAACACACATGCGCACTTAGGTTTCTTCATGTAGAAACTGCACATACCCCAAAGCAGTCACTGAGCGGCAGGCCAAGCCACTCAGACCAATCCTGACGCAGATTTCATGCTAAGTTTCACATGAAAGCAGATCCATGATTGTTGGGGAGCCTGTGCTGGTGTTCAAGTGAATGCTGGGACACCATCAGGTGCACAGGAGCGAGGCGGCAGGAGGTGACAGCGGTGGCAACGCAGAACAGTAAATTTTTTTTTATTTTTTATTCTCCCCCTCCTCGTCCCCCACCCTCCCCTGACATTTGCTGTGGCCGCTGCTGCATCCAATCTGAGCAGTTTTGTGTGTGTGATCCGTTCCCCCTTCCACCTTGAAAGGGTAATTTCTCTGGCCTATTTTCAAGCTAAGCAGCGGTTGAGTCAGAGTTTGGGAATGCCGACAACCAAACATGTTTCAGGGACCCCCAAACTTCAAAGGTAAACCTCGCCTTGAAACAACGGCTCCCGACACCTTGAGTTGGACATACAACTGTGGATTTCTCTGCACTAGTGGCAAAGAAACATGAAGGTGTAATAAATGCATTTACCTACATATCTTTCTGTGGATTCTTGGAAGACATAAAAAGTTATCTTTATTAATAGGGACGTACTGAGCACACATGTTTTATCACCAAACTCTGACAGAGCACATGAAATAAGGGGCAAGCATGAGGCCACTTGCTCATTTACACATTCCAAGCATATTTATCTTTTGAATCTTGAAAGTTTCAGGAGGGGTTTCTCAATGCTAGTGTAATCCTGGGCCCTGACAAGTCAGAGCGCAGCAAGGGCCAGATGTAGCAAGCTTTTTGCATGGCGCAAACAGCGAATTTCGCTGTTTGCGACATTCAAAAAGAACATCGCGATGCCCATTCCCATTTTGCGAGTCGGTAACCTGGTTACCGACTCGCAAAATGGGAATGCGAGTCGCAAATAGGAAGGGGTGTTCCCCTTCCTATTTGCAATTCACATCACGATGTAGAATTGCATTGTGACCGCGAACACGGTCGCAAAGCAATTCACAGTTACCACCAGTGTCACACTGGTGGGAACCCATTCGCAAAAGGGAAGGGGTCTATAAACCTCTCCGTTAAAGGGGGGTGAGGTGAGGGACTTAGGGCCTCATTACGACCCTGGCGGTCTATTGACCGTCAGGGTCACGGTGGCAGTCTGACGGCCGCCAAAGTGGTGGTCTGACTGCCACATTATGCCCGCGGCGGTCGTCCTGGGTCGGACCGCCAGCACTGCCTGTTCTCCTCCACAGGAGGGTCTGGCGGTCCTGATGGTCCTAATCCACCAGGGCAGCGCTGCAATCAGCGCTGCCCTGGGTGGGGATTATGACCCCCCCCTCCACCAGGGGGGCCCCTGCACTGCCCATGCACTTCGCTTCGGCAGTGCAGGGTCCTGGCCAGCCCTGTTGCAAAGTTCACTGTCTGCTTTGTAGACAGTGAACTTTGTGACGTGTGCTGGTGCACCATACGCTCTACAGCATTTCCGCCGGCTAGATTATGAGCTGGTGACAATGCTGTAGGCGTTTCCCACTGGGTCAGCGGGAAACTCATAATGGGGCCTACGGGAAGGCAGTTGCACTGGTGGCAACCTGCCCGCCGGGACTTCGGCAGGCGGTGTAAACCGTCTTCAGAAGTCATAATGACCCCCTTAGTGTTGTCAGGGGGTCTCACTCACAAATTTACCAGTCAATCTGCACATGTAGCCTGATGTGAATGATTGGGTGTTGAGTTTCAAATTTCTAGAATTTTTAAAGATTTCCACTCGTTTCGAAGATAAACTGCACTGGATGCAGATTTCCATATATAACTGCTAGAAACTGTGAATTTGCAATACACTAGTGAGAAGTAGGCCTGGGCGAAATTTTAATTACTCTGGAATAATTGGAGTAATTCCAATAATTCTCTATTACTCTTTTGAACACAAACTTACCCAGAAGTACACAATTCAGAGTAATTTGGGGCAAAAATGCACAGGATTAGAGCGTGAGTTGCTGCTGCCTGCTCCTGTTCATGGTCTGTTGTACTTAGCTCTATGTTTTTTTGTAAAAAATGTATCCTCGAGTCCATTCTGACCGTGAGGGTGCATTTTAAACAGAAATCAACTAAATGCTGGGTTAACCTATTCACATAAGTCTGTGTAATCTGAAGTAATTTTGCTGTAATTTTGCATAATTACACTACAACAATTTGCGAGAGTTAGGCCCACCCCTAATAAGAAGGAATGTCTGCATGTGTAGTAGTAGTACATTACACGTGTGAAGTTATCCTGCTTGAAGGTAATTGCACTATTTCACTTTTGGTTACATTTTTTTCACCATGGGGAACATATCTCTGTGGACAAACACTTTTACCAACATTTTGAGTGGTGTTGCTTTCCACACCCACTCTGGACAAGGGACTGCACGTGTTCTTCACAGAAGAAAGTCACTGGGCATTTTCAGGGTGGCAGTGGACTGAGAAAATGTTGTGAATACCCACAAACCCATTTGTCGGTATACACAAACGTTTCCAGGCATCCCAGTCCTGACAACCTCTCTCTCCACACCCAGAGAACACTTATCACAACACAATATTCTGCCAATATAGCTTAATATTACACAGTGACTACGTTGTTTCATCACTGTAAAACACTTTTTCTAAATGCCAAACGTGGTTTTACACTTACAAAGAAAATACTATTTGATCTGTCAACTGAATTAACTCATTAATTGCTATATAAACCAGGCACAGTGGGTTAAACACTTGCTACTATCTGTAGGAGGCTGGCCTGGCTTGTAGTGGGTACCAATGGTACTTACACTTTGTGCCAGGTCCAGTTATCCCTTATTAGTAGAGTGTAGTAGTGTTCTAGCAGCTTAGGCTGAGAGAGGTAGCTATAGCAGAGCAGCCAAGGCTGAACTAGGAGACATGCAAAGCTCATGCAATACCACTTATATCATATAGGTACTATATCAGAAGAAAGACAATACTCATAGTTACTAAAAATAAAGGTACTTTATTTTAGTGACAATCTGCCAAAAATATCTCAGAGGATATACTCCCTTAGGAGGTAAGTAACATACACAAAATATACACAACTAACTAAATCAGGTAAGTAAAACAGCCAGAAAGTATTGCAAACACTGTGAAACACAATAGGATGCAATAGGCCTAGGGGCAACACAAACCATATACTAAGAAAGTGGACTGCGAACCACAAATGCACCCCTAGGCAAGTGTAGTGTGTAGAGGGTCGCTGGGAGTGTGAGAAAACACTAAGGGTTTAAAGGAGACCCCAACCCCAGGACCCAGGAAAGTAGGAGTAAAGTACTACTATTTCACTAAAAACACACTAAAGTCGTGATAAAGGATTTTGCAAGGACCACAACAGACTGCAAAGCACTGAAGACGGATTCCTGGACCTGAAGACCTGTAAAGGAAGGGGACCAAGTCCAAGAGTCGCTAAAGTGTCCGGGAGGGGCAGGAGCTCATTAAACCCCGGATGAAGGTGCAAAGTGTCTGCCTCCGGTTGGAAGAAGATGCTGGTTTTGCACCAACGAAAGGAGGTAGGAGGTTCTGCTTTGTGTAGAAGATGTCCCACGGTGTGCTGGAGGACGCAGCATTGTCTCCTTGGCAAAATATCACAAACAAGCCTTGCTACTTGCAAGAGTCACGGTTGAAGAAAAAGAGCGCTGCCCAGGCCTAGGAAGGACCAGGATGTTGCCACTCAGGTGAGGAGACAGAGGGGGGCCTCAGTAACGTAGAGAGCCCACTGAAAGGAGGGAAGCACCCACAGAAGTCCTTGAACACAGGTTCAAGAAGACTGAACATGGCAGTCTTCTCAACACTGCAAAGAGAGGTCCCACGACACCGGAGGTCAACTCAGGGAGCTGAGCATCACAGGATCGAGGGCTGGGGACCAGGGCTCGGCTGTGCATGCAGGATTTCTTGGAAATGTGCACAGAAGCCCTTGTAGCTGCAGATCACACGGTTCACAGGATTACTGTCTGGGGAGCGGAGGCAAGGACTTACCTACTTTAAATTCGGACAGTTGGACCACTGGAGAGTCTGGTTCACTTGGGTCCACCACCTGTGTTCCAGGGGCCACGCTCGTCAGGATGACGTCAGGACTGCAGAGTACCGGTGAAGCTGAAGTTTGGTGCCTGCTGGAGCATAGGGAAGATTCCGACGACCCACAGGAAATTTCTTCGTGGCTTCCAGTGAAGGGTGAAGGCAGGCAGCCCCCAGAGCACGCACCACCAGGAAACAGTCAAGAAAGCTGGCAAGATTAGGTGCTACAATGTCGCTGGCAGTCATCTGGCTACTTTGTTGCAGTTTTGCAGGTGTCCTGGAACAGTCAGCAGTCGATCCTTGGCAGACGTGGAAGAGAGAAGTGCAGAGGAGTCCTGTTGGATTCTTGCAAGTTGTAATCTGCGGAAAAGCCCTCAGGAGAGACCCTAAATAGCCCTCAGAGGAGGATTGGCTACCTAGCCAGGTATGCACCTATCAGGAGGGGTCTCTGACATCACCTGCTGGCACAGGCCACTCAGAGGCCTCCATTGTGCCCTCACACCTCTGTATTCAAGATGGCAGAGGTCAGAGACACACTGGAGGAGCTCTGGGCACCACCCCTGGGGTGGTGATGGACAGGGGAGTGGTCACTCCCCTTTCCTTTGTCCAGTTTCGCACCAGAGCAGGGACTGGGGGTTCCCTAAACCAGTGTAGACTGGCTTATGCAAGGAGGGCACCATCTGTGCCCGTCAAAGCATTTCCAGAGACTGGGAGAGGCTACTCCTCCCCAGCCTTTAACACCTATTTCCAAAGGGAGAGGGTGTAACACCCTGCTGTCAGAGGAAATGCTTTGTTCTGCCTTCCTGGGACTGGGCTGCCCATACCCCAGGAGGGCAGAACCCTGTCTGTGAAGTGGCAGCAGAAGTAACTGCAGTGCGAGCCTCATAGAGCTGGTTTGGCAGTACTGGGGGTCCATAGTGGAGCCCCCAAGATGCGTAGGATTGGCTCCCCAATACCAGATTTGGAATGGGGGGACATTTCCATGATCTTAGACATGTTACATGGCCATATTCGGAGTTACCATTGTGAATCTACATATAGGTATTGACCTATATGTAGTGCACGCGTGCAATGGTGTCCCCGCACTCACAAAGTCCGGAGAAATGGCCCTGAACTATTTGGGGGCACCTTTGCTAGTGAAGGGTGACCTCACACTTAGTAACTTTGCACCTAACCTTCAGCAAGTGAAGACTAGACATATAGGTTGCTTAAGTGCAGTGAAAATGGCTGGGAAATAACGTGTGCGTTATTTCACACAGGCTGCAATGGCAGTCCTGTGTAAAGGTTTTTCTGAGCTCATTTTGGGTGGCAAAAGAAATGCTGCAGCCCAAATGGATCTCCTGGAACCCCAATGCCCTGGGTACCCGAGTACCATATACTAGGGACTTATAAGAGGGGTCCAGTATGCCAATTGAAATTGGTAAATGTAGTCACTAGCCTATAGCGACAAATTTAAAGGCATGGAGAGCAGGAGCACTGAGGTTCTGATTAGCAGAGCCTTAGTGACACAGTTAGGCACTACACAGGCATACACATTTAGGCCACAAACTATGAGCACTGGGGTCCTGACTAGCAGGATCCCAGTGAGACAGGTAAAAACATACTGACATACGTGTAAAATTGGGGGTAACATGCCAAGAAAGATGGTACTTTCCTACACTATCTACGCATCTCAAGTTTGAATTTTTTCCGGGCTGACGCAGCCCTTCATTCTCTGAGACCGATAAAAGGAATACCTTTACTTTCAGTACAGTAATGTATATTTTCTGAATCTAAACTGGGGCTTTGGCAAGTTGCAAAACATTTTGAAGTCCGTTTAGGGTCCATCTGTAAAGGAAGCTCATGCAGTGGGATTTAAGAAAGTCAGATATTGTACTCAAAATAAAACAAAGTAAAAAAATCTCAGTGTGTTGAAGTATCATGTATCCAGTGCTTAATAAATAGTTGTTCCTAAGGGAATAATGTGCAGCTGGGGTAGGGAACAGACATAAAAGTTTAGATGCTTGAGATCGGGGAGGGCTCCATCCTTTAACTGCCCCATACATAACCACCCCACGCATGGAAGTGCCCAGAAAAAACAAGCATTTGCAATGCAGCGGGTCTCACATTACGTCGAGTTAGTGCTATTACCGTTGTAACCTCCTAACCAGACTTTTCTTGCCACATTAAATGAAAAAAAAAAAAAAAAACGACCGCAATCGCGCTGTGTAAAACACAGCGTGGTCGCGCTGCGAAATAAAGAGAAAGAGTAGTCCGGAAACCATACGGAAAACATGGAACCTCGTATGTTTCCAAAAGTTTACCGCTGCTCTCGAGGAGGGCTAAACACCGGAAGAGTCATGACGTATGCATGCCTTTCACAAATGAAAACAAGCGGATTTTAAAAGGCAAGCCCACAACCAATTAAAGTGACTGACGTAACATGGGCATGGTTAAAATCCCCCTAAAGAGAGATTAGAAGAGGGACAGAGCGCTTTGCGCTCGCCCCTAAAAATGACCCCCACGTTGAACCACATGACCGTAAACATGCGAGCAAAGTGAGCGACCCCGACCACTTCTGTCTACACATTTGAGAATTGTTTTGCCCACTCCCAGGCAGAAAATAATGAAAAAATATGCTTTTACAGCACAATTGATGAAGAATTTGGCCAAACAGCAGAATGCTTCGCAGTCTTTCCTTATTTCTTCACTCCCACCTTTCAATTACACTATCTCATCTTCTGTTGCCTTTCTTTCCTTTTATTCCTATTAATATTCTTGCTAACTTCTTGCTCTTATTTATTTCCTTTGCCTTGCTTCTCTCCCTCTTTGCTTATTTTGCCTCTTATGCCTCTTTCCTCTTTAATTTAACTTTATTCCTTATTTGTCTTCTCTCTGCCCTTCATTCCCTCCTTCGTTTCATTATGTTACTTCCTTTCCTTCCTGTCACTCTTCTTTCGTTCTCTTACTTTCTTTCCATCTATTGTTATATTCCTCTCAACTCATTTTCTTCTTTTCTTTTTCTCTTCCCTCTGTTCCACCTTGCTTTCCTTCCTTTCTTCGTTTCTGCCTTCTTTAAGCCGTGCTTCTTTTCTTTATGGCAATTTTTCCTTCTTTGCAGTCTTAGGGGTAGATTTAAGAAAAGTGGCACTGCATCCAATGCAGCGCCACTTTGCTTGTGCCCCTTAGTGCCCTCCTAACCCCACTCGGTGTGTGCCGTATTTAAGATATGGTGCACCATGGTGGTAGATAGGGAACTAGCGTCAACATTTTTTACGCTAGTTTGGTGCTTTGCTGGATTAAAAATGTTGACGCTAATCCTGCAAAGCACATTGAGGCCCATTATAAAAAATGGTGTGCTTCCTTTTAACGCCTGCTGTATGCAGGCATTAAAAATGCTGTAAAAAATGGCGCCATTTTTTCGCCCCCCCATAACAGGGAACACCCCTCCCCTTGCGTAAATTATTCCTGGCGCAGGTATAATGTGGCGCAACGGGTTACAAAGTGGCACAGTGCATTCACTGCACCACTTTGTAAATCTATTGCAGCAATTTTGGCCTCACTGGGCCACATTAGTGTAAAAAAGTGTTGCTAATGTGGCACAAGGAGGCGCTAGGGCCTCTTAGATCTGGGCATTAGTTTTCTTTCTCATTCATGTTCTATCACTCTATCGGCCTCCTACATATGTTTGTCATTGCCGTCATTTCTTTATTTTCTATTTGCCCCATTTGTCACCCATTTGACCCACCCCACAGCTTTGCTACGTATCATCTTTCCCTTAATATTTATTAGCTTCAGCTTTTATCTTGTGGCCTGAACATCACAGATATTTGTTTTTTTAAATGGTCAATAAAAAACAGGTTATCCTGCCCCCCACTAAATCCCTACGCTCTTGACCACACACCGCAATAAGGCATTTTATGCAGCTGATCTCTGTTGATTGATCAAGGACATAAGGTACAACCTTCAGTGGGACTTCCCTGGTACCTGAATCTGGCCTGTGCTCCATCACGGTCAGCCTGAAAGCGACTTTGCCCCGGTCTGGTGTGACCAAATAGGCAAAATGATGCCCTCAGAATAAATTAAATCAGTGTGATCCAAAACCAGTGCATCAGTTCTCTAAAAATAAGATTATTTTATGTCAACATTAAGTAAGTGTCCCGGGTGCCATCTCTTGAGTGCATACTTAATGTGCTATATCCTGATGCTAGTGTTTGCTCACACTGTATGTTATACAGAAAGATTCCATTGAAAATAATTAAGAAAGAAGCATTGAGTGAATGTTTTGCTTCACTGAGCACTGTGGAATGAACATCCATTCACTGCTTCTGTGAATGGTTCGCTCCGTGGCAATGATGGCAAAACATTGGCATCCTCTGCAGCCATGCAGATTCGTCACACCGACAAACAGCGACCCTCAACCTTCAAGTCTCTGTTCATACTCAGTGCACACTTAGGCCCTCATGACGAGTGTTCTCGAAAATGGGCAATTATTTCTGTGTCTCAGGAGTGACTGATAGCGGGGTAGAGGTAACTCGAAGAATGGGGAAATCTGGCCAATTGCAAGTTGGTCCTTTGGGGTACAATAACCAGGAAGGAATTATTAGGGCAGTGGTTCCCTACCTTTTGACTTCTGTGGACCCCCACTTTATCAATACTGGAACCTGGGAACCCAGACTGAATCATTCATGGAATCTGGGGACCCCCACTGAGTCATTACTGAAAGCTGGGGACCTAATTTGTTAATATTATTTAATTTTCAAAGCAGTCGCAGACCCCCTGAGGAGGCTTCACGGACCCCCAGGGATCCCCGAGCCACAGGTTGGAAAATCTGGGTCTGATCCCCTGGTCATTCCTCAAATTGGCCAGGCCTTTCATGTACAGTATTCTAGTTCATTCGGCAACCAAAAACTCTGTGTGGGAGTAAAAATGTCATCATTTCAATGGGGCCAGTAACTGCTTTTAAGTGGCACCTTGGAATTAAGTGGTCACTCATAAAGAGGGCTTTAAGGGAACATACTCAGATCCTGGCCAGGCTGGGAGGATTACTGTTGCACAGGGCATTACTGCTGGATAGGGATAGGTCGTTCACTCAGGTGTTGGATTGGGTCTGCACATCAGCATGTGAAAACTCTTTAAATGTATTGTGCAATCCTACACTTGATATCAAGGGTACATAAAACCCCACAGACAAGCACCTTTTTTGCAGGCTGCATTTTACAAAATATAGGTCAAGAATGTCATCCTGCACATACGTCAATTCCACCGAACCATCAAGGTAAACATACACAGGGAAGTATCTATTTATTGTTCTGAAGTCCACATATACTTATCTGATGTTAAATGTGGAGTCTATAAGTGTAGATTAAAATAAATCTTCAGTACAGTGGTAGAACTTCTTCTTACAGGCTCTACCAGCTTTTGAGTGCACCTTACAAAACATCCCTCCTCCCGTTCAAATATACCCATAGACCAACAATCAAAATTAGACAGCTCAAAATGTTTCACAAAAAGATTTTCCCCGTTCTCACCAGAGACCCTCAATTGATTGTAATATCTGAGACAGGTCTTGGCTGGTGTTGTGAGCTGCTGGAGGGTGACTCAGTGACTAATCCTGGCTTCACAGCTTCTGTTCAAGGAATCAGCGGTGGTCTCTCAGGACATCAATGGCCTGATTTAAGAAGAGTGGGCTGCTCCCAGTGCAGTGCCACTTTTCTTGTGCCCTTTAGCGCCCCCCTAACGCCACCATGTGTGCGCCATATCTAAGATACAGTGCACCATGGCCGTAGTTAGGGAACTAGGGTCAGTAAATGTTGATGCTAATCCTGTAAAGCCAATTGAGGCTCATTGTAAACAATGGTGTGCGTCCTTTTAACGCCTGCTCTATGCAGGTGTTAAAAGTGTAGAAAAAAATGACGCAAAGAAATCTCTTACATTTTTCTAATAGGGAATGCCCCCTTCAAATACATTATGTTTGGGCAGGCATAATGTAGCGCAAAGGGTTGCAATGCATGCATTGCGCCACTTGTAAATTTGGCATGGTGATTTTGGCCTCGTTGGGCCACATTAGCGTGAAAAAATTACACTAATGTGGCGCAAGGAGGTGCTAGGGCCTCTTAAATCTGACCCCAAGTCTTACCTAAGATTTTCCCTTCCGCTCTCGGGACCGGAAAGCTGTGGTCTAGATTTTCAGACCTTCTGAATTTCTAGATGGCTGGTATGTTGCTTCTAAACCTGGAGTGTGCTACGGTGCTAGTCACCTTGAACTATTATTATGCTGGATATCTTTGGTGTAGTTTTCCCCTAAACCTTTTGACTTTTCTCCTCTTGTTTTGCTTAATTTGTTTTTGTTGGCCTTAGAACTTTGTGCACTTTACCACTGCTAACCAGCATTAAATCACTTGTGCTCTTTCCTCTAAAAATGGTAAAATTGGCTTACACCCAATTAGCATCTTAATTTACCTTTAAGTCCCTAGGAACGTAGTACTACATGTAACATGGCCTGTAACTTAAATCTACTAGTGGGCCTGCTGCACATATTGTGCCACCCACTTAAGTAGCCTTTCTAAGCTTGCCTCAGATCTGACATTGCAGCCTTTATGCAGTTTTAAACGGCCAATTCGACTTGGCAAAATAAACCTTTGGGCAAGCCTACAACTCCCTTTTTAATACATATGTCACCCCCAGGGTAGGGCCTAAACAACCCTTAGGGCAGAGTGCCTTGTATTTAAACAGCTGGGCCTACATTTTTAAGTTTCACTTTCCTTGGTAGTGAAATGTTCACACATTCATTTTTCACTAGCATTGGGTCTACCTCTCTAATAGGGTAACATTGGCTTACATCATCACAATTAATAAGTGATAACCTTTGTTTGGGAGTAGATTGAAATTGCATGTTTGGTGTCTGAGGAAAAGTAATTTTAAACCCTCTTTAATGGCAAAGTTAGATTTTAAGTCACAGTTCTGAAAGTGAAACTTTTAGAAAGTTGGCTTTTACATGTCCTGAGCATTTGATGCTTATAGCCTGTTTTCTAGGTCCCACGACTAGATGTAGTTGGCAGCTAGCTTTTGTGTATTCCTCCCAGACAGCAACACAATAGCGGGCCTCGGTGATGGCAGGATGGGCCATCCAAGGCAGGTTGTGGGTGAGGAGAAGAGCTGTGCACAGTCCTAATTGCACTTCAAAGACAGTGCTTCAACTCACACACACAAATACCTTCATAGTAGTCTATTGTGACTGCAGACAGACTAGGACCAGAACAGGGTGGCAGGAAATTCCAAACACCTTTATGGGGGGAAAACTTAAGAAACGTCTCCCATTTCAAAGCTAACACCAGGCATAAAAATGAGATCCTCAAACCCACTCTTCAGATTACTTCTGGGCCTGTGGAAGACTCAGAAGAAGGACTGCTCTGCTCCCCTCCTGCTGGAAGGGCAGCTCTGCTGCCCTGCATGGGAAGGACTGCCCAGATACCCTGCTGCAAGAAGGTCTGCCTTCTTCCTGAGGAAGGAAGACTGGGTCTGCTCCTTGAACCCAGAACCACCAGAGTGACTCAGAGGGGTAGATGGCTGTTCTGAGCTACAAAGACATACTCTCAAGAGATCTGGCCTACATCTGCCAAGCTACCCAGACTCATCTGGACCTGCCTGTGCCCTGCTGCTGGCACTTTGCTAGAGTGACTCCTGATCCCAAGAGGTGCCCCCCATGTCCTGAACCCTTAGCTGTCATCAGAGTGTACTCCTCCTGGCCCAACTGTGGGTTTCCTCAGAACCGATGCAGGAGACGTTACTTGACATAGCGCAGCACAATGTAGCGTGATGCAAGACCTCACATCTCAGCACCTCTCAGCCCCTGGTTCACAGCTTCCTATTGGAACTGACACAGCATGGCACAACCTGACGCAGTACCTTGAATCGCAGCCCTTGCAGCTTCTCATAGGACATAAGGTACAAACTTCAGTGGCACTTCCCTGATGCCTCTATACGGCCTGTGCTCCATCACGGTCAGCCTGAACTTGTGACTTTGCCCCAGTCCAGTGTGACCAAATAAGCACAGTTGGCACTTTGTGCTTTTAGGTGCAATACTTACCTTAAAACTTTGAAATTGCATATCTCCAGTTCTTCTTATTGAATTTGTGTTCTTTTGGTGTTAAATAATGTATTAAACTTTACTCTATTTTTCTAAATTGGTGTTTTTTTTTTCTTGTGTTATGTTTTTAGGTCGAGTGCACAGGCGCTTTCATCTGATGCAAGTCTTGTGAGCTTTTAACCACACCCACCTCATGCCCATCACTTTCACTTGTTTGTGAGCTTGCCTTTCAAAAATCCTTTGTTATCATTGGTAAATGTTTTATGTTTGTCCCTTATTGGAGCAGTTTTGTTACCGCTTTGTAAACTGACCCTGTTACATGGATAATTGCACTTTTGCCGATACGTTTGACTGCAAGTGAACTTCTTTTTCTTTTTGTGTCTCTCCCTCGCACTCATGCACATGGTAGCCGTGGCACTTTGAATACGTTCGCTTATGTCAACTAATAGTATACTTTTCATTTTCAATTTAAGTGGCAAGAAAAATCCAGTTAGGAATTTACAACACTAATAGCTCTAACTCAGCAAATGCGAGACCTTTTGCATTGCAAATGCTTGTTACTTTTTACCGTTTCTGTGCTGCATAAGTACATTACACATTGCTTCTAAGTTAAGCCTGACTGCTTTTGTGCCAGGCTACAATGGGGGTTAATCGTAGGTTAATTCAGTGACTTGTATGGTTCACCCTGACAAGGTTTGTGGCTGTTGCTTGAGAAGAGCTCACACCCACCTCAACCAACTAACCAATTCCTCACAAACACTACTGGCTTTACATCAAAAGGAATGCTGAACTTGCTAACAGTATGGCAGTCACAAACCAGAATTTGACTCTCTACGGCATGAAATTTGCTCCCATAATCAGACTTTTGCATTAACAATCCCCTAGTGACCTAACTGTACAGTGCAAAGTGTGAGCAACAGCTACATGAAGGTGTGAGATCCCTGCAGGACCAGCCCTTACTGCAGGAAGGTTATTTCACTCTGCGCATTCAGGCTCACTGATTTGTAGCAAAACAAAAGGATGATGGACAGAGTGCTGAACAATGCGAACACTCACCCCCAGTCACAGATCTGGGTTTACCAGTCACAGATCTGGGTTTAATCCATCGTTCTTTTGCTCACCATGCCACCCCAGTTTGGACCCAGCCATATGCAAATCAGTATTGACCCTGTTCCTCATGGGAACAGTCCAGCCCGAACTGCCAAGCCAGGTCCTCCCTGAACCAGAAACAAGCATCCTGGGACCGGTTTCAGGGTTTCACCCTTCATCAGCCAGGCTAGCTTGAATCCAGTGGCACAGTGAGCAAGGGACTCACGTCTGGGCATACCCTTCCCACTTAGGGCAACTTTAGCAACACAAAAGGATGATGGACGGAGTGCTGAACAATGCGAACACTCACCCCCAGTCACAGATCTGGGTTCCATCCATCGTTCTTTTGCTCACCATGCCACCCCAGTTTGGACCCAGCCAGATGCAAATCAGTCTTGCCCCTGTTCCTCATGGGAACACTCCAGCCCGAACTGCCAAGCCAGGTCCTCCCTGGATCGGAAACAAGCATCCTGGGACAGGTTTCAGGGTATCACCATTCAAAAGCTGATTTGTAGACTCACAAATTCATGCAGGTAGGTGCAGCAATTCTGTCACAACAGAAAGCAACTCTCCACAGCCTGTTCCCCTAGTTTTTTTCCTCTCTTACTCTCTCTTTCCCTCACCCTCCTACTCAAGAGGATTGGGCTACCCTCTGTGCAGGGGGTGCCATGCTAGACCTACATACACTTGGAGCTGCAAAGGCTGATCACCCATGGCCATCTCCAGTACCAGCTGCTTGGTGTGATGCTGCAGAGATGGACACAAGCCTGCCTCTCGCTGTCGGATTTCACTTCAGCATGGAGGCAATGCTGCAGGAATAGGGTCACAACAGTGGACACCACCGACCTGCCCTTTGTTGTCTCTGGCATTTCCCTTTCTACCCCAGGTTCTCAGGGGTTGTAGGACACCATATCAACGTCAATAATGTCAATCCACACCTGTATTGTTTTCAGTGCATCGCTTAGTCCTTAGTCGCTGTGATGAGTATATTATTTATTATTTCCACCCAATCATTATCTATCTAGACATATTAACCATGATATTAACTAATATATTCACTAATTATACTTCCCTATGTCCTTTGTGATGTATTTGGGTTGATTAACTAATATATTCACTAATTATACTTCCCTATGTGTCCTTTGTGATGTAATTGGGTTGATGCAATTGTAAGATGATGTAGGGCACATAATGCAGCTGTCATGAAATACAACACATATCATATATTGGTGATATATCCTCTACATTCATGAGGGAGGGTTTTATGATCCAAGATGACTTTATGTCGTTTTCATTGCTGAACTCTTCCTTCATTTACCCCTTTGCAGAAAATAGAGGCCGCGGAGGGGCTGAGCCAAGGTCGAAAGCCAGGGCCAACCTGGTGATGCCATTATAGTGCAAAGAAAGTGTGATGCCATTCCTGTTACCCCATGAAAGTTGTTGAAATGATGTCCATTCCCCTGGACGCTTATAGAGCTGGCTCGTGTCAGGGTATGCCACAATTAAACTAGCGCCATTCTGCGGTCAGCTGGTGAAATGCTATAGAGCCCAGATGGCCATTCCGGTTCAACACCCGAGGTGGGAATGTGGTGTCCTCTACACAATAGGCACAATCACTAAACAATTGTAGAAATGCCTATATAGATGTCTATTTCTGCTTGGATGTACTATCATACTTTGTTCTCAATCAAATATTTCCAGTAGTATGGCTGGAGAGCCCCTGGCACAGATTTCCAGGTGAACTACTGGGAACGGCAAGTGAACTTTTTACAACTTTCCACTTCAGTTACAGACGATTGAAAGGCAATGTGCAAATGGTCACGTTTGCTCAGTGCTTAATTTGTAAATAAACGTACCGGTGCCCAAAGCTCTTCTCTGAAACAAGCGGCTGCTGCAATTAAATGTGCGAGCGCGGAATACTGAGGCAGTGTAACCCTGAAGCCATCCCGGGCCTCTTTAATCAATTTATTTGCACTCCCTGCCCCTTCAGGTCACTCTTGCATCCTTCTGTTTTCACTCTTTGTGACTCTTTTTCGCTTCTTTCTACCTACTTCTTTCCCATATCTGTCTTTTGCTCGCAGTAAATGCTTGAGGCAGAAAAATAAGTGCCGGTCCTCAAAAACAAGTGCCGGTGTCCCGCACCGAAAACCACCGGCTCAAATTAAGCACTGTGTTTGTTCCTCTTTTTTTCTCCATGAGGATAACATTTTACACAGGTATCGCCTCCAAACAGCAAATATGGGCTGATCATTTCCCTCCCCTCCCTGCAAGGTGAATTACTGAAGCCCTTTGCTGGAGCAAAACTCTGATCATGTCCAGATTGGGGGAAAGTGAGATAGGATTTTGTGATTGCTCACAAACACGCAAGTGTGTTATAGGTGTTCAGAACCCGACAAGGATAACCACACCTTGTTGCTCCTACTACCCGGTCCTTCAGTGGGTTTTACTACTTGGTAATTCTCCAGGAAGAGCAGAAGATCGCATTGTGATAAAAAAAAGCATTTACACCTGACAGGTATCCTTTTGTGCATGGCTGTCAAGAGGGCAACTGGAGCTATTTCCTATCAGAAGCAGCCTGATGCCACAATTGGCTTTGTTGATCTGGCCCACAATGGATAAACATGTCGCCAACCACCATGAATATGTATCCAGTTATAAAAGCCCCATGAATCCTCTTTCAGATGTTTACATCTGGTGCTCAGCTGTGCCTCTGGATGCGCGTGACAACTGCAGGCTCCACCTGCTATCCGCGCGCGCGGCGGTCCTGCGCAGTTTCTCTAATGGAAGTGAATTATGATGGTAAACAACATGTAATGGAGGCCTGTCACAACCTTTCTTCTTGTTTGTCGCCTGATTTACACACACTGGGGACTCCATTTCAAAACAGTTTAATGCAGAAATGACTGGGAGATGGAGACGGGCACCAGGTGTGCTGTGCATCGAATGTCGATAACCCACACTCAGCGTTTTGTTGTGGCCCGCGTGCTCTTCGGGGATACAGAGTGTGGTACAAGTAACCGATTTCTATGAGTTGCTTTCAGCAACCACAGCTCCCCCTGCACTCTCGCCAGGATGATGCTCCTGGCACATGACTGGCTTACCATCCCTAATCAGAGGACCTGTGGAGACTTCAGAGAAAAGTGCATCAAAATGGATGCTGGGTGAATCCTTACAAAACAACTGTTTATTTGTAAATATAGAGTCCGACACAGAACATACCATTTGAAAATACCTCAGGGGGAGGCTGCGGCCCTCTAAAATCTTGCCCCCCATGGCAAGGTTTTCTTCAACCGGAAGTGGCCGTGAACGACAATTCATCAAAATGTCTGGTGTAGCGGAAGTGACCACACACGCCTTTCAAGCAGTTACGTTTACTAACACACGCATGTTTACTTACACATACACACATACACACATTCTCTCATGTGCAAGCACACTCACAGCGTACATTTAAAAGCATTTTTTATTTACCTTAGGTGCCAGGGAGGGTCATATTCCAGCTACTTGTAATCCATTCTTTATTAGAGTAGTAGTGAATAATAAAATATTTTTCATTATTACTGTAACAAAAAAATTGACAGAAAACAAGGAAACGGGAGCCCCGAAGGAGGTCCATAAGGACCAGCTGCCCTTGCATTCCTTGCAGGCTGATTTTGCCACGTCTGATGCCGGGGTCGCAAAGGCTGCGACCCCTGGGACTCCTAAGAGACGTCCATGGTTCAAGTGGCTATTCGGTGTAAAGGTTCACTCGTGCACCTTTCCCCCTGAGATGCAATGAGATGGAGTAAAACAGAACTGATGTTTACACCCCATGGGGACCTGAAAGGATACAAGCAACAAAAACAAGCATTTACAATGCAACGGGTCTCGCATTTGCTCATGTTAGAGCTGATCGCGTTGTAAACTCCTAACCCGACTTTTCACCTATTGGGCAAAAGTGCATTTATGTACACAACCCGAAAAAGTGAAATTAACTATGTAAAGCGCTCAACTTCTGCCAAGCAAGATCGTGCTCGTAAATTAGAGAAAAAGAAGTCCACAAGCCCGATGGAAAACAGCGAGTCTTGCATGTTTTCTCTACTTGGTCGCTGCGCTCGAGGAGGGCTAGCCACCGGAAAAGGCATGACGTATGCTTGCCTTCGACTAATGAAACCAAGCAGATTTTATTAGGCAAGCCCACGAACCAATAAAAAACACTGACGTGAAGTTGACAGGGCTCCGAGCCCTTTTCTAAATACAAAAGCGTCTCGCTGCGATACGCATGCGCGAGCGCATGCAACGCAGGCTCCACCCTAAAAATGATTCATGAGATAGTACTTTTACCAGCAGGTAGTGTCTGCTCGTCCACAAGGTGTGCAAGGCAGCAGCCTTTGAATAGTGCCACTAGGCAGCAGCACCAAATTACTACAAAAGATCCCCCAAACATTTCAAAGGTAGTTTTTCACTAAAAATTAAAAACGGTCCTTGCTCTGATCTTGGAAGCATGTTTCTGGTCCCAGGACCTGGGATCAGCTCCTGGATACTGAAAAGTGTGGAAGTCATGGTCTGTTCTTCCAATGGAGTCCAGGGCGGCTGCCCTAGCTCTAAAAGCCTAGTGGGATGCTATCTTCCCCCGCAGTAGTTCTGCTGCTCTCAATCTATAGCAGCTCTAGTGCTTCTATGTGCTAAGGCCCCATGTGCCTATTTTATTACAAATGCCAGACACCTGTGAGCCCTATGTGCACTAACTCCCCGCTCACCATAGCATAGAAGACGCTTATTTGTCATGGTGGAGAAGTGATCTCCCCACTGCCAGTCTATGCTTAGAAGTGTTATTAAAGTATAGTCCCAAAGAGATTCTTTTCCAGCCTTGGAACGGGCTTTCGGGCAGTCTGGCACTGCCAGCTGGCAGCGTGGGCTGTCTTTTTTGTACTTGTCACAGGACCAAAACAAGCATTTGCAATGCAATAGGTCTCGCATATATAGAACAAGTTAATTGTCATCTTTTGAGGAAAGTACCCAACTTAGAAAAGGCGACTTGGTAAAAAAAAAACCCAGTTCACTTCAAAAATAAAATTTTGCAACTTTGTTTTTCCTGCTGGGCACGTTTTTGCCAGTCACAAGCCTTCTGTTTGCAGGGCACTGGAAGTTAGAACAAAATAGTACCTCAATCGCGTCAGGAGTAGCGGATGGTCACTAATTAAGTTGAATCAATTAGCGCTTGATCCCTGCTTCTCACAGAGGAATGGAAATGATGCCAGGCATGCCTTGACAAATTACAAGGCTGTAAAGAACAGTGCCACGCAAGCCAACAAATGGTAAGAGACAGGCGGGCTCTAAGCCCTTTACTGAACACAACAGCGTCTTGCAAGTGAGACGCATGCACCTGTGCATCCACTCGCAGGCCCGACCCTAAAAAGACCCCTACATTGGCCCTTGCAATCTAACCCATCTGGCAGTGCCCAGCAGCCCGAAAAGGCCAGGCCAACATTGCGCTCTTCCAACCCGTTCATTGGAACATTATTTTCTCAGACTTGGGACCCTCAAAGTAGCTCAAAATAGGGTCAATGCTGCATTTAATGTTGATTATTATGTCAAAAACCTAATTTACTGAGATGCAATGGAACAGTACGTTGGCCCTCGTTTGTGGGTGCATCGGGTGTTTCCACCTGTGCAAGGGGGTCTTTAAGAACTTAATCTTCAGCTAAATCTAAGTCAAAACAGTACTTTATTCAACTAAATGACTAATATTAAAAGTGTGCAATTAAAGCCTATGCAAAATACAATTGGCATTAAAATTCAAAAATAAATCTATAGCTGCACATGTTGACCGGTCTTGCAGTCAGTCGCAGCTCGCACTTAACAGAAGGGGCGGGGCGGCACACGCGCGCGGGGGAGATAATTAAATTAAATTTAAAATAATAATGATTAAAAAAACACTTACCTCCTCCGCCGCGCGCCACTCCATCCGCTGTGCTCGTCTCCTCATGGCTGCAGGCACAGGCTCCCAGCCTGCCCTGCGGCCAATCCTGACACTGCTCAGAGCAGTGTCAGGATTGGCTGGGAGCGCCCAGCCAGGGCACTCCCAGGCAGACTGTGAGCCCGTGCAGGCTCTCTCCAGCCCGGGAACTGTGTTGCTGGGCTGAAGAGAGCCTACTGCCAGGTGTGTTTGGCCAGCCCAAGATGGCCGGCCAAACACAAATGCGCTCTGAGAGAGAGTGCTGTGCACTCCCCCTCAGTGCACGTCACCCCGTGGCCCCGCCCCTTTCCCCAAAACACAATCATAAACACAGTTTATGATCATGCTTTGGGAAAAGGTTTGGAGCTGCCGCTGCTGGCGAGGGGGGCGACGCTCCTCCACCCCTATGGAGGAGCCGCCCCTGCTTGCAGTGTTTGAGGAAAGATGAGAGCCGGTATCCACAGCCTGAAATTGTGTGTTTTTTAATAGAGGGTGTAAAAAACACTTTGTGTGTATAATATTTACATAGTTAATAAAAAAGCTAAAATGAAGTAATGATCATGGTGAAACATCTTCACACGGGCAAACCGGGAAACACATCCCCAGTTAAGTCGACTATCCAACATTAGTGGTACCTCCAATACTGATAACTCCCATCAGGATACTTGGCACTCAGAATGAGGCGCTTGTAGACAAGAGCTATTACTGCATCACCTGTACTAATGTAACGATATGCTGATAAATTCTAAGTGACCCTCATTTTGTTTCGAGTCCTCAACAGTATGGGTGTCCCATTATGTGTATAGATTCAAAGTGAATTTATGTGTTGCTTAGCTTTCTTTCTTATTCTTTCCCTCTTATCTCTTTCTATGACTTCTTTTTTCTTTACCTATGTTTTTGTTTGTTTTTGCATAGACTTTTTCTTTTTCTTTTCATTTTCTTCGCTGTCTTTCTTTTTTCTTTCTTTGTTTGCATCTGTTGTTTTTCATCTTAGCTTTTCTTCTTTGTTCTCTTCTGTCAGCCATCTTTCCTCATTTCCTCTTTCTTTATCTCTTGCTTTTTTCGTGCTCTTTCTGTATGTGACTCGCTCTTCTCTCATTATTTCTTTCTTTATTTTTTCTTCCTTTTTTCTTGCATTCTTTATTTTTTACTCTTGCTTCTGTTTGTACCCTCCTTTTCCTTCCTTTCTTGCTTTCTCTCTTTATTTGACTCTCACTTTTCTTGCTTTCTCTCTTTATTTGAGTCTCACCTTTCTTGCCCTTGCTCTGTTATTCTTTACTGCTGTACTCCTTCTCCCCGTTTTTCCTTTTCTCTTTGAATTGATTAATTAATTCCTTCTTTCCTTCCTCCCTCCCTCCTCTTCTCTCTTGGTATCCGAGTGTGAATATTACAAAGACCTGTTCACCCATACAAAGAACCTGTATTCCAGGAAGGGCCTAAAATAAATCTATTTTAAATACAGTAACTTGCTTTGTGTGGTTTGTGGGTTTGGGGCTAGTGAACTGTGTTTGCACTCCTTAAATTCCTCAAAAGAATCAACTATCCACCGTCACTAACGAAAAGGGCCAAATGTATCACTAATCCGATACCTTGTATACTTCTGTCTGGGCCATCTGTGTTTTTGTGACGCAGACTGCCTACGAACCTATCGGAGCCCCTGGAAAGTTTCTTACACTGGTATCTTAACAGTCCTGAAGGATTCAAGGGTATTGGTATTTGTAGCCTTACTGTGAAGGAGCTAGCAACACTTATGGGTTGGTTCTCTATCCCACAAACTGGCATGCGCTTCTGGTTATATACGATCATCGTCATTATGGGCGAGCGCAAAGTGCTCAGTCCATTCAGTAATCTCTCTTTGGGCTTCAAACCACGCCCATGTCACGTCAGTCACTTACATTGGTTCGTGGGCTTGCCTTTTAAAATCTGCTTGCTTTCATTTGTGAAAGGTTTGCATACGTCATGCCTTTTCCGGTGTTTAGCCCACCTACACAGCACCAGTAAACTACTAGAAACATACGAGGCTCGATGTTTTGAGCCTGGGGTCCGGACTACTTTCTCTGTTTATTTTCCATGCAGCGCCATCGCGCTGCATTTTACATAGTGCGATCGTGCTGCGCTTTTTTTTCTTTACACCGCTAATAGCTCTAACTCGAGCAAATGCGAGAGCCGTTGCATTGAAAATGCTTGTTTTAAGTGTACCATTTACATGCCTTCTATTAAAGTGCCTTTCTTTCCTCTAAATCAGAGTACTGATTGGACCTTCTCATCATTAACCATTATCTGCTGTATTATACGTCTTCCTGAGATTCTAAGCTCCCCATCTCTAGAGTAGGCCTTCAATGAGTTTCTGCTGCCCTAAGAAACTCAAGTGCTAAAAGTATTTGTCCATTTCAATGTGAGTGCAACAAAGTTGTGGCAAAGCTACAGCAGTGGTAAATTACCTTTACCCACAAAAAAAGACCCAGTGACCTCTGATGAGGTTCCCAAGATAGGGCCTCACACACTGATTTTCAGGTTAGCTCTCCCTACATCCAGGGTAAGGTTCCCCATGACCTTTGTAGTCTGCCTACACCTGTGCTTACAAACCCACCCAATTTATTGCATGCTTTGTGAGTTGATTAGTCATTCTGCACTGACTTATTGGGATTGCATCACTGTTCTTTTACTGCCTACCTTGCCCAACAAACCTGTCCAAGACACCTATTCGAATATGCTGACTTATTGAGCTTTAAAGGGTATGCACATTTTGCTACAAACATTGTGCTGATTGAAGGTTTTCCTTCTGTTATTAGGAACTGCCCATCTAATGGAATTCTTGGCAACATTTCCATTTCAGAACTCCTGCTGGCTCTTAATATCAATAATGTGTACAGAGGGCCTATAGGAATGCACTGTGCTTAATGTGTAAAAGAGGCACACAGTTTTTCTTAGGAGGCTGCTAATGGTGATGCACAATGCTGAATTACCAATACCAAGGCTGCCTAATCTTGATTTTGCCCCATGCCTCTTTCTTCCGCCACCCCACAATTCCTGCCTCCTTATATCACTCTTTTGGATTCTTTTTCATCCCTACGTTCTACTATAGTCACTGCCTTCCTATGTTGATATTCCTTTTTCTGTTTTCTGCCTTCCTCTCTTTTGCATGTATGTATTTATGTATGTATATGGTTGTTAGACCTGTCAGGCATAGGATGGTCTTCCCCCAAACGTTTTGCCTTACTCCACCATGTTTTTGTGACATCATTTTTGTTGGAGTTAGGACTCTGCGAATTTTACCACTGTTAAACAGTGCTAAAGTGCTGTGCTCTCTCCTTTAAACATGGTCGAATTTGCTTGCACCCCATTGGCACATTTAGTGTACTTGTAAGTCCCTAGTAAGGTGGTACTGCTTGCACCCAGGGCCTGTAAATTAAATGCTACTAGTGGGCCTACAACACTGATTGTGCCACTGACTTAAGTCGTTTTTTCAAACATGTCTCAGGTCTGCCATTGTAGCCTGTGGGAGTGGATTTAAACTGCCAGTTCAACCTGGCAAAATAAACCTATTTCCAGACCCCAATCTTCCATTTTAATACTTACAAGCCACACCTAGGGTTGGCTCTAAACAGGCCACAGGACAGGTATGTAAAAAGTTGGACATGTACTTTTAACTTTTACGTGTCCTGATAGTGAAAAACTCTTAAATTCATATTCAGTATTGCAAGGCCTACCTCTCCCATAGGATAATATTGGAATTACCTTACTTCATTTAATAAGCTTTAACTTCCAAATGGGAATAAGTAACAGTTCATGTTTGGTTTCTTTGGAATTATAATAAATATTTATTTCATGGTGAAGTCGGATTGATGGTTACAATTTTGAAAATGCCACTTTAGAAAGTTGGAATTTTTCTGCCATAGCCCTTAGTGCCTGCAGCCTGTCCCTGGGTCACAAGAGTGGGTGTTGTTGGCAATTGAGCTTTGTGTATTACTCCTCTACAGTCACACACAATTGAGAGCTTAAAGGTTCCTGTATGTGCCATCACTTTGCAGGATGGGAGGGTGGAGTTAGGCACAACCCCACTTAAACCTGATAACTCTGTGTCCTGCCTTCACATAAAGGATTGCCCACTATAGTTAGTCTGGAGCTCAAATAATGGAGACAGGAAACCTGTGCAATTTAAAGGGAAACTTCCAGTAGCTTCTCAAATTTGAAAGGAGGCATCAGGTATAAATTATGGTCCTCAGACACAAACTCTTCAGTGCACTGCTTGGTGAGAAGGAAGATTTGACCTGCACTCTTCATCCCAGGTTGAAGTAACTCTGAGAGTCAGCAGACTGGCCTCTTGTTCTGAGCTACAGGGAAAGAGCAAGCTCCAGAGGTTCACAGCAACTGCCCAGCTGAACTGCAACTGGATCTGACTGGACTTGCCTGAGCCCTGCTGGCCTCTGTAGCAGTGAGTTCCTGACCCCTAAGTGGTGCCCCCAAGCTCTGGTTCCTTGGTATGGCCCAGTTTAGCTGTCCTGAAGTTTATGGCTCTTTGGGAACATGAACAGGCCCGTTTGCACCAAGATCATGCCACCCACGCCAACTGGAAGTTCTGGCAAACCAACTCCTTGTGGTACAGCCTCGACCACCGTGGTGAATGGAATAACGAGTCACCAGCCACAACTGTCTGAAATACTGACAGAATCCTCGCACTACAGCAACAGTGGTCTACAACGCCTGGTCAGCCCTTTGTGCTACTTCAACTGACACCCCTAACACTCTCCCTGCTCCTCATATCCTCTTCCACCGCAAACAGAACTCTTGGCGTTGGACTGAGAAGGTAACTCTTTCAGCTGGGTGAACCAGGTCCCTGACCCACCCTCCATCACAGTCAAGCTGAACTTGTGACTTTTTTCAGGCCTCGTGCAACCAGATTGCTGCTAGTGCCACTTGGGCCTTTTGGACCTATTTTCACTTAAATATTTAGGACTGTATGTTTTGGGTTCTATTGATTGGGTTTTTGTCATTTTAGTATTGTTTTATTTATTATAGTCTACTCTAATTTTCTAATCTGATGTGGGATCATTTTTGTGATATGTTTTCACTTTGTTACTATTTGAAGCGCTGCACAAATACGTTACATGTTTCTCTAAGTTGAGCCTGACTTCTCTGTGCCAAGCTACCAGAGGGTTGAGCACAGGTTAATTTAGGGGTTGCTTGTGACTTCACCCTGACAAGAACTGTGGTTGCTGCTTGAGTAGGACTTTCGCCCCCCTCAACCAGTAACCCAATTTCTTACAATGGTGTTTCTATAGCATGAATCTAGCCATGACCAAAGGCCAGCCTAAAGTCTACAAGTAACAGGAGAGGAAGATGGATTGTGGATCGTTAATGTATTGTGAGGTAGTGTTCTTTAATGAGGTGAGTCTTACACTCTTTTGTAAACTATAGCAGTGTTGGAGTGGTCCGGTGGTAATGGAGATGTTTTTTTTAGATCCTCTGTGCATAGATATTGTCTTTTTTTCTTTTTTTGTTTAAATTTCATAGTCTGGTCTCTGGTGGGCTGCAGATGTGCAGAGCACACCAGAGAAGGTGAACTTGTTTGCAAGATAAGCAGTGGTACTGGTTGCGATGGTTCTGTAAATGAGACAGCTGGTCTTGAAGATGTGTGGGCTGGAAAGGGAGAGCAATTGAGGATGGGAGTGATATGCTAATATTTCTTCAGGCCCCGGATGTGATGTGCTGTGGATTGTGGCACCCTTAATGGGTACCAGTGTGGAGTCTGGGAGGCCACAGAGTAGGGCAATCAG
This sequence comes from Pleurodeles waltl, assembly GCF_031143425.1. NCBI lineage: Eukaryota > Metazoa > Chordata > Amphibia > Caudata > Salamandridae > Pleurodeles > Pleurodeles waltl. Next base: position 1,014,679,678 of record NC_090449.1, read on the forward strand.
ATCTGAGAGTATAAGGGCTTGAACAGCAGCTCTAAAGTTGCTTTCTGAAAGAAACAGAATGACTTTCTTTAGTAGGGAGAGCTCGTAGCCTTCTGTCTTTGTTTTTTGGGCAAGGTGTTCCGTGTGGATGACTTTGGTGTCCAGGGTAAACCTAAGTGACTTGGCATTCAGTAAGAGTTGAGGTTTAAAGACATCAAAGGACATGCTATTGAGTCAGGTTTGTACTTTCTCTTATTTGTTTTTCTTGGCAAATAACAGCAATTCTGTTTTGGTTGGGTTGAGTTTCAGGCAAGCAATGGACATGTTGGTCTGGATGATGTGCAAGCAATGTTTGAGGCACTGAATGTTGGAAGCAGTGCAGACTTTCAGAGTTGTGTTATCACTGGCATTTTGGTGATGCCATTATGTGGGGGTAGATCACCGAGTGGGTCTATGTAAAAGTTGAAGAACACAGGAGCCTGGTTTGTATGATATGTTTTACTCTTAGTCAAAGCCTGATAATAAGTCCCCATCAAAACAAATGAATGCTGGTGTCCTCTATCTCTAACCACCTGGTCAAAATAAACACTGATTATACAACAATAGCATGTAAATATGAGCAACCTAATGTATTCATTTTAGCTAATACTTTGGTACCTTCAGCTGTCTAATTGGGGATTTAAAGTGCTCTACACAAGTCCAGGGTTGAGTCCTTAAAAATTGTTCAAATAAGTTGCTTGACATGTAGGCTGACTTGAGAGTGGGTTCAAATTTAAAAATCACCAAATTTGGTTCATTCTTGGTTTGAATCGATTCGAACCGGCTTAAATCACCGATAACAAACCATCCGAATTGTCTCAAGCCACTTTGATGACCCATATGACATCTTAATCATTTCAAATAAGTGTTTCTCCTTTATCAGGAAATGCTTGGTTCTGCCTTGCAAAACACTCGATTTAAGGTTGGTCCAGTATTTACATGCATCACAGATTTATTACCGCATTCATTCACAATTTCTATAGCCTTTTGAGCAAGAACGGTAAATTGTATTTAATAAAACATAAAATACATGTAATTTCCTTAAACCTTAAACCCACATACCGACCTTACACATGTTTCTTGTGAGAGAACCATACACATGATTAGGAATATGGATTTTGAATAGAAATTCGATACAAACTATATGACCTTCAAATTTATAAAACTAAAGTATTTAAGTGTTTAGCCCTAGCCTCTAAGCGGATGCAGAATATCTGGTTTATTCTCCTGCTTCTGCCATTGATAGTAATGCAAAGAGAACCAGTTTTCATCTAACCATTTAGACTGCTGCATTAAGGAGTGTGGGGTGATAGAAACTGATAGTCTGGCAGCGCAGCGTGCTGTCCAGTGATGGCACTTTCCATCAGGTGAGTTTACCACAATAGTTATTTATTGTTTATTAGGAAACTGTGCACTGAGCCTACAGATTGATTCAGATCAAAGAAACAAATGCCCCTTTGCCTTCAAGTGCTCGAATCAACATTCATGTTTTTTAACCATTTAAAGTTACTTCTTTAAATTGTTTGAATTTTTCGAACTGCCTTGATGTCTCATTGTTGAGGTAGGTACGGAAAAAGTTTGAGCCAGTTTCCAATCTCTGATTCAAAAACCTAAGATAGTGTCAGTTCTTGGGCCTATTAGCAAAGCTGGAAACTGTGTCTCAGTTGACTTATTTATTTGACTTTTTTTTAATCTAAGGCCTGTATAAATATAACAAACAATTACAACTGAGAGTGAAACTCCTCAAACGCACAAGCGCAGCAGTAATTTCCAGGGTGCGCATTGCTCTCAAATGATCAATTGCCAGTTTCCTTGTTATAGCGACGTGGCACACGAATAGGCAAAAATATTGCCCCATTGGAGTTCTCCATAGAAAAATTACACTCAAGGGCAGTAGCGGTTGCTGCCAGGAAGGGGTGGGGAGGGGGTCAGCGCACAGAGCGTGGGCGGGGGAGAGGGACGGCAATAAAAATAAAACAAAAACGTACCTGGCGCCTCGGTGTTCCGCCTCTGCCACCGCCTCAGTTCTTCTCTTCTTCTTCCTCCCCTCCCCACCCAATGCTGACACTTCTGTCATGCTGCTACACAGCATGAGAGAAGTGCCGGGATTGGCCTGAGTGGGCTGCAATGCCTGCTTAGGGAGGGAGTGAGAGACTGCGCTTGGTCTTCACCCGCTGTGCAACACAGCTGGGTGAAGAGTTCTAAGTGTGCATGTCAGTTTGGCCAGCTTCAGACGGGAAGGATTCAAAGGCACCACTTTCCTAGAATGTGTGTGCACATCTATAGCACATGCAAAAGAACCCTTTCTTCACCATAACTACTTGTAAAATTGCATCCTCAAAATGATGAGTATGCTTCTGGTTATCTACAGGAGACTGGTCAGGGGATGGATGCATTTTGGTCCAGTTGCAGTAGCGAAAACAATGTAAATGAGACCAGTTACGGGTCCTAAAGATTTCCTTTACCAGAAGCGGTCATTGAGTCCGGCAGATGAACATGGTACAATATGTCGACTTCATTTTCATGTAAGTGGGCATGCGTTGCTTCACTCACACATCTTCAGGTTTGGCAACTATTGCCAGAAACATGTGAATCTAACTGGAGAATCAATCCACACAGACTTTTCAGTCCATGGAAATGGTCTTTGATACAAAGTGAAGATTCTCTGCTGGGGTAGGATGGCAAAGCACACAGTGTTACTCTACATTAAATTTCTTTAGTTTCTCAGGCTATGTTGTGTCTTGCAGCAATATGTTCCATTGCATTCTGGTATGTTATGTTGTGATATTGAATGGTGCCTTGACAGAATCAATGCAACTTTGTCAACAAATGCATTAATCTCTCAGTGATGCACAACAATCACAAGTAAGCCGTGCTCTGTCTTGTTTAAAGCGAGGTGGTTCTCAAGGCTGGTATCACTGAAATGGAAAGAGGTTGGTGGCTTCAGAGTGAAAATGCTCATAGCTCCCCCCCCCCTCCAGGCATGTGCTGATTTTAGGGAGAACTCGCTGGAAGAAAATCTACAAAGGGATTGTCTCAGTGGTGTAACATAGGCCTCTGCAGACCCCACGATGCGAGAGGTCCCCGAGCTCCAGGGGCCCCCCTAAGCACAGTACCCTAGCCTGACAGCCCCTGAGTGAGTCCGGAGGGGGGTTTCATGTATTTTGCAAGGGGGGCCTCTCAAGTTTTGTTATGCCACTGGGCTGTCTGGTGCACAACAAATGTTTCACGGTACAGTGGATGAATTGAATTGCTCATGATGTCATCGTTTTCATAAAACAGTGCTGGTAAAGCAAGGCATTTGGCATCATTTTAATCCATTCCCTCCACTCCTTTCGTTTTTCAGAAAGATGTTTTGGCAATATTTCAGATTAAATTAGATGCAGCCCTATTTCAATTTACCCTGAGGCACATGATGCACCATGAAACCCTCCAAATGTTTTGCCTGTTTCTGAAATTCTGTCAAATGCAGAATTACAAATGGTTGAAGATAATGTGTCTGCAAGCTGCTTTCAGAATGTGTATCAGTGTTCAAAGCTCTCAGTAATGAGACATGATGCTTGAAGAAGCTTCTCTGGGCTGCCAACACTCATGCCTGTGCTCTGCTATTAGCATATTTCCTTATTTGTTTAAGGAATTCATGAATGCTTAGGAAGGGAGTTTAAATAAGTTCATAAGCAAAGGGTGGTTGCATGAGAAGCACTTGTACCGTGTGAGAACTTTAGCAAATCTGCATGAATGTAGACTCCAAAATATAGCTTGCTAAAAAGTCAATTGCATAACTATCTGCCAGAAAAAATTAGTACCGGTACTTAAAACCCACACTCGGACTAACTCACTTCCCACACTTTAGGACTGGATTATTTACTGTAATAAGCAGCTCCTACAAATCAATACTGTGCCTGGAATGGTGAAATGCTTGGCGTGGAGAGTGCTAAGGCATCCTATATTTAAGAATTCTGCTAGAGAGACAAACATCTGAGGTCGGCTGTTTTAGAGAGTTGCTGAAATAATTTCAGTAAAAAATAAGAAGGAGCATCTGTACATCTAAAGAAAAGCAAAGGGCTCGCACTGCATTCTGGTGGGGGCGGGTGGGCGGGACGGACACTCTCTCTCTCTCTCTCTCTCTCTCTCTCGCTCTCTGTCTCGCTCTCTGTCTCTCTCTCTCTCTCTCTCTCTCTCTCTCTCTCTCTATTTCTAGGTTTTGATTGAAGAAACTGGCGCAAAAACAAGCAAAAAGTGTAATCACCAGTGGATATATGCGATTTTGTGGCTGCAGTATTTATGATATATTTATGGATTTATTCGATGTGCACCTATGTGGCCACATAATTATCAGTTTTCATAAACATATGTTGCTTTTCGTTTATTTAGATCAAAATAAAACTGACAGAGTATATGGCATACAAGCTGCAATTTTTTGCTGCATAATTTATGTCTGCTGCAATATCTGGTCCTCTGTGCTATATAATCCTAGTAGCCATCCAGGCATTGGAAGATTGTAGTAACACCCACTGTCTAAGCCGTATATCTGTCTCTGTGCACTTTTCATTGCCCATTTATGTCACTGTTACCTCCCAAATGTCAGTGTGAGCAGATTGTGCAGGCGTGAATGAGAGAATCTTCCCATAGCATCTCTCAACCTGAGTTGCACAATTCAGTACTGAAATAATCCTGCACATTCAGGGTCCTAAAGTAATGACTTTGATCACGTATTTGATGTTCTGCACTCTTGGAAGAGAGCTCTTCAAGTGTGGCAATTAGCTCTCTTTAGCACAGTATTGGGAAATGTTTAAACCTTTATTAAACTTTTTTTAAATTAGAAAAGCCTTCTTACATTGAATGATTTTGGACATATCAGGCATATTTTCAAGTTTACAATAAGCCACAATCATCAGACATTGTCAATGACACTGCAGTGTGCATATAGTACTATTGCCCATAGTGCCTTGTTGAACACACGAAGGCCAAGATTTACAAAGTTGTCACACAATGCAGCGTGAGAGAAAGGGCGTGCAAAAGCATCACATCTACTAAGATGTGGCGCTTCCCTGGCCTCCCCTAGTGCTGGCCCACAATCAGGTTGCCTCGGCCCAAGCACAGACCTTTGCACTATAGTTCAAAGTGGTCTGAGTCATACCTAGCATAGCTTTTTCACTAAAATACCAGTACAGAATATTATACTTAGACTAACTTTGGCCACAGTGCAGCTCACGTGCACATTGGGAACAATTACAGAAGCATTTCTCCTTTTTACGAGTGCTTCAACCTGCTATAATTTTTTGGTGCAAAATCCTATCAAGTATTGTTAGTAGATAGGGTTTTAGGTAAAAAGAAACATGGGTGGTTGCGTGGGAACGCCCTTGTACCGCCAATGAAACTCCCCTTTGATGCAGAGTAATGCATTTGTGCTGCTATGTGTTACTTTGAAGGAGCTTCCAGATTTGTTTGGGATGTTGAAGAAGAGGTTTCTCCACAGGAAAAATGCTTTCCACATTGAGAAAGAAAAAGCTAAAAACAAATATGTATCTGCAGAGGGGCTTCATTCCCCCATGCAGAATTTGAGGCAATGCAGAATGCCATAAAATTGGAATAGGAGCCCGCTGAAGTTGTTACAGGATAGCCCAAATAGTAAGTCTAGAAATCTGTGCCAGGCGCAGCAGTCCAGGCATACATCAAGAAATGCTGGCGAATCTCTGCTAGCATTTTTAGATTTTTGGTGAGTAGGTCCCCATTGTTTCCAGCTGAAATGGATCATCAACAGCTACAGAAATGTGCACCCCTGGTGCCCCACAGTGGCAGACACTTTACAAAGGTTAATTGGTCAACTTTCAGTTTCTGATTGCTGGCTGTATTCATAAAGTGAACAATTTGTTCATGCAATATTAATGTGTGATAAAATGATCAAATGCCAAAAAATACTCCCATTATAATTGCCTTTTCTGGTAGCATAGTTTAGTCAATCCTGATCCATAAGGCGGGCCTCCATGATTGGATTTCTCAAGTGGCCCTGCCACTAACACAAGATCCACTTGAATGCTAGGGCAGTGGTTCCCAACCTTTTGATTCCTGTGGACCCCCACTTTAACAATAATGGAACCCAGGGACCCCCACTGAATCATCATGGGAATCCGGGGACCCCCGTCTGAGACGTTACTGGAAGCTGGGGACCTAATTTGTCAATATTTGTTAATATTTTTGTATTTTCTAGGCTCTCGTGGACCCCCTGAGAAGGCTTCGCGGACCCCCAGGGGTCCCCGGACCACAGGTTGGGAACCACTGTGCTAGGGTACTCTGCTTCCCTTAACAGTGATTAGAATATTGGACTTTATGAGACCTCATTGAACAACAGTGCTTCAGAGGGCCAATGATGACCAAAATGAGTTTTGTGCTCAACATTCTAATGTTTGTCCTTAAGTTTTTCCCTATTTAATTTGGAACATACTGTCACCACTAGGTGATATGTTCTGATGGTTTATGGATCTTGTGCCTCGAGCGAAGACAGTTGTTTAAGGCCATCTTCTGCTGCTTGGGCCATAACGGGGGTGCAAGGCCTTTAAAAACCAGGATAGCCCTCATTAGCATTCTATAATGTTATTTTCTGTACCTAGATAGGATGAAGGCATCTTTTTTTAAAAAATACAACTGAATTACTCGAATTGGACAATTCTGACTTCGCAACCAATATTTGTTTAAACTTATTCAAAGTAAGACTGGTGCCCCCAGAACGTGGCTAGTCAATAGTATATCTGTGTACCAAAGAGTTAAATGCCACAGGAATGATAAGGGGACACATAATATTGGCACATGCAGAAATCTTAAGTATGTAAAATTCTTCTTTTGTAAACCTTGGTTAGATTATTCTGTGAGAAAGGGAATATCAGTTATAACAACATCTCACTATGCAGTCTATTTCAAATACTTCCAAGCCCCTGCCTTAAATTATACTTTATTACCGAGTAAACGAACCATTTTGAGTAGATTATACAAGAAACATTTCACCACATGCATTATTAATAAGGTGATGCCTTTTTAATGAAGAGATCCCGACGTTCACTGCTGGTAGTGGTGACAGACCCCCCTTTTCAAGCAGGAGTTTGTAGTTCTTTTTCTAATGTGATGACATTTTAAATGTCTGTACAGCAGACGGAAGCTCCCTGGGAAGCCCAAAGGCACTGAGCACAGAGGGCCAAACACAAATTTCTAGATGCAAGATAACAACTGTTTACACTATTGACACAACCCTTGTGGGCTCCCTCTCTGCACATGCAAGTAGCCTTTTTACAAGTGCAAAACCTCTTTGGACATTCTCAAAAAGATGTTTGTGTGAGCAAATCTACTGCTCGGGCCAGAGGAGGGCTTTTCAAGTTGGGTATGTCCAAGAATGCTTCTGCACTCGTAGACCAGGGGCAAAAGAGAGGCCCCTACAGGCCCTGCAGCACTGGTAAGGGGGCATCAGGGCTCCCATTCAGTCTGTTTTTTCAAGTGATATATATATATATATATATATATATATATATATATATATATATATATATATATATATAATTACAATGTACAGCTGATCTGGACATTTCACACAATAAAATATGCGTATATTTTCTCAGAAGAAAATGGAATTCACGAAAGGATTTTAGAAGTATTGCAACAGTTTGACATCCCTGGAGTACTCCTACAAAACTTTGTGAATGCCATAAAGTTAGAAATCAGCTTCAAATATAACATGAAACCTATGTTTTTTTGTGAAACGAGCCCTGTGGCTTGCCCAGTGTACGAAGGAGAATGTATGGTAATCACATACATTTTGGGCATAGCCTCTAATCTCAAATCACAAATTTTACTCATGTAGTTTTCCTCCTACGTTTATGGTAAATGTCCAACTTTTACTAATTCGGATACCCTGGATATATCCGGAAAGCTGCGACAAGTTCCTAAATGTGCTCCTGGGAAGCATTTGTGTGTTCATGACACATGCAGAAATGCAGAGTCATTTCTGCGTGTGTGTATGTGCATATTGTACTTTTACGCATGGGGAAATGTCGTGTAAGAGTGCAGCTGTGACTGCTAACTTTTTTTCCTCTCGGGTATTACCTGGATCTGTAATTTAGGTATTGTACTAGATTATCATAGCCAATATATTGTTTAATGTTAAAATTTAATAGGAGAAAACCTACAACAAATGAGATGCTTTATTTGTCAAGAAAGAGAATATGTTTGGTACCAATATTCTGATGTACAACCATTTTTATTTCACTGATACTCTCTGGTACGTAGCATGGTGTAGTTAACTGTCCATGCTTAGCTAATCAAAAATAATGCTCCTATTACAGATGCAGATATTTAGGTCCAGATTTAAGAAAAGTGGCGCTTCATTACATATAGCACCACTTTTCTTGTGCCCCAGTGCACCACTCTAACGTCAACATGAGTGCGCCATATTAATGACAGAGCGCACCATGACGCACATTAGGATCAATAGTGTCACAATTTCTGACGCTATTGTGGTACTTTGCAGGATTATCGCCAAAAATGTTGGCGCTAATCCTGCAAAGTATACAGAGGCCCATTATAAACAATGGTGTGCCTCAATTTAACGCCTGCACTGAGCTGGCGTTAAAAATGGCGAGAAACATGGCGCAGTGGAATCTCATAGGTTCCAATGTGCCATTTTTCTGGGCCTCCTAATGGAGGAACACCCCTTCTTGCATATATTATGCCTGGCGCAGGCATTATGTGGCACAACAGTTTACAAAGTGGTGTAATGCGTGCATTGCACCACTTTGTAAAGTTGGTGCAGTATTTTTGCCAACCTAACGCCACATTAGGGGAAAAAATATGGTGCAAATGTGGCGCAAGACCTTTTTTAAAATTTGGGCCATAGTCTTCTTTAGAAATGTACAAGCCAGCTTCTGGTAATTGCCAAAAACACAAAAAAACTAGGTTCATATTGTTGAAGTTATTTTTGTGGCACCTTTTGTTTTCACCAATTATGAATACAATCTCTGTTTTCAGTGACAAATGATCTCCCACTCTTTTCGCCACGGTGTTACGCTGATTTAATGCCAGTAGACATGATGCAATCCCCAATCCCCAATTCAATGTTTAGGCTTATAAATGTGCAACATTATCTTTAAAGAAATATTGGATTCATGTTGCTCACATTATTGTAATATTAGCTTTCTCGACTTCTGCATCCCCTTACTTAGTGAGTAATCCTAAAAACTCCCACTTGATGTCCAATAAAGAATTTAATTTGATTGAAGTGTGTTGTATGTACTTAGTAAAGCTGAAGGGAGGTTACAAAAACATTTCACGCCGAGTCCCCAGACATTTGACTAGAAATGCTGTGAAATTACTAGGTTCAGTATCTTGAAATGAAATCTGACGTTGAAATAAGCTGTTTTACCCTTTCACCATTGTACATTGCTATAGAGAAGGCAACAACCACGAATTTTCTAAGCATCACGTTAAATAGATTTCCAGACTCTGATTGAAATGCAAATTGATGTAGTCATTGAGTAAATTAGGATTTAAAGGTTTGGAAAATTCCACTGTGCGAATGCCGAGGGATTAAATTAACATCCTTTACAGATGAAAAGTCAAATATTAATTTTGATAACGTTAGTGTTCTGGGGAAAAGAAAAAAGGAATGAGGGTGAACATGCATTTATTCCCCATATATTAAAGATGAAATTGAAAAATTGACATTCCCAGCTCCTGTGCTCCACAGAATCTATGCAAAGCTCTGCTGCAAATGTGGAAAGTGGATATGATAAAGCATATTGAGAAATATGATGTGGTTACTTACGCATACAATTTATTCATCAAGTTTACTGACACCAGCTGTATGCTGTCTTCTATTTCTTTTGTTAGGGCAATTTTAAAGTGTAGTGTGTCAATCAGGGTCTGAGTCGTGGGTGGTGGCAGTTATGAGTGGAAGGGATGTTCTACTTCATCCACTGGAAAGTGATGTATTATTTTTCTAGCACAAATAAAAGTTGTTTACTTTTCATCAAAGTACCAGAATTGACCTGGTAAAATGTTCTTGAACTTCTATTAAATTGTAAGCCTCTTCTGCAAATAGATGTACTCAGTGTCACAAGTAGAGCTCTAAACCAAACCTTTAACCTCTTTAGAGCGGGTGTCTGTTACTGTCCGACACCCGCACTACCTCCCTGGTGCGGGTCACGACCAGTGGCTGACACCAGGGAGGGGGTTGAAAAATCCTCCGGTGCATCACACCAGAGGATTTTTTTTATTGAAATACCCGTTAGGAGATGCAAAAGAGCTCCCTTGTTTCTCCCCGCCAAATCACCCTCCCCTTTGTGACGTCAGCTATGTCCATAGATCCCTATTTTTATGCTCTAGAATAAAGAGGTGATATAAACACTATTGAGGTGGTGAGTCCAGCTGCTAACAACAGAAGATGTGGGATAACAGCACGTGCTACTCACTTAGGAACTGGGGACCCAAGTTAGGGTCTTGGCCTCAGCTCAGCATTGTGTGATTCTGGGCAAATCACTTAGTCTCTCCATGTCTAACAAAAATAAAATAATGCGTCCTTATGTAATGTAAGTGCTCCTTTACCTTTGAGTCAAGTTCATGCTATATAAAAAAAAAACTGCAACAAATTTCTACAATTTAGCCTTTAATTTGATACACAGGTCATATAATAATCCCGCCTCCCCTCAAGACTCACAGGGTTATCTAATTTGAGAGCATAAAAATAGGGATCTATGGAAATAGCAGCAGTTCTGCCTCAGTTTAGGAGACATACATTGTATACATTGTCATAGTTTGGGTCACCACTGTGCAGTAATGGGAACCATTCACCTTCCCTGGTGGACCACCAAAGGCTAATGGATCTCCTGTTACCACATTTGTCACCAAGCAGACCAAGAAAGCATACTACTGAATGGTGTATTGCTTGACTGATGACAAATGTGTATTTGTAAATCTAAAACAATAGGCTGCTTGTAATCTACTAAAATAGTTAAAGGAAATTTGATATAGAGGCTTTCAACTACATTGGATACCTATGAAAAATTGGTAGGATCCAAACTGAAGAAGGTATCTAAAAAAGCAAGGCTGGTCCTGTCATCAGTCATGATGGAAGCACATTCTGAAATATAGCAGTCTGAAATAAACCTGGAAGTAAACCTGTGGTGTCATAAACATTTTCTGCAGTAGATTGGGAGTGCTGCTATAGGATCTAGTTGAATAAGGAAACTACAAGTTAACATCTCAAAAACTACAACCATTTTTGCTTTCAAAGACACATTAATCCTGTAGTCCCAGAATGATCATGCAATACTAGTGCAGTATATAGTTAATTGAAACATATTTAAGATGAAAATCCATATGTGCCCCCATATTTATTGAATGTCATGAGCACTGTGCTACATATGCAGCCATACCTAGACACCTGTAAACAGCCAACATCACCCTGTTAATTGAAAAACGTAGCAAAGGGCTCCATGGCAGTCAACATTTTGCATGTCTGTTAGATGCTATGGCAAAAACTTGTGGATGTTGCATACACCCATCTCTTCATTCTTTATCCCATTTAGAGCGCAAGGTCAGACTGCCTATAAAGTGGTGGAACTGTCACCAGCTCTGTCACCAGGAAGACCTTGTTTACAGTCAAGGACCACCAAAGAAGGTGGTGAGCCAACCACCCAATTTAAATTGGTTGGGGCCATTTGTGATGTGCAGATTGGCAGATTGTCCCTGACATGCCTGGTGAAAACTGCATTCATGTCTGGGGTACTTCTTTTGTGGATCCTGAAAATCTGAGGTGAAGTTACAAGTGCTGGCTCCTAGGGGGAAGATCAGAGTGTTGAGAAAAGGCAGAGTTATAGGTGTTAGCAACATAGGGATGTTCCATGTAGGGCAGAATGGAGTGGGGTGAGTTATGAGAGGCAGAGTTGGGGTGGAGGTCTTGAAAACCACCATGGAGGTTTTTCTCCTGTGAGGTGGCTCCCGCCGTAATGGTAGAATTCAACTCACTGAAAAAGCTGCAGCAATTAAAACATTTGATGTGTTTCAGATGTAATAGTCATGGGTTAGCAATCTGCCTGTATACCTTTAAATGATGTTTAGACTCTAAATGGTGTGTATTTGCTAAGCCATACTTAATAAGGGCCCTCGTACGTGTTGCTTATCCAGATTAAGCGAGTGTTCACCACTACATAACTGGATAATGCGTGAGTTCTCCTACTGTGAGGGCTCCACAGTGGAACTACAGAGTGAGTTAGCTATGCAAGAATAGAGAGGTGAGGTGCTGCTTTGGTTGCTGCTATCCCTAGAGAGAGGCCCTTATCAATCTCTCTCTGCTTTTTGCTGAGAATTCTGCTATCATGGCAGGGCAGGTAAATGCACTGAATTTACTATTTAAGGGTTTGATGGGTTATTCTTATGAGACTTTCACTGTGGAAATATTTATGAGTAACAATTCCCTTTTTGACATTCTGCTTGATTTTACCTTCTCATGGTGTTAGGATACACAAATGGAAATAGAAGGTAGAAAAGCGTAGAATAGAGTCATTTTTTTGTTAATCAATTTGGAACCGCTTTAATATCATTCTGTAAGTGGTGAAGGAGGTACATAATGAATTAGTCGCTAAAGGTTTAGGATGACAAGGATGTTTCCTCTGTGATCTACAAAGCAGGCCTACAGTGATATGTAGAGATTGGTGTACATGGTAATTGCAATTCTAAGCTCTTTGTTTTGTATGCGGAGCAAACTTCCATGTATTCTTCTAAGGTCAGATCTTTGCCATTGTGCAGTTTATCATAAGAGTGCCCTGTGTCCAGCCTTATTCTGGCTAAAGTGCTGGACCAGCACCGATGCAGACATTCGAAAGCAACATCTTGGAGAATTATTAACTCACTCCGGGATTCTTAAGATGTGGTTCCCTTTTCTATGTAAGTCATTGGCCAAACTTTCTTTGATTTATGCATGAAATTATTAACACTTCTCATTGTTAATGTGCAAACAAAATCTGAAAAATAATAAGATTCCCCTGATTATACGAAATGTGCAAACCATGTACAGAATTAAGAAATCTGTATGTCACAGACAAATTTGCACTGCAGATGTAAATTGCAAATTAGCTTTTTATCTTGTGTGATCCCCATTACAGTGAGTGATTAATTTGTGCATCACAGGGAGAACGTGAGGAGATGCCCGAAGATGGAGAACTGATCTTTTAAAGAAAAACGTTTCACGTACTTAACCAGAATATTCATCTCCCCAAACATTCATGTCATTACCAATAAATCAGATTCCCTGAAACGTTTTTTAACATTTATCAAAGGAAGGTGTATTACGAAATATTTGCTCTGGGACTCCATTGTGGACCACTGTTAATTTCAGGCCATAAAAAAAAAAACGATATCAAGGCAAACTTGGCGTCTCTTTCAATGCAGAACTCCCATTGCTGATCCAATAATAGATTGTTCTTCCCCAGAAACAACTGCAAAAGAGAATTTCAAACTAAACCCATTTTCAGGCTAATCACAACATAACAAAGATAACAAACATGATGGAATGGGAAGAGGTGTAGGCATTCAAAATCTCTTTGCCACTTCACCAATCACATTTCTCACAACACATTTATTGTACCAATGGATAATGGCATTTCATGTGACTACTTCAAATATTGCTACACATTTCAGTCTGATTCCGAACTCTATTCCAGTTATTCAAATATTTCTATATTTTATATTATAATGTGCCAACATACACCCAGTCATTACTAGAAAGGATTAACAAATGGTGAAGAGGATAGAAGATATACATGGAAACATTTATGTTAAAAGGTATGTCTTCAAGTTCCTCTCTTAAGGACAGAAGTGTGAAAAGAGCATAGAAAGAGAAATTCTACTTAGCTCAAGCCTTAATGGACTGGCTGCTTAGAAAGCAGCTGCACCAACAGTGAGGCTGGAGTGGGGTTCAAAATGGGTGTCATTCATGTGCCGTTTAGACACTGTGTTTCCATAAAGTGGAATTGATTTTAAGGTATGCTTCCTCTTTTGCACAGTGTTTAATTTTTTTCCACATGATTGCTGTCCCGCTTATGCCTCAAGTAGCTCTACTTTCTGACAAAACTGAGGTCCTCATCCTCGGCTCCACCCCATCCGCATGGGACGACTCCTGGTGGCCTGCCACACTGGGAACCGCACTGACACCCACCAACCACGCATGCAACCTGGGATTCATCCTGGACTCATCGCTATCAATGACCCAGCAAGTCAACGCCGTCTCTTCCTCCAGCTTCAACATCCTCCGCATGCTTCGGAAGATCTACAAATGGATCCCCACTGAAACCAGAAGGATGGTGACCAAAGCCCCGTAAGCAGCAAACCGGACTACGGCAACAGCCCCTACGCAGGAACCATGGCCAAGCTCCAGAAAAGACTGCAACGCATACAGAATGCCTCCGCACGCCTCATCCTGGACATCCCCACCACAGCCATATCACAGCCCAGCTGAGAGATCTGCACTGGCTCCCCGTCAACAAGAGACTCACGTTCAAACTCCTCACACATGCTTACAAGGCACTATACAACACCGGACCAGAATCCCTCAACAGACAGCTCTCCTACTACACCCGATCCGACAACTTCTCTCCACTCACCTTGCCCTCGCCACTGTCCCACGCATCCACAGAAAGACCGCCGACAGCAGATTGTTCTCCCACCTCGCCACCAAGACATGGAACACTCTTCCCACCCACCTACGTCAGACACAGGACCTACTTACTTTCAGGAGACAGCTCAAGATCTGGCTGTTTGATCAGTAGCAACCCCCCCCCCCCCAATCAGCGCCTTGAAACCCTCACGGGTGAGTAGTGCACTTTACAAATGATTTGATTGATTGATTGATACTATGAATGAGCTCAGAAGCGGGGTTTGTCCACAAGAAATGCTTGATAATCTAAGTACTAGTCTACAAAGCAAAAATCTATTTCGCCCTCCGTAATTTACCAAAAGAAAGGATCCATATTCTTCATTCTGAATCACCTTCTCAATGCTCATCTTAATCTGGAACTGGGATTAATGGTTTTCATGCAGGCATTTAAAAAATCCTTTCATTTAGCTTGATATCTACAAAGCACTTGTGAATGAAAGCTTTCAAGTTTTTCAAGTCTAGGTGTGAGTAGTTCATTCAAGTGTAGACATTTTACATTCTATTTTGAAAATTGTAGCCATGAGTTTATGCTGAAATAAATTAGCCAACATTTCCCAAAATGCAAAGCTTAAACTTGGACTGGATTAGCATGTCTACCTGAACCAGGAAAGCTTAAGAGTTCTTCAAAAATCCGTGGGTAGACATAAGACCACCACTTGTGCCATCTTCCATCATGGGAATTTTTCCCTGAAGCACCCTTCCTTCACAGAGGTTTTTCCAAGCATTATAGCAGCGGTGTGCAGAGTATCTACAGATACCTCCTCTCAATTCTAACTATAATGTTTGATACAAGATCAGCTTTGCAGGAATAAGTGGATGCTTTTGCGACAACACAACATCTATGTCAAGAACAACTATCATAGTCTCCAGTGACAGTACCACTAGACATCCTAGTCAGGTTAAAATGACCTGAGGTTTTGGCACCCAGAATCACAAGCAGTGATACAACATAACTTGCAATATTGGTTTGGACAGAAACTCTGATTTCCTTTCAAATCAGTATTTACAGGCCACTCATAACATGCATTGGCCAGAAGATCTTGTGTTTTAAATGCAGGCAAAGCGCTATTGGCTTTGCCAATCCTTTCTGATTTTGCCATAGTTTATAACTAAAACCATTTCACAATGCCACTTGTGAGTCTGTATGTGTGTGGATGCATTGCGGACATCTTGAAATGGATTTCATATATAAAAAAAAAAAAAAAAAAGTAAAATTAAAGAAAAAACAAGATGGCCACTGTGCATGAGCATGAATGCTTATGAATGTTTATGCTTTGCATTTTGGGAAATGTTGGATAATTTATTTCAGCATAAACTCATGACTACAAATTTTGACGCACATTCAGCGCAAAACGTGCACCATATTTATACTATAACGCCCGACCCCGCGGACGTCAAAATTCCTCCGTGTGCATCATTTTTTGGATGCAGGAAACTGCCTTGCGTTAATGACATGCAAGGTAGGCGTTCACGCCCAAAAAATGACTTTAAGACCTGTGCGCCTTATTTATACTCCTGCGTCATTTTGACGCACAGGAAGAGGTGGGCCTTAAAAAACGGCACCCAGCCTGAAGTGTGCCGTTTTTTAACGCCTCGGTGAGGGCAGGCATTAGGGGACCTGTGGGCTTGGAAGCAGTCCAGAGGTGCCCTTCCCTGCCCCCAGGGACACCCCCTGCCACCCTCGCCCACCTCTGGAGGACACCCATGGATGGGGGACCTATCCCAGGTAAGTACAGGTAAGTGGAGGTAAGTATATATATTTTTTTTAAAGTGGCATTGGGGGCGCCTAATTTGGGCCCCCCTACATGCCGCTATGGCCAATGGCCATGCCCAGGGGACAGAAGTCCCCTGGGCATGGCCATTGGGCAAGGGGGCATGACTCCTGTCTTTGCTAAGACAGGAGTCATTTCAATGGGGGTTGTGCGCCAAAAAATGGCGCAAGTTCGGTTTGAGCCATGATTTTTGCCTCAAACCTGACTTGCAACATTTTTTGACGCACAATCCCCATTTTCCCCTACGCCGACGCTGCCTGGTTTGAGTCTTTTTTTTTTTACCCTGAACAGCCCAAAGCGCCGGCTAACGGCAATCCTTAAATATGGCGCCCGCATGGCGCATAGGAATGGCGTTAGCCGGTGGTACATTTTTTTACACAAACCAGCGCCGGCGCTGGTTTGCGTCAAAAAGTATAAATATGGCCCTATTTGTGCTATGCCTTTCTACAACGTGCCTCTTTCTGCTCAGCGAGTTCAGATGACAAGAGGGTGTAGCGTTAACAATGATCAAAGCCAAAACCAAAAAGTTATAGAGAAAACCGTGTGAAAGCAAACAGTGATTTCCTGCAGAGATAAAGTTTCAAAATAGCTGTAATTCGAAATCAGAGCCAAAAAGGAAAACCATTGTGGTCTCTAATGCAATTCATCTCTTAAAGGCTACAAAACAAGTGGCACCAGCCATTCACCTTGACCACTCAAGGCAACAGTGTACACTACAGGTGCATTTATCAAATAAGCATGCAACAGTGCTACGTGGGACGGGTATAAAGCATTGAATGCCACCGCAAAGCCACTTTAGGAAATCGGTAACACAAACAGTTCAGTTTTAAGAAGCACAATCAATATAACAACCCATAATGCAAAAACGACCACGCCTCTTCTTTGACACAGGCACACACAAGATATACATCACATACATTTTTACTAATTTAACAAAGCAAAGTACAAGAATGCACACATACAATAGATATGCCAAAACACATCTTTCAGTTATTAACAGAGGTATTTATTGGTGCTAGCATGCTTTTGGCTCTAAATAAGTCAATTTGTTTACAGCTCCTGTTTTTTGTTCAGATAAGTCGCTGCAGTTTGCTTTACACAGTTTGCCAGCTTGCTGCGTACTTTGAATGTTTGTTACATAGCATTGGCAAAAATGGAACTGGAAAGCGGAAATCAGAAAGCATATTTAGCTTTGTTGTGTGAAAGCAGATACAATGTTGTGTACAAAGATAGTCAACTTCCAATCCAAGACCAATATCTAATGGGGAATCCAAACCAAGGCCAAAATTTGTGAGTCCTGGAGCAGCAGGGGCCATTCGCCACATTCTGCAGGGTGCCCCAACATTTTGTGTTAAACACCTGACTTTCAAAGGGACTGTTGAGTTACACAGTTAAAAGGAGCACGTTTTTAGAAGCAAGCTAATAAAATGTACACATCTACAATACTATGAAAGACTGAAAAATCCTTCAGAAACATTAAGGCCCACATTTAAGGATGGCATTGAGCCATCTAATGCCACATTAGCGCTAACGTGGTGGTAGATTGCCAAAAATGGTGTGCCATATCTAGAAAGTAGTGCATCGCATGCATTGCAACACTTTGTGACCCTTTGCGCCACATTATGCATGTGCCATGCATAATGTATGCAAAAGGGGCGTTTCAGCGCATGGAGGCCCGCAAAAATGGCACAATGAAATGTACCATTTTTGGCATACTTTTTATTGCCTGCTGAAAGCAGACATTAAAAGGACACACCCATTGGAATCAATGGGCCTTCTTGCAATTTGCTCCACTACTGTCAGAATCTTTTACTGTATTGGTGCTATTTTTTGGTGGCATTAGGTGAGTGCAGGAGGTCGCAAGAAAAGTGGTGTTTCACAATGTGAAGCGCCACATTTCTTAAATCTGGGCCAAAATGTCTTAAGAACATTTTTAAAAAATATATTATTTCTACACATAACAATTAACAAAATTGAAACAAAAATGTTACCATGGGTGTGATTTGTTAAATTATTTAAAACGTTATTATTTGTATATTAAATCAATATATTTTAATTAATTCTTAAACGTGCATTTAGTTTGATGAGTTGGTGTGTAATATCATTTTCTTAATGAGTTTTAGGTACAAAAGAAATATTTAAAATGAATATTACACATATTAAATATTAAAATATTTGTATTATATTTTTGTAAGGAATAATAAACTTATATATTTTCATCATACTTTGACATTGGAAGATCTCCATCACAGGGACATAGATCTTCACCTACATGTGCCCCTCACATGCACATCGCTACCACTGGAATGTCTCTCTACAAGAGTTTAGCTTTAGTCTCTCCTCACTGTCTGTTTAGCCTCTGGAGTCTGACAGAGAGAGGTGTCAGCCAGGGCAATATGATCATCAGAGGGAAAAGCCGCAGCTGGGAGCACAGGGCAGAGACAATAAGAATAACATCCCTGGAGTACTAACTCTGCAGGCGAACACGTTATGGGCAGCTTGTGGCTCTATTAAGGGAGGTTGAGGTGGGTAGGGACGCGAGCAGTGGCGGCTGCCACAAATCTCAAGGGGAGGGCAGTGGGGGGGCGGGGATTGTGGACAGGGAAGCACTAAAATATCAAAATTAAAAAAAAGCACATGTCCTGTCGCTGCTGCCTCCGCTTCACTCCTCTTCTTTCCTGATGGTGATGGTATCCCAGCAGTACCTGGGACACCAGCACAGGCTCCCCACCCAATCCTGGTGCTGCTCTCATGCTATACATATATAAATATATACATAGCATGAGAGCAGCACCAGGATTGGTCTGAGCTGCTTGGCCTGCCGCTCAGACAGTGCATTGGAGTCTGTGTTGTTTCTCCAACCCGGCTGTGCAGCACAACCAGGTTGGAGACACCTAAGTTTGCATGTCAGTTTGGCCGGCCTACACGGCCAGCCAAACTGACGTGCGCACTTAAGTGCACTGCACTCCCCCCCTTCCATGGCCCAGCCTCCCCCTCCCTGACCATGCCGGCTCATCCTACAACCAAAATATAAAACAATTATAAAATATTGGTTTATTTTTCAGCTGCTGGCTCATAGCCAGTGGGGCAACACTCCTTCACCATTGCGGAGGAGCCTGCCCTGGGCGCGAGACACCTCTGTTACAGTGTCAAAGTTGCACAAGCATGGAATACACCTTTTAATGTGCTACATTGTCAACAGCGAGGCCGTGTTGAGCAGCTGTCATCAGTGATCTCATGCAGTGGCTTGACCAAGAGGAGTGGGGCTCTAAAGAAAAGGACAACAAAGATGAGGTTACAAGTGAAAGTGCCTGACAAGAAGTTTTTTATATCCTCCTTTCATTATACATTCATTTACTTTTTTCATTATCTTTGTCATAATCGAGCACTCAGCAAGTGTTTACACTCTCAGCCAGGAGTTTGGAAAAGGGAAGCAATAGAGGGATTGAAGGAAACCAATGGTCTTCTTTTCTTTTAGAGGGAAGGGAAGTGATGTTTTAAGCTGAAAGGAGGTGTGCTCTGGATAGGGAAACCAAGCCGGCCACCGGATGCCTCTCCTTGTATCAACTGTAGTGCTTCGACGACAACTGGGCTTGGGGTAGAACGTAAAGAATGCCATGAAACAAATGGAAAAAGAGTTCCCTCTTGATAGCGGTGGAAGGAGTCAGAAGCATGGTAATTACTCAAGGGGTGGGACAAACACAAGAATGGAGAGAAAAGCCTAAAAAGAAATAATGAGCAGGACAACTGAGATAGATGAGAAAGCCAACTAATCATGAGCAAGAAGGTGTTCCAAAGCCCACGCTAGGCATATTGTATTGCAGACAACAGCGGTTCAATAACAGGCATGTTAACAATAACAGACCTAAAGCTGCTGAGTCCTAAAAGGGCCAGAAGGAGAGGTTGTAGAAGAGAGTTAAGTCAGAGGTGAGCCAAAGAGGTATTTAATTATAGAAATTGTGATAATTGCTGACAAATGCCTCAGAACCAGGTTGATACTAGAAATGATATAACAGAAAGGACCAGTGGCAGTGGATTAACAGAGACAAAGGCAGAGCCTCAGTAATATTTAGGTTTTGCAGTAGAAAGTCATATGAGCAGGCTGGAGAGGCTAAACACTGCTTATCTGACATTATCAAGTTATTATGGTGTCTGAGCCTAACTGTGGCACAACACAAGCTGTACTTTGATAAGGGGTGTTTTCTTTTTACTTCAAATAGAAAATCCAATTCTTTATTGTTTATAAAGTTCTTGTGCTTGTTCCTTCTACATTGCATAA
Source organism: Pleurodeles waltl (assembly GCF_031143425.1). NCBI lineage: Eukaryota > Metazoa > Chordata > Amphibia > Caudata > Salamandridae > Pleurodeles > Pleurodeles waltl. Next base: position 1,014,700,442 of record NC_090449.1, read on the forward strand.
ATACATATGCAGCAATATCACAGAACCCTTTCACTGGTTCACAATATCCATGAACATCCATTTGCAGTGTTTTTATTGCTCTTTCGAGGCAGCCTTCATTGGTCCATTGACCATGGTATGATTGCAAATAATGGAATGAGCATGTACCATTTTAAATATGCAGTGTTAAGCAACACTGTTGATTTCTGAAGTCATGTTGCATGAAACCTTAAAGTGAATAAATAAGAAACAGAATTCATGCTCAACGAAAAGTGGTTCCACTAACCAGGGAAGCAATGGGGTTTCTTGGGCCGTGTCACCTACAGACCACCATTGGCAGCTGCCTTATGCTACCACAGATTGTTGAAAGAGGGCACCGGGTTGGAACAAAAGCCCCCAAAAAACTGAATTGCTAGAGGAAAGTGAACAAAATAATGAGAAAAGGTAATGTTGACTTTAACTCTAAACATCCTTATGGACGAGCATTAGACTGTCACAGCTACTCCTTTCCTAATTGCCACTATTTTCTTTCCAATATGGCTGCTTATATGGCTTCTTATGGATGCATATGGTGGCCGAGGTGTTTCTGGGTAAAAAGTCTGGGATACATGATGGCTGTTATTGTATTTAGAGGCAGAATAGCTTGTGAGAAAGAAAGGAAAACATGTTTAGGGTGGAAGCATAAAAAAGAGACTGCAGTAATTGCGGATTATTAAACACCACGGATGTATTTTTGGTGGGTGAAAAATTAAAAGGGGTAGTAGCATAGGGCACTAAAGCTTCTTTAGAAAATTATAGCTATTTAGCTGAAGTTCTTGCTTGAGAGATTTATAATTCAGCTGGCTGGTTGATACTGTAGTGTTTATGAGAAAAACTGACTGGGGCTGAGAATATGTGTGGATTTTAGCATTGTGGATGGATTGCCAACACTTTGCCTAATAACCCAGCGGTCTGGTAGGCTCTAGAGAAGGCAGAGTGATGTAAAATGCTGCATCTTTCTTTTCTGTAGCAGTAAGTGATGTCCTATCCTTCTTCGAATCATCTGTTTTCTTTTATAACTCCTAATATTCTTTAGATTGGTGGCAGCTGTCTTTAACAGGCTGATGGATAGATAATACATTGAAGGGAACGTGGACTAAGGCATTCTCTGATAAGAGCTGCGGATGAAGAAAAATGCGGAAAAAAGTTGTTTTTGGCATAAGATCTCCTCCAAACATGACCAGACTACAAAGGCATTGCAATATCCCATGAAAATGAAAAGTGTCACATATCTATATGCGTAGGATGAAATTCAGCTTAAGTAAAGGCAGGTGGCCCTGCCATGTTGAAGGCAAATTCTCATGAAGACACAGATCAATTGAGATTGTTTAAAATAGATGCACTTGAAGTGCTCTCCACGATAAGTGCCCCAAAAGCTTCTGTTATTACAGGAGTGCAGAGAAAGTGATTTATCACATAGAGAAAAAGATTTCCATATGAAGTAAAAGGTCTTGTGAATTCTAAAACAATCTGGCCATGGGTATATCTCAACATCCACTGACACCTCTGACTGTTTTGTGAACCAACCATACAGAATTTCAGTGGATGCAAAATTATATTATCAGACGTTGCATGTCCTAGGCATTATTACGATCTTCAAGTATTGTACACTTCTGTTTTCTCAAGATGAAATAGCCTTTGTCATTTTGTAAATGTAGGCCACTTGGTTTAAACTCTTTCTTTTGTGTGCATGCCGGTAATTCAAATCCGACTGCCAAATATGTCATATTAGAATCATATCATAAGATGCCTCCAGTTAGCAATCTTTTGTGTGGGCGAAGTAGCACATCTGTGCTGGGCTAGTTCAGTATAGCAGTGCGCCAAAAGCGCCTATTAAAATCACTATTGTATCTTGACCTTCTCTTTTATCAAGTTTTGCAATCACATTTCTGAAAAAAACGTGTTGATTCACAAAACTCAGAAATAATAATACCATTCTACCTCCTTCCTGCAAAACTCTAGGCTCCTTTCCCCCCAAATGTGAAAATAAACTCAGGATTTCTAAGAGTTTATGTTGGGTTGTGCCAGTGTGTGGTGCAGCCCTAATGCAAAATTAATGTTAGGATTTACCAAGCCACGTAAATCAAGATTTGAGTGGCTGTGCTTGGGATTTTATCCCAAAAGTAACACAAGGCACCTTGCATTGCACAGGCATAATATGACGGGGTCCTTCCCGTGCATCCATCCATTTTGAAACAAATCCATGTTTACTGACGTCAGTAAACATGGATTCACACCAAAATGGTGTGACTACCGGAGACTGGTGTAATGAGATAAAATGTCTTCATTAATTCTCGTTTCTTCTTCTTTTATATGTGCAGCACACATACAAAGAGGAATATGCCACAAAGAATAGTTTTTGTCCAGGAAAGTGTTTTTAACAAAAGGAACACCCTCTTTATAGTTTCAAGATGATACTAAAACTGGAAAGCCTGGTGGCAGAGATATGAAAAGAAGGATAGTGCTCTGGGTGAAACTATTACACCTTCTTCATAACATTTGCTCGAAGGAATTGGAAACACCAGGCCCCATTCCTGAAAGTTGTTCACACATTCGCGGCAGCTAAGCATCTATTTTTGTACTTTGTTGTGCTTTGAAATGTGTTTTCATATCTACAGCGCCATCTCTGTTGAATTCTATTTGAAGAATAATAGAACAAGTTAACTGTGATCAGGAGGCTGTCAAAGAGGCAGTGATATAGGCTTGTGCCTGCCCAGAGTAATGGAGAATCTAGCACTTCTCAAGATACAATCAATTCCTCCCCACCTTCTACTGAAATTCTCCTCTGTTTCCTTTTGTCCTTCGACATTTTGCCTCGATCCTTCATTCTTCCATTGCTTTCAGAAAAAGATACATTTCCTGTTTTCCCTGAGCAGGGTGTCTTTTGTTGAACGATAGAGCAGTGATGGAGCAGTGCACAGCTAAGGCTTTGGCCCATCACAAGAATTGCTAAATGGGTTGAGCTAAAAATGAATCATTCCAGGCCTCCTCTCAGTAGATGGTCATGGACCACAACTGAATCTCCAGTATGATTGTGTTGCAAACGTGGCGGCACTCCTTTAGTGTAAACATACATAGGTGGTCATTTGGGTTGCAATGGATAGGCTGCCAGGTTACTGGATGCCAACCTGTCATATTTAGACGCCTGTTCCAGCCTTGTGGGGAACTCTGTGCTTTTAGTGCAACGACCAGTGCGGCACATTGCACTGAATATTGTCTTGGCACTCTGGCCCTCATTATAGGCTGAAGGTCATGAGACCACCAGCCTCGCCATGACGGTCTTCCCGCCACAAAGTTGGTGGTAAGGACCACCACATTATGAGCTGTGGGGCTTGGCAGATGCAAAGCCTCCACAACTCCGCCCGGCCCGCCGGTGCGGTCGCACCGCCACAGCCGGCGGTGAGCACCTCCAACCCGGTGGCACGCCTCAGCCTGCTGGCCTGATTACAAGGATGCAAACTGCCAGGCTTTCCGTGGCGGTCACCCTGCCACATAAACCCTGGCAGTCATCCACTCGGCGACAGGAATCTCCATTCCTGTCACCGGCACACACATGTACACATGTCCCCACACATGCACACATCCCCCCACACACTCACAAACATCCTCCGCCCCTTCACGCACGCAGGCATTCACAGACACACCCATTCAGCATACGCATACATCCACACAGACACCCCCACCGAATCGCATTCATCCACAGACACCCACATACACGCGTACATACATGCACGCACCCATTCACATTCACTCTCATACACGCACACATTTACCATCCCCTCGGCAGGCATGCACTCAAACACACAGACAGCCCCCTTTCGGATACCCACTTACCTTCTCCATTGAGGAGGACGTCCGGGAGGGGATGGGTCCATGCCAGTAGGACTCCGCTAAGCCGTATTACGGCTTGTAATATGGCGGGCGAAGTCCTGCTTCCGTGGCGGTGCTGCTGACGCATCTGCCACTTTGGAGTTGGACTTCTGCCCAGAAATGGGCAGAAGTCCTCCAAGGACTCCTAATATGGTGGGCAAAAGATTGCCAGCACTGGCAGTCTTCGGCTTGCAATAGCTTGGGTGGTCATGGAAAAGGACCGCCGAAGTCGTAATGAGGCCCTATGTTTTTTCTCCCCCTCGTCAGGGAAATGCATTACAGCAAACCACCCTAATTTAAAAAAAATATTTGTGTATTAGTTTATATTTAACACCAAAGATATCCGGTAGATTCACCACAGCAATAAATGACATGCTGTCACATGGGGTTCGGATCAATATGCATAAGAACAGGAGCCATTTGGTTATCGTCTGGGTACGATTATAGAAACAGACGTTCACATCGTCAATAAACATCATATAACAAGCAAACATAAGTTAATAGGCTCATGGAATTACATATAGTGTGAGAAAAAAACATACTCTGTCTAGGGATAGAGAAAATGTCCAGTGGGAGAAATGAAGGAGCACAGCCGGGGGAGGAAGATGCAAGAGCGAATATGAGTGTCTCATCATGTGTACAGGAACATGTATTGTGAGTCAACACAGTCGTCATGGAGGACAGAGGTCATTCTTAGCTTCTACATTCAGTAAAAAGATCTCCCAGCATACTCCCCCAGAGTGGATAATTCTGCATGCTTGTAACCATTGAAAAGTGAGTCCATGTCAGCAACTCACAAAGCTACTGCTTGAGGTCCGGGGGGCTGATAATGTCCACGACATAGCCACTCGGCACTTAAACAATACAAAGGTGAGATTGATGAATCTGTGGAGATATTTATCACCCTTTTTTCGGGGATGAAGACCCAATAAACATGAAGAGGGTGTAGGCAGATGGATATGTGTAGTCAATTCCGTCACAGTTTCAGTTACCTTGTGCCAAATGGGTTGTAATATTGGGTAATCCTATACCATGTGATAAAATCCTGCTAATGGCAGTGTGGGCACCCAGGGGAAAGCAGGGGAAACATGCGCTTGATACGATGGGGGTATAAATAAGGGGGTCATTCTGACCTCGGCGGTAAAAGCCGCTTACCGCCGGTCAGAAGGCCACCACAATATCGCTGCGGCCGCGGTCAGCCGCCACGGACATTCTGACCCACAACTGCCAAACCTCCAAAAATCCGCCCTCCACTGCAGTCCGCCACATCAGCGGCCAGCGGTAAACTGGAGAAGACCAAACCTCCACCACCACGCCAACAGAAATACGCCCATCCCATTATGACCCGCAAATCCACGCGGCGGTCATTCAACCGCGGTATTCCATTGGCGGTACACACCGCCGCGGTCAAAATACACACACATTTACAAACCCCTACCACATTGGACAATTTGAAAGACACACACCTGAAACACCTACACACACCACTCCCACACATCCAATACCATATAAAACACACACCCACATCACCCACAAACCCCTACCAACAAAAACCAGAGACGAAGGAGAGAGAGACACATCAGAGAATAGATAGCCAGACACACAGAGGCACACCACAACATCACACACACCACATAGAAGCACAAAGCACCACACACCAACACACACATCATCACATACACCACCCGACACCTCATACACACCACCCCATGGCACCACAAAGGCACCCACGCTTTACGGACCAAGAACTCCGGGTCATGGTGGAGGAAATCATAAGAGTGGAACCCCAGCTCTTCGGCTCACAGGTTCAGCACACCACCATAGCAAGGAAGGCAGAGCTCTGGCAGCGGATCGTGGACAGGGTCAACGCGGTGGGACAGCATCCCAGAAATAGGGACGACATCCGCCAACGATGGAACGACCTACGGGGGAAGGTGCGATCGATGGTCTTGCGACACAACATCACAGTGCAGAAGACTGGCGGGGGACCCCCACCCACTCCACCCGAATTCACAGCATGGGAGCAAGAGGTACTAAACATCCTGCATCCTGATGGCCTCGCTGGAGTACACGGAGGAATGGACTCTGGTAAGTACAAGGCCAACCACTTCACCCCCCCCCCCCAGCATGCTAACCCCCACCCTCACCCCCAACCCCCCAGCACACATCCTCCCTGAGAATGTCTCTCCAGCACAACCCACGCAACCCCAACCCCTGCATGCCATCCCCAAACTATGGACACCCATCACCTAAGCATGACCACTGCACATACCCATCCCCCCCCCACAAAACACCCTCACAACACCTCCCCCAAGGGAATGCCAGCACTGGGTGACAAGGGCACCCATAAAACGCAAGCTAATGCACACACAGAAACAATAACCATACCCTCTTACCCCATGCAGGACCCGAACGACAACACACCGGTCAGGAGGGACCAGAAATGTCCATCCCACCCCCGGAACAGGCCCCTAGTGATGACAGCAGCTCTGTCGACCTGGACCCTGATGACCAGCCCGGACCATCGGGGACCTCTGGGCAGTCGGTTCCCCTCACCCAGACACAGGCCACTGCAGACCCAACCCCCTCTGGGAACAACAGCACAGCTCCCACCCAGCAGGCCCATGCCTCTGTCTCCAGGACAGGTCAAGCAGCGGTGTGTCTACCACTACAAGGCACCCAGGGTAACCCACCAACCCAACAACAACAGGGACCTGGGGGCAGTGGGAGTGGGCACACCGGTCAGGGGACAGAGGCCCAGGGAAACAGGGCAACTCGGAGGGCTGCTGTGCGACAGGGGGGGGAGGAGAGGCCCAGGGAACAAACTCTCCAAGAGGCCCTCACCACCATCATGGCAGCCTACCACCACTCACAAGAGACGATGGCGACGGTACTGGCCAGGTTCCAGGAGATCCAGGCACAGCAGGAGCAACGCTACATGGGGTTCAGCGACCAACTCAGCAACATCTCAACCGCTATGGGGAGCATAGTCCAGGCCCTGAACCGTATAGAGGACACGTTTCGGGACCATGTGGCATCACACAGGGTCCCTGTCACTAGCCAGGAACAGGAACAGCCTACCACCTCCGCCGGCGCTAGTGGACAGGAGGCCCCACCACAACGACAGCCCACCAGAACCCCCCCTCCTGCTGAACAACAACCACCCCGCAAAAGGAGCCTGAGATAAAAAAAAACGACAGAGTAGGATGTCAAGACCCCCGCCAGCATCACATACCCCCTGAAGTCCTCCCACTGTTCAACATTGCCACCCTGTCAAACCTTGAACTGCCCCTGCTCCATCCTGCCACAGGCATATGGACAATGCACCTGTCAGACTGAGAACTGGACTCTGCCATGGACATTACTCCACCCCCACCCATCACTGTTTCACTATCATGTACCAATATCTATGCACTAATAATAAATCACACATTGCACTGAAATCAATCAGGACTCAGCCTGTCTTATTTACAAATGTATGACACATTACATATCAATTACGTAGTTTTAACATTGTGAATTACACATACCGAGGTAACTTAGCATTAGTCCATGGGCCAACCAAGCCGAGGTCACGCAGTGGCTCATACAGCACAGAAAAGGGAAGGGCAAATCAAACATCATGTTTATAGTTCTGGGGGGAAATCGACAAAGTTGAAATGCAGGAGGCTTTCAGGAAATGTAAAATGACATGGGTGATTATTACCTGTGTGCTACTGAAAATACTGTTCTATGACTCTGTCCCTGTTGTCTGTGTCGTCCTCTGAGTCTTCCTCCTCTTCACTCTCTGCAGGCTCCACAGCTGCTTCAACACCACCATCTGCACCATCCTCCTGCAGGAAAGGAACCTGACGTCGCAATGCCAGATTGTGAAGCATACAGCAGGCCACGATGATATGGCACACCTTCTTTGGTGAGTACATCAGGGATCCCCCTGTCATATGCAGGCACCTAAACCTGGCCTTCAGGAGGCCAAAGGTCCTTTCGATGATCCTCCTAGTTCGCCCATGGGCCTCATTGTACCATTCCTCTGCCCTGGTCCGGGGATTCCTCACTGGGGTCAGCAGCCAAGGCAGGTTGGGGTAACCAGAATCACCAATTAGCCACACACGTTGTCTCTGTAGCTGCTCCATCACATAGGGGATGCTGCTATTTCGCATAACATACGCGTCATGCACTGACCCTGGGAACTTGGCATTTACATGGGAGATGTACTGGTCAGCCAAACAGACCACCTGGACATTCATCAAATGATAACTTTTTCTGTTTCTGTACACTTGCTCATCGTCTTTTGGGGGTACCAAAGCCACATGGGTCCCATCAATGGCACCAATGATGTTGGGGATATGTCCAAGGGCATAGAAATCACCCTTCACTGTAGGCAAGTCACCCTCCTCTGGGAAAATGATGTAGCTCCGCATGAGTTTCATCAGGGCAGACAACACTCTGCTCAAAATCTTTGAAAACATAGGCTGAGACATTCCAGATGACATGGCCACTGTTGTCTGGAATGACCCACTTGCCAAAAAATGGAGGACTGACAAAACCTGCACCAGAGGGGGAATCCCTGTGGGTTGGCGGATGGGGGACATCAGGGCTGGCTCCAGCTGGGCACACAGTTCATGGATAGTGGCACGGTCAAGTCTGTATCGAAGTATTATATGGCGTTCTTCCATTGTCGACAGGTCCACCAGCGGTCGGTACACGCGAGGATTCGTCCTTCTCCTCGCAAGTCCCAGCGGACGGTGCCTAGGAAGGACAACATGGAGCACAGAGTCAGGCAAACCACAGGTACGTACCGACAGCTTGCACAGTTAAAGAATGGCAATGGGTTGAAAGGCGTGTATGTGTGGCAATGTAAGGCCTAGGCCTGTGTGTCGCAGTCAAAATTAAGCCATGTAGGCCCTTGAAATGGCGGCTGCCTGACCTGTGAAGTGGGACAATGGGATGTGAGGTCAATGCGCTGGCGGGGCACACCGTGGCGGTAGGCGGTCGAAGACCGCGGCGCAAAGCCGCATTGGTTAACATTGAACCCTATGGGTTTCAGGAGCCAATGACGATGTGCGCCGGCGGTCGCGGTACGCACCGCCGCGGTACGCACCGCCGCGTGCGTGACCGCCATTTCCTAGCTGATTGATCACTCAAGACCTGATCATCCACAGGAGAGGACCTATACTGCAAGTGCTGCTGTGACCTCGGTCTGGAAGTGACAATGGCTGCTGCGACTGGGGAAAGGGCCCCTGCCTTCACGTCTGAAGAGTTGGAGAAGCTCGTGGATGGGGTCCTCCCCCAGTATGCGCTACTCTACGGTCCTCCAGACCAACAAGTGAGTACACCGGGTGCACATGGAATGGGCTATGCCTGTGTGGATTGGGGTGGATGTAAGTTGGTGGGGTGGGGGGCGAATGAGGAGTGCAACGCACGACAGATGAGAGCATGTGCCATATGGCAAAGTTGGTGGGGGGGGCCAATCACATCTAACATGCAGGTCATTGATGATTTCCTCCTTTCCACCCTGTACATGTCAAATAGGTCAGCGCCCATCAGAAGATCGAGATTTGGCGTGCCATCGCCAAGGAAGTCCGGAACTTGGGGGTCCACAACAGACGGGGCACCCACTGCCGCAAGAGGTGGGAGGACATCCGCCGCAGAACAAGGAAGACCGCAGAAACACTGCTGGGGATGGCCTCCCAACCTAGGAGGGGTGCCAGTAGCACCATGACCCCCCTGATGTCCCAGATCCTGGCGGTGGCCTACCCTGAATTGGATGGGCGCTTTAAGACATCACAGCAGACACAAGGGGGTGAGTATCAGCACATTCCCCTATCTTTCTGCGCAGTGGAGGCGTCTGGGTGGGAGAGGAGGGCTGTGGGTGACATTAGGCCAGGGCGCTTTCTGTAGTGTAGTCCTCTCCCTTAGGCATGGCCCTGTGCCCCCGGCCCCCACCTCTGTAGGGTGACAAGTACAGCCATTGATGGTCCAGCATCACCCATGTGCGCGTTTGACGTCTCTTGGCCTGTTGTCCTAGTCAGTAGTACAGAGTAGTGTACCCCGAATGCGCGGCTTAGTGCATGAGGCTCCTGTGTCTGTCCTCTCCGCCAACGGTGTTGACATTGCATGCACTCAACCTGGTCTTCTTTTTTCTCCCCCCACCCTTTCTCTTCATCTTCTTGTGCATGTGTGCATTAGCATCATCAGGCGGAGGAGATTTGGCATCGGAGCACGAGGGAGCTGCAGGACACAAGGCCCCGGTGGGCCCAGGAACAGACACCGAGGGCACCAGTGATCCGGAGGGCGAGGGGAGCACCACAACGGGGACCGGTGGTGACACCAGCGACTCAGACACGTCCTCGGATGGGAGCTCCCTAGCGGTGGCGGCAACATCCGGGCCCCCCACCTCTACAGGTACAGCCGCCACCCAGAGCACCAGCACCGCCCTCCCAGCAGCCCCTCAGCCTACGCTCCGTGCCCGCTCGCCCAGGAAGGCACGCGTCTCCTTCGCCCCAGGCACCTCAGCCCCTGCCCCTGTTGCCCCTGCTGCCCTCAGTGCGGAGCTCATTGACCTGGTGAGGACGCTCATTGTTGGGCAGACGACCCTTTTGAATGCCATCCAGGGAGTGCAAAGGGAGGTGCAACAGAGCAATGCGTACCTGGAGGGCATTCATTCGGGTCAGGCTGCCCATCAACGAGCGTTCACTGCTCTGGCCTCAGCACTGATGGCAGCCATTGTCCCTGTTTCCAGCCTCCCTCTTCTTACTGCCTCCAGCCTGTCTCTGTCTCCTGTCCCTCAGCCTATCATATCCACACCATCAGACCAGCCTGCACACACCTCAACACCCAAGAGCAGCTCATCCAGACCCAAGCACCACAGATCCCACAAACACTCACCCAAGCAACACACAGATGCAGACATTCCAGCAGTCACAACCACCTCTGTGTCCCCCTCCTCCTCGTCTCCCTCCTCCCTCCCTGTGACGTCTACACTCACAGCTGCATGCACCCCAACATCAGCCAGTGCTTCCATCACCACCTCACCCTCCAGTACAGTCCACACTCGTGCAGTCACCACCCCCACTGCCATTTACACGTCCCCTGTGTCCTCTCCCACTGTGTCTGTCACCCCCTCTTCCAAGACACACAAACGCAGGCAGCCACCCACCCAACAGCCATCCACCTCACGTCAGCCTACAGCACCAGCACCTTCACCCAATGACAGCACACCTGACTCTCCTACAACCACATCCTCTTCCTCCACTCCCATCACCACTTCTCCTACCCTTTACCTTGGACCTAAAAAGCTTTTCCTGGCTAATCTTAACCTCTTTCCCTCCGATGAGCTCCCCCCTCCATCTGAAAAGAGTCCCAAGAGCACCGCAGCCACCACCAGCCCAGCTTCGACTGTCACTGTTGCGCATGGGTTCTGGAGTCCACCCTTTGCCAGCAGTGACACATCGATCAGCAGCAAGGACACGTCCAGCCCCCCCCCCCCGGCAAGAGGACCCGCAAAAACAAGGGCCGCCGTGCGAGGACTGACAGGGCTGCCCCCAAGGAGCAATGTGCGGCCACTTCACCAGCCACACCATCTAGGGGAGGCAAGGGCCCGAGAGCCCCATCAAAGGAGCGGAAGGGCAGCAGGAGCGCGGAGAAGGTGGACCCCACGTCACATCCCAGCTGGGAAGGAGGACACTAAAGAGGCCAGGAGTCCGTCCCCGAAGGGTCCAGAAACGTCATGGTCCGAGGGCGACTGAGCAGGGAGTGCAGCACAGGTCTGGCTCCCTTGACCTGCTGGATGAGCACCGCTGAAGAGGGCCCGCCGTGGAGAAGAGCACCGCTGAACAGGGCCCCGCCGTGAAGATAGGCACCGTTGAAGAGGGCCCGCGGTGCAGAAGAGCACCGCTGAAGAGGGCCTGCCGTGGAGAAGAGCACCGCCGAACAGGGCCCCGCCGTGAAGATAGGCACCGCTGAAGAGGGCCCGCCGTGCAGAAGAGCACCACTGAACAGGGCCCCGCCGTGAAGATAGGCACCGCTGAAGAGGGCCCGCCGTGGAGAAGAGCACAGCTGAACAGGGCCCCGCCGTGAAGATAGGCACCGCTGAAGAGGGCCCCGCCGTGAAGATAGGCACCGCTGAAGAGGGCCCGCGGTGCAGAAGAGCACCGCTGAAGAGGGCCCGCCGTGGAGAAGAGCACCGCTGAACAGGGCCCGCCGTGAAGATAGGCACCGCTGAAGAGGGCCCGCCGTGCAGAAGAGCACCGCTGAACAGGGCCCCGCCGTGAAGATAGGCACCGCTGAAGAGGGCCCGCGGTGCAGAAGAGCACCGCTGAAGAGGGCCCGCCGTGGAGAAGAGCACCGCTGAACAGGGCCCTTCTTCTCAAGCCCCGCTCCGCTGGGCACCGCCATCTCAAGCACCGCTCCGCTGGGCACCTCCATCTCAAGCACCGCTCCGCTGGGCACCGCCATCTCAAGCACCGCTCCGCTGGGCACCGCCATCTCAAGCACCGCTCCGCTGGGCACCGCCATCTTAAGCACGGCTCCGCTGGGCACCGCCATCTCAAGCACGGCTCCGCTGGGCACCGCCATCTCAAGCACCGCTCCGCTAGGCACCGCCATCTCAAGCACCGCTCCGCTGGGCCCTTCTTCTCATGCACCGCTCCGCTGGGCACCGCCATCTCAAGCACGGCTCCGCTGGGCACCGCCATCTCAAGCACCGCTCCGCTGGGCACCGCCATCTCAAGCACCGCTCCGCTGGGCACCGCCATCTCAAGCACCGCTCCGCTGGGCCCTTCTTCTCATGCACCGCTCCGCTGGGCCCTTCTTCTCATGCACCGCTCCGCTGGGCACCGCCATCTCAAGCACCGCTCCGCTGGGCCCTTCATCTCAAGCGCCGCTCCGCTGGGCCCTTCTTCTCATGCACCGCTCCACTGGGCACCGCCATCTCAAGCACCGCTCCGCTGGGCACCGCCATCTCAAGCACCGCTCCGCTGGGCACCGCCGTCTCAAGCACTGTTTATGGTTCACTGTGCCCACCATGCCTCCTCCTTGACCAGTGGAGACTGTCATCCACCTGATGGACTGTGGCTTTGCACTCCCCAGGATGGTACAGTGGGCAGCCCACCCACTGTAGAGACATTGAGAAACTGTGGCTTTGCACTCCCCAGGATGGTACAGTGGGCAGCCCACCCACTGTAGAGACATTGAGAGACTGTGGCTTTGCACTCCCCAGGATGGTACAGTGGGCATGGTGGCTCCTCGTGGATCTGGCGTCGTGGACTCATGTGGCTGTGGTGCCCCCCCCTTCCCTTCCCCCTGAGGTGCCTGTAGTTTTTACATCTGATGCCCCTGCAGTGTTCTCTCCAAAGGACTCAGGTCTCCTGTGTGGGCTTTGCCCTTGTTTCTCAAAACTTTGGCCCTCGGACATAATGAATTCGTAGGATGTGCAGGACTTGTTACTTCAGTTATACACTGATGTGTATATCATTTGTTTTCTTGTAAATATCTTTCATGGTTGTACGATAATTTTCAGGAGCTTTTTGGTACATAAATATTTATTCCAAATTTGATTATGTCAGAGCATTTTTCAGGGGTGTTTGGGTGGTGTCACTGTGACTTGTTGCTCTGCATTGGTGTGTACATAGCTGGGGGGGGGGGGGTCGCATATGTGTGTGGCCGTAACCTTTCGTCCTCCCCCTCCCGTGTGTCGTAGGTGCAGTACTCACCGTTGTCGTCTGCGCCGGACTTCGTACTCGTGGTAGATGAGAAGGTAGACGAAAGCAGGTAGGATGTTTAATTCGGGCTCCATGCTGTCCTCCTTCCTCCTGGAGTGCGTAGTGGTGTGCGTTTTCCCGTTCGTAGTCTGTTTCCGCCGTGTTTTTATCGGCGGTGCTCCCGCCCCGGAAAAGGTGGCGGATTGGTGAGTTGTGATAGTGTGGGTGGTACATTGTCTGCCGCCTGGCTGTTGGCGGTGACCGCCGCGCTGTTTGTTTGTACCGCCGTGGCGGTCAGAGTGTTAAAGTGGCTGTCTGTGTTGGCGGTTCCCGCCAGGGTCAGAATTCAATTTTTTTGACCGCCAGCCTGTTGGCGGGATGGCCGCCGCTTTAACACCGACCGCCAGGGTTAGAATCACCCCCTAAGTCTGATGGAGGTAACTAAATTGTGTGAACCTGAACCTAGGACACTCCCTTCACTAAGTAAAGCACTTTAATCCACTCTGAATCTAATGACGGTTGCGGTAACACCACATTCCATTTAGTACATGCAGTCACCAGGAGACTTGTTGTGGGTAATACCAGCAAGGTGGGAGGTTCCGTATCAGCGGCACTCCAGGAATTTCACAGTGCATGCCATAATGTGTAATAGGTGTGAAATTGTCCAGGTGGGATGGGGTAAGTCTCGGTAATGTACTGGAACATCATAAGGTTGCCCTCTAAGTATAAATCCCCCTCATGTGTGACTCCTGCAGCTGTCCTCAGATCTCAGTCAGTAGTTCGAAGCACCCCCTTCAGTTTAGAGAAGTCCCCTATGGGGATTTCCACTGAGAATGGAAGGCAGGGGTCCGTGGAATGAACAAAGTGGCGCCAACATGTGAGGGCAACCTTTATTTGGTGTGAGACATGCCAGTAGAATCCGGGCGAGTCCAATTGGCAGGTATAAACACTAACACCTCCCAGCAGTGTCTGCACTGGAGGCAGTTCCATGAAGTTAGCGGAGCACAACTAGGCCAATGGCCTCTGCAATTGCACCGCAGCATAATAGAGCTGGAAGTTGGGGGCTCCCAGCCCGCCCTCCGACAGTGGTCTCTGAAGTGTGGAGAAGGCCACTCGTCGGCGGCCATCGCTCCAGATGAGCTCAAGCAGGAGGCCATTAAGCATCCAAAAGAAGGCATGCAGAAACACCATGTGGAGTGCCGCAAAGAAGTATAACAGTTTGGCCAATATCAGCATCTTGGGCACGGCAACATGGCACCCTAGTGGCAAGGGCAATGATCACCAAAAAGGGAAGGAACCGCGAAGACTGGCAACTGCTTTATCAAGCTTGCCTTCTCTGAGGTCCTCCACTGTGTGATAAATACAAACATCCAGGTACTTAAAGAAATCATAACTCCACCGGTGGTGTATGTCAGTCACAACATCCCTGCATGATGGGGGAATGCAGTGTCAGAGGGGACAGGCATCATTTGGCCAATTCACGTGTAGCCCTGAAGCGTCACCAAACTCTGACAGGAGTTGCATAAGATCAGGAAGTGCGGCCTTGACATCATGGAGATAAACCAGGGCATCGTCCGCAAACAGTGAAATTATGTGATGGGAGCCTAATTCAGGAACACCCCAGGTTGTGAGGGTCAAGAAAAGGATGCCCCATCCCATGGTGTCAAAGGTTTTCTCAATGTCTAGCGACACAGCCACCTGATCAAGAGTATCTGGAGGGGTGATGTGAATGAGTCACAGCGGACGTCTTATATTAAGGAATGTGCTATGGCCCAGTATGAAGCCCAATTGATTGTCATGGACTAACTTATGAATGATGGAGAGTAGGCGGTTCACCAAAACCTTACCAAATATTTTACAGTCAAGATCCAGTAGGGAAAGAGGGCAATATGACTTGACATCTGTGGGATCCCGAGCCAGTTTGGGCAAGACCACTATCAGGGCTTCATTGAGTGAGTCCGGTATGCGGCCCCTGGCATGTGCTGCCTGGAACATCTCAGAAAGGGGCTGGGTGACGGTGTTAGAAAAGGCAGCATAATACTCGATCGGCAGACCGTCCGCACCTGGGGTTTTATTGCGGGCAATCTGGGGTATGGCCACGCAAATCTCATCCACTTGGAGGGGCTCCTTGAGGGCATCACGTTGGGAGACAGAGAGTTTGGGAAGAGATGTTCCAGATAAAAACTCAAAGACACAGTCACGGTTTAGGGGAGCATGCTGCGTATACAATTTCGGATAGTAGGAGTGAAACGCATCATCAATGGCTGGTTGAGAAGTAACATAGTACCGTCAGCAAGGCGAAGCACCACAATAGGAGCACCATGCTGCCCCCACCCCGAAGAAGCCAAGCAAGTAATTTACCCGAGCAGTCCTCATGGGCATGCTGCATGGCCATCTGCTTTCAAAACTCATGACGATTCAAGCAGGAGTCTGCTTTATTGGGACACTCGCTCAGCTAGAAAAGTCAGGACGGTGATTCCATTCAGTTTGCAACCTGAGTCTCCAGTAGCCTCAAATCACGTTCAAGAGCAGTAAGGTCCTCAGTTAGTTGGCGTCAGATACCCCAGGAGGATGCCATACATTGTCCATGGATCACAACCTTCTGTGCATCCCATTAAAGGGCATGGGATGAGGCAGAACCAGCGTTGGCTTTAAAATAACTAGTAAGACATTGTGACAAAGCATCACAAAAAAAAAGGATCTGAGAGCGACTCGGTTTGGAGTCGCCAAGTGGGTTTGTTGGGTATTTTTTCTTTGCCCCATATCAGGGTTAACAGCAAAGGGCAGTGATTAGATAGTGATAGAGAGAGATATTTCGAGCTAATAAAGGGCCAAATTGATCAATACATAGAAAGAGATCAATCCTAGCGTGTAAGTCATGAACCGTCAAGTAAAACGAGTACTCACTTTTGTGTGGATGGCTCAGGCACCATAAATCATGTAAGTGCATATGTGTGTGCCAATGAGTAAAGTGGTGGGTTAGGTGGGTACTTGTGGCTGTTGATAAAGGGGGATATGAGAGATCAAGCTGTGAGTCTGGGACGCAGTTAAAGTCTCCCCCCCATTATGCAGGATGTAGCAACTCTTTGAGCGGTCAAGGTAAAGAGGACTCCAGGGGCTATCCAAACAAGCACACCCGTGCGTATGCAGATGTAGTAGTAAAATACACTTGCCTCTGCCACCTGTCACGAAGACGGTCCAACTCAGAAGCTGTGAGGTGTGTTTCCTGAAGCATGGCCACATGTACATGTCGGTGCTTAAGATCGGTGTACATTTTGTGACGTTTGGTTGGAGTGGTCATGCTCCACATGTTCCATGTCATTATATAGTAGTGTTGGAGTTGGTGCATAAGTGTTAGGGTGGTATTCATAGTTGGTAACCTATATGTGACAGGGGTTTGTAGAAGAGAAAATCCTGCCCATCCCCCTGAACCCCTCCATCCCTCCAGTAAGAACCCTTACAGATTAGCAGTGGTATAATCGTAGGGCATGTGTAAAAACAGCAGTGTATCCAACAATAAGTTCCACAGCAAAACAAGACAATAAAACTAATAACAATCCAATACAGCATCTACCCCTTCAGAGCAGTAACCCCATTAGGGGCCGCCCAATGAACATTAAAACATTAACGATTTAATAGCCACAAAAGAAGAAAAAATATGCAGAAGAACCAGTGCGAGTAGGGATGGTGGTAGGACGTGGCATAAGAACAGGAATTAGGGCTCATTGCGTGGGCCCGTAACCATATAGGAGAGGCGGCATGTAGCCTAGCACTTTGAATGCTCATTTGTCTGAGATTTGGTAGCATGAGGTGGCAAAAGAGAACTCCAGTAGCATGACTATGAGTCAAATAAGGTAATCGGCAGACTGTGGCATGACCTGGGTCAGTCCGGCACTGCACGTGGAGGAAGCCTCAGAATTACACATTTCTGAGCCAGATTCGGCAGGAGAGCCAATTCGCAGGACAGCAAAGGAGTTGGCTTGATGGAGCGCCACCGTCTCAACGGCATGCTACAGTTTCGTGGCCACCTGTTCTCGGTTCAGCCGCACACGCAGTGGTCTGCTCGGCAGCATCTGGGTTGAGGTGTCACCCGTGTTCCCTCCTCACCCTCTACCTCAGTGGTGGTAATGAACCCCTTGGCATGGAGCCAGGTCCAAACATTCTCTGGGGTGAGAAAAACATGAGAAGTTGAGAATCTTGAGCTTCGCCGGAAAGAGGAGTGTATAGTGGAGGTGGAGTTCCTGGAGGTGCTGCTTAACCTTCATATAAGGTCCACATTGGCGCTGGACCTCTAAAGTGAAATCCAGGTAGGCCGAGATGGTAGTGTTCTCAAAGTCCCAGGGCCACTTAATGTAAAACAATTCCCAATCTCAGAAATCGGGCAATGAGAGGGTGTGGGGGAGCACCTGCCGAGGTGATCGTCCTGGTACACGATGAGCCCTTTCCACTGAGAACAGAGTGGTTATTTTGTCTTTCAGTACACTGCTCATGAGTCATTCCTCAAGAAAGAGTTCAGAGCAAGGAAGTTCCGATCACTCAGGAAATCCAATAAACCAGATGTTGTTGCGCCTCGAGTACCCCTCGGCATCCTCTGCCATTCGGTGGAGGGAGGATATCTCCTTCTTCATCGACCAAGTTTAGGCTTCAGGTCATGTACCATTAGGGTGATAGTATTTATCGCAGATACCGTCAATTTTTGCTTCCAAGGTTTTGGTATCAAAAATGCCATGGAGGACCTTCTCAAACTGTTCAGAGTGTTTATGAAGCGTGCACTCAAGATGGCAGAAGGTGTCCATAGGTAAAGGTGGTGTAGGTGGATCGGCATCTTCCATCGTCAGCACATCTGGCCCGGTCTTTGCACGCCGTGCCTTTCCCATAAGGATATAGAGGAAGGGGAAATTAGGGTCCAAGGTACCTATTCAGCAGAATATTAGGGATCCAGCACAGGCAGATGAGAGGGCGATACACAAAGCAGGCGGTGTATAGACTTGCAGTGGTGAATTAAGTCCTGACAACCTGAGGCCACTGCAGCTGGAGTACCGTAGCATAGGCCCCGCATACACTCACACAAGGGGGTCTATGGGTCTCACAATGGTGTATGTAATGAACACAAGCAAGCAGGCCTGCTCAGGCAAGAATGTCGGATCAATGTGCAGAGAGTTATTTATACTACACGCTGCTCACCTCCAACAATGTGGTAGCACATCCCGGCGTGCTGATAGCGTAATATAACAGGCCTAAGGGCACCACACCGCTTCCCCCTGTGCAGGTCCTCTGCAGAGGGTTGTACGGGAGTGCCCAAAATTATATATCCACTTCAGTCCACTCAAAGTGGTGGAGGTGCCTCGGGTAGCACTCACATAGTGGTCGAACTGCACCCGCAGCCCCCCAACAGTCACCAGGGTTGCAGGGCACCTAGGGAGTGGCCCACAGCAGAACCAATGATAAGGGCCCCCTTCATGCTGCTCTTAATGGCCAGCCAGTTCGCTAGTTGTGGTAGGATCCCGTCACCCACAGGTATCCAAGCCCGGGTGCAAAAGTGCATGTGTACGCTCAAGGGTGGTGGTCGATGTATGCATGATGTCATCATCCCCCAGCAGGCCACGGCTGGATAGGAGCGACAGGGCTGAGTAGCCAACCCTAAGCTGCCAGGCCAAGGGCTGAAGAGCGCCGAGATGTGAGAGTGGCCCACTCAGATCCCACCATACTCACCCAGTTGGCTGGACCCGATGATTCAGGGAATCTTCAGTGTGGCCAATGGCTTAGCGCTCTCTGTAGGCCACACCACTGCTGCACAGCGATCAGGGGTCTCCTGTGTGGTGCCCCCCACAGCCACTGCTCACAGCCCTGTCGCACTCACCTGCTCAGTCAAGTCCGGGAGATGCGAGGCCTCCCCGACGGTGAGGGCTGTGCCCCACACTCCAACAGCCACTCCTCCAATCCGCATCACAAGGGGATCCTCTTGGTGGTATTATATATTTGTTGATGTGTGAAGGAGACAAAAATTAATCACTACCTAAGAACTTAAGTCACTGGCAGTCACAATGTTACTTGTTGCAGGCAGCTACAATATTACAATGTCACTTAACCAGTTTTTAACACCAAACTTTTAAAGGAGATGAAAATAAATCACCATCAAACTGAGAGCCTTATTTACAAGCACCTATGTGCCACTGGATTGTCACTTTTGTGACGCTTCTGTGGCGCACACTGCAGGGCCATATCTACAAGGCCACGTAAAGCCACTCTGTGTGGCTTTTCATAGCCTTGTAGGTATGGAGTGAGGTAATGCAGCACAAGTTGCTGCGTTGCCTCACCCTGAGAAATGGGGAGGGGTGCCATGGGCATTACAGTGGGTGTTCCCACGTAACATCCATGGCATTTGACATATTCCCAGATTTATGAGAGTTTGTAAACCAGGGAATGCGTCAAAAGCCTACGCCTCCCCAGGAAATACCTTTATTTCTCCTCAGCAGCGGCTGCCACAAATCTCAAAGGGAGGGACAGGGGGACAGAGACGAAGGTGAGGGTGGCAACAGATAAAATAAAATAAACTTACTTTTACCACAATGCTGTTGTCTCCTGCCGCTTCGCTCATCACTTCCGCTCCCTCGATGTGCTGTCCCAGCATTCACTGGGAAACCAGCACAGGCTCCCCAGCAATCCTGGTGCTGCTCTCATGCTAAACCTAGCATGACAGCAGCGTCGCAATTGGTCTGAGCGGTTTGGACTGCCAGCGCAGCCGAAGAGGGTCGGCCAAACACAGCTGTGCACTTAGGTGCAGTTCCTCCTCCTGCCTCCTCCTAACTCCCGTATCCCAGTCCCGCCCCCCCTTCACATGCTACTGGCTGATGGCTGATGTTCGTCTTTATTACCTTTACAAGTTTGAAATGCATTGTCAATGTTTTCAACACATAATAAAATGTGATAACATTTTGTTTCATAAAGGGTTTAGTTGCCAAATAAATTGGTTCCCATTTTGTTTGGACGATTTAAAAAGTAGGATTTGCTAAGTAAAAACGCACAGAAATTATTCAGAATTTGGTGTCACGCCCTGCTCGAGAGCAACCCCGCCAGTCATTAAGAAACATAACTACTGCTGGAAGCAAAGTTTCTTTGAAAAAACAAGTTTCGTCCCTAAACTCAAAGGGGTTTGCTTGACTTTCTAGGACTTGTTCAAATAAACGATACTGATTGAATTAAAGGCATTAGGGGATCTAGTGAATAAGCATCAAATATGGGTGCTTTGATTATCAACAGTTGTCTGCAATCAGCAAATTACAATTATTGTTGCCTAACATCACTGACTTCTGCAAAAAGAAATTGAACGATTGTACAAGTTACGACTTTGCAAAAAAAAAATTTGCAAAAAAAAAAGTGACACCTCAACTGGGAATGTATTTAATCTGGTCCTCTGTGTAATGATTGCAACACCTCAATTTCATCCTGTCTCCTACTAGGCAACCACAGTACCTGCGGGTTGCCTTCCTTATAATGACCATATGACAAGAAGGATTAAGTCAGACAGATTTCCATTAGAATCGACCAAATAAATTAAAAATTATGAACACATCATTAGGAAGATACTTTGTGAAACTGACTTCGTGGCCTCAAATTAATTGCAGAATCATGGAGCTCAATATCTATGAAAATTCCTGTTAACGATGCATAGCAGGCATCAACAATTAATAAGCCCTTATCATGGGGAATAAAAGAATTAGGTTATATTTAGTCTGTAACCGTGGGTTATAATGCAGAACCGGCACAGTAATGCTTACACTATTATCAGGCATTCCTGTATCACGAATCTTTTTATAGCAGCATCTTTGTTTAATGTTTATAAATGTTGGCACGTGCTTATGAGGAATAGATACTTATTTGTACTAATTGTTAATAGCATGCATCAAAACCACGGTATCTGGGAAATAGAAATAGAAGAGGAATCCAAGATGGCGGCCGGATTTCCCGGCTGATCGCCACTACTGCTCTAGCCCACCTTCAGATCACACGAGGCTCCGATTCACCCGCGAAAGCCGCGGATGCCGTGCGCCTGCAGCACGGACCGCTGCGGGCGCTTCACGGCTTTCTGGTGGCCCCTGCTAGGATCGGGGCCGCGTCGGCAAGCACCGGAGGGCCCCGCAAGAAGACGCGAGCGAGCGCTCGCCCTAAACCCGCGCTCCTGTTCCTCTCGACCGAGCGCGACCCCTGACGTTTCTTGGCAACATTGGCTGGCTTGTGGGGTGTGTGGGATGCCCTGATGGCGCCGAAGTTAAGCAGGACCCCTCGCTCCTTACGGGCACGGCAGAACCAAGATCCAGGAGGAACCAGAAAGGACAAAAAGCTACCGGTCCCCGGATTGAAGGAGCACAGCAATCCTCAAGTGAAAGGGGGCTTGCATAAAACAATCGACATGGAAAAAGACACCAGGTACTCTGTTCCAACAATGTTTACTAGCGTGATGCGGCTTAAGCAAATGTCCACGGAAAAGGCTGTATGTGATTTGCAATCTAACGTGCCAGGAGTCAATGATGAGCAGGTACCTGTTGCATCTACATCTCTTGAAGTACCCACTCCCATATGCAATGCAGGGGGGAGGGAGCCACCCAGTCGAGAGACTGATAGTACAAGTCCAGGAAAGAGCGGGGAGGTGGTGGCCCCCCCCCAATGGGGTGTGAGAAATTATCTGAGCAGGAACTTAAAGATTTAAATCAGGGGCCTCAGGAATCTAATCCAGAGAAATGTGAAAAACAACCTTGTACGTTAAGCTGCAAGTTAAACTCGCAACAAGCTGAGGGTATGGCCAAGTCCCCAACGACATATGAGACTACCCCCCCAGCTCCAGTCCAGAGGGGGAAAGAGGCGAAACCAGCAAACATTGATCAGGGGCCATTAGATACAGCAGAAAACTTATTTTCTCTCTCTGATCAGTCTAGAGACTCAGACTTAGACGAAGAAATCCCTTTAACGGACTCAGATATTGAGAGTAGCTCTGCAGCAAGTATCTGGGTATCCAATTACTCAACATGTAGAAGAAAATCACTTGAGCAAACTGATGTTAGGAGTAGTTCAGGGGCCAAGTTTAGGAGAGACCCGCTTAAGCCTCAAGAGGAGGATGGTGAAATGCAGTGGGACTATACGGCCACCCAACAGGCTTTTTCGAAAAGTGATTCGGCCTGCAGTACTCTAGTGCCCCCTTCCGTGGGTGGCCCTGCAGAGCCTCCCTCGTTGGATCTTATCTACAGGACAATGGTTCAGAATCATGAACAAGCACAGAGGGAGAGCAGGAAAATGAAAGCAGCAATCAGACAGTTACAATTATCCATTAAAAAAGTGGGCAAATCTTGCCAGGACATTGGTGCACACATCGCCACCATGGAGACTCGAAATGAGGAGCTGGAAATCGAAGTGAAAGCAGCAACAGCACAGACGACGACACAAGGACAGCAGATCTCGGATATTCAATGGAAACTGGAAGATGCGGAAAACCGCCAGCGGCGGAATAACTTGAGGATTTGGGGTATAGCAGAGGACCTTGAGGGGCAGGATACTAGGGCCTACATAGCTTTACTTTTTAAGAAAGCATTCCCAGACCTGATTGGGTGGGATTGGGAAAAGGAGATTCAGAGAGCACACCGTTTTCCGCTAATGAGGAAAAAACAAGCCTTGACCTCTGCCGGTAGAGACCAGAGCTATCCACGGGCTATTATAGTGTATTTTGGTAATTTTTTACTGAGACAGGCTGTGTTTGAAAAAGCTTGCCCCAATTCAAAGGTGATGGTGGAGGGTGTATCATTCTTTAGTAGGCCAGACTTTGCACATGCCACTGTAGAGAGACTGTGGCGACTCAGGCAGATGATTGCTCAATTCCAAGAGTTGGGGGCGGAAGCCTACTTGTTAAGCCCTGCACGTCTAAAAGTTGTCTATAAAACAACTATAAGATTTTTTCTCTCAGAAATTAAAGCAGGAAAATATGTACAGCAACTGAAAACTGGTCAAGGGCAGGGGGTACGGGAGAAGGGGGGGGGGTTTGCCGTAAATAGCCGTTTATATATAAATGTATGTAAATGTATGTGATACTGATTGGGGGTAGGTAAACTCCCCCCGCACTCCGCTCTCTACTCTCCCATATTTTTCTTTTTTCTTCTTTTCATGTATCTCTTTTTGGCCTTTTCTTTTCTTTTCTCTTTGAATTGTTTATTGGTCAAGGGTTTTGATCGGGAGGGTGAAGAAGAGGGGCCGCGGGTAAGGATTGGTAATAGATGTGTGAAGGTTTTTTTTTTTTTACGTATGGGTGGGCTAACGGGAGCGGGACTGGCAAATACCATCTTACAGGCTCAGGAGCCTGGCGATTCCATTTGTAGGGGTAAGGGTTGGGGGGTGGGTTAAAGGAGGGCAGGGGGGTCACAGGGACAAAAAGGATAATGGGACACACAGCAGGGGGAGTGGGGATAGCTCTCATCAGTGGAAAAAGGGACAGGGTGTGAAAGCAGCAAATTTTAATGGGGCATACAGGGGAGCCAGAAGGACTAACATCCATGAAAATAGGACAGTTAAGTGAAATACGTATTGCCACAGTGAATGTTTGTGGGCTCAATAATAACAAAAAACGGCAGCTTGTAGGAGAGGTTTTCAAGTCATGGAATGTCGATATTATTTGTATGCAGGAAACACATATCCCAGTTACACAAAAGCAACTAATGGAGTTTTATGGCTGGAAGCTAGCGGTTTTTACACAACAACACACAACCACTAGAGGGGTCGCGATATTAACTCGGATCAGTACTTTGGTTATACATAAACAATTCTCGGATAAACTTGGCAGGCTGGTTCTGCTGGAATGTTCGGCTAAGGGGCTAAGGTTCACTCTATGTTCTATTTATGGATCCAACACAGATGATCCAGAGATACTGGATTGGCTTAGTTTAGAACTTGCGACCTGGGTAACACCTATCATAATGTGTGGAGATTTTAATATACATTTAAATAATAAAGAACCCATTCAGGAACAAACACTCTACCTGGGTAGAAAGAATAAAGTTTTTAGGGCACTTCAATCATTGGCCATTAATCATGGCTTGATCGACGTCTGGCAGCTGTGTTGCCCGCAGGACTCAGGGTTCACCTTTTTCTCCCCCCCGCATAAGAAATTAGTCAGGTTAGACTACTTTTTTGTGACAGCCTTTCTACAAAACCAAATAAGGATCAACAGACTTCCTAGAATCATATCAGACCACAACCCATTGGTTTTGGCTTTAGAGATTGGGAGAAAGGGCCTGCAGCCTAGATCTTGGACATTTGATAGGGCACTATTAGCCGATCCAGGGTATATCCAAAAAATGAAGGAATGGATCCCGGAATTTTTGAAGATAAATCAGGACTCTGCTTCTTGCCAGACAGTTTGGGATACATTCAAAGCTGCTGTCAGAGGAGAAACCCTGAGCTATGGGTTAAGAAAGGAGAAAATACGCATGGATCAGTTAAAATTAGTTCAGGCAAAGCTGGTTAAAGCAGAGCAGCGACTAGGGGAAGTGATCCGTAGCGGAGTAGAGATCGCAGACATTCTGTGTGAGGGGAATATCATTAAGGCAGAAGCCACTAAGATTTTTATGGATAAGGCTGCAGCACAATTTTTAGTATATCGCCAAAAATGCTATGAATATAGCGGGAAAGTGGGCCAACAGCTGGCCTTAAGAATAAGACAAAAGCAGGTATTTGGGAACATTAAAAGTTTAGTGAATGAAGAGGGGCTGATGGTACATAACGGTCCAGAGATTATGGAAGTTTTTAGACGATTCTATCAAAAATTATATACCCAGGAAGAACAGCCCCAAGAAGAGGAAGGGATCAATGCTATGGGCAATGAGATATCAGATCAGTTAAGAAAGGAAGATAAGGCAGCTTTAGAAGTACCTATGACATTGGAAGAATTGGAGATAGCAACTCGCGCCTTGGCAAGCGGGAAGGCAGCAGGGGGGGACTTAATTCCACTGGAATTCTACAAAGTTTTTTTTGTGGAGATATGTAAACAGTTGCTTAATTTATTTATTGAAGTACAAGCAGGGGCTCCTTAACCGGCCTCCTGGGGGGAGGCTAAGATAGTAGTCTTTTTGAAAAAGGATAAGGAACCCACGCAGCCTGGTTCATATCGCCCAATTTCTCTAATTAACAGTGATGCCAAAATTTATGCTAAAATACTTGCCAGCCGCCTGAGTTTGGTAATCTCAGGTTTAGTATCTCCATGGCAGCATGGCTTCATCCCGGGGAAGAGCACGGCAGACCATATAAGACGAGTCATTACGCTACTTGATGTTAGTGCAACAGCCAAGCTTCCCATGGCAGTAATCTTGCTAGATGCGGAAAAAGCTTTCGATCGGGTTCACTGGCCCTTTTTATGGTCTGTCTTGCGTAAAAACAACATCGGTCCCGGGTTTGTTAAAGCAATTCAACAACTTTACCACAAACCAACGGCTACGATACAAGTTGCCGGGCTAAAGTCGACCTCAATCAGTATCCAGAGAGGTACGCGACAAGGGTGCCCGTGTTCACCACTGCTTTTTGCGCTATATATTGACCCCTTGATCAGGAGAATGATCAGGAATGATCGGATCATTCCAGTCTCATTGAAAGGAGGGTGTACTAAGATTTTAGCATATGCAGATGATATTGCGGTGGTGACCACGGACCCCAGGACTGCTATATTGGAAATAGAGCAGGAAGCCCTGCAGTTTGGGAAAAGATCTGGCTACTTGCTGAACAAAAGTAAATGCCAAATGTTGGTGAACGACTCAATAGATTTTAAGGATGAGCGGGTGTTGACACAGGTACAATATTTAGGTGTTAAACTCACAGTAAACCTTGAGGAAGTTGTGAAAATAAACATGGGCGCGATTTTAACAAAGACTAGGAAAGATCTTGCTCGCATTAATAATCTACATTTGTCACTTATGGGACATTGCAACGTGATAAAAATGGTCTTTCTACCCAAAATACTCTATCTCTTTAGAACAATTCCCCTAGAGATTGGGCAAGACTGGTTCAAACTAATAGAGGGATTGGTTAATAGCTTCATTTGGTCCTATACAAAGCCGCGCCGGGCTTTCCACTATATGACTCTTCCTAGAGAGAAAGGGGGGTGGGCACTTCCCAACTTTAAACTTTATTATCTGGCAACAGTGCTTCAGTATGCACAGACACTTTATGTCACAGATAGATCCGGGCAAGATGATCTCCCTTCGATATATACCCTGATTTTGGGCAAAGAAGCAGATGCAGCCTTTCTGCGGATTTTGGAACCTAGCTACTACAAAAAGGTTAAATTTAAGGTAATCTATGCTGCATTTAAGGCATGGACCCAGGTTAAGCGCAAGATAGGTATAGGACGGATCTGCTACTACACTCCCTTGTGGAATACTCCCACGTTTCCGGCGATATTTAAAGACCACTATTGTTTGAGGTGGAGTAACCGGGGTATTCATAAAGTCGGGGACCTTTTTCATTCTGGCAGCCACCTCAAATCATTTGAGGAACTGAGTGTGGAATTTGCGCTGGAAAAAACAGACTTTTTTTAATTTTTACAGGTTAGAGCTTTTCTACTAACTAGTATGACCCAAGTTTGGCACATAGACAAGATTAAACTAATGGAAGTTTCACGACACCGCACTAGCTGCGGTATTAAAAACCTGTATCCGCTGCTTTTAAATGCTATATTGGACGACCGGGTTTACTTGTTAAAAAATGGGAAGGACGGGTTGGAGCTAAAGAGATAGAGGTTTGTGAATCTATGGAAATGGCACGGACTGTTTTATTGTCTGCGAGCCCGCAAGCTCAACATTTTATGGTATTGTATAATTTATATTATACACCTGCTAAGATTGCGAGCTGGGGTAAAACGATGGGAATCATGTGTCCACGATGTGGTTGCCCGAATGCTGATCTCTGTCATATGTTTTTTCAATGTATAAAACTGGAAAGTCTGATTACCAGGATATACGATATATTGAAGAAAATCTTGAAACAGACTATCTATCTGACACCTCAAATGGTTTTGCTGGGAGTTGATCATGCAGTCTGTAATAGTCGAGATAGATATTTTCTGTTCATAGCAATGTCGGTATTTCGCAGCTGCATAGCATCTCTGTGGCGTGATGTAGACCCCCCACGATTTAATCAATGGTTTTCACGACTTTTATCTATGTATCACTTGGAGAATAGCCTGTATGAACTAAAAGGAGCAGCGGCCGGCAAAAGGCTCACTAGAGTTTGGGCACCCCTTTCTGCATGGCTCTCGGGGCCTCGAGAATATGTTAATTAAATAAGGAATCTTATATGAGATCTTTAAAAGCAGAAACTATGACTATTGATTTAGAATAGAATGCATGTTTCCCCTGTATGACAACATTGATGTACTTACGACTTTTTTTTTATTTTTGTTTCTCTTCTTTTATGTTGCAAACATGTAACCCGCTGTGTGTTCTAAATAAAAAAAAAAAAAAAAAAAAAAAAACACGGTATCTGACAGATGACTGCACCTTTAGTTGGTAGAAAGTACTGACAGCCATCATCTAAGGTGTTTTTAAAACAGGCTTTAAACCTGGCTAGGGAGCCATAAAGACCTTAGTCCAGGGTGATATTTTGTGGGCTCTGGATGCGTAATATTTACACCTTCGTGAAAGTGTAGATTTGCTATAATAAACTCTACATCTATGTACCTTATTGCATATGTATGTATATACATGTATATATTTAGCGGATCGGAAACAGATCTGAGTGAAGGTGAAAGTACAAGCAAAAACACACGGAAAACTACTTTTTTAGACGAAATTAAACTGATATACTTGGACCAGACAACACCGAGGAGCAGAGGAAGATCCGGAAGAGGCAGAGGCCAGGGGTGGCAAGACCCCACAGGAAGAGGAAGACAAGGAGGAGCAAAAGGAAAAGACTACATGCTACGCAGCCGGAAAGATCATTAACTCCCCAGCATTTAAAACTTGCAGCTGAACAATCAGAAAATTTGATTGTCAACTTATCCAATTATGTATTAAGCAAAGTTGAAACACAAGTTCTGTCAAAGGGTCTAAGTTTCTGTCCGGAGAGACATCATGACTTTGCCCAAACAAGAATTGATCTGTATAAATTTACAAGGAAACAAAAACTGGCAAAATATTTTGCTAAACTGAGTCCTACTGCGAAACCAGAAGCAGGCCACGTACATGATGAACTAGATTTAAATATCGAACAAGGCATTGATGTAAAAACTATGTATGATTTGACGCATAATTTGAAAGATGAAGAGCTGACTGAAACAGAAATATTAGCCACACTGGGTATTGAGATAAATCATAGGGTCAAAACGAAATTTAAACCTAAATCAAAATTCTGCCCTTCTTTATCGCCAGGAAATAAAATTGATATATTTCATGATCTGGTGACCAATGATCTAGAGAAGTTACAATCCCCCCAGAAAAAAGATAGGGAGAATTTGACGCAAGAACAAAGACAGGCCTTGAAAGGTCTAATGCAGAACCATACAATAGTGATCAAACCTGCAGACAAGGGGGGGAATATTGTAATTCTCAACAAGGATGACTATGTGGAAGAAGCACTGAGACAATTGAATATGCATATGAATTATTGCAAATTAACGCATAATCCTATCAGTGATCTTATTTGGGATTTAAATGAGAGGTTGGAAAAATGGTACTCAGAAGGTTTGATTAGCTTTGATGAGAAAGTATACATGACAAATAACTATCCAACTATGCCAACAATCTATTTCCTACCCAAAATCCATAAAACCTTAGATAAACCTCCTGGCAGGCCTATTATATCAAGCTGTGGTTCACTATATGAAGGTATCTCAAATTATATAGATCACTTTTTGGCCCCAATGGTAAAAGGTCTGAACTCATATATACAAGATGCTGGAGACTTTCTAAGAGCATTGGATGGCTAGGATGGCAATCTGACTATTTGTTGGTAACAATAGACGTTGTGTCACTATATACCTCCATTTCACAGAAGGTGGGGATAAATGCAGTGAAATACTTTTTGTGGCAAAAAAGCATCCACTTTCTCAATCATTCTGAGATGCTATTAGAAATGATAGATATATGTCTCAACAACAATATCTTCTTGTTTAATCATCAAATTTACAAACAAATCTGTGGTACAGCGATGGGAATGACCTTTTCCCCTAGTTATGCAAATCTCACAATGGGGTGGTGGGAGAAGTGTGTAGCTTGGGCTCAAAAGAATGATAGATACTTAGACAAGGTGATCATGTGGCTTCGCTACATAGATGATTTGTTCTTGATCTGGCAGGGAACGACAAAAGATTTCGAGGAATTCTTTCATATACTGAACCACAATGACGTAGGGTTACAGTTTACATATAAACTTAGCGATACCCGGATCGAATTCCTAGATGTACAAGTACATATTGTAGCAGGAACATTACAGACCACATTATATAGAAAACCCACCGCAACCAATAGTATTTTACATGGTACTAGTTTCCACCCTACATCTTTAATTAGAAGTATCCCTTATGGTGAATTTATCCGTATAAGAAGAAACTGTTCAGATGAACAAGATATGAACGAAAAATTTTGTGAAACCCGACAGAGGTTTATCAATAGGGGATACACATTAAAATCTGTTAAGTTAGGGGAATCAAAGGCAAAAGAAAAAACCCGGAATCAGGTGCTGGCCAAAAGAAGCAATGTGCCAGCACACTCAGAACAGAATGAAGATGAAATTAGACTCATTCTAGACTATAGCAAAGAACATCATCAAATTGTTAAAGTATTGAGAAGACATTGGCACTTAATTCAAAAAGAAAGTGACATAGGACACCGGGTCGGAACGTGTCCTTCTATCACATATCGGAAAGTACCATCTTTACAGAATATGTTAGTTAAAAGTCATTTTGAGACGCCTACAACTGCTGGTTGGCTAAAAGGGGGAAGTAAGGGTTTCTTCTGTTGCAAAAAATGTAAAGCATGCAAAATTGGCTGTGACAAAAAGTTTGTAACAGATTTTAGAGGAAAAAATCTAGTGATCAAAGAAAAAATCACATGCAAGACTTCTTTTGTGGTGTATGTTTTAGAATGTCGCTGTGGTCTCAAATATGTGGGCAGTACCACATGCCCTTTAAAAAAGCGCATCTTAGAACATATAAGGGCAGTACAAAATGAAGACATGTCTTATGCCATAACGAAACATCTCAAAACTCATCCAGATCTGAATTGGATGACCATGAAATATTATGGTATAGCAGCTGTATATAAACATGAATGAGGGGGTGACAGGGTACAAAAACTAAGACGCTTGGAGTCCAAATATATCATTAAATTAAAAACCAAGATGCCCCATGGAATTAACTACGATGAGGAGTTATACAGCCACCTGTGATATTGTAATAGTAACTACAGCCAATTGTACTCACAGAAAGTCATAGATAGACGACCAGGAACTTAATAATAAGGGGAATAGCATCCCCGTAGCGATTGGAACGTTATAGTGTGGCTGTTGTCTATCTATTATGAGTTACAGAAATCATGATAAAAATATCTTGAATACAATGTAACATGCATGGAGGAGTAGTAATTAATTGCTTATTTCATTTACACTGTATTATCACATATTTGTTTTGAATATTCTGGGTATGTATTTACTCACGTGCCTTCTTATAGTTGCATTAGTAACACTTTTATGATAAGTTTACTTTATCGGTAATATGCTATGGCACTAGATATGTTATATACAACTACAGATCCCAGAATGCCACATAAAGGCATAGCTTAGTGGAACAGTATAAATGGCACATGTTTTGGAGTAACAAATTACCGTGACCAAGACCGTGAAGGTCGAAACGAGTAGGTGTTAGGTGGTGGGATGTTTCGTTATTGAAAATAAAAGTGGATTCATCACAATCCTGTGAGTGCGGCATTTTTAACCTAAGTGTTAAACTGGTATAATGATTTACGGGAATAGGTCCTTCCCGGATGCCGGCACCGACGAGTAGAGCGCGCCTCCTTTTGTGGATCTGTTTGAGCTTTATATATATATATATATATATATATATATATATATATATTCCCCTGCACTTCATAAATGCTGAAGTAGGCATGTGGAGTAAAAATGGATCAAACACACCCACAAGTTCAAGGTTTGTACAGAAAGTCAAGTATCAACTTCTAAACAAAAAAGTAAGCAATCATAATCGGAAACTTTCAGATTTTCCAGCGATTAAAAATCTGCAGTATTGGTGATGCGTGCACAGTGGAGGTCTGAAATGTTCATATGTTTTATCATTCAAAGTAGAAAATTTTTATACATCCTTTAACATTTATACATTCATGAAAATCATAGGGGTAGTAAGCCTGAAACTCTTAAGTAACAAAAACTTACCTGAAAATACCAAGTCAAAAGTTGGAGAGGTTGTAGATTCGAATGTAGGTTTGGGCACTTCCTTTGTTGAGCAGGAAAAGTTGGGACTGACCATCCCTGTCCTTTTAAGGTGGTTGTTGGGTTGTGAATGGGAGGGATTTGTGACCATACCAGGAAACTGCGATGGTGATAAGTTGGAGGACTTTTTGTTTGATTGTCTCTAGTATCCTGTGAAGTGTCAGATGCTTTTTGGACATGACTTTCATATCTAGGCTTACATAGAGACATTGGACTTGTTTCTAGCAGGTCATAATTGGGGAATTCTCACAAAAACAAGGCTTCCAGGAAAGGTCTTTAGAAGTCTCTGTAGGAATTTACACCCAGAGCTGGCAATATCCTAACTGGAAAAACATTTCAAACTTCAGAAACTGAGGACTTAGTCAACTTTAAAATTTCATGAGCAAAGTTGAAACTTCATGGGAAAATATATTTTTGGGGAAATAGGCAATAAAAGAGAAAATGGCCCCCCATTTAAAAATATCTTGGGGCCAAGTCTGAAAGGGGCCCACACTTGTGGTGGGACTTCCGCAGTGGGTACCTGCAGTGCTGAGATCGTGCCACAAGTATGTGCCCCCTGCTACGAGTGCAGAGGCCATTTTGAATTGGGCCCTTTGTGTAAGTATCCCCCCAAAAAACATTTTCTTGTTGCATTTCACAGTGTGCCACGTCTTGCCATAGAACATGCAACCTCAGCCTGTGGCCATATTTCTTTGCTTCGGTGAATCCTAAATTTGTAAGAGCAGTTGAGATAGAGTGGAATTTACACATGCAACTCAAAGAACCTAATGAATTTTAACAAAAATGTTTAAATTATAATGCTCCTAAAGTAACTCATCCTTTTTTCCCTCCACCTTTGAGAACTTGCTTTCATTTCATTTTTAAATCTCCGTCTCTATATTAAGATAATCAGGATTAATGCTTTGCTCAATGTCTTCACAATTGTATAGTTCGCTTTTTGAAAATAAATGAACAGGGAAAGGGTATAGCATTGGCCCAACCTCTAAAAGTACCTTAGCAGTTATATTTCAAAATATTTAAGATATACACCACAAAATATGAGGAAATCTATGAATTCTGTTTATACATTTGATTTACAATGTTTTTTCATAATTTAGGGATTCATGGAATCCCAAGGATTATCCTGAGGAAGTAAACCTTGTGTACATTCCCAGATGAACACTTCCCTCCTTCACTTACTCCTGTGGATTATCTATAATGGTAAAAAATTGAAGACATCAACAAGTTTTACTTTTTCTACTTTTTTCTCCACAAACAAGGTATGCCCCCGACAATATAGAGGTTGTGGAAGGCCTCGCCATATTTGCACACATTCCGGCATTTGTTGGGAGTAGTGCGATGTCAATATTTGTGAATACTCATAATTCGACTTGTAAAGTGGCTACATAGTGCTTTCCATACTGAAAGAAATAACCGCTTACGCACTATACAAGAGGAAAATGGGGTGAAAGGAAAAAAACTGGGAGTCGCAAGTGAAGTGCATGGTGTGAAGAAGCAATATTGTTGCAAGCAATGTTAGCGCAACCTGAAAAAAAAGGACTTTTACCTGCACAGCCCCCAAGTAGAGGGTTGTATCTGCAGCTTCCGGCTTTAATGCAACACTTTTGCTGCCTCCTGTTGGTGGTGCTGCAAGGCTTCTGGGAGTCAGAAATTGACATCTGCATGGTTCCCTTTTTACGAGCAGTACATGCAGGGAAGGAGCTGGAAGAAGTCTGGCAGCAGTTCTAATGTGATGATGGACTGTACATCTTGGTGTCTGCATGCTTCAGTGTTGGAATTAATCTAATCATGCATCCATATCACATTCTGCCTTACTTGCTTGGCTATATCCTTCAACCTTTACAATCTTAACTGCTCCTATGCAGCTTGTTTTTATTTTTAGGCGTTCTTCTTATGTAAAGTGCCTGTATGCAATATGAACTTGAGCTCATGTAAAGCGCTCTCATACCTAACTGGGTCTTGTTCGTGCTATAGAAAAATGCACAAACCCATTCATAAATGAATAAATAAACAAACCTGATTCTAAAAGATTTCACATAAAAAATATCATACCCTACTAGGCCTATCTGTTTTTCTGTCATTAACGTGGCGCTGTAATATATTTGTTGTTGTGTTACTCTAATGGTTTACTATTGTCCTACATCCCTTGGTAGCCAGGATACAGCTCTTCTTCCAGTGTATGACGAGCGCTCTCATAGGTACTTCAGAAGGAGGGTCACTGGGCATGTGCACTCGAGCAGCGCCTTCCTTGGTCGCCATGCAACTTTTCTTTGAGTGCAGGCACTTGTGAGGCCCTTTTGCCTCAGGCAAGCATTGCACTTTCAATAAAGAAATCAAGATCAGCCACTTCACAAGAAAATGCATCCTATTCCCTCAGGAAACTGAGGTCATTGAAAGACACTTCACTGATAAGACTCAAGGCCTACAATTACCCTTGTAACAAAAAGTACCAAACATTAAAATCAGTGGCATGTAAATCAGGGGCAGGTGGAGGAGCGTCAACCCGCTGCTTTCAAGCAGAAGGGGAAGGAAACATTATAATATAGAGGCATTATTATCCTTTTTATTTTTCCTGGGAGCTGGGTTAGGGTGTGGCAGGGCTGGGCTGTGCTGGAGGGGGCAGGAGGAGGAGTTTAATGTGCACAATAAGCGCGCATGTCTGTTTGGCCAGGCGTGTTCCGCCAAACAGACATGCGCACTTAGCAGTTCTCCACCCGGCTGTATTCCACAGCCAGGTGGAGAAAGTGCACAGGCCATCACTCCCTCTGTGAGTGCTGAAGCAAGGAGCTCACACCGTTCACGACACTGCTGTCATGCTGCTGACAGCAGAGTCGTGATTGGCTGGGATCCTGTGTGCAATGCAGCCGGGAAGAGGACAGAGGAGATGCGAACACGTCTCCAAAAGCAACAGGTGTTTGTTTTTTTATATATTTATTTATTTTTGCATCCTTCCTCCCCCGCCCCGCCACCCCTTTCAGTGGCAGCCGCCACTGATGTAAATTTGTCAAACCCTCTTAGAATGTGATACGCGCTTTAGCCATAGGCATAACATAACTGTGCACTGGATAAAATTTGAACTAATAGACACGCATCTTAGTGTCTGCAAAGATGCAGAGTAAAGAAAGTGGAACAATAATTAAATGTACATTGAAATAGTGTGTCTGTGTCTATGCATATTTCAGCAATGAAATAACCAAGGTGTGATCTTCATGATCGTCCTTTGTCAGTTTCTGCACAGCGAGACTTCCACTGTGCATGCGTAAGTGGCATACGTGTCAAGGAGCGATGTTACACCCCTATTACGTTATTCACATTAAGCATGGAGTTTCTGAGTGACACAGATCTTTTTTGTACCCGTTCCCTGTGTGTCAGTGAGCATCAGAGCACGCGTCAGCGACAAGTGCCAGGAGTCGCCAGAAGCAGACTTTCAAGTTTCTGGATAGTGCTAGAAACACCACTACTACACCCAAAACTATTGCCACCATCCATGACAGGAGCATAGGTATCCTCCTTGCAAACAAGGCAAATGTAGTCATGTCTCTCCCTCAGCCTACACCAAGGCATTGCAAGCCTGAAGAAAGACATTCTAACCACAAGGTTCCAGAAAGTTGTGGGTGAAGTTGGAAGCTTTACACCAGCTTCTTGCTGTCAAAGAACCATGCTTTCATGTAAACTTTGATTAGTACGCAGGTTGGCATACAAAATCCACTGACAAGGTTAAACATGAATAATTTATGTCAGCGGTTCCCAACCTTTTGATTTCTGTGGACCCCCACTTTAACATTAATGGAAC
Organism: Pleurodeles waltl; assembly: GCF_031143425.1. Taxonomy (NCBI): domain Eukaryota; kingdom Metazoa; phylum Chordata; class Amphibia; order Caudata; family Salamandridae; genus Pleurodeles; species Pleurodeles waltl. Next base: position 1,014,736,295 of record NC_090449.1, read on the forward strand.
CCAGGGACCCCCACTGAATCTTCATGGGAATCCGGGGACCCCTGCCTGAGTCATTACTGGAAGCTGGGGACCTAATTTGTCAATATTTGTTAATATTTTTTAATTTTCTAGGCTCTCGCGGACCCCCTGAGAAGGCTTCGCGGACCCCCAGGGGTCCCCGGACCACAGGTTGGGAACCACTGATTTATGTTATTCATGGTCACTAAGAACACTGTTGCTAAGGAACAAATTCTAAAAAAACTGATGAAAAACAACGTGGGCTCTGTAGAGTGTCAGAACAGGGAATATTAGGGAACAAGACGCTCTGGTCATGTGTTTAGGGCACTGGGCTCCTATACACCAGTCTAATATTACTGCTGTAATGACACGCCTATCATCACTGTGCTTGCAATGTAGATCCCTCAGTGGTGAATCATTCCCAACTTCACCATGTATATCAACTTTAAAATGAATTAGACCTAATTATCCTTGTTGCATTTCTAGAATGTCACACAGGCCCTCATTCTGACCCTGGCGGTCGGTGATAAAGCGGCGGCCAAGCCGCCAACAGGCCGGCGGTCTAAAATATGCAATTCTGACCCTGGCGGGAACCGCCAACACAGCCCGCCAACTTAACACTCCGCCCGCCACAGCGGTACAAACAAACAGCGCGGCGGTTCCCGCCAACAGCCAGACGGCAGACAATGTACCGCCCACCCTATTACGACCCACCAATCTGCCACCTTTTCCGGGGTGGGAGCACCGCCGATAAGAACACGGCGGAAACAGACTACGAACGGGAAAACGCTCACCTCTACGCACTCCACGCGAGATTCCGGCAGCATGGAACCAGAGTTGCAGGTCATCCCCGCACTCCTATTCCTGCTCATATACCAGGAGCACGCCCGGCGGCGCGGAAGACATCGGTGAGTACTGCACCTACGACACAGGGGAGGGAAAAGATTACCGGCACACACCCACCCACCCACACCCACTACAACACACACATCAATGCATTCCCACAGATCACTGTCACAACCCACAAACCACCCCCCTCCGAAATAATGCAAAGACCAAAAGAAGAGATCATAAACGGGCAGATATATTGAAATATGGACACCAGTAATCGCAATAAATAAATAAACTATATACAAAATATATACAGCTACTAAATGTAGTCCAACCACTGTCCGTGGATCACAGGGTTCCTGTGCAAAGGGGCAAGGCCCAGTCCCACGACAAGAACTCCACGGAGAGAACACTGCAGGGGCATCAGAAAGAAAATCGGACAGGCACCTCAGGGGGAAGGGAAGGGGGGGCACCTCAGCCACTTGAGTACACGACGCCAGATCCACGAGGGGACTCCATGACCACTGGCCCATCCTGGGGAGAGCAAAGCCACAGTCCAAACAGTCCATACAGTGGGTGGCCTGCCCACTGGGCCATCCTGGGGAGAGCAAAGCCACAGTCCATACAGTCCATACAGTGGGTGGCCTGCCCACTGGGCCATCCTGGGGAGAGCAAAGCCACAGTCCATACAGTCCATACAGTGGGTGGCCTGCCCACTGGGCCATCCTGGGGAGAGCAAAGCCACAGTCCATACAGTCCATACAGTGGGTGGCCTTCCCACTGGGCCATCCTGGGGAGAGCAAAGCCACAGTCCATACAGTCCATACAGTGGGTGGCCTGCCCACTGGGCCATCCTGGGGAGAGCAAAGCCACAGTCCATACAGTCCATACAGTGGGTGGGCTGCCCACTGGGCCATCCTGGGGAGAGCAAAGCCACAGTCCATACAGTCCATACAGTGGGTGGCCTGCCCACTGGGCCATCCTGGGGAGAGCAAAGTCACAGTCCAAACAGTCCATACAGTGGGTGGCCTGCCCACTGGGCCATCCTGGGGAGAGCAAAGCCACAGTCCATACAGTCCATAACAGACCCCACTGCCACTGGAGGAGGCAAGTTGGCCAGAGGACATCCTGCAGCCCTGCCCGAGATAGATCCTGCCCTGCCACGTCTGCCAAAGGGCCAGCGGTTCTTGCCTTGAAGGGCCCAGTTCAGCGGTTCTTGAGACGGCGGGGCCCAGCGGAGCGGTGCTTGAGACGGCGGGGCCCAGTTCAGCGGTCCTTGCCCTGAAGGGCCCAGTTCAGCGGTTCTTGAGACGGCGGGGCCCAGTTCAGCGGTCCTTGCCCTGAAGGGCCCAGTTCAGCGGTTCTTGAGACGGCGGGGCCCAGTTCAGCGCTCCTTGCCCTGAAGGGCCCAGTTCAGCGGTGCTTGAGACGGCGGGGCCCAGCGGAGCGGTTCTTGAGACGGCGGGGCCCAGCGGAGCGGTGCTTGAGACGGCGGGGCCCAGTTCAGCGCTCCTTGCCTTGAAGGGCCCAGCGGAGCGGTGCTTGAGACGGCGGGCCCAGTTCAGCGCTCCTTACCTTGAAGGGCCCAGTTCAGCGGTGCTTGAGACGGCGGGGCCCAGTTCAGCGCTCCTTGCCTTGAAGGGCCCAGTTCAGCGGTGCTTGAGACGGCGGGGCCCAGTTCAGCGCTCCTTGCCTTGAAGGGCCCAGTTCAGCGGTGCTTGAGACGGCGGGGCCCAGCGGAGCGGTTCTTGAGACGGCGGGGCCCAGCGGAGCGGTGCTTGAGACGGCGGGGCCCAGTTCAGCGCTCCTTGCCTTGAAGGGCCCAGCGGAGCGGTGCTTGAGACGGCGGGGCCCAGTTCAGCGCTCCTTGCCTTGAAGGGCCCAGTTCAGCGGTGCTTGAGACGGCGGGGCCCAGTTCAGCGCTCCTTGCCTTGAAGGGCCCAGTTCAGCGGTGCTTGAGACGGCGGACGGTCTATGGCCAACTGCTAATTGCCTGGTGGTGCCCTCCTGGGCAGCGGGGATGGTGCTCCTTCACTGCCCACCTGGGCTGTGGGTGGTGGGGCCCTCCTGGCCAGCTGGGCTGGGTCCTCCCTGGGCAGCGGCTATGGGGGTGGTGGGCTCTCCCGGGGCAGCTGTGCCGGTTCCTCCAGGGGCAGCGGCTATGGGGGTTGTGGGCTCCTCCTGGGCAGCAGGCCTGCTGCCTGACCTCTCCGACTTGCTGCCCTTGCCCTCCTTAGTCGTCGGCCTGTGGCCCTTTCCTCCCTTTGGAGCTGTGGCTGGTGACTGTCTCTGGGTGGTGTCCGGGGGGGATGTAGAAGGCGGGCTCCTTCCGCCTTCTGCTCCTCTTCCCAGGGGGTGGGCTGGCTGTCCCCTTGCTGCTGGGCGAAGATCCAGACATGCGGGCTGGCGGGCTCCAATACCCCTGCACCCTTGTCAAGGGGGCTGCAGGGCTGGTGGTGGCTGAGGTGCTCTTCTTACCCCGACGAGAAGGAGGGGGGGGCTCAGGGTCAGGAAAGAAGTTAGTAGTGGCGAGGAAGAGCTTCTTGGGACAATGGAGAGTGGTAGGTACAGTGGGAATGGGAGTGGAGGGAGAGGATGTGGTTGTAGGTGAGTCACGTTTGCTGTCTTTGGGTGCAGGTGCAGGAGGGATAGGCTGTCGTGAGGTGGATGGCTGTTGGGTGGGTGGGTGGCTGCGTTTGTGTGGTGTGGAAGAGGGGGTGACAGACACAGTGGGAGAGGACACAGGGGACGTGTAAATGGCAGTGGGGGTGGTGACTGCACGTGTGCGGACTGGAGTGGAGGGTGTGCTGGTGATGGAAACACTGGCTGATGGTGAGGTGAATGGAGGTGTGAGTGTAGACGTCACAGGGAGGGAGGAGGGAGACGAGGAGGTGGGGGTCACAGAGGTGGTAGTGACTGTTGGCATGTCTGCATCGGAATGTTGCGTGTGTGAATGTCTGCGTGATCTGTGGTGCTTATGTTTGGATGAGCTTCTCTTGGGTGTTGAGGTGTGTGCAGGCTGGTCTGATGGTGTGGGTGGGACAGGCAGAGGAACAGGAGACTGGGAGGAGGGAGTTAGTAGAGGCAGGCAGGAGACAGGGACAATGGCTGCCGTCAGTGCTGAGGCCAGAGCCTGGAACGATCGCTGATGGGCAGCCTGACCCGAATGAATGCCCTCCAGGTACGCATTGCTGCGATGAACCTCCCTCTCCACCCCCTGGATGGCATTCAAAAGGGTAGTCTGCCCAACAATGAGCGTTCGGAGGAGGTCAATGACCTCCTCACTGAGGGCAGCGGGGGTAACAGGGGCAGGGCCTGAGGTGCCTGGGGCGAAGGAGATGCCCGGCTTCCTGGCAGAGCGGGCACGGGGCGAACGCTGAGGGGCTGCTGGGAGGGCGGAGATGGTGCGCTGGGTGGCGGCTGTACCTGTAATGGCGGGGGGCACGGATGGTGCCACCCCCGCAAGGGAGCCCCCTTCCGAGGACGTGTCCGTGTCGCTGCAGGCTCCAGTCGTCCCCGTCGTGGAGCTCCCCTCGCCCTCCGTCTCACTGGTCCAGTCTGACTCTGTGGCATGGCCCTCCTGGGCCATGTGAGATGCAGCTCCCTCCTGCCCCGATGCCACTTCTCCTCCGCCTGATGATGCTGATGCACACAAGCACAGAAAGACAAACAAACGGGGGGGGGAGAGAGAAATAAAGGGATATTGAGTACATGGATCTCCGGTACAGTTAGCGGACATGACAGACACAGATGCCCCCTGCACTAAGTTGCGCACTTGGGGTCCGCTACGCATTCCGTGGAACATGCCCTACACGCCTAGAGTTGACAACTGCACCCATGGATGACACGGCCCAGGGATGGCTGTACTGACAAACTACTGAGGGTGGTGGCTGGGGACACAGGGGCTTACGGGGGTGCCCAGCCTACAGATATCGCCCTGGCCTAGGGGGACCCCCAGCCATCCTCCCCCAACCAGACACCTCCACTGCGCGACAACAGAGTAGATAATGCTTGTACTCACCCCCTTGTGTCTGCTGTGCTGCCCTCACGCGCCCATCCAATTCAGGGTAGGCCACCGCCAGGATCCGGAACATCAGGGGGCTCAGTTGACGGCAGGCACCCCGCCTACGTTGGGAGGCCATCCCCAGCAGAGACTCGGCGGTCTTCTTGGTCCCGCGGCGGATGTCCTCCCACCTCTTGCGGCAGTGGGTGCCCCGTCGATGATGGACCCCCAGGGTCCGGACTTCCTTGGCGATGGCACGCCAAATCCCGATCTTCTCATGGGCGCGGACCTATGTGACACGTACAGGGAGGGAGAAATACCACGTTCAAGTTTGTCAGCATTTTCCTTTCCAGTGGCCCAACGCCCCCCATCCCCGCCAGGCCCCCCGCCATGCCCAACATGCCCCCCATCCCCGCCAGGCCCCCGCCATGTCCCCCGCCAGGCCCAACATGCCCCCCATCCCCGCCAGGCCCCCCGCCAGGACCAACATGCCCCCCATCCCCGCCAGGCCCCCCGCCAGGCCCAACATGCCCCCCATCCCCGCCTGGCCCCCCGCCATGCCCCCCGCCAGGCCCAACATGCCCCCCATCCCCGCCAGGCCCCCCGCCAGGCCCAACATGCCCCCCATCCCCGCCAGGCCCCCCGCCATGCCCCCCGCCAGGCCCAACATGCCCCCCATCCCCGCCAGGCCCCCCGCCAGGCCCAACATGCCCCCCATCCCCGCCAGGCCCCCCGCCATGCCCCCCGCCAGGCCCAACATGCCCCCCATCCCCGCCAGGCCCCCCGCCAGGCCCAACATGCCCCCCATCCCCGCCAGGCCCCCCGCCAGGCCCAACATGCCCCCCATCCCCGCCAGGCCCCCCGCCAGGCCCAACATGCCCCCCATCCCCGCCAGGCCCCCCGCCAGGCCCAACATGCCCCCCATCCCCGCCATGCCCCCCGCCAGGCCCAACATGCCCCCCATCCCCGCCAGGCCCCCCGCCAGGCCCCCCGCCAGGCCCAACATGCCCCCCATCCCCGCCATGCCCCCCGCCAGGCCCAATATGCCCCCCATCCCCGCCAGGCCCCCCCGCCAGGCCCCCAAGCCAGCCAGTGTCCCCAAATCCAGATTGAATTAAACTCATTTGTTGGTCTGGAGGACCGTAGAGTAGCGCATACTGGGGGAGGACCCCATCCACGAGTTTCTCCAACTCCTCTCCAGTGAAGGCAGGGGCCCTTTCCCCAGGTGCAGCAGCCATTGTCCCTTCCAGACCGAGGTCACAGCAACACTTGCAGTATAGGTCCTCTCCTGTGAAAGTTCAAGTCGCAAGTGGATAAGTAGATAGAAAATGGCGGTGACGTCCGCGGCGGTGCGTACCGCGGCGGTGCGTCCCGCCACCGCCGGCGCCCTTCGCCATTGGCTCCTGAAACCCATAGGCTTCAATGTTAACCAATGCGGCTTTGCGCCGCGGTCTTCGCCCGCCGCCCGCCGCGGTGTGCCACGCCAGCGCATTGACCTCACATCCCATTGTCACACTTCACAGGTCAGGCAGCCGCCATTTCCAGGGCCCACATGGCTCAATTTCAACCTCGTCACACAGGCCTAGGCCTTGCATAGCCACTCAGACACGCCATTCACTGCATAGAGAATCGTATACTGTGCTAGCTGTGAGTACGTACCTGTGGGTTGCTTGACTGTGTGCTCCATGTTGTCCTTCCTAGGCACCGTCCGCTGGGTTGGGCGAGGAGACGGATGAATCCTCCTGTGTACCGTCCGCTGGTGGACCTGTCGACAATGGAAGAACGCCACATTATCCTGACCTACCGTCTTAACCGTGCCACTATCCATGAACTGTGTGCCCAGCTGGAGCCCGACCTGATGTCCCCCATCCGCCAACCCACAGGGATTCCCCCTCTGGTGCAGGTCATGTCAGTACTCCATTTCTTGGCAAGTGGGTCATTTCAGACAACCGTGGGAATTGCTTCTGGGATGTCTCAGCCCATGTTTTCGAAGGTGTTATCCAGAGTGTTGTCTGCCCTGATGAAATCCGTGAGGAGCTACATCATTTTCCCTGAGGTGGGCGAATTGGCTACAGTGAAGGGTGATTTCTACACCCTTGGACATATTCCCAACGTAATTGGTGCCATTGATGGGACCCATGTGGCTTTGGTTCCCCCAAGAGACAGGGAGCAGGTGTACAGGAACAGAAAAAGTTACCATTCAATGAACATCCAGGTGGTGTGTTTGGCTGACCAGTACATCTCGCATGTAAATGCCAAATTCCCAGGGTCAGTGCATGACGCCTACATCCTAAGGAATAGCAGCATCCCTTACGTGATGGAACAGCTACAGAGACACCGTGTATGGCTAGTGGGGGACTCTGGGTACCCCAACCTGTCGTGGCTACTGACCCCAGTAAGGAATCCCCGGACCAGGGCAGAGGAACGGTACAATGAGGCCCATGGGCGTACTAGGAGGGTGATCGAACGCACCTTTGGCCTCCTAAAGGCCAGGTTTAGGTGCCTGCATATGACAGGTGGATCCCTAATGTACTCACCTAAGAAGGTGTGTCACATCATCGTGGCCTGCTGCATGCTTCACAACCTGGCTTTGCGCCGCCAGGTGCCTTTCCTGCAGGAGGATGGTCAAGACGGTGGTGTTGTGGCAGCGGTGGAACCTGAGGAGAGTGACGAGGAGGAAGACGACGGGGCTGAAACAGACAACAGGGACAGAATCATTGAACAGTACTTCCAATAGGACACAGGTAACATTTCAAAGATAATTTAGTAAATGTTAACTACTCTCCAGCATCTCTGCTGCCTGTCTATTTGCCCCAGTGTATGATGACTGAGTTTTGGCTTTTCCCTCCCTATTTCAGATCTGGGGTCCCCACTACGAGTCCTGTGCTTCGTTTCCCCATGGACTACAGCTTTGTGGCAGCTGTTTGTTGACTTCACCATGTACAAGGACATATTTGCACTGTCATGTCAATTACAATCTATTGAAATCACAGCCAGACTCCAGATATTTTGGTGCAAAATAGGTGTTTATTGAAGTGCTCAAAATGGGATGGGTGGTTTCAAGTGGGTGGGGGCTATGGTGAAGGAATGTCCATGGCAGAGTCCAGAGTAACAGTCACACAGGTGCATTGTCCAGAGGCCTGTGGAGAGATGGAGCATGGGCAGTTCAAGGATGGACAGGGTGACAATGTGGGACAGTGGGATGACATCAGGTGGTATCCATTGCTGGCGGGGGTCTTGACATCCTACTCTGTCTTCTTGCGAGATCTCAGGGCCTTCTTGCGGGGTGGTTCTTCTCCTGCAGGAGGTGGGGGTCTGGTGGGCTGCTGCTGTGCGGGGGCCTCCTGTCCACTGGCGCCGGCGGAGGTGGTTGGCTGTTCTTGGTCCAGGCTAGTGGCAGGGGCCCTTGGGTGTTGTTCAGTGTCCGCCCTGGTGTTTACGAGGTCCTGCAGCAGCCCTACCATGGTAACCAGGGTGGTGTTGATGGCTCTGATGTCCTCCCTGTACCCCCGATAGTGTTCCTCCTGCAGTGCCTGGATCTCCTGGAACCGGGCCAGTACCGTCGCCATCGTCTCCTGGGAGCGGTTGTATGCTCCCATGATGGTGGTGAGGACCTCGTGGAGAGTGGGTTCCCTGGGCCTCTCCTCCCCCCCCTGTCGCACAGCTGCCCTCCGAGTTCCCCTGTTTCCCTGGGCCTCTGCCCCCTGGCCGGTGTGCCCACTACCACTGCCCCCAGGTCCCTGTTGTTGTTGGGGTGGTGGGTTATCCTGGGTGCCCTGTAGTGGTAGACACACCGCAGATTGACGCGCCCTGGAGACAGAGGCATGGGCCCGCTGGGTGGGAGCTGTGCTGGTGTTCCCAGAGGGGTTAGGGTCTGTAGTGGCCTGGGCCTGTGTGAGGGGAACCGACTGTCCAGAGGTCCCCGATGGTCCGGGCTGGTCATCGGTGTCCAGGTCGACAGAGCTGCTGTCATCGCTGACGGCCTCTTGGGTGGGAGGTGTGGAGAATTCTGGCCCCTCCGCCGCGGTGTGTTGACGGTCGGGTCCTGCAGGGGTATAGAGGTATGGTTATAGTTTCAATGTGTGGCATATGGGTGTATCTGTGGGTTCTCGTGTCCCCAAGTGCTGGCATTCGTGTGTGGGGGCTTTGGTGAGGGTGGCTTGTGGGGGGGATGTGTATATGCATTGGGCATGCTTTGGTGATGGGTGTCCATGCTTAGTGGACGCATGCAGGCCTATGTTTTGGGATGTGTGGGTTGTGATGGTGAGACATTGGCGGGGAATAGGTGTGCTGGGGGTGGGGGTGAGGATGGTGGTGGGGGTGAGGATGGTGGTGGGGGTGAGGGTGGGGGTGAGGATGGGGGTGGGGGTGAGGGTGGGGTTCGAGGATGGGGGTGAGGGTTGGGGTCTGATTTGGCATGCAGGTGGGGGGGAAGCAGTATTGAAGCTTCAACTTACCAGTATCCATTCCTCCGCCGACTCCTGCGAGGCCGTCAGGATGCAGGATGTTCAAGACTTCCTCCTCCCATGATGTGAATTGTGGGGGTTGAGGTGGGGGTCCTCCGCCAGTCTTCTGCACGGCGATGTTGTGCCTGGATACCATGGAACGCACCTTCCCCCGTAGGTCGTTCCATCGCTTCCTGATGTCTTCCCGATTTCTGGGGTGCTGTCCCACTGCGTTCACCCGGTCGACAATCCTCTGCCATAGCTCCGTCCTCCGGGCAATGCTGGTGTATTGTATCTGTGTGCCGAACAGCTGGGGCTCTACCCGAACGATTTCCTCCACCATGACCCTGAGTTCTTCGTCTGTGAAGCGGGGTTGTCTTTGGGGTGCCATGGGGTGGTGTGTATGATGTGTGGGGTGGAGTATGTGTATTTAAGTGAGTTGAGTGTGGTGGTGTGTGTTGTTTTGTGTGTGGATAGTGTGTGGGTGATGGTGTTGAGTGGCTGTGGCTGTTATTTTTTGGATGCTGGTGTCTCGCTCTTGCCTTCTTTACGAATTTTTTAGCGTAGGGGTTTGTGGGTGATGTGGGTGGGTGTTTTATATTGTATTGTGTGTGTGGGAGTGGTGTGTGTATGTGTATCAGGTGTGTGGGATTCAAATCGTCCAATGTGGCTGGGTTTTGTTCGTTTGTGTGTATTCTGACCGCGGCGGTGTGTCCCGCCAATGGAATACCGCGTTTGAATGACCGCCGCGTGGATTCGTGGGTCGTAATGGCATGGGCGTATTTCTGTTGGCGTGACGGTGGAGGTTTTGTCACCTCCACCTTTCCGCCGACCGCTGGTCTGGCGGTCTGTTGTGGCGGTCGGATTTTCGGAGGTTTGCCTTCTGCGGGTCAGAATGACCGTGGCGGGTTTCCGCGACCGCGGCGGGATTATGGAGGATTTCTGACCGGCGGTAGGCGCCTTTTACCGCCGAGGTCAGAATGACCACCTTTGGTCTCTAAATATTGTAAAAGGCCTCAAATCTTTTCTCAATGTATAAAGGGTTCTTTGACTTTGTGGTTCCTCTCCTGTAAGGGGTTTCCTTCCCTCTGTGTTGGGAGTGCCCTTTGAATGAGGATGGTCCTTACCTGAACTAGGGTAGGGCTCCTCACCTACTCTATGACTTTCTGGGTCCAGACCCAGAAGTCTTCTTCATCCTCAGACTCTTCCAGAAGGTCAGTAGGGTGGATCATCTTGAACACTGTCACATATTCTGCAAACATTTCCAGCCCTCTTGTTGTCAAGGTCATAGTCCCCTTTCATATCAGTCATAGTTCATGGCTCACACTCAAGGGGTTGGAAATGTATTTCCAAGGTGTCTCTCTTTTATGAGTACTATGTTGCACCTGGCAAGGCTTGGTTCCCTCATATTTCTTCTCTTGCTTGCTCTTGCACTGTTTCTTTGCCTCCTTTGCTGGGTGCCTTGGGTATCTAAAGCTTTTGGCTCATATCCTGGTTCACATGGAATGATGTCTCTGTGGGCACAGCCAAACAGGAGAGATGATGTGTAGCACTGTGTGGTACAATGAGGTGTGTTTCGACAGGTGCTAAGTGGGCAATGGTTCATTGCACACTGAAAGTTTTTACCTTGTTTCACGCCTATGCGCAACAAATTATTAAACATTTGTATTAATCTCTTCACCTCGCTGTTTTGATATTCTGATGGTAGATCTGGAGAGATTGCAGGTAGGTCTGGAAATTGCTTCCGATAAGAGTTGTCTGTTTAGAGGACTTGTCATCTATATGCTGCTAGTATCTTCTTACGTGTGGGCCTTATATGCTTGTTTGCTATGAACTCTACAATTTCAGCCATCGGTAATTGCAAAAGAGCATATGTGTAGACCAGCCGTAGCTGAACATCTGGAAGAAAAGTCAGAACAGCACTTACCTTGGTCTAGGGTGTTTCACAGTCCTTTTCAGTGATGATTCGCACAGTGTGTGGGCTAAAGGCTGTGATTTGGCATAAATTAAAAACTCTTACGAGATTTTCTTCCGCTGCATCCTTTTGGGGAAACCACACCATTTCTGGGAGCCTGGTTTTTCTCTTCAGTATACCGTAATGTCCTTGGGGTGCCAGATTACTCTTTCTTGTAAGGATATTGAAATCACCAGTCTGTCTCCCTTCAAGACAAGAGGTCCTTTCATTAGACTCACTTCTTCTTTCTACAACTTGTATAGGATCCGCTTGGTGTTGTCGTTTTTGTATCCATTCCTTGCAAGAATTGATTTCCATCCCGCTGGGATGATTTCCATCCCAGCTTCGTATGGCCATGCTGATGAGCTGTATACGAGTGTTGGCTTTGGTTGCTTAGGCTAGTTCTTCAATGGACATTGCATTTACATATGCTGTTCTTCATACAAATGTTATACAACTACTCCACTGGGGCTCCTTTACATTGGTCCTTGAGGTTATGCTTACAGGATGATAGGATAGTTTTTTTTTTTCCAGGCCAGCCTGTACTGTATTTTAAACTGAACTCCTTGAATTCTTTCTGAAGCTGTAGAGTCTATTTCTCAGTTTTTGGAGGGGACTGTGCTGCCCTCTTCAAAACCAGAATAGGGGTTTGTGGTCCATGGCCACAGTGAATTCCCTTCCATAAACATACACATGGAAGTAGATGCATGCCCATTTCAGAGCTAGTGCCTTGCACTCTATCCACAAGTATCTGTGCTCTGTGTGAGTGAGAGCCTTCCTGGTAAAAGCAGTTTGACTCCAGCAAGCTTCCTGTTGCTTGTAGTAACACTGCTCTCAGCCTGAATGGGCTTGCATTTACTACGAGTTCGGTGTTGGCCTTTGTATCAAAGTAATGCATGGTAGTGGCTTTTAGCACACATCTGTTTAGCCTCTCGAATGCATTGTTGTGCTCTGGAAGCCACTCCCACTTTGATTATAATTTATTGAGGGGTTGGTTTACTGTGGCAAAATTTAGGACGGAGCTCCCACAATAATTCACTAACCCCAGAAAGCTTCATACCTCTGCCACATTTCTAGGGGCTGTGCATGGTGAATGTCCTTGATTTTCTGTGGGTCACTGTCAGGTCTCGGTTTCAGAACATGTATTTGAAGAATATTATGTTTAGAAAGTCACATTTCGCTTTATGTAATGTCAGTCCAGATTCCTCTAGACTTTGTAAAATGTTGCTGTGTCTTACACTGTGTTCTGCAAGGGTTGGAGCTTGGATAACAATATCATAGCTTCAGTGAAGACCCCTTCCAGACCTGTCTTTCTGCCACCTTGCCACAAAGGATATCCCAAATCGTAATTTTTATACCTCCTCCGGCCTGGGTAGTGTGATACTCGCTGTAAGCGCTTTGATGCCTCATCAGGGGTAGTAAGCACCATACAAATACAATTTATTATTATTATTATTATGTTTCTCCTTGTACTTCAGACCTTCTCTTTGCTCTGATGCTCTGCTTTAGATTATCCTCATCTTTTATTGTAAATTTCCTACTTACCCTATCCTCCTTTTTCCTGGATATCTCTTGACTGTTATTTTTATTTTCTGTGACCTGTGTTTCATAAACTTCTTCTATTTTATTTACAGATTGTACAGACGTGCATTACATTAAATAACATACACAATGATATTTCTCCCTTGCAGGCAGTCCTCTTTTACTTTGCCTCTACATTTATGTTCTGCTATGCTTTGTAATAATTACATATTTTTAAAGTTATTCTATAAAACACCTCTGGCCTTAAAGATTATTGCAAACCATTGAACAGGTCCCTGTCCACACAGGGAAATGAGAAAGGAGGAAGAAGTCCCTTACGACATGGAACTCTGGGTTGCTTGCAACTTAATTTAAGTATAAGACATAAAGTATTTGTTCTGCCTCATTTGTAGGTGTTGTAAGAGATTCTCGAATCTATCTGTTTCCAACCTATCATTTACCATACTTTAACATACACTCACTTTGGGTTTTGTGTTGGATCCTTAGTCAAAATGTAATTGCTTCGTTTTCTATAGGTCCCTGCTGTTTATTGGATGACCCGGTCTTGAGTTGTCCCATCCAGGATCATTTTAGACTCACAGTGCATTGATCTGATCCTTCCACTGTTCACCTTAGGAAACTCTTTTTTGACTCTGGGCCATTACTTTTTGCTTTGCTGTTGTTAATGCATTTTACCTGTCTGGAAGTGGTTCACTCAAAACCATCCTCCACAGTAAAACACTGTGGATTTCTCATTTTTACATGCAAGTGTCTGGTTTAGCTTAGAATGCTATAGTCACTTCTAGAACATACAGGAATGCATTTAGAACCCCAGCAGTGACTATTGCCACGACAACCCAGCATTCGCTTACTTATTTAGAGCATAGAAAACAAAAAATCAATAGGATTTTGACAGCGAATAGACAACTGTATGGGTTGAGACTCCATCTCTGTGAATTAACCTGCTGAAACCAAAGGCATTGTCAACAAAAATAATTTAAAGGCATCTGCTTTGTTCATAATTCTCTGGTATCCTAAGACTGGCAGGCAGTGGTGGCCACAGGTGGGACCTGGACCAACTACATAGGGCAAAGGCTATACATCTGACTAGGGTACTGTAGTTTGCTTCAGAAAAGAACTGTTTCAAACACCAGGGGCGACCTAAGGTACCACAGCATGCTACTTTCTGACACCAGGCGCATCATTTTGATCAGACGAGTTGTACCCTTCAACTACTGATGTCAGAAAGTTATTTTTCAGTCTGCACACTGGTGTATCATTTTACTTTTAGCAGATGGCAGGCATGCAGTTTTTGATGGTACAGGTATCTCCAGTAATGACCGCAGGTATAGCAGCCTGCTACAGAAAAGATGTGTTTCTATCTCCCTGGGCCGCCTCTAATGACCTACCGTACTACAGCCTGCCAGGGAAAGGATGTGGCTCTGAGCCCAGGGACAGAGTTTGATGAGATGAGCTGCAGCGTGCTAGAGAGTGAGTTTTCTTTCTGCACATTGCTTGACCATCTTACTTTTAGTGGATGGCATTGCATGTGCCTCACTTCCTCGCACTAGGTGTTCTGCTCCAGCACTTGCTCTCCATTTCTCATTTATTAGTTTCGACATGCAAGTGCCTGGTAGTAGTTAAGTATATCAGTGTCATTAACAGCTTAAGGTATCCTGTCTCAGAATAGGAGTTGTGCTTGACTCCAGGACACCTGCTTGAGAAGGCATTTGTTTGGCTCTAGGGTATGGGTTCTTAACCTGTAGTCCGATGACCTGTGGGGGTCTGTGATGCTCACTCACGGGGTACCCAACTGTTTTACAAAATTAAAATAAATAGTATTAAAATATGTCTATTCACATTTATAAAAAATATATATATATAACGGAACAACATTGAATATTTGAAAACTTTTTCTATATTTGATTGTGAATTAAACAAAATATTTCAGTATTTGAGCATTTGTTTAGTGTATACTTATTTTTGTGTATTGTTTTTGAGGGCCAAATCAGAATTTGCTTAGGCTATGGGTCCCCAGCTTCCAATAATGACTCAGAGGGATCTCCGGATTCCAGGAATGATTCGGGGGGGTGGCACAGAAGTCAAAAGGTGAAGAACCGCTGGCCTAAGGTACTACGGCCCATTACAAGAAGGATATGTCTGACTCCAGAGACCTCTTGCAACAGCTTAAGGTACTGTGCTCTGCTACTGAAAATATTTGTTTCTGTCTCCAAGGAGCTCCAGTAATGACCTAACAAAAAATTTAAAAAAATAACTCTGACCCAGAAAAGTATGTGTTTCACTCCTGGGAGAGTGCTAGAGAAAGGGCTTTTGGGTGACTCGGGAGATATCTAGTACCTAAGGTCCTGTAGGCAAATATGTGACAGAACAACTAGGTCCTAAACAACTATTCAGGTAAATAGTTCAGGCAAGTAGTGGTTTAGACCTAGTTGCTCAGGATGTTTCCCCCTGTAGGCTGCTACAGCAAGGCCTTATGTCTGATTAAAGGGATCTCTCGTAAAAAGCATCAGCAAAGCTGATAGGTCTGCCTTGCATTTCCAGTTATAGACCTACGACAATTGTTTAAACCAAAAAGAAAAAAATCTATTGGCTTTGCCAGTGCTTGTTTTCTATACTCTGAAGCTCGTGTTCTTCACAGACAGCTGGCCCTGATGGCATGCTTCTGACATTACGACTGTAATAAATCAGGACAATAGAGACTTTAATGTCCTTGTTATAGGTGAGTAGTGTTGTGATTACTATCTGTAATAAGTTACTTAGGGACTTTTTTGACACAGATATTGTTGCTCCCTGCAGATCACCTTATATTACTGATGGTGGCCGAGGAAGGACACCTCCAAAGGCCCACGATGCCTCGGGATGAACCGCCCACGACTGATGGAATAACATTCACTTTGTGATTGCTATTCCAGAGGGGAAGTTGCCGGTCGTCAATCTTTTCAAGCCTGAAATTAATTGGATGCGCATGTTAAGTACTTTATAAGCTCAGCATAATTTTCGTTGCTTGGCTGTGCTGTATTTTGATATAGCGCTGTGACAGACGCCCAGGCGGTCTACAAAGCGCTAAGAACAGCCTAACAAACAGAATCATTGCCAAAAAGCGAACATTTTGCAAGAGAAGGGCTCGCATCAGAAATTCATTCTCCTCAGGTGTCTGTGTGAGAAGATGCAGTCCTCTCCCAGCTGTTACAGCTGGTTAACACTGACATTATATTAATATAAATTGCCTTGCCAGGATGAATTCTTCATGCGTCTGCCAGCATGACACGATCAATAGCTGTCAGGAAGCCTACCGTGCTGGAAGCGCTAATAAAAAAGAAATGAGCTTTGATGGAAGGCATTGTGATGCAGCCAAACAAGGAACCCCTTAGAATAGTCCTTTTATCATTATAATTGCTGTATGTCCCAGTGGAATGAAACCAATGCTATAAGCCTGGTACCTTTCCTTATGCAAATCTTTCTATAGCAAACTCTGTGTTACACGTTAAAGCCGACATGGTGTTTTGTCTCCATATAGCTTAATAATGTAGAGAATTTAAGAGTTAGTCCCTGTTACTAGAGGCATCTTCCGGGAAGGGAGGGGGGGTGGTGATGAGATACCAATAGAACACATTGGTGTAAATAATGTGGTGTCAAATTAGCATAGGCAATGATACAAATGGAAGCATTAGTACTTTTAACTCTGCATATCTGTACCTTAACAAGATATATATGAATATATGAATAATATCATAGATGAGGATATGAATAATATCATAGGTAAGGTTACAAATGGAAGTAGTAGTATTCTACATATCTGTACCTTATTATTAAGATAAATATATATATATATATAGATAGATACATAGATAGATAGATAGATAGATAGATAGATAGATAGATAGATGTATGTATATATATATATGTGTATATATATATATATAAATATATATATGTTTTCTCACTGAAAAAAACAAATGCTAAAAGGGACCTTATATTTAGTCAGTTAAAACAAAACATTTTAAATTAAACAAACAGCTGAAATTCATCAGATATAGTAATTTCAAGTAAATATGACTCATGCCCTCGCCATGCAATGATGTAATTTCAGATGCCATTAGGGGTGTTATCAATGCAGTCATTGCACATGGCATGAGTGGTGTAATATGTGAAGATACAAGCAATGCATGGCAAGGGTGCAAGTTATAGTTACTTTAGGGCACAAGTTATAGGGCCAGATGTACGAAAGGATTTTACCCATTCTGTGTCTATGGGAAAAAGCTTTCGTACATATGGCCCATAGTTACTTGAGATAACTATAACTGGAGAATTTCTGTTTTTTTTAGTTTAAAACAGTATGTTATAACTGACATTTTCATTTAACTATAATTTCCCATTAACTTTTGTTTTTTTGGGTGACTACCTAGGGGTGTTTTAAAATGACAAAATAAGATATTATTGAAATTCCTAACTATAATGTCGCTTTAACCATTGTTTTTTCAAGTAATTTTTAAGATTTCTTTAACGTAAAGTAAACTGTTCTTGCTGTGTGCAGTGGAGAGTTGGGCACAACCCAACCCTGCAGGGGGCCAATCCTCCCCCACAGGCACACAACCCCCTTTTTGTTGGGCGGGGTCCATGGATCTACTCAACACCCATACCCAGATGTGTCCCTTATAGTGTTGCATGGATCTGCAGATCCACAGAACCCTTCCCCCCTAAGACCACCCCACACAAGGCCCAGGAGTGCTCCTTCACTGCCTCCCTATATCTTATTTTCTTTTATATTTTAAGACTCAAGACTCGTATCCTTCAGGTTGTGGCCAACCAATCACAATGCAGGGATGACTGCGCTGATCTTCTGATCCACCGTCAATACTATGTGACATGAAATATACAATTATTTTGAGCCTTAATAGCTCAAAAACTACTGAACAAATTTACACCAAATCATGAAACGTGCTCTTTCTGAGCCAAGATCTAGCTTTCTGCCAATTTTTGTGTAAACTTGTTCAAGTGTTTGGATTACTGTGTCTAAAGTTCCACTGGAAAAATGAATGGGGATAATGCTTTTTGGGACCCCCCACATTTCATCAGCCCGGCCTTGATGGATCATCCCAAACTTTCAATGCACACACTAGACATAAAGTAGAACTGTTTTAGAACGTTTTGTGAAGATTTATCAAATAACGTTGAAGTTAGAAGCAACACAAAAAAAGGAAACATGATCCTGACTATAACTACCCAGTGGCAGCCACCACTCAGTAATACATATATTTTGGTGACTGTCAAAATGTTTGTGAATGGATTAAATAATTTTATGAAATATAAACATTTTACGTTTTTACCAATGTACACCTACGATGGCCCTCCTCATTGTAAACAAGGTTGTAGGGCACCTGAAACATGTAAAATTGCAGTGAACAAGGTTTACATGACTCCATTGTTTCGGCAACCTTCAGATTGAGTGAAAAGGACTGCATGTAATCCGTACGGAGATTGTTGAATCCGTTTGTGTGCCAGCATTCCCTTTGGTTTGGAGCACAGCAGCGGCTATGTAGATATATATATATATATATATATATTCACTGGAAAAAAACTAAGTTTCCATAAGGTAACTATAACTTGCGCCCCTGCCATGCGCAGTTTCCTCATCAATAATTTTATTGCAAATGTTGCAGTAATAATTTCAATGATGCCATAGAATTTGTCATCAGTAATGTAATCTGTGCAGTAATGAGCTGTGCGTGGTGCAGGCTCAAGTTATAGTTACCTTAGGGCATGAGTTATAGTTACTTGAGATAACAATAACTGCTGGATTTTTATGGTTTTGTGCGAGGAAATTCAGAGCCTAACTATAACGTCCCTGTAACCTTTATTTTTTCCAGTGTTTTTTTTTTAGCACACACAGACATAAATATAAGCAGTGCGGCCCCCTCCCTGGGCCACGTTTAGCCCCAGGGACCCCAACCCCTGGGACTCGGATGAAAAAATAATAATTGGGCATTTTTTTTGCCAATGAGAAGGTCCCTAAGTGTCCCCTCTATCTGTCCTATGGGGTCAGAATACCTGTATCCTGACCCCTTATGTTTCTTTGTACTCTCCTTTCCCCCCTCCCCCGAGCCGATGCGACAAACAAAATGACGTCTGCAACTTTTCTGTCAGGTTGCAACCAGCCAATCAGGGCCTTGCTTTTTTCCCAGATTCACGAATCTGGACCCGGATCTGCAGAGTATCCTCGTCCCTATATATCTATATTTTATAAACTCTAATATCTCAGAAACTACTGAACGGATTTGCACCAAACCACAAAAAAGTGTGATCTGTGCAACAGTATCTAGCTTCCTGCCAAATATGGTTTAATTCCATTCAGCGGTTTGGGCTGTAGGCGTGTCTAAAGGAATGAATGGAGAAAATGCGTTTTGGGCCCCCTCTCTTTTCTCAGCCTCCGCTAGATGGATCACCCTGAAACTTTCAAGACAAAAGCTGAACTTAGCAAAGTATACGTTTTGAAACTTTCATGAAGATTTGTTAAGTGGCACCAAAGTTATAGGCAAAACAAAAAAATGCTCTTTCTATGGCAACTAGGTTCTTGCTA
The DNA here is from genome assembly GCF_031143425.1 of Pleurodeles waltl. Classification (NCBI taxonomy): domain Eukaryota; kingdom Metazoa; phylum Chordata; class Amphibia; order Caudata; family Salamandridae; genus Pleurodeles; species Pleurodeles waltl. Next base: position 1,014,755,644 of record NC_090449.1, read on the forward strand.
TAACTTCCTAGTGGCCACTAGGTTTTATATATATATATATATATATATATATATATATATATATATATATATATATATATATATATAATATATATATATATATATTTATTACCTACTGGTGGTTGCCAGTAGGTAGGTATAGGTAGGTCCTATCTTCCATAGGAAGAGCGTTTATTGTTAAGCCAATAACTTTGGCGCTGCTTGGCAAATCTTCACAACATTTCAAATCCAATTCTTTTGTGGGTTCAGTTGCTTTCCTGGACGTTTTGGGGTGTTCGGGGGGGCTCTAAACTGTGTTTTCAATATGCATTTTCCCATTGAAATGTTGAACATGACTACCGCCCAAACTGCTGGACGGAAGTACACCAAATTTGGCAGAAAGCTAGCTCTTGGTCCAGAAAACGTGCCTTTTGTGATTTGGTGTAAATCTGTTCAGTATTTTTTGAGGTATTAGAGTTTCTAAACTATAGATATCTAGGGATGCGGATCCCCTGTGGATCCAACTGTCCCTGTTCTGATATCTGCTTGGCTGCCAACACTTCAACAAGGAAGCGTAGGCAGTCATTTTGAGACTCCGCTTCAGCCGAGTCCCACAAAAAAAAGAGGAAAAAAAACAAAAGTGGCCAGGGTAGTGTCACTCTGAGCCCCTACCATTGGTCTAGGGGTCCTTCACAGACCCCGCCGTGGTTAAAAACTCTTGGAAAAATCTGCAGATCCAGCAGATCCCTATCAAAGGTCTTATATAAGCCCCGGGGAACACCACCACCCGAGGGCGATGATGTAAAAATATTCGGGTAGGCCGTGTGGCCCGCTGCGCCCCAGGGATCACAGCCTCCCCATAGCAAATGTTTATTTGTAATGGGGGAGGCCCTCCACAGCCCCAGGGACCACCACCTCTCTGGGGCTAAATATGAAATTTATGTGGGGGTCGTGGAGCCCTCCCCTCGCAGCCCAAGGGACTGCCACCTCACAGGGACAATTTATTGCAATTAAGGGGGGGCGCGCAGCCACACTGCAGCCCTGGGGACCACCACCTCGCTGTGGCTGAATTTAACATTTATGCAGGGGTCCACACTGGCCCTGTGGAACCCCGGGGAATGCTACCTCCCTGGGGCAATTTATTGCAGTTAAGGGGGGGCATGCACCCCCCGTAGCCCCAGGGAATGCCACCTCTCCGGGGCTTAATATGAAATTTATGTGGGGGGCCCGCACGGCCCTCCCGCAGCCCCAGGGACCACCACCTCCACGGGGCTGAAAAAAAATAATGAAGAGGGTCCGTCGCAGACCCTCGGCCCTAGGGACCACCACCTCCCAAGGGGTCAGTTAAATGTTGGGGTGGGCCACGAGGCCTCTCTTTTGGAGCCAGTAATGGCCCCCTGGTCCACCACCACCCAGAGCCAGCTCCTACTATGTCCTGGGTTGCCCACCCTCTGGACATAGCTGTTTGCTTTGACTTGGTGGGAGCTTTGAAAGCTCGTATCAAATGGGAGCAAACACTCTGCTTCCAGTGAGCAAGAGCTGTCAAAGTGTTCTCACCTGCTAGAAGCAGATGCTTCAACTCTTTTCCTTCTCACAGAGATGAAATGATTGCTCTTGCACACAGGGAACATGTTTAGCAGCTCCTTGTGTGCATTAGCAACACCGGCTAGTGCAGTAGGCGAGGAGAAAGCTGGGATCGGGGGGGCTTGCGGCTCCCCCTGTGGTCCCTTGTACACTGGGTGCCCTGTGGGGCACCCAGGAGACATGGCCAGGTCCTGAGCGATGGGGTCCACGGACCCAACCTTGGCCCTGGGAGGGGGGCTCCTTTCCCCTAGAGAACAGATTTCTCCTTTTAAATTTCTACAAGTATGCAAATGTCCACCTTAGTAGCATGCAAAAGTCTTCCGCCTTTTGTCATGATGATGTACAGCTTACCAAGAGGCCCCGTGCGTTTCCCTCCGATTTTAGTTGTGCGTTCTTGATGCTGAGGAATAGGAGGACTTCTCCACAAAACAAAAAAGCACTTATGTCAAATAGATAAGAGGAAGGACCCTGGTTTCTTGGAGATTTACGTCTTCAAAGTCTTGTTGGCCTCTCTATAGGAGGATTCATTTTATGACAGAATCCTAGAGAAAGAGGCAACAGTAACAGTCATATTGCCAAAACGCACACTAGGTCACTGGTGACACTTCCTTGTGCTACATTACACAGCTATAGCATAGAATACATACTGGACATTTACCCAAAGAGGCAGAAAAAACTTGACTTGGGTATTTTGTGCAAAGCTGTGGACTCTTGTTAGGTAAGTGAGGTTCCTTTGTAGCTGAGCCATTCACACAGCTACTAACAGACCCACACAGACGCTCACACACCAATTCACAGATGCACTCAGACACTCATGCACTCACTCACAGACCCACACAGAGATTCGCACACTTACTCACACACCCACTCACAGACCCACTTAGACACTCATACACCCACTCACAGATCCAATCAGACATTCCCGCACCCACTCACAGACCCTCTCAGACATTCATGCATCTACTCAATGACCCACTCAGGCTCGTACACCCACTCACAGACCCGCTTAGAGGCTCATGCACTCACTCACAGACCCACTCAGAAATGAATGAACTCACTCACAGATGCACTCAGAGACTCATATACCCACTCACAGACCCACTTAGACACTCATCCACCCACTCACAGACCCACTCAGACATTCATTCACTGACTCACAGACACTCACACACTCACTCACAGAGACACTCTCACACCCACTCTCACACCCAGCCAGACACTCTCACGCCCACTCTTACACCCACATAGACACCCTCACACCCACTCTCAGACCCAGACAGACACTGTCACAACCACTCTTACATGCAGAGACACCCTCTCACACCATGTCTCACACCCAGAGAGACAGGCCATGCACAGCGTGGGGATTGGTGGTTAAAGGGAGTTGGCTGCATGACCTGGTTGCAGACCACAACCCTTGCCGTGCATGGCCAAAGGCTATGCGTGGCGATGGTTAGATTAACGTATAGTAATTAAAATTATTTTACGTTAAAAATCCATAAAAACTCACTGAAAAACACAAATTTTACAAAACATAGAAATTCACAACAAAAATTTAGTTGTACAAAACCTTAGAAATTCTGCAGTTATAGTTAGAGTTATTTGAAGTAACTATAACCTGCGTCCTAAGGTAACTATAACTCACACCCTTGCTATGCACTGCCAATTACCCTAGATATTACAGCACTCATGGCAACTTCTCTAACGTTATTATAAATATAAATGAAGCATTAGCAGTCAAATTAATGAAAACAAAACTGTGCATGGTTACCTTAGGGTGCAAGTTATAGTTACTTGAAATAACTCCAACTGCAGAATTTCTAAGGTTTTGTACAAGTAAATTCAGAACCAACTATATTGTCCCTGTAACCTGTTTTTTCAGTAAGTATATATACTTATTTATTTTATAAATATTTTCAAGGTACAAAGATGTGGCATTAAAGTTATCTCTGTGCACTTACATTTACAATATTTAGTTCTTGATATTTAAGCTGTGTCGTGTTGTCAGGCATCATAATATTTTTGTGCTTGAAATTCTGACATTTAACCACGGGCAACTGTTGTGATAGCATTTTAAAAAACTTAGGGCCAGATGTAGCAACTTTAGAATTTGCAAGGTGCAAAGTGCGAGTCCATGCGACTCGCACTTTGCACCTCGCAAATTGGTATGCAGTACGGTGTCTCAGACACCGACTGCAACTCGCTATGGGGTCGCAATGACCCACCTCATGAATATTCATGAGGTGGGTCGCAAATTGCGGCCCCATAGCGAGTGTAGGCACTCGCAAACATGGAGGCCTGCTGTCGTCAGCAGACCTCCATGTTCGTGACTGCTTTCAATAAAGCAGTTTTTTTTTTTTAAGTGTAGCCCGTTTTCCTTAAAGGAAAACGAGCTGCACTTTTAAAAAAAACGAAACCTTTAGTTTCGGTATTTTTTCAGGGCAGGGAGTGGTCCCTGGGACCACTCCCTGCCCTGAAAAAATAATTTTGGGTCCATTCACAAAGTGGAAGGGGTCCCATGGGGACCCCTTCCAATTTGCGAGTGGGTTACCATCCACTTGAAGTGGATGGTAACTGCGATACCATTTCGACCGCGTACGCGGTCGCAAATGGTATTGCATCCCACTCAGACTCGCAAATAGGAAGGGAACACCCCTTCCTATTTGCGATTCTGAAATGCATATTGCGAGTCGGTACCGACTCGCAATATGCATTTCTGAATAGCAAAGAGGCTTTTGCGCCTCGCAAATGGCGATTTTCGCCGTTTGCGAGGCGCAAACCCTTTGCTACATCTGGCCCTTAGTCTTACGTGTTTTTTAAGTCATACAAGGATTTAGGCACCGTTGGAGCCAACCAGCCAGAATGTTATCTTTGAAGATCACCATATAATGATGAGTCAAACAATCTCAACCATAAAGTCTACTGCAAATTGAGAAAAGTATTTTGAAATCATAGTCCTCAACTTCACATTTCTGTGCTCCACACAAATAAACACACTAGTACCTAATCAGCATGCAACTCGGCTTGGGCCTACTACAAAACGTTAACCAGCAGCAGTGGTCTTTATGTGGATCAAGCATCTCGAGAAGTACATTTGGAGATGTGGTGGAAAGGCTCAAACGTGGGGCGCCACAAGTTGTTTTCAAACAGTGTTCACAGTTCTTGCAAAGATTATTCTTTGGGCTTAGATTTGTCAAGCATTCTTATTGGTAGGCGTTCTGAAAACACACGGACAAAAGTATTGGTCCTACTCACAACATGCTCAAAGTTGGGTTAGGGTACCAGGTCTTCACCCGTTATAGAAGTAAAGAAAAGCTCCCAAGTGACAGTTAGCCAAACTGGAATTACCTTGGTTACATTTTCAAAGTTTGTTACAGAGGGCCTCCCAAGAGGAACTCATAACTTGGAACAGTATATTTTCACACTCAAACTGAGGGTCTGAGAATCACACAGCTACCAGGCGGTGCTTCTCTGGATATCGTAGAGCATGTCTTTCATTCAAAAGCCTGTTCTAAGCTTTGACATCACTGCCAGAGGGGGTCACACCATTGATTAGGTCAGGGTTTGCACCTGTCCTATTCTGGGAACAGTTCTTCGGTCCTGAAAAGGACTTTCAGGAAATGAACATTTCTGCTGGTAAGTGTACTGGATAGCACAAAGAGTATTCAAAGTCTGAGGACACAGCTGGGACATCTAACTATGACTAGGTCCCATCTCAAGTGTGACCGGTCCTAGATCCTCCTAAACTGGAGAACACCAAGAATGATGCTGGGTGTTGGTTTCACACCTCCTGCTATTAAACACTAACCAGTAGTGTTTCAAGTAAATATGTCCTGATGTCTTGCCTGTGCAGGCCTGCTAAGGACCAGAACCAATATTATCATTCTTCAAGGCCCAGTCTTAGTGAGTACATCCCAACAGGTTAGCACTCAAAGCTGCTCACTCTTGTCAGCTCCTTGGTCTTTTCATAAGGTTCGGGAGCAAAACCCTTGTGCGGATGGCACCATGGAACCCTTGTCAGCTCTCCAGGGATACTTGGCCTCATGAAACCCATGCAGGGAGCCCCTCTACCTATTGTCTGTATTGTCTGTATTGTCTATACTCGAAGAGCTGGGAGCAATGTCTATGAAGTCCTTCATCCTCTTTGAAACTCATTTTCTTTACCAGGCACTGGAGCAGCTGATAGAAGTTTGGGCCCCTCAGGCTTCAGTTGCCTTTTGGAACCTTGCTGCAGGCATAGATGCATACTGAGCAATTGAATACCTCATCATCAGCTTTGTAAAGTTTAAAGTAGGTTAAATGTAAAAGCAAGAAGAGGATGAGCGTGCTACCAACACTCTGCTGGCATGCACTGAAATTGTCTTCTGCCTGAAGTCTCGGACTCAAAGGGCACAACATTTGACACTGAAGAAACAACACTATGCAGCTGACAAACAGTGGCTGTTTATCCACTGCACTTCAGGCCAAGGAAGCCTTGAGTAATAGCAATATATTCAGCTCTCCCCAGGCAAATAATGTTCACTTAGACCATCATCATAGCTATATCCCAAAATTCCCCTCAGGTGGGTGTACTGTCGTTCCTGGGAGAGATAGGCAGTTATTCTTTGCCTCAGGAAAGTTAGAGATGTTAGGAAACTGTACACTTAGGTGGAAAGATTCCTGGCTTTGCAGGAAAGCTTTGAACTTTGACCACCCTGACTATGAATAACTGGGAGTCTTTAAGAGATGCCTGCTGCGATGAGTGCAGAAGAAGGAAAAAGTTGACTGTTGCTCTGTCTTCCAGCAGGGTCACACTGGGAAAGAAAATAGGTGCAGCCTGCAAAATAAAAGTGGCCACCAGATACCGAAAAAAGGGGCCCATGTTTGTAAATTGGGGCAGGTTTAAACTTGTAAAGACACATTCTATAAGTGTTGCAAGGTACGTAAGTATGTATGGATTTGAGCTTGATGCAGACAATGTTTGGTTTAATATCAGGAAAATCAACAGTAAAAACTGACCCAGCAAACCATACAACAGGCCCAGAAACATCCAGAAAACAGTCCACACACTGATCTGTCAGATTAGACCATCAGGAACTGCATGAGTGCTCTATAGGCCGGTCCGAGCCTGGCCTTTGGTCTTTGGGAGGACAACAATGCTCTGTAGAGCCTACTGCTCAGTTTATTTCACACCTGAATGCAGATAGTAAAAATGCAGTCTCATTGCTGTACATACCCATATAAGAGACTGCTGGTGGTAGAACGCGTTATTGAATCCCTTTATGGAAAAGGCAGTGAGGACAGAGGTGATCTGGAAACAGATATAATGATAAATCCCATAATGGTTAACATCACTGATTGCAGTCCATATCACATCATTTATAGTGAGACACTGGGGCGCAGAAGGTTGTAATGAAGTGTTCTCACTTAAATAATGTGATTGGGGATATTTATTGATACTTAGTTAAAATGCAGACACATTTAATTTCAATGTACAATGATTAGATCAGAAATTACTTCAGCATTAACATCATCTGTGACATTGTGGGTGACATTGCCTTACAAATGGCAATACTGAATCTGCAAATGGTTGGATTTTACCACATGGGTTTGCTGAGAAAGAATATGAATGCATGCTTCTATGCCATAGGTCAAGTGCAAACAGAAAATGACCAACAAGCGATTAAAATCAAATGGCATGAATCAGTTCCTGCCAGGAACCTCGACTGAGAGACCAGTGGACAGCCCTCCAGCATGGGTCACACTTTGTATCACTTTCAGGTAGTCCTCTTCCTCTCTGTGTCCCTCGGACCCACTGGACTTCTCGCCTGGAAAGTCTCTTTTCCATGCAGGGACAGACAGACAGTTTCTTTCTCTCAGCAAAAGACTAGCAGGCTCCTATAGAGGAAGGCAGCTCCTTAGCCCCTCCAAAAGAAAGTACAGAGTTCCTGTGATGGTAACCTCTTGGAGACCAGCTGTCAGGCAGACACCAACCCTGGTGAACAGGAGTCCGAATACTCTGCAGAATATTCCCTTCCTTGGTCAAAAATAACTTGGCACTGGAAACAAAGTCGGGTGGTGTGGGTCCCATGTTTACACTCTTTCTAAGACAGGGAATGCAAATCAACTGGCTCCAACTCCAGAACCGTTTTGGGGTGGTTCTACTTTCAAGTGTCCTAGGTTCTCCACAGGCAGAGCCAGGGTGTAGAGGGATGCTTTTCACACCAGGTGGCCCTGGGACTGCCTCCAAACTGGAGCTACCACAACACTGGCACAGTGAAGTGCAAGGTTTCTGATTCTGGCTGTCATCAGCCTCTTTGAAACAGTACTCAGGGATAGTCAAACAGGCAATCCTGAACTAGGAACTTCTTCACCTAACACAAAATAAGAGTGCAGTCACACCTTCACTCCTTACAAAAGTCAAACAGCATTGCACAGGAACATCTAATCAGCAGCCCCTTGCTAACAGACGTTTTCATGAAATGGCTAAAGGCAGCCCTGCCTCCAGCTTCCTCACTTCAATGTCTGGTTCTCTACCCTACAGCCACAGGAATGCAAGCAGTATACATCCACTGTCTGGGGATGCTGTCTTCATCTTGTGCAGTGCAAACCGGGGCTATTCAAAATTGACATCTATGGCTTTAGTACACAAGCTCAATCAGAGCTTTAGTGTACACATGCTAGACACACACTACACACATACAAGCACTCCACATACACTCAGGGTGCCAGCACAAGTTTCTAGGGACATTAGTCCTCCGTCCACATTAAGGACGCACTTGGTGTACCCCTTGAGGTCACAGGAAAGTTCCAGGGCCTCTCATAATGAGGAACAGGCCTAAGCCTCTGCACACGATAGGTTAGCATGATTTTAGGGCCCAAATAAAAGTCAGGATACCAGATATACGTGCAGTGATACACACAGTACAGGGGGACACACCTCTTATACCACTGTTACACAGTGCTCAATAATGGGCAGGAAGTGACCACTTTCTGTGAGTACATGTTAGCATGTACACTGTGAGCAAGTCATATTTACTAATCACAGACTAGTCTGTTGCCCTTCCAACTGCTAATACCACAAGCTGCTGAAACAGCTATTTTACCAGCTGCTGTGTTAAATTTATTTTGAAAGGAGTAAGGCAGCAACTCGAAAGCTAAAACAATGAACATTTTGCATTAGGCAGGCAAACATATTCATCCATCCCCTCTCACGTTTGACCATGCTGAAATGCCTTTGTGGCCATGGTGAGTGGACCGGTGTTGTTAGCAAGGGGTGAATAGTGATCAAGGGTTGATGACATTTTCAGGGAGGATGTTACAGGCCAGTGCTTGTGTGCTTGCCCTGTACCTGCTGGTTCTTAGAGTGATCTTTGTGGTCAGACAGTGTGGGTGGTGTTGGCCCTTAGGGCTGCCCAAAGATGAGCATTCCAGGCAGGTCCCAATCTTACCACAGTCCACAACCTTAGAGCACCAGTGACAACACATGCCTATTCCTAGCCCTATATTGAAAAGGTTTACTCTTAGACACCAGGACAGGAGCATCTACCGTCTGTTTGACTAATTGGTAGTCTAGTTGAGATCCAAGGGGCTGCTGGGAAACATTGCTGGGGCATGTGGTAACCAGGTCTTTGATTCAGATTGTTTAGTTAGACACAGTGCTTTGAAATAGAAATATGAAGTTCAGGTATCCCTTATCCCAGAGTACAGGTTGATACTGAGAAGTGATGGCCCTCTCCCATTAAAATTATTGCATCCGTGCTGATAAGTGCTGATACTCTACCTTCCAATTAAAGAAGTGCGGGTGGTCATTACCTGTTTGTGTCTGCCTACATGATGCACTGGTTAGCCATAGTAAGGTTAGTTAACAAGACTGCACCTGTCTGGAAATGTGAATAATGTGCACCCACAGACTAGCTTGTAATGCTGCTTCTGATCTGGCTGACACATTTTGGAGTTCTGACTGAACCATGACATAGCCCCCAGTGTACCCATCAACCACCAAGACAGGGACAATAAGTTTGTGCCACTGACTGAGAGCAAATGTCAGCTAGGCTTAGTCTGATATTGGGTTTTTTCTGTGTTCTTTCCTCCCCTGCTCTTCCACCAACTCTTTCAATAGTCTCTGCAGAAGAATATGAACATTATGAACTGATCTCTGTGTGACACTTCTCCAACTGTGGATGGAAATGCAAACACCTCGCTCTAGCAGTGTCAGTCTAGGAATACCACAAATAGGCTTCAGTGTTGTGCTTCATACCTATTATGCGTACATCAGCATGAAAAGCAGACAGCTGTTCTCTCACCAGTCCTTCTACATCTGTCTACATCCGACTCACCTCTCGCTCATGCCCAACCTCCTTGATAGACAGATGCAGGTTGAGAGCTCTCACATGACAGTGACTGCATGCTTCCGCTGTGCAGAGGAGCTGGGAACATTGCCTCCGTGGCTCTCACGTCTTCAAGAGTTACAAGAAAGCAATGTTCCTGCTTCTGTGGAAGTGCAGAGTACAGCAGTGGTTCCCAACTTGTGGTCCGGGGACCTCTGGGGGTCCGCGCAGCCCCTTTGGGTTGTCCGTGACTGCTTAGAAAATGAACTAATATAACAGATTAGGAAAGTGTATATAAATAAAGTGGCTAAATGGACAATTGAAAACTTAAAACGTTCTATAAATGTCAAGGAATTTGAAATTGGAGGCTAAAAATTAAATTAGTATCCCTCAGTTGATTTGTAGAAGCAGTGTAGGTGCATCAAACAAAATAATGTGTGGAAAATGTGTGGCTTCAACTGAATTTAGACAAGCGCCAACTTTCCCATTAAAATTAAATGTTTTATTGCTTTTGTTTCATTCATTTACAAATTAAATAAAATGTGTTATCATTTGTGTATGTGTTAGATGGAATGCTTATTTCTTTACTTTTTGTGTATTGTGTTGCAGTTCAAATAATCGACAATCTTTAGGCCTGGGTCCCCTGCTTCCAGTAACGATTCAGTGGGGGTCCCCTGCTTCCAGTAACGATTCAGTGGGGGTCCCGGGTTCCAGTAATGATAAAGTTGGGATCTACAGAAGTCAAAAGGTTGGGGACCACTGGAGTACAGTATTTGTTTGACTCAGCTGGGAGAATTGATGCCTCAGAATGTCCAAGTCATCAGCTGCCAAAAGTCTGTAGAAAGCATCCATGAAACACCCAAGGATCTGCTTTTACTGTTCCTGTCATCACCTTTGCAGAGCTTTGCTCATGTAAACAAGCCAGCAAGTGCAATGTGTACCTGTATACAGAGCTCTCAAGTTCTCCAGGTCCATGAGTGAGTAGCACATCCAGGAGAGAATATGCTTCACATTCTGGGACGGACAGTCCTGTTTATTACATTGTAAAATAAGGACAAGAACCAGAATACAAAACAAAATAACTGGACTGGGTGAGCTACTCAAGTTTGAACGTATGAAACTTGAGAGCGCTTTGTATATAGTAGTATCAATTATTGTTGAATTGAACTCTGACGCATCCAGTCTTCACCTGGTGGTGGAGTGCTGTCAAATTGTGGCAACTAAAAAAATAAACAAAGCACTTCTTCCACTATGAACCCAAATGAAATGAGAACACATCTTGTGGTGCAAAGCAAACATCTCCCCTGCAGACTTACGTGTGTGGAAAATAGTGCGAAAACAAGGCGATGGTCAAGGGTCAAACGGGAAAGACACGTTGGCCTCCGATAGAACTGTGACATCCAAGTAGTGTTTACGTGCCTGTTGGTAAATTTAACTTAGTAAAGTGCTGGATAACAGGTGTGCCATGGATCCACTTTATGGGATAGAGCTCAAAATGGTTTTCATTACCAGCTGTATTGAAGATCAAGGAAATATTGTGTGGTTGCGTGTCACTGAGGGCCATATGTACGAATACATTTTCCCATAGACACAGAATGGATAAAACCCCTTGCTACATCTGGCCCTGAGTCTTTTGTTCATCCTCAGTAGGTGGCAAGTTAGTCCGGTTGTATTGCACTATTGCTGGGCTGGTACTGCATTAGGCAATTTTAAGTAGACTTCTAGGTCATCAGCCACCATCAAGGGACCAGGTTGCTTCTTAAAAATTAAATCTGGGCCAGCTGTCCAGTGGTAGAGGGGTGCAATGTTAGTGGTGGGAATTGTATGAATCATGATTTGACACTGACCATAAGAGATAGGTTATAGATGTACTTGTGATTTCATGTGATTCCATTGTCATGACCCAAAATATTGGGATCAGAAGCTAGTGTACTTTTTGTGGTACTCAGCACCTGGGTCTGGCAATTCACTGTGTCCCTAAGTTGTTGCTAACTGCTTTACAACACTTTCTGCCATAATCATCTAATTACAATGCAGGTCTGATGTGCAGGCAATGGTTACCTTGGAACTGCTTTTTTTCACTTGAGGAGTTCCTATTGAGTTTCCAATGTTAGAAAATATTCCTGGGCTGTGGCCTGTAGATTATGAACCACTTTGTGGTATTTGTGGGAATCCTCAAGTTATGCAGAGATCGGTGGGCATTTTTGGGAAATATGTATGGGAGATTTTAAAATAGTACCAAACCTATTAAGAAACACAAAATCAAATTTTCAATAGCTTCAACACTTTAACTATAACAATTCAATCACTATCATTAACTATGTGATTTACCTATATAGTATATAAGCAGATGCGTACGGTGTAATGCCCTGTTTGTTATCATTATTGATTGTGGGTGGAGGTCATGTGTCACAAGAGCCTCAAGTGATTTATCTTGCCCTCTCGTGTCTTATATCTGCATATGTGATTTATGCCGAATAGGGTAAACATAGCCAAAAGGCAGCCTAGTAGAGGCTCAAAGACAAGCATAAAGTCAAAGAGGGATAGCAGAGGTAGCTGCTTTCTGGGCGCTTAATGCATTGGGATGTAGTGTTCTTTAAAGAGGTGCGTCTTCAACTCTTTCCAAAATGGGAGCAGCGCTGGGGCAAGTCTGATGGATACAGGGATGCTGTTTCATATCCTAGATACATAAATGGAAAATGTTCGCTACCTTGTGTTCATCTTTTTTGTGCTTCCTAGATTGTGGTCTAATAGCTTTGTGGATGTACCGAAAACCATGAGAGATATTGGGCTGGTCTGCAAGATAAGCAGTGGTGCTGGTCATGATGGCTTTGTAACTGATGTAGCTTATGTAACCAAAACCTGGATGCAACGGGTTAAGTTCTTACAGTGTGCTAAAATCACAGATGAGGCATTGTGCCTATCAGCAGAGTTGTTTTGCTCTTTAAATCCATTGTAACCTGTAATCAGAGTGGCAGTAAATAGCTTTTCAAATATCATTTTGTTCTATTGTGTTAATAATTTGGTATTTAACTTTTGCACTGTAGAAATTCATATGGAAATATTCCTTATTAGTGCGGTTGCTGTAGTGAACATATATTGGGACATATGTTTTTTCACTGACATGGTAGAAATATCAGATTTATATATCTAAATCTTGTATATCTATATGTGTGGTGTGTTTATATGCATGAAGCTATTTATTTATAGCATTTATAAAGCGCTAACTGTCACCAAAACGGGTATCCTGGCGTTAGCATACAAGGAGCTATCTAGCTGTAAGTGCACATGCCAACGTCCAACAGCAGAAAGGAATTACTTCGGGAAGAGCCAGGTTTTCAGGGCCTTTCGAACTTGCAGCATTTCCGGTGTGGCCTGCAATGAATGCAGGCGCTCATTCCATATCTGAGCTGCCTTAACTGAAAAGCCCTTGACTAGATCTTCTGTACGCTCCAATGCAGACAAGGTTTGCAATGTTTGATCGGAGAGATCTTGGAGGATTATGGGCCTGATTACAACTTTGGAGGAGGGTGTTAATCCGTCCCAAATGTGACGGATAAACCACCAGCCGTATTATGAGCTCCATAGGATATAATGGACTTGTGATACGGCTGGTGGTATATCTGTCACATTTGGGACAGATTACCACCTTCCGCCAAAGTTGGAATCAGGCCCTATATCTTTTGAATCTATAAGCACCATTTCATTGTAGAGCCTTGAAAACAATACACATGGCCTTGAACGTAATCTTCTGCTTCACAGGGAGCCAGTGTAATTCCTTCAGGGCATCACTGGCCGAGGACCTACGAGGTCTATTCAGTGCTAAGTTAGCCGCAACTCTGTACAGTCTCTTGACCAGGTATTCGGTTCCCCGAGTAGTAGGGCAAGCTATGTGGATACTTATGGTTAGACATACATTCATGCATAGCCACAGAGCTGCATAACTGAGACAATTCTGATGGAGAGCTGTGGCCCACAAGATGTAAATTTCCTGTACCAGTGGCTGAAAATCTCCAAGTATATATGGATATATATTTGTGTAGCATACTACAAGTTTTAAGGCTAGTAATTCAAATGCAGCCAAGAGCCTTTTCCTACAGAGCCGGCATATCCTGCTGTCAGGCTTCTGCTACAGGTGACACAAGAATACAGCAGGTCCTCCTCTGGACCAGATGGGAGTAGATGCCCTCGGCAACATACCAACTTTTCAGAGGAGTTCTCTAATGTGCGTCTTCCAAGGCATCTGTTCTGTGGTTGTCAAATGGCACCAGCATCTCTTGTGCAGTGTGAACATGTGCTGCACGCGAAGCCCCGAGCGAGCATCCCACAGCTCATGCGCTACTGCAACACTGCTAAGAGCTGTGTGTTTTACAAGACTCCTGATGCAATACATGCGTCAGCGCCCGCTCCAGGGAAGCTTCTGGAAGGTTCCAGGAAGAATAAACTCAGCCAAGTGCACAGAAATGATTCCGAGAGCAAACAACCATCTGTGAAGATTTTTCTGTGCTCTGTTTATTGACAACCTATGCAAGGATTATGGAAACCAATGATTCACACAACTAAAGAAAAAAAAAAACACATTCTTTGACAATGCAGTGGGGGTTTGCACAATTATTTTAGTGTGTGAATTTGACTTTGACAGTGATTAACTGGAAAGTGATTCAAAACTGCACCCTGCCTAATTGAGATCTACAAAACCCAAGCCCACTGGACAGGACACTTACCTCAGCCATGCAACTAGGGTCACCAGTGCTTAATTTGAGCCGGTGGTTGCAGGTGGGGACCAGTGTCATTCGTTTTTCGGGAGCTGCACTTATTTTACCTCTTCAGACTTTGACCTAGAAGTAAACAAAGAAACAACACAAAAGAAGGAAAGGAGAAGGAAGAGAAATACAACAATAGAGACAAAGAGAGACATCAGGGATTAAAATGAACCAGCAAGAGTGAAGTAAAGGAGCTGTGAGTGCATGGTGGTGGAACAAAGAGGCATGTGGTGGAATCAAGACTATGCAGCCTTGGTATTCAGCAATACCAACATTCACCGGAAACGGCTGCAGGCTTCTGTGAAAAACTAGGGCACCGACACTTATTGTTTGATAAATTAGGCACCAAGGGTGACAACTTCTTTTCCAGGTCATCACAAACACAATTTCCCAGCGGGAGCTCCTCCGTTAAGGCATAGGAGCGTCGCCTCCCGCCAGCAGAGGTAAATCCATCCTGCTCAGGCCAAACTCAGTGCTTCTCTCATGCTGCCAGCAGCATGGGAGCAGCGTCTGGATTGGCTGTAGGGGAGTCGGGGAGCCTGTGCTGCAGTGGAACCATAGGAGCAGCAGAGCAGTGATACGTCGAGAGGCAAGTAAGTTCTTTTTTTTGGTATTGATATTGTCGCCCCTCCCCCTACCGCACCACTTTTCCTTGACATTGGCCGCTACTGCAGTTTCCAGTCCCAGATATTTGTGTGATAACCTACAGCATTCTGGCTGATGTAGTCTTCTTTTGTTTCCATTCAAACTAACTAATATTCCTCAAAACAGTAATTTGTTTGTGGAAAGTTCAGGACTGGAAACAGTGACTGTAATGACCTGGAGTGTGGGAGTCACTCTGCATGTAACACTGGTAGCCCGTCAGTGGGGAGTAATGCCTACACTAAGTATGATGGAGTGTAGGTGTGTCCCCCTGCCTTGTCCATGGGGATTGGGAGGACCTAAATAAGTCACAACGTTCCCATCCTTCCCTGGACTGTTCAGGTTTTCTTGAGTCTCAGTATGTCAGAAAGATCCTGGAAATGCCAGCTTATTTATGACATGCAGTGTTGGGTGGGATAGGATTGCCTTTTTATTAGATGACACCCAGCTGATCATCTCTCTGACCGAGAACCCCTCAACAGCCAAGAAGAACTTCAGGGACGGGATGGAAGCAATCACCACCTGGATGAGGGAGAGCTGCCTTAAGCTGAACTCTGACAAAACCAAGATCCTCATCTTAGGACCTTCTTCCTCAGCCGGGTATGACACCTGGTGGCCCTCAACACTCGACAAGCCCCCCACCCCCACAGACCATGCACGAAACCTGTGCGTCACCCTCAACTCAACGCTCACAATGATCAGACAGGTCGACTCCGTTGTCTCCACCTACTTCCACACCCTCCGACTCCTACAGAAGATCTTCTTATGGATTCCAACCGACTGCTGAAAAACCGTGACACATGCCCTAATCACGAGCAGACTTGACTACGGCAACACCCTCTATGCAGGAATCTCCAAGAAGAACCTGAGCAAGCTGCAACAAACTCAGAACGTCACCACCAGACTCGTCTTAAACATCCCTCCCTGAGAACACATCACAGAACACCTGAAAAACCTCCACTGGCTCACCGTCGAGAAGAGGATCAACTTCAAACTCCTCGTACACGTCTACAGAGCCATCCACAACAGCGAGCTCAGCTACCTCAACCACTGCATCAATTGGTACTCCCCTTCCAGACCTCTTCGCTCGTCTCAGCAGTCGCTCGCCAACGTACCCCGCATAAGAAAGTCCTCGGCGGGAGGAAGATCTTTCACATACCTGGCAGCAAAATGTTGAAACACCTTACCTCCTCACCTCAGACAGTAGCCATTGCTGCCTCAGTTCAGGAAGGACCTCATGACCTGGCTCTTCAACTGATATCTGAGGACTCACCCTTCAGCTCCTTGAGACCCTATGGGTGAGTAGTGCGCTCTAGAAATATATGATTGATTTTCCTGGATACTCCTAACTTGAAGTGATTCTGCAACTTACAAATATTGACTGAGGTGAGGGCAAGTGGGACTATGAATAAAGAAGATGCCAGGAAGTAATTGGGACATTCCTTTTCAGCACAAAATACATCTTTTTGGTTAACTGACAACAGTGTGTGGTCAATAGAGACACTGGACGCTCACCAGAAGTTCTGAACCCTGGTGATGCATAAATGACTTCTCTGAAGTCACTTCATGTGTCGACGAATGCCTGTCCATCAGTGGCATGCTTGTCCCAGGAGCAGCTTGATGGGGCCCACAGGCACCATTATCGCTGATCCTGTTGGGCCATGCGACTCAGAAGATGGTCATTTGTAATTTGAGGGTCTCAGTGGTTACGCAGCCAGGCAGAGAGGCTGCTCTCCAGCCCCTCACCCCCACTTCATTCAGTGGCCTCCTTCAAATGATAACTGGATAGAGTGAATTCCATGTCACATAATTTATAAGACGTGATCCTAAAAGCATAGAGTTCCCAGAGTCGCTTCTTGTGGAAAATTAGTCATATGTCAATGTCAAATAAGCTTGTAAAGCGCATAGCTACCCACAAGGGCTTCCCAGCGCTAACAGGACAAACAAGAAACCTGACAGATAAGCAAACAGTCATTGTAGTACCAATTCCCTGGGACTGATCCTGGGAGTTGTAAATTTCAGGTTACAGATTTCAACCCTAGCGACACAGAATCAGGTTTTTATTTTTCTGAGATGGATACATAGGTTGATACTATATTTGTCAGTAGTATCACCTTTTTTTCCTATGGGTATCAAGCTGCTACAAAACAGAAAGTACTTCAATGGGAAGCGATGCATAAATCATGCTTTCCCGATGAAAATAGATCTGGCTTTGTTATAACTTAGTGTGGATTGGTGGAGTGGGTGTGGGTGACGCTGAGTTAATGGTTGGATGAAAGAGTGGGTGCATTAATGGATGAGCAAGTGCCTGGATGGATGACTGGATGAGCGAGGGAGTGAATGGATGGATGCGTTATTAAGTGCACATGTGGGTGAATGAATGGGGTGAGTGCATGCTTGGATGGATGGCTTGCTGAATGGGCGAGTGCCTAGTTAAATGAAGATGCAAAAAGCACAATGATAAGACATAGGTATAGTGGAGGATGACAAAAGAACAACATTCCTGTCTCGTTCTGAAAGCTCACGTGCAAAACTGCATAGCCACTAGGGCAGGAAATGACGTGCTTTCCAAGACTGAAATGAAAATTCTGTGTATTTTCATACACAATGAGTACATGTTGTAGTGGAATAAATAATAATCCTGAAAAGCAGGTTATACCCCTTTAAAAGACATACCGGCAGTGCTCTTTGCAGTTTTTTTAGTTTATGATAAAAAGTGCCAAATCATTCTTCTACCAGACTGGATTAAGATATTTTAAATATGTATATAGAAGGAATAGTCTGTTGATAAAATACATTCTTTTCAAATTGAAGTTCAGCCTGCGGGGGTACGCCCCCTTGCATATATTAGACCTGCTGGAGGTATAATGTGGCGCAAGGGGTTGCAAAGTAGCGCAATGCTAGCATTGTGCCACTTTGCAAATATGGCACAGGGTGGGGGACTGATTAGCTCCGCCTTAGCATAAAAAACAAGCATTTGTAATGCAACGGGTCTTGCATTTGCTCGAGTTAGAGCCACTAGCGTTGTAAACTCCTAACAGGACTTTTCTTGCCACACTAATTGAAAGAAAAAAAAACAAGTGCGATTGCGCTATGTAAAACAGAGGGCGATCACGCTGCGTGGAAAATAAAAAGATAAATTAGTCCGGAAACCATGCTGAAAACATGGAGCTTTGTATGTTTTCAGTAGTTGGGCGGTGCGCTCGAGGAGGGCTAAACACCGGAAAAGGAGTGACGTATGCATTCCTTTCACTAACTAAATCATACGGATTTTAAAAGGCAAGCCCACGTACCAATGAAAGTGATAGGCATGACATGGGCGTGGTTAAAAGCCCAAAGAGAAATTACAACAGGGACAGAGCGCTTGTGCGCTCAACCCTAAAAATGAAGCTAAGGCAGCGCTAGGGGCTTGTAAATATGCCCTCAAGCTTTCAACTCTGACTAGAGGCAGTGTTAGGTGTCTTGCAAAGGCCTGCAAGATCTACACGGAGAAGGGGCTAAAGGAGAGCCCCACTGAGCCATAGGCAGAGCCGCTGGAATTAGGCATCCGGGAAAGACCAAATATTATGGAAGGATTGACTAAATTTAGCAGCAAGTAAAGGCACATTATTTGGCATAGTGCGGCACATTTTGTGATGTTTTCACCTCATTATTGTGTCATTTTTACACATAATAACCAGGGGCGGCTCCTCCGCTAAGGTAGAGGAGTGTCACCCCACTGCTTTCAGCAGGAGAAAAATAAAATGATAATAACAGATTTTATTTTCAGTTGAGGCATCAGGATAGGGTGGGGGCGTGGCTGAAGGGGGCTGGAGGGGGCTGGAGGGAGGAGTGGTTTGTGCACCTTAAGTGCACATGTCTGTTTAGCCTGCCTTGTTGGGACGACCACACAGACATGCGCATTTAGCATTTTTCCACCCAGCTATATTCAACAGCCGGGAGGAGAAAGTGCACAGGGTGACACTTCCTCTGGTGACAGCAGCCTTGTGAGTGGCGGAGGGGAGTCTGGGTGCCTGTGTGCTCCCGGACAACTAGGACGAGGAGATAGAGGAGACGGGCCCGGTAGACAAGGTGTTATTTTATTTTTATTTCTTTTTTTTTTTTTTTTTTTTTCATCCCCGCCCGCTACTGATAATAACACTATCCGGGCAAAAGGTTCACTTCATCAGCACCAGTTTGATACACAAATACAGAAATAAGCAACAGAAAGGTTCAACATTTGCCAGGGCTCTTGAGAGGGGAAAAGGGAACCGAAAAATGTGGCCCCCTGGACATGTTGAGGGTTGCGACTCTCATTCCTGCCAGCCTTGATGGACTTGCTCTGTCCGAAAGTAGCCTTAGTGTGAGGTAGGTGAGACAGAAAAGGCCGCCATCTTTGAAATGAGGTACCCCACCCTAGGTATTCTTATGACTCACCTGACATCTGCTATCAGACTGGGCAGTCCTTGCATTAGAAAAGCCATTTTGGCGCAGATGCTATTTGTCAAAGTTTCCCCTCCTCGTCCGTCGGCACAGCTGGCAAAGTGTCGACCCCATTTTACATGCCCACTTGCAGCACACTCCAATGACAGTGCCTCCTTTTGTTGCGCTATAAATCCCTACTCACGTGCATTTACGAAGTGATGTTCGCACACTGACTGATGCCTGTGTAACAGCCTTGGAGATGCGAGCACGGGAGCACCCGGAGCGTCAGAGCAGCTGCGTCACACCATGAGAACTAAGGCCCAGGAACGCAGCCAATAGGCTGTCACTTTATAGTGGCTGACGTTGACAGTGATCAATGGCACCACGAACAATTTGCAAGCAGAGCCAACACCTTCAAAGCGCACTCAAGCCCAAGATTGTAATTTTCACAAATGAATCTAGTTGACAGCCGTCAGATTTTTTTTGACAACTCCTCTGTGAAAGTTTAATGAAAAAACATCATGAAGAATGGCCACATCTTATGAAGAATGTGGGAATAAAGCTTCCCTGTCTTAAGACGTCGCCTAAATGGCGGCTTTGTGGCCAATTTCTCCCTGGGGCTCAGTCACAGTGCTATCCAGCGCCAGCAGGTGTGAGGAAATTCAACTAGGTTTATTGCAATAATGCCAGAGTAGTCCCAAGAGGGCCAAATGCTGGCAATGATATCCGAGGACTTAAAAAATGGTATTTCAGATCTTTGGAGAAAACCTCTCTTCTCCTCAACCTGCAGGCCTCTTGGTGTGGTTGCAAACCCAGGCCCAGACGTATTAACATTTTGTGTTGTGGTTGCGTCACTCCTTAGACACATCCCTCACGCAAAATGTATTCCTGGATTTACTAAGTCCCACTACTTTACCTTACTTTGCATCAGGGTAACTACTTATATCCCTTTCTGCCTTTGAAGTGGGCAAAATTCAAAGGAAAGTCTCTGTTGTTGACAAGATCCTGCCTTGCCCAGGCCTGGCCCGAGACACACACCAGGCGACTGGAGACTGCTTTGGCCCAGGCAGATTGAAGGCAAGTGTCAGGAGAAAATCAGCCAGTGCCAGGCCCTAACTTGTTACTATTGACTACCTCAATGTGTACTAACACTGCACAGTTGCGGTACAGACCACACGACACAGAACACACAACTCCAACATATGGGATTCTATCTTTCTGGTCTCTTAGTATGTGTGTCTTAAAGAAACTTTAAAGGAGATGCTTCAGTTCATGTAGAATGATCCCATATACAATAGCTTGGCTATTTATGAATAGTACACATAAGTTTGTCAACAGGTGGCCAAGGAATGCCCAAACCAAGCAAGGTTGTGAGGATGGCCACCACCTATGTAAATAAGTCCTCTTTAGATTGGTTGCATGCAAAGTTATTTTAGGTAAATCCTGAAATTGTGGTATGGATCCAGCATTCTACGTCCTACATTGGAGCCCCCAAACATAAAAGCCTGGGTTTGTCCTTGCAAGAGGCATATGGGCTGTTTTTATACTTTAGAATTGTATTATAATGCTAGTGGGTTGAATACCTATTTTTTCACTGTACTTTTACTCTCCAGCAACTCGTCTTAATGGACTTGTGTGCCAAACTCTCAATACAGTAATCTTAAACAAAATCTATGTATTATAAATGCATGCTGCTTATCTGACAGGAGTTACTATTCAGATTTATTGATTGATAACATTTGATCAAGTAACAATCTCAGTTGGAATCCTATTTTAAGTTGGATATAACGTCAATCAGACTGCTTATCTTTTTTTAAAGTTTTTGTGTTACTTGTTATCAAAATAATAAAGTGTCTGTATGTTGTAAAATGAGGCTGCATCACTCATTGTTATGTGACAGACAGCACCACAGAGTTGACCACTTGTTTCTCCGTTAGCCCCTAAAAAGCCTCCTATTCGCTTCTGATGGGGTGGAAGGGGGTGGCAAGTAGTGACATCTACAAGGAGTCAGGAAAGCCTTCTTGACTTTCTGTTCCTGCCACTGCCAGCTTAACCCTTAACACCAGGCATAGGTAGAGCAGTGGCAGGAGTACTCAAGGGCATGTAGGGTAGCATCTCTCATGTAGGGTGGCATCTCTTTCCCTTAGATGGCCTTAATTTACATCCATAGAAGTAGCTTTCTCAAGCAGGATCAGAGCTGTGGACATTCCTATGTGGCAGGAGCTGCCAGTGATATCCTTCAGTGTTCACCCATACAACTGTTCCTTATACTCTAACCTCTGCTACTTTTACTGTACATTACAGACAGCCCAGAAGTTGTTGGTTGCATGTTAGAATATTGACTCAATAATATAATTCTATCAGACTATCATGCGCAAAGTATCAAGGGCCAAAATTTCAAGAAGGTTCATGCACATAGGCAACTATAGATTTACTATTCTTACCTCCACATCTACATACCTTAGTCTCACCCACAGCAATGAAAGGCCTTGGGGCGGTGGTGGGGAGCCCCAAGACCCCTGCAGCCCCGGCCGACTCCCCTACATGAATTCATCTCAGGTGCAAAGGAAGCTGGCTACATTTGTTTGCTCCCTCATGGCTGAAGCAGCTTTTCTCTGCACCGTTGGGTGGGATCAAACCTGTGCTTCCTGCCCACAAGAGTTCGGTCAGGCATTTGAAGTTCAACTTGCTTGCATTCTTGCAGGCAGGGATCAGCAATGTCCAGGTGAATGGCAATGGGCCCAAAAGGATGGGGTCCTCGGGCCACTGGATGGCTTGTTGAGAGGGTCCCACAGCCCCCACCCCACAAAAAATAATTCTGTCCCACAGGATGGGTCTCTGGGGCCTTTCTGACACTTGAGAAGAGGGGCCCCATGCCTCCTTTACCCCTCAAAAGAAGTTTGGTCCTGGGGGATTGGGCTCACTGAGCCCTTCAGAAGGCTCAGTGAGAGGGGCTGCGTCCCTCCTCCCCATTAAAAGGATATCAACCCTGGGACAAGGGGCTCCTGGGGCATTGAAAATGTTCAGGGAGGGAGCTGCACACCCATTCCCCTGTCAAAAAATGATCGGGCCCCAGGGGATGGAGTCCCAGGGGCGCTGAAACAACTCTCCGCAGGCCCCCCACCCCATAATAAAAATAAATTAAAGCTTTGAATGTGTTATGAGTGGATTAGCTACACATATCACATTCACAGTTCAGCTGGGGAGTGACCCATAATGCCTTACAAAGGCTTTTCTTAAATAATCTTTGATGCTGTGGTGGTGTCCCTATACAGGGGTGGCTTTAATGCTCGTGGTGCCCAGTGTGATAATCTTTTTTGACGCCCCACCGCATGACCTTCCTCTCCACGGGTTCCCTCATCATTACCCTCCAATAGTTCCCCTCATCTCTCCACAGCCCCTCTCTCACATGCATTTAATTTGTTTTATAGTGCTACTCATACCAGTGTAAGGTGTCAAAGCACTTTACATCACACACACATTACACAGAGACAGAGTCCTACTATGTAAATCAGTCTATAGGTAATGTTTTATAAGACAATGAGGATTAGAAGGTATAGAAATCACACGTCATCCACGTTAGCAGCCAGTATATTTTTAAAGGTGTTGGAGAAGCAAAAACTCTGGATTTAAAATGGACCACTTTGGTTGTGAATCGTGTTACTCATAAGAATGTATTTATACCTTAATGAACCCTTTCTAGTAATACTGGGATAATAAATAACTAGGGTAAAAAAATAATGTTCAACCCTATACAAGCAGCTTCCATGCAACTTTTGATGACAGTTCCTAGGCCACTGACCTATATAAGGAATATAACTAATGAATTGCAAGTAACAAAAGGATCTCTTTGACAAAAGCAGTAACCCACTGGGCTATCCACATAAAATACAGTTATGGGATCTGCACAGTACACATTTTTTGTATCAGGCATATTACCCTCTTTATGACGAGTAACAAACTGAACTGCCACTAGCCAAAACTGGATCTCTCTCCAGCAGGACCATTTATTGTTGCCTGAAAAATACTGCTCGACAAACCAGATACTCTGCAGCAGGTGCTTTTAAACACATAAGCTATGTCTAAGCTCAGCACCAGCTGCAGCTCCACAGGCTTCACCGCTCTAAACTAAAGCCGTCCATGCCCCTAAAAAGGGGCAGGCACCATCAAGCTTTGAGCACATCAGCCCCCTAACAACATTTTTTTTAATGCATTAAGTCTTCTAGGTCACTGAATCCATGATGCTAGGAGAGAGTTTCATAATTTTTAAAGAAGTCCCAGCTGGAGCTGTATGCTCTTCAGCTTGAAGTGTTGGGACCCTTTGTGGTTGGTCCTATGGGTGCATTTTGTGGCCTCAAAAAAGGTTAAAGAAACACTCAAACGCTTGCTAATGTTTTTTAAAATACTTTGTTGAAAATATTTTGTGACAATCATTGTTATTAAACATTGCAATATGTGAATTTATCAAATATATCTTTGATTAGAGTTATCAGAGATTTTTGACAATGACAATAGGTCTGCTTTATTTATTTGGTGTGCTGACCCATTGACGCAACCAATAGGCCTGCTTTTATAGATTTGTGTTCTGACCCATTAACAAAGTCAGTATGCCTGACATACTTAAAATTAAAATGACACTTTGTACTTTGTTACATGACATAGTCAGCCATGTGCGGTGACAGGGCGCTACCAGGCCCTGCACCCAACCCCATGCTGCGCACGGCTGTGCACTTCGGTGGGGGGGAGGTGCCCAGGGGTGTTGGTTACAGGGCCTGGACGCAGGCACCCAACCCCATGCCATACATGGCCAAAGTCTATGTGTGGTGTGAAGTTGGGAGCCTGAGGGGGTTGGGCTCTTGCTGGAGTTTCAGTGCATGACCTGGACACATATATATATGGTCAAGATACATCTTTGTGGAGTTAAGGAAATTAAACTATACTTTTGTACACTTACTTACTTTTTCAATATTTTCATCCTTGATATTTTGCTGATGATATTATGCTAGCACAATAGTATTGAGGCATCATTTTGGTGCAGTACCATAATTCTTTGCCCCTAAATCCCATATACGTGAATGACCTCATTGTGGACAATGGGCATCTCAAGTGACAAAGGCTTTTTCTACCCTCAACAGGTTGACAGGACAGAGGTTATCCGGACCTGCATAAACCCCATATTTTCCAAAGTGTTTACAGTAGATTTTTACTTTGAAGAGGTTCAACGACTGCGATTTGAAGTCCACGACATCAGCAGCAATCACAACGGACTGAAAGATGCAGACTTTCTGGGTGGCATGGAGTGCACGCTCGGACAGGTGAGTACCACCCTATCTTTTCATTCGTTTGAAATTGTCATTTACATGGTTCACAATCCAGAAGTATGGTGTGAAAATGCCCCTGAGATCTAAAATCTTTTGGTGAATTTTTGTTGCAAACTTGCAGTTGGTTAGTGGTTACAAAGTATAATTATTTCTCCTCCATTGTATCTCTTTTATCAACATTTATAGGGCCAACAAATAGCAAGTGCACCTCAGCTCGCTTGAAACAAATACCCTAAAAGTGCTAATGACCTGCATTGCTTTACCAAATTTTACCTGAGCAGGTGTTTAAAGATGGAAAAAGGTTTACAGACCCAAATATGATCAGGGAGATGAAGGCAGCAAGGGGTGAAAACCAATGTTTGTCTTTAGATATTAGACTTAAATTTGGCAGTGTGGCTAAGCACTCGGTGAGACCCTTTGGGGGCTGTATATAATGATTTTAGTTTGTGATAGTCGTCAGAGACCTGGAAATCATTTGACCGTAAGATAGGTAACTTTGAAAGTGACTGGTCCTTGTCAGGTAGGCATTTTAAGGAGTTCAGTGCCTTGGCGGTGTGATCTTTTTTCATTGATTAAAAACTGATTAGATGGCTGTGTTTGGAACCACATGGGTTATGCGCACCAGTGTACTAGGTAGGCTCCTTTATAAAGCATTAGCACAGTCAAGACAAGAATTTATCACTGTTTGATTACTTAAGCCCTATGAAGGAAGCACATATATGAAATTTGGAAGACAGATATGGATTGACTCCCATTCAAGTAAGAAATATTGAGCAGATTTATTAATCCTAGTCTGTCTGAGTCTCTCTATTGATGCCCAAACCAAATAGGACCTTTTTATGGGTATAGGTTACATGTCAGAATTTACCATCAACTGTGAATAAGATGATTTAAATATTTACAAAAATATCCCTCCTTTGGCTGTAGATGTTCAATTGTTAACTCCAATGGGGTGATGTTTTTGTACACATTATTTAGGATTCTATATTTTTGACACACAATGTATTGACATGATAATCTGGTACCATACTAGGGGTAGCCTAATACCCTAGGAGCAATATATTCACATATTTATACGGAATAGTTAGTGTAGCTAGAGGTGACAGGCTTGCAATAGAGCTCGATTTTTAAGATATTAAAGATTGCCCAGTTATTTTCTTTTAGCCTTTTGACAAATCACAGCACTTCACATGTGCCTACTAGCAGTGTGAGCATTTTGACTGGAGTAGTGGACAGACTCCATATTGATATTTTTACACACTTTAGTTAGACAGCCTACATTACCTTATGCAAATAAAATGAATGTCTACATCAGATCTGCCTTATTGATCACTTTGGCGGTCATTATGAACACGGCGGTGTGGGCCGCCATGCCGGCGGTGGTGGGAAATCCCGCCAGCCGGCATGGCGGCCCACAACGTCACATAATGAAGCCATGAAGGGCCGCCATAGGCAGCCCTCATTCACCGCTAGGCTGCCTCCGTCAGGCAGCCCGGCGTTGGATGGCATCATTATCCGACAGGGCAGCGGTGCTGCCCCTCGGATAATGATCCCTTAGCCTCCAGCCTTTCCCTGGTGGGTTTCCCTGCCAGGGAAAGGCTGGCAGAAGGGATGCACCGGGGCACCCCTGGGGGCCCCTGCACTGCCCATGCACTTGGCATAGGCAGTGCAGGGGCCTCTGTGCAGTGCCTCATCATGCAGATCACTGCCCGATTTACGGGAAGTGATCTGCTCTACGGGTGCAGCTGCACCCGCTGCACAGAGGCATTGGCCACCGTCAATGTTCCGGCCAGGCATTCCTCTGGGCCGGCGGGCGAAAACAATGTTTTCGGCCACCGGACCAGAGGAATGTACATCATACGGTCGGTGGGGTTCCGGGGGCGCTGGCGGTCACTGAGAAGACCGCCAGCATGAACACAGCGGTTTTCACCACCGTGTTCATAATGAGGGCCTTTGTCTCTGAAGAAGGACAGTAGGGTATTGTGTTGATAACCGATGGGTAATTTGAGACTGTCATTGTATTGATATATGGACTGTGAGTGCATTCAGCAGCAAAGCTTAATTTCTGATTATCTCATTTCTACCTCTGGTGACTGATAAGTCTCAAAGCAACAAATCAATGCCCTAGTATCTAACAGCCCATGCAACAAAGTGTTTTCTTGTTTATGTAATAATTAACAAGATTCTAGAAAGATACAACGTTTTTGTCTCCTTCACCAAAGAACCTGGTTTTGAAAAGGGGTGTGGACCCCTACTCAAGCAGCAACCACAATTTATCTCAGGGTGCAGTCACAAGCACACCCCTAAGTAACCTGTGGTTAACCCAGCATAAAGCATGAAGTGGCAACTGTGGTTATCTGGTCACGCCAGACCAGAACAAAGTCACAAGTTCAGGCCAACCCAGATGGAGCATGTGTCGGATACAGGGACCAAATCAGGCCTGCTGAACAAGAGTACCTTAAATCCTGAGTGCAGAGCATTGCAAGATCCCGCATTGAGAATGTTTGCACACCAGTGGTTGTAAGGAAGCTTAGGAGCTGTGATGCAGAGTCCTTTGTCGTCATCATCGTCGAGGATGCCATCAACGAGGGGTGGAGTCGGGGGATGTGTCATGCTGTGTTGGTTTTATTTACTGAACCACAGCTGGGCTGCCAGAGCACCTTCAGGTCCACATTCAAAGGCCCACTTCTAAGGTGGCACCACTTGGAGGGCAAGACCCACAGCATGTATTGTCCATATACTGGGTTCATGATGGGTGGAGCTTCTTCTGTCCCAGAGGCTCTTATCAGGAGGCCAGCCAACTAGCCCTCAGAGTCACTCTGGAGGTACCGGGATCTAGATGCAATTCCAGTCCTTCTTACTCTGGCAGCAGGCGAGAAGTCTTTCTGAGTCTTCCACAGGTCGAGGGGTGTAATGAAGATTTTGGTCTGATGGTCCAATATTTACACTTGGTTGCCAGCACTGAAGTAGGAGATGGTTCTGGAGGCTTCCACCCCAGAGGTATTTGAAATTTCCTACCTCCCCACTCTGGCTCCAGCTTATCTGAAGTCACAATAGACTAGTGTGAAACCCTTTGTGAGTGTGCCCAGGCATAGCCTTTGTGATGTGCATGTGTGGTAGGTGACAGCTCCTCCCCCTCATGAAGTCAGAGATAGTCCATACTGCCAACACCTATGCTCCTTTGGTTCACTGTCTGGGAGCAAAATGCAAAGTCTAGCTGCCAGCTGCACTAGTCATTAGACCTAGGAAACAGGCTGCAGGTTCCAAATTGTTAAAACAAAAAAGTTCCATCTTTCTAAAAGTGGCATTTTCAGAATTGTGACTTAAATTCCAACTTCACCAATTAAGAGAGTTTTAAATACCAATTCTTTAGACACCAAAACTCGACATTCCTACCTGCTGCCAATTGAAAGTTATCACTCATTAAATGTAATAGGCTGACCCAATGTTATTCTGTAGGACAGGTAGGCCTTTCAGTAGTGAAAAATAATTTAAGAGTTATTCACTACCAGGATATGTAAACATTAAAAGTACATGTCTAAATATTTAAATACTTTGTACACTGCCCCAAGGGCCTTTTATGGTCTTCCCTAGAAGTGACTTACATGTATTGAAAAGGACGGTTTAGGCCTGGCATCTGTATATAATATATCACAAACATATTAGTTAGACATGGCATCCTTGGCGTAGTCTCCCCTAACTATTTTCCTCTACTTCCCAGGTTGTTTCTGTGTGCTGGATTCTGTTTTTGCTGTTTTTGTACTCTGGGCACTTTACTGCTGCTGACCAGTGCTAAAGTGCAAGTGCTCCCTATTTGAAATTGTATGTATTGTTTTTTCAAAGATTGGCATATTTGATGTACTAATAAATCCCTAGTAAAGTGCACAAGAGGTGCCCAGGGCCTGTAAGTCAAATGCTACTAGTGGGCCTGCAGCACTTGTTGTAGCGCCCACACGAGTAGCCCTGTAAACATGGCTCAGACCTGCTACTGCAGTGTCTGTGGGTGCAGTTTTAAGCTACGAGTTCGACTTGGCAGGTGTACCCACTTGCCAGGCCTAAACCTTCCATTTTTATACACATGTACGACACCCCTAAGGTAGGCCCTAGGTAGTCCCAGGGGCAGAGTGCAGTGTATGTTAAAGGTGTACTGATGTGTTTTACATATCCTAACAGTGAAATACTGCCAAATTCGGGTTTCACTGTGTTAGGCTTATCTCTCTCATAGATTAACATGGGGGCTGCCTTTAAATATTATTAAAATGCAGATTCCCATTGAGAGCAGAGAGAAATATGGGGTTTGGGGTCTCCGAACTCACAATTTCAGTCTTTTAGTGAAGTTGGTTTTTAGATAGTTAGTTTGAAAAGGCCACTTTTAGAAAGTAGGCATTTTCTTGCTTAAACCATTCTGTGACTCTGCCTGTTTGTGGATTCCCGGTTTGGGTCAGTTTTACAGTTGGGTTGTTTGTCCATCTCCTCTAGATAGTCACACAAAGGGTGCTGGGGTGTGGCCTGCATATCCTGATGAGCCATCTGTGCTAGAGTGGGGGGAGGAGTGGTCACTCACACCTGAAAGGGCTGTGCCTGCCCTCACACAGTGCAGTCTCCAACCCCCTGGTGTGTGTCTGGGGCTTGGCCTGGGCAAGGCAGGATCTTGATAACAACAGAGACATTCCTTTGAAGTTTGCCGACTTCAAAGGCAGAAAGGGCTCTAAGTAGAGGGCCCAAAACCCCGGACTTTAGATCACTTCTGGAATCAAGAGGAACCTCTGCCAAGGAGAATAGCTGAAGAGCTGGGGGGAAGTGCAGCCCCTGCCTGTGCTTTGTTGGGCTATCCTGTAGTTGCTGCTTCTGCCTGTGAAAGGGGACTGGGACTGGACTCTGTTGTGCATTCCTGCTTGAGAGGTATCTCCAATGGCTTGGAATAGAGCGTGCCTCCTATTTTGAAGCCTCAGGGACAGCAAAGGCTTCACCATCCTGTTCTGAGTCTACTTGCTGTGGACACTAGCTAAACAGAGGGTGCCAGTCCAGCTCCTGGGCCCCTGGTGGTGAATTTCTGGTGAAATCCTGTGAAATGACACCAGAAGACGCTGTGCGACTTCGCTAAGCACGCCGCTGCACTGAACCCACGACGTTTCCTGCACCTAAAGCAGTGGACCTCGCAGAAGTGCAACAAACCCAACGACTCCGCAGGCCTCGCATCGCTGCTGATCCCGCACAACTTTGCTGAGATCAGAGTGTCGTAGCATCGACGTTTGTGACACCCGACCCCGTCGTGGCACCTGTGCACCCTGACGTAAGCGTGACCCCGTGAAGTCGCACCACAGAATCATGACTTCACCGGACTTCATCTCTGCCGGAGGTACCAAGGGACCGACACATCGCAACTGACACCGCCTCACCTCCACCACTCTGCAGTAAGGACCAGACGCCACTTCGTGATGCCTCCGTGCTTCTGCACCATAGCACCGGAACCGCCGCCGTATCGGATCCAGAGACTCTGTGCAGATTGTTAGTTTGAAAAGGCCACTTTTAGAAAGTAGGCATTTTCTTGCATAAACTATTCTGTGACGCTGCCTGTATGTGGTTTTCCTGTTCGGGTCAGTTTGATAGTTGGGCTGTTTGTGCATCTCCTCTAGACAGTAACACAAAGGGTGATGGGGTGTAGTCTACATATCCTGATGAGCCATCAGTGCTAGAGTGGAAGGAGGAGTGGTCACTCACACGTGAAAGGACTGTGCCTCCCCTCACACAATGCAGTCTCCAACATCCCTGGTGTATGTTTGGCACCTGGCTTGGGCGAGGCAGGATCTTGTGAACAACAGAGACTTTCCTTTGAAGTTTGCCTACTTAAAAGGCGGAAAGGGGTATAAGTAGTAGACCCAAAACCCCAGACTTTAGATAATTTCTGTAATCAAGAGGAACCTCTACCAAGGAAAAGAACTGATGAGCTAAGGAGAAGTGCTGCCCCTGCCTGTGGCTGTGCTTTGTTGGGCTATCTTGCAGTTGCTGCTTTTGCCTGTGAAAGGGGATGCACTCTGTTGTGCATTCCTACTTGAGAGATATCTCCAAGGGCTTGGAGTAGAGCTTGCCTACTGTTTTGAAGCCTCAGGGACAGCAAAAGCTTCACCATTCAGTTTTGAGTCTACATGCTGTAGACTCTAGCTTGCCAGAGGGTGACATCCCAGTTCCTGGGCTCCTGGTAGTGAATTTCTGGTGAAATCCTGTGAAAGGACGACGCTGTGTGACTTCGCTAAGGATGCCGCTGCACAGAACCCGTGACGCTGCCTGCACCTGAAGCCGTGGCTACCCCAAAGACTCCTCAGGCCTTGCATTGCCACAGCTGCTGATCCTGCACGACTTCAATGAGATCGGAGTGTCGTAGCATCGACGTTCGTGACACCCAACTCTGTTACAGCATTAGTGACCCCAGGATGTGAGCTCCCCCTGTGAGGTCGCCCCTGCAGCATCGTGACTTTGCCAGAATTTTCTCTGCTGGAGGTACCAAGGGACTAACACCTTGCAACCGACATTGCCTCACCTCCACCGCTATGCAGTAAGGACCTGACACCGCTGTGTGACGCCTCTGCTCCTCTGCCCCATAGCACCGGAACCGATGCCACATCAGATCCAGCAACACCTCACTCCCCGACTCTGTGCACCAGCCTGTTTTCTACTTGTTTTTCAAAGGTACTGTACCTGGGGGTCCGTACGACTTCGTATACGGCGCCAGTGACGTCGCATTGTGGGAAACAACTCTGTCACGACACCGCTTAACATCAAATTGCAGCATTTGCGCCTCTAGGCACTTTTTTTGTTTTTAAGTGCTAAGATCTTTTTTTATGGTGTATTGTGGATTTTTATCGTATTTGGTCTTGTTTATTTATATAACATATTTACTATTTTTCTAAACCTGTGTTGAGTCATTTTGTAGTGGTTCATTGTATTACTGTGTGTGTTGATACAAATACTTAACACATTGTCTCTGAGTTAAGCCTGCCTGCTCGTACCAAGCTACCAAGGGGGTGAGCAGGGGTTAACAGAGTGTAATTCTCCTTTACCCTGACTAGAGTGAGGGTCCTTGCTTGGACTTGGGGCAACCTGACTGCCAACCAAAGACCACATTTCTAACAATATTGATGAATTTAAAACCACCAGCAGAATTATTCAAGGTTGATACATAAATACCTGCCCACGCTATGGCATGATTAAATACTGTTAATTGGCATTAGGCTCATGACACATTTTGGAATATGTTTTAACATCTAATCCACCATTGAAACTTTAAGCTTAGTCTCTATACATTGTTCCCAGCCGTGGACTGGGATATTGCAAATATTGAACTTGTCCATCCCCATCACAGTTGGGGAATTTTCCTTCCTAGCAATCTTTTTATTTCACATTTGTATCCCATAGATGAAACAAAACATCTTCAGTTTACAGTCTTTGCTAACATTAATGGAGTTCAAATTTTTGCGCCGTTCCCGATTGATAAGAATTTAAGTGAAAAAAATGACATAAATGCCATACCTATCCAATGGCATCTATCATTTCTCATGATATGGTGCGATACAATAATCTGCAGTGAAAATGAGGGCTATTTTGCATGTATCATCTATCCATGATTCTAAACTAGAGGCGTGTAAACATTGGCTGTATCTATCAAACATGTCTGGGGAACAATTCCATCACGTCACTCTCTCCTGGGTTACCCCAGCAATCATGGTAATTTACCTTTATATTCTATAAATTAAATATGCATCTTTAGTACATAATCTCCACTAACATTCTTAGAATTATAGCAGATATGTTGTCACACATTTTCAGAAGCTGTTATACAGGTTGTAAACCCAAAATGCAAAATGTAATGTTAATCACCTGGTGCCCAGTCCGAGTGGTCCAAATAGCAAACATATCGTCTTTAAAGCAACATTTATCAAATCATCTCATCATCAGCATCATCATCGAGTGCGAGAATTCATAAGAGTTGGCATTCAATAAGAGTGTTATCTAAAATGGCACTTGTATATCAATGTCAAACCAGAAGTAGTCACAGTTCCCGATCAACAAACACTTTGTTGTTCCACCAGAGTGTGTCAAGAATCAACACCACCTTACTTGGGGGACCTCATGAATAAAGTGGAAGTAAACACAGTTCTTAAACAACTATCTCTTCACCCAAAACTTGTCAACAATCATCAAAAAAGGATTTTATGAATAATAAAAAATCTCATACTTTCCACAATTTAAAAATTTGTCATTCTGGACATAATGAGTGCAGAGCAAAATCTATATAGACAAGATGTATACTGGACAATAAACAATAAGAAGGAAAGAGGATGGTACAATCAGATGTCTGATTGACAAATTACCACAAATGATAGTCTGTAGGTTCCTTGGAAACCGATCTCTGTGACAGGGAGCGTTCGTATGAAAGGTAAGGAGCAGTTACACTCACAGAGCCTGGGAACACATCCAACAGCTCCTATGGGAGGAGAATGCTGCCTGAGTCTCTATGCAAGAAGCACTAGGCCTCAGAATCTCATGGGCATCCTCAGTATTAATTATCACTATATCAACGCCACCGCAAGAGAGGACAAAAGCGACTAAAGCAAAAACACTGAAACAGGTGCTGGTCTCAGGGAAAAGTTGACCCGATTGCAAGGATACAGACAGGACTGAACTCAAAGCCAGGGGAAATATGAACCCAGAAAGCTGAGAAAGGAAAGCGAAAATTGGGGAGAGAACTGGAACAGGATACACTAGTTGAGGATCAAGAACTTGCACACCAACAAAAGCAGGAGAGGTATTGTACAGACAGATCTCAAACCACAGGTGAAGAAAGTGTTAACGCGTCCCTTAGGACTCGTTTTAGGGCAATTAATCTTTTGACCCAGTGGTGAGACACCGTAGAACGAGATAACTGATCAATATGTCAAGCAATATATCAATGATATTATCAACATATATCACCACAATATACTTTACTTTAGAAATTGATTAAACTGTCGGCGCAACCATGACCTTTCAGTCACAAATAACCACACCTTTATTGAAGTTTTATGAATTTTATTCCCTATTGATTACAATCTAACAATAAGAGTATCAATCTCAAAACCAAGAAGCAAAAGAGCATAGTCACGATATGGCAACTGTGATGAGATTTCGATAATGCAAAGATCACAAACATAAAAGCACCAATGTAAGATATACACAGATCAGAGTGTATAGAACATCATATACGTCTTAGTTCAGCATAGCACAAAGTCAGTCATGTCTGTTGCGTCAGTCAAGGTGAACGCCTAATCTAACCACTAATTAGCATCAGCATGTTGGACTTCATGCAAAACAATTTAGAACACTAATTTAGAAAACATCTAACTAGGGTCTCTATCCAAAAATACAGCAGTTGGTACCTAGAAAGGAAAAGCAGATAGACAAATTACGATAGCAATTGTCATAATTACCCTCCTCAGAATGAGTCAGCATACAGGATCAGTCTTCGTCTTCAGGACATCAGTTAGATCGCCGTCAATCTATTTCGTCTAAAGGACAGGGGACACTTCCCTCATAAGGAGGAAAAGTGTAATGGGGCAGTCTATGGATGAGGATGGTTTATTTAAGTCTCAAATCACCAAACAGAGTGACAGAGTTTCTGGATGCAATCGATAGAATTCCCTACCTAGTTCTCTCAAATCTTTTGTGTCATGGGTTTTTATCCCTTTTTTGCAATACCTTCACCCAGAATTCTATTGGATAATCGCTATACCCCACTATATTTAACCTATCATATAATACATTAGGTAATTCAATTGTCACCCCATGATAATTTATAACACTTTGATTGGTCTTCATAATTGACGTTTTCGTAGGTGGCACATCCGGGTTTACTTCATCCTTTGGCACGTTCTTCAGGTCAAAAGTTCTCTTTTCCATGGTTGACTGTCCTTGAGTGTTTCAAATATTGTTGCAAAAAAGTATAAAACTTATACTAAAGCAGCTAGCATGCGGATGAGAAGAAACCTAACTTGCAACATAAAACAAAGAAAAGAACACATGCTGGGTCATGGCCTTTTCCGAATCATCACACTGGAAAAACAGAAAAATATGCTTTAATATGAGAGCTACACAGCTAAGTTTTTGGCTCACGCTAACTTAAGGCCTATGAGTTTTAATATAAATGCAATCTTCGTAGGTGTTAACATATTCAATTAATCATAATGCAAGCAATTATTTCTTATAATCGACATTAATATATGTGTGTACAATAATAACTTCACACTTATAAGTATGTTTTAGAATACATCCAAGCGAATAATATTTTATGATTATTAATGCAGCATTGTTAAGTGTAAGCATTTCACATCTAATGTATGTAATATTTAAACTACGCTCTCTCAGTCCCTCCTCTGATGACGCTCGTCATCACACAAATCTTTCTTTGATTTAATTTTTCACCTTGCGCATAATACGCATTTCAACATCTTGCCCTTTATGTGAGCTTTCCCATATCTCATTGAACATTTTCTCTCTTTCACTTTCTTCATTTCTTCTGGTTCTTTTAGTCCAATTTCTTTTTATTTTGACATAAATTTTACATGCCCCCCATAATCCTAATAGACAAACCAAAACAATTAGTAAACCCATCAGAATTTTTGCAAGTACCCCATTCCAAATGTTGGTAAACCAGCTTCCAACTCGGGCAATTCCCTTTCCAAATTTCTCCCAAACACCAAGTTCTTTCAAATCCTTCAAATCTGTACTATCTCTAGTAAGGTTAGTAAGCATGCTTCTAATTTTCTTACTGTTATCCGTGATAAATGAGCAACAATGACGCTCATTTAGCATCTTGCAGACCCCTCCACTTTTAGCTAAAAGAATGTCTAAAGCAAGCCGATTTTGAAGAGTCATAGCTCTTTCTGCAGCAAGTCCAGTATCCATTAGGAGTATAGCCCCTGTAAAATTTGTCAACATGTTATCCACTATAGTAGACAACTTTTGAATTTTCATGGAATTTAAGATAACCCCTACTGATGGGATTATGGCTCCAAATATATCACCAATGACAGCCGCCACTGATTCTCGTTTTTGTCTAGGATGTTGTAATTCAGATGTTTTAGGTATTTGTTTTAAGTCATCAATCTGGTATATCTTTGGGAATACTATCCCCAAATAACATGTCCCATACCACCCCTTAAGGAGACGTTAATAAGCATTTAGTCCACAGATGTAATAGATTCCAGGGATTGCTGGATCTTGTCCATTCAGCATAAAGGTCCATTTTCTCTGAAACAAAAACACATGCCTACACTCACTCGTACCCACAAACAAATTGTCTTGATCAGATTTTGGCCTATATACACAAAGCCTACCTACGTGTAATGCATCTATAGCTAATTTGCCTTGCGTCTTGATTGCAGTGCAAGCATAATCATTTGCATATGTACGTTTCTCTAATCCTTTTTCTAGCCTTTCTTTCAATGCTTTGCGTCTATCGTCTGTGTGATCTAGAAAGCTTTTCTCTACAGGTGACAGTAAGCAAGTCAAATTGTTGCGATGTGCATAAGCAGTTCCAAATGTAAGTGTTGGCTCAAAGAATCCTCTAACTATTTTTATATTGTGCTCTTTAGATAATTTATTTAAGAATTCAATCACAGGCACAAAAGAAAACACAACATCCAAATTTGAATAAAAGTATTGCACATGCTCTTGATTATAGAATCTTGTTAGTAGCAAGCTGCAACTAATTCCATAAGTAAGAGTGAGACTATGATAGGTAACTCCCTCCTGCACGGATGAAGGAATTTTAGTACATACATAACAATCTTTCGCATCCATGGTTTCCACATACTCATTTAGTAAGCGATAGAAGACATTAGTAGAAAGTTCTCCCTTTGCATTTGTCCCTTCATGCATATGTCTTGCATCCTGCTCAAATCTCTCCCACGGTGTTAGTGTAGTAGTTTCAGGTTTTGAAGTTGCGTTAATAGTCTCTTTCTCTCTCCATGGCATTCCCACAATCACTCCCACTATTATCACTGCACACACAACACCTATTATAAGACCTAACCAACCACACACCTTACTCCCCTTGCTATTATTTCTATTGTAAGCCATGTTTGTATAGAATCAGTATAGCAGATCAACAATCAACTTGAGGATAAATTTTTCTCTTTTTTTTTTTTCTTTTCTTCACTCCTGCGTATATTACAGCGTCTTCACTCACTCCAGGACCTCTTTTGTCAAATTAGGTTAGCAGCTTGTCGTAATGAGGTTTCTTCAAAAGTCAAATCCGGTTTTAGTGTCACTTCCAGTAGATTCTAGAGTCTCTCTCTTTTCAGTTTTCAAAAATTCAAATTTAGCCAAGTTTTCCTTTGAACTCATTCAGGTACCGTAATATTGGCCTGGTACTTCTCGATCAAAACAGAATGCTAGGAATTCTTGTTGGCATTCAGAGGTTGTAGCGTATGCCCATTCAGGACCTGTATATCTTCTATTTGCAATTCTTTTTCTTTTTAACCTTCGGTCACCTTGTTGTTCTCCTTCACTCAGATCATCTGCTTGAGAAGTATCACTCTCTTCTATTATTGTGTCATTTGATACCTCCCTTATTTTAAGGAGTTGCTTGTCTGGCCAATTGTCGCCTCTATGTGTCTTTTCTCGACGTTTTCCTTCAGGACGTTGGACAGCACCCTCCTCTTGTGATATGGTGTTTTCTCTTGACGGACCTGCAACTTGTTCAGGAGATTCTGACACGTTTTGACTTCTCTCTACAATTTCTCCTTCTCTGTCTTCTTCCGGTTCTATGTTGGGTTCGGGCTCTAACCTGTATCCGTCTACTTCTGGGAGAACCTCTCCTTGACTTAGTTCTCCTGCTGCCTCTACTGAGATAGGCACTCTGTCACCCCTCTCGAACTCATTGATTGTTTGAGGGACAAGGCTGTTCTCAGTGGGCCCTCCGGTAGTCTCAGTTCCTTCTTGACTGTTCTCTGACCCTGAGACCTCTCCTTCTAAAGTTGCTGTGCCGGAAACTTCAAGTTCCTCTTCAACAGGACACGTTACCCTTTTCGTGTGACTGGCATGTATCCAGTTGGGAACCCCGGCACACTTTACAGCGGTAGTAGTCGTCAATATTACTTGATATGGCCCTTTCCAACGTGGTTCTAGACACGATTTTCTCACGTGCTTCTTAACAACCACCCAATCACCGGCTTGTAGAGAGTGGCCTGGATCGCCAATCGACGGCAACGTGTTAGCTTCCACCTGGTGAGAAAAAGAGCGAATCACGTCAGCCAAACCTTTGCAGTAATCCAACACCATATCATCTGTAATATTCACTAGTGCATTTGCAGGTACTGCTGGTAATCTCATAGCTCTGCCCATGAGGATTTCATGGGGGGACAATCCCGTTTTCTTGTCTGGGGTGTTTCTCATTGACATCAGCACTAGAGGTAAGGCATCTGGCCACTTCATATTAGTTGCTGCGCACATTTTTGCCATCCTTGATTTCAAAGTACCATTCATCTGTTCTACTAATCCTGATGCTTCAGGGCGATAGCTACATTGCAGCTTTTGTTCAATGTTGAGTGCGGCACACAGGAGTTTAATCACCTCATTGTCGAAATGTCTACCCCTATCTGATTCTATAGAAACCGGAAACCCGAATCTTGGTATCAGTTCCCTAAGTAGTAGTTTCGCAACTGTAAGACTGTCATTTCTACGTGTGGGATATGCCTCAATCCAATGACTGAAAACACATACAATCGCCAACACGTACTTCAATCCTCCACAAACAGGCATTTCGATAAAATCCATTTGCATTTTGTTGAATGGACCTCCAGCTCTCCCAATGTGGCTCAAAGTTACCACAGTTCCTTTTCCGGCATTCATCTGTTGACAGATGACGCACCTGTGGCAAGTGATTTCTGTGGCATGTCTGAATTTTGGATTAAACCAATCAATTTTAAAGGACCTGATCATGGCATCCCTTCCCAGATGTGCCTGCCCATGATAGAGCCGGGCAAACTGTGACAGAAGGCTATTTGGCAAGACCAATTTTCCTTCCTCTGAAACCCATAGATCATCAGCTCTTTGTACACA
This sequence comes from Pleurodeles waltl, assembly GCF_031143425.1. Taxonomy (NCBI): domain Eukaryota; kingdom Metazoa; phylum Chordata; class Amphibia; order Caudata; family Salamandridae; genus Pleurodeles; species Pleurodeles waltl. The sequence continues at coordinate 1,014,794,743 of NC_090449.1, forward strand.
TTGCATTCTTTGCCAAGAGCGTTTTTCTTCCTTGCTCGCACGACCTTGTAATGTTTTTAGTTCATCTAAGGTGTCAACCACCCGTAATGCTAGGTTTAAACATGTATCATTCTCAGATTGTGGTAACAATTCCCATTGTTCCTTGAACGATATACAGTTCAATGCACAAACTCTTGCGACTTGATCTGCATAGCCGTTTCCCATAGACACAAAATCTTGTGATCTGATGTGAGCACTGCACTTCACCACAGCAATTTCGAGAGGTAACTGAATTGCGTGTAACAAATCTCTTATTTGTTCACCATTTTTCACAGGAGGACCAGAGGAGGTCATAAAACCTCTCTGTGACCAAAGCTGACCAAAATCATGTACGATCCCGAATCCGTATCTGCTGTCAGTATAGATAGTGACTTTTAAATTTACAGCTGCGTGGCATGCTTTTGTAAGAGCAATCAATTCTTCCACTTGCGCAGAAAACACTTTTTCAAGCCAGGAGGCTTCAACGATACCAGTTATGGTACATACCGCATAACCAGCTCTCAGTGTTCCTGCAGAATCTCTTAGACATGACCCATCGACAAACATAATACAGTCATTTTCTTTCAATTGAGTGTCCTGAATATCTGGACGAGGCTTGGTGCACAGCTCAGTCACCTCAAGACAATCATGTTCAAATTCTTCGCCATCTTTAATTTCAGTATTTTCATTTGGAAGCAAAGTTGCCGGGTTCAGTACAGTGCATCTTCTAAGAGTGACATTTGGGGGCATATTTATACTCCGTTTGCGCCGGAATTGCGTAGTTTTTTTTTACGCAATTTGCCGCAAAACTAACTCCATATTTATACTTTGGCGTTAGACGCGTCTAGCGCCAAAGTCCATGGAGTTTGTGTCATTTTTTAGCGTGGACACCTACTTTGCGTTAATTATATGCAAGGTAGGCGTTCCCGTCTAAAAAATCGACTCCGAGGCATGTGCGTCGGATTTATACTCCCGGGCAAAATTCACGCCCGGGAGTGGGCGGGTAAAGAAAAATGACGTATGGCCGCTTTTGCGCCGTTTTTTTGCGCCTGCAAAAGGCAGGCGTTAAGGGACTTGTGGGCTCTGAAGGAGCCCAGAGGTGCCCTCCTATGCCCCCAGGGACACCCCCTGTCACCCTTGCCCACCCCAGGAGGACACCCAAGGCTGGAGGGACCCATCCCAGGGACATTAAGGTAAGTTCAGATAAGTATTTCTTTTTTTTTTTTTTGTGGCATAGGGGGGCCTGATTTGTGCCCCCCTACATGCCACTATGCCCAATGACCATGCCCAGGGGACAGAAGTCCCCTGGGCATGGCCATTGGGCAAGGGGGCATGACTCCTGTCTTTGCTAAGACAGGAGTCATTTCTATGGGGGTTGGGAGTGAAAAAAAATGGCGCAAATCGGGTTGAGGCGAAAAAATTGCCTCAACCTGACTTGCCCCATTTCTTGACGCCCAAGCCCCATATCCCCCTACGCCGGCGCTGCCTGGTGTACGTGGTTTTTTTTAACGCACACCAGACGGCGACAGCGACTAACGCCGGCTAACGTCATTCAATAAATACGGCGCCCGCATGGCGCTTCAGAATGGCGTTAGCCGGCGCTAATTTGTTTGACGCAAAACTGCGTTGGCGCAGTTTTGCGTCAAAAAGTATAAATATGGGCCTTGGTGACCCCAGTATGATCGTCTCATATCTAGTGAGACGTGCATTTGTCATGTGCTGAGTTAGTTCGAGTCAACAGAATTTCAACTGAATGTGGAACCATTACTGTCAGAGGGTATCCCATGACTATGCCTTCACATTGTAAAAGGCTCTGACCAACTGCTGCAACTGCACGCAAACAACCCGGTAAGGCTGCTGCGACAGGGTCCAAGGTAGCTGAAAAATATGCTACAGGGCGATTTGCATCTCCGTGGACCTGTGTTAAGACAGACAAAGAACAAGCATCACGTTCATGACAAAACAACAGAAAAGGTTTCTCGTAGTTTGGCATTCCTAATGCTGGTGCCCTGTATATACATTCTCTTAACTCCTAAAACGACTCAAGTTCTTCTTTTGATAGGGTTATAGTATATGGCTCATCCTTGATTTCTTTACCTGCCAGTTTTATCAATGGCTTCGAAATGATTTAGAAGTTGGGTATCCACTGGCGACAGTAGCCCACCATTCCCAAAAACATCCTGACATCTCTTTTTGTTGTTGGGGATTCATTTGCAAAACAGCTGTTATCTTTCTTTTGATATTCTTCTGGACCCTTTCTCAATCAAATGTCCCAAGTATTTTACTTCTCTCTGACAATATTGTAACTTTCTGGGTGACACCTTGTGTCCATTCTTTCCCAGATGATTTAGTAATGTTATGGTATCGTATTTGCAACTGCCTCTTGTTTTGGACGCAATTAGCAAATCATCAATGTACTGCACAAGAGTTGAATTGAAAGGCTGCACAAGAGGTTCCAGATCCTTTTTCAATATCTGATTGAAGATGGATGGTGATTCAGAAAACCCTTGAGCAATTCTGTACCAACTGTACACCTTGTCCAAGAATTTGAAACTGAACAAAAATTGGCTGTCCTCATGAAGAGGTATTGAAAAGAAGGCTTGTGATAGGTCTACTACAGTAAACCATTCAGCATCACAGGGAACCTGGAACATTATTACTGCTGGGTTATGTACCACAGGGCAACATTTTATCACAATTTCATTTCTTTTTCTCAAATCTTGCACAATTCGAACTTTTCCACAGGGCTTCTTTAAACCCATTATGGGAGAGTTACATGGACTGCTCAAAACCTCTTTCAGGACTCCCTGTTTGAGAAAGTCTGCAATTATTTGTGACACTTCGATAAGAACGCCTTGGGTCATGTGATATTGTGGCACTTGTGGGAACACTGCATTCGGTTTTATCTGAACTTTGACTGATTCTACTCCCTTTATCAATCCTACTTCTTTCCCGGTCAAATCCCACACTTTCTCTGTTACTGTTCCTTGCAGTTCAACAGGCAGATCAATCAAAGTATGCATTGGGAATAGAGTAATTAAAGGGTAATCTTCATTTGTCCCTGTTTCTTCCTCTAAAAATTGACTTTCATCTCCCTCATCGTCACTATTTGTCAGTACTTCAATTCCGTCATTAGAACAGGTAATTGAACATTTTGTCTTGCACAGTAAGTCCCTTCCCAGTAGGGATACCGGACTTGAAACACATACAACAAATCTATGTAACCCTTGAAAGTTGCCAATTTCAACTTGCACTGGATCTGTAATCGGGTTAGTCAGGTACCGATTTGCTACTCCAACCACTCCTATAGTACGCCCTGAGAGAGGCAATCTTGGAACTTCTGCACTTCGAACTGTGGAGCATGTGGCTCCTGTGTCAACCAAAAATGAAACTCTATAGCCCATCACCTTTCCTTCTACATATGGGCCTCTCTGATCCACCTCTAGGGATGCTGCAAGTCTACACTCTTCGCTGTCTGAACTATCATCTGACCAATCCTCATTCATCCCAATTTCACTTCGTAGTGGGAACTGTTGTACAGTGTTGTTTTGATTTGTTACCTGGCCTGTGACCTGCTGAGGAAGCATCACCTGTTGCTGTCCCATCGGAGCCATTGGCAATTGCATTTGCTGTCTAGGCACCATAGGAATCTGCTGTTGTACTGGTTGCATTTGTATTGACTGAAAACGTTGCATTTGCATTTGCTGCATGGGCTGTACCCCTTGCATTTGTACCAGGTTATTCTGAAAATTCGGGTTTTGATGTCTTATTTTTGGGCCTCGTGTATTTTGTAAGGTACCAACATTAGTGCTTTGCTGAACTGCACCATCCTGCACCATATTAGGACACTCCCGTTTCCAGTGCCCCACGCCCCCGCACGCGTGACATGGTGACATCTTTTTCGCTCCTTGAACATCATTTTGAATAACAACGTTATTCATGTCCGATCCACGGTTCACAAACCCTCGACCTCGGCCCCTCGGTTGGGACTGAAACACACCATTCATTTGCGGCTGATGTAGTACCATCTGTTGAACTCCATTTCCCTGTATTCCAGCCTGTGCAGCCCTTATCTGCATCACCATCACCTTTTCCTTCAGCTTTTTCTGCTTCAACTCAATCTCATCACTACAGTACTTTGCATACTGCAACACCTCATCAATCGGTTTAGCTTGCCAACAAATCAAATGATTCTTAATCATTTGGCTAACCTCTGGTCTCAATCCTTCGACGAATCTAAACACAAGGTGGTTCATGTCCTTCGGTTCGATAGTCTCAGGACCACTGTAATGCTCAAATGCTTTCAACAATCTCTCATAATAAGCATGTATTGACTCCTTAACCTCTTGAGAAGTCCGGTCAATTTTCTGCCAGTCGGTTACCTTTGGCGACACCTTTTATTTCAAAAACTCAATCACCTTATGATAATACTTCATCACCTCTTCTGAAGGTGCTCCAGTCACCTTATCTCTCGCCGGCTCCTTCGTCGGCCATTCTACCCCTCTCTTGCACTCGAGCCACAAATCAGGCGGAACAAAGATCTCAAACAAAGTATTCAAGTCCTCCCAGAGACACTTTGCAAGTTTCACAAACCTGTCCGTTTGATGATACCACTCGATCGGTTTCTCTCTCAATCTGGGATAATCATTAGTAAAGGATAGAATATCTCCTCTAGTCCATGGCACATGTACTAAAACACCACCAGCTGTCTCTCTCATAGATAATATTTTTACCGATTCCAAATCAGGCGAGGTTCTAGCTTGATTAGGCCCTGGGCTATCACCCTTTCCCTTATCTCTTTTCTTTGCCCATCAGCCTTCCCATTTCTCCAATGCACCCCAAATTTGTGCACTCTGCAACAGTTCTCTCAGAAGTGCCTTCATGCCTGCAGATCTCATGTGTTCAAAATCTTTTGAGTCAAAATCTAATCTGTAACTCCTTTTCAAATGTTTAGTGTTTCCGATATCGATATTGTATTTCTCTGCTAAGTTCGCTAATCTCTGATGTACTTTGCCTACTTCCTTGGTAATCTTAGGACACAAGTATCTCAATTCTGCCTCTGTGTATGATTCCAATCTATTTACTCCCATTGTCCCTTCTACTAACTCGGCAGCCTCCGCCCCTAGTCGTACAAAGTTCAGGTATTCATCTGTTTTTTCTTTCTCAGGTTCAACTGTAGCCACTGCAGTCTTCTGTGAAGTATAAGTTTTTTCTAACCATTCATTTAACTGTTGAACTGTAAAACCCTGCAGTGAAATGTTCCCTGCATGTATCATTGGAGAATGTGAGGTATTCGTACTCATGGTTTGCGGAGTTAGAACTCCCAACCCTGCTTGACGCATTGCTTCGAGAGGTGCCCCCACTGGACTAAGGTCCATTAAGGGTCTCGTGGTTCATTTACTTGTTCTCCAGGGGCCATTATCTGTGGCGTTCCCATAGACCCTCCTCTTATCGCCTCCTGAGTCATCACTCCCTGGTCACACACCCCTGCTTTACCTTGTGCATACAATGGCACTGGGGGACCAACAGTAATGGGTAACGATATAGCGGCAGGTGTCTGACCTAGACCCAGACCTCTTGGAGCCTCAACACCATAAGTCTGTTCCAATGTACCCGGAACAGGTACTAATGGTGGTCCCGCTACGGGGTTATACCCTGGTATCAACTGTGGTTGTGGTTCTGACATTAATTTCGGAGTTGATTCAATCTGTATTAGCTTTGGCTTCGTATATATCGGGTTCGGCGGCACTATCAAATTCGTAGTAGTCTCAAGCACTGGAACATCAGGGTAGATTCTCTTTATCTGTGGTGGAGGCTGCAACTGTATCGGCATGTCTGGTGCAGTGGGTACACTGACACCATTCTGTATCAAAGCTGTATCGCTAGTCTGTACCGTATCAGTAACTCTCTTTTCCTGCGTCTGGTTCCCAGGATCCAAACTAGTACTTGGAGCACTGTCGCTCACCGCATATGGAGGCGGACGATCATGTAACAATCTATCCATAAATTCCTCATCGTCTGAATCATCTTCCTCTTCCCAGGATCTTTTATTTTCTTTAGATTTGCCTGAGTCTTTGTCAGTTTTACAGGAGGCTTTCTTTCCCTGCGTTTCTTCTCCCTATGTTATCGCTGGGAATAACTTCAACCCGTCTACAATTCCCCGTCTCCACATTTTGCTCTCATTATCCCATCTAGCTTCTGCATAGGATTTTCTGCCCTCTTCAGCCTTCACTGAAACCATTCTTGTTTATGTTTAAGAGCCATCAAGTCCCAAATCGCCAAAGCATCATATTGTGCTGGTCTCTGAGGTGGTTTCTGCGTACTTAACATCCACTTCAAATTTTCTAGTACCTTTGGGTTAAACGTCCCATGTTCTGGGAACGCTAGACACCCCTCTTTCTCTGTTAATTTGCGCCACTGTTTCATCCATAAACAAGGCGCAACACCTTTCTCTTCCATAACTGTATAAGCTGGAGTACCCTCAGGTGGTGTAGGTTCCCCATCGGTTGCAACAATATATGCATCTCCCTTTAGAGCGCTCTTGAATGCTTTGACAAAATTAATTTTTATTTTAATTCGATTCCCTTATTTCGTATTTAATCAGAAATGGCTTAGTTCCCAGGATACTCTTCCCCTGCCTTTCTCAACCTATTGCCTCTCACGGATGGCAGCCAATCCGTGCGCGACCCCTCTCAACGTCTGACCTATCTCAGCGCGGCACCACTGACGTCACACTCACACACACTGCAGCTGACAAAGTCTTGAGGCTTGTCCGCTCCTCACTGAACCCCTACAACTCACACAAACTAATGCAAATTATTGCGAGCACCTTAAAATGACAACACAAATCTGTTGGTTTACTACAGGAAGGGTAACACATTCGCTTCAGAACTTTACAGAGAGTTCACTTGAAGCCTCAGCCGCTACTCTCTCCTTATCAGTTCCCGCATACGCAAGCAGAATTCAACCCGCAAATTCTACTCTCGACTTGTCAATGACTCCTTCTAGTGCACTTTAGAATTTGTCAAATCTCCATCGAAGGTTTCATATACACATTATAGCTCAAACTCGACTTGTCAACCACGCCCGATTGACCTATTAAACCGCACAGATTACAACATAGACCACATTTGTCTTCATACTCCGGAGTCTTAGACCTCGACAGGTCCGTACACAACAACCAACCACGTGGATAATTTTGAGCACCAAGCGCTACATTCACATGAAGTACGCCGACATCCCTACTCTCATACTGTGGAGTACGCCTACTCCTACTAAACAACACTTAATTTGGCCTAAATACACACAGATTTTCACAATCACCTGCAAAATGCGTAAGCTTAGGCAAGCGCAAGAACCCTAACCACATACACTATGGCGCTGAAACCATTCCCAACTCATTTAGGCAGGCTCTGAGATCCTGGGAAAGCCATGGTGAACTTAGAAACCCATCGTACCTCCGAATTGCATTATCACAGAAAAACAAATTAAACAATGAATCTCCGTCCTAGGGCCCCCAAGGGCCAAACCGTCGCTCTGCTACCAGAACTGTTAACGCGTCCCTTTTTGTCAATTTATACACATTAGGACTCGTTTTAGGCCAATGAATCTTTTGACCCAGTGCTGAGACACCGTAGAACGAGATAACTGATCAATATGTCAAGCAATATATCAATGATATTATCAACATATATCACCACAATATACTTTACTTTAGACATTGATTAAACTGTCGGCGCAACCATGACCTTTCAGTCACAATAACCACACATTTATTGAAGTTTTATGAATTTTATTCCCTATTGATTACAATCTAACAATAAGAGTATCAATCTCAAAACCAAGAAGCAAAAGAGCATAGTCACGATATGGCAACTGTGACGAGATTTCGATAATGCAAAGATCACAAACATAAAAGCACCAATGTAAGATATACACAGATCAGAGTGTATAGAACATCATATACGTCTTAGTTCAGCATAGCACAAAGTCAGTCACGTCTGTTGCGTCAGTCAAGGTGAACGCCTAATCTAACCACTAATTAGCATCAGCATGTTGGACTTCATGCAAAACAATTTAGAACACTAATTTAGAAAACATCTAACTAGGGTCTCTATCCAAAAATACAGCAGTTGGTACCTAGAAAGGAAAAGCAGATAGACAAATTACGATAGCAATTGTCATAATTACCCTCCTCGGAATGAGTCAGCATGATCAGTCTTCGTCTTCAGGACATCAGTTAGATCACCGTCAATCTATTTCGTCTAAGGGACAGGGGACACTTCCCTCATAAGGAGGAAAAGTGTAATGGGGCAGTCTATGGATGAGGATGGTTTATATAAGTCTCAAATCACCAAACAGAGTGACAGAGTTTCTGGATGCAATCGATAGAATTCCCTACCTAGTTCTCTCGAATCTTTTGTGTCATGGGTTTTTATCCCTTTTTCGCAATACCTTCCCCCAGAATTCTATTGGATAATCGCTATACCCCACTATCTTTAACCTATCATATTATACATTAGGTAATTCAATTGTCACCCCATGATAATTTTTAACACTTTGATTGGTCTTCATAATTGACGTTTTCGTAGGTGGCACATCCGGGGTTACTTCATCCTTTGGCACGTTCTTCAGGTCAAAAGTTCTCTTTTCCATGGTTGACTGTCCTTGAGTGTTTCAAATATTGTTGCAAAAAAGTATAAAACTTATACTAAAGCAGCTAGCATGCGGATGAGAAGAAACCTAACTTGCAACATAAAACAAAGAAAAGTACACATGCTGGGTCATGGCCTTTTCCGAATCATCACACTGGAAAAACAGAAAAATATGCTTTAATATGAGAGCTACACAGCTAAGTTTTCGGCTCACGCTAACTTAAGGCCTATGAGTTTAAATATAAATGCAATCTTCGTAGGTGTTAACATATTCAATTAATCATAATGCAAGCAATTATATTTTTATAATCGACATTAATATATATGTGTACAATAATAACTTCACACTTATGAGTATGTTTTAGAATACATCCAAGCGAATAATATTTTATGATTATTAATGCAGCATTGTTAAGTATAAGCACTTCACATCTAATGTATGTAATATTTAAACTACGCTCTCTCAAAAGTAACAAAAAGGAACAGAAGTAGGGAAGACCTAATAATAAAGCAGGGACTAGGGAGCAGGAAATAAAGGGAAGCCGAGGCTGAAAGAATCAAGGAGCAATCCTGGAATCAGAGCAGCAAGACAAAAGCAGGACAAATGAGGAGTCAGCAGAAAAGACTGTTGCAAGCCCGTGCGATCGGAGCTCACAGGGATTGAATAGTTGGAAGCTCAGGAGAGGAGCAGATGTGCAGAGGGTGAACAAGGCTAGAGTCATCGACCAGGCAACTAGGGGCCATATGTGTCATTATTCCAAATTGCGATTACCTAGTTGCGATTCTCTACAAATCGCAATTAGGAAATTGCTATATGAATGTATGAAATTCCACAAATTTCATTTAGCGTTTCCTAATGGCTCACAAGACGACCTACCTCATTAATATTAATGAGGCAGGTCGTAATTTGCGACCCATTAGGAAACGCAAAAATCAAAGGGATGGTGGCCTGCTGGGCTCAGCTGACAACCATGTCTGTGATTGTTTTAAAATAAAGCAATCGTTTATTTTTTAATTCACCCGGTTTTCCTTTAAGGAAAACAGGATGTGTATTTAAAAAAAAAGAAGTTTCCTTTTAATTTTTTCATAGTAGGCAGTGGTCCATAGGACCACTGCCTGCTCTTAAAAACATTTGTGCTAACATTCACAAAGGGGAAGGGGTCCCAAAAGGACCCCTTCCCATTTACAAATGGGTTCCCACCTACTTGAAGTAGGTGGTAAAATGCAAATGTTTTGCTGCTGCATTTCAGTCTCAAAACATTCCTATATACAGCTGCGATTCGGTATTAGGAAAGCACACCCTTGACACGTCCCTTCCTAATACCGAATAAGTATGTGTGCACAATTCCAAATTGCGATTCAGTAACATGTTACTGAATCACAAATTGGAATTCATACATACCAAAATGCATTTTTTGAAGTCGCAAATGGCGCGATCGGGCTGTTGTGTCTGCAAAATGCATGATGCACATGGCCCCAGGTGCTGGGATCATGGATCCACCTATTAAATGAAGGCTACACAGAAACCTGGGACGAGGAAAACTCTGGAAGCCAGCAGGAGGAAGTAGGGAACCCAACAACGGAGTGCAGAATGAATTTGTGTGACGAGTCAAAGAAATGAGTCTGAATGAGTCAGTGTATCTGTAGGAGTCAAGAAACATGATACTAAATTGAGTACTACCACCAGGACATGATTGGGGCATGGTTTGAAAACTGAAGAGATTACACGTACCACAATGCACTAGGATGGCAAAATGGAAATATGGACTTGAAAGTATTTCAAACCAGGTGCCCATTGTATTGGAGAGTGTACTGGTCTGGTCACATGCAAAGGCAGGACCTCACAGGGCCTAAATGAGCACCACCAAGTGGCTGTATGATTGATTCCTGACTTTAAGAAAGGTCACCCTTTTCTTGTTTATAGACAGTGTAAATTTCACATTATAAGTGTTATTGTTCAGATGTTCGAAATAATAATTTATTTGTTTCGGGGAACCAGTCAAGACCAAGATACTATCATCAATAGATCGTCCCAAAAGTAGACACATTGTATCCAATTACTAGCTCTATGGACTGTGTTCCTTCTGATTGTAAATGTCAATATTTGACCAACAGATACCAAGATCAGTACATGGGAGTCCTTCACCCAATAGGTGCAAATATTTAGCATTTACTACTTATAAATAATTGGCGTTGAATGACAGACCCCTGAGTGTACACACCTAGATATTTCACACTTTTAGAACTAAAATAATTGTGGTGAAACTTTATGCCTTTATTAGTCTTGTAAAGTGATGTTTAAGTTTAGAGGTTGTGTGGAGGTTCACTTGAGAATACATTGATAGCTCTAAAGAAAACCTTGAAGTGTCTGTTTCTTCACAAACAGAATACATATAGATAAAGGATGCATTGATTCAGTGAGAGCAGTTGAAGGGGGGAAATGTAAATTCATAAGGTTAAGACATAAAAATGAAAACCTGGCGTTTTGATTGTATGTTTCTCCAACAAACACAAAAAGAGACAAAGGGTATATTGAATTTGAGGGAGGAGGGGACTCGATAACCCATTAGTAAGACAAGCGGAACAATGAAAACATAACAGTTTATGTTCCCTTCACACATAAAAATGCTCAGAACAAAGAGTCTTTCTGATGTACGGGAAGGACAACGGGGGAGGAGGGTATGTCAACAACCCCTGAGTAGGACATGAAGAACAATGAAAACCTTGTGATATCTGTTTCCTTTAGCACCAACATGCTGGTTTGAGGAGGCAGGGAAGAGAGTAGATCAATAACCCCATATTAAAGCATGAAGAGCAATGAAAACCTTGCAGTTTCTGTTGTCTTCCAAACATACTTTTTCTAAGACTGTGGTGTATCATGTTCCAAGTTTGCTGTAAACAAAATGGCCCCGTGCCACGTTCTCTCTTTTCCCTGCTAAGGGATCTTCGGTAAAGTGAACACTGTGGTTTCAGCTTATATAACACAGAGAACACTAAAAGAATCTTTGTACTGTTCGTCTCGAAGAAAATCTAAGTTGTCCAGTGCTGCAAGGTTCATCATTATTTCCATCCGCCATGTATTAGGTTTGATCAAATGCTGGAAGCTTGTCATTTCAGTCTTATGCCGAGGACACGCAGCTGCAGGAGTTTCCTACTAACTTAGTTTATGAACAAATGCCAGCTGGCTCCAGCAGAACAAAGGCAACATGGAGATTATTGTTTTGGTTTGAGAAGCAGATTTTCCAACCACATGGTCAGGAGCTCTGCCCAAGAACTTGGCTTGACACTTAAATCAAAGTGAGAAACGTACAAGTCAGATTGAATAGTGAGTTGCCTACAAGGCAGCAGGTTGGAGATGTTGTTATGAACCACCCTCTTCCAGCTGTCTTTATTATGAAACATAATTCACATCATCCTGTTCCATTACTATCCATTTTTGGTTGCAGCTATCATCCTCTAAAGACTAGATTATGCTAACCTGAACTTTGCTAACAATTTACAGTTAACCCAAAATGTAGAATTAGGCTATCTGTTGTCTCCCCACAGGTACCCAAATCTAACTGTGGTACAGATCAATTGACTGGATCAAAAGCAAAGATGATGTCAGATTTAAAATCCTCTGCTTGAAATATACAAGTATAAACGGGAAAGAGCCTGGATGTATGAGAATCGAATTACAGCCCCTGGAATGCGCCAGATTCCTTCGTTCTACGGGAAATATTTGCTGGCAAATACAAGATGCCAGAGGAAGAAGATCAAAGAGAGAACATTTGTCCTTTTTGGCCCAAAAACTGGAAGTCTCTGCCTGACAATATCAGGTCAGAGAATCAAGCACACAGATCCTTGCCTCACTCTTTCCTTTTTTGTTCACCATTAACAGGCCATCAAAACACCTCAGCACTCATTTTCTTTCTCTTTTAATAGGAAGTCGCATTTGTGGCCTTTAAAGTTGATCTTTTAACTAAACACTTTTATTGCCACTAAAAGAATCAACTTCTACTTTAATATTACACTTTTAGTATTCACTCAAATCACTAAGGTAGGTGACACCCATGTCTTTTTATTTCTCATCCTGCTCCCAAGCTTGGTACCTAGGTCCAACCTTACCCCAGAAATCAACCAAACATTTGCCATTTTTGTTAGTAGATTAAAAACATGACTTTTCCTGACCACTTAAACTCTCTCTGGAACTCTTTCGTTGTACTGTTCCATGGAATCCTTACTTAGTACCAGGACACCCTTTGCTAAGGCATTTGTTTGCTTTATAAATATATGTCATCACTATGCAGTCATCCTTGGCAATGAGGAAAGCTTGTTTATAGTCCGTCCTCATGGAGTTGAAGAAAATAGTTGATTTAGGCTTTTGGCTGGGCTTTTCTGTGTTATGAATATATTCTCAATTTGGCAAGAAGTTCTTTAAACTTTGCCTGCCATAATTAAATATAGCCTTGTAGTTTAGATGCCACAATGTGGTCAACAATCAAATTGATGATTTTATTGTGTTCATGTAGCATAATTTTGATATCAGTAGACTAATCTAGAAGGTCAGAGGTTCTGAAATATCGTTGTAACATTTTCCATTGGGTAAATCCAAGTTCTTGGTTTTGTGGTCAGGCAAGATTGGTGGTGGGAGTATGAAAAGGTGCTATAAACAGTGCTTACTTGAGTTGGTGGTTGTCAGTGAAGGCCACTTTTTTTTCAGTGAGGGTCTTTACTTTTGGGAACCAGCACCTTTTTTTTCATCAGATGCAAAGGAGAAAGCAGGAACCTGCAAGAGCGAGGAAAATGAACAGGGGATGTTTGGTAGTGAATTAAAGACTACCATCCTTGGTATTCGGCGGGTCAATGTTTAAATACGCCACTGTCTTCTGAGCAGAGCCTCGGCATGGGCACTCTTTCTTTCTACAAATTAAGCCCTGACTATTAAGTGGTTGCTCTAGTCAATCACATTTAGAGATAGACATTTCACTGCTTTGGAAGTGGTCAAGAGCTCTAATTTTGGTGTTGATAGGAGCTTGAGAATGGCAATGCAGATTGAGTAGGTGAAGAAGATTGACAAAAGCATTGTTGTTTGGGTCTGGTGTTGCCACAATCAAATTTGAGTTTGCTGTTTCAGTCTCTCATTTGATTGAAAGCAAGGCGTCCAATTGGCCAATGAAATTAGATTTGACTTTGGATGAGTGAAGATAGATGGTGCTGATGAAAACAGCTACTTGTCTACTTGTAAGCACTTAAAGACAGTGCTGTAAAGCTCTGTGTAGCTCCCAGTGGCCATGTGGGTAATCCTGTGGTTGGGCTCACCTGGAAAGTGATCTTGTGATTTGCATATTAATATTATAAATGTAGAGAACTGAGACAGAAGGCTATGTTGAAAGTACATGATGGAAGTTTGTCAATGGTCAATAATAGTGAGCAAAGGTGCTGCGATCTGAGAGGATGACATACCACTAATTGGTACATTTAAGTGTAGTTCTGGTCCTGTGTTGAAGCTGGGTGGGACATAGCTGCTCACATATTCACCAATGACTGCAAAGCCTGCAGAGGTTTAATTACATGGTCATATACTTTTAATTAGGCAAGAGGTCAAATGTGCATCATCCTGGAAGGAGAGAAGCTAATGTTTTGTTTTGAATTTCAAGGATAAACAGGATATCCTGTCTGCATGCCACACACTATGGAAATAAGCAAAGCAGAGGAGGAATTATTCTAATGGACGTTATTTGTAAATAACCCGGGCATTCACTGACACAATGGATTGAAAACATAAAATATAAATGGCTCTTACACAGTTCTACATAATAAGTGCCCAAAGTTTTTTGTCAGAAGCCCGCGTCTAGTGCTGCGGAACGTGAATATCCAGGCTGTCTAGTCTTAATTCACTCTCAGTCTTCAGTCACCCTAGACTCTGTGCTCCTTTATTTCACACTTGCAGACTATGGCCCTCATGTACAAAACCATTTTACTACTGGTAAGGCTCCGATTTGTAAAATCAGAGCCTTTCTGACTGAAAAACCGCGATTTAGCAACAATTTACAGAATCTTGACGAACTGAAAGAAGCATGTTAAGAGCAGTGGCATAACGAAACTTCAGGGGGCCCCCCTGCAAAGTACCTTGAGGAGGCCCCCTCCCCTGTGGACCCAGTCAGAGGCCTGCCGCCTGTGCACAGTGTACTGTGCTGAGGGGACCTCATGGAGCTCGGGGCGCCCCCGCACCACAGGGGCTGCGGGGGCCTTTGTTATGCCACTGGTTAAAGGTGACCCTTTCAGATACTGAATCTTAAAGCTATGTGTTAATGTTTTACAGCTGAAATTGGTTGCAAAACATTAATATTAACTAGCTTCTCAAAGGAGGTTAACCATTCACAAAGGGTCCACAGAGGACCACTACCCCTTTGTGAATGTTCACAAAAATGTTTTACTATGAGTAGGCAGTGATCCATGAGACCATTGTCTGCACATCAAAGGTTTTTTTTTTTTTTTTCTTTTCATTTTTAAACGCATCCAGTTTTCCTTAACCCCTTAAATATGGCCAATGGACACTGGCCGACGGCCACAGTCCCACCCCAGTGGGTCTGTTGCCTATTGTCCGACATTGGGGAGGTTTAGAAAGACCCCACTGGTGCTTTGCACCGGAGGATTTCCTTTTTTTATGCAGGGGGCTGCTCCTGAAGCACTTCCCGAGCAGTCTGAGTGTTTTTTCAATTTCTCATGATGCTGACGTCATTATTCTTGAAAGTGAAAGCAAAACGAGACAATGGTCTTGTGTTCCTTTCTCTTAATCAGAGTTTGGGGCATAGCTCTGCCCCGAGCACTGATTCTCACAGGTGAGGTGCTTGGGGATCGCTCCAGGAGAGTAATCCCCAAAGAGGGAATCACCCACTAAACAACAGGGTTGCTCTCTTAGGCAAGGGCTTGTGCTCCCCTACCCCCCCCTTTAAATTGTCAGTCTTTCTACCCCCCCTGGGGGCAGATGCCTAATTATTCCCAATCTGTCTCCTGGGGGCAGAAAGCCCACTAGACACCATTTTTTATTTTTTTAAATAAAAATATAGAGGTGGGGCTGCACACCAGGACACGGCCATGCCTATACCCTTTTGCAAATGGCAACAGTCTTTCTGCCCTCCGACGGGTGCAGATGTGGGTGATTTCCCCCAATCTGCGCCCCTGGGGGGCAGAAAGACCACTAGGCACCAGAGATTTTTTCTTTGTATAGAAATATAAGGGTGGGGGGCTGCCCACCAGGGCATGACCATGCCCACACCTCAAATGCATGTTTTAACTGTCTTTCTGCTCACTTTGAGGGGCAGATCTGGGATAATTTACATCTGATCACCCTGAGGGGGCAGAAAGCCCACTAGACATCAGAGATTTTTTTTTTTTATAAAAGATATATGCAATGGCTATTCCCTCACCCCAGCTAAATGGGGCAACTGCGTTTCCGCCCCTGGAGACCGATCGGGGTAATTTCCCCTGATCTGCTCCCCTGGGGGGCAGAAAGCCTATTAGACACCAGGAAATGATTTTTCTTTTTTAAATTTAGTGGTAGGGGCTGCCCAGCATGAGAATGGCCATGCCCTCACCCGACATTAATCAGGCAACAGTCTTTCTGTCCTCCCTTGGGGGCATATGGTGGTCATAAACCCTGACCTGCCCACCATTGGTGACGGACAGTGTACTACATGCCAGGGAAAGTTTTTCTTTTTCAAGCACAGGGTGGGCGCTGCCCACCATGGGCATGGTTATTTCCCCACCCCACCTAAATGGGTCAGCAGTCTTTCTGCCCCCAAGGGGGCATTTTGGAGTAATTACCCATGATCTGCCCCACCAGGGGAGCAGAAAGACCACTAGACACTAGGGATTGAATAGATGCAATATTGTTTAGGGGGCAGCCCCCCACGGCATGGGCCTGTGTTCTTCCCCACCCCGGGGAGGAGGGTGTATGGGTTGTCACTCCAATCTGCAACCCCCCCTCCTCCAGGGGGGACAAACCCCACTAGACACCAGGGATTTCAAAATGACGCCAAAACAAACAAAAAGATAGGGCAGCTTACACTGGCATCAAGCCATCCCCCTGACCAAGTGGATTCAATAGGGTCTTTCTGCCCCAGGGGACAGATAGGAGGCTTGACCCAATTGAGGAGGGTGTACAAAACCC
This sequence comes from Pleurodeles waltl, assembly GCF_031143425.1. NCBI lineage: Eukaryota > Metazoa > Chordata > Amphibia > Caudata > Salamandridae > Pleurodeles > Pleurodeles waltl. The sequence continues at coordinate 1,014,811,570 of NC_090449.1, forward strand.
TCCCGGGAGAAGTCGAAAATCCACCTAACATCAGGGATATTGTCTTTGTGGCAAAATAAGTGGTGCAGGTTCTGCAATCTAGCATTGGCCACCCCCCACCCCACCCCAAAAGGGACAAACCAATATTTTCCCCCCACAGGGACACATAGGAGGTATGCCCCAAAATCCCCTAGGAGGGCAGAGAGCCCTCTTTATAATAAGGATATATATATCTATATATATATATAGATATATATATTTAAATATAAAATAATGGGATGAGCCTTGCCCATCCTAACATCAGGCCCCACTCTCACCCCTAAAACCTCAACAGTCTTTCTCCTCACCTGCAGTCTAAAGCATCCAATCCCAATGGCAAGCGAGAGGGCATTGATTATTTTGGGTGTTGATTTTACAAGTGGGCCTGGAAAGTATTGCTAACTCCCAATATGGTCGAACTTGCAATAGTAAACAGCTGCAGATTTTGGGCTTAGATAGACTGCCACCTGGCAAAACCTACCAGACCCAAACAGTTCTAAAACCTAGACATCTGGGGGAGTCCAGGGTGGTGTGCTTTGCATGCATCCCATGCCATTTTTCTTGCCCACAACACCCTTCAAACCTCATACTATGAATAAAATGCACATTTTCTTACATTTCTGTGAGAATTTCTTGAATCCGTGGGGATGCACAAATTGCCTACCAAACAGCATTTCCCCAAGTCTTCCGACAAAAATGTTGGCTCATGTGTGTGGGTTGGCCAAGAGACCTTGACACAAAAGGCCCCAAAGTGATACATGGAGAGATCAGTAATAGGGGTAGCTGCAGGATTCAAGGTTGTGCTCAGCTGCCACCCATGAATATCAACTGGCCACAGACATTTTTGAAAACTAGACAACCAGTGGATTCTGGGATGGTGTGCCTTGCAGGAATCCCCTAAGGTTTTCTTACCCAAAATGCCATGCAAACCTCAAATCTTGCCTGAAATCATGCATTTTCCTTACATTTTTGTGATGGAATTTTCTGTAATCCACAGGAATTCACAACACTCCTACCACCCAGCATTGCCCCACTAGTGCTGATAAAAACGTTGTGCCACTTGTGTGGTTGGGCCTAGTGCCAGCAGCAGGAACAGATCAAACCGAGGTCAGTGGGAGTTCCCTCACAAGGGCTTCCAATGACTTTGTTTGATCCGTTCCTGTCGTGGGCACTGGGCACAGCCACACAAGTGGTCCAACCTTTTTATTGGCACAAGTGAGGTAGGAATGTTGTGAATACGTGCGGCTTTTGGAAGTTTCCATCACACAAATGTAAGAGAAATGCATGATTTCAGTCAAAACTTTAGGTGTGCAGGGCATTGTGGATAAGAAAATCTTGTGGGATTTGCCCAAGGTACACTACCCTGGAATTCCCTGGTTGTCCAGTTTTAAAAAGTGTGCAGGTTTGTTAGGTTTCTTTAGGATCCGCCTGAACTAGGGCCCCCAAATCCACAGCCACCCACATTGCAAGAACAGGATCAGTTGTGAGTGGAAAAATGTGATGTATCCAGGTACCGTTTTGGGCCAATTCCTGTCCCAGGCACTAGGCCTACCTACAGAAGTGAGGTTCCATCTTTACCAGGAGGCTTAGGGAATATAGGGTGGAAGGAAGTTTGCAGCTCCCTGCAGATTCCAGGACTTTCCATCACAGAAATGTGAGGAAAATTCGTTTTTTCAGTTAAAGCTTGAGGTTTGCAAGGAATTCTGGGTAACCTGGTGAAAGCCATGCAGGTCCCCCACTGTGGATACCTGTCGGTGTCTAGTTTCCAAACTGTGCAGGCTTGCTAGGTTTCCCTAGGTGCCAGCTGAGCTAGGGGCCAAAATCTCAAACAAACCACTTTGCAAAAAAAAGGTCAGTTTTGAGTGAAAAAATGAAATGTGTCCAAGCTACGTTTTGTGCTGTTTCCTGTTGCAGGCACTAGGCCTACCCACATTAGTGAGGCACCATTTTTATTGGGAGACTTAAGGAAATGCTGGGTAGAAGAACGTTTGTGGATCCATGCAAACTGAAGAACTTTCCATCACAAAAATATATGGAAAATGTGATTTTTAGTCTATGTTTCAGGTTTTCAAGGGACTATTGGCACAAAAACGTGGTGAGAGCCATGCAAGTCACCGCACCCTGGATTCCTCCAGGTATCTTGATTTCAGAAATATGCAAATTTGCTACGTTTCCCAAGGTACCGGCTGAGCTAGGGGCCAAAATCTCCAACTAACCACTTTGCAAAAAAAGGTCGGTTTTGAGTGGAAAAAGTGATGTGTCCATGTTGTGTTTTGGGCCATTTCCTGTAGCAGGCATTAGGCCTACCCATGCAAGCGAGGTGTCATATTTATTGGGAGTTGAAGGAATGGGAATACTAGGTAGAATGAAATTTGTGGATCCCCACAGATTCCAGAACATTATATCACTGAAATGAAAGGAAAATGTGTTATTTAGTCAAAGCTTGAGGTTTGTAATGAATTTTGGGTGAGAAAACCCTGTGAAAACCATGTAAGTCACCCCACCGTGAATTTCCCTAGAGGTCAAGTTTTAAAAAATATACAGGTTTGCTAGGTTTCTCTAGGTGCTGGCTGAGCCAGAGCCCAAAATCTGCAGCTACCAACCTCAGAAAAAAGTGTCAGCTTTGAGTGGAAAAAATGAGATGTGTTCATGTTGCGTTCTGGGCAGTTTCCTGTCACAGGTACAACGCCTACCAGCACAAGTGAGGTACCAATTTTATTGGGAGACTTGGGGGATTGGGAATGCTGGGTAGAAGGACATTTGTGGCTCCCCACAGATTCCAGACCTTCCCATCACAGAAATATGAGGCAAATGTGTTTTTTGTCAACGTTTGAGGTTTGCAAGAACCTCTGGGTAAAAATACTGGTGAGAGACACACAAGTCACCCCCCTCTTTGCCCAAACCCACCCCTCCCCGGCTCACCCAGGTCCCCCTAGGTGTCTAGTTTTCTAAAATGTACAGGATTGCTAGGTTTGAGCTGGAGGCCAAAATCAACAGCTAGCCACATTGGAAAAAAAGGTCAGTTTTGAGTGGAAATGTTTTTATGCTTTCATGTTGTATTTTTGCACATTTCCTGCACACACATGTGAGGTACCATTTTTATCAGAAGACATATGGGAGCATAGAAGAGTAGAACATTTGTTATTATTGACTGCATGGATTGCATTTGGCTGTATTTGAGCCGTCCAAGTGTAGGCCAGTGTGTAAGAAAAAAAACAGTTTGAAATATACCCTCTAAATCGTATGCTTGTACGGTACCCACAAATTCAGAGATGTACAAATAACTACTGCTCCTAAACTCCATATCTTAAGGCCATTTCAGAAATACATAGGATTCCTTAATGCCCATTTTTCAGTCAACATATTTCACCATAAGAATTGGTCTATATGCGGTACACAATGGAAAATTATTGTACGGTGCAGCTCAGTTGTTGTCTCTGGGTACCTTAGGTTCTTGGAGAACCTACAAACCTATATACCCCTGTAACCGGAAGGGTCTAGCGGACGTAATGGTATTTTGCTTTTGTAAATCAGCCATAGCAAAAAAAAGTTACATATGAAAATGTTGCAAATGGCCATTTTTTCATAGTCATTTTCAACAATTATTTTATTGCAACTGTTTTTCTTAGGGAACATTTGAGGTACCTACACATATGACCGCTTGCTGAATTCACAATGTTATCTACCTTTCACAAATCTATAACTTTCCAAGATCACTAATTGGATTCACATTAGTTTTCACCACAAGTGCAAAACAAGCAGTAAAGGGGTTAAGGTAAATGGGCTGCTTAAAAAAAAAAATGCTTCATTTAAAAGCGATCACAGACATGCTGTTCTGCTGACCCCAGCTGGCCACCTTGCCTGTCATTGTAGTCAATCTCAATGAGTCGCAGTTTGCAACCTACCTCATGCATATTAATGAGTTAAGTCGAATTGTGACCCACTACGAATCAGTATTTTGATAACCAGCCTGTTAATACATAGGTTGGTTCTCAAAATACCAATGGATTTGTTAGAATGTTGATGCACAAATTACTACCACCTCTAGCAAATCCATTTTTGTGCACTGAATTTAAGGAATCGCAATTCGCGACTCACTATTTGTCACAATTTACGATTACTTAATGGAATCCTTGTACATGAGGGCCTGTATTTAATCTTCGCTTTCCCCCTTTTGCCCCTGTTTTCATCATTCTCTTTTTCCCTCCACCTCTTTTTCTGCCTTTCTCTCTCTTGTTCTGCTTCAAAGTGTTATGATTAAAAAAAGTACCAGTCTCCAAAAAAATAAGAGCCTGTGGGCCCCATTAGCACCACCCACCATCTAAAATTACGCACTGCTCCTACAGGGAATTAAAGTTACCTTTGAAAAAAGCTCTTTCATTTTATGCAAACATTTCTTGGAGACAAGTCTTCCTCCTGCAGCATAAACAGTTTTACTTCCTAAACACTTTCAGCCCCCTTGACACGTCTAGTTACACAGTTATCGAGTCAGCTTTCTGAAGTAATTGCGCTGTGTAGGATGATAACAGAGAAGAGAATGCTTTTCACATAAATTTCATGTCAAATTGCTGTGGTGATAAAATATAATGGCGGCGTGAAACATTCCGAGATGTTGTTTCTCCTGTCTGTCAATCCCAACCCTCCTTCTGCCGCCCACCAAGCAGGCAGCAACTCAAAACAAAGAACACATTACAGGGTAATGTTGGAACTGTCAAATATAATGTTTAGCTGCCATAAAATAGGCGTATTATTATCCAACAAATAAATATGGGTAAACAGGAGCCCAGCGGCAAGCTAGATGAACGATAAGCAATATTCTGAATATGCAAATTCGGCCTATGGCTCTACAAACAACATTGTTGTTGCAGAATTAACACACGTGGAAAATAGACGCGCATCTGCATTGTGTTCATAATCTAGGCAGAGTGCAGCTGTAATATATTGTTTCTCGTTTGCGTTGATTACCGTCTCTTATTGTAATGTGAAGCCCTTACAAAAATGGAGGTTCGATTCTTAACACATTTTAGGTTTCACCTCAATGGCGCCGCCTAGCGAATAGATTGTGGTTTATGTCTCTGAACGATTCCTCGCACGTCACTAAGAGAAAACCTACTACCCAGTGTTCGAAGTGGGCGGGATCTGGGGGGGGAGGGGTACGACCTGCCCATACATTTTTTATTATTAAAAAAACAGTTTCTCTACTTTTTGTGAAAAGAAAACCGTCCTACTCTGAGAGCTGGTATGTTTTAGCTAAAGTGTTAGTCTGGTAACCTGTGCTGTGAAACCGAGGGAGGGGCATACAGCTAAACAAGCCTTCTTGTGAGGGTGCCTGCTTCCCTGAAGGAAATGTAGATGTGCACAACCAGTAAATAAGCAAATGCAAAGGCTGCTTGGAAGGCAGTATTGGGTTTAATTGATGGAGTCCCTTGAAGCTTCCCCATAACACAGATTTAATCTTTTTGAGATGTATTGTAAGGGAGCTACCAGTAAAGCTGTGAAGCCTGTGCTTTTAAAAGACAGTTATAAAACAAATTGCACTAAACACAGTGTGCAAAAAATCTATATTTTGGAAACCCTTTTTATCTTAGATCATTTTGCGCGTTTTGCAGCAGCCTATCTTGTACTGTGTGTAATGCACGTTTTAAATAATGACACATGTTCACAGTGCTTTCTGTCACAGACTGGAACCTCGTAGCACTAAATATACACGTCACTATTCTCCACTGCATCGAGCGGGATTCAGTCATGTGGTTCTTTGGTGCAGCATATTAACTAGTAGAGTTTTCGTAATGTGAGATTGTGCATTTCCTACTGATTAACATGACTTGTATTTCATGTTCATTTAAGCTGTGTGTTATTTTATGTGTGGTTACCAGAAATTGAGAGACCCCAAAAAGTTATGGAATATTTTGTTTTTTTATCTATGCCTTTGACTACGACCCCCCTGCTCGCTTACCCCACCCCCTTGAGCACAACATCACATTTCCCATACTTTTTTAATGCACTTCAGCCACTGCTACTACCTCCTTGATATCCAGATGGAAGGCCACTTCCACCAGAATAGCCAAGATTAAAAAAAAGTTTCTTCTGATAGTCTTTCTGGAACAAGTCTAAAATCTGCTATTGGCAGAGGAAGAAGCTGCAGTGGGGAGATTACCATCCAATCCCTTGTGGGAAGCACAGGAGGTCCTCTCCCACTAGCAGCTCAAGGACTTCATATGGGCCCCATCAGTTCACATGAATTTTGCTTGCTTAGCTGGCCCCTCCCCATTCCAAGGCATTCCCACGCGCTCCCTTTTCCTACGATGGGCACTCCCACTTGCTCACTTCATATCCCTTAAGCACTCTTGACTGACCCCTCCCCAACCCACCAGAGTGGCCCATTACCCCACTTGGTGATTGGGTAAAGAGCTGAGCATGTGAGGGAAAGGAGCATTTGACTCATACAGCGGCAGGTTTCAGAAACATAAGGTACATTTTTAAGAAAAAATTATACTGTGTGTGTCTATGTGATGTGCACACTGCTCACTGTGTGTGTCTGCGTGTGTGTGTCTGTGTGTGCGCGTGTGTTGTGCTCACTGCTCACCGTGTGTTTGTGTGTGTGTCTGTGTGTGTGCTTGTGTTGTGCTCACTGCATGTATGTGTCTGTGTGTGTGTGTGTGTGTGTGTGCATGTGTTGTGCTCACTGTTTACCAAGTAGGTGTGTGTTTGTGTGTTGTGCTTACTGCTCACCCGTGTCAGATAATGCTGGCTCTGGCACAAAGGTGGTAAAGCCCCGGGTAAAATGATGCCTGTCACATAATGGTGGGAATTCTTGGCAACAGGAAAGCGTCCAGGAGTTGATGTCACTTAGCCACCCCTGGTAAAATGCTAATCTTCACATAATGGCAATACTTCCTGGAAACTTGTGGGCAGTCCATCGGAGGATGCCTATTGCTCAAACCTTGTTGTTAGAAATGGGGTTTTTGGTTGGCAGTCAGGTTACCCTCTGTCCAAGCAAGAACCCTCACTCTAGTCAGGGTAAGTCACACACAATCCAAATTATCCTGTGCCCACCCTCTGGTAGCTTGGCACGAGCAGTCAGGGTTAACTTAGAAGGCAATGTGTAAAGTATTTGTGTAATAAATCATACAATAACACAATATAGCACCACAAAAATACACCACACAGTGTTTAGAAAAATATAGAATATTTATCTGGATATTTGTAGATCAACACAATCAAAGATGCAATAAGAATTTGTAGAAATATCACTGAAAGGTGATATAAAGTGTCTTAAGTCTTTAAAAAGCAAACAAAGTCTCTTTCAAACACAAAGTACCTAGTTTGGAGTGGAAAATCTCTGCAGAGGGCTGCAGAGGAGGAGATGCGTAGAAAAATGGTGTGTGCATCGGTTTCACCCCTTCACACACGGACTTGCGTTGTTATTTTTCACGCGGGGAAACGTGCGTCATTCTGCAGGAAGAAAAATGGTGTGTGTCGGTTTCACCCCTTCACACACGGACTTGCGTAGTTATTTTTCAATTGGGGAAGACGTGCGTCGTTTTCCCGCACGCGGGCCGACTCCTTCTGTGGGTCGCGGGATTACCAGATGTCCCAGGGTCTGTGCGTGGAATCCTAGACTTGTTAACAGGCTGCGCATCGTTCCGGGGAGCTGTGCGTGGAATTTTCTTCCTCACGGCAGGCGTTGCGTCGATTTCTTCTCTGGAAGTCAGGCGGCGTTGTCCAGGCGAGGCTGTGCGTCGAAGTTCCGGTCGCTCCGTAGGCGTCGCGTCGATCGGCCTGCGGTGAATTTCTCACAGCGGAGCAAGCTGTGCGTCAAATTTTTCGGCACACACGCGTCCACTTGAAAGAAAGAAGTCTTTTTGGTCCGGAGACTTCAGAAAACAGGAGGCAAGCTCTATCCAAGCCCTTGGAGAGCACTTTTACAGCTAGACAAGAGTTCAGCAAGGCAGCAGTCCAACAGCAAGGAAGCAGTCCTTTGTAAAAAGCAGGCAGGTGAGTCCGTTGAGCAGCCAGGCTGTTCTTCTTGGCAGGATGTAGGTTCTGGTTCAGGTTTCTTCTCCAGCAAGTGTCTGAGGTGGTAAGGCAGAGGCCCAGTTTTATACCCAAATGTGCCTTTGAAGTGGGGGAGACTTCAAAGAGTGGTTTAGAAGTGCACCACGTCCCCTTTCAGTTCAATCCTGTCTGCCAGGGTCCCAATAGGGGGTGTGGCAGTCCTTTGTGTCAGAGCAGGCCCTCCACCCTCCAGCCCAGGAAGACCCATTCAAAATGCAGATGTATGCAAGTGAGGCTGAGTACCCTGTGTTTGGGGTGTGTCTGAGTGAATGCACAAGGAGCTGTCAACTAAACCTAGCCAGACGTGGATTGTAAGGCACAGAAAGATTTAAGTGCAGAGAAATGCTCACTTTCTAAAAGTGGCATTTCTTAAATAGTAATATTAAATCCAACTTCACCAGTCAGCAGGATTTTGTATTACTATTCTGGCCATACTAAATATGACCTTCCTACTCCCTTCAGATCAGCAGCTCCCACTTTAACAATGTATGAGGGCAGCCCCAATGTTAGCCTATGAAGGGAGCAGGCCTCACAGTAGTGTAAAAACGAATTTAGGGGTTTTACACTACCAGGACATGTAAACTACACAGGTACATGTCCTGCCTTTTACATACACAGCACCCTGCTCTAGGGGTTACCTAGGGCACACATTAGAGGTGACTTATGTGTAGAAAAAGGGGAGCTTTATGCTTGGCAAGTACTTTTAAATGCCAAGTTGAAGTGGCAGTGAAACTGCACACACAGGTCTTGCAATGGCAGACCTGGGACAAGGTAAAGGGGCTACTTGAGTGGGTGGCACAACCAGTGCTGCAGGCCCACTAGTAGCATTCAATCTACAGGCCCTGGGCACGTACAGTGCACATTACTAGGGACTTAAAAGTATATTAAATAGTCCAATTGGGTATGATCCAAAGTTACCATGTTTAAAGGGAGAGAGCATATGCACTTTAGCACTGGTTAGCAGGGGTAAAGTGCGCAGGGTCTAAAAGCCAGCAAAAACAGAGTCCAAAAAGTGGAGGGAGGCAGGCAAAAAGTTAGGGGTGACTGCCCTAAGGCATGCCAGGTCTAACACTTGTCAAATGTGGGTCCGTCCTTAAATTATGGTGGTATCGCTTAACAACTTTTCAGCATCAATTGTATGATGTCTACCCCTGGTAAAATGCTAGTCGTATCACAAAGGTGGCAATTCATGGTATGTTATTCATCACTGTTCAAATGCCGGCCTTGGTATAAATCTGATTCTTCACATATTGTGGGGACCCTTGGTACAATGATACATACCTCCTACATAAAGGTGTCCTGACAGAATGGGAGTGCTCCTTGGGATAATGTGCTCATCTCTTGAATAGTGGTACCCACCAATGAAGGTTCTGGGAGTATGGTGATATTACTTGCCATACTGTTATCATTCATTGCAATGATACTCAGGTGTGGCATATTGTTGGCATAGTGCTGGCCCTGACACAAGGACAATACTCCCCGGACTCTTGAGGGCATTCATGGCATTGTAATGGATGTAGCAATATGTCATAGTTCTTGCCATATTGTGGTCATCCATTGCATAATGGTAGCAGTTCTTGACATATTGTGGGCAACCATGTCACCCACCCCTGCTTTTATGTTGGCCGCTCTATTATGGAGGTAATTTATGGCAGGTGTTATGCATGCTTGACATGATAGTGCCAGCCTTAGCATAAATCTGGCCCTGGCTGAATGGCGGTACTTCCTGGTATATAGTGGGCCACTGCGTTATGATGATGCCAAGGCACAACATTGAAGCTCAAGCAGGCTCAGAGAGGATGGGAGCAGAGCAAGTCAGTCTATGCAGTGTATACACTTGTGTACATGCTTAGCCAATCCACTCTCCAGAACCGATACCAGGTGGTCCTTTGGCAATGGCCAGGTTTTGGGGATAAAGCTGGGAAAAGCAAAAGCTTCTGCGTTTGTAAATGCTTGCTCTGTGAGTAGTAGGTTTAAGTTCTGGAAATACAGACATCGGATACTACTCACAGAAAGTGGTTTTGGATTCAGACCTGCATTTTTATCTGCAATGAATAACCTAGAATAAAGAAAAACACAACTACTTGTGGAAAAATATTTTTAATCAGACCTTTGTCTCTGACCGCATAGATTGTTTTGGTCTCATTAATACCATTGATATGCTGGTCTAACAAAGCCACAGCAGTTGTTTTTTACATCCCCTGACACACTGCTATCCCAATTCTTCTCAAACTTAAGACTTTCCAAGACTGCACCACATGCCACTGGTGGGTGATGCATTGGCTTTTCCTGTGGGGCCTTGTTGGAGCCAGGTCTTCGCCATCTCCATAAACGCAGCTGTGGCTGGTGATGGAACTGTATGCAAAGCTATTTACTAACATGTAGCATAAAATACAGAAATCACGTGCACATGCCTTTATATCTTACCTGTTCGACAGAGAGTAGTTTATGCTAATGTATGTTTTATTGTTTCACATGCCAGTGGGCTTCTGTCAAAGGTTCATTTAAACAGCGAAGTCATTTGGTAAAATAAGCAAACAGAATGGATGCGTCAAACCAGAATTGTGCCCAAATTAAGCAAAGCTGGAGCAACCTATTGCATTAGTGCAAACAAAACCTCTGGATTCCCTCCCCTGATGATGCTGAAAGGAATCCGTGCAGCATCACTTCATGGTATATAAGAGAAGTCCATCGCATCTTGGAAGACTGATGATCCATAGAACCAGTTACAAAAGCAATGAAATGCCACTGACTCTGACCCTGCCCTACGTGCTAGAGGCACCAGCATCAGACGTGCACAATGCTTTCAGGCACTACCATGCATTCAGAAACATACCACGTCCTCCTTAGCCCTTTGAGGCACAAGCCAGAAATTTGACTATCCGCCTTTTGGAGGCACACGCCTTACAGGTAACTGATGCTTCCCCAGCCCTACAAGCCTTTCAGAGACACGGTCCTGAACTGGGGCTGGATTTTCCTCAACCCTTTCTGCATTTCTGTGGTGAAGGTGCAATGTGTGACCAACCCTGTCTCAGCAGAAACAACATTTCAGGAGTTAAAGTCAAGCATGAAAGTGAGTACGCTTGACCCCACTGGGCTGTCTATATGGACAAGCCTCATCTATGCCCAGCTTGACTGGCTTTTCGGTTGCACGAGCCTTAAAGTGGCTCACTGCGCCCCACCTGTGTCATCCTTTCAGTGGGATGCCTTTTAGTGGCCGCTGCCTGCTAGAAGATGGCCCCATTTCCCTATAAAACAACCTCTGAGGGGCTCTCGAGTGTGAGTACTGCCTCTAGATGGATGTCACTCTCAGGCGGTAGGACAGTGTTTCTCTTTAAACCCTACAGGACTGATTTAGGGAAAACTCATCAGGATTCCTGTATGTCCTAGTGACGAGAGGCGGGGGCATCTACAAAGTATGATGAGACCCCTTCCCACTCAATCCCCTTCCTATCACAACCTCTAACCAGATGATATCCTGAAGGCAGAATGTAATCGTTCTCTAAAGTTTGAATCCCAAAAAGTGGCAAAAAAAAGACATGTGTAGGCCACAAACAATCACATACGTGTGTCTTCTGTTATGCCCACGGTAGCCATACATTAAAGGAAGGTTCTGCCTATTTTAATTGCTTTAAATTCACGATTATTGACTTTTTGTTTAACAATAAAATAATGATGCTTTTGTTTTTAATAAACAAAAAAATCATATAGTGTACTCCAGGAAGAGGATCCGTTGACCATCATTCTGAGAGGCGCGGAAATGCCCTTGTGGTATCCCTCCTCTCAAAATATCGATACCAGGAGTAATAATAATTTTCAAATACAGAGATACTCTGGTTTTCCAATTTTCACCCTGAGGGTTCCCTGAGAAAATTGATAATTAGCTTGGAATTCGCAGTAACAGCATCAGACTAACTGGGTAATTTCTGTACACTTGCACTAGAGGCCTTAGAGTGCTTTTTGAATATATAATTTTGAAACGGAATTCAGTCTGCTACCCAGAGAACAAAGAAGGAGGCATTTCGGTTTTCCATCATTCCAAAACTGACTCACAACAAAGCATTATGGTCTGAATTACAAAGATCTTTTTATGAAAAGGTGTAAGTTAATTCTGACTCCTGAGTTCCCTAGTTGAAAAGGGCAAGATGTATAACCATTGCATTTGCGAGTCTCTAATTGCGACTTGTTGTGAGGCGCAACTAGACACTTGCAAACTGAAATTAACAAATGTGCATCAGACACATTTAATGGCCTCTGGGGTTGCAAATGACCTACCTCATCAATATTCATGAGGTAGGTCGCAATTTGCAACTTCATTGGGAAGGGCTGCACTCACAGAGATGTTGGCCTGCTGAGGACCGCAGACCACCATGTCTGTGACTGCTTTTTAAAAAAAGCAGTTTGTTTTTTAAATGCAGCCCTCTTTTTTGCTTAAAGTAAAATGGGAAGCATTTCAAACAAAAATATGAAAAGTTTTCTTTTCCTTTCTTCAGAGTAGGCAGTGGTCCATGGGACCTGCTCTTAAAAAATATTTTCACTTCCATTCACCAAGGGGAAGGTGTTCCGTAGGGACCCCTTCCCATTTGTGAATGGGTTACCAACACCTTGAATTCAGTGCTAACTGCAAGTGTTTTGTGACTGCATTCACGGTTGCAAAACAATCTTACACCCCCCTGCGACTCGCTATGAGGAAGGGACGCCTTTGGCACCCCCTTCCTAATATCGACTCGCAAACCTATTCTGCGAGTCGGTAACAGGTTATTGACTCACGGAATAGGATCGTTACACTACAGAAAGTTTGGTGAATTAGTCCATTGAGCTCAACCCCCAAACTTCCACATGCTCTCAGGAACACAGAAGCTTTACAAGAACAGAGGCCAGATGTAGAAAGGCGTTTTGCATTTCTTAACGGTCTGAATCACTATTTTGGACCATTAAGAAATGCAAAATGAGCTTTTCTGATGTACAAAGCCCTTTATTGAATTGCAATTTGCGATCTCTACCCTGTAGAAATTGCCATTTGGGATTCTCTGACTAGGAAGTCACCAATAGGGATTACCTATTTGTGATTCCTATTCAGATGTACAAAGCATTCCTTAAATACGAATTGGGCATTTAGGAAATGCAATTACCATTGACTTGAAGTCAATGGTAATCATGTGCAATTAAAAAAAAGCATCCATGGATGTTTTTTTTAAAGTGCAATAGGGCACACACATGCCCCTTGGGCATATGTGTGCTCTACATGTGCACCACTATTTTTGGAGTGCACCAAGGGGAGCCTTTTACCCATAGCCATCCTTGGTTTTGCATTTCCCAAATAGCGATTCCCTAATAGTAAATTGCTATTTGGGAAATGCAGAACCGGCCCATTGTCTCAAATAGCATGGGATTTCTTATTTGCGATTTCATAATAGCGATTCTTACTTTGTAGGAATCGCTATTAGGAAATCAATATCTTCGTACATAGCATTTTGCCTTTCCTAAGTAGCGATTTCTCTGCAGTCGCTATTTAGGAAATGCTAAATTGCATTTTAGGACATCTGGGGCCAGATGTATCAAGCTCCCGATTTGCATTTCTTAAATAGCGAATTTTAAGAAATCGCTATTTAAGAAATGCAAAATGGGATGTATGAAATTTGCGAGTCGGTAATAGCGATTTCTTAAAATTTGCAATCGCTATTACCGAATCGCAATTAGAGAATGTCTATAGGCCCATAGGTGCGAATGGTTTTGCATTTCCCAATTTGTGAATTCCAGTTAGGAATTCGCAAATTAGGTAATAGAAACCCCAGGGTGCTGGGGGCCTAAGGCCCCCTCTGATGCACCCCCAAAAAATATTTGCGGACATGTGAAGCACACACATGCCTAGGGGCATGTGTGCGCTACATGTCATTTTTAAAAATGCATTTATAATGCATTTTTAAAAATTGCACATGCTTACCATAAAATTGGATTTGGTGGTAATTGCATTTCCTAAATGCCCAATTCACATTTAGGAAATGCTTGATACATGTGCTTTGGAAATCGCAAATAGGAGTTCCCTATTTGCGATTTCATATTTAGAGAATCCCAATTTGCTATTCTCTAAATGGGGGTTGTAATTTTAAGGAATCGCTATTTCATACATCTGGAAATCCATTTTTGCATTCGCAAATGGCCCAATTTTGCTATTCGCACCGTTTGCGAATGCAAAAAAGTTTGATACATCTAACCCCTGGTCCTTTGTTCCCTTGAACCTTTGAAATGCTCATTTTGGCATCCCTCTGAACGTTTGATTTGTGGATCAAGCAGGGCAGTGAAGTACAGAGGAAGTGTTTACATTCATCAACAGTTACTGAGTTCTCAGTTAATAGCTTCTGCAGAGCAACCTTTGTATTATTAAACGGGAGAATTTGTTCACTTTCGGATGCCTAGTTGCAGCCACACACACCCACAATGTAAAAATCTCTTTTCTGTCACAGAGAAGGTACAGTAGGGGGAAGGACAAGAAAAACACTTCGGATCCTGTAAGTACCTTTATGGTTTCATAGAAGGGAATCAGTGATTGTGCCCTCACTCCCTAATATCATAATGATAACTCTTTTCTGATATGACCTAAGTGGCCCAATTAAACTCTACTAGGGTTAGAACACATGAAGCTTCTGTTTGTGGGGAGTGAGGGTAAATGGGTAAAAGACCGGAGAGAGGATAAAAACATACACACATGATATCAATTAAAGAAAACAGAAAATATATTGATTTTAGCAAATAAATTGAATACAACTCATTTTCCTGCCCCTGGAAGCACGGAAGGCTGGGAGGGGCTTCCTGAGATTCAAACATGTGATCTGCACGCTACATACAGCTCTCAGCCGCAGGTGCATTAACTCACTCAGCTATGGCACTCGGATTGGAACTTGTGGCCTGTAGGTTAAAAGCAAATGTCAGCAGCAGGAAGATGATACCTTTGAACTATACTGGCATTCAAAATCTTGATTTGGGGAGTTACATCCAGATCTCTGCAGCAGAAGCGTTAGCCAAACACACTATCTCACTGTGTCTGGAAATGTGATCTGCACATAACACAAAGAAAGAATCCTGTGTCCACTTCCTAGTGCCATTGTATTGCAGTGTGAACCTGTTACATCAGGGTAAACACTGATCACTGTGGGATCTTACCATTAAACATACTAATAAAGCACACAGAAACACTATGGCCCTCATTCTGACCTTGGCGGTCGGCGGAGAGGCGGCGGTCGGACCGCGAACAGACCGGCGGTATTAAAAATGGCATTCTGACCGCGGCGGTCCCCGCCGTGACCGACCGCCACTTCCCCACTCCGACAGCCACGGCGGTCATGACCGACGGGCTGGAGTCTGCGCACTCCGGTCCGGCGGTCGACCCAAGACCGCCAACGCTATCATGACCCTGCTTACCGCCGCGGTTTCTTGCGTTCGGGAACCGCCATGCGAACCATGGCGGTAGGCACTATCGGGGCCAGGGAATTCCTTCCCTGGCACTGATAGGGGTCTCCCCCACCCCCCACTGCCCCCCCGAGTCCTCCCCCCACACCCTCCACCCCCCTGCCACCCTCCAGAGGTGGTACGAACCCCCTCCCCACCCCCACCCCGACATGCACATACATGCACCCCGACATGCACACACCCCCAACATGCACATATACACACCCCCTACACACACACATACACAACGGGGACACATACCCGCACACATACATGCCGACATGCGCACCCGCCGAACTACACACATTGCCCATAGGCACAGCAGCAATCCCCGCCCGCATGCACGCACTCACACACCCCCTCTACACACTCACACGCACACCCCCATGCACGCACACATCACACAACACCCCCCCACCCCCTCCCCTCACGGACGATCAACTTACCTTGTGCGTTGGTCCTCCGGGAGGCGACGGGAGCCATAGGGACGTGACCGCCAACAGAAGACCGCCAACAGAAGACCGCCACACAGAAATGTGGGTCATAATTCTGGGGGCGGTGTTCTGCTGGCGTGGCGGTGGAGGTTGACCAGTCTCCACTTTCCCGCCGACCGCCAGTGTGGCTGCTGGCGGTATTCCGGCGGAACGCTCCCAGCGGTCGGAATACGCGCAGCAGCATACCGCCGCGGTCGGCGGTCTTTACCGCGGCGGTAACTCGGCGGTTTTGCGAAAAGACCGCCAAGGTCAGAATGAGGGCCTATGTTTCAATGTAGCCTTGTTTAACCCCAAACTAAATAGTGGTATGACATAAGCTCTCAAGAATGAAGAGAAAACGTTTACAGGATGTATCAATTAATCAATCCATCAAACAATCAGTATTTGTAAAGCACGGCTACTCACCTGTGAGGGTCTTAAGGCGCTGGAGGGGGGGCTTCATCTGAAGAGCCACGTCTTGAGGTTCTTCCTGAAGATGGTGAGCGACGGACCTTGTCTGAGGTGCAGGGGGAGGTTGCAGTGTAGGTGAAAGATCGTCCTCCGGTGCTGGTTTTGCAGATGCAAGGAACGGTGGCCTGGGCCATTTGGGCGGAGCAGAGGGATCTGGCAGGGGTGTGGAAGGAGACGCAGTGGTTCAGGTAGGCTGGTTCTGTATTGTGTATGACCTTGTACGTGTGGGTGAGAAGCTTGAAGATGATTTGCTTCTCGACAGGTAGCTAGTGGAGGGTCCTCAGGTGTTGAGAGATGTGTTCTCAGCGCAGCGAGAGAGGTCCAGAATGAGTCTGGCGGTGGCTTTCTGGATGAGTTGAAGTTTTTTGATGTTCCTAGTTGAGGTGCAGGCATAGAGGGCGTTGCCGTAGTCGAGCTTGTCGTGACTAAGGCGTGGGTGACTGTCCTGCGACAGTCTGCTGGGGTCTATCTGAAGATCTTCCGGAGTTTGCAGAGTGTGTGCCGGCAGGAGGCGACAACAGAATTTACATGACTGGTCATGGATAGGGGGAGTCGAGGATTATTCCTAAGTTGTGGGCGTGCTTGGTCGGTGCAGGGGGGCTGCTGAGGGTTGTGGGCCACCAGGAGTCGTCCCAAGCTGAGGTGGCGTTTCCGAAGATGATGAGCTCCGTCTTGTCGGAGCTGAGCTTGAGGCAGGTTTCTCTCAATCAGGTGGCGACAGCTACCTTTCCTGCATGAAAGTTCCTTTTGGCCATTTCCGGGTCTTCAGTGAGGGAAATGATGAGTTGTGTGTCATCGGCATATGACACGATGTTCATACTGTGGCTTCTGACGATGGCAGCAAGAGGGGCCATGTATACGTTGAACAGTGTGGGACTCAGTGAGGATCCTTTGGGGTCTGGAGGTGTAGGGCGGGAGTCAGACCCTCTGCATCCTCCCAGAGAGGAAGGAGCGGATCCACTCCAGGGCTCTTCTGTGGATTCCTATGTCGTGGAGTCTGGTGCGCAGAGTGCTGTCGGAGACCGTGTCAAAAGCTGCTGAGAGGTCGAGGAGTATGAGTGCTCCGATGTAGCTGCGGTCAAGGAGTAATCGAATGTCGTCGGTGGCTGTCTCTGTGCTGTGATTGCAGCAGAAGCCGGACTGGGAGCTGTCCAGGGAGTTGTTGGCCTCTATGAAATTCCATAGTTGTGCGTTGATTGCTTTCACTAGTACTTTGGTGGGGTAGAGTAGCAGCGAGATGAGCCAGACATTCTTTAGTTCTGATGGGTCGGACAAAGGTTTCTTAAGGAAAGGGCATATTTCTGTATCCTTCCAGTCCTCAGGGAAGGTGCCCGTGCTGATGGAGCAGTTGATTGTGTTACAAAGCTTGGGGGCAATGGATGCGCTTATATCTGGTGTGGGAAGAGGTCCGAGGGGGCTCTGGAGTGGGTGCTGTTCATGATGTTGACTGTTTCCTCTGTGGTGAGCGTGGACCAGTCATGGATGGTCTGGATGGGTTCTGGGGGGGTTGGGAAGTTGCAGGTTCCGGTGCCAGGTGACAGGAAGCTGTTGTAGATGTCATGGATCTTGTGGTGGAAAAAGGAGGCGACTTTGTCGCACAGGTCCTGTGACGGGGGGATGCTGGTGGCTTCAGAGGGGGAATCTGTGAACTTTGTTGATGACTGAGAAGAGTTCCTTTGAGTAGTGTGGAGGAGTTGATGCGCTCCCGGAGTGAGTCCTTCCTTGCCTTCTTGAGTTTTTGTCGGTGGGCGGCAGTTGCGGCTCTGAATGAGGTGAGGTCTTCGCTGGATTGACTGTTCCTCCATTTTTTCTCTAAACCTCTGCGGGTACATGTATTTAAAAATACTTTGATTGGGTTACAGGAGCTAGAAGTACTCAGTTCAATGGCATTCATCTGAGATTAGAACATTTACACTTGCAGGTTACACAGATCTCTGCAATAGATGCATAAAGCTCCGAGCTATGTTACTAGAAAGATGGACTTTCTTTAACTTCATGCTTTGTATTGTATTGTATTGCATTGTACAGTAGTTGCATTTATTTACCGCTTCATACCACCCCCTCTCCCCATAAGGAGCTGAATTGCACTAATGGATGAGCAGAACTTTACCGTAAAGTGTATTTCATTTCATTGGAAGAAGGTTGGATTGTAGTGGTCCTAGGTGGGAAGGTTTTGTATTGTGTGTGATGATCAGAGTGGTGCTCACATGCAATGATCTCCTGTTTCTCAGCCTGCAGAGGAGCAGAGAGGTTTGAAGAATTGAATGCTTGAGCCTTCTGCTTCTGTTGTTGTTCTTTCTGATTGGAAGCATGTGGGTTGGGACTGTGGCCTATGTCACTAGTGTTTTGGTGTTGCGTGTGATTAATAGTGAATTGTATATCTCCCTTCTAGGAGCCTAAGTGATATTTTTATATCTTTGGATGGAGAAGGCTGGATTGAAGAGTGGTTGATGTGGTGGCAGGACATCAGGTTGTTTCTTCAGTTAGGGTGAGGAGGGGATGGTAAGTACAGAGGGTTGTTAGGGTGGGTGGCAATATCCATGGTAGTTGTAATATTTGTGGGAAGGTAATGCCGAGGATGGTGTGAGAAGGTGAGGTTTTTTACCTCAGGGCTTTGAGTGACATCAAAGACAAATCAAGGTTCTCTCGTTTTCTACTTGGTGAAAAACATCCCATTATTAATTGTTACCCATCTATAATTGTAGCTGTGAATTTCTTCCCTGTGGTACGTTAGATCTTCTATTGAAGTTTCTCCAGGGAGGGTGTAGAATAGTCTGTTTTAATTCCCATTTACTCCTCTACTTTACATAGAAATTGAAGGAGTGATCTGTGAATAATTCCATCTGCCGGTAGTGTCGGCCAAATGTTTTTTGGACATAGGGCTTTTTGTATTTTTAATGTGGCATGATGCTGGTGTTCTTTTGAAAAACCTGCTACCTCCACCTAGTCTTTCTGGGTCCTCTTTCTGTGGAGAGCCTTGTGAAAAGTTATTTGGCAGATTTCTACTTGCTTTGAATTCAGTAATTTGCTTGACAGTAGCTGAGCCACGTTAGGCCCACTTCAAGGTATCCCTGCTGGCTATCCTTGATGAACCACCTTTCCTTCAAAGTTTAAAGGCCTCTCATGTAGTTCCTCCCAAAGCACCTCCATGTCTCTTCAATATTTTCCTTTTTGTTTCCCGAAATGTCCTACACAAATGATCTCCAAATCATTTTATCTTTTAATGATAATCTTGATTTTTTCAAACAACATATACCCTAGACTCACAGCCATTGCCACTTAGATGAACGCCCACTCACTTAAAATGAATAATGATGAAAGAAGTGCTGACCGAAAGAGGCAGCTCCTACAGTCGGGTCTCCGTTCCGCGTTGGACCCACCACTATAGGCTTTCCTTCTAACCCCTACTAAAACTGGCTGAAAACAGGGCACTCTCTTTGACCAGTGTCTTTCTTTTACTGCTCTTATCTAACTGACCTCTCCCACATGCTTCTTTTAAATTCATAAGCTCAGGACGATTGTGTGCCTTCCTTTTAATTGATATAAAACATTTGTTCCAGCTGTTATTCTGTCCCACCTCTGCTACGACAAATCTCATTCACTTGATCTGCCTCCTTATCTTATCCGAATACCTCAACCCATCCAAACACTGTTGCTAGGATCAGTTTTAGTTCCTGCTAAATCTTCAGAACAAGGGTTGAACCAAGAAGAGAGATATATTTCCCTGCTTGACTATTGGAAGAAATACATAGAAAGATGACAACCATCTCAGCTTCAGCTTCTGTCCTGCAAGACTTGCTTCAGGGTTGTGACAAGGCAATTGCACGCAAGGAGTCTTTTGGCCTATATCTGTCAGCCACAGTCTTCGTGCTTGTTTGTCACATAGAGCTTGGAAGATAAAACTGGTAGAAGGCGCTAAATCAAACGATTCTCCTGATTCATTCAACTGGTGCTAATGGGGGAACTCTAGATCTCCTTTAATGAGCACTGGGTTCATTGATACCAGATCAAATGAAACAAGCAATGAGAATGTCTTAGAAATCTTCATTGTGCAAATAAACACATATCTGGTGAAACTGAACGCCTTTTTGCTACACACTTGAAGCAGAGAAGGTTCTTTGTTGTTCCATAATAGAAAGGGAGCCCAGAAGCATGCTTCAGGAAAAAAGGAGTGACTGTACGATAGAGGAAGTGCTTTATTCTGCTCAGATGTTCTCCTGAACTCTGCAAAGTTCTTCTACAGCAGCTTTGAAAATCACAGACTAGGCCTTAGAGCCTGGCCAGACAGAATCCTCCAGCAACATCTGCTGAACAAACATGGGCCCCAGGAACTCTGGAAGAGAGACAAGTGTAGCAAGGAAAAAGACCATTATGCATCCAACACCTTGCTCATGGCATCTGTCATGATTCCCCCTCAATTCTTTTAATACCAGAAGAGGTTTAAACTTGACATAGGGTCCTGCTCAGCATATCCAAGGTCCTGTAATCCTTTTCAGACAGTTTCCTCAGCCTTTTCCCACCAGAACAGCTGCAGTAAATTGACTAAGTTCAACTGCAAACGTTTGATGGAGGCCAGCCATCCGATTGTATCCGACCATATATTAGACCTTGCTCCGGAGCATGTCTCAGTAAAATATTCATGATGGGACTGCAATGATATTACATTATTCATTGTGGAGCCTCCGGCCAGACCTCTGGAGGGGCTTGTGATATAATGGGGGCTTTCTTTTTACAGAACAACAGAACTGGTGGTACAATGGGAGAAGCATAAGAGCTGCTTTCCTTCTAGCTAACTATATGAATTATATATGGTTTGCGTGTGTTGGTGCTATGACAGCAGAACGTTTTGCTATCCAGGTTTCATTGGCATTAAATAAATAAACACAAGACACACAGTTTCATTTTGTTTACTTTGATGCATTTCCAAACATTAGAAATAAGCTACTCCAAAATCTAATTTTGCAGTGAGAATCCAGTACAATATTGCAGTCTAAGCCCAGTGTTACAATAGAATGTGAACAGTCAATAAACATTATGATGCACAAAAATCAATATTCCAATAGGCCAGCATGTTCACTGTAAAAAAAATATTTTTGGTAAACGACTTAGTTGCATTAAAGTGAAAGGTAATCGTGTAAGAACACAAATCGTCTGCTAGAGTGAGATGAACAAATTTCAAAGTTGTAAAGTTTCAAGGCATTCTTAATGTGACTGAAAAGGTGAAGCACACTAAATTCCTGAGGCATGCTGCATATAATTTATTATGTTCAGTACAGAGGTCACTTTGCAAAATAATAAGTGCATGTGCCCAATGATTTTCTCTGAAGCCCACAGCCAGCGCTGACGAATGTCGCGATTGCCAGTACCAAGCCTGAGCAGTCTTGAGTACCCTCATTCCTCTTTTCTTCCACCACTCTCACTTCTCCTTTATTTCACTCTTGCAGGTTCTTTTTCATCTCTTCTTTCTGCTTGGTTACTATTTTTCCATCATTTCCTTATTTTGTGTTTTTCTCTCTCTACCACTAGGCCACTAGGTCAAAGTCTAATGAGAAAAATAAAGGTCCCTAAAAATAAGTTCCACCTACAACCACCAGGTCAAGTTAAGCACTGGTTATGTGTGGATCCAGACACCAAAATATCATTCTGGAGGATGCCTAAGCATAAGAAAAGTGCTTCAGGCCTTGTCCTCCACAGACCTCAATTTACCACAATTTAGTGAAAACTAAAGTTACATCACGCTTACTTTCACCGCTGGTGATATCTTTGCCCAATGAGTCCTCCTAATTGCTGATGAAGGGATGAGAATTACGTAGAGTGGTCATTGCCGAAACCATTTTGTGTTTCCTCAAACTTGTTAAAACTAAACACAGAAATCAGGAAGGCTAAAAGTATTTAAAGCAAAATAGCAGACAGTACAACAAAAGATCAGAGACACTTGTCTTTTCAACTGACCGGAGATCTCGCTAGAAAATGGTCAGTTGGAACATAAAGCTAAAAAAACACACAAACTAAGCCAGCAAATATATGTTTTCTAACCATACAAGTCAATGTAGCTTAATCAGCTGAGAGGAACTTGTTACTCTCAGTGAAAACTCATCTAATGTGCAGGTATCAGGATCTTCTGATCATCTTTGAGGAGAAGCTGGTATTCATACATACACTACTTGGCTCATTATTTTCCGAAATCCAGATTTCACTTATAAATTAAAAAACTGAGGTTGAGCCTTTTGAAAAACTGCAAATGTACAACCCTGTACCTTCTGGCTTCAGGGTCTAATGAGCCATGAAAATTAATAAACACATTCAACGCCACAGGAAGTTTCAAACTACCATAAAACAACACCCATATTGGATTTAAAAATGTTTACTTTATTGGTTATATATAAGATGGTTAACACTGTGCTACATAGTAGTATCTGAACATGATATATGCAGGATTTAAGTTTTCACACACTGTTCAATTGATTCCAGAGATGATGGGTACCAAGGATAGTGCCGGGGGAACAAAGGATAAGGTAAGGGTGGCAACAGTTACCACTGGTTACGCATCCTACCTCTTCAAACATTCTAACAAGGGAGGGAACAGCTCCCTTTCTAGGTCAAGGGTAGAGAGCAAAATGCACACTGTGGAGTTCTTACTGAACTGAAATGGCTTGGATACTGTGAACCATGAGCTACTTTGGCAAACACTATTATCCTAGGGTTGCCTAGAAAAATTGGTATCAGCAATCAAACCACTATACAGGAATAATACTTATTCGAACAATACAACGTAAGAGGAGCAACAACTGAAAACTTCGATATCAATGTTGGGGTCAGGAAGGGATGTGTTCTGGCTCCATTTTTTAAAATTATTTTTATTGACGATCTGGACAGCTATCTGAGTGTCCTAAACATTACTGTGCTGGTTTCTGTGGACCAGAAAGGTCAATTTTGCTTTTTGCTAATGATGCAGTACTCCTGTCATGCATGGAATCACCCATGCATAACCTCTTGAATTCATTGGAAAGTTACTGTGGCACAAAGGATTGATACTGCCAAACAAAATACATGATCCTAAATGTTAGTTCTAATTTGAGGAGTTCCTTTAAAGTTTATGGAATTCCTCTGAATCGCGTAGAACATTACAATTACCTTGGAGTGAGATTTGACCCCAAGTTGACTTGGTTGGCCCAACTATTAAAAGGCAAAGCGACACTGAGTCAATATACCAGTGGTTTCCTCAGCTTTGCTGACAGCCAACGGGGCAGAGTGAATGGCCCACCCTTGAGGTTTATCAAGTACAAGCCCTTGTAGCAAGACTTTATGGAGCAGAGTAGTGTGGGTATTAAAAGTCAAAGGGTTTTGTAACGGCAGAGAATAGCTTTTTACACCACTTACTTCCCGTTGGTCCAGGGTCCCTGATAGGCACACTGAAGTATGAGCTAGGGCTTACATCTGTTGAGCAGTAGGCAGCACTATGTCCTCTACTATACTGGATGAGAATATGGAGAAGACCTGAGTTGAGAACTTATTTGCAAGCACAGCAAAAGAAAGTACCTGGTTCAATCGTGACAATTACTTTGTTAGCTATTGACTGTGCTGAATGCTGGTTTGAACCTGAAAGGATGACAGCGGAAGGTGTAAAAGTTGTAACGGAAAGTTTCTGGTATTATATTTGCACCAATCAGTCAGAGAAAAATATAGATCGACATCGGATTTTTAAACCTAGCCCCACTTCTGAAACTTATCTGGACATGCTTTATCCAGCTCTTAAAAGATCCATTTATATCAATGTTAGTCTAGGCACTTTACTGGTGAAGCAGTACACTAGCACCTGGAAAAAGGGTGGAAGTAGTTCATCTATCTGCAGATGTGAATTTGGGGGGTTAGAATCTGTGATGAATTTTATATCATTTTGCACCTTTACCCTGAAGTCTAGGAGAGACTATCTTGCTTTTATTGCTCACACGATAAAACATTGCAAAGATGTCTTGACTTTCTGTATGCGCACAGATTATGAACAAATTTTTAAACAGGTCTCCATATACTACATAGTGGTGGTCGCCACATTTTTACTTGCCTATATCTTTTGTGCAGGTTGCCAAATCTTTAACAAACGTTCCAAACAAATTTTCCAGTCATGTCAGCTGCTGTCTGGAAAGTTTTGGGGTGATCCTTCCAGTGGGGTGCTAAGAAAAAAAGGGTGTCCCAAAACATTTTTTCTCAGTTCATTTTTCCATAGGGAAAATTGCACAGGGTTAGCGCTGAAACTACTGGACAGAATTACACCACATTTGGAAGAAAGCTAGGTCCAAATTTGTATCTCTAGGGATGCGAAGAATTTGCGACCCCTCCCGATCTCATGCTGAGATCTGATTGGCTGACAACACTGCAACAAAGAAGCTGCTGCAGGAGTTGCCAGCCATCTTAGGACTTGGCTAAAACTGAGTCCCAAGAATAAAAAATACAAAAGGTGCCAGGGTACGAACACCCTGACCCCTTAGCTCTGGTACTGGGGTCCCAAAAGGCTAAAAGTTAATTCTTAAGTGGGGACACCCAGCCCCTCCGCCCCTCAGCCCCGTGGACCACCACCTCCCCAGGGCTATATTTAAATTATGTGGGGGAGGCCCTTTGACCTCCCCCATAGCCCCGGGGACCACCACCTCCCTGGGGATTTTCAGAATTAAGACACAGAGGCACCCAGTCGTCCCCCCGGCAGCCCTGGAGACCACCACTTCCCCAGGGCCACACTGAAAAAATGGAAAGGGGTTCCATTTCAGACTCCCGTAGCCCTGAGAATCACCACTCCCTGGGAGTTCTAACACATTGGAGGGGGCAAGCGGCCCTCCCTTGTGAAGCCACAGATAGCTCTGGGGACCGCCACTCCCTAGGGCCAGCGCCTGCTATGTCCCAGGGTGCCCACCACAGGATATAGCTGTTTGCCTTTCTTGGCTGCAGCTTTTACAGCTGCAGCCAAGTCACAGTAAACACTCCACTTTTTGACAGCAGAACCTGTCAAAGAAGTTCCATTGTCAAAAAACTGAGTTTTCATCTCTGTTCCCTGCACACAGGTATGCGTGCAGGAAACAGAGACAAAAGTATCTGTCTAGCAACCAGGGAGCTGTTGTTAAAAGCAGCTGTCTGCTTGCTGAAGCAATTGGACTGCAGAGGAGGCCTTGAGGCTCCCCGCGGTCCCAGTTAGCCTGTAAGAGCACATTATAAAATAAAAAAAGAAAACATGTACGGACAGGGGGGAGGCCTTGAGGCTCCCCCAGCGGTCCCAGATAGCAAGGGTGCATTGTAAAATACAAAAACCTTGAGGCTCCCCCTATGGTTCCAGATGTTCCGTAAGGGCATATTATAAAAGAAAAATACAGTCAGGGACTGCAGGGGAGGACTTGAGGCCCCCCCTCTGGTTACAGATAGCCCTTAATGGGCAAAAAAAATGAATAGCTCCTCCTTTATTTTTGTTTTACTTACAAATGTTTAAGGCTCATGTTTAAATGTGATCTTAATCTTTTTAAATGACAAACACATTTTTCTTTTCAAATTTTGCAGAAATATCTCATTTTAAGTATATCATATTTAACGTCTAAAAACTCTCTCTCCCTCTCTCTCTTTTAATCTCTTTCTCCCACTCACACACCCACTCAGACACACATGCACCCACTCACAGACCCACTCAGATACTCACGCACCCACTCACAGACCAAGCCAGACCCTTGAGCACCCACTCAGCCCTAGTCAGACCCTCACACGCCCACTTAGAGGCGCACTCAGGCGGTTACGCACCCACGCACAGACTCAATCAGACTTTGACACACCCAATCACAGACCCACTGACACCCTCATGCACCTACTCACAGACCCATGCACACACTGACACACCCACTAAAACACTGATGTACGCACTCTCACACCCAGACACTCTCACAGCCTCTCTCACCCCAGATACACCCTCTCACACCTATTCTCACACCCAGAGAGGTCGCAGCCAACTCCCACCATTCATGGGCAAAGGGCTGTGCGCAGTGTGAGGTTGGGAGGTGGTTTGGGGAGTTACCCGCAGGGTCTGGCTGCAAGCCAGGTCTTGCGGGCAACCACCGCTGCGAATGGGTAAAGATCTTGCACGGTGCAAAGTTGGGTGGTTATAAGGGGTTGGCATCAGGGCCTGGCATTAGGTGGTTCAAACTATGTAAAATATGATGAGAAATCAAGGTATTCCATTCATTCTATGGAATTCTGTCTAACAATGGGGGACTTTATCTCTGTAGATCCAATTTGAAGCAGATGTGGCCTAACATCCAGAACTGCTAACTTTGAAACTAGGGAACCAGGTTCGAGTCGTGGTGTTAGCCCAACATCCTGTGATTCTGGGCAACCAACTTAATCTCCACGTACCTGAAAAAACATATGACCTTGTTTAAAGTAACTAGTGCTGATGTAAAGATCACTAATGTTCTCAGACCACGTTTTGTGCTGTATAAAAACTGCAGAAAAGGTGTCACACTGGAGAGCTCTGTTGAGTTCCCATTCCTAACTTAACATCTCTGTATCACTGCTAGTTGGGATACTCCATGGTCACAACCTGTGTTTTGAGATGTAGCTGATTATACTTAGCCAGCCTGTGCAAAGCACAAGCATGAGCGTGTGTGCCTATTTCACACATTGGCACTGAATGGCTCTTAAATGGTGGTTTGGGAGGTCAGATCACATTTTCTCCTGAGAGATCCTCCTTTAATTAAGGCAGCATCCTTGGGGTACCACTCACTGACTACAATAGAAGAAGCTGAAAATCTGGGATGTGAAATTTATAGCAGGCTGTTGCAAGAGGATGACAAATTACATGTAGTTGGATTATTGCTAACTAGGTGACTTCTTGAAAACCTTCTACACCCTCACCAAATACACAAATTTGGCAACGTTTAAAAAATAGAAGCATTAAAGTCATGGATGAATTTGATTTTATAAGTCAAAAGGCCATCAAACCCTACTTTTATGCGAATTAACTGTCTAGTAAAATAGTTCATGCAGGGGAAACCTCCCTCAAGATTGTTTCAAGTGCCAAACATTTCACTCAAGAGGCAGTTTTGCAAAGGTGATAACGTTTGTGGCTTCTTAAAGTTTTGGAGTGTGTTGCCTTTGTTTAATTTTGTAGACAAAATTATATTTGAACATACTTCTAGTTAGAACCCATCATTGTCATCTCAATGAATTCCTAACTCCACAACAATCAATATCACATGAGATATGGTGACATGCCAGGGCCAGCACTTTAACGGTGGACAGCACTCTTTCATATACTCCGGCATTTAAAGAATTGTGCATGTACATTCATACATGCGGATCCGCACTCATGCATAGAAAAACGCAGCAACATTCCACATTTTTTAAAATACTTATGTTGCATTGGCCCGCTCCACACGTCCCGCTCAGACTGCTCATCCCTCCCTTGCATTGCACTTTCAGCTCCTGGTTTTGCACACCTGGCAGGACCTGTGGCACATGCGCAATGGAATTGACAGATCATGGTCTTATTGTTTTTTATATTGTCAACCACACTGTAGACAAGTCGCACAGACTCATTAGTTTAGGAACAATGACGTAAAACATTCTGCTGGAGGTGGGGTCTTATTTTTAGAAATCCCTCGTCTCTCACTGAGCACTCTGCATTAACGCTCTAAACCTATATATGCTTTCGCTGTGAGATGGAATGAGCATGGACCGCTGACCCAAAAGACGTGCAGTTTCTAAGTTTCTCTTGCCACTCCTCAACCTGTGAACTGAGCGCCCTCATACATAATATATACAGCTGTACACATTATACTTCTCCACCCCATCACAGCACCCTAAAATATCAGTCCCATATATGCTTCTGAGTAAATATTTGGTGGAAAAATAGAACAAAATTTAGGAAAAGGGAGGAAGAGCGCATTAAAAGAAAGAGAAAGAGAGACATGGAAGCGAGAGATAGAACAAAAGAATATTACTATGGACAACACGATGTGAAAAGAGAAAATAAAAAACCTTCTGATTTAGACTCATGTCAAGTGAAGGTATACCAGACAACATTTTTATACCATTCTTCTTAGTTAAACTGAATTTATTTACTCTCCAATGTGAGTGGGGATTCGAATTGTATGGATTTGTTTGGCTTTTCATCGCACCATTGATGTGTGTCTTCATTTCCTGATTAAAGGCCGATAATCATATACTGAGCCCGCTACACATATCAGTCAATAAGTAGATTTGTAGAGCCCTACTTGTCACCCGTGAGGGTATCCAGGCACTGGCAGGGTCCAGTTGATTAGCTGAACAGCCAGATCTTCAGGGACTTTTGGAACTCTGGAAAAGATGGGGGTCCATAGACATAAATGAAATATCTAGGCCTTTTGTGATGCCTGGTTAGGCAGACAACCTGGGGTGGAGTTCTCAGCTGCAACAGAGCTCAATTGTTGATATTGTTGAAGGGACACTCAAGCCCACCTCCACAACCAACTACTAAAACACTATCTGAAATGAAAAATGTGGCAACAAGGAAGGATTTTGAGGATTTATCTAAATTGCCAACTAATCATGACTGCATATACAGTTTTTTGTTCTGGCTTTACCTATCTCGCCAGATTACAGTTTTTGCAAAGAATTAATGCGTAATGTAATGGTCATCTATTGTTTTTTTAAACCGTCAATCACATTTAGCATCTGCCCCCTCCCCCCACAGCATGCATTATGCATGGGTCAGCGAGCTTTACCGATTGGCTCCCTTCACATTGAGTGGCTGCACAAAACCTATGCAAATTGTTGACAACCACCTAAAATAGCTCCTTTCGCTGTAGTGACAAAGGAAGTTCAAAAGTTGTTTTTTCATTAATTTATTTTGTATTGTTATGACTGCTATGTATTTGGCATACACTTTGGGTTATTCATTTTTTGTCTCATTCTGACTCATTTTAAAGTTGCTGCTATAAAGTGTGTGAGTGACATTGTAACTTTGTAGCAGCCTGCAGTTTGTGTGCTTTGTTGAGTCTTTGTTCTTGTCTCCTTCACAAATAAGAATAATTTAATTGCTTGCATGGCACAAATAAAAGGCTTGTTTTTTAAATTGTGTCACTAGTAAAACGACCACTCCAATGAATGTTTTTAAATGTAAAAATATTGCAAGCATACGCATCCACATTTAAGTGGCAGCATATTTTATTGTTTTTGAGGCACATGTTTGCAAAAAATATATAAAAATAATTATTGCATAAGCTTGTCAACAACAAATATTTTTACGAGTGTTTAGTAAAAGGTATTCAGTTAGGAAATGTATGGCATTAAAACTGGATCAGTTAAAACAGATGGCTATTGCAGCCACATGGGGGGGATTTTACAGGTATGAGGGGAATTCTTATCCCCCTGTGAACAATACTCATATAAATGTATGTACGTATGTATGTATGTATTTGAAAAGTAGGAATCTAGCCAGAAGGCAGTGAAGCATTATACAGTTTCAAAGAAAAGGACAAAGTCGAGGAGTGATTGGGGAGTTAGCTGGTTTGCTGCTTAATGTATTGTAATGTAATATTCTTTACAGTGGAGATCCTTCAACCCTTTCCTAAATTGGGAGAATCGAGTCAGTGGTTCCCAACCTTTTGACTTATGTGGACCCCCACTTTACCATTACTGGAACCCGGGGACCCCAACTGAATCATTATTGGAATCTGGGAACACTCCCCCCCACCCACTGAGAGATTACAGGAAGCCAGGGACCCAGGCCTAAACATTGTTAATGATTTGAACCGTAAAACAATACACAAAAATTACAGAAACAAGCATTCCACCAAACACATACCCAAATGCAAAAACAAAAACAAAAAAAGTGATTTTAATATTTAATAGGAAGATTAGAGCTTTTCTAAATTCAATTGAAGCCACACATCGTCCATACTATATTCTATTTGAAGCACCTGCACTGCTCCCACAAATCAATCTGAGGATGCTAATTTAATGTTAGCCTTCAATTTCTAATTACTTGACATTTATAGTACATTTAAAATTTTTGAATTGTACATCTAGCCACTTTATTAATTTGTTAATATTAGTTAATTTTCTGAGCAGTCATGGATCCCCTAAGGAGGCTTCGTGGACCGCCAGGGGTCCCCAGACCACGGGCTGGAAGCCACTGAAATAGGTGAATGCTTTTTGGAGGCGCTGGGCAAAAGAATTAATACTTACAAACCGAAAAACAGAGCAATTGTTTTATGATAATTCAAGTACTGATTATAATTTTAGGAATTCATGGTAATTCTTTATTGTATTAAAATATCATAATAAATATTAAGATCACAATTTTATATGAAGTTTATAGCACAACTTTAAAAAGATTTTATTAATGGCGCATTAGTTACTAAAGACGGAGGCTGAAAGCAGTTTAGGACCAGCCCATTATCTGTCAAATAACTGCAATTTAAGGTTTAAACTATACAAAATTCCAGACTAAAACATCTTTGCAAATCTACACTTGTGGGAAGTTTCAAGTTTGGAAACATTCTATAAAAAATCAGACCGCCATTGTAGTAGTTAAACCTTGTAAACACCTCACAATGTGTTTAATTTTAAACCAGAAAACAAAATGTTTTCAAATTCATATTTTTGCGTGTTTTTTACAGATCGTTTCGCAGAGAAAACTTTCCAAATCCTTACTTAAGCATGGAAACACTGCTGGGAAATCTTCGATAACGGTGAGTCGAGATTAATACATTTGGGAATCATTTGCTAACGTATGTTGACCTTATGAGTCTATACCAAAAATTACATAAACTCAAATTCAGGGCTGAACTAACCATTCTGTCACTCTGCCATTTTTAGGTCGAGCGCATAAGCCATCTGCCTTTTGTAATCTATCTGTGTGGTTTTAACCACGCCCACCACACGCCCCTTACTATCACTCATTTGTGGGCTTGCCTTTCAATTTTTTTTTTTTTATCACTGGAAATTCTTTACGTTTGTCCCTCCTTGGGGCAGTTTTGTTACCGCCTTGGCCATCAACCCTGTTACATGGATAATTGCATGTTTGCCAATATGTTTGACTGCAAGCAAACTTATTTTTCCTTTTGTGTCTCTCCTTCGCACTCACACTCATGGCGGCCATGGCACTTTGAATCAGTTCTCTTATGTCAACTGTTGTACTTTTCATTTTCAATTTATGTGGCAAGAAAAGTCCAGTTAGGAATTTACAATGCTAATAGCTCTAACTCGAGCAAACACCAGAACCACTGCATTACAAATGCTTGTTCCTACTGGATGCAGTTTTTGGGGCTGCTTTAAAAGCTGTCATGGCCCAACCATGCCTGTATGGCCCCATTCTGTTCGAGGCCACCAGCGGTGGGTCTGGTTTAAACATTCTTGCCAAGGAAATATGTATTAAGGCTAATTTATCCTTACATTCTGGAACTGCTCCAGTTCCCCTATTATTACACAGTATAACATTTTGTTGCCCCTGTACCATGACTATGTGGAATCTTTTGGTACCCTGTTGCTAACTAAATGTCCTTTCCTTTCATTTTATGCTTACTTTAGTAATATGTACATTTATATTGTTTAAGGACATTTGGCAATGACAAACATTCTTTCGCCTTTATACATTACATTGACGAGCATTTTATCAGATTGTTAAAAGATGGATCAGTGGTACTCATTCTTCAGAAATCTCAAGCATCAGAGAACAGAAAACATTATTTGTACATGAAAAGGTTTTGGTAACCAAAAAGTCAGAAGAGGATTGGATCTCGAACCATGTGTTGAACAGACTTGATGTGCAAGCGTATAGTCAAAACTAATTTCATCAATAATATACTTGCATAGGGTATCTGCCTTCTGTCTCAGGTGGTAGGGGGTTAAGCCATGCTATTGCCATTGACATGACATCTAATTGCTTTCAGTAGTCCGATTGTGACTTTCCAAACAGTTCTTTCCATAGCAGATTGGAGTGTGATTTGGCTTGTGAAGATGTGCTATTACCAGAATATTTTCCACTGTTCGGAGAATGTGCCAAATTCAGGTAGTTGTGGGTGAATGTTCTTGGTGATTGATGGGTGAGACCAGAGGGCTGTACCAAATCACCTGCACATGGATGTTAGCCAACAGGCATACACTAGTGCCCCATGTAAGTATATCTGTGCAAGACAAATGACTGGGGCAAGTACTGTTGTGTGATGTGATAGCATATTATTGTATAGCATGGCATATTTGGGCTGTGCTGGATGTATGTTAAGAGTTCTGTCCTAATGTCCTATTTTGTGCTGTAGTGCATGGTGTGACCCGTAAGGGGGAGCTGTTGTAAGCACAGCTATACTCACTTCATTGCATATATGTACTCTGATGGATGTGTGTATGTGTTTTGTCTAATGTGTGCTTCTGAGACTTTCTGTGTAGTTTATGCTGATAGTAGTTCTTGGAAAGTGGAGCAAAGCTGGTGACCAATCAAGTAAGGAAAGTATGTTTTAACGTACAATCATTTATTTTCAAAAATAAATTGAGTTATAATTTTTTTTATTAATTAGACTAGTTTTCCTTCTGCTGTAAGGGTATTTTGAATCAATTTCGTTTACTGATTTGTCTTTCAACTAAGACACCTTGGGGTATATTTACTAAGTTTTAGTGCTGTGCTTGCATTACACAAGCGAAGCAAATCAATGCAAAATCTTTTTTTACTAATTTACTTTCCAGAGCTAAACTTCTGTAGCACTGGAAAATCACTCAGAAGTAGGGCAAAGCAGTGCATATTGCTGCTTTGCATTGCTTAGTGCCAAGGACGTGCACCATGGGTGGTGCATGGGCGTTCCCATGCAACCACCCAAGGTTTCTTATGCTAAACTCAATTTACTTAAAAAAGTAGACAAGGTTTAGCGTCAGAAAATAACATCCACTTCAACCAGGTGCAAACACGGAGAAATGCATTCATTTCTCCTTTCTTTTCCAACTTTGCCTGTGTGTTGCACTGTACAGCACACATGCAAGGTGGAAAAAGTTTCTAGGTTAATCTAAGCATAGTATTTTGCACTGGAAGGGTATCCTTCCAGTACAAAACCTATGTTAGCCTCATGTAGACACCCTTGCACTATGGTGCAAAGGTGTGTACATGGCGCACTGCCAAGGAACACGAGGACAGTGCACAAAAATGTACATCTGGAAGCGGAGGCACACAGAAGGGAAGAAGACCGTTCTTCCCCCTTGCGCAGAACCCTTGTCACCAATAAATGGTGTAATGATACCAAGAGGACGGGTTCATTCAGGAGTGTTATTTATTTGTCTCCACTAGCTCCCTCCTCGTTCTGTCCTGTCAGCAGTACCTCACCAACATTCTAATGCAAGCCTTACCAATCTAGGGCTATACCATTGCAGCATGAGGAGGAGGTAGAAAGGGCTGTACCATTATTGTTCTCTTATTACTAAACTAAGGGCTTAACTTAAAATGCTATAACATAGTACAAATTATAACACGCACATCAGCACTTTTCTATGCAAGAGCTAGGGAGAGTGGAGGAGAGTGCATATTTCTAGAAATGTGGCGCTCCTCCTCTCCCTCCTTCTCGTGCAGATTTTTTGGCTGCTTCACTGTGTTGCCTGGGAATCTGATAAATCTGGGCTCAAGAGTGCTATCAGCAAAAAATTCTACAACAACCAAATTCAGTCTGGTCTTTTTACAGGCATCTGACATCTGATGAAGATTATCTGATGGATGAACAAAATTTTAGTTATGGGGCTGATGTCACATATCATTTAAGATTTATGAATATGAGGTATGACAGAAGTATTCTTTTACTTGGTTGTGAATCACTCCCAAAAACTCCAACTCCAAATAAAAGTACAAAGAGAGCACAGTCCCTTCTGTTTGTAGATGTATATTCCCTAAATATGTCATTTGATTCTCGATTTAGATGATTCTGGGAGACTTCACATAGGCATCTACGAATACATAAAAGAGTACAACAGGAGTACTACTTCAGGTACTCGTAAATGCCTATGTGAATTGGCCCCACTATGTCAACTGGTTAAACTCGAATATTTTTTTAGATGTCTTCTTCAAACACATGCTGAACTCACCCCAGACTTGGAGGTAAGACAATATTGATGTAACAAATCAACACCACCATGTAACAGACCCTTAAAGCCTACATAAGCCAGAAAAGCAAATCAGCTTTCATCTGAAGAAGACAGTCACCCTTAACTGGTCTTTTCATGGTAACACCCATAACATCTGGAAATCTCCCCAACCCACACCAAACTTGTTCCATTTTTATCATGTTCTTAAAAAAAGTTCAATACTATCTCCACCATCTTTTTTTCTGATCCCTAATTGTACTCTGATAAACTAGTCTATTCTTTTGAATAGATTTAGTAAGTTAATGTGTTTGTGCCCTCGGACAGTTGTTCATTGTCATTTCTCCCATTGCATGCTGCAATTGCTATGACTGTGTCATTTCAATGTCTCCTCTCATGACTTTTCTTTCTGCCTTGATTCTATTTTCCCACAAACCGAGTGAAGTGTCCGGCTGTTGGCACAGTTCCTATTATATCAAGTAACTAAATGCATAAATCGAGGCCTATCACTGAAGTTATACGATTGTGTTGTGTCCTTTTTTGCTACAAGGTACAATATCAAAAGAACAGACTAAGGGGCTGATTATGACTTTGGCAGTCGGACTGCTAGACCTCAGTGTTCGCGGTCCTGAAAAGAATGCCACAGAATCAATCCCCCAGCCCGCCATATTACTAATTATATGGGTAGGACCGCCGACCGCCAAGCTAAAAAGGGAGACTGCTAGTGGCACTGCGGCCTGGATATAGGTGGTCCGACATTCAGCGCCGTCAGCACTGCATCCAATTACCGAGCATATTACAATCACACAGTCACAGTGGTGGTCCCCTCGTGGAGGTCAGCCAGTGGTGGTTGACCACGGCGGTCTATGGTGAGCAAAGTAACGGATAACTGCACATTGGATGAATTAAAAAACAAAAACAGCTGACACACATTGCTCCAGTGGACACACCTGCAAAGCACACCTTAAAACACACCCCTTCACAGACCACAATCCTTTGCATTTCCACTGCAAGACAAAGATGCCTGAGCATCTATTTTTTGTAGAGTACATAGATAAGGCACCCCTTTTTCACCATCCCATAGAACACTCTGCACACACTTGTGTCCATTCACACTCTATTGCACCTCCACTGTTAAGTAACTCCCTATCGCCCTTATTCTTGTTTTTCCACCATGTGACGTTCTAAAAATCCCCATTTTTCAGAAGATGTGTTAAGAGTCATGGCGGATGAAATTATAAGAGTAGAACTACAATTGTTTGGAGCACAAGTCCAGCACACTCCTCTCAGTAGGAAAATTGAAATGAGGGACAGGTTAGTCGACAGACTGAATACTGTACGCACCACTGTGCGCACAAAGGAGGACATTAGGAAGAGGTGGAACGACCTCCGGGGCAATGTCCATTCTATGATCTCCAGGCACCAGCTGCAGGCCAAGAAGATTGGTAGTGGGCCTCCCAGTGTCCTATTACAACTCTTTCCGTGGAAGAAGAAGGCCTTGACCATCCTGCATCCTTAGGGCTTAAGAGGAATACCTGGGAAAGTGGAGTCTGGTAAGTTACAACACAAAAACATAGCACAAAAATGCAATGTCAGGCATACTCAAAGCTCACCATTACTCACTGCCTTGTTCATGTACCTCACCAACAGTCAATAACCAGAGTATCAGAGTTTAAACACTGTCAATGTGTATCATTTGACCTAACACCACAGTTGCCAAGGTCCATCACATGCCATATGTCCAAATGGGGCCAGGAAATCTCACAATAACAAAAACACATTCCAGGATTCATGGTATGTCCCAAAATGTAAATGTATGCTCAAACCTAAATGCAGCTTTCATAAAGATATGTAATACCAAACATTTGTCAAATGTTGGGGAGTAGAGAGAGTGACCTGACTGTAACTCCCAGTAGGTCCGGTTTTTGCAACTCCATCCCAGTGCTCACTTTTCCAAATACCCTTGTTTGTCAACTTACAAATGATGTTTACTCTACTCGGGATACCATTTGGCGAGTGTGTGTAGTTAGGAGAGTGACCTGAATACAACTCTTAGCAGGCCCTGTTTTTGTAACTCCAAGCACCAGCCCAGTACTCACTTGCCAAATACCCCTGTTTATCAACTCACAAATTATGTTTACTCACCTGGGGGGCATACCATTTGTCAAGTGTGTGTAGTTTAAAGAGTGACCTGACTAGAACTCACAGCAGGCCCTGTTTTTGTAACTCCTAGCACCAGCCCAGTACTCACTTGCCAAATACCCTTGTTTGTCAACTCACAAATGAGGTTTACTCACCCCGGGGGATACCATTTGTCAAGTGTGTGTAGTAAAGAGAGTGACCTGACTTCAACTCCCAGCAGGCCCTGGTTTGGTAACTCCAAGCACCAGCCCAGTGCTCATTTGTCCAAATATTCCTGTTTGTCAATTTACAAATGATGGTTACTCTACTGGGGGATACCATTTGTCAAGTGTGTGTAGTTAGGAGAGTGACCTGACTACAACCCACAGCAGGCCCTGTTTTTGTTACTCCAAGCACCAGCCCAGTACTCACTTTCCAAATACCCCTGTTTGTCAACTCACAAATTATGTTTACTCACCTGCGGGGCATACCATTTGTCAAGTGTGTGTGTAGTTAAAAGAGTGACCTGACTACAACTCACAGCAGGCCCTGTTTTTGTAACTCTAAGCACCAGCCCAGTACTCACTTGCCAAATACCCTTGTTTGTCAACTCACAAATGATGTTTACTCACCCAGGGGGATACCATTTGTCAAGTGTGTGTAGTAAAGAGAGTGACCTGACTTCAACTCCCAGCAGGCCCTGGTTTGGTACCTCCAAGCACCAGCCCAGGGCTCACTTGTCCAAATACCCCTGTTTGTCAACTCACAAATGATGCTTACTCACCTGGGCGATATCATTTGTCAGGTGTGTGTTGTAAAGAGTGCTACTCCCTGCTGCAACTCCCAGCAGGCCCTGGTTTGGTAACTCCAAGCACCAGCCCAGTGCTCACTTGTCCAAATACTCCTATTTGGACAAGTCTACTCACAAATGATGTTTACTCACCCGGGGGTAGACCATTTGTCAAGTTTGTGTAGTAAAGACAGTAACCTGACTGCAACTCCCAGCAGGTTCTGTTTTCGTAACTCCAACCATCATCCCAGTGCTCACGTGCGCCAATACATCTGTAAGCCAACTCACAAATGAAGTTTACTTACCTGCGATTGATGATGTACAGATCATGCTCAAATCAGAAATGTCTCTGTCTAACTAGCTCCATCTTGGCTTGCCATGCCAAGATGAAACTATTGAGGACAGGAAGCACACCTTACTCATTGTGTATAACAAGTATTCATAAGGCCTCAAGATGCATTACCAGATTGGCAGCAGCAGCACACACATTGACACAGCACTGTACATATGATGACTTAAGTCACATATGCAACAAAGTCCTGGGTCTGCCTGCATCCCACTCAACTATGCCTCAAAATGACCAAAGCCATAACTTGACTCTCCACTGTGTTAGCTGCACTGGTGACAAGAGGTCATTTTCAGGTCATCCTCAAAAGTGCAGTTGATCCACACATCTCAGCAGCTGCTTGAGTCAAATTGGGCCGGCATGCTTCACGCATGTCACATCAAATCACCCAATACCATGGCTATTTGACACAATGGGATTAACTGCAACTTACCTTTGTCAAAGGTCTCTGCTTACTGTAACACTAAACCATTGGCGGTAGCTGTCACAATACAACCAGTAACAATGTACATTTTACATCAACAGGTGGGTCTGATGCTGGGCACACAGAGGCCATGGAACACACTGACACTACCCCCTTGAAAAAAGCCTTCAGTGATGAAGACACTGCTGGACGTCTGGATGTGGAGGAAGGTTCTGGTCCATCTGTGCCCACAACATCACCTCCCAACCCTGTTGCCTCAACATCACAAGCAACCAATTTCCCCCCAACCTGTGCCCATAGAGTATCCAACATCTTGTGCCCTCCAGTCCTAGATCTTGAATTGCAGCGCCACACTTCGGGCAACGAGGAACAGCAAGCCATAGACACCCTGCCTCAGTAGCAGCAGATTCCACCCTCCCACGCAAGTGGGGACGTCCAGCAAAGAATCTAGGATGTGCGTATGGCAAGACACCCACCACTGCCAGTAATAACCCTCATCCTTAAGAACCTCCTTTGTGTGCTGCACATTCACTCTGGACTCATCCTGAACCACCTACCATTTCCAATGGGAGGAATACTCTGGACCTGGGACTCCCAATATTGCGGCATCAACTCTAGGATGTGCGTATGGCCAGACACCCACCATTGGCAGTAATAACCCTCGGCCTTAAGGACCTCCTTTGTGTGTTACACATTCACTCTGGACTTATCCTGAACCACCTACCATTTCCAATGGGAGGAGTACTCTGGACTTGAGACTTCCAGTGGTGTGGCATCAACTCCAATGATTTCATTCACCATGACTGACACCTTCCAATTTGAGGTTTTTGTTGAGTCATGTCACATATATATTCTGTGAGGCATAACTGCACAATAAAATCACCCTTCGCATACTCATTGTCTGCTGATTTTGTTTTCATATTTAGCCATGTAGATATGTTACACCATGTGAACCATACAATGATGTTCCAAGGTACTTGTTCAAGATGGAATATGTTGCATGTACACAGTGTCCAGCTCAGGATTGCAACCCTCCCACCCAAACACATACATACAAATGTTTCTCCAACTAAACATTTTATTACAATGTTCAGCACATAGACTGTCAATATGTCTGTACCATTGGAAATCATGAATGTTTGACTCATACTGAGCAAATGTACATATTGACATGTACAGACCCTCAGACAACAGAAGGAAGGGATTTGTCAGACATTGTCCTGTAGAATAGGCAAATTGATGTGGTTGATGTCATCAGATTGAGCCTCATCACATACCAGACCAAAGTAAATCAACATCACATAATCCAAAATAAAGACAGATGTCAGTACAACAACCCCTGATCACAGGACCATCATAATCCAATGCCCATGCTTCTGGTATATGAAACAAACATATGTCAGTGTTGTGGCACAGGCACTGTGGCCAACAAAAATGAAACACATCTACAGCGACATACAGAAAGAGTGTTTAGCCAATGTGAAGGGAAAATGACTTGGTCATAAGGTAGGACTACATTTTATATGACAACATGATGACACAAATGATGCATCAGCCCCCCCACACAGCATACAAAACAAGTCCAAAGGGCACTTCTGACCTTCCACCAAAACACTGTGTAAGCTGTCTTTGCACAGGTCTCAGACACCCATACTATGTGACCTACATTACCTGGAACAATCCATGTCCACTTTGTATGTCAGAGCAGCATCACATGCCTGCCAATGTCACATCTCTGAAATGCCTATATGAAGATGTCATGGTGCCTGTACAAAGAACAAAACTAGGAGTATAGGCTTGAAACCATGATGCAAGTCACATTGTAAGCATCTGGTAAACAAGGTACATTGCAAGGACACAAAAAAGCAACATCATCAAGGTGGGGATGTATCAAAATCTATCTTACCAAGCAGCCTTTGTATGATTAGTGCAGAGTATCAGCTTCCAGCTGTTCTCAAAACGCTCAACTCCACACATTCTCACAATTA
The DNA here is from genome assembly GCF_031143425.1 of Pleurodeles waltl. NCBI lineage: Eukaryota > Metazoa > Chordata > Amphibia > Caudata > Salamandridae > Pleurodeles > Pleurodeles waltl. The sequence continues at coordinate 1,014,851,771 of NC_090449.1, forward strand.
CAGTTCATTGTACAGTCATGACATCACATGACATATACTCAAGAGAAGAAGCTGTGGATGAGATCCTCTCACCAGTCAGCTCCTTCCTCATAACCACTGTCATCCTCAGTAGGCATTTCCAGATTCTTACCCGGTGGCACTTCATACTCCCCCTCCTCTAGGATGTACAGGATATTCTTCCGCAGTACAATGTTGTGGCGCATGCAGCATGCCACAGTGATCTGACACACTTTCCCAGGGTGAGTAAAGGAGGGCTCCACCAGTCCGGTCCAGACATCGAAATCAGGCCTTCAGGAACCCAAAAGCCCACTCCACTGGCCTCTGTGTTCTTCCATGGGCCTTAGTGCAGTGGACTTCCCCTGGCATAGTTGGATTCTTCAGTGGCATCAATGACCAACGACAGTGTGGCTATGCTGAGTCTCCTGTTAAGGAATGAGACATATGTGCAACAATGAGTCACACACTTCATGATTGTTGCACCTGACATTGCTTACACACAATCATGACAAATGTGACTTACACCCAGCTAGGCCCTCTCTGGGTGCAGTTGTAACATTAGCCAGGGGTATGGCCCTGTTCTGCTTTATGAAAGAATCATGGGCTGATCCAGGAAAAAGGGTGCACACATGTGAGATGTAGAGATCCGCCAAACACACAACTTGCACGTTGATGGAATGGAAGTCCTTCCTGTTCTGAGAGACCTGTTTAGTGGCCTGCTGTGACGACAAGCCAACATGTGTGCCATCAATGGCCTCCACCACATGTGAGATGCGGGCAAAACCATGAAAGTCAGCATTCACGTTGGTCAGATCCTCATGTCGGGGGAACCTGATGTAGCTGTCAATGTGTTTCAACATTGCTGAGAGGAAATCCTTCAACACCAGACAGAACACAGGTTGGGACATACCTGCAGATAGGGCCATGTTATTTTGGAAGGACCCTGTGGCCAGGAAGTGCAATACTGACATGACATGTAAAATGGATGGTATGCAGTATGGATTACTGTCAGCTAGCATCAGGTCTGGCTCCGGCTGATGGCATAAGTCCACTATTGTTTGCCTATCCAGGCGGTATAACCAGATTATGTGGCATGCCTCCATGGTCCGGCCTGGTAGTGGCCAGTAGACAGGAGGTTGTCACATCCTCCCTCTCTCAAGGTACCTATGTGTGACAAGACATGATTTGGGGCATTAATCAGTGTGTCCACAGAAACATACATTATGCATGACAACAATCTCATGTCCCATTAATTTCTGACTGGATAGACATGACACACAGTACAGCTGGCAAGTACACAAGGGTCACACGTGATCCCCATGGAGTCAACACATGTGTCCACAACATGGATTGAGTCAAACCTTAACTATCTGCTACACAATTGCACCTCAAAATGTGACTATATTTTCCGAAAGCCAAAAATACCATAGGAGGTGGTAGACCATGCACCTCCGTCATATGCAATCTGTGACCTGCAACACACTGCACTGGTGGTTGTGCTGTATAACCTGCATAACAAGGCAGAATAAGGATGTTTGTGACGATCCAACACATCTATTGTAGGTGTGACGCAGTTTACAAAGCAATATACAGTATTTCAGAGAGCCAAAATGGCGGATGCCTGACCTACTCCACTGGACATTAGGGACTGCCAATGACAGCTGGCGAAAGTCATGGGTGCTGCGAACATGACCTCCATGTTGTGCAAAATCAGTCACTTGACTCCTGACAATGCTGCCATCAACACCCCCACTACTTGAGCTGCTGTGTGCAGTCTCTGGGAGAAATCATGCCAAGTCCAGCAAGTGTAGTGCCCCTGCCTTCTCTCAAGAGAAGCTGGAGATGCTTGAAGATGGGGTCCTTTCCCTGTATGTACAGCTCAACAGCTCACCAGAGGAGCGGGCAAGTACCTTATGTGCATAATTGACTCTGTTCAACACCATCCTTTCCCTCCTCACAGGCTACAGTGTGCCCCTGTGTTCCAGTTAGACTTCTTGTGTGCCTATTGTTGCAGTCTGTGTGACATCATTGTGATGTACATGGTGCAGGTATTGGTGACCAGTATTATATGTTGTGTTCATTCACATTGTGTTGTGTTATGTTATTAGGGGCACTAGATCCCCCTTGTGTTGGATGCACATCACTAGGCAAGGATACCTTACTGCCATCCAATGACATTTATTCGGTTATGATGGTTCTAAATGTCAGACAACATGTATGTGCATGAGAGAATTAACTGTGTATGCATCTTTTCAGAGTGAATTGAGGATCTTATAAGCAATGTGTATAGTGCCACAGATCTTTCAAACCACAATTGGTATTGCCAAACTGTTGTCTGGAAGTACATTGTGATTCAATCTGCCCTTCAGATTGCCACACAAGCCACTTTGATGATGGTCACATGATGTACTGTCGTTACATAGCAGAAATTGGACAATGCATACCTTTGAATGTTGGATGCCATCTCTGTAGTTTAGACACATGTGTCCAAAGGAGTGTACTGTGGTGCAGGTACTTACCACAACAAGACCCCCTGAAGTGGCATGAGTCTGCATTTGGTAGACCACATGTCCACACATGCACAGGGAAGATACTTTCAGTACCCATCATGTCAGCTTCTTCGTTGTCAGTCAAGTGTAAGGGTGAAGTCTGTACTATGGAAGTTGCCTGTAGGGACTGTGTGCAGTGAGTCAGTCTTGCAAAGTATAAATGTGTCTGTCCATTCAGGCCCAAGGAGTCTACACTTCAGAAGCCACATAGGTGTGTAGTGTTTCATTGTGGCTCACATCACAGTACATGTTGTTGGAGCATGGCCTATCTGATGTCAGTAGGTTCAGTTAGTCACTGTAGGCCTTGAGCAGGGTAGTGGTTTAGTCTGCAGATGGATGCAAAAGTGTGTTTTCATGTCCTTGTACTTATTGGCATGCAAGCTTTACACTTGTGATGTGTTGACAAATTGACTATTTTGGGCTTGGTGTTTTTGATATGTGTGACACAACCATATGGGCAAAAACTTGTGATGGTAATTGCTTGATTTGTCTCTTGCATCCATACAGGTAAACGCACAACAGAAGAAGGCAGAGCTTCCACTGTTGCAAGAAGTAGGAAGATCTGAGATGCTGGGCCCGGAAGATTGTGGAGGTCTAGCTGGGGCTGTCCTCCCAATGTGGGCAGGGTGCCTATCGGACCATGACCCCTCTAATTGCCTGCATCCTGACAGTGGTGTACACCAGACCTTGATGGGCGTTTGACGGAAACACAGCAGCCATCGGTGGGGGGAGCAGTATAGTGCATATTCCTGCCTGTCACATTGAAAAATTGATGTGTTAGGTTCTAACATCTCCCCCTGAAGATTAGGGATGAGCCATGTATCACACAGTAGATGAGTAACTTTTAGTGTACATATGTGATGCGATGCGTACAGATGTGCTTTGCCTACTGGCACAGGGACCTAGGACACAACTGTGTACAATCCACAAACAATTTCCTCTCCAGAGCCAACACATGACTGTGAATATTGATGAATCAAGAAATGTGTGTTGTTGTAGTGGGTGTAAATTCTACACTACAGACCACCACTCCTCAATATTAGAGGCCAAAAAAAAAGAAGTGATGGATCCCTCTCCTCAGTCATGTGTCTTGTCAAATGAGCAAATTGCCATCTGCCTCCCAGAGGCCACTTGTCTTCAGTGTTTGACATGTGCTGGGGCCTCACTGCTGCCTGTAATGTGAAGATGGCCATCATACATGTGACAGAGCATATGTTGTTCTTTCGGTTAGCTATAGCTCAAAACCTTCCTTTGGTAAGTGGGGAGTGTCCATTGACATGATTTAGGTGCCATCACAGTTGCCAACATTCCTTGTGCCAACATGCTAGCATGTGTCCCTTTCTCTTTTGACAAAATGTGTACACTGCGGTTTCATGCATGGTCTACTTGTGTACTTGGGATGATTTCTGTATTCCCTCATATATATGTGCATGACACTTGTGTTTGAAATATATGTGCATTGAGGCTACAATTCATGTGGTACCACAGACAGGAGTGTGTCATCATTGATTGTTGGCTCACATATACCCTCACCTATCATAGCATGTCATTTGGCATGTACAACTACAGTTACAATAAGGGACTTGACAGGTGGGGCTAGAGTTACTGCACACTATGTGCATTTCTATGCCGTTGATGTGGCATCATGTGGAAAACTACACTTCACGTGTTATGGGGAAGGTTTGTTACCTGACTGTTGGCATGCATCATGGAGTGACTTTCAGTTATGTCATAATCATATGGGGTTGGGTACAACCATTCATCCACAGACATTTGGGTTTGCAGGACCAAAATTGAGATAGTGATGTAGCTTTCCAGACTGCAACGTGCTGAGGGCCTTATACAAGTACTTGCAAATCTATGAGCCTCTCCATCATACAAAGGACTACTTTTGTCTACTGATGCAATCAGAGTATGTCATTGTAAGGAGTGCTAGACATTACTGGTGATTTCCCCGGGGCTTGCTGTTTCATTGTGTTGTGGATTTTAGTGACATGTCTACATTTTGTCTACAGTGTACATTTCCATGTCAAAATGGGTAGCATACCTGTGCAACATTAGTACTACCTCCAGGACTCCATTAGTACAAATTACACATGGTGAAGTGTGCAATGTTTATATGTTTCCAGTGTTAAATGAGTATGTCCATGTCAGCTTCTTCAGGCTACTGGGATGCTGTCAGCCACATGGTAGGTTTAGGAGCATCATTTCTTATTGTTGTGTTAATGTGTATGTGACAATTAGATATCTGCATGACCTAGTGTGGGGTCTGTGTAAATGAACTTGGCATAGGCCTACTATTGTATGTAAATAGGTAGCTGAGGTATGCTCCATGAGGCAAAGCATTGAAGGTGATGAGGGCTACTTGTTCATTGGATGCTGTGACTGCACAACATCAGCCATGAAATTGTAGATCACTGAGATCCTGATTTTCCTGTGGGCAACTGTTGACAGTTCAGATGACATGCATGCATATTGTGTGGTACATGTAGGAAGCACTTTGATGTAGTTTTTTGCTGAGGCCTACTTGACGTCATGGTAATGTCAGCTGTTGTTCAAGTGTGATCAGGAACATGAGGTGATCCTTTTCCTCTATGTATTTGCAGCATTAGCCCAGGCAAGCAAAGGAGGGCAGGGCACAACCAAGTGGGGAAGCATCTGCCCATGTTACCTCCAGTCATGACACCACCAACACAGAGGGACCCAGTGGCCCGGAGGTTGAGGGGAGTGCCACGAAGAAGACAGGATCAATGTCTTCATCATCGGATTCTTCCTCCAGTGGCCACTCTAGTGGTAGATGACCCATCAGGACCTGTACGATCTTTGTCCACCATCCCCAGTTCTATCACCACCTTTCCCACCCAATTGACCGTGCCTGTTTACCCAAGAGGGTGGGCATCTTCTTGGCCGTAGGCACCTCAGCCCCTGTTACGCCTGCTGCCCTGAGTGAAGAGGCTATTGACCTCCTGAGGAGTATCTCTGTAGGGCAGACTGCCATTGTGAATGCCATCTAGGGGTTTGCCAGCCAACATCAGCAGAGCAATTCTTCCTGTAAGGCATTCATTGTGCTATGTCTGGCCTACAGAGATATTTTCAGGGTCTGGCCTCCTCACTGATGGCAGCCAGTCATCCCTTACATTCCTCCACCCTCCACCTCCCTCTTCCCAATATAAAACCCCTATTCCTCTACCTGTCCCAAGCACACAGACACATCAGCACGCTCCCAACTCAACACACACAAGCAGCATACACCGACACAAACACCACAAGACACACAGCACAAACACACTCAACATACACTCACAAACACCACATCAGCCACTACTTCACCAGATGTCCCCACCACCCCCACCGACCCACACACCACATCCAGCATAACCACAGACACCACTGCAATAGCCAGTGGCACATCCACCACACCCACCATACATCCAGACACCAGCACAAAACACACAGACACATCCACCACATCCACCATACCTGCAGACACCACCACAACACCCACAGACACATCCACCACATCCAGCATACCCACAGACAGCACCTCATCAGACACACAAACATCCACCACATCCAGCATATCATACTGCATTCACCACCCCAACAGCCACACTCATATCCACCACTCCCACATCATCTCGGATCTCCATCTCCCAGCCCCCAAGACAAGCAAATGCCACACATGCAACAGACACCACCCAAACTGAAGCATACCTCACACACACACACACACTCAAGGCATCTACACCCACTCACAAGATAACCACTCCCTCAACCTCCAAATTCCTGACCCCTTCTGATGACCATCCCCGTGTTCCCAAGGAGAGTTTCTTTTTTGAGCTTGTCCTTTCCCCTGTTCCCTCCCTTCACCCTCCCTCCCAAACCCAAGAAGCCTTCACCCCCATCCCAACCCATCCCTTCCACATCCAAGTCCTCTTCTATCACTCTCACACTTGCCCCCGAAAGCACCCATACCCCCCAAGAAGAAGCCCACCCCTCAAAGAAGAAGCCCCCCTCCCAAACTCAAACCCACCTATCCCAAATCCGACCCTACCCAAGGATACCCCCTGAGGTGCCTGCCTTCCCACTTGATGTCCCTTCCTGTGGAGGTTCCCTGACAGTGATTGGAGGCAAGTATGGGCACAGTATGTGCAGGGACTTACTAATTGTATTAGCCAATGGCCTTTGCTCTTGTTAATTGTGAGCAAATAAACTTAAGTTTTTGTTTTGTTAGGTACACATTTGTCCTGCAATTCCTTTTCTATTGTTATGTTTTTCCTGAGTAACGTGTGTTGTTTGCATACAGTTGTGTGGGTTCCAGCCTGCTTGCTGATCCATTTGTTCTTCTTTGTAATATCTGACTTTGTGAGCAGCGTTGGTGTCCCCCAAGACAAAGGTAGATGTTGACTGTATGGATATGTGGGTGTTAATCCAAATGGGGTGTCGTATAAATGTGTTATGTTTGGTATGGTAATCATCCCATCTTGTGTTGTCCAGTGTTAGCATGTATGGTGTTAGACTTGTCCCCCTAATATTGATTGTACATTTGTGTCATATGTGGAAGCTGGAATTTTGTTTGTCCCGACATGGAGGGTGTTCAAGTGTGCTATCTTCCTTTACATTTGACTAAGCGTGTGTCCATTTTGATGTGTAAATCTTGCAGCTTCTGCATCTACATGTATGGCCTTGCTGTTACTGTTATATTTGTTTTCTTGACTTGCACTTCCACATTATGCAGATAGACATGTCACTTGGCTCAACTATTGTTTGTCCCTGAAATATGAAGGGCCAGTTCCTGTGCAAATGTTGTTATGGGGCATGTTCGAAGTGTAATGTGTCCCAGGGCAGCATCCTTCCATGAGTGCTCCTGATGCCACCATCCTTATTGTGCATGTATTGTTTGCATTGTGATCTTTGAATATTTTCCTCTCATCCCATTGAGCTTCCATCGTGGGTGAGTTGTGGGTCCATTGCAGGGTTTTGTCATGGGAGGGGTGTTAGTGTTCTATGACACATCCATACCTATGTGTGAACTATGTGTGTTCATTCTGATGACAGTCCGTAACATGTGTGCAATGTGAGGGTGTCATTTTAATTGTTGGATGTGATGTTGCTGTTGTATGACACAAAGTTGTGTACACTTCACTGTCTATGTGTCTGAGATGGGCAACATGTGCTTTTTTGGAGTGTGGTGGTGCAGTGTCAGTGAAGTTCCCAAAGGGGGCATTTGATGGCTGTACATTGGTCATTCTTTGTGAATGACTCAACTGTGGACACAATACGATGCGCCACTGTGTGTACTTGCCGTCGGTTGCATCCCGAACGGTGTGGATTTTGAGCTTCATAGATGAGCTGCAGCAGAACGTGTGGGATGGCTCCATGGCGGCATAGGACATGCAAGACTGCCTGTGGGAGAGTTTCTCCCTTGATACTCTCTGCTTCTGCCTGCTGATATGTGGTGTTTGGACCACCACGGGCACATTGGCGGTGTGCAAATTCATAATGTGCCGTGTGGAAACACTTGCTATGCCAGCCAGTTTGTCACCGCAACGGTCTGCACTGCCTGGCAGTGCTGGTGGGACTGCAGAGTTCTTTGCTCACTGGGACCACCAACATCGTAATACAATGGTCAGACCACCAAGCCGATGGCGTCATGGTGCACAGAACGCCAACCTCATAATCAAGCCCTAAATGGCTAACTACTTCAAATGTTTGTTTTCAGTATGGGCTATGACTCTTGATGTTTGATTTCTTAGTTTTCATTTTATGTTTCCCCCACACCGTGGTAAAATATGGATCCCAGTGGTGAGGAATGTACTGGCTACATTAGTACTGCACCGTTCATAGTTCCACACCTCAGAATAAAAAGACTAATATTTTCCCATGCTCAGAGGTGCAAAACCTCAGAATGCTGTGATTTTTCCCAAACAAAATTCTGCCAGATCTCATCTGTCAAAAATTATGTGAGGGAAAAACCCATAGGTGTGGTAATCTCAGCTCATTTTAATATACCAATTCAGCCACAAACTCCTGTTTGCACCATAATCATAGTTCTCACAGTGTGTGGAATGTAAGCCCAATTAGTGCTTACATAGGCATCGACTAGCCCTTTACCAGTCAGCTCAATGAAATAAAATAAGAAGTACATGTGTTGCAGGTGTGACTAAATTTAATTGTACAGCAGCTGCCTGCACAGCATCATAAATATTTTTGAGACTAGGGAAGGAAGAAGGCAGGAAGAGCACAATCACATCTGTCCACCTCCACCTTGTGTTTCTCACACAATAAAAGTACAGAGTAAAAATAAAAACAGTTACAGCAGTGACACTGAACATTACATTTTCTTTGGCATTTATACTGTCCAGGAATATTACTGACAGAAAATGCTGTGATATATTTTAGCACTCACGTGCTGAATGCTAAAATATATCTCACTGTAAATTGATGTATTTATTCATCAAAATATCACTCAAGTCCTTTGCTAATTTTCTCTCTGCTTGCATGAAAGTTGTGCCTGTTGTGTGAATATTCCTTTAACAGCACTTTCTGAAATAAAGCAATATGACTATTCAGAGTTACATTTGATTTCTACAACAACAATTGTACTGTACACGACCACGTGATCTGTGAATATTTTCGGTGTGAGACTGACATCTTGTTCCCTTGTCAATAGAAGCTTTTGCCTTTACAGTATAATAATTGTATTGTTTGTAGAGCATTCATACACTCAAGAGCATCTTGGCACAAAAAAGAAACCTACATTTCCATGTATTAGAAATGATTAAAAACAAGAAACATTAATTAAAACAATAGTCTCTTCAAGGACTTCCTGGAGACAAAGTGATCCTGGATACTGCATGGGTGTACCAGATGTTCCTTTAAGCACAAAGGACCTAAGTATCTCAATGGATGTTCTAAGTAAGCCTAGACTTTTAAGAGCACACTCTGGGGGTTATTCTAACTTTGGAGGAGGTGTTAATCCGTCCCAAAAGTGACGGAAAAGTGACGGATTTACCACCAGCCGTATTACGAGTCCATTATATCCTATGGAACTCGTAATACGGCTGGTGGTATATCCGTCACTTTACCGTCACTTTTGGGACGAATTAACACTCCTCCAAAGTTAGAATAACCCCCTCAATGTCTTATCCACTGCTTAAAACATTGTGGGGGTCATTCCAAGTCTGGCGGGCGGCGGAGGCCGCCCGCCAGACTCCCCCCTCCGAAATACCGCTCCGCGGTCGAAAGAACGCGGAGGGTATTCTAAGTTTTTCCCTGGGCTGGCGGGCGGTCGCCAAAAGACTGCCCGCCAGCCCAGGGAAAAACTCCCTTCCCACGAGGATGCCGGCTCGTAATCGAGCCGGCGGAGTGGGAAGGTGCGACGGGTGCTGTTGCACCCGTCGCGTATTTCACTGTCTGCCAAGCAGACAGTGAAATACTTGTAGGGGCCCTCTTACGGGGGCCCCTGCAGAGCCCATGCCAGTGGCATGGGCACTGCAGGGGCCCCCAGGGGCCCCGCGACCCCCCCTACCGCCATCCGGTTGGCATGGTAGGGGGGGTCGGAATCCCCTCGGCGGCGCAGCTAGCTGCGCCGCCTTGGAGGATTCCAAAGGGCGGCGGTACACTGGCGGGAGACCGCCAGTGTTGCCGGTCCGACCGCGGCTTTACCGCCGCGGTCGGAATGCCCTTGGGAGCACCGCCGGCCTGTCGGCGGTGCTCCCGCGGTCCTCCAACCCGGCGGTCATTGACCGCCAGGGTTGGAATGACCCCCTGTGTCCTTATTGTACACCTCTGGAGTCTTGTATGAGACAGAGGGCCAGATGGATGAATCTGGCCCATTGCGATTCAGTAATTGCGATTTTTAAGAAATCACAATTTCCGACTCGCAAAGTGCCATGTATCACATTTGCGATTCGGTAATTGCGATTTCTTAAAAATCGCAAATGCAATTACCGAATCGCAAATTGCGATACTGGCCCCATTCGCAGCTATGGGCCTGTTGGCCCATAGCTGCAAATTTTTTGCATTTCCTAAATTGCGATTTCTGAAACAGAAATCGCAATTTGGGAAATGCAAAAGGCCAGGGTGCTGGGGGCCTAAGGCCCCCTCTCCTGCACCCCAATTTTTTTTTTCCATGTAAAGTACACACATGCCAAAAGGGCATGTGTGCTTTACATATTAAATTTAAAAATGCAGTTTTACTGCATTTTTAAATTTTGCACCAGGTTACCACCTGGTTGCAGACAATGGTATTTTGCATGTGCAAAATACGATTCTGCGAAAAATCGCAATTTGCGATTTTTTGCAGAATTGCCTTGCGACCTGGATTTTGCGAATCACAATCGCAACGCAGAAAATCGCAATTTTTGCGATTTTCATTTTGTGGTCTGCGAATGCCTTTGATGCATTGCAGACCACGATTTTGCACTCGCAAACGGCCGATTTCGTAGTTTGTGAGTGCAAAATCATTTGATACATCTGGCCCAGAGTCAATAAACCAAATCGGACTCCTTGCTAACCTCAAATTTCACATAAGGCATCAGGCCTGAAAGGGGGTGGCCTCTCCAGTGGGAAGGACATTTTTTTGTAAAGTTGAGAACAGGGGCATAGTTTCAGAGGTGTTGTTTGGGGTGTTACATTCCCCTATTTTCTGAAGAAAATAGTTGGGTATAGGTGCTTTAAGTCAGGTATGGTGAGGTGTTTGTTGGACACAAAGGCACACACACACACACACACAGACACTCTCTTGTCCCTCTTTTAAAGGTCTTAAAAATGGTTATTTTACGAAATATTGAGTTTTAAGTACCCCCACAGTCTCCGCTCCTCTCCCTTCCTATTACTCCATAAGCCACCCTCCTGCCCTGCTTCTTACATAATGTATTGTATCCAGGGTGATTGTTAGGAAATATGAATGTCACCCCCACCCCCCAATTTCTTACAGTCCAGCTACACCCCTGGTGGAGGATCAACATCATCCAATAAGGGCAATGCATGGAACAATCTCCTTTGTGACAACATAATATTCCAACTTTCTCTGAGCCAAACACTTCCCTAGTTACAGGCAAAATCATGAAATATAATTCTCAGAAAGAACACTAGGGAGAGGGGTAATGGGCCATTTATACCATGCTAGTGATTTTGTTTCTTTAGCAGGTTTAAGGGCATACATACCATGTCAAGTTTTAGTTGCCCAGAATGCTCTCTACCAAGCCTAAATGACATGCCCTGTTATATGGCTCTCATGTGTGCAGTACAATACTGTCCTGTGATACATATGGCAGAATCAATTTAAAGCAGTTGCATTAGTCCTCTGGTTGTCCAGTCAGCTGAGTTTAATTGAGCATTAGTCATACAGGTGTACATATTGCATGTTTATAGTATAATGATAAAATATGTGTAAACAGGGTCACCACATAGCTTTGATTCTGAATGCCACTCTTGAAATTTGAGTGTGGCTACCAGTCATTTCTCCTTCAAATATCTCTTGTACCTATGTTTACATGGTTTACCCCTAAGATCAAAACCTCAACAAATTACATTTGAACTGTTGAACTAACAAATATTTTTTTTTAAAGACTATTTGTTGATCTGTGACCATGGTCATATCAATTGTAATTTTGCTATGCATGTTGCATCATTGTTTGTTATATTCATCTTTGCCTTCTGCTTCAGATCACCTTGAGAACTGAACATCCACTTTCAGTAGCATCTGCATAGATGTAATCTACCTATTTGTAAATATATTAAAATACAAATAATTTTGCCTTGGATGCAAATGTTGATTCCTAGCCTATTCATGTGACTTATCTTCAGAAGAATTGTACACAGATATTGTTTGAGTGCTGAGCTTAAATATGTAAAATTATACCTACATGAATCCATCAAAACACTTGTCCCAGCTGCATCATAATTACTCAGGTCCCTGTGGAAGTTGCTTCTTTTCTTAATATACTTTTGGAATAGAGGTTCTTTTCATGCCAAAAAAAGCATGTCCAACTGTGGTGTAAAATAGATTCCCAATATTTCTACTGGTAGGGTAGATATTAATTTAAGAAAAACCCTATCATTAATTTAAGAATCCACCAGGAAGGTATTATTTATACATTGCCTCTTATTTGAAGATTGATAAAATCTTGATCTGATTATAGGTTAATCCCCCAAGCCTATATTACTGTTCCCCAAAGGCAGTATGTTTGCCAGTTGTTTGGTTGCTGGTATTTATTGATCAATATTTAATGCTCATTCTAACTTAAAGTTTAGAAACATTCTATAAGATGTGTGTCTACACTAAGAGGTTTTACTTCCACAATTGGGACGTATGTATTGATTAAAAAACATCTTTCGGCACACACATTACTCAGGTGTAAAGCTCCTTTTTTCAGATTCAAGTTGAACACCTATTGTCTTCCCCTCCTGTTTCTCATTGCATCCCAGCTGTGAATTAGACTATAAAGTAGATCCAGCACATCACTGTTTTGGGGGTTTTCCTTAGAAATGTATGCCTAGACTTTCCTTAGACTGCAAAAAAAAACCTAAAAGCAGCAGCCAGACTACTACTTGATCTGAGAAGCAAGCATTGAAATGTTACTTACTGTAGAAACTCTTTATTTTCTTTATGGTATAGGCAAAGAACATGTTATGTGGGTATTTAGTTATCTAGATAATACTGGACATGCTATTCCTTTCCATTATTAGGGTTTTTAGTGAAATTCTGATCAGAATAAACTCAACTACAAAAACTCTTCCATTGATTGACCTATGCTAGAGGTTGAATGAACATATGTGTTATTTAGCGAAAAAAGTCAAGCAATTCAGACGAAATTTATGAAATGGGTTGTAACAGTTTATTAGTAAGAATTGCCCATCTGCTATACAATGCCTCTGTCATTGGCTGGCAGGATCTGCCCTATTAAGATTCATTTAGTGCATTAACATCATATTTAAAGCTCTTTCTGTTGTAATGGAAGATCCTTCCATTGTAAGTAGGAGTCAGGTAGTCAGTTCACGTAGGAAAGAGGTTGTAGATGTATTTAAAAGACTACAGGTTAAGTTACATGTTACTTAATAAGGATACCCCACCAGGAGCAGCATCCTCTCTGCTCCGCCCACTTCCTCTATCACACTCCTCCAGTCCCTCACCAACATTCCATGACATCACACCCTGGCTGAGCAGAACAGGGAACAATGGAGGTGTGCACTGACTGCGTCACAAGCATAGCAGATTGTAACAATTTCAGCCCGGTTGAACATATTCTTTTTTACTGCTACAGCACAAGAGTGATGTGAGCATTTGTCAAAAGTCCCACATTTCTCAAGAGCATTAGAATAAAAAATTCTTCAGACTGTTTGCCAAATTTATTATAGATTTTATTAAATTGCTTAGACTAAAGGTGACTATTAGTGTGGTTGTTCTCTAAATTTACTAGTAGCAAAATAAGAGCATTGATTAGAGTAAATAAGTGTCCTCAACTGCATCAACTTAGACGTGGTAAGGGCCTCATTTCCGTCTCTTAGATCCAAGTGAAATAGTTTTGTGCAAGAGGAATTATTCTGTAAATATTTACAGATGTGGGACTAGTTTGATATGCAACAAGTCTGCATGGAGGAGAATTATATTCACAAATATATTTTGAAACTGTAGTTCACATAAGGAATGTGCTAGAACAAATTTGTTTCTAAGCTCAGATCCCTCAGATGTTAGACTCTTGGAGGGGAACTGGGTTATGGTACACTTCAGGTGCATTATTTTCCTTGTAATTTGGGGCTCAGATACATAGAACACCAAGGGCCAGATGTATCAAAAAACGAAATTGCATTTCTTAAATAACGAATTTTAAGAAATCGCTATTTAAGAAATGCAAAATGGTATGTGTGAATTTTGCTATTCGGTAATAGCGATTTCTTAAAATTCGCAAATGCTATTACTGAATCGCAAATAGAGAATCCGACCCCATTTGCACCTATGGGCCTGTTGCAAATGTTTTTGCATTTCTTAAATTGCGAATTCCAGTTAGGAATTCGCAATTTAGAAAATGCAAAACACAGGGTGCTGGGGGCTTAAGGCCCCCTCTGCTGCACCCCAAAAATATTTTTACGGACATGTGGAGCACACACATGCCTTATGGGCATGTGTGCGCTACATGTCAATTTAAAAAATGCATTTAAAATGCATTTTTTAATTTTGCACATGGTTACCACCAAACGTTTGTTGGTGGTAATTGCATTTCCTAAATGCCCAATTCGCATTTAGGAAATGCTTGATACATGTGCTTAAGAAATCGCAAATAAGGATTCCTTATTTGCGATTTCCTATTTAGAGAATCGCAATTTGCGATTCTCTAAATGGGGTTGCAATTTTAAGGAATCGCTATTTTAGTGATTCCTTAAAATTGCATTGCGAATGCCTTTCATACATTCTGAAAGGCATTTTTGCATTCGCAAACGGCCGAATTTTGCCATTCGCACCGTTTGCGAATGCAAAATCGCTTGATATATTTGGCCCCAAGATATGTTTCGCCTATTTATCTTCATAAATTCCTGCACGGGGTCCCTGGTTTAAAAGCTTTGGTGACTTTCATCAGCACGTGTTTTGAAAGTCATCATGCATGAACAATTCTGGTGGAAGGCTTTTTAAATTGATGGAGAGATTGCTTAATTGAAATGAGTGCTGCCCATGAGCGAGGCTGTGTTAGGAGCCCCTAGGTAAGGGGAATGCCTAGGTTTATTCATAATTTGTTCTGGATCTTTCATAGGTTATAATTATAAGTAGTTGTAAATCATCAGAAATGAGAAAACGAAACTTTTTGAAAACAGGAGAAGTGTTTTATAAGTTGGTAATGTAGAAGGATTGTGTCAGTGCTCTGTAAAGAGGATTTTGATACTAACAGAGTATTGCTATAAAGCTCCCAAAATAATTATACCTTTTATAAGAATGGCCCAAAAGATTGAAACATATTTGATCGAAGGGTACAATTTTTCCATGTACCTTTTTTCTTTTAAATAAATAATACTCTTAGTGGCTCCCCATTTAGTCATGTTAAGAACAAAACTTTGCCTGGTCACTCCAGTGCTTAATTTGTAAATAAAGACATGCCGGTGCCCAAAGTCGCCCTCGTAAACACGCAGCTGCTGCAATTAATTGTGCGAGCAGGGAATACTGAGGCGGCATAATCCTGAGGACACCTTCGGCATCTTCAATCCATTTAAAGCCAGTCCCTGCCCCTTCAGCTCGCTCTAGCAGCTTTCTACTTTCTCCCTTTGTGACGCGTTTTTCCCATACATGTCTTTTGCTCGCAGCAAATGCTTGAGGCAGAAGAATAAGCCCCGACTCTCAAAAATAAGTGCTGGTGCTCAGCACCGGAAAAAACAAGCACAAATTAAGCACTGGGTCTCTCTGATTAGCACATCGACCATGACGCAGAGATCAATTCTTCAAACAAGCGACAACTGGCCGACAGTCTTTCTCTGTTCAAGCTCCATCCCCATTGAAAAAGAGAACTATTCACGCTGCTCTACCCAAATAGTGTACTTAGGGCCAGGTGTATCAAGCGGTTTTGCATTCGCAAACGGTGCGAATCGCAAAATTCAGCCGTTTGCGAATGTAAAAATGCCTTTCAGAATGTATGAAAGGCATTCGCAGTGCAATTTTAAGGAATCGCTAAAATAGCGATTCCTTAAAATTGCGACCCCATTTAGAGAATCGCAAATTGCGATTCTCTAAATAGGAAATCGCAAATAAGGAATCCTTATTTGCGATTTCTTAAGCACATGTATCAAGCATTTCCTAAATACGAATTGGGCATTTAGGAAATGCAATTACCACCAACAAAAGCTTGGTGGTAACCATGTGCAAATTTTAAAAATGCATTTTTAAAATTGACATGTAGCGCACACATGCCCCTAAGGCATGTGTGTGCTTCACATGTCCGTAAAAATATTTTGGGGGTGCAGCTGAGGGGGCCTTAGGCCCCCAGCACCCTTGGATTTGCATTTCCTAAATTGCTAATTCCTAACTGGAATTCGCAATTTAGGAAATGCAAAACCATTTGCAGCAGGCCCGTAGGTGCAAATGGAGTTGGATTCTCTATTTGCGATTCGGTAATAGCATTTGCGAATTTTAAGAAATCGCTATTACCGAATCGCAAAAATCATACATACCATTTTGCATTTCTTAAATAGAGATTTCTTAAAATTCGCTATTTAAGAAATGCAATTTGGTTTTTTGATACATCTGGCCCTTAATGTTGTCAGAACCTTAACCCTTTCTCGGGCCAAGACGACCCAGAAAGCACAAATGTATATCCATTACAAATAAATGGCTTTGTTTCCAGCTTTTGTTATAGCCCCTCTCAGCATGTGTGACTGAAAGTAACTCATTAATCATATAGGCCCAGATTTAAGAGACCATAGCGCCTTCTTGCTCCAAATTAATATCATTTTTTACGCTAATGTGGCCCAACGAGGCCAAAATCGCAGCACCATATTAACAAGTGACGAAATGCATGTATTGTGCTGCTTTGTAACCCCTTGTGCCACATTATACCTGCACCGGGCATAATGTATGCAAGGGGGCCAAAAAAATGGCGCAAAGAAATCTAAAGGTTTCTTTTCTCCATTTTTTTCGGCATTTTTAACACTTCCTCAGAGCAGGCATTAAAAGGGGGCACACCATTGGTTACAATGGGCCCCTACGTACTGCTCAGGGTTAGCGCCAAAATGTTGGCGCTAACCCTGAACAGTACATCAATATCGTCAAAAATGTTGATGCTATTGTCCCTTACCATGCGCCATGATGCCCCGTGTTTTAAATACGGCGCACACATGGCGGTAGGGGGGGTGCACTGGGTGCAGCGCCAGTTTTCATAAATCTGTCCCATAGACTATAAGCACCATCTTCCCTTTCAAAAGATAATAGAATCTCTTCCTCACACAGAGACGGTGATAGTGTTTAGACGTAAAATACAGTAAAATTGTTGTTGTAAGAAACAGCCAGACTGCTGAATGCACTCATCCCTGATTATAATAATTGCTGTTAAATGATTCTTCACACAACAGGAACTACTGTCCTACAAGTAATGGAGAAGATAAAATGGGACTATAATGTATTTTTTCCACTTTGATGGATAATGCCGAGTACAGTGTGATATATTTCAGCGCGCAGGACTTGAAAGGGATGACTCATCCCAGTTCAGTGTTCCCACTCCCTGTGGAGAGAAACAATACCAAGGGACCTACTTTTCACAAATTTAATATGTTGCCTTGAAAGTCTCAGTACAGATAAACTCCCCAGATATCTATTTTTTGTATAAACCACACATCAGGCATTGAAGTTGTTTCTTTTTGTAAAAATGTGATTAATAGCATACATTAGGATATTCAAGGTTAGAAATGACTGGGCAGCATTGCTTACAATTGTTTATTCTTTTTAGAGGCATATGAATAGTGCTCGATAAAAACAAAACCAACATTTCCAAGGGCACCTGAAGGGTTTATTAGGAAGGGGTGTTCATCAAAGTTTGTGGAGTTGATACCAAAGTGGACAACATGGTGACGTGCTGGGTGGTAGTGGTTCTTAGTTTCTCATCCGGGTATGACGGGGTCACACAGTGTCCGGAACAGGTAAATTAGGTGTCAAATGTGCAAAGTCATTTGTGGTTGCACATCTTGAGAATAGCAAAATCACTTGGTTCATGACCACAAAACGGCTTTTTTCTATCAACTAAATCGCTTTTGCACTTCAAAAAACCCTTCCAAATAGTAAATGTGGCTACTCATGCAGGGAGAGAAAAAGGCGTCCCCTACTACGTGCAAATCACAGTGAGGTGTATTAATGGCTCCTGACAGCAATTGCAAACCATAAATGTGTTGCTCACTCCTCAAAGGAGGTGGTCATCCATTCATAAATGGGAAGCAGTCTGTGGTGAACAGCTTCTCTTCTGAGAGGTCTGTTGGGTAGGCTCGGGGGGACATAGGTGCTTGTCGAAGGGTGCTCTGCATGAGCCTCCAATGCCTCTTTAAATGGGAAAATATATTTCAGAAAATCCTCACCAGTTCCTTCAGTCAACATGGTTGTTTAACAAAAGGTTTCCCTTTTGGCAATGCTAAGTCAGGGATTCTGGTCTGCTGTTCCTTGCACACCGCCATCCCTGTGTTTAAGTGCATTCAGCAAATAGAGGTCTGCTTTATTAATATTCATTAGTCAGAACTCTGAGATCCCTGTAACTGGAGATTTTGTGAAGCAACCTATTGCTAAATGGTTGGATCACAAAACCAGAAACTGGTCGCAAATAGTTGGTGCATAATTATTTGTAACTTGTCTCTTTGCCCATCTGGCCCTTTTTGCCTTAATCATGGGAAATATTTGAGTCTGAGATGGAAAGAAGGAGGTTCCAGAGAATGGAAATTTAAGAAAAGAGGAACTTTGCCAGAATTCTTTACATTTAGTAGGTTGGAGGGGAATTATCTTCAAAGAGGTGTCTGCAAGATCAAGGCATCATGAATGGATGTCCTCTCATACATGTTTTTGACAATGTGCAGGATTTTGAACCTAGTCGCTGCTTTGACAAAATGCAGATTATAGTCTAAATGGCTGAGGTGAGATATCATTCATTGAGGTGTGCAGCTTAACAATCCAATACACATACATGGCCGACAAATTGGAAGTAAGCATACTTCAAGATGCAAAGGAAAAAACAAAAAAAATAATGAATGAAGGCTTAGGAAAGCAGTTTTTTAGATGGAGCTGTTCCTAGAAATAGTTTGAGTTATGGCTTCCTAAAATGGTTTTTAAGCTCATTTAAAGTGCTACATTGAGTAATTATAAAGAGTTAAAATTCGTACTACAGAACAGTGGTTCTCAACGTGTGATCCTGAGAGCCCTGGGGGGATCCGCAACACCTACTCAGGGAGTCCAGAACTAATTGGAAAATGAAAGAATATAAAAAAGTGTATGTAAATAAAGAAGCAAGATGTAAAATTAAAATCTTTAAAACGTTAAGTAAATGTGAAGGAATGTGCAATTGGAGGCTGAAAATAAAGTTGGTGTCCTCAGTGTAATTCGTGTGAGCAGTGCAAATACATAATATAGTATGAGCAATGAGTGGCCTCAGCTGCATTTAGAAAAGCCCCACCCCTGCCACTAAAATGAACATTTTTATTTTTTTACATTTTGTTTGTGAATTACATAAAATACTCCATCAGTGGTGTATTTGTGTTTTGTTTGCTAAATGCTTTTTTTCTATTTTTGTGTATTAGTTTGAGGTTTAAATCATCCAAATGGCTTACCCGGAGTCCCCGGCTTTCAGTAATGCATCTTCGGGGGTCCCCGGATTCTAATATTGATTACAATGCATGGTAGAAGTAACTCTCTGACTGTTCCCAAACTAAGGTTAGCACTTATTAAGTATAATAATGTGATACAGTGAACAATTACTTTGGAGCTTTTCCCTGCCAGGACATGCAAAACATGAAATATACATGTCCTGCTTTTCAGATACCATACACCTGGTCTTATGAGCTGTTGGGGCCTATTGTATGAGGTAACTTATGAGTTATAAAAAGGAAGGCTTAGACCGGCAAGAGGTTTATTTTACCAGTACAACACAGCAGTTTAAAACTGTACAGAGTGGCTTTGAGGGCAGGCCTGTGGCCATGCTTTTCAGTGCTACTTTAGTGATTGGCATAATGAGCGCTGCAGCCCACTAGTAGCATTCAGTTTACAGGCCCTGGGTACATGTAGTGCTACATGTACCAATTTTAGCATACGTTGAAGGGAGAGCACAAACACTTTTTCACTGGCTAGCAGGAATGAAGTGTGTAGAGTCCTAATGCCAACAAACATGTTTTCAGCCAAACAAAAAGGGTAGTGAAGGCAAAATCAGGGGGAATGCCACACACAAGATGGCCATTTCGAACAGTAAGTATAAGAATACCAGCTGATCAGGAAGGAACAACTAATAGCTGTAAAACCTTCTTACCAGTTCCAGCAGTGGAAAGTGCTATCACAAGCCTGGCTCAGACACAAAATCTGCCAAAGACCCTTGGATGCTGCTAAAACTCAATGGTAAGACTTTAGAACAAAATGGGACAAACTATAACATAACGAACTATACAAATGACAGGAAGGAACTAACTCCAACTCGAGGAAAAGGTAAGGGGGAAAAACAACAAACAATGAACAGATGCCAAATAGATCAAACTTGAGCGAGGAAACAGAAAGGCAATTGTTATACCAGGCAGTCTTAGGGTGGTCTTCCTCAAAACATTTTGCCTCATTTTTTTACTAATCTTGTTTTTGTTGGTCTTAGATCTCTGTGCACTTAACACTGCTAACCAGTGCTAAAGTGTGTGTGCTCTCCCCTCTAAATATGGTGATATTGGCTTGCATCAAACTGGTATATTTAATGTACCTGTAGGTCCTGAGTAAAGTGGTACTACATGTATCCGGGCCTGTAAATTAAATGATACTAGTGGGCCTGCAGCTCTTATTGTGCCACCCACGTAAGGGGCCTTGTAAACATGTCTCTGGTATGCCATTGCAGCCTGCATGTGCAGTTTTAAACTGCCTTTTCAACCTGAAAAAATAAACCTCTTGTCAGGCCCAAACATCCTTTTTTAATACCTCTTCCAAATGATAATGTTTGTTTACCTTATTACATTTAATAAGTGATAACTTTAAATTGGGAGTAGAATGTTGAGTTTTGTGTCTATGGTACTGTAATTTAAAACCCTCTTTATTGGTAAAGTTGGATTTTAAATCCTTTCTTGTTGTTTTTGGTCCTCATTCACCAACTGAGAAGGGGATTGCCTCAACATGTCACGACTTACGTGCTGCCTTAACCTGGAGTCTGCAGAACGAGTGGCGTGGGTCATGTTCTTGAATGTTCGGCCTTGGCCCTGTTAGGGGTGACTCTTTCTGGTAGCCACGGTGCTGCAGGCAATGGGAACGCCAAGAGCAGACTGTGTCCCTCAGAAGTAGCGCCAGAGGGAAAAAAAACCTGAAAAGGGGAGAAAAACCTCCAAAAAGATAGGTTCCTGAAACAGGAACAAAAATGAACAGGTATCAACAGAGGCAAAATACAGGAAAATATACTGGAACCGATGAGAACCAGCACAGGAAGGCAAGGAAATAGGAGCGAAGACACCATCCAAACAGAAAGTGTTGCAGCACACGAAGAGAAAGAATCACAGCCCTTAAATACCAACAAACAGGAAGCGACCAACAGGAAGTACAAGGACACCATCTTAGCTAGGGAAAAAACACATAGAACAGAATGGACTAGGAGCCATAGAGAGTAGGGAACAAGGAATGCTGGGAAGAGAAGGGTAATATGGGAAATGGAGAAAAAACATAAAGGAAGGCACAACCAGATAGCCAGAAAATGGGGGGGTCAGGCCTGCCTGTGAGCGCGGTGCGTGAAAGTAGAACGAGGCCCCATGCCCAATTTGGGGCCTTGGAGAATGCAGAGCAGCCTAGGGACGCGGCGCGTCTTGTGACCGCGTGCTGCGGCCCGAGCCAAAACAACAAGGTTTTGCTCTCCTATTTCTCGGCGTGCCTGGGACCGCCTGTCTTGCCTCTGTTCACACCTTCATTCAGTGCTACTGCATACTGCAAGAGCAGACCATTGCTTCCGGCAGGTCGTGTAATCATTGGACCAGACAAGTTGTATAGGAATAGATCTGCCTCGCTACTGATTTAGCCATCTTTTCAATGGATTCCAAAACCTTTTTTCTTATTCTCTTCTCTGGAATCCACTTTAAAAATATATATTAGTGAGTCCTTCCACTCTATAAAAAGAGGGGGAAGAGACTGATCCACTTCTTACAGATCTCTCTCCTGGACACTAATAACATATGAAATATTAATTTTGCTTGATTGCTGGTGGATCGTACGAACACCGAAAAATAACTGACGGAGTGCTTACCTCAAAGTTTACTTGGAAAATCTCACTTATTGCTTCACCAACCTTCGTCCAAATGTTTCAAGCTGGGGACATTCCACGAACATATGCAGATCATCGACGGCCATCAGCCCATATTTTTTACAACTAACCATTGAGCCCTGCTTAATTCTGGAAAGTCTTGCTGGTGACCAAAATACTCTGTGGACTGTAAACAGATGATTACTCCTTAGAGCAGCAGGTTTAATTGTATTATATAAAAGAGACATAGATACTTGCCATAACTTCTTTAACTATGCTCCCAGTAATCGTTCCCTCCAAATTTCTTCCGGGAGGGTGAATTCACCCTCCACACTCTCCGTTATCAGCCAATACCATCTTGCCACTTCTTTCTTTAAAGGGGTTGACGAATGAAGTTTATCCTCCAGATCGTTTGAGCCCCCAGCTCCTCCTTCACACTTTTCGCCCAACTTATTATCTGGAGGTGTTTAAATTTAGAAAGTTTACCCTCTGCCTCCCTATTCAGATTTTCATATGACCGTATTTCCCCATTGTAAAATAAATGGTTCCAATCTACAAGACCTGCCTCCTTCAAAGGGGTGGCCAAGATGTCATTGGTCCAGCCTTGAAAGCCTGGCGAATCCCAGATGGGAGCCTTCCTGCAGTAGTATGGCAGGTGTGTGACCCTTCTCACCTCATACCAAAGCCTTGCTGCATCTTGGAGCACCTTGAATCTCACTTTCTTGAAAGGTTTGGTTCTCCAAATTTATATAGATAACCCGAATGCCCTCCACCATTTATCTCTGTCATTGCTTTAAATATCTTCCCCAACTCCGAACAACCAGGTTCAATCAGCAACTCATTCGCATTTTTCAAAAATAAGACCCATGCATAACTTTGCAGATCTGGTAAAGCCAGCCCCCTTTCTCTTTTTTTCTTCTCAACTTTTTCCAGGCAATGTGGGCACCATTTGCAGCCCACTAAAGCTACTAATCTTCCCCAGAAGCCTCTTTAACCATTCCCTATTATACATTAACGGGAC
Source organism: Pleurodeles waltl (assembly GCF_031143425.1). Classification (NCBI taxonomy): domain Eukaryota; kingdom Metazoa; phylum Chordata; class Amphibia; order Caudata; family Salamandridae; genus Pleurodeles; species Pleurodeles waltl. The sequence goes on from NC_090449.1 coordinate 1,014,875,257, forward strand.
TGAATTGAAGAGAAATGTAAATTTGGGAAAAATTTCCATCTTGATTAAGTTCACCCGTCCCACAATAGTAAGAGGGAGATTCATCCACCTCTTCATTACCTCCGTTTTTTCCTCACTAACCTCAGATCCTAAAATCTTCCCAAATTCCACTATCACTTCTTCCAGGGCTGGTTTATCTTGACTTAAATTAGCTGTAGAGATCAATAAGTCATCCGCATATAAAGCAACCTTTCTTGATAGACTTTTGCATGTGAATGGGGTTCTTCTCTTCTCACTTCTAATTTGGCACTCCAAGGGCTCAATATACAGATCAAAGAGTAATGGGGGAAGAGGACATCCCTGTCTTGTTCCCCTTTCAATCTTAAACAAGGGGGTTAGGGAGCCGTTTACCAGGACTCTTGCGCCTGGGTCCTGATAAATCTTTTGTAGCACCTTAGTGAACTTTCGACCCAGGTTATAACAGTCACAAAGAGTAATTAAGTAGCCCCAATTAACCCTGTCAAAAGCCTTTGTGGCGTCAGCCATTACCGTTGCCAATGGGGCTTTGCATGTGCAGGCGAGATCGATTATCCCTACCAGGCCCTGTGTCAGCTCATGCATCTGTCTTCCTTTTAAGAGTCCTTTCTGGTCTGTATGAGCTTTCCCACAAATCCCTGTAGCCTCTCTTCCAGAATTTTTGCAAAGACTTTATAGTCACAATTGATAAGTGATATCGGACAGTAAGAATCGCACTTTTTTGGATCTTTGCCTGGCTTTAAAATTATGATAATAGTTTCCTTCCACGATGGAGGGAGCATTCCACGGTTTAAGATCTCATTACATAGCTCCACAAAATGTTTCTCTATGGCACTCCCCAGGGCTCTGTACACTTCCATGGGAAGCCCATCCGGGCCTGGTGCTTTACCCGATTCATCTGCTTTTAAAGTTTAAAGCATGCTCCACTTCCCTCATCTTAATTGTATCATTAATTATTGATTTTTCTGCCTCATTTAGTCAAGCTAGGCCTAGTAGGGGTAGCATGCCTTTACTGACTCTGGTGGCACCACTAAGCCTTCTGTATATAATTCCTCAAAGAACCTAAAAAAGCTTTCTCCTGTCTCCTTCCAACTTCTCTTCACCTCACCTCTTCAGAGTTCTTGCCCCTAATTTCTGTCACCCTATTTCTAACTTAATCTGTTTTCGTTTTCCAGGCCAGCATCTTACCACAATTCTCACCATATTCAAAGTGCGCCCTCCTATTAACCTCATATCTCAGCCTGGTCCTTCAATCTATTACTGCAGCCAAATCCTGTTGGGCCACCTGATCCTCTAAACGTAACTGTTTCACTTCATCATCCTCTAGGCGTGTACTAACCTCCTCCTTATAAGCTTTCCTCTTAAATGCAGCAACCCTTATCAATCTTCCCCTTAAGAAAGCATCCCACACCATTGCTAATGAGGTTGACTCTTTGTTGAGGCTAAAACATTCTTCTGTTTCCTCTTGTAACCCGGCTACCACTTTCTCATCTAATATTAACAATCTATCTACTGTCTCCACCATTTATTGAGAGCCTAATTTTCAAACTGATCGCAGAGTGGTCCGATAGATAAGCCCCTACATGCATTACTTCCCTCACACTGTCTCTTAAACCTTCATCAATTAGTATACAATCAATCCTCAACTGGTGTCTATACTTTTTATTATTGTAGGTATAGCCTCTCCTAAGCCCCATTTTCTCTCTCCATATATCGCATAGACCAAATAGAGCCATCATTGAACGTACCTGGCCCTGCATCCTCTCATTAATACGTGATCTATTATGTGAGGACCTATCAAGCTCATAATTCAGCACTACATTGAAGTCCCCCATCCAAATGATTGGATCCTGATATTGTAATAGGATTTGAAACAGCTTCACCAACGGGGCAACATTGTCTCTATTAGGCTCATAGTACCCCACCAGTATAAAAGCAGAATCGTATACCCGTAACCTACCTACTACTCACCTCCCTGATTTATCTGCTAGACCCTCCTCAAAAGAAATATTAGGGTGATTCTTAATTAGAATGGCCACCCCTTGCTGCCTCCTGCATTATCAGAGCTTACTTCCTGTTGTAACCATTTATTTGACTTAAATACATCCAGACATTTCTGCAGAGATAAATGTGTTTCCTGTAAAACCAAGACATCTGTAGGGGCATCTTTTATCTTTTATGTACTGCACAAGCCTCCTTTGCCTGCTCTTTACACGTCAACCATTAACATTCCAAGACAGGAAGTCCAGGGCCTTACCTGTCATCGTCCTAATTTACAACCGTAACTGTGAAGCTTCCATCTTTCCACTCCCTCATAATCCACATTTCTAAGGACCATTTTTTTTTTTTCCCCTATGCACCCCACCCTGTGCCCCCCACACCCACCTTGTTCCCCCCTCCCCACTCCATCCCACCTCTGATTACCCTGGGAAAACTCCTCATGACTCTTCAAACCAAGTGTCGCCACCTGGGGGGAGGGGACCCACCGGACTCGTTTCAGTCATTACTTTTCTTCTAGTGAGCTGACCGTAGGCTAATATGGGGACACGTGCAGGACAAGCATCCATCTCTAAACTCCTAATTAAATCATCCACCTCACTACAGTCCCTGATGTTATACATTTTGTTGTTTGCCATCACTCTGAGGGATGCCGTGAACCTTAATTGGGCAGTTGCCCCCAACTTCTTTAATAAATCAATTATTTTCCCCATCTCCCATTGCTTGTTTAGCGTTACACTTGCAAGATCCGATCTAATCTCAAAAGGTACCCCACCCACCAAGAGCGATTTCTTTTTTAGTGCCTCTACTAAAACACATTCTTTAATCACATAAGTTTGGAAAGAAACCAATATCTTCCTGTGTTTATACCTGTTGGGGGGCATTTTTGCTTGAACTCTGTGTACTCTTTGAATGTCTTTTCCGATGTCAGCATCTAGCTCTTCGAGTAGGACCTCTGCTTTTATTAATCAAAACACAAAACCTTTCAAGTTGTCCCCTTCAAGCCCCTCAGGAACTCTCAAAAAGGACAGGTTATTCCTCCTTTGATTATTTTTCAGGGATTCCAACTTGGTCATAGCCTACTCCTCTCTTATTTTGAGACTTTGAATCATTTCCTTATTTTCCACCACTGCAGTCTTCAGATCTCCTACTTCCATCTCTAAAGCGGCCGTCCACCCTGCCACCTCATCAATTTCCTTGCCAAGATCTTCACAGAGATTTCTGTTTTCTAGCTGATTGGTATTTGAAGTCTCAAACCCACCCTTCAGTTCCATTGATAACGCTCTCAGCATCTCTGTAATAGAGTGACTGGCATCAACTTCAGGGTTTCTCCTCCGGGACTCTTCCTCCCTTGTTAGTTTACCTCTTTTTTTTATGTCCCCACATCGACCATCCTGTAACCCCTGCATCTCTGGCCCTGGGTCTAAAGAGATATTTTGTGTACTTGCACAAAGATCAGTATAATTGTCCGGCAATTTATCTACCAAGTCAGATAAGACCGGGGTCTGCCCGGGTTCATCATTGTGAGAGCTCCCATTTTCTAGATCACGTTGAACCCATTGAACAGGTTGATTCAACGAACTTTCTCTCACCATAGCTTCATCTGGAGTAACGTCCTGGCTACCATCCTGGGTGATTTCTTCCCCCACTTTGTGCACTATCTTCGGACAAGTTGGCACTCCAGATACTCCAGGAAGGATTCTAAAATATGTTCTGAGCGACGGAATAATCTTTGCTTTCGTACTGCTTACAGAGGCCAACTTATCCAAAGGAACCTTCTTTTTATATTTATTTGTGTTAGCATTCCACCCACTTTTATTCCTCACCGTCTTTTGCTTTGAAGGGTGACTCGTACCTCTCTTCTGTATTTTCATTAACTACTCCCACTATCAATGCGTTTGTACCACTTCTTAGAGAGTAGGCAGGGACTTTTTTACTAGCTTTCCCAAGTGCCCCCTTCTCTCCTCTTTCCAGCTTGTCCAGCTTGTCCTTACTCTCCTATAAAGCACAATGAAAGTCTAAGGAACTATTAACAACTACAGAGGGCACCGCAGTATCAGACAACCGATACACACCTCCAAAGTTACTTTGGTGCACTTGCTCCTTCTCTCGGCCTTGAAATCTTTCTATGTAAGGAGAGTGATGAGTGTCCACACCCCCTCCTAGCCAGCCGCTTCATGTGCTGGCTCTGCCTGCTCTCACCCTTCTTCCCCGAAATAGAATCCGAGCTGCTGCTTCCCTTCTGCGTTGGAGATCGGCAGCAGCCCTGGTCCACAGCGGCTCCTCAGCGCTTCCCCTCCAGCGTGCCTCCACCTCGGTTCACCGCCCCTCTCCGCCTCCTCTTCGCCGCACGTCACACCTCCGGATCCCTAGTTCGCCCCGTCAGCGTTAAGTCCCTACGTTAGCCACATAGCATGAGTCCATCAGAGCCCTCCCGCAGCCAGCTCCTTAGCCGTCTGCCATGTTTTTCCCCTCAGTGATTTAAAATCTGTTCTGAAAATGCCGCTTTTAGAAAGTTGACATTTTCTTGCCCGAACCTTTGGTGCCTTCTGTCTGTATGCTGGGCCACATAACTAAGTGTAACTGGCAGTTGCTCTTGCTCCCAGACAGCAGAACAAAAGGGCAGGATGGCCCATCTCCGACTTGATGAGGTGAGGAGTTGTCACCTACCAAACCGGTCCATCAGAAAGGCCCTGCCTGGGCACACTCACAAAGGGTTTCGCAATAGTCCTTGTGACCAGAGACAAGCTGGGGTCATTGCAGGGAGGTGAGAAATTTCAAACACCTCTGGGGGTAAAACCCTCCACAACCTTCTCCTACTTCGAAACTGGCACCAGGTATATATTGGAACCTCATACCCAAATCTTCAGTACACATCTGGACCCATGGAAGACTTAAAAGGTCTGACGTGCTCCTCTGCAAGACGGACTGTCACTCTGCTGTCCTGCTACCTGAGGAGAAGGACTGGACCTGCATCTTGAACCCAAGACAACCTGAGTGACTCCAAGGACTAGCTGACTAACTCCCTGATCAGAGCCTCAGGGTCAGAAAAGACTCCATCCACCCTGAACCCAGGCCCTGGACTCCGTCTGCTGTGAGTCTTGCCCCACAGGTGGTGCCACAAAAGTCCTAGACCCTAGGAAATGGGCCTGAGAGTGCCCTGCCAGCCCAGCTTCGGTCCTGTAAGCAGAACTGATGCAGCCACTTTTCATCGCAGCCTGTAGTTTCCTCAGAGCCGCCTCTGCATGACGCATCCTTGATGCAAGCCTTCGGATTGCAAGCTGCTCGTAGACGGCATGTTCGATGATGACGCAGGACCATGGATCCCTACCCCACAGCTTCTTCAGAACTGCTGGTGCACAAAGTATCTTCAGCTCAGTAATTTGCATCGCAAGCCCCTTGTCAATGGTAATCTCGATGACAACACAGAACTCCACATCACAGGTCTGCAGCACCCTCGCAACCGCTGCTGTGCGATGCATCCTCAACATGGGATCTTTCAATGCTTTGCAAATCTGGATTCAAGGTACTTGGTAAAGTGGGCCTCAGTTGGTCCCTTTATCTAGACTACGCTACATTGATGTCGGTCTGAACTTGTGACTTAGTACCTGGCCTGTGCATTGGGCCCCCCTTCGAATTTTCCAGAATTATTCTAAAAAATTGGCAATGTTTAAATATGGCTATACTTTTTTCAACATTGAGGTTAAGTTCTGTCACTGTGTTAAAAAATGCAATCAAATACATGATGCCAAACAAACTATTCTGGTCAGGCAGTCCTTACTAATGTGTAAAAGTATCCACAGCGTGATTATTAGAAGTGAGGGTGGGAGTTTTGAAGAGTATTTGGAGTCCTTTTCCTTTTAACATATACTCCCAGCTAGGATATAAATGACAAAACATGTAAGTGATGGCCCATTACAAAGCGATTTACTGCTGCTCATTTTTTTAGCTTAAAACAAAGCCCTGTTATTAGCATAATGCTTCTTTTGGTCAGAGCCTGATGCATCCCCCACAAGATCATTTGAGGCCCCCCTAGGGGTGCCCACCCCCCAGTCTGAAGACCCCTGCTCTACGCTAAGCCTGACTGCTTTGTGCCAAATTACCAAAGCATGCTTGTGGCTCACCCTGACAGAGTTTGTGGTTGCTGCGTTAGTATGGTTTCACCCCACTCAACCATTAACCCAATTTCCAAAACCAATGCAACCACAAAACATTTTCATAGGAATAAGATTGAGCGGGCTGATTTAGATGCCAAACAGTGTCCACCTGCATGATTTAAATGTTGGTTGACCATAGGTTTGGCTATGGTGGTTACTACTTGGTCGCTGTCACAGCCAAACTTCTCCAACAGCCCGACGGAATAAGGGATGTCAGAGATTTTGCTTTACGTCCATTAGCCCAATTAGGATGTGCAGACATCTAGCTATTGTTTTACTGTCCCCTCACGGTAAGGGAGAATAAAAAAAAAAAAACTGCCCGTCTTGTCATGGGAGATGGCTCCCATGCGAGGGTTGCATTATCTTTTTTTTTTTTTTTTTTTAAATCCTACTTCACTATTTTCTTTTTGAAAATAAAACAACTGTTTAATGCAAGGCTCCCTCATGTTGACGAAGCCCTGCACCAAACTGCGAAAAGCACTGACAAGAACCTTCGTGACGGCGGCTCCTGGCAATTCTTTAGAAATGACCGGGTTGGCGGTAATTTCTAAACTCCGTGGGTGGTCTCTCCATCAGAGTGATGGAGTAATTTACTCTGTCGCCCTGGTGGAGAAACGGGCTGCCCATCTGTATATAAATCGGGCCCTACATTCCTATGGAGTCTAAATAGGGCTGTACTGCTGTTGGCTTTGCAATCAGCTCAACCCGCTAAACGAGTATATGAGAGTGTGTGGTAGTTAGTGGTATAGTGTTCTTGACCTTCTCAGATGCCATTGACCCCCCCTTTCCAGCACATCCAGCCTTTGTATGTCTGCTGTCTATTCTGACAATTGACAGAAATACTAGAAGAAAAGAAGAGAGGCAAGTGTGTGCCTTTGAAGAAAGGAGTACTACAGGAGAGGCAGTGGACGCATCAGAATCGACAAACCTCAATCAATGTCACAACTTTTCTCAACGCCAAACTGCCAAGTATTCCAAATCCCTGCATCTTACCCTCAACATATTCATGTGCCAAACACAGAGAAACAATTCACAGTGCCAATTTTGTTAAAATACTACAGATGAATAATTTCATTTCCTTGACTCATGTTCCACTTAGTTGATCAATCCTGGGCTAAGGAGAAACTTTATTGGCATCTACAAGATAACTATACTCCTGAAGAAGGTTTTGAATGTGGAAGAAAGTGTACATTCATAGGAGTGAAAAGATCTGATGTTATCTTTCCCATTTTAAGACGACTGTAGTGTTCCTCCATGGAAGCCTGAACACTTCTGCGTCTTACCATCTGTGGACCTTAATCAGAATCTCCCACACTGTGAACAATTTCACTTCCCATACGACTGTACACGTCTATCACTTCAGAGCAGTTACACCAATGAAACCGAAATATGACAGCAAATTTTCTCTGCAGTTGCAGCCCAATGGTGACCCTGATCTATGCACCATACCATGTCTTCTTGCCTCCAGAAATCAGTGCACTCTCTTTTTGTTCCAGACATGTCTAACACTCTACATAAGCCCCCCCTAACTGGACCACCCATCCCTTATCATCCAAAGGCTCATTGCCTTGAACTATCAGTCAAACTGCAACCACTGGAAGTCTTAGGACTAACCTAACCTAAAACCAGTTTTGTTTGGATGCCCAATAAACCTACTTTAGCCGCACTCAGAAACCTTGCACTTTCTGTGTGACCGATGCATGAGGATAATGCTAAGATATAAATAAATAAACCTAGACAAGTTCTTTATGAAGGTAAACACGGCTGGTAGTCATTATTTTCAGGTAATCACATTCAGGATTCCCCCAACTGCAACCCTCACTCTTTGACTCTTAGGGCTTAATTCAGAAACTGCCCTTTGTAGTATGTTTTGTAAAACTACAGTAGTACTGTAAAACCTACACATTCACTATTCACAAACTGCACTTTTGTAGTAACTTACACCTTTGAATAAGTTTACTATTATTCTCTATTCACAAACTGCACTTTTGTAGTAACTTACACCTTTGAGTAAGTTTACTATTATTCTCTATTCACAAACTGCACTTTTGTAGTAATTTACACCTTTGAGTAAGTTTACTATTATTCTGTATTCACAAACTGCACTGTTGTAGTAAGTTACACTTTTGTAGGAAGTCCCTACCTCCTTTGTTTTCTACTTGAGGGTGGTGCAGTACCAGTGGCTGGCATGTGTAGTGCTGGACAATCTACAGAAGTGAAAACTACAAAAGTGCAGTTTGTGAATTCTGAAGTTACTCAAAAGCTTAAATTACCTTTGTAAACCTGGCCCAGAAAGTGATACCCAGTTTTTATTCCGCACTTCGTACTGCATATCTGCCATTTCTGTGCTTAATTTGTAAAAAAAAAAAAAAGAAAAGTGCTGAATGGCAGGTTCTCCACCCTGCATTCCTGTCTATTTCACTCCTGCATGTTCTTTTTGTCCCCTGCTTTCTCCCTTTGACACCTATTTTTTTATCTCTTCTGTATCCTTTTTCCTTCTGCTTTTTCTGCCTCTGTCTGTCTTGCTCTGGGTCGTAGCCTGAAACTAAGGAAGAAAGAGTGAGAGATAGAGAGATAGAGAGAAAGAGAGACAGAGAGAGAGTGAGAGGGAAAAAGAGAGCGATAGAGTCAGCGGTGTAACAATATCAACGCAGCGCCTGAGGTGTCGGGGGCGAATTCCAGGAGGCCCCCTTTAGGGTGACCACCCGCCCGTAAATTTCACGGACTGTCCGTAATTTCGCCCTGCTGTCCGTTGTCCGTGATGAAAGCTTTAACGGACGGCATTTGTCCGTAATTTTAGCTTTCACCTAAAGGGCAACGGAGGCAGGGCGAAATTACGGGCAGAGGAGTTTCCCCAGCTGGGCTGGAAGGCAGGGGGTCTCCTGTGCTCTGAGGGAGGGAGGGGCAGACAGATAACAAAAGGCCTTCTTGCCAGGGGGTCTCCTTCCCTAAAGACATGCAAATGTGGGCAACTGGTAAATCTGCAAATACAAAGGGGCTTGAAAACCTGCATTGACTTTACTAAAAGGAGTCACTTGAAGTTTTCTGGTGGCAAAGATATTTCTTTCAGAGAGGTATTGTAATGGTGTTCCAAGGTGAGCTGTGGAGTGTGTGGTTTTAATGGAGTGTTATAAAAAAAAATGTATCAATAGGTATAAACTGTATATTATTCAAATCTGTATCTGAGAAGCACTTTTTTTTTATTTGACCGAAAGGTATTTGCGCATTTTGTAGCAGCCTATATTATGATGTAATTGTTTTTTTCACAGTTCTTTCAGGTACCTCGGTACCTTATAGTACTAACAAACATTGGCAAAGCCAATAGGTCTCATCTACAAAAGAGTTATTGGCTTTGCTAATGTGTTTTAGCCATTAGCCATGTGTACACCAGAGTAGCTGCTGTTCAGCATGGCTTGAAGCTAGTGGCATAGTGGTGTGGAGTGGAGTAGAGTAGCATAGGAGCAGTGGCGTAGAGCCCCGTGGTGCAAAGTACATTACAGTGGGGTACAGTGCAGTTGTTTAGAGTGTGTTAGGGTAGAGTTCAGTGGTTTAGAGTGCAGTGGCATGGAGTGGCATGGGACAGAGTAGAGTGGCATAGAGTGCAGTGGAGTAGAGTGGCATACAATAGAGTAGCAGAGAGAGCAGTAGTGTAGAGTGGTGCAGTGGCATAGATTGCAGAGTAGACTCACGTTGCAGGGAGTGCAGTGGTGTAGTGTAGAGTGATGCAGAGTAGAGTGGCATAGAATGCAGTAGTACATAGTACATTGGTGTATAGTACGGTGGTGGAGAGTGCAACACTGCAGAGTAGAGTGTCAGTGCAGTGATGTAGAGTGGAGTAGAGTGGCACAGAGCAGTGGCGTAGAGTACAGTGGTACAGAGTAGAGGGCAGTGGCGTACAGTGCAGTTGTTTAGAGTGCATTGGCGCAGAGTGCAGTGGCATGGTGTGGCATGGGGTAGAGTTGCATAGAGTGGAGTAGAGTGGCATACAATAGAGTAGCAGAGAGTGCAGTAATGCAGAGTGGTGCAGTGTCATAGAGTGCAGAGTATACTCATGTGGCAGAGAGTGTAGTGGTGTAGAGTGGTGCAGAGTGGCGTATTGTAGAGTGGTGTAGAGTAGAGTATAGTGCCTAGAGTGCAGTGGCATAGAGTAGAGTGGTGTAGAGTGCAGAGTTGTAGAGTAGAGTGTCAGTGCAGTGTTGTAGAGTGGTACAGAGAACAGTGGCATAGAGTACAGTGGTGCAGAGTAAAGGGCAGTGCAGTTGTTTAGAGTGCACTGGTGCAGAGTGCAGTTGCAAAGAGTGGCATCGGGCAGAGTAGAGTGGCATAGAATGCAGTGGAATAGAGTATATTGGTGCAAAATGCAGTAGTACAGAGCAGAGTGGTGTAGAGTATAGTGGCGGCCAGAGCAGTGTTGCAGAGTGTCAGTTTGCAGTGGTGTAGAGTGCATTGAACTAGAGTGCAGTGGTCAGAGTGGTATAGAGTACAGTGGCGTAGAATAGATTGTTTCAGAGTAGAGTGCAGTTGCATAGAGTGGAGAGGTGCAGGGTAGAGTGCAGTGGCATAGAATGTAGTGGCACAGAGTGCAGTGGCATAAAGTAGATTATTTCACAGTAGAGTGAGGTGGCTTAGAGTGGAGAAGTGCAGGTTAGAGTGGAGTTGCATAAAGTGGCATAGAGTGTGATGGCATAGAGTAAAGTAGTGTAGAGTGCCGTGGCATAGAGTGCAGAGGTGCAGAGTAGATTAGAATGATGTACAGTGTATTGATGTAGAGTGCAGGGGCATAGAGTTGAGTGTTACAGAGTAAAGTGCATTAGCATAGAGTGTATTAGCTTAGAGTGCAGTGGCGTACAGTGCAGCGTTGCAGAGTGGCAGAGAGTGGAGTTGTGCGGATTAGATTGGTGTTGCCTAGACTGGAGTGGTATGGCGAGCAGAGCGCAGTGGTGTAGAGAGGCGCAAAGTGCGGTAGCTTAGAGTAGAGTAGTACAGAGTAGAGTAGAGAAGCATAGTGTGAAGTAGCATAGAGAGCTGTGGCATAATGTGGAGTGGCTCCGAATGGAGAAGAGAACAGTGGCATGGAGTGGCGTAAAGTGGAGTGATACAGAGTAGGGTTCAGTGGTGTAGAGTGGTGCAGAGAAGAGTGGAGTGGAGCATGCATGGTGTGGTAACACACTGCCATTACATACAACACATGTTTGATTGAAATGACCATTACATTTGCACAGATATACAGTTTTTCAAATCAAACTATATTGTGCACAGACGATGATGTGTGGAAATTGCATCACCTAATGCAATGATTTGTTTTAATCATGTAAAGGTATTTGTTTCCAGCACATTTCAGAATTAACAAAAATGTGCTTGATTTGTACTCCTAATTCTGATATATTCTGAAGTCTATTTAAATGTTGTCATGTGATAGAAAAAACTCTTTCCTAACCCCAGAATCCAGCAAGATTGTTGCATAAATCCTCTCACTTTGAAGTCAGAGAAAGGAAAGTAAACACTAAGTTCCCACCGAAGACAGAGCCTGACATTTGACTTTGTTCTTTGAATGCACAGGAAATATAAAAAGATAAGAACAAGATTTACAGGCCTGTTTACAGAAAGGGAGCTCTCTGCAGGATACTGTAAATAAGGTTTTGGCAAGGGAAGGGACGAATTCAAGCTGCATAGCCTAAAACAAATAAAGCCAGCAAATTGAAAGCAACAAATTGTGAGTTACAAACCACAAGGCCAATGGCAAGCAGCAGGCAGAATGCATTCACAAGGAAGCACTATGAATTTACTTAAAGTGACAGCTGTGGGATACTTTGTGGGGAAAGTCCAGTATTTTAGTCCATATCTTGCAGAGGTTTGGCTACATCAATCACCCAGGTAGTATGACAAGAAGACCTGGAGTGGCTTCCATGTTGCAGGATAGGTCTGTACACCCATTCTATCAGTTTGCCACCATTTCCTATGGTACAGAGCTTCTGGCACACCTCTTGTAGGGTTAGTGCTAGGTAGCAGACATGAAATAGGGCATTTAATGATTATTTAAGGTGGTTGTAAGTAAGGAGTTGACCGGGGTGAAGATGGTAGTCTGCCACAAGGGTTTGGAAATTTAGTAGCTCACTGTTCAGAAACAAAGTCCCCAATTTTAAGACACCTGCAACATGCCACTGATGGAGTTGCTCTGAGCACAGTCATCCTGTGCGAGTGGGAAGGCTTAGGAAAGGTAGTGCAGGAGCATAGGGTTTCTTCGTGTCAGTGAGTTTACAGGTTCTGGCAAGGCAAGAGAAAGCCATGCATGATAACCCCTGATGGTGATCTATAGAATGGTCAGTAGGAAACGATGAGCAGTGCATTAAGCCTTCCTTAAAAGTCTTTACTGGTAAACCCCATCTCATGCAGGGAGGTGGGAAGAAAGCCAGTGAGCCACCCATTGGACATCTGCAGCTGAATAAAAGCATTCTAAGTCCAGAAGATCTAATCCACCCTGAGTCACAGTTAGCTTGAGTGGAAAGAGCTCCAGATGGCGCTGCAGCAACCAAATCAGATGTGTGGCCCGTCTGAAGAAGGAATGAAGGACGAGCAGGGGAAGGTTTGCAAAATAATACTATCATTGGGGTAGCACGCCATCTTCTCCAGTGCCACATGGCCTCTACAGAAAGCAGAAGAGAAGACCAAAAAGCAAACTGGGCTTGGAGGGACCGTTCGCTCTGCCGAGATTTTCATCCTGGAAATCAGTGTAAGAATGGTAGATATTAATCACTAGGTATCAAAAGGTAACTGGTTCCCATTTCAATCTGAGATCTAATTGTGTATGAAGGCGAAAACAGTGCCATATGTTAAAGAAACACTAATTAAGTTTTAAAATTTGTAAATTTTGTTTGTGCAATTTACATCCCAAATATTTTGAAGATTCTATGTGTACTTGACACTTAGGGATAACCCAGATCTCTAGTTTGGCTTTTGCTCAATTTCAAAACCATATAAAGACATGGACTAAGCGGACAATTGCCTTGCACAACCTTGCAAGGGGTCTGGCCCCTGCTCACCCTTCACAAGCACTAACAGCGAACCATTGCACCAGAAGAGTTTGCCAAGGTGTATGGGTGTTGATTGTTCAACCACTTGACATTGCCCCTTCTGTTTCGCTCCTGTGTGCAGACAACTCTCCCGGTACCCAATACCTTCAAATAGTATTGGTGGACCCGTCTTGTCTGATTTTAGGAATTGTCCCACCTTGTTCTTCTCTTCTTTATTTATCCAGTTGTTAGCAACAACCCGGATCTCCCATTTGATCTCAATTTCATCCTACTCTTTTATTATCTTTGATTGGTAGTCCGGGCTCCCATTTCTGAGATAAATGTAGAGTCCCGAACATACACTCTAGTGCAGTGAGACGACAGACAAGTTATGGGTATATCACATCCTGTCACCCACACCATCTGCCCTGCCTCTTTAAAAAAAAATAGGTTGAAAGTCCATGGGTGGTTGGGGTAAGCCAGATGTTGTTGTTCAATTTGCTTAAACTAGCATAAGGTTAATTACCTTAATGTTTCCCAAACTGTTTGCCAGGGGTTTTGAAATGTTCAGAAACATAATCAAAATGTTGCTGTTACTTTCTCTTCAGGAAAGATCGGGTAGATTTGAGTAGGGGTGATGTCCTTGCCGTGAAGGGCATTAATTTACTACTGAACAAGGACGTAATGTGACACCTGAATGTAGCACACCAGGAGGCAATCACTAAAGGTCCACAGTGAATAAATAGTGCTTATGTTAAAAAAGAGTACATAAATGCACTGACAACACAGTGAGGCATGGCCTCTCTTGCGTGTGTCTGTAAAACTGACGTTTGTTCTTGAATTTTTGTCCTGAATTTTGACCCTTTGTCCTGAATTTTTGTCCTGAATTTTGACCCTTTGTCCTGAATTTTTTACAGTCCTGTCCAGAATTTGCCTCAATGGCAGGTGGTCACCCTAGCCCCCTTAGCGGCATGCAGTCACGCACCCGCAGTGGCCGGCACTGTACATGGACGGCAGGCCCCTGACCTGAGAGCTTCTTACTGTGTGGAGGGTGGGGGGGGGAGGGGGTTACATGTACTTTGCAGGGCCCCCGTTCAAGTTTCTTTACCGTTACGCCACTGGATAGAGTGTGTGTGGTGTGTGTGTGTGTGTGCGTGTGCGCGCGGGCATGTATAACCACGCTGTGTGTGTGCGTGGGTGTGCGTGTGCGCGTGCGTGTGTCCTTCCAGCTCTCAGCTGTCGTTAAAACACATATTGGAATACCGTAGTTGCAAATAATAATGGGGGAAAGGAACTGATAGACTTAAAGATCGGACAAAAATATCTACTGAGTGGTCATCCTGGTTCTAAAATACAGAAGAAGAAGACCACTTCGACCTGTGTTATATTTTACTTGCAAATTCAGTTTTCCTAAAGTGTTTCTTCCTGTTTGCACCTCACAGAACCCAGGAAGGTCCAAGCACCAGGTCCAATCGCCTCCTTTAAATGTGATCAAGGAATCGCGAAACTCATGGAAAACTGACCTCTCTCTTTTCATTCAGGTGATTGCAGAGGAACTATCTGGCAACGATGACTATGTGGAACTTTCATTCAGCGCACGGAAGCTAGATGACAAGGTAAATCGTTTGCTAATAACCTCACTGAAACATGTAATAAGGAATGCTTCTGTGATTTTTAAAAAATTTACCCCGCAGCAATCCCCCCCACCACCCTCCTGCTGTCATTAAATAATCAAAGAATCCTCATCGAGGCTCGCAAAACGTCTTTCCCGATGATGACAAGTAATTAAAGAAAAATAAGTAATCTAATTAAAATTGAGACAATCTAGTTACGCTGGGATCTCATTTGTATGAAAATTGTGCCACAGATCAGAAGTTATTTAAAAAGTGAGCAATTCTAAGCAGTCAAAGCTGGAGTAATCCCAAGGGAAGTCTTACGGCCGCTCTATGCATGTTGTATAAGATAATTTCCATCAGACAAACATGAGGACGCGTTGTAATGTCTCTGAAGTTCTCGCGACCCCACATCTGACGAACAGAAAAACCCAGCCCATGCTGCCTCCAATATCTAATGCCTTATCCTGATGCCACATTAAACATTCTGTGCAATCTTCTGTTGATTGACATCAGGGTGTTTCTATTGTCATGCATGTAGCCACTTATGATTGGCAGTCCCTTTACATTGGGAAACGTGGTGGATCAATAGGTGGTAAGAAGTTTGTGGATCCCAGCACATACCCAGAATTTTTGCAGAGCATTCTAGGTTTGAAAACCTTGTGGGAGTCATGCAAGCCACACTTGCTGGAATAGCATGGGCCATTCAGTTGCCTAGCTTTTATAGAGTTCCCTGGTTGTCCGCTGATCAGAGCTAAAAAAAATGCAGCCAATCCCCATGGCAAGTGAGAGGAAAGAGGGATTTACAGACATAGGGCCTTATTATGAGTTTGGCGGATGGTCTTGGCCACCCGCCGAACTTCCGACGAGGAGGTTGTCACCATAGTGGCTGCCTTGCCGCCAAGCCCATTATGAGATTCCCGCTAGGTTGGCAGCTGGAAACCAGAGTTTCTGCCCGCCGGCCTAGCGGGAAACACCCTACAGCATTGTCACCGGCTCGTGATTGAGCCAGCAGCAATGCTGTAGGATGCAGGATGCACCAGCACCCTCGCAATGTTCACTGTCAGCAAAGCAGACAATGCGCATTGCAATGGTACTGGCCGGGGGGCCTCCTGCACCCCCTTGGGGCCCCCTGCACCCGTTCTCCGCCAGCCTTTTCATGGCAGTGTTATCGTCATGAAATCGCTGGCGCAGAACAAAGTCGTAATCCCCAGGGCAGCGCTGCTTGCAGTGCTGCCTTGGCGGATTAGGACCACCACGACTGCCAGACCACTGGGAGGACTAATACTGCTGTGCTGGTGGTCCGACCGCAGCACAACTGCCGTGGTCATAATGTGGTGTTCGGACCGCAGCATTTGGCGGCGGTCTGTACGCCACCGTTAGTCTGGCGATCAAAAGAGCGCCAGACTGGTACTAAGGCCCATAGTGTGCTTGACATGAACAGTTCGTCAATCGTATTTACAAGGTTAATGATACAGTAGTAGGCCCTATAGCAGATGCAAGAGTTTTTGCAGGTTGATATGGTATGACGCGACATAGTGACACCCAACTGTTGGAACATGGTCATCCAGGTATGAAACATATGCCTGACCTCCTGAGTTCTCCATGGGCTTCCTCTGCTTCTGCCCTTATCCTAAGAATCACAAACAGTGGTATCATATTGTTGAAGGATTATATATTTTAAGTGAGGTGTCTTAAATGTTGTGGAAATGGATTTCACCTTACCTTGGTAGTTCCAAAATTCTAGGCCAAGGTATTTAAAAAATGTTGTTGTAAATTTAGCTAATTTGGTTAACCTATCATAATTTGGACATTCTGCTCACCAAAATCTATTTATTATGTAAGCCATGCATTTACTATGCAATGGAAAATCAATGTGAGTATTGTTTCAATTTTGCAAATATGCAACGTTGTAAAATTGCCTTGTGGTTATTTGCAAAATCGTATTAAAAATGTCTATCAATCTTTCCCCCCACAAGTTGCTGTGTGTTTGCCTTTGCATGCCACATATTCCTTACACAACTTTAATTTGAGCAACATATTCTAGCTATTTCTAAAACTCTTTCCATGCACCAAATCTGCATACCTTATGAGAGGCACCTACATGGCTCCTTTCTGCCAACCACCTTCTCAGGGACTTCCGCCAATAATTGATTACAATCATTACACGGCTGGCAGTCTTAATAACCACAGCCTTGCAGTGGTGGTCAGGACTGCCGCTGCTGTGGTGGTCCGACTGCCACATTAAGACAGCCAGAATAGGTGATCCCAACGGGTTGACGGCGGGTGGAGGTCACAATCCGCAAGGGCAGGGCTTTACGGATTACGACCTCGTTCTCCACCAGCCTTTTCATTGCGGTTTCACTGCCAGGAGAAGCCTAGCGGGAAACACCTAATAGGTCCGGCGGAGTGGTCGTCCCTACAGAGGCATCCACCCTGTCGTGAGTTTGGCGTATAGGCTAGCCCATCCGCCAAACTCAAAATGAGGCCCTGAATGTGAACATTGAATAATTTGTTTGAGAAATCTGGTAATGCAGTTTAGTCACGTGTAAGCTGTCACAGCAGATTCACAATTCACCAATGCCTTTTTGAGCCACTATGGCCAATCAAATTTAAAATCGTATTCCCTGCAGCTTACTAATGATGTACCCAATTGTACCCAGTTGAAATGTAGGAGGAATACACAACAACATTAAAAAACTCAAGTTACTGTATTATGCCATGATATTGTTAATAATACGACAGCTGTAAGACTTAATTAACTTTGTGACAATTAAATGGAAAACTGAACTACAATAAACTTCTACTGCGGGATCTCTGTATCCATCATGATTAAATAGCTGAATGTGAGGTTGTTTAGGGGTATTATTGCAAGCTGAAGCATATTAGAATAGCGTGGCACAATCTATTTGGCATTCTGCAAGACTTCCTTTTTAGGCATCAAATGGATCATTTGCTCACTATTTCATGTTTGTTTCTCTTTTACTTCGCGTTGCCATTCTTTTTCGTTTGCTGCCATTGATGAGTAACACTGTACTTATACAGAAAATGCCAAGTCCTAACATAAACATAAGCAAGGATGATTATGGTATGATATAGCTGTTGGTGGCAAGTTTGTGGTTTGCTGCTGTTCTTCATTGACGAGAGATAGGAGAGAATGTGGTTTTGCTCTCTCCACACTCTGCTACTAGACAACAAACTCTGACACAGTAAGACCCCTTCAAGATAGCATTGATTCAGTCAACCTAAAGGGATGCTAAGGGCTCGAGCACCATAACCTTAGGATCTGCTCTACGGTGGGTCATTCCAGCATCTCTGAATTATGATCTTCTTACAAAAATCCTATTTGAGCAGCATGTGATAAAAACTGGACTATATTAGCAATGCAGTCCTTCTCAAAGCCCAAGAATGAAACGCTGCAAAACATTTCATTGTAACTCATAAGGCCGTAATTGATGTGAGGCTTCAAATCTGCACATCCTTGGACGCCAGGAACCCAGCCACTGCTATCCACAACACATGAAGGTTTGTATCACAAGTCCATTTCACAAATTGTCATTTTTGTGATTGCTTCCACAACTGCACAACATAATATCCACAGTGCATTATACACACAGACAAACTGCACCCACACATTTACTCACACCCTTGAACACAAATAAATATGCGATTAAAATTGGACACTTGAATTTTGCTGCTATTTTTGAGTGTTAATTTCAATAACTATAAAGTATTGTGTGTAAGTGAAATAGACTTTGATTCAAATAATTTAGAAGGCTGCAATATAGATACCACCTGCCACGATGGATGGAAGCTCAAGGTATTACAATAACAGTTCCTCTAAAAGGTTTGAAGTGCCATCAAAAAGTCACTGAAAGGTAGAGTGGTAGGAATGGATGCCCTCTCTGTGGGGCTATCTGGCTTTTGATAACATCCTGACCCTCCGAATGTTTGGTTTGCTTTCCTAGATCTGGAGATTATATATTCAGAAGATCACACCAGCAGGCTTTATGCGTGGCAGTCCTCAATACTAGAAATCGCATATAGATTTTATCCGGTACCTTTGAATCTGACTAATCTGATTTTCTCTAAATTGATGGTAGGTTGATTGTCTAGAATATAGCCCCTCATCCGTGAATCCACTCTGTAGGTTGATTTGGGTGACATGACATCTAGCAGCAGCATCAGTTCAAAATGATCAAGATGGGCTCCTTATCCAACTTAAGTGGACATCTACTGAGCACACAATAGTTAAATGTGGATATTAAAGAGTAGGTGGAGGGCACAAATACATGCTGATGTTAAAATCACTATAAATTGGTTCTTGACAAAGTGTTGTAACCAAGCTTGTTGATGATATGTAGAAGCCAATGTAAAGCATCTCATCCGGACATCTTAGTCCAAAGATTTGCTCTATCAGTCTTGTCACTGGTGCTGAAGAAGTCCATAAAAACATATTGCAGAAGGGTGATTAACAGATCAAAGTGTACTCATAGTCTTTAAGGCAAAGGCCATTACAATATACATTGTTGATTACCCCAAACAAGCGCCTGTTGGAGCCTACAGAAGAATGTTCCAATTATCGACCGACTCAAGAAGGGTGATCCTCAACTTGTTTCCAAATAGCTCTACAACAAGACACAGCAATGAAAAGAGGCAACATTTTGGAGGAACATTCCTCTTTCTTTTCAAGTACTTGAATGATGATTGCTCCTGTTAAAAATAAAGTGCAACATGTCAGGCAGCTCTCAAATTTAACATGCGTTAAGTGCTAAAATAGCGAGCAGAACAGGAAAAAGTTAACAGAAAATTGTCATTTCAACTGATCAGATCACTCGCATGAAAGGGGTCAGTTGAAGCCTAGTTCTAAGATAGATGTAATTTAGGACAGTTTAAATATGTTTTCTACCAATTTAAGTCCATGGAACGTGATCACATGACAGAAGTTTAGTACTTTCAGCAAACCTTATCTATATCATATCCAAAATTATTGTATTTAAAAAAATGCTTATATAATTTTTTTGATAATTGTTTATGGAAACATTTTCGTCCTCATTGTGACTTTGCGGTCCCACCACAGGACCGCCAAAGCCGTGGGAAGGACGCCACCATCATGCCGGTGGAGTTCCCTCCCGTTGTATTACAGTGTTCCCTCCAGGCTGCAGCGGGAATATTGAATTATGACATTTCGTCCGGGCGGACCAGCGGGAACAGTGCTACAGTATTGGTCTCAGCTCCCTTACGTGAGCCGAGGAAAATACCCTAGCACAACAGCACCATTGGAATGCGCACTGCCTGCAAAGCACCATCGGAATGCGCACTCTCTGCAAAGCAGACAGGCCCCCTGTGGCCCCCGGTACTGGCTTTCCACCAGCCTTTCCATGGCAGGGTGACGGCCATGGAAAGGGTGGCAGAAAGCTGAGTTGTGATCAGCATGGCCTGTGGCTGAGCACAACTCAGACCGCCGACAGCCCATTGGGAACAATGTTCCTGGTGTGGACGGTGGTCTTTAGGGGGTCCCACCCTCCAAAGTTGTAATGTGGTGGTAGGGCCGCCAGGAGTGCAGCGTCCCACCACCACCACCACAAATGGTCTGAAGACTGCCACACTCGTAATGAGGCCCTTTATCTTTTGATGTTGACTTTAATGTTTGTTAAACATATTTATTAAATTGTTTTTTGATAATACAAAAAATTGAAGTATTTCAAATCTACAAGATTATTTAAAAATGAGATGTGCTATTTATACGGGCCATTTAAATGTAATTTTAAATTAATTTATTAAATTTAAAAGTATTATCATTTGCTTATTTTACAACATTATTTATTCAGTTTACAATTTATAAAAATAAAAAGGATTTTTATTTATGTTGAATTTTTACATTAAAATAACACTGTTTTTCATACATGTTATTATTGGGGTTGGAATATTAACTATGTCACCGTTAAAGTCAAACTTTTTACTATATGTAGATTAAATTAAAGAGGGAATATTAAATGCAATCCCTTCAATATCCAATGCTTTCCACATTGTAAGATATATTGGAGTGCGATTAGTAAATCACACCCCTTCAATGTACAACGCTTTCCATAATGTGCCTTGGATTGGAGTGGGCATAGGAAATCTAAGCCATTCAATGTCCAACTCTTTACCAAATCTAGATTAGATTTGAGTGTGAATAGTAAATGGAGCCCCTTCAATGTCAAATGCTTTCTCCAGTGTATCTAACATAAGAGTGGGAGAAGTATATCAAACACCTTTATTGTCGAACATTCACCAATGAAGCTTTAATTGCAGAGAAAATAGTAAATTTAACCTCTTCAAGTAAATTAAACTTTCTTGATGTGTAAAGGTTTTCCACATGTATGGAAGGTTACTGCCCATGTCATTGAAGATGATAATAATATTGCAGAGATCATTAACATTATTCATTTCTACTTTCCAATATTATTAATTTTTACTTTCTAATATTAATAATTTCTACTTTTTAAAATTCTCAATTGCATTTTTATAACAATGATTTATGTAGTCATTGTTTTAATTAACCATTTTTCATTTCTTTTAATATTTGTTTTACATGCTCATGTTTTCACTTTTCAAACACGAGATGTTACGTTTATGTTTCACATTTTCACATATTGCACCATTCATATAACAAATCTTTTATAATATTTTGTATCAAGCAATGTTTATCAGAGAACTTTTTATAGCATTTTGAGAAATACATGGCATGTTTTTATATATTATTAAATACTTCAAACCTATTAAGTACAATTATTCAGTATTTTGATACATTCTGCATGTTTTTTACATTTGTAAAAATGTTTATCACAGTTTTTCCAGCAAAGAAAATCTATTGTTAACATTTTTCATTACTTTTCCATTGTTTTCTATGATTTTGCGTAGTTAGTATTTTTTATGTTGTGGCCATTTGTTTTAATGCTATCTTTATATTTTAGTTCATTAACCTAAATTTCAGTCTTTTCAACTTCTGTGTGGTTACGGTTCTCTGTTGATGCTCTACAGATCAGGAAACACTAACTTTGAGCTACTTTTTAGGATTTTGTATTTGAGGGCTGTGTGTAAGTCTAGTATTGTTAGAAATAGGTTAGTGTTTTGATGTGATTTACTCGCTCAGTGTTTGGTTGTTTTAGTATTAGACATGTAGTGCATTATGCCTTTATGTATTATGAATAATTTAATTTAATGTTCCTGTACAATGCATTATATACTCTAGAGGTTTATTTTCCCTTTGGATACATTTTCTTTAATTTTAAAGGAAATAGATTGGTTTCATCTTAACAAATATGATTTTTAATTTCGATTATTATTTTCGTTTTTTGGAGCAGATTGTATATTTTTATTTTCAGGTTTTAAATGTATTTTGAGGAGTACTATTTTTACCTCTGCAAATTTGTTTGGCACTTCAAATACTTGCATTTTTTTTAGGTCTTTGGGCCTCATTAAGAGTTTGGCGGACCGAAAACTCCTCAAAAACTCCCAACAGGGTAGCTGCTGCCTATGCGGCAACCGCCCCGCCAGAGTCATTAAGAGTTTCCTGCTAGGTCGGCGGGCAGAAACCTAAGCTTCCACCGGCTGGCCTAGCGGGAAACAGGCTACAGTATTTTCTCAGGCTCGTAATCCAGAGGGTGGCAATGCTATAGCCAGCTGGGTGCTACAGCACTCTCGCAATGTCAGAATGCAAAGCAGACAGTCAACATTGCGAGGGTGCTGGGCAGGGGGTCCCCTGCACTTCACATGGCAAGTGCATGGGCAGTGCAGGGGCACCCCTGTTGCCCCCTGCACCTATTCTCCGCCAGCCTTTTTGTGGCAGTGTTACCACCATGAAAAGTCTGGCGGATAACAAGATCATAATCCACAGGGCAGTGCTGCTTGCAGCGGTGCACTGGCGGATTAGGATCTTCGCCACCCCCAGACCACCGGGATGCAAGATCCTGGCGGAGCTGGTGGTTCCCTGGTGGTTGGACCGCCAAGGTTGTTATGTGGCGGTCGGACCGCCACTGTGAGTGTGGTGGTCATAAGACCGCCACACTCGTAATAAGGCCCTTTGTTTTTATCACTTTTTGTGGATTTATTTTTGGTGAATTACATGGAGATCATGGGCATCAGCAACAACACTGTAGGTTGTATTTTAGTTTATTTTGAATTAGTTGGAAATATTTATTGTTTTAAAAGTTTATTAAAATGGTTTGTTATGTGTTATCGATCTTATGAAGTTATTTTGGCTCATTGTTGTTATTTACTGCTGAATTTTAGTTTTACTGGGATATTTAGATTGTATACAGTATAATTCTTGCTATGGATTCTATGCATGGCAGGCCTTGTTTGACAGAAGATGTTTGTACTTTGCTTCATAGAACTTCATACATGTCTTTGGTTTGTTTTGATGCTTTTGATTTTAGTTAGGCTATATTATTGTTCTATTCTAAGTTGTTGGCAGCTTTTTTCTTTCTTTGGTTTCTTTGGTAGATTGAAAAATGGCTTTGACCTAGTGTGCCTGGGAAGGCATTGTGCTACCCTTCAAATGCTTTACATTTTTTAGTTTGCTGTGCACGGCACTATTATAGATGTTCCAACATGGTATGTGACTTTGGGTCGGCGTCTGTGACCAGAACGGTGCAGTCTGCCAAAACAATGTGTCTCCAGAATTGTCCATTATTGGGCTTAGTTTATCTTTTCGTGTTTGGTAGTACCATGCCCTTATTTGGAAGTTGTAGTGCTTTGCTACTTCGTGTACTTGGCAATATGCTGGAGTAATTAATTAATTTAGTTCATAGGCAAATTGGATGTTTGTTAAGTACTCCACAATTAGAGCGGATGTTTAGAGGCGTCTCCATATACTCTGGTTAAAAAGATACTAGCAGCCTTGTATAGCTGTGCGTGGCTATATTTTTAAAACTGACCTAATCATTGCCTTTTTAAAGCCAATGAATACTTTTTGGGGATAGTTGTTGTTATTTTTTGGATTTTATTGTTCATGGTAGGTTGAACGTTGTTAGGCAAAAGTGTGTACACTAAAGGTATGTCTGTGTTGTGGTACTCACCATGGATTTGTGTATATTTGTGTGAAAGGTGAAGGGCATAATTTTACTGTGCTGTCCATCATCCACATATTGTTTGTGGTAAGGTTAGTAGGTTGTTTCCTTTTCCATACATTCTTCTTCTTCTGTCATTGTTAGAGTTGCCACACATAAGGAAGGGTTCCTCGTTATTTGTTGTCGTTAAATTATCAGGCATATTTATGTCTTATAATGTTTTAGTGGCAGCAGGGATTTCAGTTGTAGCCATGTTCTGGCTATGAGTCTTTTTTAAGTTTGGGATAGCCGGAAGGTGCCACGTAGAACAGTCAGGAACTCTTGGTATCATATTATTTAAAATAGCTTCACTGGATTTCTATTTACTAGTCCTGGTTTACTCAACATTTTGTAACACATTTCTAACTTCAATTTCTGTAACGTTCGCTACAGAAATAGTGGGTGACTATACTCTGCAAAATTCTGTCAATTTTTTCTAAACTGTAGGCCTCCCATAAGATGCATTAGAAAAATACCTTGTACATTTTGAATGTATATTTACTGTGCTTTTGCTCTCTTTACTGTAAGTATATCCCATATAAGTCAATAAAAGATATCCATTTTGAGATGTGAAGTAAATGACTCTTTGAAACTTTATATCTGTGAGCTTCCCAATTATATATTAAGTATATGTTTGTACTTACTATATTTTAAATTAGCAATAATTTTCAAGCATATTATATTTTTTTACATTTTATACTTACAGATTTGATGTAATTTTCTTTTGTAAACACGTTTGATGCTGGATTTTTTTTCTGTTTAAATATGAACATTTTCAGAGTGATAAGTTTGTAAAATGGCTTTGAGGTTCTTTTGGCTTCATTTTAATTTACATTTATTTCCAAACTATATAGTGCTTTTGGTTGTTTTTACATTAAATTATATTTACTTTTTACTGTTTGTTGAGTTTGGAGTTTAAACATATTTTATTCTTATTTTCATCTTCTAGCTTTCTGTTTTGCTCTGTTGGTGTTTGCTATATTACAGAAATATGAATAAAAAGCATTGTATTCATTTTGATGTTTAAGTCAAACATTTGGCTGTCTGTGTTATTTAGTTATAATTTATAAATGTTATAACACTTACTTTTTAGATTTGTTTTTCTGTTCTTTGGCAATGGTTTCTTCATTATTTTCTGTGTAGCACTGAACAAAGTTTTGCTTTCTGGAAGTGTTGGTGTGTTTGCTGCAAGTTAATGCACAGTTTGTGTCCTTTTTATAGTGGTTATTTCATTTCCAAAGTGTTTGTACTAGTAAGTAGATTTAAACTTTAATTTTATTTGTTGTTTCTAGTTGTATTTTAATACGTTTCTGTCATGTTAGTCCCTATTAGGTGGACACTAATTAATGTTGTTGCTGTAATGTAAAATGTGTGTGTGTGTGTATTTTAAAGTTATCTTTATTATACTGTATTCTCATAAAATTATTATTCTAATATATAAATAATTTTAGACTAGTCAACAGTGTTTTATAAATGTAGTTTAGTGGATTTTAATTTTAGTTTTTTTTTTATTCTTTATCAATATTTTGGTTGTTGATAATGTTTTTTACAATGTTTGGGTAGTGCTCCCTATATAGGAATGAGATCATGATATTGTGTTCTTTATTTTTGTTCTCAATATTTGGGTATTTAGATATTTTTAATGGCAATTTTTCTGTGGTTGAAAGTATAGGCTGAGAATATTATTGTGATTGATTTTTCTTGATATTTGGATATTCGGATATGTTTAATGGCCATATATTTGTAGTCAATATGTTTGTTTTTATTCCTTAAATATAGGATGACAATATTATTGTGACTGATTTTGTTTGCTGATGTTTTATATTGTGATATTGTTCTCGCTATTTTGTCATACAACCCCAGAGTGACAGTAGGAATTGTTCCTAATGCTGTAAAGTGCCATGTTCCAGCTACTGCCATTCAGCATCCACACACTATGGCTTTTCTGTCACTAAAGGTTCCATCTCAGGAACATAGACTTTCGGTGTCGGAGACAGACTTTTAGTGTTGGAAAATCACCAATGTTCAGCTGCACAACTTTGATGCAGCTGAGGTCCTGTGGCAAACTTGAGTGACAATGAATAAAACACTTGCAGCCAGATTTTCTTCTCGTCCTTGGTGGGGCATAGGGCACCAAGACATTTGTGACAGAAAAGTAAACTTTTGTATCAGATGAGGTCAGGAAATGTAACTTAACTGTCTCATTTTACCAATGAAGAGCCATTTTTAAGCTTTTGCCATTAGATAAATATGAGGTACACTAATATTGTAGCTTATTTACTAGTTACTAGTTGAAGAATATAACACAATAATATTCTTGTGCAATATCTCTCTAAGTTAATTGAAGTAACATAGAGTGGTGGCCATATTCCCTATTTAGTACATTAGGAGATAGTCACAATAGTAGCTAACCACTTTGAAACACTTTTCGAACACTGCAAAATTATTGATTATTGAGGACGTTATAATTCACTGTCTCTCACCTGCTTTGAACTTTAACTGCTTTTTTTGTAATTTTAAAAAATGTCAATGGCGTTTACCAGGCAAGAATTTGAAGCTTTGGATCTTGTGTGTGTAGGGCAATGTTCTATTTACATTCAAGGCAGTGTAAACGTTCTCTTCCCATTTTTTGGAGACCACCGCCAGGTTCTCTATGATGCTTAGAATGAGGTGTTGTAATGGCCATCTAAGAAGAAGGTACTTCCTTACTTGTTTTCTATAGGCATTACTGTACTAATCAATGGTCTCATATTCTGAAAAGATGAGATTCTCATATTGTGAAAACATCCATACTGAGGTTCAAGTTAACTTTTAAGGGATGATTTGATTTAGGTATGCTGATGGAAAATGGGAATATAAATTGGTCAGTTAGCACACCTTGAAGAGAGTTATCCACAGCAATGCAGTTTGGAGGAACAATACCTAGGGTCTGAAGGTCTATTTCATCTTCCTGACCAAAATAGTGGGGCAATGTAAAAGTCTCATGTTGCAGCTATATACAGATGGACATCCCTTCACTGGAAGCCTTGGATCCTATAGGACTTTGACAGAGGGGTTGTCCTCTCCCATTCTACATCACTTGTAGGCATTCAATGAGCAGGTTTGTAGCTTCTTGCTTGACAATATTGAAACCCCAGTGTCAAAACTGTATGGTGGCTTGCACAGTTGACCTGAAACACTATTTTTGTTTTTCTGCAGACTGTTGGCCATTACAGTAACGTAGTAGTGAAATAATACTGCATGTTTTCAGGCAGTTCTTCAGTCCACCGCCTGTCTCAGTTTGCCTCTCCAGCCGCCTCTGCTAATGTGCTTGTGTGTACCTGTAAGAGCTCTTCAGAAGCTCAATGCTAGCTTGTGAATAGCATTAGTAATCTGCCCACCTGCAGTTACACTACATTAATAACAATCTTCCGCAACTGAGGGCGCAAACTACTTTAGAGAAGTCGAGGATGCTCAACAGCTAGAAACACTTTTAGATGTGAGATGCTAATGGAAAAAAAGACAAAAACACAGATCAGCCTAAAATTCAAATTGTTTGTGCTGATGTATTGAGTGCCTGCCTCCTGTTCTGAATATCTAACTCTACTTATGGCAATTTCCTCAGAAAGTCGCTGCCATCTGCCGTAGAACTGCATAGACTCTGAAAAGATCTGCACTATCAGCTTAATTTGATGATTTTTATTTAAGTTTTGAACTTTAAGATTATTTGATATATTAAATATTAATTGGGGGGAGTGAGACAAAAGGTTACTTTTTTATAGCACATTGCGTACCTATGCAAGAAGTAAATGTCACTGAGGGTAATGGAAGAAGGAAATTGTAGCTATTTGAACTACATTCACCTCAGGGCCTGGCAAGTTCCTAAGGATCTGTGGCTATGATAAACTCCCTTGTGTGATGCTGTAGTGAAATTATTTTTCCCTTAATGATTATACAACACTACACAAATGAATACTCATAATATGCAAGTGAAAGTCCACAAACGTACAACACAATTGCAAAGAGCTACCTGGCTGCAAATCCAATGAAGCACTTGAGTTTGTTTTCGGTCCCAAAGATCCCTTGCACGCAAATGATAATAATGTGTTCAAAAGCTAAGTTAAGTGGGCAATTGCGGGAATTTGGGGGGAAATATCAAGGTATGGCAATTAAAACGTAATGTCGCTGAAGTCTTTTTTTTTTAAAGTAAAAATGAATACAAAAAAATGTGTGTTGTCTAAAATTGTTGGAGCAGAACCAATGTCCAGGTCCAAAGAGAAGTATCTATATAAACTCTCCTCCCTGTAATAACTTTCATGAGATGAAATACCCTGAAATAGTCTATTTGGAGGAAAAGAAAAAACCTAAGCCCGAAGATTGTTTTGCTTTCACCTGCATATTACAGACACGTCTTCTAACAGGAACAACACAGCTATACTTGAAGTATGCTAGGTATATGAGATTAAAATTAACGTGGGACATTGGATAATACAAGAAAGGCCCAGGAAGGACAAATCTGTAATATGTGCCCAAAAGATGAGTTGCGAATAGAGCAGCGCTGATTAAGAACATGGCCAGCTGGCGCTCTCCTCCTCCCTTAAGGATCACAAGACGCTTGTAGAGTTAAGCAATTTCACGCTGAGCCTCAATCTTTGCCTAAATATTTCCACAAAAAGAAACAATACTCTTTCATGAGAAAAAAAATAACTTGTGTTAGAAGGATTGGATTGGTGTGGATAAGAAATGAGGGCATGTTGTACTCAACCTATTTGTCTTTCAGTTTGACTGTTTGATATTTTCTAGCATTGCTCCTAATGCCTTGATCCTCACAATTGCTGCAAGCTGTTCTCAAGCTGCTACCGCGGCCACCTACAGATCCTCAACAGTTTGGATGGAGATTCTTTCTTTTAGGGAATTGCCTCATATTTCTCTAAATTAAACTTTGATCTGTCTGTCCTTGTTTCTTTC
The DNA here is from genome assembly GCF_031143425.1 of Pleurodeles waltl. NCBI lineage: Eukaryota > Metazoa > Chordata > Amphibia > Caudata > Salamandridae > Pleurodeles > Pleurodeles waltl. The sequence goes on from NC_090449.1 coordinate 1,014,904,092, forward strand.
CTGTTTTATTGATTTTTTTTTATCCCAAGGCAAATTAGAGGGCTTTGCATAGGAAAAAATTGTAAATAATATAAGGCCAGATGTACGACTATTTCATTTTACGAGACTTTAATTGTGATTCATTGATAATCGCAATTAGAGACTCGCAAAATAAAACGTACAAATGTGCCTCAGACACATTAAGCGATTTTGTGATTGGATCGCAAATGATCTACCTCTTTAATATTCATGAGGTAGGTCTTTGCTTGCTATCCCATTGGGAATGGCCACACTCACAGGGATGGTGGCTTGATGGGGACTGCAGACCACCATGTCTGCGACTGCTTTTTAAATAAAGCAGTAAACGGAATGCATTTCAAACAAAAAAATGAAAAGTTTTTTTTCATTTTTTCAGAGTAGGCAGTGTTCCGAGGGACCACTACCTGCTCTAAAGAAATATTTTTGCTTCCATTCGCAAAGGGGAAGGGGTCATGTGGGGAAGTTGGTGGTAACTGCAATTGTTTTGCGACTGCATTCACGGTCGCAAAATAATCTTAAATACCACTGCGACTCACTATTTGAAGGGACGCCCTCAGCAGGCCCCTTCCAAATAGCGACACACAAACCTATTTTGTGATTCGGTAAATAGATTCCCAACTGCAAAATAGCATTGGTACATACCAAAAGGCTATTTTCTGGTTGCAAATGGCCCGATCCTGCGAATCGGGCCGTTTACAAGCACAAAATAGCTATGTGCATCTGGCCTATACTTTCTTAACTTTAAACCAAAAGGTAAATGTGATCATCTAATAATGTAAATATTCTAATGTGTATACATTCAAATATGCACCATGGGCATCACATATAGAGGAAGCGATTTAGAGTTTGGCGGGCAGTGTCTGATAAACTGCCAATCTGCCCATTTTTTCAAGTTGGGCAGACTATTTTATTTCCAATGGCAATGCTCCTTGCTCTGCCAGCGTAAACCCTACACCAAAAGCCTGATGGTTTTGAGGCTGTACATTTCAGTGCATCAGACAGTCCGCCCTGTTTAGAGTGAACAGCCTGATGTCATTTTTGAGTTTTGCACTGCTTATGCAGTCCCAAATGGAAAAAAATAAAAATGACCTCCCACATCATGGTAGAACACTCTCAGGGTCATTCGTTTTTTGTTGTTCAAAAACAAACTCCTCCTTCATGCCTTCTTGAAAAACAGAAACGTTTTCTGAGTGGCTGCTGGAATATGGAGGATGCTCAGCAATCTTTTAGTGCCGCCATGTCTGTGACTCCACAGGAGCCACATAGATCTCTGCAGGGCCGGTAGAGATCTCCAAATATGGTAGACTGTATTCCATCCATGGTGGCAAAGATACTTCCACCACCCTGACAGAGAGTGGGCCGCCCTCCATTTCTGGTGTAATGGTACTGTTGTATCTAAATAAAATGTGCATAGCAGCCAGTGCATACGTTTCTGTTAGGAAAGGAGGGAGAATCACAGTTGCATTCTCCTGGGAATCTAGAAGCATTGGCCGTGAATCAGGAGAAGCAGTGGTGGCAGGTTGCCAATCAAAGTGTGTGGCCCCGCTCTACAACCATCTGAGGACTAGGAGAGATAATTCAATAGTCATTCGGTCATGGTAGTTTAGGGTATGTTGAGTAGGGTCAGTCACAGATGATTTTTAGTAGAGCTTAGATATATGTGAAGGAGTGGGCCTGCCTATTTTGATATTGTATGATTGACAATTGTTGGTATGAAGTCTGAGTACAAGAAGGAGGATGATGTAATGGTTGTGTTCCAACGTTTGGTTTCAAAGTTCAGACTTGTGGTGCTCTGACAATACCTACATCTTCCTGGCATGGCTAGTTTCTTCCTCAATTATAGTGGTGTTTATAGTTTAAGGGCCTTAACAATAATAAACGGTGATCTGAGGAGATGGAGGAGCGAGCTTAAAGCGGGAGCCAGATAGATTTTTATTGACATAGGAGTGATCAAACATTCAGGGGCATATTTAAGAGCCCCTAGCACCACCTTTGCGCCACCATAGTATCACTTTTTTTATTCTAAAGTGGTGCTAAAGTGTTTTTTCTGGTGCGCCATCTTTACAAAGTGACCTATAATGTATGCAAGGGGGACGTTCCAGTGCTAGGAGGCCCCCAAAATGGCGTAGTGAAATTTAAAATATTTTTGGAATCATTTTTAACGCCTGCTCAGGAAAGGTGTTAAAATGATGCTCCCATAGTAACCTATGGGCCTCTTGCACTTTGATGCACTAGCGTCAACAGTTTTGATGCTAGTGTCGCAAAGCGCCACAATCACATCAAAAATGTTGACGCTATTGTGCTAACGCCTGCTATGGTGCGCCATATTATAAATACAGTGCAACCATTGTGTTGTTAGGAGCCAGTAGGGGGCACAAGAAAAGTGATGCATCATAGCTGCTGCAAAACTTTTTCTTAAATATGGCCATTGGTGCCTAATCATTCTTGCCACAAAACTGATGATTCCTTTGAGTGGGACAGTTAAAAATTGCAGATAGAGCTGTGAGCATGGCGATCCCATATTGCACCCCTGTGCTGACTGATGGCGGGACATCCTATTTTAGATTGTCAATAGGTGTGACAGTCTTGACATTCTTTTAAGTTGTAGCTTATAGGCCCCTAGTTATACTTTGTTTGCACAGCATTTGTGTCATTTTTTTACACAAAAGCGGCGCACACTTACAACATATAATTGTGTTTTTAAGATTGCGCCACTTTTGCGTAAAAAAATGACACAAATGTGGTGCAAAAAAAGTATAAATATAGGCCATAGTGTGCCATTCTCACCATGGCAATTATAGATGCATCTCAGTTGAGTTCTCTGTTCTAGTACAAAGCCAAGTTGTTTGGCATGGCGTTTTATTTTAGAACAGAGATCAGCCTCTTGTTGGTTAGTAATGTCAGGTTTACCAATGTTACTTTTGCGTTCTCCTAATGGCTCCTGATGCAGGAAAAATAGGGAGTGTATTTGAAGTTAAGAGGACGCCAAAAAGGGTTTTAATAGGCTTAAAGAATGTGTTATTAATCTTGACAACAGCAGAGCTAATTCAGATACAACTTCACCTCTGTAACATAATCCCTCCAATGCTGTTGCAGGTAAAAAGGATTTCAAGCAATATTTTATGCTCAACTGTGTCAGCAATGTGTCTAGTATGTCATGGTCAACCCTTTCAAATGTTAAAGGGAGGTTAAGAGAAAATCAGACAGCATGCTCCTCTCCTGTGCAATATGTTGTCCACGTCATCAACACTATTGAGTTTTACTATTTTGCATGTTTTTGGCAACCAATGGTAGACCAGAGATGGGGTGTTAATTGTCAACGATGGCCATATTATGCATTTCTTTAATAAGGTGTGAACAAGGCTCTGGCTTACTGACACATTAAAGATACTTTCCCAAAAGTGGAGAAGAGGAACTAACTGTTTTGGCAAGATTGGGTGGTATGGAGTCCAGTGGGTAGTCTGATGGTTTATTGGAAGAGATATCCTTCAGAGTTTCAAGGGTAATTAGGTCACATTTTAGTAGATATTTGATGACATTTTCTTATCAGGACTTTACATGTTATCATTAAAGGAGCATGGTATTTTGTTGAAATATTTTGCTACCACTATACAGTGTTCATCTGGGATGTGGACAGAGATGTTCATATTTTGAACATCAAAATGTTGGACAGTGGCATGTTGAGATTTTAGCTGCTCTTATTTGGACTTTGAGAAAAATGGCTCTGGTGTTTAATAGGCCAGATTTGTATTTTGCCTTTTGCTATTAGGTTTTAGGCCAAGATGGCAGAAGAGGGTTGTTCTTTTTACAATAATGGTGAAGGACAAGGGTATTTGAGGACACACTGCTGGCAAATCAGATTTAAATCCCAGTGAATTGTGCTAAGTGTAGTTCATAATATTCTCAGTAATTTAAGTAAGAGAATGTTCACCATCCATTGGTGCAACAAGTGCTGGTATCACTGCACAATCCTGGACAAATATTTCTGGGTGATTACCCATCTGCAACTGGAAGGTGTTGTTTTGATTCAGGGTATTTAATTTCCTTGTATATCTTCACACCAGGAGCCACTCTGAAGTGTGCAGGTGTGTCTCAAGGCTTGTCAGCCCAACCACTCCTGTGTGAGCTTAAACAGTACTTGAGGTGAGAAGGAGGATATCCACACTGTTAGCAGATCAGCATTAGATTCCTATTATGTTGTAGTAATTGCACTTTGTAATATTCTCAGTAAAGTTGAAAAAGTGTTCACCCAGTTGACTCAGGCAGTGCTGGTATTTAAATTCCTTCCTACACTGTTGTAGTCTGCATTTACCATAATGCCTTGAGAGAACTGGTGCAGACAATGTACTCTCATCCTTGGCCATTTAAATTTGCTTGATCGATGAACACTGTGGATGCATCTGTGTGCTTGGGGAGGTATGGAACTTAAAAGTCACTTACCAAGTGCCCTCAAACTTGATTCCTTCTTGTTGATGAGTTTCAATTAAGCACAAGTCATGTGCTTGTGAATATTTAACGCTGGCTGTGCCAGCACTGGTAGGGAAATACTTGAGTAACAGCGAGTATGGACACCATTGAGAACTGCATTTACCATAATGCCTTGGGAGAACTATTGCGGGCTGAATAAAATTGTTTTATTTACATTCAGAGAGTGGTGGCATTCCAAAAGCAGCCACCAATAGGATACTTGACACAGTATCAGACAGAAATGTTTGAGTAGAGGAGTCCATCTAAAGTCCATATAGCCGCTGAAGGGGTGAGAAAAAAGAAGCCTATCCTATATAAACTCAGTGCTGCTCTTGATTGGTGCAGGTGCAGGACTAGAGGAAAGCTCACTGATACTAGGCCTAGGGGGAACTTGTGAAATTTCACAGAGTTACATAGAAACTTTGCAAGATTTCATGGAATACCGCCAATGGGGGAAAATGCACATTGTGCTCCGATTTTAGCTCTGGTCACACGTTCCACACTGCAAAATCAGCACGAACATCAAGAGCGCATGGGCATTCAAGTTGATTATGTTGCCACTCGAATAGAAAATCTACTCAGGAAGCAGCTCTCTGACCGTGATTGCTCGTGACCGCCCACGTTAGAAAATCTCACAGAAATCTTCCTAGCAACTGGAAATCGTGCTAGGGGACTCCAAATCTTGCTCATGCTCACCAGCTCTCATTCTTGCACCTTGTGTTGTTCCCCTTGTCATCACATTGCTCAAACGGTAAAAAAAGTCTGCCACGCGCTGACTGGTTGGATATGGTGGGAACTCTGAGTTACAAGAGTAACACGGAGTTGCCAAATTTCTCCAGTTCTGCTCACGGGCCTAACTAACCCTAATTTTCTTCTAAGCAGCCAAGATAATTTTACATCAGAGGTTTGGTGTAGGAAGATATGCTTGGAAACCCCTTGGGGAAAGAGAGAGATGTTGGAGAAATAGGCAGAGCCCTAGAGATCGCCTTGATTCTTTTTTCCCGGGTCTTGGCTATTATCAGGAGGATTAAGTGACCAGAAGGGTTGTGATGATAACAGAAGTTAAACAGGATTCATTTGTTTTTTCTTTGGTCTCCCAAAATGTTCCACCTTTTATGGACCATCATTTTTGCTGGTGTTATGATTCTGTGCATTGTGACATTTCCATTCTGTGCCTCAGTGCAAGTTCCTTAGCTTTACCATTGTAGGTCTAAATTGGCTATGCCCAGTTGGTTCATTTAACGTTTCAGTGAAGCCAAGGTCAGTTGGTGAAGAAATTGCATGAGTAGCATGGTAGTTAAATTTATACTACTCACATATATGACCAAAGTGTATGGCTTCATAAAGCACAAGTGTGCCCTGGCTGGATGGCAGCTTAAAATCACTGCAGTGTTCCATGGCAAAAAAGAGTGTTTTGCCATGCAGGAACATCTACTTTTGTGTATCAACTAATTCAGACCAAAAGAGTGCCTTGTAATCCCCAGAAGTTTGTGCTATTATTGAAAAGATGGACATAATAAATATTAAGGAAAAATATGTCCCCAAAGTGAATAGTTGCAGACAGCTGTGTGTCCCTGTTAAGATAAAGTACTTTTGTATAGAGCAGGGATAATTATGAATGAAAGTCTCATTTGTACACCTTCGTCTAGGAAAATATTAGAACCATCAATAAAAGTTATTTTTCTCTTGTTATTAAAATGTAGTTGAACTGGGAAATTGGATGCTTGTTAGGTTTAATGGAAAAGTCCTTGTAATAAAAAGTATATTTGGGGCTACTTGAGAGCACCAGAATGTGATTAGCATGGAAAATTACTAACTCTGCCTCTAGCCTCACAGCCTCTGTGAGGCACAACCCCTTGAAGGTAACATCCTTGTTTTCATTTCTGGGGTGTTGCAATTGGGTTCCGCCCATCAGTACTCACTGATGTTTTGTTTTTTCCTTCACTCGGTTTTGGGCTTTTTACTGTTGATGGGTTTCACTAAATGCCTCACCCACAGGAATCACATGGCAAATGAACTGTGTGTGTTTACCGCCATTATATGGCTTTTAAGATAAGGCCACTGTGACACAGCTGGAGTAAGGGGCACTCGGCTGGTTATACATGAGTCTGTATCTGGGCTGCGCGTGAGACTTCCTTTGTGTGCAGCCCGGTAACTGCGCACAGGTAGCCTCACACAAATGGGACTCTGCAGGATTAGATATTGACCTGGGGTAGGCCTTGATAATGTCAGTGTATACTAACAGAGAAAATACACGTGATTTACTGTTCTGTCTGTAATGATACTTTATTATATACACTTGGGGGAAAACTGCCTTGGACTTCAGTTTTGCTTCCATTTGGCCTACAAGGTCCAGTGACATATCAAAATGGGGTGGAACCTGTGTGCGAAAATCAAATCTGCGAGTTCCAAAAAGGCATCTGTACAACTTATAGGTCATCCCAGATTGTCATATTTCTCTGGCTCAGCCCAGGATCAGAGCTGAGGCCTTTAGTCACCCTGCGTGGGAAACTAATGTCATTTCTCTCAAGCAGCAGGAACAAAGGCCTCACCAAACAATAGGCGTCATTACCAGTGCTTCACTCAGCTCATGAGGAGGAAAGAGGTGGGGATGAAGTATCTGCATCAATCAATCTGCTGTCACACTGTACCAGGGATGGGCCAGCCCAAATCCAAAGGAGGGATCCCAGTCCTCTGGAGCCAACACAGGAGAGCGCTCCCCTTTGAACATTTGGTGGTAAAGGTCCTGGCAGTGATGTAAGCAAGGATTAGAACTAAGGCCCCCAGGGCAGATGTGACTAGTGACTCCTGCATGACGCCATCTTGAACTGTGCCGGAACGCTGTGGAGAAGGGTTTGGATGGGGTGGGGAGGTGACATGGCATCCTAGGATTGGCCAGTGGTGCGGGTTTCTAGACCCTTCCACCCCTCCTTTAAAAACTCTTGCACAAGGGGAGACTCTTTCTTGGTTGGTGTTTTTGTGCACTTTGATGCTGGGCCCTGAGGATCCCATGGAGAGCTGGAAGGAGAACCCCCCCACCCCCGATGCCCAAAAAGAACTAAGGACTCTGTTCCAGTTAGGAGCCCAAGCCAATGCTGCTGCAGGCTTTCCACTGGGCTGACCGGCAGGAACCTCCGTTTTCTGAGGTTCCTGCCGATCAGCCCAGTGGAAACCTTGTAATTGGGCCAGGGGGAGACGGCAAACTCCGCGGTGGTCTCATCGCCACCGGACTGGTGGGCCAACGGTCCGCCTGCCATCCTCATAATAAGTCCCTAGATGTTGATGGGGGCTGTAGGAGTGACAGCAGTGCCTCTTAAGCGGATTTCAAAGGTACTGACCGTATGTTTGCAGAGTCAAGACATCCATGACCACCTGGGATTTTTCTCATACTTTTTAAAGCACTCACACGGCTGGAGCTTCTGCTCTACAACTCAGTTTGTGTCACCTTCTAGGGGCTTGTTTTATGGTTGCATTTAATGTGGTTTGAAGGTGTATATGGAAAATGTATGGTGTGCAGTGCCCAATGTGGGCCTAATTTATGGTTGCATTTTATGTGATCATAAAGTGGAATCCTGTAGGGCAGGGGTAGGTCCTTCGCTATGGCGAAGAAGCTTCGTGCCACTGGCTGTGTCAGAAGCAGAAAAATAAAACAATAGTTTTTTATAGTTCTGTTTTTCTGCTTCTGGCACAGCAATTCAGGTGAGGGGTGGGGATTGACCATGGGAGGTGCCAGGGGGGAGGAGGGGAGAGTGCACTAAGTGCACATGTGTGTTTGGCCGACCGTCTGCGGCCAGCCAAACACACATGCGCACTTAGGTTTCTCCAACCTGGCTGCATACTCGCCAGACTGGAGAAACTGCACAGACCCCAGGCTTGTGTCTGAGTGGAGGTGACTGCTACGTATAGCATGTAAGCAGAGCCAGGATCGCTGGAGAGCCTGTTCTGGTGTCCCAGCAAAAGCTGAGACACCAGAACAGGCGAGAGGACGAGCGAGGCGGCAGGAGAAGACAGCGGCAATGGAAAGAGGTAAGTCTTTTTTCATTATTTGTTATTCCCCACAGCACCCCACCTCCCCTTAAGATTTGCGGCGGCAGCTGCTGCTACAGGGGCTGTTTTTTATGATTGCCATTGTATGGCTTAAAAGTACATAAAAACACAGACATATGCTATATTCATTTTAAATGCTTTATTAATAAAATAATGCTGACTGTTTATTGATCAAGGTAAATATGCTTTATTAACATTAATAGCTGCATTTGCACATGGTTATTATGCATTATTGCATTTACACACAAAATTATGATGTTTTTAACATGTGGTTTGTTGATTTGGAACCTTTGCCCAACTCAATAGACTTACCTTATATGTTTGTATGACCTTTAGAGGGGTCAAATGTGATTATACAAAATCATCTATGGTATTTTCCATCTGCCTAATGTATATATCTGTAAAATAATGCACAGTATTTAGTAGTGTGGTTGTGTGTGTCTAATAAACGTACTTTTCCTTTTTCTGAAGAAACTCAATGGCTGGACAATCATTCATTAAGTGTTATTAATGCGTGCCAGTAAACAGCGATTACTAGCCCACACCACCTCTCCTGGGTAGGCCTTGGAGTGCACTTCTTTCCTTCCGCGAGAGAGTCAGGTGCTCCAATGGGGTGCTTGGTTCCCAGTAAGGGGAAAGTGTGGACCTATTACTTGTACAGGTCACACAACTAATAACCCAATCTCCTACATGAGATAAGAGCAGTCTCTCTTGAGCATTGATGTAAAAATATTCAATGTGACAGGTGCAAGTTATGCAGTCAAATCAAACATTCAGGATGAAAAGTAAAGCCGTAGGCAATCTATAGGTGTACCTTATGCAGTAAAATAAATATAATACTCAAAGGTGTAACTCAATGCATTAAATAATATGTAATTATGTAGGATATGTAGTCCTAAAAATAATCAGTGTACAATTTAATGCAATAGACAAAATGACCGGGCCAGCTGTGCAGAAATATAAAATCTTTAAGGCACATCTTAAGTCAGCAAATGATATCAAGATGCAGTTTAAGCAGTACAATTAAAATACTCGAAATGCAACTTTCTACAGTAAAGCAAACTAGCAGCCTAAATTCAGGGTAACTATACATTGCAAAGATTATCAGGGCTCAGTCACCAAGTTTAGTAAAATAAATAATTATATGATTTAGAGAGCTCTAGCAATTCAATTCTCAGTAAACCTTTGACACACTTCCACCTTACAAGATCACTTGTACACCAGTAGGAAGAACTCATGCTGTCTTTCTGGAGCAGCACCGACGAGAGGTTACATCATCTGACACTGCAGAGGAAGTCTGTGACTTTTACGTTGTCAACCCCTGCAATTGAGAATGCACAATTGTTGGCCTAGCAAGAACAAAAGAGGCACTCTTTAAGTCAAAACCATATTCAAGATACCCAGACACTGTCCCCATTGGAGAAAGGGTAAAGCGAGCTGGGAAGCAGAGGGTGGCCTCTCCATTCACCCACTGAGATCTTAAACTGGCAATGCCCCTGCCAGTGGGGATGATAGGACCCTGTGTGGTCTCAAGGAAGGTGACCGCGGGGCTGCCTGGCTGAGCGGTTACACTTAAGAGGGAGTCAGCCTGCATACCCTGGAATGCTTATTTTTCCCACCTCTAGCCACATTCTTGCCAACTAAAAATGATATATCTTATAAAGAAGACCAATGGACGATGCCATTAGTTCATCAGTAGACTTTTCTACATAAATATGAATTGGCTATGGTGTCGAATAATTGATAATCTGCGGCATAATTTAGCAAAATAAATGTTTCTAGCTCAAGCAGATCAAACGTTGTTAAATCTGCTGCACACATGGCGCAATGCTGCGTCGGGCACTTTAGGAGCATTACCTGGTCATCTTTAAGTCAAGTGTAAACGTTCCCATTTGATGGATGAATGGATGGATGGATGGATGGATGGGGAAAGAGAGTTCTCTGAATCAAAAACACAAACCTTACATATTTATTATAATTCAGACATGGTAGACAAAGAACCGCTTTCTTTGTCTTGAGCTTCATTTATTCTACTTTACCAGTAGAAATGGTCTAATCAGGTGCTGTTCACAAAGCTACAATTATTTCAGCAGGGCACTCAGACTTTAGAGAATCACAACTATGTCCTGTCTCTTTGTGTGGCTCCATGTCCTGAATCCTCGGCGCTTCCTACCTAGACACATAATTATATGACATCGTTGTTACATAATTTGTGTCCACTTACAGGATAATTTAATCAACCTGCCACAAAATCTGGTGCTCCGCTGTTGCATAATTCCACTATCCTGTGCGTGTTTACAAGGAGTACCTCGTTTTAAGGTTTTTTTCTACATTTGGCTATATCTTTTTCTTTTTATTGAAATGCATCTACATACATCTCTTCTGAGTGCTAAAATGATTTTGTGGAGAATACACTTTCAAATTATTTTAACTCCTACATGTACACACACTTTGGTGTCTGTGGCATTGTGTGAAATAAGTAATTGTTTGCAATAAAACAACAGAGACATCCACCAGAAAACATTAGCATTGTAGTCGGACATGTGCACGTGTAGCTATTCAAGTTTATTTTGCACATCTCATTCTTTTTCACAAAACATCACGATGCTGTCAACCAGCGCTGCTATTGCCCCGAGACAATCGTGGTAGGAAATATCGAGGACGGAATATTAAATGGTCATAATATTGAGATTAAAATACCAGAAACAAGAATATCGAGGAGGTAGGTGCATAGAGGAAGGTATAGATCTACTGTTCATAAATCCACATCCATGTATCTTAAACATATATAAATCACCAAGCACACATATGTCCATTTAATTGTAAAAAACCTAAACAAACCAGCCTGTTGGTATTTTGGACCTCTCTATTCTGGCCACGATGTTGTGAACGTTCAATATTCTGTCATCAATATTCCTGACCCACAGCCTTGAGAATCCGGGTTGACTGCATTTCTTTATCAGAATATGAAGAACAAAATATCTTGCCGCAAAAATAATGTAGTCAGAATATCAGCTCCCAATGTACTGGAAAGGTAACTATACCCAGGTACGAATCTTCTTCTCTTAACGCCACGCCTACATTATCTGAAGATATATATTTCATTGTGGTATATTTAAGTGTAGATAAGAACAGCAAATGTGTAGTTACCTAAACTTACTTACCTTCACAATATTTTGGTAGTCAATAATATGGCTACTATATTTTTTAGCAAAAGATTTAAAACTCGATATTCTGTTACTGCGCTATTGAGTGGCACTCAAACCATCGCTTAATTTCTCTTTTTGTCGATTTTCATTAAATCCAGTCAGTTAAACAGATTGTTTTCTATCTGCATTTATATTTAAATTTAAAAAGCATTAAAAACTGAAAACTTAGAGCCATGCACTCTATGTGTTTTTCTATTGTAGTAACTTGAATTGGATTCAGGTTAATGAAATGATACAATGCACTGTAGATTTAATTTAGGAGACACATGGGCCTGATTTATACTTTTTTAGTGCTGCGTTTGCGTAATTTTTTGACGCAAAAGCCGTGCAAACTTATAAAATTCAATTATATTTTGTAAGTTTGCACCGCTTTTGCGTCAAAAAATCACACAAACACAGCGCTACAAATGTATAAATCAGGCCCATAGTGACTTGATGGACAAATAGAAGTGATAGAAAATGAAGCCTTAAAGATAACGGAATAGGAGTGCAGAGTGTCAGTGGCGTCACGCCCAGGAAAAGCTGCTCCAGATTGAATGAAGGGGCATCCTGTGTGGGCTTTTTACTCAGGATCCAGCCCGCCTTCACCCTTTATGCGTTAAAATGTCCTATGAATATTGAAGGATAATTTGCTTAGCCTACTATTGTGGGAGAGATTGACCTAGAACTCTCTGGCTAGCTATGGATCCCTGCTGAGCCTTGGGGTGAGAGGGTTAGTTGGACATCACCCCTGCAATTTGTCTTGGCAGAGAGCATCATCAATGTTTAAATCATGTTAAATGGAAGTACCCAAGTTTATGTTTCTATAGTTTTTAAGAAAATCTGTTATCTATGGTCGTTTTAAGTAATGCAATTTAAGGCCTACCAAAGCCCCCTTGTGCACAGAGAGCAGCCAAGGAAAGAAAATGTCAGGTCCTAACTTGTGAAGTCAGGGTTACAAAAGTGAAAATTGATTGGTTGAGTAGGCAAGACAATGAAGACCCTTGAAAATAAAATTCAATAAATGTTCCTTAAGGTGAAGTCAGTTTTATATTATGATGCCAGTTGAGAACTTTGCTAAACTGACTTTTATCTGAGAGAATTGTTTGGTCTTCTATTTCAGGATTTCTTCAGCAAATCTGACCCTTTTCTTGAAACCTTTCGAATGAATGATGATGGGACTCAGCAGCTTGTTCACAGAACTGAGGTAAAAGAAAGACTTGAATGGCATGATTCATCTACCTCCACAGACAAAAAGAGTACTGTTGCAATGATGAAGGCACAAATTGTAAATATAAATAAGTATTTATTATCAGGTTGCACAGAGTACGAAGAGCGACACCACTCATTCCGAGGCTCTGGTCCCAACTGCCACTTAAAATACTACTACAACTACCATTCTCCCACCAATTCTACCTTCCACAAGACACTCACCACACATCTTCCCCCTTTAAATTCTTACACACTATACAAATACAATAATATAAAACTGCGAACATTATAGAACGTACTAAGAACATACATATATAATATACATGAATAACTTATATCCTACATAATATAATTCATTTTAATAATACAATGCTATATGCATCTTTCAGATTGCTATGTGCATATTCCACACAAGAGTATAAGGAGGTCACAAATTCTCAGTCCATTACATAACCTTCCAGATAGGCTAAAACCTTCTTTACCCTTTCACTATGCTGCAAACCACCTACCACCAGACATTACTCTTTCCCCACACATTTCATCAATGTCACCACTGGAAACACCATCACTTCGTTCCCTGTGTGCCCCTTGGTCCTCAAGCACACCTTCAGTAACCACACCATCCATCAAGTAACCATAACACTCTTGATTACATTCCTCATCACATTCAAACTTTCCTCCACTTCTTTCCTCCCTATACTCTGATACCCAGCGTAAATTGATACCTTGCCATCCTCCATCTGTACAGCATTTCTCAAAATTGTATTGATTCTCAATGGTTCCAAACAATGTGGCTTTCCTTTATCAATAAATCCTGGTTTCTTAGCACGAAGATACTGTCTCACACTCAATTCATTCATCTTTACTGTTCCACCATGATACATTCCAGTACGCATTTGATGTTCCTCCACCCTCTTCCTCATTTCACTATCCTGTACAATACCATTTTTTTTTACTATTCTTCTCCGATAACCACCATGACACCAAATTGGTAGCTGGTTTCCTTCCTCTTAGCAACTCGAAAGGCATTTTACCCGTCACCGAATGGGGCAGTGTCCTATACGACAGAAGCACACTGTGTAAAGACTTCTTCCAAGGAAGTCCTGATTTCAATGCCAGCTCTACAGCATCTTTTATAACTCTGTTAAACATCTCTACCTGACCATTTGAAAAGGGATTATACATAGCCACTTTTGAATGCTTGAACCATTCTTCTTCGGGAACCATGTCATTTTTTCCAGTATAATTTGCACACCATTGTCGGATACCAAAATTTCTGGTACACCTTCTCTTGAAAATACATCTTCTAAGAATTCTGCTACTACATCCGTATTAATTTTGCCTACAATATGCACTTCAGGCCATTTAGAGAAAGTAATCAATAAACACAAAGGCATACGATTCCTTCCCTGGTAATGTGGAAAATTGACCCATACAGTAAATTGCTAATTTCCTCCATGGTCTATCAGGTAAGTCTACAGTAACCAACAGTGCCTTGCATGGTTAAGCACTTTTGTCAGTTTGTGAACACATCTTACAATTTCTTACATACCTGTCAACCATCACTTCGACACCTGTGCACCAAACATTCTCCTTTAGCTTCCTTTTAGTATTGGACATACCACCATCTCCATCATGAGTCTTTTTAACCAATATCTTTCGTACTCCCTTATGTGGAACAATTCTATCACCTCTTAAAACTACACTGTTGCACACACATAGTTCATCCTTCAACTTCCAGAACACTGCACCATCATGGGTTCACTAGGCCAACCTTTGATTATGTACTTTTTTACCATTTGTATTTCTGCATCCTTCTCTATTTCTTCCCACCATTCCTGCTCAGACATCACTTCTTGCTCCTGCTCCTCATATTTTCTCATACCCAACAGTACATCCTCATATGTAAATGCTACATCACACTCCCCATCCTTATTATTCTCATCTTCATTTTTAATTGTCAGACATGATAATCCATCTGCAGCAATATTCTTCGTGCCTGGTACAAATTCTATCTAAAAAAAATACATTTGATATTTAGAGGCTAGTCTTGCCAGCCTTTGTGACAAAATCTTCCCATCACCTAGTTTTAATATGTTCACCAGTGGTTTATGGTCAATGCATAGTTTTAATTTTCTTCCCCAAATGTACACTCTGAATCATTGTACAGTCCACGCCGCCAACAACTCCTTCTCAATCACTGAGTAACTTCTTTTAGTTTATGTCAAAGACCGTGAAGCACATGCCACAATCCATTTATCACTTCCTTTCTTTTGTGATAGTACTGCCCCGGTCCCATAGCTTCTTGCATCCCCTGAAATCACACAGTCAACATTAATTTCAAAGGGTTTCAAACAAGGTAACTGTAATATGTCATCCTTAATAGGCGCAAAACACTCTGACTGCTCCTTGCTCCAAACAAATTGAACATTTTTGTTGAGCAATTTTCCTACATTTTCTACTTTCATTGCATAGTTCTCAATGAATCTCAAATAAAATTCTGTAATACCTAGGAATGACATTAATTGCTCCTTGCAACTTGGGTCAGGAGCCTCCACAATAGCTTCTACATGGCTAACTTATGACCTAAGTGCTCTACTTGATCCTGACCAAACTTGCATTTCTCTTTTTTCACCATTCATGCATTTTCTTGGAGAATAGATAACACACCTTCCAAGGTCTTATCATGTTCCACTCTGTCTTTCCCAAAAATCAGAATGTCATCCTGAAATACCCTGGTGCCTTCTACTCCAGCCAAAATTCTATTAATTTCCCTTTAACATACAGCTGAAGCAGTGGCAAGGCCAAATGGCATCCTCTTGTACTGGAAGACACCCTCAGTCGTTAGGAAAGCAGCATAATGCTTGGAACTATGTTCTAATTCCATCTGGTGGTATGCGCTACATAAGTCAATTATGGATAAAACAGCGGTCTGACTTACAGAAGATAGCAATTCTTGTAAGTTGGCAAGGGAAAGGTGTCTACCTAAATAGCTTCATTCAAACACCTAAGGTCCACGCATAATCTTAAATCCCCATTGCTCTTGAGCGATATCACCACAGGTGACATCCAATCCAAACTTTCAACAGGCTCGATAATGTCATTTTCACACAATTCATTCAACATCTCCTTAAAATTTGCTCTATAATTTCCTGGTACATTTCGTATTTTCTGCCTCACCGAATTTGCATTTTCTCGTAAAATAAATTTCTGTTTGAAACCCTTCAATTTACCTAACGTTTTTCTAAAGACATTGGGAAATGTCTCCTCTAAATTTTCATATTCCAACCGTTCACCATGTACTTCTTGCACCAAGTACACCTAAGGAACTCTATTAGGATCTAACTTAATTCCCACCTCGTTAATGTGTAGCCAACCCAAAAGTAATTCACCCTTGTCAGCGACATACAATTTACTCTTACAATGCTTATGTCCAAATTCAATTTGCACCTGTACAAATCCTGCCATAGGTATTTTATGACCTGTAAAAATACCAGAATTGACATCAGTCAGATATAAGTGTCTATTCGTCCACAATCTGTCACACATGTCTTTGCTCATTATTGTATACCATGCACATGAATCTACCATGGCATTCACTGCACACCCGTCTATTAGTAATTTAAATGTGGTAACTTTAACGGTTTGTCTGAATCTTGACTTTAATTTCCTAGCACACTTAATATCACATCATGCAATCTTTCCTCCTCACTCTATTCATGTATGGACACAGAGTTTACACTTTTATTAGTGCTCTTGCAAACCCTACTAAAATGGGCTATTTTTTTACATGTACTGCATACCTTTCCCATGGTAGGACACCCTTTCGAATTGGCCAAATAATCACTTGCACCACATCTATAGCATAGTTTCAAGTTACTTTTCTTCCTCTTCATTTTCCTTTGCTTCTCCTTACCTTCCTTTGTTATAGTAATTGTGTATTGTGTTACTGATTCATTGTTATTACTTCCAGTGCCTTTCCTTACTCTTTGGATACACTTCTCAGAAATGTCTATGCTCCTAACACAACAATTGTAGTTTTTAATGTCAATTCGCTGCCCCATGACCATAACTTTTCTTTTATTTTACGACATTTAGTCTTCATCGACAATTGATCCCTCAATACTTGGTCATATGACATTTGTTCAACATTGCAAGTAACAACTAATCCCCTAAGTGCTGGCTTAAATTGATCAATCAACTCCTATTCCTGTTGGGTCCTAGAGTTAAAATTTATATCGTTCTAGCATTACGTAAATTTTTCTCCCATAACGTTCATGAAGTTGTTTCTTCGCAACTTGATATACATCAGCATCCCCAACATTATCTATTACCGGCAAGTTCTTGAATTCCCTAAAACCAATGGCACCTAATCTGTGCTTCAATAAAGCTAAATACCTTTCTTGGGAACATTCTTGGCCCTCCAAAACTTCTACATGTGCTTCAACTAAGTCTATCCATAGCTCCCATTGTATAGGGGGTTCCACTGGCTCAGATAAAAACAATAGTGGAGGTTGGATCGAGGTCATATTGAAATATCAAACTATTTGCTGAGTTATGCTCAATTAAGACAACTCGGAATAATAATATTCCCGTTTATAAATAAAAATGTACAACGGTATGTGTGGTCCACTGCAGGTTCCCGACTATGTGCATAAACTAAAAAGGCTATGCAAATCACTGTACATCCACACTGTTTTTTTTTTTGTATAGTTCCAGTAGGAGATAAAGTGTGCAAGTCACTGTCGATCCACACAACTAGATGTAATGTGTAAAGTGTACGAATCACTGTTAATCTGCAATAAGAGTATAATCGGTCAGTACGTCAGTATTTAATAAGCACTTGTCAATTGTCATTCCACCAATCTCCCTAATGCCACAAAGTCAAAAGAACTCACTTATCTCACAGGTGTGCGAATCACCGTTGATCCACACACGAATAATGCAATAATATATTTGTGCTAGATCCAATGTGCAAATCAGCAACCCTTGACCTGCTGTTGAGGTCGGGAGAAGCTCCCCAAGCCGCACAGTTCCACCTATCTGTGCCCGTGTCCCTTTTCCCCGCACTCGCTCCTCCTGAGAATTTGAGGTCCTCCTCCACCCGCAGGCTCCCACCTGCGCCTCATCCCTGGTGGCTAGTGGTAGGTACTGTGTGTCTACATCTGTGTCTTTTTTTCCCTTCTGCCTCTTTACAGTTTCTTTTCTCTGTTTTTTCGTGCCCATTCTCACTTCCCTCCCGCCTCCCAGCTGCTACTCCCTCCCACCTCCCCTTCTTAATGGTGGCTGCTGGTCACCAGAGGCGCGCCAGAGGCAAGCCCGTCTGCGCCCGTCCGCACCTGGACCGCGCCGAGCACCAGACCCCCTGGCCCCGGCGACCACCCCGTCACCTGATGCTACTACAACGCCAACACTCTCCACGCCCTCAACGCCGGCCAATCTGCCACCTGCTTCCAGGCCTCACCAAAGCTCACCCACGGACCTTTCTCCTGCCAGAGCTGCAGCTTCACCACCCCGAGCTACCGCCGCGCCCGCCAGAACCGGACACAACCATCTCAGATGCATCCTTCTCAACACCCGCTCAGTCCACAAGCACACCATCGAAATTTGGGACCTTCTCGACTCTTCCTTCCTGGACATCGCCTTCCTGACGGAGACCTGGATGAACCCATCCTCAGCACCAGACATCGCCATAGCCATCCCGGACGGCTACAAGATCACCCACAGAGACCGCACCAACAGACCAGGAGGAGGGATCACCATCATCCACAGGAACACCATCAGAATCTCGACCAGCACCGAAGACACTCTCAGCACCGCCGAACACATGCACTTCCAAATCCACATCGATCCCAAATCCACCCTCAGAGGTACCATCGTCTACAGATCCCCTGGACCTCGACCACAGTTCAGTGACTCTATCGCCGAGGTCGTCAGCACTCAAGCCCTTGCTTCTACAGACTACATCCTCCTCGGAGACCTGAACTTCCACCTCGAAAACACCAACGACAGCAACTCCATCGCCCTGCTCGACAACCTCGGCAACCTCAGACTCAAACAGCTCGTCACGTCACCCACCCACACGCTCGACCCCATCTTCTCCGCCAGCAGCCACATCGCCTTCAGCCACACCAACGAACTCCACTGGACCGACCACCGCGGCATCCACTTCACCTTCGAGAAACCCACCACACACCACCACCCGCAACCGGTCCCCCGCCGCAGCTGGAACAAGGTCACCAACAACCAGCTGATCTCCGCCCTCGCCCGAGCCCCACCAGCCGACACCACTGACACTGACACAGCTGCCTGCAACCTCAGGCAATGAATCGATGATTGCGCCAACGCTCTCGCCCCGATCAAGAAACCCTCCTACAACCGAGCCATCAGAAAGGCCACCTGGTTCACCACCAACCGCCGGACCTCCAAACAGACTTGCCAAAAACCGGAGAAGAAGTGGCGCCAAGAACAGACACCGACCACCCACACGGCCCTCAAGAAAACCATCCACAAGCACCACCAGCTCATCCGGCTCACCAAGAGATCCTCCTTCCAGGAACGTATTGACAAAAACGCGCACAACAGCAAAGAGCTCTTCAACATCGTGAAGGAACTCTCCAACCGCAGCTCCAGCGCCAACGACATCCCACCTTCACAAGACCTCTGCGACTTCCTCGCCACCTTCTTCCACTGCAAGATCGCAGACATCCACAACAACTTCAACACCAAGACCCCACCGGCAGTCGCCAACACTTCCGACTCACCGCCACCCAGCCACACCAACCTCCTGCTCTCCTGGACCCACGTTAGCGACGATGACACAACCAAAGTAATGAACACCATTCACTGCAGTTCATCATCTGACACCTGCCCGCACCACATCTTCAACAAAGCGAGCTCCATCATCGCCCCCCAACTCCGGATGATCATCAACAGCTCCTTATAGACCGCCACCTTCCCGGAAAACTGGAAGCATGCCGAGATCAACGCCTTACTCAAGAAACCCAAGGCGGACCCAAAGGACCTCAAAAACTGCCGGCCCATCTCCCTACTCCAGTTCCCGGCGAAAGTAATCGAGAAGATCGTCAACAGGCAACTGACCCACCACCTTGAGGAAAACAACACTCTGGAACCGTCCCAATCTGGTTTTCGCAGCAACCACAGCACTGAGAACGCCCTCATCGCTGCCACCGTCGACATCAGGACCTTCCTGGACAAAGGCAAAACCGCAGTCCTCATCCTCCATGATCTCTCGGCCGCCTTTGACACCGTCTGCCACCACACCCATCGCACACGCCTCCATGGCGCAGGGATCCACAACAAAGCCCTGGATTGGATCACCACCTTCCTCACCGGCAGAACCCAGAGAGTCCACCTCCCTCCATTCCAATCTGAAGCCACCAAGACCATGTGTGGCGTACCACAAGGCTCTTCCCTAAACCCGACCCTCTTCAATGTCTACATGGCACCGCTCACCAACATCGTCCGATCTCACAACCTCAACATCGTCTCATACGCCGACGACACCCAGCTGATCCTCTCCCTCACCAAGGACCCCGCCACTGCCAAAACCAACCTCCACAAAAGTATGAAGGCTGTCGCCAACTGGATGGAGAGCAGTCGCATAAAACTGAACTTGGACAAGACAGAGGTCCTCATCCTCGGCACAACCCTCTCCGCCTGGGACGCCTCCTGGTGGCCGGCCTCACTGGGAGCTGCACCGACGCCCACCAACCACGCACACAACCTGGATTCATCCTTGACTCATCGCTCTCCATGACCCAACAAGTCAACGCCGCCTCATCATCCTGCTTCAACACCCTCTGCATGCTCCGCAAGATCTACAGGTGGATCCCTGCCAAAACTGACGGTCACCCAGCCCCTCGTCAGCAGCAGACTGGACTACGGCAACGTTCTCTATGCGGGAACCACGGCCAATCTCCAGAAAAGACTGCAACGAATACAGAACGCCTCTGCATGCTTCATCCTCGACATCCCCCACCGCAGCCTCATCATAGCCCACCTGAGAGACCTACACTGGCTCCCCTTCAACAAAAGGATCACATTCAAGCTCCTCACCCATGCCCACAAAGCACTCCACAACGCCAGACCAGCATACCTCAATGATCGACTCACCTTCTACACCTCGAATCGACAGCTCTGCTCCGCCGACCTCACCCTCGCCACCGTCCCACGCATCCACAGGACAACGACCGGCGGCAGATCATTCTCCTACCTCGCAGCCAAGACCTGGAACACCCTCCCGTTCCACTTACGACAGACCAAGGACCTACTGACCTTCAGGAGACACCTCAAGACCTGGTTGTTCGAGCAGTAGCAGCTCTCCCCGTCCCCCGCTTAAGTGCCTTGAGACCCTCCCGGGTGAGTAGCACACTCTACAAATGTACTGATTGATTGATTGATTGAATCACTGTTGATCCACGTATGGC
The DNA here is from genome assembly GCF_031143425.1 of Pleurodeles waltl. Lineage (NCBI taxonomy): Eukaryota > Metazoa > Chordata > Amphibia > Caudata > Salamandridae > Pleurodeles > Pleurodeles waltl. The sequence goes on from NC_090449.1 coordinate 1,014,925,474, forward strand.
ACGCTCCGTGTATGGACTTCATAATAACAGCACTGCTCAATATGTACTTGTACCAGAAACATTGACCCAAGAAGGTTCCTACGCATCTACGCACTGACGTAGATTCGGAACTGCAACTGGAGCCACACGCACTCAATAGCTCTGGTATACTTCCTAAATATGGCACTAACACATGCATAGACTGATTTATGTCCTGTGCTGCAGTTGAAGGGAACTTGCGTGTGAAGGTGACATATGGGAGGCCCAAACCTATTTTTTGGGCATAAGTCATATCATCCGCAACTTTCCACAGCAAGCCGCAACGCGAGTCACCAGAATGACACTCAAACTAAACCTCCTTGCCTCTGTTGAGACACTCCTTGCCACATAGATTGCCACTGCTGAGAGAAGAATGAAGATAGGATCCATGTAATACAGGGTCACTCTTCTCACCAAGATCTTCTGCTCGTCGCCAAGTTGCATTGATGATGGCATAAATCGTAAGTATAGATAAGGATTTATTAATAGGTTGTACAGAGTACGAAGAGCGACGCCATTCACGCCGAGACTCTGGTCCCAACTGACACTTAGAATACTACTTCGACTACCATTCTACATTCCACCCACCAATTCTACGTTCCACAAGACACTTACCACAAATACCCCCATAATTTATGAATGTGATTTCATGTTTTTTGTGTGTATTACAAGCAGAGCTATGATGTTTTTTGAGGCCATGAATGAGTAGAAAAAATGGAAAACTTCAGGACAACAAGTACTAGAATTCAAAGAATAGATATCTCTGGAGTGAATGGATGTGGTTAATTTGGATGAGGAGAGCTGTTAATTCACTCTTCATGAGTTGCACCATGCTGAAAAAAACTACTTCAGTCCCTAATATCAAAACATTAGAAGTGATTACAAAAATTGATCACCAACTAGACATAGTTGCAGTTTGTCTTCTGTGTGTTGAGCATGGAAAAGTGATATATGTATTACAGTGATGTTAGCATGTCACTGTGCGTGACAGTGCAGTAACAGAGGGAAGCAGTGCAGTGAGGTGGTAGTGGGACGTGGGAATGAGATGGTCATACTGTATTTATGGTGGTGTGAAGTTGTTATGTTTGGTGTGAAATGGTTCTGTGGTCTTGTGTTCATTGTTTTGGTGGTCTGGAGCTGTGGGCAAAGGGCAGTGCTGGGTGATGGAATTTAAGTGTTAAGGTTGGTAGTGATATTGAATTGAGACTGGGGGATTGAACTACATGGTGGGATTATGCTGGTAGTGCTGCAGGATAGGTGACAGTATAGTTACATGGGGCAGCATTGCGATGGTGATAGTGTGGTGTGGTGTTGTGTGTTAACACAGAGCAATGTTTTGGGAGTTTATAGTGGTTCACTCTAGCTCCACTCAGTTTAAATTTCCTAAATCACTCATTACTGTTGTAACAAAAAACGTTTTTGCATGCAGAAATGTACCTTGTTTTCTTCTAACTGGACACTGGAGCATACAAGTATATTTTATGAGTTGTTGTTTGTGAGTTTATCATATTCAAACATCAGCAGTCATAAGAGGTGAGCCTGTGGTAGAACACTGTGTAACTGCCTTGTTTATTTATGAGTTGTCATGTTAGATCACCCTCATTCTACTCTTTGTCACCACCTTGCCCCATCCCCATCACGATAGTCCATTTTGTGCCAGCTTCTGAACATGGACAGGCATTATAAGGGATTGGAATGTAGATTAAGGTGATGTTGTTGGAGGGATGAAGTGTGTAGCCTGTGTCAGTAGCATTGTTGTAGCCCATGCGGACACTAGGCACATTATCTCCATGTATTAGTCAAAAAGCTATGAAGCAAGGTAGCTAATATCTTTTGTGACTTTTTCTCTAAGACCATCACTGGGCTGGCAGACTCCTGCACCCAAGTAACCAATGGTGGTATCTACTATAGTGGTTTCAGTGGTTTCTAACCCTAAGGCTAGTGGAATTCCCCAATGAAGAACTACTATGTTCTAGTTTGAGGGGAATATAGGTGATGTAAGGTATTTTCGCAGGCGCAGACCGCTTGCTGTTTTTAACTGTTTTTATGTCCTAATCTCTTTTCATTTGTGTTTTTGGCCTTTTGTTCCTTAGAACAACTTACCCACGTGTTTAGCCAGATTCTCCCCGCTGCCGGTGCTAAAGATCAAGACCCTGGGGTCCCCGGATGACCCATGTCCGCCCAGGGTCCTGCAGTTGGTGTCAGACCTCATAGTTGAGGTCCTGAAGATGTTCTTTGGGGAGCTTCTGAAGACTGGGGTGCACCCTCAGGTCTGGAAGGAGGCGGTGGTTGTCCCGCTGAAAAATAAATCTGATGGGACTCCAGTGATTTGAAAAAATCTTCATCCAATTTCTCTGTTGCCCACTCCTGCAAAGATTTTGGAGAAGCATGTAAACCAGGAAATAGCCAACTTTAACCTTGAACAAGAATTCCTGAGCCCTTCGCAGAATGGGTTCAGGAAGAATCACAGTACTGAATCAGCACTTATTGCCATTAGTGTGTTAGAGAGGTGCAGCTATCCTGGTTTTGCTAGACCTATCAGCAGCCTCTTACACTATTTTTCCTGCTCTGATGATGTAAAAGGCTGCCGCAGGCTGGGCTGAAGGATGTGGCACTGAAGTTGCTGGAGTCCTTCCTGTATGATAGATCGATTGCAGTGAGTTGTGGTGATTTCAGAGCAGCATCCTTTCAGCTTGCCTTTGGAGTTCCCCAAAGGTCATCCCTTAGCTTGACTTTATTTAACTTGTATGTTGCCCCCTGGTGAAACTAGTACGATCTTTTGGCTTCCAGGTGTCGTCCTATGTGGACGATACCTAGATCATCGTCTCCATCTCGGATGACTGGTGTTGGACTTTTTGCCTTACGCAGGGTCATCCCCAGTCTTTTTGCCTCCTTTTTCCTGGTTTTTCTAACCTCTCGCTGTTGGCTCTAGGACTCTGAGCACTTTATCACTGCTGACCAGTGCTAAAGTGCAGGTGCTCTCCCATCTAAAGTTGGTATGATTGGCTTATACCTAATTGGCATTTTTAATTTACCTATAAGTCCCTTGTACAGTGGTATCTCTATACCCAGGGCCTGTAAATTAAATACTACTAGTGGGCCTGCAGCGCTGCTTGCGCCACCCACTGAAGTAGACTTTCAAACCTGTCACAGGCCTGCTAGCGCAGGGCCTGTGTGCGCGGTTTTCTGCCACAGGGACCTAGCATCTAAACTTACTTGCCAGGCCCAGAACTCCCCTTTTACTACATGTAAGTCACCCCTAAGGTATGCCCTAGCTAGCCCTGTGGGCAGGGTGCCATGTATGTAGAAAGGCAGGACATGTGCCAAGTTGCGTGGCCTGCCCTGGTAGTGACAAACAGCCTAACTGGTGTCTCACTGCTGTGAGTGCTGCCTTCTCATAGGATTGCATTAGAAATGCCCTACCTTATGGGTAAGGGGTATTGTCTGATTTATGAGGGGTAGCGTAGGCGTGTTTGGTATGGTTGTGATGGTGATAATAAATGCTGCTTACTGGTGTGGGTGTATTTTTTCTAACTATCACAGAAATGCCACTTCTAGAAAGTGAGCATTTATCGGTGCTTATGACTCTGGTGTTTTGCAGCTTGACTCCAATCCACGTCTGGGCAGAGTGACAGTTGGGGCTTTGTGCATACTATTAAGACAGCCTGTACACAGGGAGGGTGGAGGTGTCACAGAGGTGCATCTGCATACTGAATAGTCTTCCTGGGCTGAGAGAAGGGAGAGGCGGGGCACACCTGCATTTGTAAAGGCTGTTCCCTGGCCTCACACAATGGGGTCGTTAACCCCCCACTGATGTTTGGAGCCTGTGCTGAAAGGAGAGAGGGGGCACTCCCAGAACCAGTTGTAACTGGCTGGAACCTTCTCTCCCTACCATTGTAAAACACTGTAAGAACTGACTATAAGTACAGGGGAATTTCCCCCACAATTTGGAGACTCTTTGTAAGACTTTGGAACTGGACACAATGCTGCTGGAGGGACTCACCGGGAACCGCCATGGACTACTGCTGCTGTGCTGACCTGTGACCTGCTTGGTTCACTTTGAGTAAATGCCTGTGTTCTCCTTGGGCTGGCCTGCTGCTGGGCTCTGCCACCTGTGCTCCTTTTTCGTTTCACTGTTGTCCCCCTGGGGCAGGGTGCTGTGGCCCCTGACCCCTGCAACTATCATATGAGGAGTGTTTCCTTTGTGGCTGTATGGTGCCTGGAGCCATACTTTGAGATGGTGGGTGTAGCGCCTGGAGGAGTGCCTTCTGTTTGTAACGGCCCCCCATCTTGGGAGGCGCACTCTGACATTTGCCTTGGAGAAGTCACCGCCGCGACCTGGCATTCCTTGTTCTGCTGCACGTGGTGAGCGTTGTGGCCTCTAATCCAGGGAGGAGGGCGGCGGACCTTCTGTGCCCTTTGGTCACCCCCCTCGAGGCTGCCAGCATTGCCAGGGACCGGCTGGGCAGCTGTAGCCTCAGGGAGCGTCAGTCAGGCCCCACCGGAGGAATCCTGTAGGCATGGCCCAACTGGTCATGCCTCCTGAGCCGTGGAGGCTCAGCCAGAGAAGTACCGTAATGCTCCTAGTAACGGAGATGAGGGCCAGTAAATCTTGAAGCCGGGAAAGCGGAGCACGGTCCCCCTTTTGTGGCCCAGTGGTGAGGGCCCGTTCCCGCCTCTCCTCTCCCAGAGATTTCACTCGGGGCAGTCTGCAGGGTGGGAAGGGAACCCCACCGAGAGCCCTGTCCCTGCCGAGCCCCTTTCAAAGCTATCGGACGAGGAAGGAACGGTGAGCTCCTTCCTTAAATCTGCGGTGCTCCTAGAAGCACCATCTTGCTGGACATCTCGCAGGACGGGAAGAGAGCCCTCACCGGAGGCCCCGTCCCTGCTGAGCTCCCTATCTTCACCGGAGATACACTCGGTATACGAGTGCTCCTCGGAGTACTGTATTTCCCCAAAGAGGTGCTCCTGCGCTTCGCGACAGAGACTGGAAATTACCACCCCATTGATAAAATAAGCGCTGGTGCTTATCAGGTAGTGGTTGTGGCACTCCTAAGAAGATACTACTGATAATATGGGCATCTGAGAATGTTCTATACCCTGCATAACTTCAGTGATAATGGTTGTTAATGTTCCTTGTCGGGCCTACTGGAGATGTAATGCTAACCTATCCACTTTGATGAAGTGTTTCACATATGTATGCAAATGTTCCTTTTATGTGCATGACTTGCTAATATGTTTCCCTAACTTGCCATAAGTTTTCTAATGTTCCTACTATGGGTGTTTTATGATATTCTTATGACAAGTGTTCTAATGTGATAACTTGTTTCCTGACTACTGCTTATGTTGCAGAATACCGAGTAACCTGTGTGTTATGTGTGACTACTGCTAATTTGCAGAGTAACTAATGTGTAACGTTCTGACAACTGCTAAGGTAGCAGGATAGTACTGATATGTGATGTTTGGTCTGATAATTGCGTTGTGTACAATACAGTATATTTTCATAAAAACTGGTGTTGTGTTTCCTTTGTGGTGGGGATATTGCGTCACATGTGTTGTGTGTGTTGTGCAGACGCTTTACACATTGCCTCCGGGTTAAGCCTGACTGCTCGTGCCAAGGGGGTGAGCAGGGGTTATCTTGGACGTGTAACTCCCTTGCCCTGACTAGAGAGGGTAAGTTCTGCCTGGCTGAGGTGCATACCCTAGCCAATCAGAAACCCCATTTCTAACAACTGGGAAGTGTCAGAGAACAGGTTTCGGGCCTCTATGCAGGAAGGCAGCAGGTGAATGAGGGAGAACTGGTTTAAAATGAATGGGGAAAAAAATGAGATTGTGGTGTTTGGAATGGACAGCTGTATCTGACTGAACGTTGGTGGCCAGATAATTGCGGTACTCTATCTGTCCGAATAGTGGCAGCCAAAAACCTGGGTGTGGTGTTTGACAACACCTTGACTTTTGACAACCAGGTTAATAGAACAGTCAGTTTGTGTTTTTGGATGATTAGAATCTTGAAGAAAATATTGCCACTTCTGCTAAAGAGCTTCTGGTACCAGTGGTCTTAGCTTTTATCTCATCTCGACTGGATTACTATAATGCCCTGTATTTAAACATCAACCAGTTCTCACTAAACAAGCTACAAATCATTCAGAATACGGCTGCATGTTTAATCCTGGGGTTACCCAACGACTCATCTATTACTTAAGGGCTGAGACACCTCCATTGGCTGCCTGTAAAGAAGCAAGTGTCCTTAAGGCCTTTTGCCTGATGCATAAAGCTCTTTACTCTCTGGGCTCGAGTTATCTTGAGATAACCGTGAATTGGTATGTTCCCAGGAGACATCTGAGATCAGCGGGACGACATAAGGTGGTAGTACCGGGGTGTAAGAAAGCCAGGTGGGGGGATAGGCCTTTTCCTTTGCTGCTGCAAAGCCGCGGAACTTCCTTCCTGAACGTATCCGTAGCCTTAGTTCACACTTACTGTTTCGCAAGCAACTCAAAACTTGGTTGTTTACATCTTAGGTTTTGGTAGGGGCTACTTAGCAGTGGTTTGCTTGCATTGGACTGCCTTGGGTTACCTGGTTTCCCCTTTTCTCTCTAGCGCTTTGATACCTTTGATACCTTAACGTGTTTTGGAAATGTCACAAATACAAATAGCTTGAAGACCCTCACCCACTTCATTAGTGACACACTTCATCAGGGTGTTTTATCTCAAACCCTATAAACCAGGACAGACTGAATCATATTCCAGGGAGCACTTTTGAAAAATACTCATGGGATACCCCTGTTTCCCTTTAATATTGGGTGTCCTAAATACGTTTAAAACTAATTTAAGGGTGCTAATAGGAACATCTTCTTTGGGGACAATATGTTTCAGTCTGTTTCTGTGGCATTTTCTTCAGGGCATTAGGGATGCCACATTATCAATTATTCTTGTGTCCTGTAGTGACAGGAGAGTCACAAATGAACAAAACATAACACTTAGGCTTGCAGGTTTACTTTGCCTTGGTTGCAAAGCATCTTCTAGTGCCTTATTATTATTTAAGGTGCTACTTCTTAGGAAAGTGAGGACAACATGCCACTGCAGTGATACTTACTCCAAGGGTGCCAAGTGGCTGAATCACCTATGTGGCCTGCTGCCTTCCCGAATGCACGTGCAGGTGTATTTGGAAAGGCACCAGGGTGCACATAGTCATTAGTCACTAACAGCTATTAACAGCAAGAATTACCTTTAAAACCTATTGCATCCTCTTCAAAGTTATCAACTCGGGGCAAACATCATACCCTCAACCCTTGAATAACTGCAGGAGTAAAATTAACTAGAATCATATGTTTTACTGTCTAAGTATTCTGAGATTCACAAAGTTTTAAACTCAACTATAAGCCCACTATACACCGAGGTACTGAAATCATTTGCCTGATGACAACCACCTGATTCCCAACTCATGGGTTCCAAAAAATCCACCTCTTCAAAGTCTACCTTCTAAAGTAAAACTTTACTGAAACATTCCAACACATGTATCCGATTAGCTGGGCCCTTGAGTACTCCTGGCCTATTCCTGAATTCAAGGAGCTTACAATTTTAAGGATCTTATCTATGGAATTTCAAGAGTAAGCAAAGAGGAGTAAATTACAGTAAATTCTTGGTGAATCGAGCTGCGTTTATATTTTTTTATGCCACTGAATTCCAGGAGTAAGCCAGACTTACTCCTGGAATGCAGTTGTAAATCAGGAGTACTCTAAGGTTAAGGGTAGATCACAAGTACTCATAGGAAAATCGTCATGAATCTATTCGTTGTTTTTCACTCAATTACACATGAGGGCACACTACATTCATTCATTCTATGCGTTTCAAATGGTGTGAGTCAGTCAGCTCCCAGTGCTTTCTGAGTTCTGTAAATCGCTCCCCTGGTCCAAGGTATTGGCCACTGTTTTCCAGTTATCTTCAGACCAGTGCTTCTAATCAAATACTCATATCTTCATTATACAATATTCACAAATGTTCTGTTACACAGGTGTCATTTTTTTCGTTAATGGCAAATGAGCACACAAAGTCACAAATGTACTAATGCATAGCTCAGTACTCATTTTAAATCATTTTTTGTAGCGCTTCCCTCAATTCGCACTTTTCAGCCACCCTCACCCACTTCTGGCTGCTAAGACTGATGAATGGGTTGAGCGTCCACTGCTGGGATTTGTGTGTGCATGGGAGATCTCACTGTCAAACCTTGGCAGGACTGACTCAGCCACTCATCCTTCGAAGCGGACACAAGGATTACGCTTGGCATTCATACTAGTTACACATTGGAATGAGTGGTTTATGCTTCTTCATTTTTTGGTCCACCTTATGCCTTTGATGATGATAATAATAATAATAATAATAATAATAATAATAATAATAATAAATAAATATGGGTCATATCACTATCATTGATTTTATTTGCGTTAATAGTCGCACTATTATTAATATTAATCTATTGTTATTTTCATTATTCTCATAATTACCATTTTCACAACCATTATTATCATCATTGCAATTCTTAAGTGTTTTCACAATGTCGCACTTTCGAGCAATTTCCACAATTCAATTATTGGGTTTTTCCTATTTCTGCTTCAAATTTAATATTTTTTTCTGCCCCAGGTGGTGATGAACAACTTAAATCCGGCCTGGAAAACATTTAAAGTCTCTTTAAATTCCCTGTGCAGCGGAGATCACGAGCGGAGGCTGAAGGTGAGGTTTGGGGGTGAATCGCGGATACTCGGGGCGGTGGGAGGATTTACAGCAGACGCGCCTACCCTTCTGCAGGATGTGGGGATCAGTCCTAAGTCCTGTGGGTCCCAGGGCGCCCAAAATCAATGCAGTTCTGGTACCTACCTTCCATTACAATCAGGAGGAGGCGCTTTCCTGCATAAATACAGCGCTCGGAGACAGTTACATCCTCGCTGTGGTTCGGCTTCTATTGAAGAGTAGAACACAGACATTGTCCAGGATGTGCGCGCCACCTACTGCCCTTGCAGCCCCTATTTTGTATTTTTTTAATGTGCATGTTTAATAAAGTGGAAGCTGGACCCAGGTAAACTGCCTTATCTTGCCCGATCCCTAAAACTCTCCCTCCTTCAATGGGTCTCAGAAACAATTGAAGATAATGGCATAAGCCAATGATGCGCTGATGATCGGACTCACAAGCCGATCTCATGCCAAACACAGTATGTTAAAATTAGAGCATAATTATTTTTATATGTGGGCTATCACAGGCTGATTTGTTTTGCATTATGTTACTTTAGTTTGTAAATGAGCATTGCGCATATTGACGCTAAATGGTTGTTTGCTGATATTTTGGCTTTTTCTAACATTTCTATTCTGTTAACATAATCTGTGGTACTGAAAATAAGACAGATAAAAAATGACAAAAAAATGTGTAGAGAATGTCCGTCTTTTATTTCTTTGATGTGTATGTCCAAATTGGAATGACTAGACTCTGTTTTGGGCCTTGGCCAAACATCTGGTGATGTCTACTGCTTGTTCATGTAAGATTTGCAGTTCAACTCGGAAAGTTTGCATTTTAAATGTTAAACTTTTCCACATAAGGTTTTTTTGCTGGGTTATGTTTGTACAAACCTTAACCGCTTCAATGCAACTTTATTCTTTCAAGGTGTACTACTAGCAGGATTTTCTAGCCTTTTTTATTTATTTTTTATTTATTTTTTAAAGTAAGCAAATGTGGCACTAGTTTAAAAAAAAAATACCAAGTGCGTGAAAATAATGCGTGCCGAATCTGGACATCCTCATCTTCACAATACCTACAGGAATCATTGGCATGCAGTGCATGTCGATGAAAATCATTACTGTAAGCATTGGATGTTGGTATCCTGAAAACGTGGCATGGATCAGGCCTTCCGGGGTGTATAATGAACACTCCTGCTTTAAATGTATCGATCTCTTGGTGTGAAATTCCATAATTAGAAATGGCTCTGCTGGGCATATTCTGTGTATATAGTCACAGGGAAATAATATTTACTTTCAGACACTGTGAGCGACTAGCCTCACCATGAAGACAATATGTGCTATTGAAGTTATTATAATGAGTCTTGAGGACGGTATGTAATAAATACTGAAAGCTGCATTAGATTCAGGAGGAGTGTCCATAAATATGTTAAAAGACCTTGTATGATTAAATCATGGAATACTACCACTTCCAAGAGCTCCATCACATTTTTCTACCCTACTTCAGGTTTGTACTTGTTACTAAAATCGCCTTCCAGAGTAATTAGTTGATCATTTCATTCACAGAGTTAACAAGGGAAGCAGGAATCGCACTGTACTGCATTCCCAACACACTGTGGCCTAATTGGCTATGCAGCCATTATCAGATTGCTTCAAGGGAGATGGCATATTAGCAGATGCATTTTCAACATGTTTTAATAGTCCTTGGGGCTTTTCTGATGATTCTTGTGTGCGTCATTTCTTGATATCTTCTAGGACCACCTGCCACGGTCATAGGTTTGTGTTTACGTGACTCACAGTTCTTGTACAAGCAATTAATTTTGTATTCTTTAAAAAGTGTTTCGATCTTTTAGTCAGCTCTCTATACCGTTTTTAGCAAGAATGGAGCACTTGACAGGGTTTTGGGATCCTGGTGAAAAAATAAGTGTGCATTCAGTGGTGGTAAACATGGCAGGTCACTGGGGCCCAAATTTATTATAGCTTTGCACCAGCACTCGTGTGAGGCTAAGCTATGGTGTTTAGTGCAAGGCGGTACACACGGCATCACTGATCAGCTGTCTAACGCAAAAGCTACTTTTCAACCAAAGTTGATGCAACTGCGGTGCTAAGAATGCTTACAGGACCAACTGCCCTGCTAATGTACCCATAGGGGGGTTCATGGGGTCGCGGGGGCCAGTGCAAAAAGTGCCTGGAGTTGGTACAAAGCCAACCAGCTAAAATAGTGTGATCAGCCTTTGTCTCAAACAAAAATAAAATCAGGCCCAAACAATGAGCAAATGGAGTATTGCATGGTATTCCCAGGTGTAACATGTCTATGTTCTACAGAATTACAGTTTATGCCTTAATCTTTGCCTGTTGTGTAAGACTTTGATTCTGAGAGTGTTCTACAACTTTAAGTTCCACGAAAGGCACCGCTGTCTATTTTATGCACCATAGTACAACTGTTAGCGTTGTGCTAAACACTGTTTTTTTCACAGTTGCTTCCAAGGACATCATCTGCACACGACTCTTCATCAGATGCAAACAACTCTTTGTAATTTATACAGTGTAGCACTGGAATTTTTCGATACTGTCGTAAGAGATGTGCATTGAGAAGCTTTGGAAGTGGGGGACTGTTATAAATTGGCTCCCTAGTTAGCAGAGGTGTGTACCCTGTCCAAGTAGAGGCCACAGTTGTACTCAGGGTATGCCAGATACACAACCTAAATTAACCTGTGCTCACCATCCGGTAGCTTGGCACAGATCAGTCAAGCTTTACTTAGCAGGCAATGTGTCAAGTATTTGTGCAACACCTGATTACAGTAACACAGTGAAAACACCACAAGACGACTCAAGACCAGTTTAGAAACACAGTTAATTGTTTTCTGATTAAAATAAGACCAAAATGACAAACATCCAATGAGTAGATCCTGAGATATGCAATTAGAAAGATTTAGGTGAAAATAGTGCATAGAAGCGCAAAGTGCCAACTGTAGTTAGCTGGTCACAATGGACCGGGACAAAGTCACAAGTTCAGGCCAACTACGATGGAGCGCGGGTCAGCGACAGTGACCCACTTGGGCCCGCTGAACACAGTACCTTAAATCCTAGTGCGTGGTCTGCGCTGCTGTGCTTTACGAGGCTTCGTGTCTTCTGGTGTTGTGTCCGAGAAGCTGCGCGGTGAGGCTTTGCGCGGCTTGGCATTGCTTTGCGTTGATCCCAGGGAGCTATGCGCTGAGGCTTTGTGGGGCTTAGCACCACTTTCCATCAGTCCCAGGGAGTTGTGCAGTGGGGCTTCGCAGGGCTTGGCATCTCGCTACGTCAGTTTCTGTGGATCTGGCGGCTGCGCTGCGTTGCAAGACTTTACAGGGCTTCGCATCACTTGCCGTTGATTCTGGTGAAGGTGGCAGCTGTGCAGCTAGGCTTTGTGCTGCTTCATGTTACCTAATGTTTCATTGCAGCAGTTCTGCTGAAAATCACTGAAGGCAGAGCATGTTAGGCCCACTTCCAAGGGTCCGGGACTAGGGGGGCATCACTTGATAAGGTAGACTCATAGATGGCAGTGTCCAGGGGCAGTAGCAGGTGAGTTGCAGCAGTGTTTGATGCACCTGAGACTTCAGAAGAACAGGGGGCATGCCAACAAGACCTTGGAGATTCTTGGATTCAAAGATGTAGAGAGCAAGTCCAATCCCTCTCACTGCAGGACAGAACCACCTATTGAAATGTGTCAAGCCCTCCCTTCCCTCTGCCAATGAAGACCAATCAGTATGCAGATGAATGTAGATGCAGTTGAATGTCCTGGCTGTCTAGAGGAAATTCACAAAGCATAGCTGTCATCCAGCCCAACTCAGATGTGTATTCAGAGACAGATTAAGGCACGGAATTGTTTAAGGTAAGAAAATGCCAACTTTCTAAAACTGGGATTTTCAGACTTACAATTTAAAATTCGGCTTCACCATAAGTTGTGATTTTAAATTGTGCATCCATAGACACCAAACTTGATATTTCTATCTCTTCCCAATTGGAATTATGGTAATCCCAATGCTATCCAATGGGAGAGATAGACCTTGCAATAGAGAAAAACACATTAAAGAGATTTTCACCATCTGGAAATGTTAATCTTAAAAGTGCATGTCCAACTTTTTAAATACACTGCACCCTGCTGTTGGAGCTAACTACAGCCTACCTTAGGGGTGACTTACATGTAATAAAAAGGAAGGATTGGAAATAGCAGTTTAAAACTGCACACACAGGTTCTGCAGTGGTAGACCTGAGACATGTTTGAAAGGCTACTGTAGTGGGTGATACATTCAGTGCTGCAGGCCCAATAGTAGCATTTAATTGAAAGGCCCTGGCTCATATTGTGCACTTTACTAGGGAGTTCCAAGTAAATTAAATATTTCAAACAGGTGTGACCCAGTTGTACTATGTTTAAGGGAGAGAGCTCATGCGCTTTAGCACTGTTTAGCAAAGTCCCAAGGCTAACAAAAACAAATTCAGCAAAAAGTGGAGGGAAAAGGCAAAAGGTCTAGGATGACCCTGGAGGAAGGGCCATTTCCAACAAGGACCCACTAAAGTATCTCTGGTTTCATCGGGTTAACAGATATTAAACACTGCTGTGTGCCCCTGGCTGGCACAAATTGGCAGTGAGTTGACTGATGGTCGCTAGGCAGAACATGTTATGTGAACTTTTATGTGGAAAACAGATGGATTGTCAGCCAACACCTGAACTACACGAGGTCTCTTTCTGGAATTATATGAGCTGCCATTGCTGTTAAAAAAGTCAGAAGCTGAATCTGCAGGGATTGCTCCGAACAATTATGGAAGCTCTGAGAGATAAAAAACCTTAGTCATCTAGGAGGAGAGTAAGTCTAAAAGACTTTGGTGGAGTAACCAGGTGAGGCAACCACACATTACACTAGACACAGTTTTTAATTGAGATTGCTCCTTTATTGGGAATGAGGGTAGGACCTTCAAAGAAGGGGTGACATAGTCTTGATATCTCAGTATCTTGATATCTCAGTACGCTTATCACTTATGTTCTATTGACCTGGACTAATTGACATTATCAGAATTGACTTGCAGCTCTAGTGTTTAAGGTTCTGAAATTGTCCGCTTGTGAGACAACTATGGTGATCATGACAGTGTTTTTGATAGAGAGTTTGACCTGAGGAGAAATCCTCTGAACTGACAGTAGATAGCAATCTTGCTGGCAGACTCACATATTTACTTATTTAAAAAATTTTTGTAGCATAGGATAACCAAAGGTGTTGGAGCCCTTTACAGATACAGATCAAGGTGTGACAAATGTCTCTTACATTGCACTAGTTAAAATAATCACAATAGAGATGAGACATGATTTGACTAGGGGACAAAATATGCATAGAGGTTTGTAATGAAGGAACATAGATGAGCATAATTTTGAAAAAGCTGGGAGTACTGAGAAAATAGGAAGTAAAACTGAACTTAGAGGACAGGAAGAAGGGGTGACACAAAGTGGGTTAAGAGCAAGGACAGACCCCCAATGCCCTTTGGAGCACTGAGGGAGGCCCACCCCAACCAATGATGGTGCTGCCTTAATGCTATGAGTGCAGTGCCAGGATTGGTTAGGAGTTGGTTGTGCACAGACTGGAGTAGAGGGACCAGACTGGAGCGTGGACGTGCAGCAAGGCAAGTTACTTTTACTTTTATTTTTTTAAATGTATTGTATATGTGTTTATATAATTTGTAAGTCACAGCTGAAGTCGAACCATTTTAGCCTGAGAAGTCTGTAACTGCTAAAGATACAGCATTGCTGATGAATGGACATTTCTGGGATAAGCACTATGGAACTGAGTTACACCGCTAAACCCATGGGCGTCAAAGTGGAGTAATCTGCACCTGTGTCTAATTCATCCCTCTGTTCACAAATTGCTTTGAACTATGGCTAATAGGGTCATCCGGGTAGGGATAGATTAATGGAAGCGGGAACTGTAACGCTTACTGGGTATTGCTAACAGGTATACTACTCAGTATTTGCTAATCCAATTGAATTGTGTACACTACCTCTTTGAGAAGCCTGTGACTGCTTGCCTTCCTACCCTAAGAGTCAAGTGCAGAAAGTGTTTTGCGTGTCCCAGTTTGCAGAGCCGCAGTGGGGCGAACCTAGGATAGCTCTAGCAAATGACCACAGCCACCACAGTTGGGGCCCCATAGACAATGTCTGTGCTGTACCTTCACCTGTGGCCCGACAGGACCCTTATGAATGAATGATTGATGTGTTTAGTAACTGCAGACCAATACCCTGTCCAAAGTGTTGCAATGCTATCAAACCACAGAACAAGGAATAAATTATTGTTGAGTGACCAGTCAGGTTTTTAATTGTAAGTGAAATATTTGTTCAGAGGAAGATCTAAAGATTTCTCTCTGGTGTGAGTTCCAGAGCTCAGCAACCAGGTAGGGAATGGATACGCCACCCAATCTGGTGTGGTAAGTGCGAGCAATTATAAAAAGATGCTCAGCGTTGCCTCAGGCTTTCAGGGTCAGACCATGATTTTGAGCTACTTAGGCATGAATTTTCCTTAGTACTTTGAACTTTGAATTTGGTTCAATTTCAAAATGGAAGCCAGTGTAAGCATTTAAGATGGAGGCATACAGATGTGCATCTAGGTAATTTTAGAACTGTTCTAGCAGCTGCATTCTGAACAGCATGGAAACGTGTAGCAGTGTATTTGGGTAGACCCAAATATAGGGAGTTCTCGTAATCTAGATGTGACGTGATAAGGAAATGAACAATGGTTTTCCACTTGGAAAGAGGTAGGAAATCCCAGATTTGTAGAGAAATTTTTGGAATCCAAAACAGGCGCCTGTGGCTGAGACTGGGACTTAAAGGTTTTAATAGGTATTAATTAATTCAAATTCCTAAGTTTTTGACAGAGGCGGCCGGGATGGGTGCAGCCCCAAGTTTTAAGGCCATCAGAGAGAATCATTAGCTAAGCTGATTTTACTGAAGACCAGTAGGTCTATCTTGCTGAAATTAAGGGTGAGACAGCTTTCTTTCCTCCATGCAGCACCTGCTGAAAGATAGTGTTTGAATTTAGTTTGAGCTGTGGCAATGTCATCTCCAATTGGGAGGATTAACTCAGTGTTATCTGCATATGGTATTATTGAGAAGCCGAAGGATCATACCAAGTATGCCAGAGGGGCTATATACATATTGAATAGGGTGGGCTAATAGAGGATCCCTGTGTTACTCTACACTATAGGTGCAAGTGTTAGGAGTTCATGGACAGAGCATCGAGTGAGACTTAGGGCAGGTCATGGTGGTAAGACCGGGGGTTCTGGTGCTGGGCTTGGCCGGATCTCGGGAGAGCGCAGACTAGTCTTTAGTGTGCCAGCTATGAGGTCCACCAAGAGAAGGGTGTGGTCTCTTCAGAAGACTAGAGCGCAACTTTTGCTATATTTAAAAGGTGCTCTGAACAAAAAACATTGGGGGTGAAACTAAAATTGAAAAAATCTCCTATGAGTTTCTGTTACCAATCTCAAAGTTTAGGGGAGTAGATCTCTAAAATGAAGTTGATATCCTAAATTATAACCCTGTTGGGTTGGGTGGGTTAGATTGGAATGGGGAGAGGTAATGCACCAGCCTCCTAAATGGCCGACTCTCCCATTTCACTCAGACATAGTACTGTCTGTGTGGCCTAGGCAATCCACATACACATTTCTATTTAATTTATTTAGCCATAACTCCAGTAGTATGCCCACCACAAATTCACCGGCACCATGTGTACAACCAGTTACAATATCTCCCATGAAGAATCATAAAACTCATTGCAACATATCATTGATGCTAGAAGTGTGGAGAAAAAATGCATAATATTTTCAGAAATGGTGGAGCTGCAATATTTCCCAGTGACACTATTTAAAACCTCTCTAGAGCACAAAAATCTCACACAACTATGCCCTGTTACCCCTTTCACACAAATACACGTTTACTGTTTTGTAAAAAAAAAATGCATGTTTATAGTGTATGGGAAATAGTTTTCTTATTACTACTACTACTATTATTACTAATAATAGTAAATATTAATAAACATTTTAATTTCTAAGAAAGAAAGTCATCCCACAGAAACCTAGAAATGTTTGCCTTCTGAATAGCAAGGAAAGGACGTCCTTGGTATAATTTATGCAGGAACATCTTTCACAATTCTACTATAAAAAGCAGAACAGCTGTGATGCACAAAACCTTTTAATTTAACATGCGGATATTGGCTTTATGGTTTGTAGAGTAATGCATAAATAACTGGTGCTCCGATGATTATATATGCAGATGATAAAATTGTAGGAAAAATAAGGGTTTTATTGAAATTGGATAACAGGATGTAAAATTACAGGTACATATCCTACAAAATATTAATTAGTACGCTGGACGAGAAGTGATTTTCGATGCTGCAAGGTTTTTGGGGCAAAATTCACCACTTCACCCACAAGCGGAAGGAAGTTTTGGGAAATGTGAAAGCAAGTATCCCCTGACATTGCATGCAACCTGTTCCATAAATTACTTCACTGTCTTGTCAGAGGTAGCAAGGGCTATAATGCTATGCAATGCAAAACAAGAAGATTCTGCCCAAAGTAAAACTTTGAGGGCAGTATATGAGGTGCCTAAATGCGTGTTTAAATGGCAACTCAGCTTCGAGTGGCATCAATAAACTAAGCCAGTCTGCCACTCTGCCTTTACTCTGCCTGCCAAATTTAGAGTCCACAGTCGGCCCTAGAGTGAACTCTCTGGGTTTGTATGAACTGCAAAGTCATTTAAATGTTTGGTGTGCATCCTTCATTGATGATGGATGCTTACACTAAACATTTTAAAGTTTTTTCCATAAAAAACCCTCCATTTTTTGGAAAGGAAAAAAAAATGTCCATTACACCATGGGAGTTTTCTTTATTTTTAACCCTCACCACCAGGATATTCCTAGTGGTAATGGGCAGTAAAAAAGCCATCCAACTATCCACCCAACCCAAATAGAACGGAAGGTTGGATGGCTTAGTCCCAATGCCGTGTACTCATCACACCATCGGAGGAAGGTTTACATCAATGCAAAACATTTTACTCTGTCAGCAAAAACCTGATAATCCACACAACTCTAAAGTGAGTGGATGGACAAGAGTTTAACAGCCGTTGCAACGGAGTACCCTGTCTGCCAAACTCTGAATAAGGCCTTAAGTAGTCCATCTGTAAAGTGGCCCAAACTTCAAAAGCTTTCATTTTCCAGGCTAGACTCCCGGACACACCAAACTCCTAAGCACCCTCACACCAAGCTAGGGAAATAGCAAGGGAAGTAGAAGTCAAGCCTTGAAAAAGCTTCCATGGGGAAAGGAAATAACTTTTGACTTGGAAACTGCAATGTCCCATCTTGAATATGAATGCTTTCTACTGTGATGCAAACAATTTATTTAGTGTTTCCCACTGACAGTGGAAGCTACAATGAGGCAATTGAAGCTGTAAACCTTTTTGTTACACATATTGCAGTTGATGTTTCTGCCATTCATTGTTAAAAGTAAAAGGAACTTAATGTTTATTTATAGTGAAGATTATCTAAAATGAGAAAATATATTAGAAAAAATTAAACTCCAAAAAGTAGGGGATGAGAGAAGATGTCTTCGGTGAAAGCACATAGCTGCACGTGCCCATCTCGGTAGTTCCGCACGAGTGCGTGCAGGGTCTGGTGAGCCTTGCTAAGTTACCACAAGAAGGTATGGGGTTCACCAATGATGTGGAGCTCAGTTTACAAGAGATTGTCCGTGGGCTCCTGGACCTCGCTGGGTTTAGAAAATGCGCGGTGTGGGTGCTGTGTCGGGTGAGGGAGGGAAGGGGGGATTTACTTTTACGGACTAGGTGGTCTCACACACTATATAGTGTCATGTTTCCTCATTTGACCACCTAGCCCCACCCAGCTAGGATAGTACCACCTGGGCGGACTCACCGTCAAAAGAATGGGAGGGAGTGCGTAAATATATTTTATCTGGAGATAATGGGATCCAGCTAAGCTACGGGGATATAAAAGCACCTAGGCAGTTACCTGTGTGTAGTCTACACTTTTAATAGTGGTAACTGCTGGTGCAACTAAAAACAGGGCGGGACGCCACGGTGAGATCAAGGACTCACTGGGTCACCTCACTAAAAATTGGCCGACATGTTTCTGCCCTCTACTATGAGCCGTGGAAGGTCTAGGGGCATTCTTCAGGGCATAGGATCCCTAACCATCATGCAAGGTGCAGATAGATGAGCCTCCCCTCGTAAAAAAAGGGGGGGGGGGGGAGAAGTATATAATATATTGATAGAGTGGGCCTACCTGTAGCAAGGAACTACCTTGCGGAGGCCCTAATGATTGAGGCAACTGGCCTCAGATTCCAGGAGGGGGAGTGTCCCCTTATAGTCACACTTACATCAAAGGAGGTGCTCGCTGTGCGCCTATCCCGACCCCTCGCTGGACCGCTTTGTGTCTTGCTAAGTCCCATCTGCCGGCAACTGGAGGACTTCTACAAGAAGATGGGTCTATCCCTCAGCCTCCAGCCGTCTATGGTGCTCAGGACAGCAGTTAATGTGTTTCAGAGAGTGCAACAGATCCACAAGACATTCTGGAGCAGGTCTCCGAGCAAAGTGATGTCAACTAGGAAGGCGTGTACATCAGAAGCCATCACTACTCCCTTTCTAGTTGAGTGAAGGGTCAGCTATTCTTCCCTCTCGATGCTGGATACTTGCTCATCTCATATGCAATAAGTTTGTACCATACCCATACCAGAGCCTGTCCATGTCCTAAACACTCCCAGGGGAGTAGGTTCTGAGTGCTGGTGGAGGGTGCTTCATGGGAATTCCTTGGGTGCAGTGAGTGGCCCAAGGGTAGTGGACAGGGAGCATGCTTAGTGTTGCTTTGTGCTTTCAAAACAAATTGTGTTGATTTTTACATAGTAATGAGAAAGTGTGCCAGTAATACATTTAGCAGTCAAGTACATGCATATGGGTAGATCATTATTCCCAGAGAAATGATGACTTTGTAGTTTTAACAACAACAGTAAAGCAACAAATAATAAGAGGTCTGCGGGGGCAGGGGATCGCAGTTGGTGTAGTATAACAGTATAGGAAGAGAAGCAGGATATGATGGAGATGACAGTTCAAGGGGAATAGCGTTAGGAGTATGAGGATGAAGAGTAAGAAGCCAGGTCCAGGTGCAGATTATGCGGTGATAGAGGGGAGGAGTGGAATTGCATCATTCAGCTTCTCCTATCAGGTGTGCATCCCTGCAGGACGGGCGATCATCATTAGAACTCATCAGGTAGTGTGCATGTCCCATGGGTCAGCGTTTGGGACACGAAGACGCCTCCATTTTTCTTCTATATGTAAGTAGGTGCCCTCTGCCTGAGCCCAATGTTGGAGCCCAGTTTTCGGCTATGCGGTAGCAGCCTAGTAGTACGTCTCCAGGAGAGTGACACGGTGGTCGCTCCTAACGCTGTTTGCATGTGAGAAGCACTACAGACCAGAAGGGCCTCTGTTTTTCAAGGCACCAGAGCATATGAGTCAGGTGGGCCGGTGTTGCCTAACATCGGGGGCAGTTTAGAGAAGCACCTGGGAAGCGTGCTTGTATCTTCATAGGGGTAAGTTACGCTCTGGAGAATGCATGTCTGGAGATACGTAAAGCATACATTGCAAGGTATTTGGGAGGTGTATAGCAGCATCGCCTGCCACTCTTTGATTCTTTGTCATTGGACGCGGCCTGAGGCTCATCTTCCCAGCTACGTCTAAGGGTTAGTACAGGTACAACTACATTAGTCCGATGCCTCTGTATAGCTAGGATATCAGACTCCTCCTGTGGCCAATGGGTTAAGGATTCTGCATTGTGGTGTGAGTAGGGGGTTCATGATGGAGAGTTTGCCAGGTATGGTGTATTGCTCAGGTATGGTGTATTGCCCAGAAGTATCCTGCCATAGGAAAACAACTCACCTGCGGGGAGTTCGCTTTGGGTATCCACTGTTAGAAAGTCCAGCAGGAGTCTATTGTCAAATAGAACCCCTACAGAGGATAACCCAGAGGGCTACAATTGAGTGAGGTAATGGGAGGAGAGTGCTGTGGGGCGGGCATGATTCCCAACAGTGGAATTGCTGAAGCACATGCGGGCACAGCCTTATCGTACTCCAATGAATTACAAAGACAGGTACTTACCACTTCTAAAAGGGGGGCGCAGGCGGAATGTCCGCTGTAATTCAGAAATAGTATATTACACAGTACTCCATTTTTTATCTCGTCTGCAGTAAGGCCCGTCTCAGCCATGTGTTGTCCTGCTAGCCAGTAGGTAGCCGCGTATTAGTAGGCCCAAAAGTCTGATGCCCAAGGCCACCAAGGTTAGTAGGAAGGAAATGTTTTGGCAAGGCAATATTGTGAAGGCTTGTATTCCAGAATAGTTTGAGTAATAAAGGGCTGAGGCTCTGAAACCTCTTAATAGAGACTATCACTGTAGGTTTTCAAAGTGTTATAGCAAGCACAAGAGGGCCACCACCTGGGAGAGGGCTATGCACTCCCTTATCATGATCGGTAGGGTGTTCCACAAGGCTACGTGGCCTCGGATGGTGTACACCATAATGCATAGCTTGCCCTCGAGGAGGTCTCCTGCAGCATTGCTTTGTGCTAATTTGGTCTTATTTGTGTTTACCTGGTCTTCAAGGGCACTAAAGTCACAGTGTGCTTGAAGAAAACTGGGGTTTAAAGATTTAGGTAATATTCCTAGCATGGTTTTACACCACATCTAGCCAACAAGTGGGATATGCATGGTTTGGGGGTGAAGAATTCACGACTAATATTGAGACAGAGCAACGTTAAATTGCTTAATTAAAACCTGGGACAGGACGTGAATGCCAACAATGCCAGATTGACATGGGAGTCTCACAGAGATGGAACCCCTTGAAAGGGAATGTTAAATGTATTAGAGCAAGCCAGAATAATATCCCCAGCTGAAGAATTGATTTATGGTTTATATTCCACTGTGTGGACACTTCCAAGACCAGAGAGCAGTGGAAAGATGGAAAGGACAGGGTACAGATGAGAAGAGTGTGAGAGTGGAAAAGGTAGATGGAAGAAAAGACACGGAAATGAGAGAATGGAAAGGGAATATTGTAAGTAAAGTTGACAGAAGTGGGAGAATGGGAAAGGGTAAGAAATACGGATGATCATGAACATTGTGCTCTAAGAATGCAAGCAGGGTAGGGATTAAGGCCCATATTTATACTTTTTTAGCGCAGCATGTGCGTCATCTTTTGATGCAAAAGAGGCACAACTAACAAAATATAATTGTGTTTTGTACGTTGGCGCTGCTTTTGCATAAAAAAATGACGGAAATGCGGTGCTAAAAAAGTATAAATATGGGCCTAAGTGTGTCAACCACTATTCTCAGATGAGCATGCAAGTAACGATGATTTGCAGAGGAAAGCAGAGGGTGAAAACACCATCCGACCCAACTATGCTGCCCATTCTCCTCCCCTCTTATTTGGCTTCTGGTGCCATTGGAAAGCCCCGCCCGAACATCTCTGTCTCTCCTGAAGAATAACTTCTCAACCATCACTGAAACCCCTCTTTCTTCTCATGGTGGCACTCCTGACTATTCTGCATTTGCTGGTTGCCATTTGACCCCTGTTCCACATCTTGTTTGAGAAGGAGCCTAGATTTGGGATGCATGGCCAGTGGGGAGCTGGAGGTACAATGCCTTGTTTGTGCTTGTCTGCTCTTCACCAAATACTCAGATGTAGGTCGATTTTAAGATGAAGTCTGGGCACACAAGAGATCAGGCCTCAAGAAAAGGAAAAACCATACTTGCTGAAACTACTGACATAGTTGTTAACCACAGGTGGCTGAAGAATATGTGAGAGAGTATAGGAGTTTAAAAAGAGGATATTCTTTGGTCATAGGTGTGATATAACTATTACGCACCCTTCTTCCTGATATCTAAAGCAAATGTAGGGGGTGATTCCAACTCTGGCGTGCGGCTACCGCCGCCCGCCAGGCGGAAACCGCAATTTGGCCGCCACACAGCCAAAATTCCGCGGCCCCCATTCTGACATTCCCGCTGGGCCGGCGGGCGCTAACCAAGTTAGCGCCCGCCGGCCCAGCGGGAATGAGGCCGCAACACAGGAGCTGGCTCCGAATGGAGCCGGCGGTGTTGCGGCGGTGCGACGGGTGCAGTTGCACCCGTTGCGCTTTTCACTGTCTGCAATGCAGACAGTGAAAAGCAGGCCGGGGCCCTGTTAGGGGGCCCCAGGACACCCCTTACCGCCAGCCTCTTCCTGGCGGTGTAAACCGCCAGAAACAGGCTGGCGGTAAGGGGGTCATAATCCCCAGGGCAGCGCTGCCCTGGTGGATTATCACCGCCGATGGGAAAACGGTGGGACACCGCCGTCCCCGGCGGTGCGACCGCGGCTTTACCGCGCGGTCAGAATGGGAAATGAAGCACCGCCAGCCTGTTGGCGGTGCTTCCGTCATTCTTGCCCTGGCGGTCCAAGACCGCCAGGGTCTGAATGACCCTCATAGTCTAATATTTAGGGCTGAGCATAAGTCACTCTAGGGGGGAAATATGAATTTCACAGATTCAACCAGCATCAATTATTCGATACTGGAACTTGGGTACAGACATGTTATACTGACTTCACAGTGAATTCACATCGAGGGATGATACAGTGTGCATACCTCAACAAGCCCATAGGTCTGACTACAATGTACTCCCAAACCACACTTGTGCATTTCTGCTTAAAAGCAGTAGCACATTAAAGCCAGCCCTATTTGCTGTGCTAATGCTTGTTTCAAACTATAACAAGCCATTTGATAATGATGTCGCGGCTGCATTGAGGGTCCACAGGGAAGGCAGTTGGTGGACTTCCTTGTTCCTGGTTTCTAGAAGTAGGTTGAATGACTGGTGACAGACCTCTCTGTAGGGTGGAAGGAGTTGTGGTGGATGCAGGTCTGGCCGGGCCAGGTACCGGGGCTGTAGTGTTGTGTTATGAACTGCTGGGAGCTGGGCGGGGAAGGCAGCTCCGCACCTGGTATCCAGAAGCACTGGATGTGAAGTTGAGAGGTACATGACACCCCAGTAAATAATGGTAGAGGGTGCTGTGGGAGCAGGGATATAACTGTGGTCTCCAGGACCTCTGGAACTTTGCCAGGAGGCGTGGTAGGAGGTTCTATAGCTTGACTATTTGACCTGGTTCAAGTGGGTATGGGGTGCCAGGGTATACAAGACTGGGGAGTACAGTGGCCAACAGTGCAAACACAGGTGACACTGAGGCCTAGGATTTCCCACTCTACTGAGTTCTAAGAGGTGGACCTGAGAGCTGATCAGTTGCCATAAGAACTGCAGTGACTCAGGCTCTGAACTGGCTTATGCAAGGAGCAAAGGGAGGCTGTGGAGCAGCGCGCAGTCCTGGCGGGTGTGCTGAGGCATGACTTCTAGGCACTGGCATGGTGTTTACTGATGCCCTTTCGCAAGACAGTATATTGTGATTGTCACGATGCGTGGCACCATTTGGCATCTTGCCAATCACGAATGCGCCACCAGGTGACTCCTTCTAAGTGCTGTTGATGAGGTGAAGATTTTCACAGCAGCCCAGTGCTGCAGCTGCTGATGCCATGCTCCGGGTAACAATTAGAGAGAAGTGCGTGTGTTTGTGAGTGCGAGTCATGGACGTCATTTAGGATGTCGCCTGCGACTCCTGACTTGGCTTTGCGACCCCTGGCACTGCCCTTGCGACCCCTAGCTTCAAAGGTTGCACATTTTGTGCCAGGAACACAGGAGCAGCTCGTCCTTGTGGATGTCAGTTGGGACTCCACATTCTCTGTTTTCTGTCAATTTTTTATTACATTAATAGTGAATAATGTATTTTTCACTATTAGTGTAATAAAAATTGAGTACTATTAGCTGGAATTTGCCCTTCCATGGCAATGAGATAAGTAAAAAATGCTATTAAATATATCTTGTCTGCATGCTTGTGGGTGAGAATGTGTTTATAAAAGAGAAAGTATGTAAGTATGAAGTTGTGCTGTGTAAGTATGTGTGAGAGTGAAAGTGGAGGTCAAGGGGCGTCTGATGTCACTTTTGCTATCCCTGGCATTTCAGTGAATGGACGTCCAGGGCGTGAATGCGCAAATATGTGAGGATCAGCTGCCATCAGGGAGACAAACTACTGTTCAACTTGTAACAATGCTTCGTGTGACACCAACAATATGTAAACATTAGCGAAATGTTGCGAGCTGATACCGAAATAAGACAGGCACCCCATTGAGGGGTGTCTTTGGGGGGGTCACCCAGTCAACACAATGGCTGAACTTGGTTGACCCACAGCCACTGCCTATGTATTCTATGTTCTGTAGAGTATGTTGTGTTTTTAAGGGCACTGGCCAACTGCTAAAACTAAAGCTGTCTGTAGCGAGACCTAAAAATACATTGCCTTGCGATATAGTCATTTGATAAGATTCTGTATGTTTGCATTGTCTTTACCGCTAGAGTTTCCGACTATTCTACACCTTGAGTTTAGGAACAAACTCAATGCACTTGTAATATAAGGGAGCAATTTCAAATCCGTATGTGCCCTACGAGGTCTTCTCTGTGACAATGAAATGTAAGTGTATTTGTGGCGTGTGACTAATGCCCAAGAAATGGGATTCTAGGTGCTAGCAGAACCAGTGCTTTAAATGGGCCGGTACTCTCCGGTACTGAGTACCAGCACTTTTTTATTTTGAGAGGGAGAGTACCGGCTGATCTCAAGAAAAATGTAATACTTTTAATTGGAGAGTACCGGCACTTCTGAGAAACAAGCAGGTACTCTATTACAGAGTACCTGCACTTCTATTTTTCCATTTAAAGCACTGAGCAGAACCCTAAAAAGAAAATCCTTAGGCAAAGAAACCTAAGTCACTGGGAAGCTGAGAAGAGCCATGCTGTTAATTCTTTCAGGAATCTCGTTCAATTTGAGGTGTTCTAAGTTTCAGTGGAAGTTGTTTCTACAACATAGCTCCTAGACCTTCACTGTGGAACGGCCACCTCTTTGGTTCCAATGGAATTTGGTGGGGAGTATGGGACCAGGGTCGGAGGATCTGAGGGGCATATTTATACTCCGTTTGCGCCAGAATTGCGTCGTATTTTTTGCCGCAATTCCGACGCAAAACTAACTCCATATTTATATTTTGGCGTTAGACGCGTCTAGCGCCAAAGTCCATGGAGTTTGCGTCCTTTTTTAGCGTGGACACCTACTTTGCGTTAATTATATGCAAGGTAGGCGTTCCCGTCTAAAAAAGTGACTCCGCGGCATGTGCGCCGTATTTACACTCCCGGGCAAAATTCACGCCCGGGAGTGGGCGGGTCAAAAAAAATGACGTACGGCTGCTTTTGCGCCGTTTTTTAGCGCCTGCAAAAGGCAGGCGTTAAGGGACCTGTAGGCTCTGAAGGAGCCCAGAGGTGCCCTCCCATGCCCCCCCTGTCACCCTTGCCCACCCCAGGAGGACACCCAAGGCTGGAGGGACCCATCCCAGGGACATTAAGGTAAGTTCAGGTAAGTCATTTTTTTATTTTTTTGTTTTGTGGCATAGGGGGGCCTGATTTGTGCCCCCCTACATGCCACTATGCCCAATGACATAAGTCCCCTGGGCATGGCCATTGGGCAAGGGGGCATGACTCCTGTCTTTGCTAAGACAGGAGTCATTTCTATGGGGGTTGGGAGTCGAAAAAAATGGCGCAAATCGGGTTGAGGCGAAAAATTTGCCTCAACCTGACTTGCCCCATTTTTTTACGCCCAAGCCCCATATCCCCCTACGCCGGCGCTGCCTGGTGTACGTCGTTTTTTTCCACGCACACCAGGCAGCGCCGGCGGCTAACGCCGGCTAACGTCATTGCATAAATACGGCGCTTCAGAATGGCGTTAGCCGGCGCTACTTTTTTTGACGCAAAACTGCGTTAGCGCAGTTTTGCGTCAAAAAGTATAAATATGGGCCTGAGTGACCTGGAGATAGAGTTGATCGTGAAGAGATTTTGGAGGCTAAGGGGCCCAAAAGTGTAAGTAGCTCTGTGTACATAAGAAAGAATCTTGACTTTTATTCTTTTTTCTAATGGCAGGCAAAGAAGATCTTTGAGTAAAGAAAAGATGGAGCAATTTTTAGGAAGATTAAGTAAAACCCTTGACGCATTATGTGCTAGCTGAAATGCGATACCATAAGAACGTGCACCACCAATATCCTGGCTGCGTTTCTAAGTGTTTCATAATGCTCAACCATGATGCATCCACTGAGGTGATTTGTTTCTTAAAAGATAATTTGTTATCAAATTTCACCCCGAGATGTCTAACCACTTCCACCAGGGTAGGTGCGCAAGTTTGGTAAGCCACCAGAGGTTGGTCCATAATTGATGCTCATTGCCTAAAATAAGTATTTTGTTTTTTTTTAGAGTCACGTTTCAAACAATTATCACTCATCCAAGATAAAACTGAAATCAGACTTTGCTTAAATCCCTCTTGACGTAAGGCTGGCCACTCAAC
Organism: Pleurodeles waltl; assembly: GCF_031143425.1. NCBI lineage: Eukaryota > Metazoa > Chordata > Amphibia > Caudata > Salamandridae > Pleurodeles > Pleurodeles waltl. The sequence goes on from NC_090449.1 coordinate 1,014,952,732, forward strand.
AATGAAACAATAAGTTGCGTGTCGTCTGCATACAGTGCTTAATTTGTAAATAAAGAGGTGCCCATGCTCAAAGCCCTTCTCTTAAACACAGGGTTGCTGCAATTAAATCTGCGAACACGGAATACTGAGGCAGCGTAATCCCGAAGTCATCTCTGACCGCTTCAATTCATTTACAGCCTCTCTCTGCCCCTCCAGCTCACTCTTGCAGCTTTCTGCTTTCTCTCATTGTGACACTTTTTCGTTTTTCTCTTCCTCCGTCTTTCCCAAACGTGTCTTTTGCTCACAGCAAATGCTTGAGGCAGAAGACTGAGCGCTGGCCCTCAAAAATAAGTGCCGGTGCTCAGCACCGGTAACCACAAGCACAAATTAAGCACTGTCTGCATATGATAATACCTCGAAGCCACAGCTCCGAATCATGGCTGCCCAGCGGATCATATTGATAAAGAGTTTGGGGCTCAAATATGGTTCCTGTGGTACTCAGTGCTTGAGAGAAATTGTTGCTCCATAATCGAGAATAGTTTCCAGCTGTTCAGACAGAGTGAGAGGAATTGAATCTGTACTGTGTTAGCAGCACAGATGCTGAACGGGGAGGCATCCAAAATGTTATTAGATTTGAGATCGGACAATGGTATATGCTTTTAAAGCATCTTAACAGGGACTGGTAACAGCAATATAGGCCAGTAGGTGTTAATTACAGTTTGGGGTCAATAAATAACTATTACGTTATGATTTTTGGAAAGCATTCATTGTATCTCATGGTAGCTTAAAATGTTTACAAAACGCTCTACTGGTTAATTTTTTGATAACCTTCATGGTTTTTAATTTAAGTGGGTTGGCTCAGCCTTTCAACCTCAGGTAGCTATAAAAATTAATATCATGGCATTGAGATGATTCACTTCACTGTCATGCTGCACAATACCATTAATTCATTCATTCATGCACATAAAACACTCCCACTTCCCATATCTGCACAAAGTATAGATATGGGAAATAGGAGTGGAGGATGTATGTTTTACTTCTAAAATGTAACAATTTTTCTTGACAGCCTCTACTGCAGGACATCTCAAATGCTGCATGTTGGACCTGGCTTTTTGACAGGGTCATCCCCAAACTTTTTGCCTTCTTCCTCCTATTTCTTCTGACCTGTTGTTGTTGGCTTTTGAACTCTGGGCACTTTACCACTGCTAACCAGTTCTAAAGTGCATATGCTCTCTGTGTAAATTGTACTGTTGATTGGTTTATAAATGATTGGCTATTTGATGTACTTGTAAGACCCTGGTAGAGAGCACTATATGTGCCTGTGGCCTGTAGATTAAATGCTACTAGTGGGCCTGCAGCACTGGTTGTGCCACCCACTTAAGTAGCCCCTTCACCTTGTCTCAGGCCTGCCATTGCAAGGCCTGTGTGTGCAGTTTCACTGCCACTTCGACTTGGCATTTAAAAGTACTTGCCAAGCATAAAACTCCCCTTTTTCTACATATAAGTCACCCCTAATGTGTGCCCTAGGGAACCCCTAGAGCAGGGTGCTGTGTGGGTAAAAGCCAGGACATGTACCTGTGTAGTTTATATGTCCTGGTAGTGTAAAACTCCTAAATTTGTTTTTACACTACTGTGAGGCCTGCTCCCTTCATAGGCTAACACTGGGGCTGCCCTCATACATTGTTGAAGTGGCAGCTGCTGATCTGAAAGGAGCAGGAAGGTCATATTTAGTATGGCCAGAATGGTAATACAAAATCCTGCTGACTGGTGAAGTCGGATTTAATATTACTATTCTAGAAATGCCACTTTTAGAAAGTGAGCATTTCTTTGCACTTAAATCTTTCTGTGCCTTACAATCCACGTCTGGCTAGGTTTAGTTGACAGCTCCTTGTGCATTCACTCAGACACACCCCAAACACAGGGTACTCAGTCTCACTTGCATATATCTGCATTTTGAATGGGTCTTCCTGGGCTGAGAGGGTGGAGGGCCTGCCATCACACAAAGGACTGCCACACCCCCTACTGGGACCCTGGCAGACAGGATTGAACTGAAAGGGGACCTGGTGCACTTCTTAGCCACTCTTTGAAGTCACCCCCACTTCAAAGGCACAATTTAGTATAAAACAGGGCCTCTGCCCTACCACCTAAGACACTTGCTGGAGAAGAAACCTGAACCAGAACCTGCATCCTGCCAAGAAGAACTGCCTGGCTGCTCAAAGGACTCACCTGTCTGCTTTCTACTAAGGACTGCTGCCTTGATGTTGGCCTGCTGCCTTGCTGAACTCTTGTCTGGCTGCAAAAGTGCTCTCCAAGGGCTTGCTTAGAGCTTGCCTCCTGTTCCCTGAAGTCCCAGGACAAAAAAGACTTCTCTTTTTCATTTGGACTCCTCGTGCGCCGAAAAATTCGACGCACAGCTTGCCCCACGGTGAGAAATTCACTGCACGCCGATCCAGAAAGACGCCGCTCGACGCGACGCCTGCGGTGCGACCGGAACTACGACGCACGGCCTCGCATGGACAACCCCGCCCGACTTCCAGAGAAGAAACCGACGCAACGCCTGCCGTGAGAAAGAAAATTCCACGCACAGCCCCCCGGAACAACGCGCAGCTGGATAACAAGCCGAGGAATCCACGCACAGACCCTGGGACATCTGGTAATCCTGCAATCCACAGAAGGAGAAGGTCCGCATGCCAGAAAACGACGCACGTCTTCCCGAGTGAAAAATAACGACGCAAGTCCGTGTGTGAAGGGGCGAAACCGATGCACACACCATTTTTCCTCCCGTAGAATGACGTACGTCTCCCGCATGAAAAATAATGACACAAGTCCGTGTGTGAAGGGGCGTAACCGACGCACACATAATTTTTAGACGCATCCCCTCTTCTGCGGCCCTCTGCAGAGTTTTTCCACTCCAAACCATGTACTTCGTGCTTGAAAGAGACTTTATTTACTTTTTAAAGACTTAAGACACTTTATATCACTTTTCAGTGATATCTTTACAAATTCATATTGTATCTTTGATCGTTTTGACCTGCAAATACCCAGATAAATATTATATATTTTTCTAAACACTGTGTGTTGTATTTTTGTGGTGCTATATTGTGTTATTGTATGATTTATTGCACAAATGCTTTACACATTGCCTTCTAAGTTAAGCCTGACTGCTCAGTGCCAAGCTGCCAGAGGGTGGGCACAGGATAATTTGGATTCTGTGTGACTTACCCTGACTAGAGTGAGGGTTCTTGGTTGGACAGAGGGTGACCTGACTGCCAACCAAAAACCCAATTTCTAACACTGCATAAAACAGAATCTGACTTTAAGGTGAAAGCATTTCATTGCAAAGTTTTCAGAATCAAATTTGCAGCACATACGTACCCTTGGCTGAAAACACCAGCATTGAAATGTAACTCATGTTATCAGTTACCCTCATAGTAATCACGATAACTGAAATATATTGTGCCTGAGCTCAGCTGAAGTGATTTCCAAAAGGAATTGCACCCATTCTCCCCTTTTGTTATCATTCTCTCCAGTTGGTTGCCACTTCAAAGATCTAGCCACACAATACACCAGAAAGGTGAAAGGAAGTCCATTTGGTCTGGCAACTATAGGCATCAGTGTTTGAATTATCCATAGGGCACATTTCCCCCATTCAGAATGGTGAATCTGGAGGCCCACTGCAACCTTGATCGGCAAAAGGCTTGATGCAAGCTTTGACTCAGGGGAGTAGATGCATTTGAAGCACAGATGGCTCAATAGAAACCCAGAGGAAAGTTCGGCACAGCTGAGATAGGTATTCACTAATTCGATTTTTGGTGCATTGAATTCTAGGACCTTTTTGATGCCATAGAGACTTACCCCAGAAATGAAGTACTTCGTTTTGCTGCAAACTAACAGAGAGAAGATTAGAAATAGAACTAGGATTTGTTAGACCCTATTACCAATGGCTGACTAGTTTATTTTAGAAATACTTGCTTACACATTCATTGCAAGGAGAAAATATGCTTGGATCTGAAGAGGAATCCAGTGCAAGACGTTGCCGGTCCAAACCATCATCCTGCAAATTTTGGAAATTGCACCTCTGAAATCTCTCTGAAAATTTCACATTTTAATCTCATTTGCAAATTTCACAACATTTCACCTGCTGTAAAAAATTCACACAGACCTAAAAAAAAAAAACTCAGCTGTGGCCGCGTCCCCCTTGTGTTTTTTCATACTCTGAGATTTTGGTGGAAAGTTTGAGGCTGCAGCAGGACCACTTGCTCACTCTATTTGACCTCGCGCAACCCTAGTCAGATCCCACCTTCTGCCTTACCCTGTTGGAGACCTCCCAAAATGTTTCTTCTAAGTAGGAGTTAAAAATCAGCAAAACCAACCAACCATCTCCAACCAACTGCAATCAGTCTCAGGTCGGCCGCAGAGAGTGTCCAAGTCTTGGTCAACCGCATGGAGGACTCTTCATAATTTTATAAGATTTTTTGCATTTTTGCATAGGTGGTTGCCTATCCAATGCCATTTTGAATTTTGGTCCGCTTTTATCTTCATAATATTTGAACCTGTCATCCATTTCCTTAATATACTTGGCATTTTCATATTGAATGTTTGTCTTTTTAATCAACTTTCTTTGAACTTTTAAAGTTGTTATTTCTGAACTGTATTTTTGCTTCTCTGGCAATTGTACATAAACCACATGCACTTTTTTCTGAGGAAGGCGTTGCTGCTTGGGCCTAACTACCAAGGGTGAGCCAGGGATTCCTAACAGAAATCAGTTTACTTTTCTGGGCTAGATTGTTTGGGCCAAAGGGAGCTCATTCACATCTCGTATCAAGACTATGGACACTCTCATCCATAGCCTAACATCCCACTTTCCTACAACAGTTATTAATCTTTCTGGAAAATGCCACAAAAATAGTGGCAGCATTAGAGAATCGTAAAGCTGCTCAGTACCCCCCTCTGCTTGCCATTATCTGTCATTGTTCCAAGTTCAATCACCCAATAAGTGAAAGGATGGTAGGAATTTAAATAATAAAGAAGAATTTATCTCGTAGGCAGGAGGGAGGTGCATTTCCCCTGATTATTTCCTCTGCCACGGAGTTAAGTTCCCAGATTTTAAATCAGCATATTAATTGCTTAGGAGGCCACACCAAGTCTCAGAGTAATTACTGTGTTTTAAGGACACCCCAGCTTGAGTGCAGGACTGTGATTTGTAGTCAGATGAACAATGCTTGTCACTGAAACTTTATGTTGTTAGTACTTAAGAGCATCATTAACACTTGTTACTTTGTATCGAGCTGTCCATGGTCTGATGTGATGGAATAACAGAAGCTGTAGTGGTTCTTTGGAGCACCGCGCAAGTCTTCATTCTTAACAATACGTGCATGGACTTTAATTCACCGAAATGCCAGGGGAAGCGGAAGTGACATCACACACCCTTTGACCTCCACTTTCACTTATACACACATACTTAAATATACCCACAAATTCACATTTGCAAACACTCTTTCACAGAAACGCACCCTCACGCACAAGCACGTACACAACATATATCTAAAAGCATTTTTGTACTTACCCCAGCTGCCATGGAAGGACATATTCCAGCTACTTGTACTCCATTTTTATTATACTAATAGTGAATTATATATATTTTATTCACTATTAGTGTAGTAAAATAATGGACACAAAACGAAGCGGGTGGAGCCCCAACCTGCTGCCACTGTATTCCTGATGCTGAATTTGCCACCTCTGAGGCCAGGGGTCGCAGAGGCATTGCCAGGGTTAGCAAAGGGCAAGCCAGGGGTCTCAGCTGCGACCCCTGGCGACCCCTAAAGGACGTCCACCAATACTTGTCAGCAGAACCCGCCCTTAACATGTGGCCACCGGGTGTCATCCTCTACGTCACGCCTCTTGGTAGGTGTGTGCCTGCTTCAGGACAGTTTCATCAAAGTCAGCTAGGTTTTGGCTATTCAAGGTGATAAAGATTAATATTTGCATAATACAGAGAAACTGTCAAAAACACAAATTCACGATTAACCATAAGTAATCTCTCACTCATTAAAAACATAATTATAAATACACTCAAAATGAGAACTCGAGGCAATTCGCTGAAATAAAAAAATCCATGCAAGTAAGCTTGGCTTTTGAACTAAGCTGTGTGTCTGATTATAGAGGCTGGGAGCTCGTGCGTCTGTCTTAGCGTCACAGCCTTTGCACATGGCCGCATGAAGCAATACTCCAACATCAGAACTCAAGCCACATGATTCAACATGCTGTGATGTCACAATGCTCTGCATTTCATGTTGTGTTCTGTTATTTTCCACGGAGGATACATTCCATAGACTGCGTCAGGTCGTGGGGCCAACATGGGTGGGCTCTGCCTTAGACAGCATGTCCTGGGGTAACTCTTGTGAACTGTCCTCTTTAAGGACATGTTAATGAGCGACCTCCTAAAACTGTACAACATGGCTAAAAGAAACACAATGACGTGGCACCGTGTCATTTTGCAGATTTGATTGATTTGTGCGTGCATTTAACACACATGCGTGAACTTACAAAATGACAGCCTTTGTTTATTTTTCTTTACTGATCTCAGATGCATCAGTACAAAAAATAGTTTGCAAGTGCTATTTAAAACACAGTGCAAAGGTGCTTTTTACAAAAAAAAAAGTAAAACGGATGAGTGGATTGCAGAAGTGGGTTGGGGAGGGGGTCCGCATTGAATAAACATGATGGGTAGGACAAAAAGCAACAGGAGGGAGAAAACACATGGTCGCAGGGAGAAACACATAGGCAAAGGAGTTGACAAGTAGCGCAGGGGAGTAGCTCGCAGGCAAGAGAGAGCAACATAAGTGTAGGGGGAGAAAAGGCCATGGGCTAAAGAGGGCAACATTGACTGGGTGGAGAAAAAGCACTAAAGGGAAACAGCTGGAAAACACATGCACTCTCATGGAGTTCCCTAAAAGCGAGCAGAGGAAGCACAGACATTGGCTAATCTAAGGGGTGGTAAAGAGGCTTTTCTTCATGGAATGGACAGGATGAAAGAAAGCAACTCAATAGAAAGCAAGCAAAAAAGAGTGATAGTAAAGCCAACCAATGGTAAACAAGGACCCGGCTGCAAGCCCCTCTGTGTTCTTGGTAAACCCGTAATATGTAATTCACAACCAGACACCTAGTGATGTCTAGCAGGCTCCGCCTAATTAATGTGATCCTCCATTCCTCAAGGGATTACTGGAAGCTAAAGTGAGAGCACGTGCGTGTCCATGCGCATGTGTATTTGATATTCCTGTACACAAATAAAACACTTGACACTATTTGTCAGAATTCTATCTGCAGTTCAACGACCCCTCGCCATTTCACCTGTTGTGAACTTGAGGACTTCCACTGAAGATGTTGTAAGTCACAATATCTTCTGATAAAAATATCATGCCTTAGATATCATTTACAAAAATATGGCCCTTTTGGGTGTGAATTTTCTATTATTAACTACAATAAGGCTACATTTTTATAAGCAATATTTAGAACACAACACCTCTGACAGACGTCATTTTGGCTATGTTATACATAGTACCACGTCTCTAAGGACTGAGATCTGCCTCAGGTTTCAGGTGATGCTTATGTAAATGACTACTAGCTTAGACCATATGCGGGCTACACTTGTAATGTGTGTGTATGGCAGCAGTCAGCACTAAAGATATGTTCTTGGCTTTTCAATTGCGCTAAAATTGTACATTTATAGGTCAGCCAAGTTCTTCTTTAAAAAAAAATACAAACAGAAGATACAATTTCTGTCACTTAGCTTCACCTGCCTGTATGCAGAGCCACATGCAAGCACAGGTGTGGTTACTCTCCCTGTGCATTGAAACCTCAGGTTTGATGAATATAGACATTACTTACCATCCCTCTGGTAGCAGCTCTGAAAAGGATGCAAAGGCCTTTGTAATTTTCAATGGACGTTCTGACTCTGAGCTTAGTTTTCCAAGGTATTTCATCTATATTACATTAATATCGTAGTACAAAGTAAATGCAAATGTCAACTTTAATGCACAATATCATGTCTAGGTTTGACTTCCTATCAGTCTTTAATAGTATTCAGAAGAACCCCCCACTTGTGCAGTAGTGCTAAATGCTGGCTGCACAGGTCCTTTTAAACCAAATTATTATTTCATCTCCTCTACTCACTCCCTCCGTTTTGACTGCCCACAAAACTCACCTAATGCAAACTACTCTTGTGGGAGAATAAATAAGATTGCAAATGTACCTTCCTTTCAAACTCTCATGGGGCATCCTGCCTGTAGGTCAGCAATAGATGGTCACATTCTCTTATCCCACATATAACTGTCCATCATGTTTCAAAGAAAACAAAGTTATTTACGACTTTGGGGTTCAATCTTTATTTCCAATTTTCTACTGAAGCAGAACCAGTGAACGTGTTTCATCTCTAAACAGAGACTTCATCAGGGCACAAAAAAATCGTTTTTCCAGTAATCCACCATCTTAAGTTCTGAGTTTTCACATTTTAACTTGTTAATTTATTCAAAAACGTTCTTGCACGGCATTCTGACACCCTGTGTAAGTGTAAGCAGGATAGATAGATAGATAGATAGATAGATAGATAGATAGATAGATAGATAGATAGATAGATAGATAGATAGATGTTAACATGAAAGAAGAAACCACCAGATCCTTCCAGAAGATTGCAGTTTCAGATAACGTTTATTTTCCAATGAAAAAGGAAGAAAAATCAAGCATTGAGATGCCACAGTCACCAAAGCTCCAAAAAGGCAATTATGGAAAATTTAAAGGTAAGTCAGAAAATGACCACACGTCAAAGCTCCAAAATGCTGTCCTTACCAGACGTAATACTCAAATGCGGATCATAAAGCAGGTAAAAATTAACTCAGGTACCAAAAAACAGAGATTGTCACTGCACAAATGTAGAACACTGAAGTCAGTGTGATGGGGGACCTAAAAAGACTGCTGACCTGCCTCCCTCTTATATCACAGCAATCATGTTGTGAATACATTCACCCATTGGGTTTCTCCTCCATTTGGGTGAAACAACCGCTTTAAAAAGGGAAATGCTGCTCAGTGGAGCTTTGGGTTCTGACTGTAATGCATCATGCTACCCATCTCAAGCAGAGTCGTTAACGGAGTTCCGCATCCATCGACGCATGAAGAGATTAGGGAGCGTGGTAAGTCCACTCAGTCTAAATGACAGCGTTGATGTTGGCTCATGAAATATACAACTCTTCCCACGTTGGTTTATTTTGTTGAGTCATTCATTAGTTCACAGATGCACATACTAATATGTTTCTATGGCTCCCTGTTATCTTGCCTCGCTAGCAAGAGACTCAGTCAGTTCTATGTCCTTAGGTTTAAAGAGAAAGTTTACTAAAGAAAATTTAAGTAGCAACATTCATATATTGTGGAGTAAATCAACGTAGTATGATTTGAAAGGATATAATCGCTAATATAATAGTTTAGAAGGAAAGTGAAAGGAGAAAGGATGGAGAAATAAACGGCGCGTGTATATATTTTTGAAATAAAGTATTACATGACTATATTAATATTGATGTATGGGAAAATTGGTAAAGAGTATAGCGAGAAAAGAGGTGGCAACACTCAAGGGATTTGCATGCTGGGACGCCATTGGCATCACACAACTGTTCGTTCCAGGAGCTCAAGGGTACATATACACTTTTCTCCTTTCAGTTGCAGTAATTGTACAAATATCTGCAACCACGGCACATGCTGTATACCCACACAGCCCAAGACACGGCCCTTCCTGAATTCAGCTCCCTGGAGGCTAAACTCGAAATGCACTTACTTGTACCTTTGCTTTGCAATCCATCACAAAATGGTTCTCTTTACCACAGCCTTTGCCAATCTGTCCGATGGCGGGACGTTTACCTTTGTGTGGAAACAACCCACAGCTGAAACACAGCTTCTTTTTCCATGGAGACTTCACCTTGTGTCCTTCAACTTTGAGTTTTGGCTTACTTTTCATGTTCATGACTGACTCACTTTGGGCACCTCCGACCTTCATGTCAGCAACTTGTCGATTAACACTCTCTTCAGCTCTGGCAGCTATAAGAACTCACTTCAGATTAAGAGTTTCTCTCAGAATTCATTGTCCAAATGAATCTGACAAGCATCGGTCAATAACTCTAAGACGTATTGCTTCTTTGTCATTAAACCCATTGAATCTGGTGTTTTATGTGTGTAAACAGTCTCTCAACAAATCCATCTATTGTTTCTCCAACTCTTTGCCGTTCTTGACTGAAAATGTACCTTTTGAAGTCTACATTCAGCACTGGATTGAACTTCAGAATCAAGGCTTCTTTGATTAAGCAGCGCCTAAGCGCCTTTGGGCAGTAGTTGCATTACATAAATAATAATTTCATTTAAATAATTTGACAATACATAACTTTATCAGCTCACTGCATTTTCTTTATGACTTATTTTAAACCATCACCAGTAAGATTTTTGAGATTCTTGATAATCTTTTTTTTACCTGTTTCTGCCAGCGCATCAATGAAATCCCCACATGTCAATCCAAGCAGTCTATCTATCAACAATATTTTGCTTTTTGGCTTTATCAAAAGGTGGTGGTGGTTTCAGGAAGGTGGTAGCATTGTAACTGTTCGCAGTATTGACTGACACTGCAACTGGCGCTCCCTCCAGCTCCACCTGTTATGGTTAGAGTTCATGCATACCATCTCTGAGGCTTCGTGACATGCTGGCTACTGGATCATTTTTTACAGTCCGTGGATCAGTAGCCTTATCTTGGCCTTCATTGGAGCCCTTCAATTCTTGGAGACTTTTTGAGTTGTGCTGGGCTGCCAACCGGCAGCGTTGGTGGTGGGTGTTCAAGTATTGGGCAGCTCTGCAAACACAACCCCTGTGCTCCTTCTTGGGTCTCCTCACCTGCCACTGAGGTCATAGAGCTCTTCTTGTCAAGGCTCAGGTAGGTGTGACTACAGTATGTTTTGATACCAATTGTTCTGTCAGCTACCGCTCTTATAACACCTGGTTGATACCTAGAAGCATTTCTGATGGCAGCATTATTGTGTATTCTGCTGTTGCTAATTGCAGCACTCTTGGATGTATCTGCCTTCAGAATTAGCACTCCATACACAATAGCTATATATTGCTTAGTAGTGTGGTACCATTCTGTTTGGCCTTGATTGTTATTTCTTGACCACTGACATGTAGACTTCTCAGCAAAGCTTTCTTTATCTTCAAATGCTTTACATCACCTAGAGTTGTGCTTTCACTCCACACGTGCCGACCATCAAGTCTGCACTTCGGCGAAGGCACGTGTTGCACACACAAGCAATTTGTCTGGCCCACGCAAACTCTCCGGGAGAGCACTGTTGATCTTCGGGTAACTTATCCCCTATCTTGTAGTGTCCTCCCCAGCCTGGATACCCACTAATGAATATGCCACTCACACAGCTATGTATTACACATCTTTATTCTTCAGCGTGTAACTGCGAACTCAGCATTCTAAACTTGCATTCACTGCCCCACGTTCTAACACTTACATCATCATGCTACAGAGTCTTTCAGGATACGAAAAGGTTCCATCGTTCATATGCACGAGACACAACACATGAGTTGATTGTAAATGAAAAACAAAGTTTGTGCTATTAGCTGCCCAAGATAATTTATGTATCTTAAGCCAACTTTTGTTTCATTAAGAAACTGGGAATGAAGTATGCAAATCTCGCTCCCTTTATAATTCTACCTCCGCCTTTTCTCTAATGCCAGAAGGAGTACTCATTATACCATAGAAGTGAGATATTGCAGGATGTGATAGAACTAAGGTCGCTAAATACAGTTGACTAGTCTTGGATGAGTTATTAGACTGTAATAGGATATATAATTCAGAAATGGTGGAGATTAAGTAAATACATTTTTTTATTATAAGAGGATGGGGAGATTAAAAAGTGATTGAGCTTGGGTGAAGGAAAGAAAGGAATCATTATGTATCAAAAGGTACACACACAGCAGACACTTCTCTCGCCAAGATTTCTAAAAAATGGGTTTATTATTAATCTTGAGGAACCAATTATATCATAATGAAGAGTGAAGAAATTGATGTCTGTCTGCAAGGTGAGATACATATGTTGGGCAGAGTAATTTATACGTTTTATAAGTGTTCTTTAGAATAGGGAGGGACATAGAAAACGGGTTCTGCGTAAAAGACAAAAATCCTCGAAAGGAAAAAGCATGAATAAAAATAACTACAAATCTACCTGCAAAAGAAAATGCCCAAGAGCCTTATCAGTTAAACAAAAGGAAATTTATTTCAAAATGAAAGCAGTATGATTTGACTGAAAATCTGAGAAATGCATTCCTCCCTGATGCTTACTCTGTTGTAGTTTTTTTAAGTGACATACACATTTGTATGTTATTCCACAAAAAGGAAGATACAATAGTATAAATACTTTTGAAAACAGAAGCTGGAATATTAACAGGAATGATGTAAAGGTAAAAAAGAACTACAGAGGGACTGACTTCATTTTGATGGAATCCAGTTTTCCCCACCATGATAAAAATATGAGGTGCCGTCAGGATGTAAGGGATGTCAGAAACAGCAGCTAAATTGAGAGAGACAGTGGCCCTCATTCCGACCCTGGCGGTCATAGACCGCCAGGGCCGCGGGTGACGGAAGCACCGCCAACAGGCTGGCGGTGCTTCCCTGCCCATTCCGACCGCGGCTGTAAAGACGCGGTCGGAAAACCGGGTCCGGCGGTTTCCTGCCGGATTTTCCCCGGCTGGGCTAATCCTCCATGGCGGCGCTGCAAGCAGCGCCGCCATGGGGATTCCGACCCCCTTCCCGCCAGCCTGTTTCTGGCGGTTTTTACCGCCAGGAACAGGATGGCGGGAACGGGTGTCCTGGGGCGCCTGGGGGCCCCTGCACTGCCCATGCCAATGGCATGGGCAGTGCAGGGGCCCCCTAACAGGGCCCCAGCATGCTTTTCACTGTCTGCCTAGCAGACAGTGAAAAGCGCGACGGGTGCAACTGCACCCGTCGCACACCTGCAACACCGCCGGCTCCATTCGGAGCCGGCTTCAGTGTTGCAGGCCCCTTTCCCGCTGGGCCGGTGGGCGCTACCTTAGGTAGCACCCGCCGGCCCAGCGGGAAAGTTGGAATGGCCCCAGCGGTCTTTTGACCGCGGGGCGGCCAAATGGCGGTTCCCTCCAGGTAGGCGGCAACCGCCGCCCGCCGGGGTCAGAATGACCCCCAGTGTCTTTTATGGGTCAGCAAACCAAAGACCCAAATATTGAATTTAAACAGGATTCACATAAATATCAGAAGAAACAAAGTCTTGGTTAAAACACTCTTTGTTGAGAGGAAGGATCTCACATTTATCAGAGCTAATTTTATATCCCAAAGGGGGGGGGGATTGTTGACTTCAGCAAGAAATCACAACAAGGACGGGTCTGGAAAGGACAAAAAATAAAAGGACATTGACAGCATATAATGAAAACTTAAGCTGTTTATGTCTCACATGTGCATTAGGATTTTGTCTAATTATGGATAAAAAATGTTCTGTGGCTATAATACGAAGTAAAGGAGAAAGAGGACATCTCTTTCTAACCTCTCTTTGCAAAGAAAAAAGGAAAATTAAACTGTTAGCAAAAATGGAGGCTTTGGGAGCTGAATACAAAAGTGAGACTAGATTAATGAATTTTTGTCTAAAACCAAGCCGAGTGAGAGAATAAAAAATAAAATGCCAATTCATGCGAGCATTTGCATTTTCAGTGTCTAAGAAAATAGCTGCCCAAGAATGTTGGACTTGCTCAAAATGTTAAAAAGTAGTCTAGTGTTATCTGAAATATGCCTGCCGTTCACGAAACCTAACTGTTCTCTTTCAATTAAAATCTGAGGTTTCCACCGGTCAGCCCAGTGGAAACAGTCCGGCAGCATTAGACTCGGCTCCTTATGGAGCCAAAGCCATCGCACAGGGACTCCCAGCACCCTTGGAATGTGTACTGCCTGTTGTAGCAGACAGTCCACATTCCAAGGGTGCTGGGCAGGGGAGCCCCCGTGGCCCCCAGCACAGACTTTCCGCCATTCTTTTTATGACGGGGTCCCCGCCATGAAAAGGCTGGCGGAAAGCAAAGTCATGTTCAGCACGGCAGTGCTGCTTAAAGCATCACCGTGGCTGAGCACGACTTCGACCGCCACCTACCCGCCAGGAGCCTTTTTTCTGGAGGTGGTCCCCTGGCAGTCTAACTGCCAGGGTATTAATTTGGTGGTTGGATAGCCAGGAGCGCAGCGCTAGCAGTGTAAGACTACCAGACTCGTAATCAGGCCCTAAATCTGACAATCAGTGAATGAAGAGCCAAACGAATGTCAAGAAATCTTTTCCATCTTACTGCAGTGGGTTTAGCTAGATCTTCAGTGAAAAATAAGGGATTTCCAGACCAGGAGATTAAACCTCTGCTTTGAGCTGCTTTGATGACCTTAAGGAGATCAAGATATTCTAAGAAGGAATTGTTTTGCATCTGGATTCTAAGAAGACAAGGAATGGCTAGGAATAAGACCATGTATATGTGCCCATTGGATATTTGAAGAAATTGAAACAGGCATTTCAAGAATGTTAGGAATAAAAGATTGAAAATACGAAGTGGGATCAGATTTATCTAATCTTTCTGCTACGTCATAAATGCAGAGATTGTTTTGATGATTGTGATTTTCAAAATCCTCAGCATGTTTTTTTAAGTTGTAGGTGATCAATATCATGTGCGGCATCTTGTAAGTCACCAACATGCTGTTCTTCTTCAGTGTTTCAGCTATCTATCAGAGACCATTTGTGATCTAATTGTTGAGGTTTTTTGTTGGTGTCCTCAATATACAGCTTAAGAGCTCTCATGAGCTCAGTGGAGATGAAGGAAGGTGTTTAGACCCAGGAGGGAGGGTATTTCATAGCCCTTTTAATGGTTGGTAAATTCACTGTTGTAGTAATTTTCTAATTCAACATAGAAGTAGCAAACTAAGTCATACCCACTGAAGAGGTTAAAAAAGATGAAATAGAGCCTTGAGCCAGATTTATGGCACCTTCCATTGTGTTTTCCATAGCAGAGGATGGACTGGACGTATCAACAGCAAATTCCTACAACAAGGGTGTAACTCTTGCATTTCCTAGTTTTCCCCATAGGTGAAAATGGGATTGTAGTCCAGAAAAAATCCACTGGTAAGGTTTACAGAATATGAGAAGTATGTAAGAATGCCAGAAAGGTAAAATGTCAGAAAATTCCTTTTAAAGAAGTAAGAAAAGCCAATAATGGATCATACTGGCATTACTCTTCAGATATGACCACTGTGAAGCAGGAAACAGCCTTCACCAGAATGACTGAACCACACATTGCAGTTACAAGACGGCTGTTACAACGAATGCATCATTACCAAGCATTCTTGTAGCAGGCATGCCCTTACAACGTCATGCCTTAGGGAAAAACTTTCCCTACTGTTGTGCACACTGGAGTTGGAATAGTAAATTTAACCACTCCAAAGTCAAGCACTTTCCCTAAGGCATGTCGTTGTAGTGATATGCGTGCTAAAGAAATGCATGGTAAAGACGCATTCATTGTAAGGACTGTGGAGTAATGACATGCATGGTAAAGGCATGCGTTGTTCGGACATACAACCCTGTGAAGCATATTGTGGCAAAATTAAATAGGCACTTCCTCATGGAGTTCTTCAAAATGGCATTGACAGCACACATATGGTCATGTTAAGGAAACTTCCCAATGGCATATGTCTGAGCGAAGTAACAACACTCCATTAAGTGCCTCTATTTGCAGAATGTTCGGCGTTCAAAATTAAAGTAGAGGCTGACTTCCTCTCCGGTTGCACCGGAGCTCCGTCAAAAGGTGGCCATCTTCGTTCGTGCCAAACCACGCCCCCTCCCATGTCCTTTCCTTGATGGGAATTGATGTGAGTTACTGGTTATATTGTTCACCAGGATCCGGAAGACTGGGGGTTAGATGTATAAGACACTAGTCACAAAATACTAGTCGCAAATTGCAACCTCTGTTTTCGCGAGCGATATGGAATTTTGCAAACCGACCCATGAACAAATGTTGGTCCACAAATTTCTGAATCGTAGGGGGTGCAATCTGACTTATCTCATTAATATTCATGTAGTAGGGGGCAGATTGCAACTCACTACGATGAGTGGCCATCACAGGAATAGTAGCCTGCTCAGGTCAGCAGACCACCATATCTGTAGTCACCTTTTACATATTTTTTTTGGATAAAATGCAGCCAGTCTTCTTTATAGGAAATGGAGTTGTGTTTAAAACAAAAGTTTGAAACTTTTTAAAAGTTTGGGAGTAAACAGTGTTCCACTGGACAGGTGGTAAAAGGAAGGGGAAGGAGTGGATGAGAGGTGAGGAACATCTATTGAAAAGAAAATGGTTCTCACTCCTGAATCTTACACGACCAACAATCACCAGCAATAAGGATTCAAAATGTCCCTTCCTTTGATGATGTTTGGTTGGATTTTCGGGCATGTTGTGACATAATGTACTGGTTTATTTCTTTTAACTCACTATTATGACTGTGAGATGTTGCAAAGCATTACTCACGGAGATCTGGCACATTTCTGGTAAAAACTTTACATGCCATTGTTTTTGCATGCAAATTAGCACTTTTGCATTGTTTAAAACTGAATAATCCACATTTGTGTACCTTTAACTTGGTGAGTGGAGAGTCAACTGCAACAAAATGCCACAGAATCATTTCCTCACATGCAAATTGCCGATCTTCAAGCTTCCACCATCATCTTTTGTACATAGGAGACGAGAACGGAGAGAAAACAAAAGTTTGTTTTTATTTCTGAGAATTTTATTAGATGTATGAGTTCAACTGTGTGGAAAAACTTCTGTTGGGCATAAATAACCATAGAAACGGAAAACTCCACACACTTAGGGAAGACCAATAAATGCAAACGTGCCATAGTGTAATACAACTTTACCCACTCTTCTCGCTATGAAAAAATCTGATTGTAGGCATTAGACCCTTCTTTCTTATTGTGACCAAATATTGCATTTAGCCAGGACTGTGCACAATACAAACAAATATATCAGTACAACTACTAAATATTCCACCCTCCACTATGATATATTGCTAAGGCTGTAAAATGTCACTCTAAAAGGTCACTGATTTCGAACCCCCCTAATGAGCTATTTCACATACATCAAACTATAGCATACCTGCCCTGCCAGCAGCGTCCAACAGTGGCCTGACTTTCTGCAACCTCCACCTGCAGCTGGGTGTCAAAGGACAGTAGTCCTCTTGACACCTTCACTCTGCAAAGAGCCATTATCACATGGTGGATGACTGGGTCACCATGAAAGCCCCCTACAGAATGGGTTTCAACTCATGTGGGTTTAGTAACCTCTACGGGATATCTGCAGCAACCTAAGAGGCCTTTATTTGTGTTTTTGTGGGACAGTAGGAGTGATTCTCATGCAGCGACTGCAGCTTCCATTGGGGCAGCAGGTGTAGTGGTACCAGGCCCCAGAGTCCCACGGGGCCCACTTTAATAGCTGTATGTTACAATTCAAACAGTGGACATGAGACTATTCCTTCCTTGCACTTGGGCCAGTGACACACTGGTCACGTCACTGTTTGGCAGTGATGGCACAAGCCCCTCCCCCCATCAGTCCCAATAACCTTGTTCCCTCAGATGCCCCCCAGTATAAGGCTCCAGGCTCTGACCCCTCTCCAGCCGCACAATCCCCATGGCCTGTTCTCCTCCTCTCACACTGTGAAACCTTTTTAAATCTTGGAAGGTCTACATCATCCTCCAGCCCAGGCCCTTCTGCTAGCAAACCTACAGCCCCCTCGCCCCCACCCCAGAAACCCTCCATCCTCGGTTACCACACAGCTACATCTAAATGCAGACAGTGCCTCCATCAGCCTGAAAAGTGGCCAACCACACAGCTGCCTCTAGCAGCCACCAATCAACCTCCGGCTGCCGCCTTCCTCCCAGTGATCCCCTGCCTCCCCGGGCTTTCTGCACGCGCCACACAAGACTGATGCACGAGGTGGAAGATAACATATTGCTTGTGACCTTCCATGGCCGTTAATGTATTATGAGTAAGTGTTCCCGCCAAAAACACACAGCTCATAAGAAAACCATTACAGTGAACTCTGTCTTATAACATGTTTGTGTATATATATATATATATATATATATATATATATATATATACATATCACACGCAATGCATGTATTCTGTCCAAAATTGTATCTTGGAGGTGTTGACCAGTTTTTGTAATTAATCTTTCAGATTACCAATTTATTGGACATGACACTATGACAAATGCCGTACCATTCTGCCGTCATCTGTAAAGCACCTTTGAACAGTATTATTGGGCCATTAAATAGATTTATGCGGCCGCCTTGATGTTGCAGTTTATGGACAGGGACGGTAAGCAGCAAGGGATAGCCATCAGTGGACGTGAAAACACAGGCCCTGAGAGCAGCGTGCCTTTGCTATGACTGAAGACCCGCTTTTACGAGTCTTTTTTCATCTCCATTTCCGGCTAATGAATTTGCAGTCATTTGATGTGGATGCTGTAGAGGACGAGCAAAGCTGTCTTGAAGTACGCCTGCCCTGGAAATTAAAATTTCATGCGGCGTTTCAGAGCGGGCGCTGCAGTGCCGACTTCTACCCACGACTCACGTAGATTTAGGATCTTAAACAGAGAGGGCGGGCTAATGGGCCAAGAATGAAGTCTAAGGGGCCCATTACATAAAGACGCGCATGAATATTCATGGGTCGGATGCATAAATGATGCGCTGTCCCGGTGCATCAATATTTATGCAATATATTACGAAAGGGCGCAGGCGCGCTTCCTGGCCAGTTCCCAATCCTGTGAATGAGTTGCTACAATTCTATGCGCTATACCGTGAACATGGTCTCTAGGCACCTAAGGCCCTGATTTATACTTTTTGGTGCAAAACTGCACTAATGCAGTTTTGCACCAAAACGTTTAGCACCGGCTTGCACCATTTCTGAGCACCAGCCAGGAACCATATTTATGGAATGGTGCAAGTTCGTGCAAAGGGTAGGCTAGCGTAAAAAAAAAAAAATTACGCTAGCCTGTTGGGGCTGGCGGTATGGAAGAAGGGTTTTTGCACCAAAAAATGACGTTAGGCAGGTTAGAGTTTAAAAAAAAATGACTCTAACCAGCCTAGTGTCATTTTCTGATGCAAAACCATCCATACCACATGACTCCTGTCTTAGAAAAGACAGGAGTCATGCCCACCACCCCAATGGCCAGCACAGAGGACCAGGGCCCCCAATGGCACTTTAGAAAAAAAATACTTACCTGTTCTTACCTATACTTACCTGGGATGAGGTCCCCAATCCTCCATTGTCCCTCTGGTGTGGGTGGGGGTGTCCCTGGGGACTGGGGAGGGCACCTGTGGGCTTATTCCATGGTGTTCCACCATGGAAATAGGCCCACAGGTCCCCTAACACCTGCCCTGGCCCAGGCACTAAATAATGGTGCAAAGCAAGCTTTGCACCATTATTTGCACCCTTCTCCCTCGTGCATGATTTTAGAACCGGGGGGGGGATAAATATGGTGCTAAGGCCATAGAGTCATTTTTTGCACGGGAACACATACTTTGCATCTCATTGATACAAAGTAGGTTTCCACGTCTTAAAAATGACTTTAACTCCATAACATAAGTATAAATATGGAGATAGCTTTGCACCGAATTTGCATTAAAAAAAAAAATGACGCAAATACGGCACACAACAAGTATAAATGTGCCCCTAAGTGTGTAGTTAGCACAGGAGGCATTTCAGTTTACATCTGAAGCCCAAGCAGAAGCAAAGGCTTGATTTGTAAGGTAAAACATTCAGGGTTTGGGAGCCCGTGATACATGTGAGGTACACACAATGCACACCGGTGCAAAATAGAGCTGTTGTGCACCTTTCCAGAATGACATTGAGATTTCTACAAATGCGGTCAATAGCTCTGTGGATCAGCTTTACTGTTGTTCAAGCAATGGAGCACTTTGTGAAAAATTGTAGTACTGAGTCGTGAGAAGGCCAGAAAATATTGCAGTGCCAGCTTAAGGAAGAGTCACCCGCGATGACGTCATTGGCGATATTCATGCTAAATCCGGTTGTTCTTTATGACAGTCACTTTTGTGCTCTTGTGCAAAGGCAAGCTAGCAGTGCCTGGTCCAGGACTGGTGATGTGGTACAGCCTCGAGCTTATATACCACAGAATAGGAGTCAGACATGTAAGATGTGAGCTTTAAAGTAAAGCACATTATCAAGGACGTAGCTTGATCAGTAAGATTGCGGGGGTGTGAGCTTCAGATTTTTCAACAAGTACACTGGCATACAACTCCTCCCAGGCGAGCAATAAACCTTCCACTTATGGCCACCCTCTTTACCAACTTCCCTCCCACCAAACAACACTACGGAGGCATTGTTTGCTACACACTTTATTTAAAACACAAAAGGTTAATGATTAACAACACGTGACATGGCGGTTCATCATAACACCCAGGCAATCTGTCCTTTTTTCACTATTATATATTTTGCTCCTCGGGGTCTCAACGTGTGCCGGCAGGTAGGCTTCCCTTGCTGCCAAGTCCGTGTGGGCGGTCCTGATTTGTGCCCGGACCACAAGTGTCATACCCGCCTACCGCTGCCCCTCTTTTCTACCATTTCTTGTCTGCCCCTCGCAGCCCCTGCCATCAGGCATTCCAGAGGCGGTATGGGATACTTTCTCCAATTTACAACACTTTGGGGGTCATTCCGACCCTGGCGGTCATGGGGACCACGGAAGCACCGCCAACAGGCTGGCGATGCTTCCAGGGACATTCTTACCGCCGCGGTCAGAAAAGGGGAACCGGCGGTTTCCCGCCGGTTTTCCGCCGGTTTTCCCTTGGCCCAGGGAATCCTCCATGGCGGCGCTGCTTGCAGCGCCGCCATGGGGATTCCGACCCCCTTCCCGCCACCCTGTTTCTGGCGGTTTTCACCGCCAGAAACAGGATGGCGGGAACGGGTGTCGTGGGGCCCCCTAACAGGGCCCCATAAAGATTTTCACTGTCTGCTTTGCAGACAGTGAAAATCGCGACGGGTGCCACTGCACCCGTCGCACCCCTGCAACTCCGCCGGCTCCATTCGGAGCCGGCTTCCTTGTTGCAGGGTCTTTCCCGCTGGGCCGGCGGGCGCCCTTTTGGCGGTCGCACGCCGGCCCAGCGGGAAAGTCGGAATGACCCTCGTGGTCTTTTGACCGCGGAGCGGTCTTCCGACGGGGTTACTTTGGCGGGCGGCGGATGACCTCCTTTATCTCCCTGCTGACTGTCCTTTCTGCCATTTTATCCTGTGGTTTCCCGACCGCGGGCGGCTCCCCCTTTCTGCGTAGGAGAACCGCAGATGCTCCAGTTCCCCTAGCATATTAAGCAAGAACATGTCTGTTCTTACACCTGACAAGTGTACCCCATCCACAGCTCGATACCCCGGCGACCGTAGATTGATCAAGCCATGCCTCATAAACCCCCACGTGTTAGCCCTGCACAGCTTGGACATGGTGATGTTTAGTTTCCTTCTTGACCACTCCACTGCCCCAGCATCCGGGGCCTCTTGTCATGTCTCCCTGGCTATAATCTCTCACCATATTACCTTGCCTGGGCACACTAGGTGTGCTACTGCTGTGAGCCCTGCCATCATGGCTCCCAGCAGCTCTCTTCTACCCATGTAGAACCCTAGGGTTGCTTTTTTCTTCTTCCTGAGCAACTCAATCCAAGCTCTCAGCTCCTCCACTTTTGCTCGTGGGAGCCAGCACACTCCCTCTACTGTGTCCAGCTCTATTCCCAGTAACATAATGATGTCACTGGGCCGTCAGTTTTTTCTTTAGCTAAATGCAAGCCCAGCTCCTCTGCCACTTTCTTGAATGAATGTAGCAAGCATTCGCAGTCTAGTGTGCCTCTTGCCCCTATGAACAAAAAATCATTCAAATAATGTGTACACCCCCTCTCTGGGGTTGCGGGACCTCCCCACCCATTCTAGGAAACTGCTGAAGGCCTCAAATTAGGTGTATGAAAGAGCGCAACCCATGGGTAGACATTTGTCAAAGTAAAATTGGTCATTCAACTTAAGCCCCAGCAAATGATAGCTCTCAGTATGTACCGGCAAAAGCAAGAATGCCGATTCGATATCCGCCTTAGCTAAGAGCGCTTCTCTGCCTGCTGCTCTAATTAAATCAACTGCCTCAACCACTGATGCGTAAGCAACGGAGCACTTGGCCTGCTCCAGGCCATCATTCACTGATTCCCCCAGTGGATATGATAGATGGTGTATCAGCCTGAATTTCCCCTGCTCTTTTTTAGGAACGATGCCCAGCGGCTACACTATAAGATTCTCTAGAGGGGGGATCCTGAATGAGCCTGCCATCCTCACCAGTGCAAATTCTTTATTTATCTTGCTTTGGGTCTCCGCCCCATTGTCCAGGACTGACCTCAAATTCTTACATATGCGCAACCCATGCGTGACCTGTGAGGGTATGCTAAAGCATGTGCTAAAACCCTCAAACAACTGCTTATCTTTTGCTTTTGGATAACCTGCTAATAAATGCAGCAGCCTTCTGACTGAAATCAGGGTAGGTAATTGGGGGAGGGGCGGGGATGCTGACCTCCTCCTGCCTTCTTCATTGCTGGGTGCTTGTGTGCTTCCTTGCCTCTTTGTGCTCACCTTCCCCTCTTTGTCTCTTGCATTCTGATAGCGGGTGGCCTCCCCGCAACTGCTGCAGCAATGCTTAAATTTACAGGCCTGCCCCCAATTACACTCGCTTTTTTCAAATTTCCAACAGTTAGTTGGCCCACTCCGAACCCCTTTGTTGTGCGCTGCAGTTTTGTCTCTTGGGGCGCTCTGACCCTCAAATCTCCATCTCCCCCCTTGTGCATGAAAAGTAAAAGCTGATGCACTATTCCTTCCCTGGCAGCTTCCATGTGATTTGTGTACCCCTTCAAATCTTGCTGAGCCCATTCAATCGCGGGCCACACTTGCATCTTTTCCCTAAATCCCTCGTCATAACGCAGCCATGCCTCGTCTTGATACTGTTGCTGAGCTGCGTGCACTCTCTATTCCTGTTAAAACAGTGCTGCTGCACTTTCTGGGAATGTCTCCACGTAAACACTTGCTAGAGTCCTAAATGCCCTATGCCAATTTTCAGTGCTTTTCTCCACCCTGGGTCTGTGCCTCTCTTTCTTTTCCTCCTCCTTTATATCTTGTATTGTCAAATGTAACCCGGCTTTGCGCACCTCCAGTAGTAAAAAAGAATCGATAAATTCCTTTCTTCAAATCCTCTCCTTGATTGACAGTGGGATAAGTCTAGCATGGCCTGTCTCCCTCGCCATCTCTGGCGGATCCCCGGCGGGGGCCTAACATATGTACTCACCGGTTTACCTTGCTCCCCTGCCTGGCCAGGCCCCTTAGCTCAGACCTTGGTGGATCATCCTTCTCTTTCTCTGCTCCTACCCCCCCTTCTTTGTAACCATCCTTACCCTTGCCGGGTTCCTGGGAACTCCTCGCGCCCTCTGCCTGGGGCCCCATGCCCGCTCTTGTGCCGCTGTCTGCTGGCCTGCTTCCCCCAGCAGTGCCCTGCCCCACTGATGTGGCCAACCCATGATCCCCTTTGAGCCCTTGAGGATGCCCTGGCCCTACTGCTATGTTGCTCCAAATGAACGCATTAAAGCCCATGGGCAAATTACCCCCTGACCCAGGCCATGCCCACAAAGTATGTGCTGTAGGTCCCTGGTTCCCTTGTGAAGAACCAAGCCAAGGGGCCAATCCCCCTGTCCAGGGGCCCACCTGCTGGTGTGGGTTCTGCTATTGTTCCTCGCTGCCGCCTTGAGGCCCTTGTTGAATTGTATTTACTACCCCACCTGAGTTCACAGGTTTCTCATTGTGCCATTAGCCCTCCCAGCACTTGCTTGCTTGCCATTTGTTCGCTGCACAGTTGTCTCACCACGTCCTCCGCCTTGCTGCGCGCCTTGCGATGCCGTTGCTGCCGTGCTGGCTACAGGCGACAGTGGATGCTCCTACTCCTCTCTATAATCGCTTCCTTTGATGCTGCTGTCTGCCCCCACTCCAGGGGCGGAAACTCATCCAGCGACTCGCTCCTCCAACCTTTGTGGTCCACTGCCTTTACTTTGCATCCTTTGAGACTCTATTGGCTTTTTTGCAGAGGCTGACGTTTTGGCTGCAAACCTCCTCTGCGCCGGGTGTGACCCGGCTTGACGCACCTCTGTCGTGGCTGTTTTGATCTCCCTTGGCATTGCCCCTTGTCTTGTGATTGCAACACCTGCACATTAATCCATGCTTTCGCTTTTTGCACCACCAGTTGCCGTGCAGCCATTAGCATTACTTGCAGGTCATCATCTAGCTCTGGTGATGAAGTCTCCGCTTGTCCACCGTCTCGCTGTCATAGTCTGACAGCCTTGCTGGGCGTGTCTTCTCTCGCTTTGACATCTTTCACTGTGCCTGCCACTGTAAACGCACTTTTTTGTTCACTTTCAACTCTATTTATAATGCCCTGAAATATCCTTGTTATGTTTTACAGTGGGTACTTCCACTAACCTACTTTGCACAGCCCTTTGTCCTGGAATATCCTGTTTATCAATGTGCAATAACTGCTTAATATTTAATAAAATGTCAATGTGATTAATTAGAGTCCACCGTAGGCGAGGCGCCGTGAAACTGGCAGTGAAGGAAAAACAATGTCCCCTGGTGTGGCCTGCCACGTCCCGACCTGGTCGTGAGTTCACGGCCTAGCCTTGCCCCAAAATTGTCTTGGTCAAGTGAAGCTTTCTACCAGCTCTCTGCAGTTCTTCTTTCCCAGAGGCCCTGAAGCCTCAGTGTGCTCCTACTACCAGGCGCCACCTCCACCAGCATGCCCCCAAACCGCTCTTCCTGTTTCTTTGAACACCCTCCTCACTACTTTTCTTTAGCCTGAGGCACAGGCGATGCGCTCTGTTCATTCTCGCAGCAGCGCCTTGCTGGATGCTCCCGTGGGGCACCCGCTTCAAACACACAGTAGCAGCAGCGGCAATGCTTCTCCTTACTGCGATGTCACTGCACGAAGACCTCCCAGGCACTGCCTTAGATCCTCCAGCCTCGCTTTTCTCCTCCTTGAGAAGTCAGGGCCGCCCGGCCCTCGTGCTGCACGCCCCCCATCTTGAAGCCCGTCCTGATACTGTAAAGCGTGCCTTCAGGCGGGCAGCTTCCTTCTTGTGGGCCTTCCACGCCTCGCACCGCCGCGTCCTCAGCTGCTGCACAGCGTGCTTCCTGCTTGCATGTGACCTTCCGTTGAACTGGATCTTTCTCTGCCTCGTTCCGGACTGGACCCCTATTAGCCCTTGGGGTCCCTGCCCGGCCTTCCATTGGTGGGTTTGAAACCCACCACCAATCCAAACCCACCACCAATCCATGCCAAGCCCTTTGAGGGCTTTTTGCGGGCTCGCTGGCCTCGCCTTCTGATTTCTGCCGCTGGGAGGCATTTCTCGTGGGTCTTCCACTGCCCGGCTTTGCCTCCCAGCCCACTCTCCAATGTTTAAAAACATTATACAAAGACCAGGGTGCATGAGAGTGTTCTAAGTGGCAGTGAAAAGAGAGAAAATGTGGATTGGTATGGATATTAAGTAAGGGAAAACAATATTTTGTAAAATTACCAATATTTTTGATGACTTTAAAAACTGAGAGGGAGAGAGCGTGTGTGCGTTTTTGTCTGAATGTATGTAAAACTTCCTGCTGAAATCCGGCAGACATCTCACCATACCCAACTAAAAATACATGTACCCAAGTATTTATCCGAAAATTAAATTATGAGGGGGGTGCAGCACTCCACATCCACCCCTGTAGCTACGCCCCTGCATATTACAAATATGTTTGTCAGGCGATATAACCCTTAACCCTTGCTTACACATGCTTTTACTTGGTGTTAATATTTAGGGCATGCCCAGATCACACTTCTTTAGTAGAACTGACTTTGCACCACCACCAATGATTTTTGATCAGGTCCTCTCAAGACAGGCCCTCTGGATAAAAACAGGGAATGACGCAATGAGGTTTTAGCACTGTGCAATGGTCATCTGTTAGGGCCACATGTACGAAGATCCGGTTTTGCGACTCGCAAACTGCGAGTCTTAGTGATTTGCAAATTGTGAGTCGCAAAACCGGATGTACAACAGTGTCAATGACACTGACTGTGATTCGCAATGTGGTTGCAAATGACCTACCTCATGAATATTCATGAGGTAGGTCACAATTTGCGACCCCATTGGGAAAGTGGGCACTCACAGGGATGGTGGCCTGCTGGTGTCAGCAGACCACCATGTCTGTGACTGCTTTTAAATAAAGCAGTATTTTATTTTTAGATGCAGCCCGTTTTCCTTAAAGGAAAATGGAATGCATTTCGAAAAACAAAAATTAAAAGTTTTCTTTTCATTTTTTCAGAGCAGGCAGTGGTCCCTGGGACCACTGACTGCTCTGATTTTTTTTTTTCACATGAATTCACAAAGGGGAAGGGGTCCCATAGGGACCCCTTCCCTTTTGCGAATGGGTTAGCACCAATTTGAAATTGGTGCTAACTACGATTGTTTTGCGATCGCATTCACGGTAGCAAAACAATCATACATACCATTTAGATTTGGTATTAGAAAGGGACGCCCTTGAAACGCCCCTTCCTAATACCGAATCGCAATACCCAAACTGCGATTCGGTAACAAGTTACTAAATCGCAATTTGGTCTTTGTACATCCCAAAAAGCATTTTTCTAGCCGCAAAGGGGCCGAGTCTGTGAATCGGCCCCTTTGCGACTAGAAAAATGCTTCGTACATCTGTTCCTTAGTGCAAAATAGTCTTGGTCCATGAAAGTTCATCTGTTGCAAGTGTATGCGCAGATTAATGCTGCTCAGTTCGCACAAGGTCCACCACACATATTTAGTAAATCTGGGTTGTAACTGTACTAGTTAGTGCATGAGCTGCAGACATAACTGCTCAGAAATCTAGAGCTGTCATCCCTGCTCTGTTTTCGATCTGTATTGTTTCCAGCTCATGCCCTAACTCATGAAGTAACAGTTTTAGAGTACAACCTCATTACCAGTGCCTCTGCAATTTATAATCTCTGTGCATCAGTACCACAGTAGTTCTACAGAAACGTTTCTTAGGTCTCCCATACAGACTAGCCAGAGCTCATAAAAGCAAGTGCCATGGACCCGCAGTTCACACAACACACTCACACATGTACACATACATATGGAAAGGGGCTTTAGGGCAGTTTCTTTCAACCATAGCCACAGTCATGCATCTCAACCATAGCCACAGTCATGCATCTCAACCATAGGCACAGTCATGCATCTCACCCATAGCCACAGTCATGCATCTCAACCATAGCCACAGTCATGCATCTGGCTATCGGCATTGGCTAACAGGGCTGGCCATCAGCACTGGTATCAGCTCACGGCGTTTCAAAGATGTGAACACTTTTAAAAAGTAGTTCACGTGCACAATTGCTTTACTTATTTTTGTTTTCTAAGTATTGTCTTTTTATATCCCCTACATCCCTCGTGGCCTCTATCAATGCTAATCTCCCTTCCTGTCAATTCCTCTTTGTAACCGGATGTTGTTGTGATGCATCCTCTCCATGGTTAGGTAGTTCCCTGCTGCTCAGCCAGTGTGTGTATGTAATGGAATGTGGTGAGTGCTTGAGTGGGGAGAGTGTCAGTTGGCGAGAGTGGGCTGAGCAGTAGGATGCTGGGGCATATACTTAATTGCTTGTAAGTTGTAACCTACATCCTAACCAACGGAACTGGATGCCCGACTTCCTGCTTTCAAGAGAGGTATCTTCATTTCTAACACACCTACATGTGAGAAGGTAGATTGAAGAGCGAGCCTTTTTTATTCTGAGGAAAGTGAAAGAAATACAGATCAGCACATGCAAAAAAGCTTATGTTTGTGCCCCACCAGTGTCTATTACATCAGACAGCCTACAGACACTTTCTCAAAGACTGGTATGCCTAGAGATGGTTTATTGCTGATTTCTGTGTCTTCTGTGGGCACTCAAAGAAACTTTGGCGTGTGGTGTTTGAGACCCTGGGATCCATATGAAGTGTGATTGGACGCCCGTGTGAACGAGGGAGTATTGCCGTGCCGTGACGCCGTGCGGAGCACAGATTTATATCTTGGATAGTTTGGCATTGATAACGCGTCCAGCCCTTATAAATTACCTGTACCTGGACACGTTGGAGGTCGGTGAATCTTTTAACCGAGTCGGGCTCTCCTCATCCTCAATAGTCGAGTCAATCAGATCAATAATCAATAACTGTTGTAATCGGTAATCAGTACTCAATTAATAGATCAATATAACACACCAGAAATCAATAACAGTTGGTATTTCGGCGTACTATGACCTTTCAGTCATGAATAACCACACCAGTTTATTAGAAGTTAGTGAATTTATTTCCCTATATTAACAAAGCTAGCACGATATATATATGTCTCAAAACCAATTGATATATGTATATGAACATTACTAGCTGTCCATAACGGCGGAAGAAACACAATCTACGTAAAATCTGAATGATGATACACTCTGTTATAGCAATGCAAATCACCAATGTGACTAACTGTATTTGACTAATTGCATACATTCGGTCAGCATAACAAGATTTCAATTCTTCATGATACATTGAATGAATACCTCGACTAACCTCTAATTAGCATCGGCATGTGGGACTTCATGCAAAACGAATTTAGTCAACACAAATTTGGAAAACTTCTAGCTAGGATCCTATCAAAATAGCAGTTGGTACCTAAAAGGAAAAACACAATGCATAATACAATTATCCTTTCTATTTACCAAATACAATCAGCATTCAAGAAAAGTCTTCGTCCTCCAGGTACCGGTTGATCAGCATGGGGCAAGTTTCAAAGGGGCAAAGTTAAGGGCAAGTTTCCTTGCAGCGGCAAGGAGAATAGGGTAAAGTTACTGCATGGGCAAGACGGGGGCAAATCAAAGTTAAAGTCTCTAGGGTGAGAATTATTAAAGTCTCTGTCTCTCAGATAGAGAAGAGGGCATCAGGGTGTCGTCCAAAATGGAGTCTGGCATCAGGCTTCAAACTGGCATCGAGGAAAATGGCTGACTTCTCTTTGTGTGGTGGGTTTAAGTAAGAAACATTCCAAATTCTGCAGGGTCTTCCATTGGAGGGTTCATAGGTTGGCTTCAAATTGTCCAATCAAAAATTGTCTTTTACTAGCGCCCATTTATGCATACACTGTCCTTGGAGCCTTGGAACACAAATTGTATCATGGTTTGCCAATTATTTTACTATCTGTACCTTCATTGTCCGCACCTGCAGAGACTGACCTTGTATCAAAGGGGATGTAACCAGCCTAGCACGAAACCTTGGAGATAAGTGTACCAGCCAGTTTCTACTGGAAAAATACAACTTCAAGCAAGAATAAATGTTTCATTAGTTCAAGAAAAAAAAATCACGCAGTTAGAATTTGAAACCGAACAACTAGGCCAAAGCCTGTACTAAATTTAAGCTAAGCAAAACAGTTTTCAAACAAGAAATCATGGCATACATTTGCGATTATGACGGATTACTACATTTTTAATACTTCGTGAATAATAAAGCTCGTTTATAATGATGGCGAACTACCCCGAGGGCACAATTCCCCTCGTACATTATTTCTTTACTAAAATCACACTTCATTATATGTATTGATTACATGGTATACATGAATATATGTCGGACCTTCCTTTTCTGCGTCATCAATCCCTCCTCTGATGACTAATTATGTCATCACATCAAATCTACCCACAAATTTTATTCCATTAAAATTCTGTATAGTAATTTGGCACTTCAGTCAATTCCCTTTTTCTTTTAGTCCCTTTTGACTTTTCCCTATATATTTCCACCATTTTGTTCTCTATTTTCTCTTCTCTCTTTCTTTTGTTCCTTGCTTTTAACATTTTGAAAGCTTTCCATATTCCCCAAGAGCCTAATAAACAAATTAATATTATCAATATTCCCTTTACTATTTTTAGCAACAATCCGTTCCAAACGTTGCTGAGCCAATTTCCCACAGAAGCAAATCCTTTTCCAACTTTCTCCCAAACTCCGGGTTCTTTCAATTCCTTTAAATCTGCACTTTCTTTAGTTAAATTTGTAAGCATCGTTCAAATTTTTCCACTGCTGTCTGGTATATATGTACAACAGTGACGTGTACCAAGCATTTTGCAAACGCCGCCATCCTTTGCTAAAAGAATGTCTAAAGCAAGATTTTGAAGAGTCATAGCTCTTTCTGCAGCGAGTTCAGCATCCATCAGGATTATAGCTCCTGAAAACTTTGTCAGCATGTTATCCACAATAGTAGACAACTTTCGTATTTTGATTGAATTCAATATGACTCCTACTGAAGGAATCAATGCTCCAAATATATCTCCTACCACACCAGAAGCTGTCTCCCTTTTCTGAACACGATGTGATTCAGACAGCCTTGGAAATTTCTTAAAGTCGTCTAGTTGGTAAACCTTTGGGAACACTATTCCCAAATAACACCTTCCATACCATCCTTTAGGAAGACGATAATAGGCGTTATAATATATAATATACTCCAGGAATAACTGGGTCTTGTCCATTCAGCATGAACGTCCACTTAGATTGAAATGCATACGTATGTTTACATTCACTCGTTCCCACAAAAACTGTGTCATAATATGATGGAAATCTATGTATACAAAATCTTCCTCCATGCAATGTATCTAAAGCTATTTTCCCTTGTGTCTTTATTGCAGCAAAAGCATAATTATCTACAGACGTCCTTTCATGTAATTCCCTCTCTAATTTCTCCTTCATTTCATTCTTCCTATCATCAGTGCGGTCTAAAAATTCTATTTCTACTGGTGAAAGCAAGCATGTAAGGTTCTCTCTATGTGCGTGAGCTGTGTGAAAAGGTGACATCGGTTCGAAGAATTCCCTCATTAATTTGGCATAATAATCTCGAGCTATCTTACTTAAATGCCCTATTATGGGGACATATGCAAAAGTAACATCGTAATTAGTATAGAAATAATGAATGTCTTTTTGAGCATAAAATCTGGAAGCTACTATACTACATGTAATTCCATACGTAAGAGGCATGCTGTGATACGTTACCCCTTCCACTACTGAGGTAGGTATTTGCGTACACACATAACAATCTTTTGCATCCATGGTCTCAACATACTCACTCAGTAAGCGATAGAAAACGTTAGATGAAAGTTCCTTCTTATCATGCAAGTGTCTCTCGTCTTGCTCAAGTCTCTTCAGAGCTGTTAGTTCAGTAACGATAATAGGTTTAGAAGTAGAAGCATCATTCGTCTCACTCTCACTTTTACCATGCATTCCAAGAACTATTGCTACAATTATTAGTACGCATGCGGTTATTAAGCCTATACACATGTATTTACAACACTTCATCTTACGCCCCTGTGTAGTGAAGCTAGTCATGATCTGTATAGAATCAGAAAGTCAAAGACACTTTATCAAAGCGTATTTGCAGGTATTTACAAAGCTGAATGAGTTCAATGTTCACACAGTTTTCTTTAGCAGCTTAGTCTCTTATCGGTTAGCAGCATTGTCTCAAAATCGGTTTCAAAGTCAATCAAGTTAGCAATGTCTTAGCCGGTTGAAAAGTCAATCAGGTGATCAATGGTTTCAATCAACAGAGTCCATAAAGTTTTTATTTCCAAAATGAAGTTCTGCCTCTTCGTTCTCAAGACTGAGGGATACGAATTTGTCTGACCAATCGTTATTGGCTACGAACGCCCACTCCGGACCGGAATACCTACTGCTCGGTATCCTTTTTCTTTTCAATTTTGCATCTCTCTTTGATTCTTTCTCACTGGTACTTTCCTCTTTGCCCAAGTCCTTTTCTTCACTTGGTGTTGGTACTACAACAGACACTTCCTTTCTTTTCTCTTTCACTCTTGGCCCTTCACTGTCGTTCAACGTTTCTCTAGTTCTTAGTTTTACTGGCGATATGCTTGGTCTTCTTTTTGCACTGTGTCCACTTGATGGACCTGCAATCTCTTCTGAAGGAGTTTGAGCAGTTTCGTTCTGTTCTGCCTTGTCCCCTCCTTCTGGGGAGTCAATCAGGTTTTCCTTTTCTTTTTCTGTATCGTCTGCTTCTGGGAAAGCCCTCCGCTGATCAGGCTCTCCTGCTTCTTCACCTCTTTCGAGCCCTTTGTCACCGTTACTTTCTTCAGGCTCTTTGTCACTTTCAGCTGCTTCAGGCTCTTTGTTACCTTCAGCTGCTTCGTCGCTGTCTGAGGCTCCTCCTTGGCCTTCCCCAAGTGAATCAGTTGCTTCGTCCTCAGAGAATATTTCTCCCTCCTCTAATTCTGCCTGTTCGCTTCTAGTTCTTTTTCGCTCTGTCTCAGCGCTTGATACTTTGTTATCAGGTACTGGTAACTTCAGCGCTTCAACTTCCTCATCTGTGGGACACAACACCCTCTTTGTGTGACTGGCGTGAATCCAGTTGGGAACTCCCGCACACTTCACAGCGGTGGTAGTCGTCAAAATCACTTGAAAAGGACCTTTCCAACGGGGTTCCAAACACGACTTCCTCACGTGCTTCTTTATCACGACCCAGTCACCTGCTTTCAGGGCGTGTCCTGGACCTTGGATCGGTGGCAAGGTGGTTGCCTCCACCTGGTGAGAAAAAGATCAAACCACATCAGCTAGACCTTTGCAGTAGTCTAACACCATATCATCTGTAATATTCAAAAGCGCATTTGCAGGAACCGCTGGAAGTCTCATAGCTCTGCCCATGAGAATCTCGTGTGGGGACAGTCCAGTCTTTCTGTCAGGGGTGTTTCTCATTGACATTAGTACCAAAGGCAATGCGTCAGGCCATTTCAAGTTTGTTGATGCGCATATTTTCGCCATTCTTGATTTCAATGTGCCATTCATTTGCTCCACTAGACCTGATGCTTCAGGGCGGTAGCTACAATGCAGCTTTTGCTCAATGTTCAGTGCTGCACAAAGCAATTTTATTACTTCATTATTGAAGTGACTTCCCCTATCTGATTCTAAAGAGATCGGGAATCCAAAACGTGGTATTAACTCTCTCAAGAGTAGTTTTGCAACTGTGAGACTGTCATTTCTGCATGTAGGGTATGCTTCAATCCAGTGACTAAAAATGCACACAACCACCAACACATACTTCAAGCCTCCATGCACAGGCATCTCAATGAAGTCCATTTGCATCCTGCTGAATGGACCCCCTGCTCTTCCAATGTGGCTCAAATTTACTACGGTTCCCTTCCCTGCGTTCATCTGTTGGCAAATGACGCAACGGTGGCAAACTGCTTCAGCAACTTGGCGGAATTTGGGGTTAAACCAATCAGTTTTAAACAATCTAATCATGGCATCCCTCCCAAGATGAGCTTGTCCATGGTAAAATCTGGCTATCTGTGTCAAAAGGCTATTTGGAAGAACAAATTTCCCTTCACTTGAAACCCATAATTCATCTAGTCTCTTTACACATTGTGATTTGGTCCACAAGAGTTTTTCGTCCTCACTGACATCATTCTGTAGGGATTTCAATTCGTCCATCATATCTATCACCTTTAGAGCAAATATTTCGCTTGGTTAGAGTTCTGGTTCACTTATCAAATTCCATTCATCCCTAAGCAATATACAGTTCAATGCGCAAAACCTTGCGACTTGATCCGCATATCCATTTCCCAGTGAAACATAATCTTGTCCCTTCGAGTGTGCACTGCATTTTACCACTGCTACTTCTCCTGGTAGTTGGATGGCATGTAACAATTCTTTTATTCTTTCGCCATTTTTCACTGGCGATCCTGAAGAGGTCATGAAGCCTCTCTGTGACCACAATTGTCCGAAATCATGCACTATTCCAAACCCGTACTGGCTGTCAGTGTAAATAGTAACTTTCATCAACGCAGAAAGTTGGCAAGCTCTAGTAAGGGCTACCAATTCTGCTACCTGTGCAGAGTAAACTCCTTGAAGCCAAGATGCTTCCAAGACACCTGTTACCGTGCATACAGCGTACCCTGCTTTCAATACACCCAGTGCATCTCTTAAACATGAACCATCGACAAAAATAATTTGATCATTTTCTTCCAATCGGGTATCTTTGATGTCAGGTCTTGGTTTGGTGCAAAATTCAGTCACCTGAAGACAGTCGTGCTCGATGTCTTCAGCGTTCTCAATTACAGCATTTTCACTGGGAAACAAGGTTGCTGGATTCAACGTAGTGCACCTTTTCAGCTGCACATTAGGTGATCCCAGAATTATTGTTTTGTACCTTGTGAGTCTAGCACCAGTCATGTGCTGTGTTCGGGAACGTGTCAAAAGTATCTCAACTGAGTGAGGGACCATGACTGTTAAAGGGTGTCCCATCACTATTCCTTCACTCTGAGTGAGGCTGATACCAACTGCGGCTACGGCGTGCAAGCACCCTGGCAGTGCTGCTGCGACCGGATCCAAAGTAGCTGAAAAATATGCTACTGGTCTGTTTACGCCACCATGGGCTTGGGTCAAGACAGACAAGGAACATGCATCACGTTCATGACAAAACAATGTGAAAGGCTTTGTGTAGTCAGGCATACCTAAAGCTGGAGCCCTGCACATGCATTCTTTCAATTCAATAAAAGCATCCATCTCTTTTCCTTTCAGTTCAATTTCATCCAATGCATCCTTCTGGGTCAGTTTCAGTAAAGGTTTTGCTAGGGTTGAGAAGTTGGGAATCCATTGGCGACAGTAACTCACCATTCCCCAAAACTTCCTCACCTCCCTCCTCGTCTTTGGGGGACTCATTTGAAGTACACTTGTTATTCTTTCCTTCATTATTCTCCGTGACCCTTTCTCTATTTGGTGACCCAAATATTTCACTTTCTTCTGACAGAACTGTAATTTTGAAGGAGACACCTTGTGTCCATTCCTTCCCAAATGGTTCAATAGGGCAATGGTGTCGGCTGTGCAGTCACTTTCTGTCTGGGATGCAATCAGTAAGTCGTCAATGTACTGTACTAGGGTTGACCCAAATGGCAATTCCAACGCTTCCAAATCTTTCTTTAAAATCTGATTGAAAATTGACGGTGACTCCGAAAACCCTTGAGGAATTCGACACCAACTGTAAACTCTGTCTAAGAATTTGAAACAAAAGAGAAATTGACTGTCCTCATGAAGAGGCACCGAAAAGAATGCTTGTGACAAGTCGATGACTGAGAACCACTCGGCATCGCAAGGGACTTGAAACATTATCACAGCTGGATTTGGTACTACAGGGCAGCATTTAATTATTATGTCATTTATTTTCCTCAAGTCCTGCACAATTCGTACCTTTCCACTTGGCTTTATTAGTCCCATGATTGGTGAATTACATGGACTGCTTAACACTTCTTTCAGTACTCCCTGCTTTACAAACTCATCAATGAGTTGGGCGACTTTCATGAGGGTGTCTTGGGCCATATGGTACTGTGGGGTCTGGGGAAAGGTTACATTGGGTTTTACAGTCACTTTCACTGGTTCCACTCCTTTCACCAATCCCACCTCTTTTCCTGTCATATCCCACACTTCTTTTCCGACTGTTTCTTGTAACTCAGCAGGAATATCTGCTTCAGTGATCATTGGGTAAAGGGTAATCAGGGGATATTCTTCATCGACAGTTTCTACTTAGTCCCCTTCTACACTGTCCTCCTCTTCCCCATCACTGCTCGTCTGAATTTTAATTCCATCGTTTGAACACATAATCGAACATCCCAATTTGCACAATAGGTCTCTCCCTAACAGTGATATCGGGCTTGAGTCACATACCACAAAATTATGTGTCCCTTGATAGTTACCAATTCTGACTTGTACTGGATCTGTGATTGGGTTCGTCAGGTACCTATTTGCTACTCCTACTACTTGAACCGTTCTCCCTGAAAGTGGCAAATTTGGCACTTCAATGCTCCTAACAGTGGAACGAGTAGCTCCTGTGTCAACCAAGAATGAAACGCGATGACCCATGACTCTTCCCTCCACATACGGACCCTTTTGATCAACTTCCAAAGATGCTGCAAGCACACAATTTCCCTCCTCATCTGAACTTTCACTCTCCCATGCATCGTTTATTCCATTCTCGCTGTGTAGTGGGAATTGGTGTACTGTGTCATTTTGACCCATTCCCTGACCCCTGACCTGTTGAGGAAGCATTGCTTGCTGCTGATTCATTGGTGCTAAGGGTATTTGCATTTGCTGATTAGGTACCATAGGAAACTGCTGTTGCAATGGCTACAATTGTGTCATTTGCACACGGGGCATTTGCACCTGTTGCGGTTGCATGGGTTGTAAACCCTGCAGCTGGTTTATATTGTTTTGAAAATTTGGGTTCGGACCTCTCAATTTTTGTCCTCTCATAGTCTGGAATGCATTGACATCATTGTTTTGCTGACCTACACCCTCCTGCACCATCATTGGGCACTCCCGTTTCCAATGCCCGACAATTCCGCACGTGTGACACGGCATCACCTTTTTCATTGCCTGTATACCACTTGGAATCATAACGGTATTCAAATCAGGACCATTATTCACAAAACCTCCTCGGCCTCTGCCTCTCATCTGCGGCTGAAACATAGCATTTCCCTGCTGCTGCTGCTGCGGCATCTGTTGTTGAAAACCTTGCAAACCTTGTAAACCTGTCTGAGCTGCTCTGAGCTGCATCACTATCACCTTTTCTTTCAATCTTTTCTGCTTTGTCTCAATCTCATCACTGCAGTATTTTGCATAATTCAACACTTCATCGATCGACTTTGACTGCCAACAAATCAAATGCGATTTAATCATCTGGCTGATTTCGGGTCTCAGCCCTTCCACAAACCTGAACACAAAATGGAGCATGTCCTTTGGCTCAATCGTTTCCGTGCCACTGTGTAGGAGGCTGGACTGGCTTGTAGTGAGTACCAAGGGGTACTTGCACCTTGCACCAGGCCCAGTTATCCCTTATTAGTGTATAGGGTGTCTAGCAGCTTAGGCTGATAGATAATGGTAGCTTAGCAGAGCAGCTTAGGCTGAACTAGGAGACGTGTGAAGCTACTACAGTACCACTTAGTGTCATATGCACAATATCATAAGAAAACACAATACACAGTTATACTAAAAATAAAGGTACTTTATTTTTATGACAATATGCCAAAGTATCTTAGAGTGTACCCTCAGTGAGAGGATAGGAAATATACACAAGATATATATACACAATAGCAAAAATATGCAGTATAGTCTTAGAAAACAGTGCAAACAATGTATGGTTACAATAGGATGCAATGGGGAAACATAGGGATAGGGGCAACACAAACCATATACTCCAAAAGTGGAATGCGAACCACGAATGGACCCCAAACCTATGTGACCTTGTAGAGGGTTGCTGGGACTATTAGAAAATAGTGAGAGTTAGAAAAATAACCCTCCCCAAGACCCTGAAAAGTGAGTGCAAAGTGCACTAAAGTTCCCCTAAGGACAAAGAAGTCGTGTTAGAGGAATAATGCAGGAAAGACACAAACCAGCAATGCAACAACTGTGGATTTCCAATCTAGGATACCTGTGGAACAAGGGGACCAAGTCCAAAAGTCACAAGCAAGTCGGAGATGGGCAAATGCCCAGGAAATGCCAGCTGCGGGTGCAAAGAAGCTTCTACTGGACAGAAGAAGCTGAGGTTTCTGCAGGAACGAAAAGGGCTAGAGACTTCCCCTTTGGTGGACAGATCTCTCTCGCCGTGGAAAGTCGTGCAGAAGTGTTTTCCCGCCAAAAGAACGCCAACAAGCCTTGCTAGCTGCAAATCGTGCAGTTACCGTTTTTGGACGCTGCTGAGGCCCAGGAGGAACCAGGAGGTCGCAAATTGGACCAGCAGAGAGAGGGGACGTCGAGCAAGACAAGGAGTCCTCTTTGATGCCGGTAGCACCCGGAGAAGTGCCAGAAACAGGCACTACGAGGATGCGTGAAACGGTGCTCGCCGAAGTTGCACAAAGGAGTCCCACATCGCCGGAGACCAATTTAGAAAGTCGTGCAATGCAGGTTAGAGTGCCGTGGACCCAGGCTTGGCTGTGCACAAAGGATTTCCGCCGGAAGTGCACAGGGGCCGGAGTAGCTGCAAAAGTCGTGGTTCCCAGCAATGCAGCCCAGCGAGGTGAGGCAAGGACTTACCTCCACCAAACTTGGACTGAAGAGTCACTGGACTGTGGGGGTCACTTGGACAGAGTCGCTGGATTCGAGGGACCTCGCTCGTTGTGCTGAGAGGAGACCCAAGGGACCGGTAATGCAGCTTTTTGGTGCCTGCGGTTGCAGGGGGAAGATTCCGTCGACCCACAGGAGATTTCTTCGGAGCTTCTGGTGCAGAGAGGAGGCAGACTACCCCCACAGCATGCACAAGCAGGAAAACAGTCGAGAAGGCGGCAGGATCAGCGTTACAGAGTTGCAGTAGTCGTCTTTGCTACTATGTTGCAGGTTTGCAGGCTTCCAGCGCGGTCAGCAGTCGATTCCTTGGCAGAAAGTGAAGAGAGAGATGCAGAGGAACTCGGATGAGCTCTTGCATTCGTTATCTAAAGTTTCCCCAGAGACAGAGACCCTAAATAGCCAGAAAAGAGGGTTTGGCTACCTAGGAGAGAGGATAGGCTAGCAACACCTGAAGGAGCCTATCACAAGGAGTCTCTGACGTCACCTGGTGGCACTGGCCACTCAGAGCAGTCCAGTGTGCCAGCAGCACCTCTGTTTCCAAGATGGCAGAGGTCTGGAGCACACTGGAGGAGCTCTGGACACCTCCCAGGGGAGGTGCAGGTCAGGGGAGTGGTCACTCCCCTTTCCTTTGTCCAGTTTCGCGCCAGAGCAGGGCTAAGGGGTCCCCTGAACCGGTGTAGACTGGCTTATGCAGAATTGGGCACCTCTGTGCCCAACAAAGCATTTCCAGAGGCTGGGGGAGGCTACTCCTCCCCTGCCTTCACACCATTTTCCAAAGGGAGAGGGTGTCACACCCTCTCTCAGAGGAAGTTCTTTGTTCTGCCATCCTGGGCCAGGCCTGGCTGGACCCCAGGAGGGCAGATGCCTGTCTGAGGGGTTGGCAGCAGCAGCAGCTGCAGTGAAACCCCAGGAAGGGCAGTTTGGCAGTACCAGGGTCTGTGCTACAGACCACTGGGATCATGGGATTGTGCCAACTATGCCAGGATGGCATAGAGGGGGCAATTCCATGATCATAGACATGTTACATGGCCATATTCGGAGTTACCATTGTGAAGCTACATATAGGTAGTGACCTATATGTAGTGCACGCGTGTAATGGTGTCCCCGCACTCACAAAGTTCAGGGAATTGGCTCTGAACAATGTGGGGGCACCTTGGCTAGTGCCAGGGTGCCCTCACACTAAGTAACTTTGCACCTAACCTTTACCAGGTAAAGGTTAGACATATAGGTGACTTATAAGTTACTTAAGTGCAGTGTAAAATGGCTGTGAAATAACGTGGACGTTATTTCACTCAGGCTGCAGTGGCAAGCCTGTGTAAGAATTGTCAGAGCTCCCTATGGGTGGCAAAAGAAATGCTGCAGCCCATAGGGATCTCCTGGAACCCCAATACCCTGGGTACCTCAGTACCATATACTAGGGAATTATAAGGGTGTTCCAGTAAGCCAATGTAAATTGGTAAAAATGGTCACTAGCCTGTTAGTGACAATTTGGAAAGAAATGAGAGAGCATAACCACTGAGGTTCTGATTAGCAGAGCCTCAGTGAGACAGTTAGTCACTACACAGGTAACACATTCAGGCACACTTATGAGCACTGGGGCCCTGGGTTACCAGGGTCCCAGTGACACATACAACTAAAACAACATATATACAGTGAAAAATGGGGGTAACATGCCAGGCAAGATGGTACTTTCCTACACAACCCCCCCCAAACGAAGGACAATAAGACTAGCCATGACCTGATGAGTCTTCATTGTCTAAGTGGAAATATCTGGAGATTCCATCTGCATTGGAGTGGCTACTCCCAGGTCTATGTTCCACTGTATAGTCCATTCCCTGTAGGGATATGGACCACCTCAACAATTTAGGATTTTCACCTTTCATTTGTTTTAGCCAAAGTAGAGGTTTGTGGTCTGTCTGAACAATGAAGTGAGTGCCAAACAGGTATGGCCTCAACTTCTTCAGTGCCCAGACCACAGCAAAGGCCTCCCTCTCAATGGCAGACCAACGCTTTTCTCTAGGGGTCAACCTCCTACTAATAAAAGCAACAGGTTGATCCTGGCCCTCAGAATTAAGTTGTGATAGGACTGCCCCTACTCCTAATTCAGATGCATCAGTTTGGACATAGAATTTTTTAGAGTAACAAGGGCTTTTCAGGACAGGTGCAGAGCACATGGCCTGCTTCAGCTCCTCAAAAGCTTTCTGACAGTTTGCTGTCCATAATACCTTTTTAGGCATTTTCTTGGATGTGAGGTCATTAAGAGGGGCTGCAATGGAGCCATAGTTCTTAATGAACCTCCTGTAATACCCAGTGAGGCCTAGGAAGGCTCTCACCTGAGTCTGAGTGGTAGGGGGAACCCAATCAATAATTGTTTGGATTTTCCCCTGAAGTGGTGCAATCTGTTCCCCACCAACAAGGTGTCCCAGATAAACCACCTTACCCTGCCCTATCTGGCACTTTGAAGCCTTGATAGTGAGGCCTGCCTTTTGCAGGGCCTCCAAAACTTTCCATAGGTGGACCAGGTGATCATCCCAGCTGGAGCTAAAGACAGCTATATCGTCCAAATATGCTGCACTGAAAGCTTCCAGCCCTTGCAGGACTGTGTTCACCAACCTCTGAAAAGTGGCAGGTGCATTTTTCAAACCAAAAGGCATTACAGTAAACTGGTAATGTCCTCCAATGGTCGAAAATGCAGTCTTAGGTTTAGCATCTTCTGACAATTTGATCTGCCAATACCCTGCAGTCAAATCAAAAGTGCTTAGATACTTGGCAGATGCCAGTGTATCTATGAGCTCATCTGCCCTGGGTATAGGGTGAGCATCAGTTTTGGTTACCAAGTTGAGACCTCTATAGTCTACACAAAACCGCATTTCCTTCTTTCCATCTTTGGAATGAGGTTTTGGTACCAGTACCACAGGAGAAGCCCATGGACTGTCAGAGTGCTCAACCACTCCTAGTTCTAACATTTTCTGGACCTCTTGCTTTATGCAGTCCCTGACATGGTCAGGCTGCCTATAGATCTTACTTTTGACAGGTAAACTGTCTCCAGTATCTATAGTGTGCTCACACCAAGAAGTGGTACCTGGCACAGTAGAGAAGAGTTCAGAGAATTGATCTAGGAGATTTATGCAATTATCTTTCTGCTCAGCAGAAAGACAATCAGCCAAAACTACACCTTCCACAAGAGCATCTTGTTCTGTGGAAGAGAAGAGATCAGGTAGAGGATCACTGTCTTCTTCCTGTCCCTCATCAGTTGCCATGAGCAGGGTGAGATCAGCCCTGTCATAGTAGGGTTTCAGGCGGTTGACATGGAGCACCCTAAGGGGACTCCTGGCAGTGCCTAAGTCAACTAAATAGGTGACTTCTCCCTTCTTTTCAACAATTGTGTGGGGACCACTCCATTTATCTTGGAGTGCTCTTGGGGCCACAGGCTCCAAGACCCACACTTTCTGCCCTGGTTGGTACTGAACCAAAACAGCCTTCTGATCATGCCATTGCTTCTGGAGCTCTTGGCTGGCCTGAAGGTTTTTACTGGCCTTTTTCATGTACTCAGCCATCCTTGATCTGAGGCCAAGTACATAATCCACAATATCCTGCTTAGGAGCTTTTAAAGGTTGTTCCCAACCCTCCTTTACAAGTGTGAGTGGACCCCTAACAGGGTGTCCAAAAAGAAGTTCAAAGGGGCTGAAGCCCACTCCTTTCTGGGGTACCTCTCTGTAGGCAAAAAGGAGGCATGGTAGAAGGATATCCCATCTCCTGCGGAGTTTTTCAGGGAGACCCATAATCATGCCTTTGAGAGTTTTATTAAATCTCTCCACCAGTCCATTTGTTTGTGGATGATAGGGTGTTGTGAACTTGTACGTTACACCACACTCCTTCAACATGACCTTTAAGTATGCAGACATAAAATTGCTTCCTCTGTCTGATACTACTTCCTTTGGGAAGCCCACCCTGGAAAATATTCCCAGGAGGGCCTTTGCCACTGCAGGTGCTGTAGTGGTCCTTAAAGGAATAGCTTCAGGATATCTTGTGGCATGGTCCACTACCACCAAGATAAATCTATTGCCTGAAGCAGTAGGAGGGTCAAGGGGGCCAACTATGTCAACCACTACCCTTTCAAAGGGAACCCCAACCACAGGCAGTGGAATAAGGGGTGCCTTTGGGGTGCCACCTGTCTTGCCACTGGCTTGACAGGTTTCACAGGACTTACAAAATTCCTTTGTGTCCTCAGACATCCTAGGCCAATGAAACAATGGAACCAGTCTGTCCCAAGTTTTCATTTGACCCAGGTGCCCAGCTAGGGGAATGTCATGTGCCAGAGTTAGGAGGAACTTTCTGTACTCCTGAGGAATCACTAATCTCCTGGTAGCTCCAGGTTTAGGATCCCTATGCTCAGTGTACAAGAGGTTGTCCTCCCAGTAAACTCTGTGAGAGTCACTGACATCCCCATTAGCCTGTTTGACAGCTTGCTGTCTGAGACCCTCTAATGTGGGACAGGTTTGCTGTGCCACACTCAGCTCCTCTCTGGCAGGCCCCCCTTCACCCAAAAGCTCAGCAGTGTCTGCTTCCAGCTCCTCTGGTGTAGGTTCTGCACAGGGAGGGAATTCTTCTTCCTCAGAAGTAGAATCCACTGTAGAGGGAGGGATAGTAGGAAGTGGTTTGCTTCTACTAGCCCTAGCTTTAGGGAGCACTTGGTCCATTGTTACAGGATCCAAGCTTCCCTGTCCTTTTTGCTTTTTGGCCTGAGCCCTTGTCAAAGCAAAAATATGCCCTGGGATGCCCAGCATTGCTGCATGGGCCTCCAACTCCACATCTGACCAAGCTGATGTCTCCAAATCATTCCCTAATAGACAGTCTACAGGTAAATCTGAAGCTACCACAACTTTCTTTGGACCAGTAACCCCCCCCAGTTGAGATTTACAACAGCCATGGGGTGGCTAAGTGTGTTGTTGTGAGCATCGGTTACTTGGTACTGGTGACCAAGTAGGTGTTGTTCAGGGTGGACCAGTTTCTCTATGACCATAGTCACACTGGCACCAGTGTCCCTGTAGGCCTGAACCTCAACACCATTTATTAGGGGTAGCTGCTTGTACTTATCCATATTAAGGGGACAAGCAACTAAGGTGGCTAAATCAATAGCCCCCTCAGAGACTAACACGGCCTCTGTGGCCTCCCTAATAAGGCCAACCCCAACTAAGTTACCAATAGTGAGCCCAGCTACTCCCTTGGATTGGCTATTAGTAGGTTTGCTCCCACCACCACTGCTATTAGTAGGGACACTAGGTGTAGCAGTATGGGTTGTAGTGGTAGGAGGCTTGGTGCCTTTCTTTGGACAACTGGGATCTGTTGTCCAATGGCCTTTTATTTTACATAAATAGCACCATGGTTTCTTTTCCTTGTTCTGATTAAAAGAGGATTTGGGCCCACCACCCCCACCAGAGTGTTTTTGTGGGCCTGATGAAGACTCATTTTTAGATTTGTCCCCACCCTTGTCAGAAGACTTACCATCCTTCTTTTTGTTGCCATCTTTGTCACCCCCTGTATGAACATTTCTGTTCACCCTTGTTCTGACCCATTTGTCTGCCTTCTTTCCCAATTCTTGGGGAGAGGTCAGATCAGAGTCCACCAAGTACTGGTGCAACAAATCAGACACACAATTATTAAGAATATGCTCTCTCAGGATCAAGTTATACAGGCTGTCATAATCAGTAACTTTACTGCCATGTAACCACCCCTCCAAGGCCTTCACTGAATGGTCAATGAAATCAACCCAGTCTTGTGAAGACTCCTTTTTGGTCTCTCTGAACTTTATCCTGTATTGTTCAGTGGTTAAGCCATAACCATCCAGGAGTGCATTCTTAAGAACTTGGAAATTATTAGCATCATTTTCTTTCACAGTAAGGAGCCTATCCCTACCTTTTCCACTAAATGATAGCCATAGGATAGCAGCCCACTGCCTTTGAGGGACATCTTGTACAACACAGGCCCTCTCAAGTGCAGCAAACCACTTGTTAATGTCATCCCCCTCCTTATAAGGGGGAACTATCTTGTGCAGATTCCTGGAATCATGCTCTTTTGCAGGATGACTATGGGGAATACTGCTGCTGCCACCATGGGTTTCTAAACCCAACTTCTGTCTTTCCTTCTCTAATTCTAAAGACTGTCTATCCAAATCCAGCTGTTGCTTTTTAAGCTTCAGTCTGGTTTGTTCCACTCTCAATCTATTGAGTTCCCTTTCTAACAATCTGTCATCAGGGTGGGTGGGAGGGACATTTCTAGATACAGAGGTATGATGGGAATGAACAGAAGGAGACCTGTCCCTTACAGAGGGCACCCTAACAGCTTGGCTAACAGTATAATGTGAGAGCACACCATCAGTATGGTGTGATTCAACCTCTGTACCAACTATGCTAGACTGTCTAGTAATGGGCAGGCTGAGAAGTTTCTTTCCTGAATCTTTTCCTGGGGGAGTCCCTGGATCAGATTGGGAACCATTTGCTATTTTTTCAACAGATTGGGCACTTATGGCCTTATCCTGTACTCTAAG
The DNA here is from genome assembly GCF_031143425.1 of Pleurodeles waltl. NCBI lineage: Eukaryota > Metazoa > Chordata > Amphibia > Caudata > Salamandridae > Pleurodeles > Pleurodeles waltl. Next base: position 1,014,997,537 of record NC_090449.1, read on the forward strand.
CATGTTAATTAACAGTTCTAAGGAAGGATTCTTCCCTACACTCAAACCTCTCTCTATGCAGAGACTCCTTGCTCCTTTCCAGCTAAGGTGATCATATGCAAGTTTGGACAGATCAACATTTTGGCCTGTGCCAGACATTTTTAGAGAGAGTTAAAGTGATAGTAAAAGATAAAAAGTTTGTCAGAGCTTTTAGAAAGACAGAGAAAAAAAACTTTTACAATTTTTTAGAACTTTTTAGAAAGTTTAGAAGTACTTTTCAGCACTTAGAAAAGAGTGAAAAGAGGAAATGCAAAACTTTTTGGCTACGTGTATATACACTGACCTTGTTTTGTATATTTTTCTCTTATGAAAAGTACAATGACAAGAGTGGTAAGTAGTCTCAAAGCACTTATCCCACCGCTGCACAACCAATGTAGGAGGCTGGACTGGCTTGTAGTGAGTACCAAGGGGTACTTGCACCTTGCACCAGGCCCAGTTATCCCTTATTAGTGTATAGGGTGTCTAGCAGCTTAGGCTGATAGATAATGGTAGCTTAGCAGAGCAGCTTAGGCTGAACTAGGACACGTGTGAAGCTACTACAGTACCACTTAGTGTCATATGCACAATATCATAAGAAACCACAATACACAGTTATACTAAAAATAAAGGTACTTTATTTTTATGACAATATGCCAAAGTATCTTAGAGTGTACCCTCAGTGAGAGGATAGGAAATATACACAAGATATATATACACAATAGCAAAAATATGCAGTATAGTCTTAGAAAACAGTGCAAACAATGTATAGTTACAATAGGATGCAATGGGGAAACATAGGGATAGGGGCAACACAAACCATATACTCCAAAAGTGGAATGCGAACCACGAATGGACCCCAAACCTATGTGACCTTGTAGAGGGTCGCTGGGACTATTAGAAAATAGTGAGAGTTAGAAAAATAACCCTCCCCAAGACCCTGAAAAGTGAGTGCAAAGTGCACTAAAGTTCCCCTAAGGACAAAGAAGTCGTGTTAGAGGAATAATGCAGGAAAGACACAAACCAGCAATGCAACAACTATGGATTTCCAATCTAGGATACCTGTGGAACAAGGGGACCAAGTCCAAAAGTCACAAGCAAGTCGGAGATGGGCAAATGCCCAGGAAATGCCAGCTGCGGGTGCAAAGAAGCTTCTACTGGACAAAAGAAGCTGAGGTTTCTGCAAGAACGAAAAGGGCTAGAGACTTCCCCTTTGGTGGACAGATCCCTCTTGCCGTGGAAAGTCGTGCAGAAGTGTTTTCCCGCCGAAAGAACGCCAACAAGCCTTGCTAGCTGCAAATCGTGCGGTTAGCGTTTTTGGACGCTGCTTAGGCCCACGAGGGACCAGGAGGTCGCAAATTGGACCAGCAGAGAGAGGAGACGTCGAGCAAGACAAGGAGCCCTCTCTGATGCCGGTAGCACCCGGAGAAGTGCCAGAAACAGGCACTACGAGGATGCGTGAAACGGTGCTCGCCGAAGTTGCACAAAGGAGTCCCACGTCGCCGGAGACCAACTTAGAAAGTCGTGCAATGCAGGTTAGAGTGCCGTGGACCCAGGCTTGGCTGTGCACAAAGGATTTCCGCCGGAAGTGCACAGGGGCCGGAGTAGCTGCAAAAGTCGTGGTTCCCAGCAATGCAGCCCAGCGAGGTGAGGCAAGGACTTACCTCCACCAAACTTTGACTGAAGAGTCACTGGACTGTGGGGGTCACTTGGCCAGAGTCACTGGATTCGAGGGACCTCGCTCGTTGTGCTGAGAGGAGACCTAAGGGACCGGTAATGCAGCTTTTTGGTGCCTGCGGTTGCAGGGGGAAGATTCCGTCGACCCACGGGAGATTTCTTCGGAGCTTCTGGTGCAGAGAGGAGGCAGACTACCCCCACAGCATGCACAAGCAGGAAAACAGTCGAGAAGGCGGCAGGATCAGCGTTGCAGAGTTGCAGTAGTCGTCTTTGCTACTATGTTGCAGGTTTGCAGGCTTCCAGCGCGGTCAGCAGTCGATTCCTTGGCAGAAGGTGAAGAGAGAGATGCAGAGGAACTCGGATGAGCTCTTGCATTCGTTATCTAAAGTTTCCCCAGAGACAGAGACCCTAAATAGCCAGAAAAGAGGGTTTGGCTACCTAGGAGAGAGGATAGGCTAGCAACACCTGAAGGAGCCTATCACAAGGAGTCTCTGACGTCACCTGGTGGCACTGGCCACTCAGAGCAGTCCAGTGTGCCAGCAGCACCTCTGTTTCCAAGATGGCAGAGGTCTGAAGCACACTGGAGGAGCTCTGGACACCTCCCAGGGGAGGTGCAGGTCAGGGGAGTGGTCACTCCCCTTTCCTTTGTCCAGTTTCGCGCCAGAGCAGGGCTAAGGGGTCCCCTGAACCGGTGTAGACTGGCTTATGCAGAATTGGGCACCTCTGTGTCCAACAAAGCATTTCCAGAGGCTGGGGGAGGCTACTCCTCCCCTGCCTTCACACCATTTTCCAAAGGGAGAGGGTGTCACACCCTCTCTCAGAGGAAGTTCTTTGTTCTGCCATCCTGGGCCAGGCCTGGCTGGACCCCAGGAGGGCAGATGCCTGTCTGAGGGGTTGGCAGCAGCAGCAGCTGCAGTGAAACCCCAGGAAGGGCAGTTTGGCAGTACCAGGGTCTGTGCTACAGACCACTGGGATCATGGGATTGTGCCAACTATGCCAGGATGGCATAGAGGGGGCAATTCCATGATCATAGACATGTTACATGGCCATATTCGGAGTTACCATTGTGAAGCTACATATAGGTAGTGACCTATATGTAGTGCACGCGTGTAATGGTGTCCCCGCACTCACAAAGTTCAGGGAATTGGCTCTGAACAATGTGGGGGCACCTTGGCTAGTGCCAGGGTGCCCTCACACTAAGTAACTTTGCACCTAACCTTTACCAGGTAAAGGTTAGACATATAGGTGACTTATAAGTTACTTAAGTGCAGTGTAAAATGGCTGTGAAATAACGTGGACGTTATTTCACTCAGGCTGCAGTGGCAAGCCTGTGTAAGAATTGTCAGAGCTCCCTATGGGTGGCAAAAGAAATGCTGCAGCCCATAGGGATCTCCTGGAACCCCAATACCCTGGGTACCTCAGTACCATATACTAGGGAATTATAAGGGTGTTCCAGTAAGCCAATGTAAATTGGTAAAAATGGTCACTAGCCTGTTAGTGACAATTTGGAAAGAAATGAGAGAGCATAACCACTGAGGTTCTGATTAGCAGAGCCTCAGTGAGACAGTTAGTCACTACACAGGTAACACATTCAGGCACACTTATGAGCACTGGGGCCCTGGGTTACCAGGGTCCCAGTGACACATACAACTAAAACAACATATATACAGTGAAAAATGGGGGTAACATGCCAGGCAAGATGGTACTTTCCTACACACTGTAATTTTTAAACGCTTTCAACAACCTCTCATAATACGCGTGTATAGATTCTTTAACCTCTTGAGCGGTCCTGTCAATCCTTTGCCAATCCACATTTTTCGACCCAACCTTTGTTTTCAAGTGCTCGATCACCTTGTGGTACAAACTCATTACCGAAGGTGATGGCGCACCTGTGTCCCTATCTCTCTCTGGTTCACTCATCGGCCAACCTACAGCCCTTTTACAATCTTCCCACAAATCTGCCGGAACCACAATTTCAAATAAAGTATTCAGGTCTTCCCAGAGACGCTTCGCGAGTTTCACAAATCTATCTGTTTGTTGATACCACTCAATCGGCTTCTCTCTCAATTTGGGAAAGTAATCCGTAAAGGATTGAATATCGCACCTGTGCCATGGTACATGTACAAGTTTTCCCCCTGCTGTCTCTCTCATTGGTAACATAGTTATCAGATCGTCATTCTGTTGTTTTTTCTCATTCCGTTCTGGAGTATTTTCTTTCTTTTTGTCCTTTTTCTTAACCCATCTACTTTCCCACTTGTCTAAACATCTCCAGACCTGTGCACTCTGCAGTATCTCCTTAAGGTGTGTTTTCATCCCTGCGGATCTCATGTGTTCAAAATCTTTCGTCTCAAAGTCTAACCTGTAACTTCTGCTCAGGTGTTTAGTCTTACCTATATCGATCTCGTTTCTGTCTGCAATTTCTTGTAACTTCTTATGTATGTTGCTTACTTCTCTTGTAATCCTAGGGCACATGTATCTTAGTTCTTCCTCTGTGTATGACTCTAATCTGTTCAAACCCATTGTTCCCTCAACCAGTTCATCTGCCTCCATACCCAACCTTATTTTATTCAGGTATTCTTCTCCCTTCCCGCTAGATGCACTCTGTGGGGAGTTCAGGCTGTTGAACCATTGTGTTAACTGTTGCGCGTTCAGTCCCATCAGTGTAGCAGTTACATCAACTGCCACTGACGGTTTCTGCAATGTTTCAGTCTGTGAGGTTAGCGGTACTAATAGTGGTGGATGTGACCTTACCACGGTTGACGGAGCACAAATTGGAATTGGACTAAATTCCGACAAGGACCCAGATCCATTTGGCAGTGCCGCGATCGGAGTTGTCTCTGGAGTGGTTTCTATGCATCTTCTCCCTGTCCCATTCTGTATCATTAACCCTTGGTCGCTTGTGCTTGAATTTGCCTGTATGTACAGTGGTACTGGTGGACCTACAGTGATAGGTAGAGATATTGCGTCTGGATTTTGTCTGTTCTCCGAATTCTGTGGCATGTTAATCCCCACATTGTGGTTCATCATTGCTGGCATACCTAACTGGCTTTCTACTACTCGCACTTCTTGTGTCTGCTTTTGAGGCATCGAGAACTGTGTTGATTCAGCTTGAATCAATGTCGGTCTCTGATAGTTTTGTCCTCCCTGTGCCATTGAATCAGAAGTCATTCCCATATTATGCTCATCGCAACAGTGCCTTTGAACCTGTGGCTGATAGTTATCAGCAGGTTTCAATGTCGGCACGTCTGGGTACATTCTCTGAATCCGTGGTATTCGTGGTGAGAAAGGCATGTCGGAGCTGCTCGGCCTCTGAGATATTCTCAAATTTGGTGTTACATTACCCTGTATTGGTTCTGGAGGGGCAGTACTAATGCTTGAGCCTTTTTCGCTTTCCACGTATGGTGGTGGGCGATCATTCAGCAATTGTATAATGAACTCCTCATCATCTGACTCGTCTCCCCTTTTCGAGTTTCTATTGCTCTCTCTCTCTCTGGACTGACTCCTGTTTGTCTTATAGGTGGCTTTCCTTCCTTCCGTCTCCGCTTTATCAGTAATCGCTGGAAACAATTTAATCCCCTGCAATACGTCTGATCTCCAAACCTTTTGTGTGCTGTCCCATCTAGCATCCGCTAGTGTCTTTTCTACTTTTCTTATTCTTGTCTCAAATTTCTTTTGTTGTTGGTTTCTAGCTATTAGCTCCCAAATTGCTAGTGCCTCAAACTGTGCTGGTCTTGGAGGTACTTTCATATCGTATAGCGCAAATCTCAGATTTTCTAAAACTCTTAGATTAAACGACCCGTGGATAGGGAACGCTACACTTCCATGTTTCTCTGTTAATTTGCACCATTGTTTTAACCAAAGACAAGGCGCTACACCCTTTTCTTCAATGACAATGTAAGCTGGTGTACCCTCAGGCGGTGTTTCTTCTCCTACATTTGCTTTAATATAGACATCTCCCCTCATGGCACTCTTAAATGCTTTGAAAAATTTCATCTTTTCGTCTTTTATTTTTCTAAAATATGTAATCAATAAGTGACTTTAATTCCCGGAATACTCTTCGCTTGCCTTTCCCCTTCCAATTGCGCTTCACGGACTGCGTCCAATCTGTGCGCGACCCTTCTCACCAACCGACCTATCCCAGCGCGGCTCCTAGTGACGTCACACTCACACACTGCGGCTGACAAAGTCCCGCGGCTTGTCCTCTTTTCATTCGGCTTCACTCATAAACTAATTTCTGCAATATAACGCGAGCACTTAACCAAAAGAATAAAACAGATCTCTCGGTTTACTACAGGAAAGGTAATACAATCGCTTCAGAAACCTTAGGGATTTTTCACTAGCCTCGGCAGTTATTCCATCTTTCTCGGTTTCCCACTTTCGCAAGCAAAATTTGACCCGCAAACTTTTACTCTCAACTGATCAATGAACTATTCTAGTGCACTTTAGAATTCGTCAAATCTCAAAGTCGAAGTTTTCTTTCACTCTGCAACATTCATACAGACTTGTTGACCACGCCCGATCAACCTATTAAACCTGACCAGATCACAACATCAAACAAGTGTCACATACACTTTTCAACATACTCCGGAGTCTCTTGACCTCGCAGGGCCCGTCTCAACATCAACAACCACGTGGAAAAAAAAATTCTGCTCAAAGCGCTACACACACGTGAAGTTCGACGACTTCCCTACTCTCACACCTTTGGAGTAACACTCCTCTAATATCTTTTAACCCCCCTTAAAATCCTCACAAACTTCTCAATTAATCTGCGGCAATAAGCTGTGCAAGCGCAAAACCCTAACTTCACTCATGCCGTCACTAGAAACGCTGAGACCATTCTCATACCTCCATGTTCCTCATTCGCAAGCTCCGAGATCCCGGGAAAGTCATTGGGGACTTAGGGCATCATCATCCCTCCAACTTGTTTTATCAAAGAAAATTCTAACTTGACTCTGTCTATTGTTCGGATGGGGTCCCAAAGGGCTAAACCATCAATCTCTGCTACCAGGTCGATGGATCGAAATCATCCTCTGCTACCATCTACTGATAACGCGTCCAGCCCTTATAAATTACCTGTACCTGGACACGTTGGAGGTCGGTGAATCTTTTAACCGAGTCGGGCTCTCCTCATCCTCAATAGTCAAGTCAATCAGATCAATAATCAATAACTGTTGTAATCGGTAATCAGTACTCAATTAATAGATCAATATAACACACCAGAAATCAATAACAGTTGGTATTTCGGCGTACCATGACCTTTCAGTCATGAATAACCACACCAGTTTATTAGAAGTTAGTGAATTTATTTCCCTATATTAACAAAGCTAGCACGATATATATATGTCTCAAGACCAATTGATATATGTATATGAACATTACTAGCTGTCCATAACGGCGGAAGAAACGCAATCTACGTAAAATCTGAATGATGATACACTCTGTTATAGCAATGCAAATCACCAATGTGACTAACTGTATTTGACTAATTGCATACATTCGGTCAGCATAATAAGATTTCAATTCTTCATGATACATTGAATGAATACCTCGACTAACCTCTAATTAGCATCGGCATGTGGGACTTCATGCAAAACGAATTTAGTCAACACAAATTTGGAAAACTTCTAGCTAGGATCCTATCAAAATAGCAGTTGGTACCTAAAAGGAAAAACACAATGCATAATACAATTATCCTTTCATATTTACCAAATACAATCAGCCTTCAAGAAAAGTCTTCGTCCTCCAGGTACCGGTTGATCAGCATGGGGCAAGTTTCAAAGGGGCAAAGTTAAGGGCAAGTTTCCTTGCAGCGGCAAGGAGAATAGGGTAAAGTTACTGCATGGGCAAGACGGGGGCAAATCAAAGTTAAAGTCTCTAGGGTGAGAATTCTTAAAGTCTCTGTCTCTCAGATAGAGAAGAGGGCATCAGGGTGTCGTCCAAAATGGAGTCTGGCATCAGGCTTCAAACTGGCATCGAGGAAAATGGCTGACTTCTCTTTGTTCGGTGGGTTTAAGTAAGAAACATTCCAAATTCTGCAGGGTCTTCCATTGGAGGGTTCATAGGTTGGCTTCAAATTGTCCAATCAAAAATTGTCTTTTACTAGCGCCCATTTATGCATACACTGTCCTTGGAGCCTTGGAACACAAATTGTATCATGGTTTGCCAATTATTTTACTATCTGTACCTTCATTGTCCGCACCTGCAGAGACTGACCTTGTATCAAAGGGGATGTAACCGGCCTAGCACGAAACCTTGGAGATAAGTGTACCAGCCAGTTTCTACTGGAAAAATACAACTTCAAGCAAGAATATATGTTTCATTAGTTCAAGGAAAAAAAATCACGCAGTTAGAATTTTAAACCGAACAACTAGGCCAAAGCCTGTACTAAATTTAAGCTAAGCAAAACAGTTTTCAAACAAGAAATCATGGCATACATTTGCGATTATGACGGATTACTACAATTTTAATACTTCGTGATTAATAAAGCTCGTTTATAATGATGGCGAACTACCCCGAGGGCACAATTTCCCTCGTACATTATTTCTTTACTAAAATCACACTTCATTATATGTATTGATTACACAGTATACATGAATATATGTCGGACCTTCCTTTTCTGCTTCATCAGCATCATACAAAAAGATGCTGTGGGGAGACAACTGTGGCTTTGGAAGGGTCTTTGGTTTATGCAGTGTGCACTGTTTTTAAAAGATGGTGATTCAAACAGCAGCGGTACCGTGTAGCCTTGCTGCATTACAGGTGTGTGCGAGAGCTCGTGGACGGCCTTCAGGGCACTGGGAGGAGGAGAGTTCCAGTAGGCATGGAGCAGGCCATGTTGGAGGATCCTGGGTGTGCGCTTTTATACCTCACGAGTATTTTTCTGTGTGATGCTATGTGGAGTCGCATGTCTCCAGCATATAGAACCCAGTGCTGCTTTCGAAGAAGGATTGTGCTCAGCGTGTGTGCCAGCAGCCAATTTACCAGAAGCCACTTCGGCAACGCATGATGCAAGGGAAGTATGTCCCTGATGGGAGGACATGCTCTAGATCCTGCCTGTTCGGGTATGTGCATTCAGAAGGTTGTGTATTCTCCTGTAGACAACACATGCATATTTGATTAAATGGTGAACAATGCATAAACTTTGCAAGGAATGGCAGTAATCAGGAGATGAGTGGTCTTAAGGAACTGTTCTGTGCTAGGGTTAGTTTGTCAGTGACTGTAGTGTCTTAAAGTTTTGGGTGAGATGTTGCACACCGGCGTAGAGGACTCCATAGTAATGTGTTCTGGTGAGAAGTCGCTCACCGGGGTGGAGGCCTAGAGTGACTTCACAGAATGTCAAGTGACTGTACATGCTTGCGAGGTTTTAAAGCTGTACTAAATGTTTAAGACTTGCTGTTATTTTTGTTTGTAAATGCCATGTTTAAATTGCAGCAGAGATTATGATTGCTTATGTAGTTACTTTTTTTTGTGAATGCCATGTTAAAATTGAGGCAGAGGGTATAGTGCAATCGTTCCAGTTGATGAAAGTCTGTTTTGTAAGAGTAGCATTTCATATATTGTGTCCTTGACCCTGCAAGGTATGCAGGAGAGGGTGTGGGTGCATACAGTGCTTGTGGTCCTGCGTGGTATGCAGTGAAGTGTGATATGCTGTGTAGTGTGAGAAAGTAGTTTAGTGTGAGAAAGTAGTTTGGGGATCATGTTTCGTGCACCCTAGTTTGCAAGGAGTTTTTGTGAGTGTAAATGAGCGTGAGTTTTCTTTGTTGTGGGATCATTGGTTCTAAGTTTATGTAGTGTTCTGTTACAATGATGAGGAAGGGTTGAAAGATTCCCTTTGCCTAAAGCTGAAGATACGCATTGTGAAGATCCCCTGTGTGTGGCGATGTGTGAGGGTTGAAAGTTACCCATTGTGAAGATCCCCTGTGTGTAGGGATGTGCGAGGGTTATACAAAATATCCATTGTGAAGATGCCCTGTGTGCGGAGCTTTGTGAGGGTTGAAATATACTCATTGTGAAGATTCCCTGTGTGTAGGAATGTGTGAGGGTTGAAAAAAATACCCATTGTGAAGATGTCCTGTGTTTGGCGATGTGTGAAGGTTGAAAGATACCCATTGTGAAAATTTGATGTGTGTATGGATGTGAAAAGATACCCATTGCGACGATGCCCTGTGTGTGCGGCAATGTGTGAGGGTTGAATGGGTATCTATTACGGAGATGACCTAATTGTAATGATATGTGAGGTTTGGAAGATACCCATTGCAAAGATGGCCTGTGTGTGGCAACAGGGATGTGTGAGGGATGAAAGTCACCCATTGGTTGGGTTGGAAGTCAACCATTGTTTAATTTATACAAGATGTCCTCTGTATTGGGATGAGTGCGGGGTAGAGAGTAAATTGGTTATTTAACCCTAAGCAGAAAGGGGGTTGTATGTTGCACCCTATTGTTGCATTGATCCTGCATGTGTTAGCAGTGCAACATGCATTTTTCAATCATGTTAATATAAGAATGTAATCATATTTTCTTGCTTGATAATTTATGTGTTCAAATATTTATAGGATTTCCATCTGTTGTCCTGTTGTATTTGTATTTGTTTTCTAAGGGGAGGAGATGTGTTGTAACCTGATGTTGTTGTGATACATCCTCTCCATGGTTACATATTTCCCTGCTGCTCAGCCAGTGTGTGTAATGGAATGTTGATGGATGCTTGAGTGGAGAGAGTGTTAGTTGGTGAGAGTGGGCTGAGAAGTAGGATGCTGCTCCTGGTGGAGCATTTACCCATTTTCTAAATTACTTGTAACCTAAGAGACTTTGGCCCTCATTACAACCTTGGCGGGCTGCTGTGGCTGCCCGCCAAGGTTGGACCACCGGCCGGCCGCCAATGTGGCCGCACTCCAGCCGCGGTCATTTTGAGATCCCACCGGCCCAGCGGGGATCTGGGCCGCAACACAGGAGCCGGCTCCAAATGGAGCCGGCGGTGTTGCAGCCGTGCGACGGGTGCAGTTGCACCCGTCGCGCTTTTCACTGTCTGCATAGCAGACAGTGAAAAGCTGCACGGGCCCTGTCAGGGGGCCCCTGCACTGCCATGCCAGGGGCCCCGCGACTCCCCGTACCGCCAGCCTTTTCGGCTGGCGGTAGGGGGACTCGTAATCCCCTGGGCAGCGCTGCCCTGGAGGATTACTCCCACCGGGACCACGGTCCAGGCGGTGCAATGCCGTGGTCAAAATACCTGTGATTGCACCGCCAGCCTGTTGGCGGTGCAATCACCAGAACAGCCCTGGGGGTCTTTGACTGCCAGGGTTGTAATGACCCCCATTATCTTAATAAATCTACAACATACCTGGCTACATGACTTCCTGCTTACAAGGGAGGTATCTCCATTTCTTACAGTGTCCTTAGCCAATCGCACCATCTCATGTTTATTCTTTATATATTTGTTTCAGAGGGCCTAGTTGCTACAAAGTGCTACCGAGCCACTAGCTTTACTTTAGAGTGGTCCTGTGAGCTATTTTAAAATTTTTAGTTGACGATTCTGACATGGTGCAAACAAAAAAATGGCTGCCAGCATGTCATTATTATACATATATCTGCAAGTGATGAATGTGCTCTCATGCACTCACAATATTCATCTTGGAATGGTTTACGAGATGGCCAACGTGTGCACAAATGCATGCACATGTATTACAATGCACATATGGTTCACAATGGAATTGTGACCACTTTTACATGACCAGTTCAACACAGCCAATGGCAAGCAAGCATCAGCAGATTCAAAAGGTGAACCATCGCCCTTTAGAGGCACGTCTTATTGGCTCTGCCAATGCTTGTTGTAGATTACTTGACTTTGGCATTGAAGTCTCTGTACCTGCAATGAGAATATATTGTCTCATTACACTTGCATTGTCTTTATGCATGTATAATGAATATATGTGATCTAATTTGCTAAGTTTTAGTTTCTATTTTCAGTTCAACAATATTAAATATTCATTCCGATGACAAGCAGCTAACGTCAGCTTATATTGCAGTCGCTTCATTATTTCTCCATCTCGCTCTATCTCTCTCTCGTACTCCTTGTTCGATCTCCGATAGTCTCCTCAGTGCCACCAATGTGCCGAAGTTCCCATCTGCTGTCAACATTCTTGACATCACTGCCCTTGCTAAATAATTGCTAAATAATTCCCTCTTCTTCCAGATTGCCAGTTTCCTAACTCTAAAATGGGCAACCCACCGAACTCCAGTAGTTGAGGCCACACTTGTTTGGCTGGATGAGCATTCTCACTTATCAGATAGCCTAAACTCATTAATCTCCTGTTATCACTGCTACAGAGATTTTACATCCTTAACTAGCTCTTCAGGTTTCTCACATCTCTAGAGGGTCAAAGCTCAGCTGAGTTGGGTTTGTGAAATCTACACCTGAGAAAATCAAGACCCTTTTCAGGCTATCGTTCAGCTTTACAAGAACTCACAAGTTCACAAGAACTCAAAGATACTAGGGCTGCACTACTGAACCTTAACAATCAGCCCATAATATGAAGCTGAGTCCCATCTCCATCACAACCCCATCAATAGCCACAGTTCCAGAATACAGTGTTGACTTCTCCCAACGCAAGTCTGTCTGCCACCATCCTCTCCACCATGGTCCCCACTGCCACTCAACTTGACTACAGTTCACAAGTCTTCTTTTGTGTCTAGAATCCTCTACAACCACTCCTATGTCAGTCAAATGGCTCCAGAGACCTTACCGAATGCCTTACCCGAAGAGGTCAGCTCACCTCAGAAACTTCTGTTAATCAAACCACAACCAGGAGTCAGACTTAATTCAAGATGCAAGTCTGTTAGGCGTTGCTGCATCCTGCACAAGAAATCTGTCACAGCGCGCCAGAAGAGATTACTGACACCATGGTCTCATTCATTTAGACTATACAAAATCTGGACAAGATCAATGGGGAAATCACTCTCATTCAAAGAAACAGCTGCGATTGTAAAAGTATCTAACACTCACCTTTTCAACCTTCCAAGGGTTAACAGTTAAAGTTAACCTTACACTCTCATGCTTCTACAGTATTAGACTCAGCTGTTATTCTCCAATACAACTTTATTAAACAATGGTTATTACTCAGAACCTTCTCACAACATCTAAACTAAGGCCCAAATTTGCAAAACACTTTGGCCCAGGTTTAGAAACACTTTTCTTCGAGTTTGAATTACTTTTTTAACACTGACCATTGGTATTTACAATCCAATGCAAATCACAATTTGTGTTGGATTCTAACCTAAAGTAATGCAGCACAGTGCAATGCATTAACTTGTGTTACTTTGCACCAAGGAGGCGTGCGTGTGTGGTGCATTGGCATTCCTGTGCATCAAACTATGAATTATGACACAAATAACAATAACATGGATTTGCTCCATAATCCTGCCCCTTCTTCAAGCTGATGTAAAAAGATGAAAGATTTTTGTCTTCTCATGGTTTCCTCTTTGTATCTATGCCGCATTAAGGGCAGTAAATCTGATTCAGCCACCCACAAAGAAATAGAAAATCCAAAAGTTCATAATCGTGGAGCGTCTCTGAATTGAACTATGAAAGACGATCAGAGGGACCTTTATGGGTGAAACGGATTTTAAGGATGCATTGTAACTACATTGTGGTAAAGCCTGTAGGTAGGTATTTTGTTACATAAGATTTCAAAGAGTGCCATTCTAAGCAAGGTTTTTGGTGACCCCCCCAAAAAAAGTTGGGCTACAGGATGTATGCTCTTCAGTAATCTTTATTAGGCTTTCTTAAGAGTGATAGTATTTCACTTTGCAAACTGGAATTTTTTAAACATTTGTTATTTTATGACTGTATGCCTGATGGCTGCCTTGTGGGAAAACGGGTATTTAGAAGAGCATGCCTGAGTTCAGGCCAATGATAAAACCAATAATCCTGACTAGTGTGCCAAAAAATGTCTGGTTTGTTTATAAATGAAAAGTTATGGCAAAGTCAGTTGGCCTGACTTATTTTTTGTGAACAGCAATTGTTAAAGCCAACAGGCCTCTAAAAGTGGAATTGTTATCACACTATGTTAGTGGCTGCAGACAAGTATTTAGTTATAAGTAATCTCACAGATTTGGAGTTGACCACCCACTTTGTCAAACCCCATGAGTAGAAGATTTTCACTGCAATAACTATTGGTGGCCCTATTGAGAGGTGATGTATATTGTTTTGAAAACTGTAATTATGTACATAGATGTAATTTAATAACTGTAGGCATGATGGTTGCCAAATTATGCACGCTTCAGTAGGTCTGTGTTGGTTATACTATCAAGTGAATGGTAAAGTTATTAGTTAACTGATAACCATTATTTCAAACTCCTTAGGAGTGATTGTGTCTTTTAATGAAAAGGTATGACAAAGCAAGTAGGCCAGACTTATTGTACAAAGCATGTTTTAAAGTTAACCGGCTATTACAGGTGGATCATTATTACACTGTGCTAAAGCCTATAGGTAGGTTTGTAGGGGTGTGTAAAAGTCATATAATTTGCTATCCCCTAATTACTTTACATTTTTGGAAAATAATGCAAAATTACTTGTAATTACTTGCAATGCAAATCCATCATGTAACATTGTATTTTAGCTTGAAATGCATCTTTGCATCAGTTTTTGATGCAAGGGCACATTTCACAACAACAAAATAGTGTGAAAAACACAAGTGTGGTGAACAGCAACTGCTTGCATTCTGGTTCTTTGTGTTGTTCCTTCTCTCCTGCACCGTACTTCTAATGTGAACTGTGTTGTAAGAATGCGATGTGGCATGATGGCATAATTTCAGGAATTTCACATCAGAAGCATAATGCAAAATTACATAAATTACACAAATTATGCCAATGTAATTTAAATTTTCCCCTGGCCTAGCATTCTGTTACGTATAATTTCACAAGTTACCGGAGCAGGCAAGGGGTTTGGTGACCCACTCAAACAAAGCATAGGCATAGAAGTTTGGACCTATGGTAATCCATATTCTGCTCTATTCTGAAGAATGCATTGTAGGAATGTTTATGACTAACCCAGTAGATCTCAATTGGTTATGGTGACAAGACAATGATAAAAAAGGTTATAGGCCTGATTGCGTATAATAAAAAGTTACAATAAAGGGAGTAGGCCTGGCATATTCACTATGCAAAAATTAAAGCCAAGAGGCATTTAAGAGTGGCTTGGTATTGCTCTCTATTAATGCCTACCGACAGGTATTTTGTTGCATAAAATCTCACTAATTACCTTTATTGCAAAGACATTTGGTATTGGTTATCCCCCTCCAACAGGCCCTGGGGTTTGAAGATTTTTTCACTATAATAATTCTTGCTAGAAGCTCTTCAGAGGACCTGACAGGCTTAGCTGTCCTCCAGGATCGTGTTCCCTGTGCCACACTGGAATTAATTTGACTGTGAAGCCCCAGTCAGAGTGAAACAGGTCTTGGGTTACTTGTGTCTAGCTTAGGGAGGACCTGGCCTTGCAGTTCTGGCTGGACTGTTCTTATTGGAGCAGGGTCAAGACTGATTTGCATGTGGCTGCTTCCAAACTGAGGTGACATGGTGGACTAAAAACAATGGATTGGAATGCTAGCCAAAGCAGTTGCCAGTGGTTCGACTTATTGCAGGCATTTCATCCATCACCTTTTATGAGTTTGATGTAGCGCTCTAAGAGGCCAAAGGTATCCCCAGACATGGGAAGCTTGCTCACTGTGCCACTTGAACCAAACTACACCTGACTGAAGAACTCCATTTAGGGTGAAACCAGTCTGGGTTGCTTGTGCTCCAGTTCAGGGAGGGCCTGGCATCTTAGGCAGCACTGTTGCTTTTGGAGCAGGGATATGACTGATCTGCATATGACTGGGCCCAAACAGGGGTGGCATGGTGGGCTAAAGAACAGATGATTAAAATGCTACCCTGTCAATTGCCAGTGGTTAGATGTATGGCATGCGTTTCTTCTATCACTGTTTATGTGTTTGATGTAGCACCCTAAGAGGCCAAGGGTATGCCCAGACCTGGGTCTCTTGCTCATTGTGCCACTGGAACCAAGCCTCACCTGACTGGAAAGCTCAATCAGGGCAAAACCAGTCTTCGGATGCTTGTATTCTGGTTCAGAGAGGGCCTGGCCTAGCAGCTCAAGCTTGACTGTTCCTGTTGGAGCAAGATCATGAATGATTTGCATATGGCTGTGTCCAAAGTGAGGTGGCATGGCGGGCTAAAGAACGATGGTTAGGAATGCTGCCCCAAGCGATTGACAGCAGTCAGACTTATTGCAAGCATTCCCCCATCATCTTTTACATGTGTGATGTAACGCCCTGAGTGGCCAATGGCATGCCCAGACATGGGTTCCTTGCTCAATGTGCCACTGGACCAAAGCTGCACCTGAATGATGAGTCCTAATCAGGACAAAACTTGTCTTGGGTTGCCTATGTTCTGGTTCAGGGAGGACCTGGCCTTGCAGTTCGACTGGACTGTTGCTATTGGAGCATGTTCAAGACTAATTTACTTCTGGCTGGGGTCAAATTTAGGTGACATGGTGAGCTAAAGAACAATGGGTTAGAATGTTACTGAGTGATTGCCAGTGGTTAAATATATTGCAAGTGTTCCTTCCATTGCCTTTTATGTGTTTGATGCAATGCCCTAAGTGGGCAAGGTTATGCCTAGACATGGGTCCATTGCTCACTGTGCCTCTGGAACCAAGCTATAGCTCACTGAAAAGCCCCACTCAGGGCAAAACTGGCCTTGAGATGTTTGTGTTCTGGTTCAAAGAGGACCTGCCCTGGCAGTTCAGGCTGAACTGTTCCTATTGGAGCAGGGTTGAGATAAAATTGCATATCGCTGGATCCAAACTGAGTGGGCATGGGGGCTAAAGAATGATGGGTTTGAATACTACCCCAGCGATTGCCAGTGGTTAGACTTACAGCAAGCATCATCCCATCAGCTTGTTGCATGTTTGATGTTCCACCCTAAGTGACAAAGGTTATGCCCAAACATGGGTCCAGTGCTTACTGTGCCACTGGAACAAAAGCTATACCTGATTGAAGAGCCCCAATCAGGATGAAACCAGTCATGAGTTTCTTGTATTCAGGTTCCAGGAGGACCTGGTCTGGCTGTTTGGGTTGGACTGTTGGTATTGGAGCAGGGTCACGACTGATATGCATATGGCTAGGTTCAAAGTGAGGTGGCATGGTAGTCTAAAGAATGATGGGTTGGAAAGCTTCCCCCGCGCGTTTGCCAGTGGTTAGACTTACTGGCAGCATTTCTAATTGGCAGCATTCCTCCAGTCACATTTTATGCGTTTGAGGAAATACCTTAAGGGAGTCATGACAGATTTTAAAAATATCCACGAGATAAGTGTGGACACACTGTAAATTATAATCATATTTACATGGTCGGTGGTTACCCTTGAAGCAGGCAGGGCACCGCCCCTGGACCAAAACCAGCTACTCCCAACATTCATACTTATTGAAGGATGTTGTCTCTGTGAATGCTCCATGAATTATGTTTTGTAATTTATATTCAGCCGGCCTGCAGCTGTAAAAGACACTCAAAAGAAGAGAGATCTTTATGATAAATTGATTTTTAGCATCTAATCTTCACACTTGCATATTACATTGGTTTCAAGAATTACATGAATTATTTATGATCTCTGGAGAAGGTGAAATATCATTGAAAAATTGATTGAGCACAAACATACGCAGTCAATGTAAAACACAGTTTTTGTTTATGTACACATTTAACCTTAGCGTTTCACAGAATCTCTCAGCACTGGAGGAATTGTGTCTTAGCAGCAGAGATGGGATTTTTGTCTAAACCCAAAAAACGTGAAGGAAAGACACAAGAAGAGCAGCTGTGATAGTAAGAGGGATGCTAGAGACCAAGCAGGGAGAGAGAGAGCAAGAGTGGCCTGTGAAATTAGTAATTTTTCACAATTCACAAACTAGGGGTGCTTCTAAAGTACATTTTTTGCAAGATGCCAAAAAATGTCCTGGTATAAATGCTCACATCCATCATTTTGGACATTTTTGCACAATGTGGATTGATGGTGTATGAGTATGGTACAATGAATCCACATCTTTAATTCAGGCAGTGCTTAATTTGAGCTGACATTTTCAGGTGCTCAGCATTGGCACTTAAGGGTCAACACCAGCACTTATGGCAGTCTATCACATGGTGGCACTGTTGGCCTAATTTAGAGATGAACACAACAACAGCTGTTTATTAATTCAATATACATTAAAATGACTACTACCTTTCTAGAGGCCTGGGATAGTCTGAATTGTCACACTTGTAGGTGTGTGGCGGATAATAGTTGTGTTAGTATTGGTACTGTAAGTGGCAGAGCTGGCAGGGGCATTAAGAGGTGCAAACGGCAGTGGTCTCCTGAGGGGGGGCCCTGGCAAATATTTGTTTTACAATTTAAGTACTGAATACAGGGATGTATACAATTAGGCATCCAATACCACTTATGTACTTAGACACTTATTGACACTTTATTGTGCTCATGGGTTCACCGTGACCCCAATGTGCTATGAGTTACACTGAAATGTCTAGCATCAGGAATGCCCACAGCCCCCCTTATACATATTTTTACTTCTTCCTAGGGAATAGAAACCATCAAGTGCATGTACTGTGAAATTCTGGGGTCAAGTCAGTATAAGTGTTGTGCAGAGCATCAAAGGAGACTTTTGTCTCAAGGAGGCCACAGTCCATGATCAGGGAACCAATGGAAAAATAGGAGCCACCTTACAGAAATGTCTAGTTGCATTTCTAGAACTGCTTGTAGTTTTGTTGTGTCTATGTACCAGTGTGTAGAGTTTTATAAATGACATTAAATTAACCAGTAACGTTTTGTGTGTTTGGTCTGTTTTTCATATAGGACAGTGCATGTGGGTTCAATTATGCTTTATTCTACTATACTTTATGTTCATAGAGTTGAGAAGGCTTAGAAATCCTTCTTTCATAGTTTGGGTGGATGGGCAGTAATGTTCTCAGGGTCTCCTGGAAGGTTGAGGTCACTGAGAGGGTTGAAGAAGACTTGGGCGAATTACTCCATTAAGTCCAGAGAGGGGGAAGTGGCAAGCAAGGAGCTCCATGGAGTTGGAGTGTTCTTAGGACACTTGAGGAGGATTTGTGAATGCCGATGATGAGGCCTCCTCTGATCGGTTGTGTTCAGTAACAGTGTTGTATTCTGTAGCCTGTGGGGACAAGGACATCAAGTACATGGGATATTGCGGGTGTGTCTGCTTATGCAGTGAAACCTGAAAGTAATTGGTGTGCGGTGATGGTGTTTGCTCTGCTCCCTTCTACTGAGTGCTCTTTAATGAGTTTAAGTTGCAATGTCTACTCAGGGTGTGGGCTGTAGTGAGTGAGCTGTCCATGAGGTTGCTGGGGGGGGGGGTGATCACAGGGTTTATGTATGCCTGCTTGAGTTGAGATATCAAGGGTGTTGCCTTGGGAAATAGTTACATGCTGTTGGTTTTCCTGAGGTGTGAGAGGCATGGGATGTGGCCTTTGGCCCATTCTTGGCATTGTCAGGACTAAGCAGGAAGTTGCCATTGTTTCTGTCTGCCTGAAGTTCAAGGACGCCCTGGGAAGGTTACAAATACAGTTTGTTTGGCATAATAAAATCAAGTCAGTAGCTGATTGGCAAAATAAAATAGCAGCAATTTTTAAGGCAGTTCTCCTTATTTCATTTCTAGCAGTCTATGGATTGATTTAGAGTTTGATTAATGGAATACTCCATCACAAGCGTGATGTATCTGTGGTCCGCCATACTACAAGTGCATTATATCCTTTGGCTATTGGCAGATGGGATCTCCATCATATTTGTGACCGCGTATCCTACCTGCCAAACTTTAAATAAGACCCTTAACCTTTTAGCTTAGATTGTAATTTCAAAATGTAATAGCTTCAGTCTGTGCATAGGGGTCCTGATTACGATTTGTACACAGTGGCTGCAAATAACTTATGTAGACCTATTTGTTCCTGTGAATTGACAATTGTGATCAGGGTCAAAATCCGAAAAAATAAGAATAGGAATAAGTTAATGCAAATTGCCAATCACTTTTCCTCACTAATAGAAATATTCATTTATACAGGTTCATTTTCTTCTTGAATCAATTCATTTTGGCAATCAAATTGTGTTTTTTAAGAATCAAATTATTTTAACCACAAAGCCTATGTTTTAGAGATTGATCTGTTCCTTCTGTTTTTATGGGCAAAATATTTTCAGTGAAATTGTTTGGAGATGATTCAAATTTTGTATCATAGTGAATGTGAAGCCAAAATATATCCTTTATGATTTTTAGTGAAATAATTTCAACCAGCTCTGGTCACTACAGCAGGCGATGACACAACGCAAATCTGCCTGTTGAAGACATGGCAAAACCAGTTCTGTTCCGCCAGAAAGGGCGGAGACTGTTCCTTACCATCCATGGACTCACAATGTTATTTTACAGAGTGGTGCATGTTGGGTTATAGGGTACAAAATATCAAATGATCACAATATTGTGACCATAATATCGAAGCCCAGAATCTCAAAATGTATATACTTTCTATACCTAACTCCCTATCTATGTACCTTTTTATATAAGTATCTTCAAGGAATGCAGATGTGGAACTAAGAATAGCAAATCTTTACCTCCCTCTGTGCATTTACCTGTTCAATATTTCCTCCCTCGATTTTCTGGTCACTTTCTTGTGACCATTCTCTATGTTCTCCTTGATATTCCCTACCAAAATCAACAGAGTGACAAGAGAAGCAATTAGAGGCAACAGAAGCAGACTCAAAAGGTTATGGACATGAGGATGCTCTTACTCAAACTTGCATAACAAAAAACATCGAACATCATGAGGACCAGAGAGTACGGAGGCAAAGGTGGTCAGAGAGAGCAGAAACAGCTTGAATCCTGACTGATGTCTTGGGCAGTGCTTGGCTGACAAGTACATAGATGGGGGGCCGTGGTGATGTGGAGTGCAAAATTCAGGAAATTAAACCTTCAGAGTTCCATACCAATTTTTAAAATATGGTTCCCTGGGATGTCCAACATAGGTCCCAGAGGAGTTGGATCCAGGCCAGATTTTCAAGAAACCTCGACTTGGTGTCATTAGAGTGACCACAACTTGACCTTGTGTAGTTATCTGTGAGTCTGGCATGGACCCAGCCTGCCTGTACCTTTATTGGATACATCTGCTCTATGCTAAGCGAGCTGGTAATTGATCTGATCCTAGTATCTAATGAGTCCCTAATTCCAATTTATTTAAAACAAGCCCAATGCTAGTTACAGGTTGGTTAGTGAGGTTTGACAAATCCGTGCATTACTTTAGGGCTACTTTCCAGTGCAAAATAAGTTGTGCTTTGGAAAGCAAACACAATTCTACATTTGTGTCAGTCCATAGCACTTTTGTTACCAAATCCGGTGCAAGGTATTACAGCCTGTGAAGCAGCTCGGTGGGTTGTGCGCCTGTTCAAAGAAGTGTAGATCTCAGAGCTGTTCCACAGAGGAGCCTTGGTTGGCAGGGACACTTAAAATTGCCCTGGGGAAAGCAGGTCTACCTTCATTTTATTACCAAGCTATATGACTCCCAAGTTATTTATTTATTTATTTGCTTTCGTTTGAACTCCTTGAGGCAACCATACCCATCATTTCGATTTTGCTGGCTATCATTAAGAGATTTATATATATAGAAGGAACCAAAGCACCGACGCTTCGTTTGAAGGTGTATGCTACAAAAAAATTGAAATCAATTGTTGTACCTTGTGGCTTGCCTCCTGCCAACCTAATTGCCAATTTAGAGGGCAGGTTTCTTCCAAAGGGCCTTGGGGCCAAGAGCGCAACATCAAGATCAATATGTGAAATCTGAAATTAACAGAATTACGCTTTTCTGTCAGTGTTTTACCAGGTTCTGAGTGGTCTCTCGGTATGGCATGCTAGGGGACTGCAACACTCTTAGTACGACTTGCAATAGGAAGCCTGGTCTCCTGCTATGTAATAGGAACCTGGGTCTCTTACCATGTTATAGGAAGGCAGGAATCTTGACATGTTATAGAAAGCCAGGTCTCTTAAAATGCTATAGGAAGCCAGGTCTCTTGATATGTAATAGTAACCCAGGTTTTTTACCACGTTATAGGAAGCCAGGTCTCTTGACATGTTATTGGAATCCAGCTCTCTTGATGTGTTATAGGAAGGCAGGTATCTTGACATGTTATAGGACGCTAGGTATCTTGGCATGTTATTAGAAGCCAGGTCTCTTTACATGTTGTAGGAAGACAGGTATCTTGACATGTTATAGGAAGCTAGGTATCTTGGCATGTTATAGGAAGGAGGGTCTCTTGAAATGTTATAGAAAGCCAGGTCTCTTAACATGTTATAGGAAGCCAGGTCTCTTGATATGTAATAGTAACCCAGGTTTTTTACCATGTTATAGGAAGCCAGGTCTCTTGACATGTTGTTGGAATCCAGCTCTCTTGATGTGTTATAGGAAGACAGGTATCTTGACATGTTATAGGAAGCTAGGTATCTTGGCATGTTATGAGAAGCCAGGTCTCTTTACATGTTGTAGGAAGACAGGTATCTTGACATGTTGTAGGAAGCCAGGTCTCTTACCATGGCATAGGAAGCCAGTTCTCCTAACATGTTATGAGAAGCCAGGTCTCGTGACATGTTATAGGAAGCAAGGTACCTTGACAAGTAATAGGATGACGGATTTATTATTAGGGAATTGCACAACAAACCATAATTAATATTTTCACCTACACAATTGCATGTTTTTCTTTCATTTTTGCACCAGGAGACAAGAAACGACTTGCAGAAACTGTGCAACTGATGTGGGCCTAAGCAAAATATATTTTAACATTTCTAAAACAGTCACCAACTGCAATTTGAAAAACCTTTAACCGCAAGGAATACCCCTGTACAGTTTTCACTCTGGAAGCCAGTGAAATGGATTTCGTAAAGTACATACGATTCTTGTGCAAATTATGGGCCTCATTATGACCCTGGCGGTAGAGAACCGCCAGGGCCAACGGGGGCGGGAGCACCGCCGACAGGCCGGCGGTGCTCCCTTGGGCATTCTGACCGCGGCGCTTTGGCCGCGGTCAGAAAGGGAAAACCGGCGGTCTCCCGCCGGTTTTCCACTGCCCCTAAGAATCCTCCAAGGCGGCGCAGCTTGCTGCGCCGCCGAGGGGATTCTGACAATCCTTACCGCCATCCGGTTCCTGGCGGCTCGCCCGCCAGGAACAGGATGGCGGTAAGGATTGTCGTGGGGCCCCTGGGGGCCCCTGCAGTGCCCATGCCAATGGCATGGGCACTGCAGGGGGCCCCGTAAGAGGGCCCCGCTAGTATTTCACTGTCTGCGTAGCAGACAGTGAAATACGCGACGGGTGCAGTAGCACCCGTCGCACCTTCCCACTCCGCCGGCTCGATTACGAGCCGGCATCCTCGCGGGAAGGGAGTTTTTCCCTGGGCTGGCGGGCGGTCTTTTGGAGACCGCCCGCCAGCCCAGGGAAAAACTCATAATACCCTCCGCGGTCTTCTGACCACGGAGCGGTATTATGGAGGGCGGCATCCTGGCGGGCGGCCTCCGCCGCCCGCCAGGGTCATAATGAGGCCCTATGTGTCTTACACAGAGAAAGAAATACTATTTCGCCGACCCCTGAAGAAGCACCAGTTCGAACAAAACTGTCTGGAAAAACGCTGTATTTCACGAGAACAAGCAACCGATAGCTGCTGATTTTCATAAAACCTCTGAGTTCGGTATTCAGAGCCAATTCCAATCATATGCAGATCGGGCTTTAATGAGCTCGTGGCACAACATGTTCTAGAAAATGTTACTGCTCTTTCAGCCTTGTACAAATAATTACATTTTGGTTTAATTTTGCTGTTACATATAAATTAGCATGAACTTGACTGGAAGCCAGAGTTATTGAAATGTGTTCTAGGAATGCAAATGAAGTTAACGTTTTACCTGACAAGAGATATTCAAACCAGCAAAACATTTCAGCATTAAATTGAGAAATGGCACAAGGGGAGATGTGATGTCATCAATGACCTTGATGTTGTAGAAAAGCATTTTTATTTTTTTTGACTGAGGACATGCATTCCGTTCCAGGATGTTTGGAGAAGCATTTTTGTTAATTTGAAAATATTATTGTCTTTTGGAGGCACGTTGACTAGTGTTTAAAGTTGCTGACTTTGGAACATAGATATCCAAATTCAAATCCTGGCATTGGCTCACCATCACATGATTCTGTGCAAATCAAAGACGGCCTTATTTAAAGTTTGGCAAATAGGCTACTCCTTCACAAACGTCGCAACTGTCCATGCTTAATTAGTGCTGGTATTTGTCAGTGCTCGGCACTGGCACCGATTTATAATCACCAGTTCTTAATTATGACAGCCTACCACATGGTGACACTGTCTGTCTTTTTTAAGACCAGCAAAGTGTTTCACAGTTCCACATACTTGAAAACTATGAGGAACTACAGGTCCTGTCCATCCTCAGAGCTGAAGGTGGCCTAGCATAGTTCAAAATGTCACACTTGTTTGTGTGCTGGA
Organism: Pleurodeles waltl; assembly: GCF_031143425.1. NCBI lineage: Eukaryota > Metazoa > Chordata > Amphibia > Caudata > Salamandridae > Pleurodeles > Pleurodeles waltl. The sequence goes on from NC_090449.1 coordinate 1,015,021,791, forward strand.
ACTGGCATTAAGCAAAGATCAGAGGGACCGGTGATTGGTGTCCTGAACAATAAGTTGGACCCTAGCATTTACATCCAAATTAACCACTATGTTCTCTGTATAACAAGTGCATTGTAGCCTATGACACTTGTATGATGGTGAACAGGATATCCGTCACATTTTGATGGAGTATCTCATCCTCTAAACTCTAAATAAGGTGCTTAATCTTCCTGTGTCCAAAAAGAAAGGTAAGTGTGTAAAGTAAAGTTCTTCTGTTATAATCGGCTTTCATCCTCTTGGGCTAGGTTCATGCAGTTAATGATAAAAACAAAAACCACAGTTGATTTATGGAATGCAGGGTCAAAACCCATAGGGGGTCATTCTGACCCTGGCGGCCGGTGACCGCCAGGGTCACCGACCACGGGAGCACCGCCAACAGGCTGGCGGTGCTCCCAAGGGCATTCTGACCGCGGCGGTTCAGCCGCAGTCAGAAAGGGTAAACCGGCGGTCTCCCACCGGTTTACCGCTGCCCCATTGAATCCTCCATGGCGGCGGAGCGCGCTCCGCCGCCATGGGGATTCAGACACCCCCTACCGCCATCCTGTTCATGGCGGGAAACCCGCCATGAACAGGATGGCGGTAGGGGGTGCCGCGGGGCCCCCGTAAGAGGGCCCCGCAAAGTATTTCAGTGTCTGCTTTGCAGACACTGAAATACGCGACGGTGCAACTGCACCCGTCGCACCCCTGCAACTACGCCGGCTCAATTCTGAGCCAGCGTCCTCGTTGCAGGGGCATTTCTGCTGGGCCGGCGGGCGCTCTTTCGGAGAGCGCCCGCCGGCCCAGCGGAAATGTTTAAATGGCCGCCGCGGTCTTTTGACCGCGGTGCGGTCATTTCACGGCGGTACCTTGGTGGACGGCCTCCGCCGTCCGCCAAGGTTAAAATCACCCCCATAGTGTGTTCTTGAGATTTAACACATACTAAAGTGTAAATATGTTATGGAGAAGACCTTTTGTTGCACTAGCCAATAAACAGTTATTCTTGGTACCCAAGTGAGTAGCTAAGATCCCTATTATATGAATTATCATCATTCCAAGGCCCCTTACATTTGAGAAATCAGTATCTGTCCTTCTTTAACATGATTTTTCAGATTGTCAAACATTGGGCATTCCTTATGGTGCAAAGGTTTGAGTGACAATGCTGAGAAGCATCCTGGTGGCTGTTACTGAAAATGAATAAGAGAGTTCCACTGGGACTAGCTGCATGTGGCAAAGACTCAAACAGTTCTATTAAAACATGACTAAGTGGAATCTAAAGGTGAAGCCATCCTAGGTCTCTATGTAAGCCAATGGAAACTAGTTAATTTAAAAATGGAAGACATGGAAAGAAAACTGGGTTTAGTAACAGACAAGTGTTTATTACAGAGGCGTTCAACAAAGGTCCATAATGACTAGCTCTGTGCTACATATTCAGGCTTTCCACTGACTATTTAGGTGACCTCCAACTAAATTAAATATATGTTAAATATTAATGTTGAGTATGGTGTTTGTAATTGCATTTATATAGCCCTTACTAATCCTGACAATGCATTGACACTCTATATGATCAGTAGCGCACCACTCGCGAAGCAGGTGTTAATGAGTAACTAAGTTGTTTTTTGTTCTTGAGTTTTGCCTTGTGTTCCCAGAAGAAACCATTATATGCATTACCACTCTTTGCTTGTATAGGGGAATCAGAGGCAGTTAGATGTCCTCACTACCGCTCACATTTTTGCAAACGATCGGTGGGATGAGTAGATATGGTAGAGGATTGATAGATTGCAGATGAGTGATCACCACTTGGAGACAAGGAAGGAGTTATGGCCCATGGGTCAAGACAGAAAAAAGTCACAAACATATGTGTAGAATGTAAGCCTGAGAGCATAGAGTGTTGTGGAGGAGTCAAATAAAGACATGCAATCTTTAAATAAGAGTCCAATAAGGGAAGCAGGTCATGCAAATTATCTTAAGTGTTTGATGATCATAAATCAAAGTCTTTTTTATTGCATAGTGATTATACTGTTAATTAATAGGAAGCCAGTTACATTTCATGCAATCTTGTGCAGTGACAATAGAAAAAGACAAGAGTATTCAGGCTTTGATAGAGTTTTTACTCTACATTTTCTTATAGAAGGACTGGGTGATAGGTCATGTGTTAGCAGGAATGATTGATAAAGTTCTTGTATAAGACAAAGAGAAGTTGGTCGGTGCTTCTGATCATGGATAGAGCAGACTTTATTCTTGTTGAGTCTCCAGTTTTGAAGAAGATGGTGTGCCAGGGTTTCAATGATGGTGTGGTTGGATTAGCCAGCTCTTAACAACTCTTCTCAATTTCAAATGTTCATCAATTGCTATTATGTTTGCTGTGAGGGAATTCCATAATTTGGCAGCCAGCATGGAGAAGGTAGTGCCCCATTCTGTTCTTTTTGTAAGGTGGAATGATTAATTGTGGTGCTAGTCTGGCACATACATTGCTAGATTAGGAGTATATATTGATTTTCATAGGGAGTAATTCAGAAGCTTTGTTATGTGTTACCTTCTGAGTGATATATAATAGCTAGAATGAAGATCTTCTTCATCCAGTGGAGAGCCTCTATGGCAGAGGAGATATGTGTGGATGTCATTTCATGTAAAAAATCCGACAATGTTTGTAATCAACATTTGAGAGGATGGTTGATGGTGTTGCTTCAACCTTTTCTGGAAATTCAAGATAGGAAAGAATGTGTCAGAGTGTCTGCAACTTGTAAAATGCCAGTTTGGATAGTTTGGCTGGTTGGGTATTTATTGGAAGTGCAGAGGCAATAACAATACTAAGGTTTCAAACTTTTTGGGATATTTGTGGCGGTCTCCCCTGTCTTTTTGCCTCAGCTTCCCATGTTTTTGACTGTGTGCTGGACTGTGTTTTTTTCTGGTTTTGGTACTCTGTGCACTTTACCACTGCTGACCAGTGCTAAAGTGCAAGTGCTCTATGTGTAAATTGTATGTGTAATTGGCTATCCGTGATTGGCTGATTTGATTTACTGGCAAGTCCCTAGTAAAATGCAATAGAGGTGCCCAGGGCATGTAAATCAAATGCTGCTAGTGGGCCTGCAGCACTGATTATGCCACCCACAGACTTAGCCCTGTAAGCATACCTCAGACCTCCCACTGCAGTGCCTGTATGTGCAGTTTTAAAATGCCTATTCGACCTGGCAAGTGTTCCCACTTGCCAGGTGCAGCCCCTCCCTTTTTATACATGTAAGGCACCCCTACGGTTGTCCGTAGCTAGCCCCATGGGCAAATTGCAGTGTATGTTAAAGGTAGGACATGTGCTGGTGTGCTTTTACATTTCTTAACAGTGAAATACTGCCAAATTCGTTTTTCACTGTTGCAAGGCCTATCTCTCTCATAGGTTAACATGGGGGCTGCCGTTAAATAACTTTTAAGTGCAGTTTCCCTTTGGAAGCATATAGAGATATGGAGTGTGGGATCTCTGAACTCACACTAAATTTTTTGTTATAGTTGGTTTTTAGATTTTCAGTTTGAAAAGGCCACTTTTAGAAAGTGGGCATTTTCTTGCTTAAACCATTCTGTGACTCTGCCTGCTTGTGTATTCCCTGTCTGGGTCAGACTGACAGTTGAGCTGTTTTTGAATATCATGTTTTCTATGGAGTAAGACTCTTTTTATTTTAAAAGTTCATAACTTTACTTGTGTATGTTGGATTTTTGTCATTCTGGTCTTGTTTGATTTAGATAAGTATTGCCTATTTTTCTAAACTGTTGTGGTATCCATTTTGTAGTGTTTTCACTGTATTACTGTGTGTTTTGGTACAAATACTTTACACATTTTTTTTAGATAAGCCTGACTGCTTGTGCCAAGCTACAAAGGGGATGAGCAGGGGTATCTTACACATGTATCTCTATTGCCCTGACTAGAGTGAGGGTCCCTGCTTGGACAGAGGGGCAACTGACTGCCAACCTGAGACCCCATTTCTAACCTCTATCAACCAAGCAGCTGTATTTTAAAAGTGTGATAATATGCAAGTAGTTTGTCACAAAATGTATTAAAAACTGCATGAGACAGTTTCACTCAGCACTCTGCCATAGAGTGTCAATGACCAGGGAAGATAAATGGAGTAGACTGCTTAGTCAACACAAAAGGATGATAGATGGAGTGCTGAAACTTTTCAACCACTCACCCCCAGTCACAGATCTGGGTTTAATCCATTGTTCCTTTGCTCACCATGCCACTCCAGTTTGGACCCAGCCATATGCAAATCAGTCTTGACCCTGTTCCCCATGGGAACAGTCCAGTCCAAACTACCAGGCCAGGTCCTCCTTGGACTGGAAACAAGCATCCTGGGACTGGCTTCAGGGTATCACCCTTCATCAGCCAGGCTAGCTTGAATCCAGTGAACACAGGACCCATGTCTGGGCATGTATACCCTTCCCACTTAGGGCAACTTTAGCAACACAAAAGGATGATGGACGGAGTGCTGAAACTTTTCAAACACTCACCTCCAGTCACAGATCTTGTTTTAATCCACCGTTCTTTTGCTCACAATGCCGCCCCAGCTTTGACTCAACCATATGCAAATCAGTCTTGACCCTGTTTACCATGGTAACAGTCCAGCCCAAACTGCCAGGCCAGGTCCTCCCTGGACCGGAAACAAGAACCCTGGTATCGGTTTCAGGGTATCATCCTTCATGTGCACACTTGCACATTGGTGTTTTCCATGTATATACTGAGACTGGCATGGCTTACCGATATGTGCACACTTGCACATTGGTATTATCATGTATATACTACATGTGTACACTTACACAATGTTTTTTTTTCTGGTAGATACTGAGTCTGGCATGGCTTACCTATATGTGCACACTTGCACATTGGTGTTTTCATGTATATATTGAGCCTGGCATGGCTTGCCCAAAGGTGCACACTTGCACATGGGTGGTTGTAGGTATATACTGGGCCAAGCACAGCTGCCTGCCAGTATGTGCACACTAGCAAATTGGTGTTTTCATAGGTATATTCATCCTGGTGCAACTTGCCAGTATATGCACACTTGCACATTAGTGTATTTATATATATACTGAGCCTGTTATAGCAGGCCTGTATGGGCACCCTTGCGCCCTTGTGGTGTTCTCAAAGCTAGTGCCCAGTCTACCTCTGCAGGCTTGTTCCTGCACCAGGGCACATGTGCCCACAGAGTGAAGAATGCCCAGGTGTGTTTTCACTACCATTGAAATCTGCTCTGCTTATAGGTTAATATGGGGGAAGTTTATAATTAATCCTAGCTGCAATAGTTGATTGCAGTGGAGCAGCTTCATAATGTTTACTGTCAATAGATTCCTAACGACAAACGCTTTCCATTAGCAAAGGTGATTCTGTCAGTAATACCTTGGAAATAACACTTCTAGAAAGTGGACATTTCCATGTTCTAAAATCCCTTGCGTGTGCCTTTTTTAATTCAAGTTTCATTGCACTGGGGGAAAGCACATCTATGCATTCCTCAGCAACAGCTATAAAACATAGGCAACTGGAACAACAGACATCTGGCTTATGAGGACCTGGCTGGACAGGTTGAAGGGAGATGTTCTGACAGTTGGCCTCTTGGAGCCAGATCATAGCACCACTAAAGATCCATGGCCCCTATGACAGACAGGACCGAAATTTAGGGGAAACACCTGTGGTTCAAAGGGGACCCCTTTAAACCACCCCAAATTCAAAGGCACACTTGAGTATAACTACAGTTACTACACTTCAGCAATTTAGAGATATACTTGCAGGAACTCAGGATGGAGTCCCCAAACTGCGTAGTGCACACTGCCAGAGGAATCTGTTGTGCACAGGAGTATTTACTGTCCTGGGAAGAGGTCGTGCACACTTCCTGCATTGTGGCTGGCCTGGGCACACTTCTTGCAGCAGTGTGATACTCTGAAGTGCGCTCTCCAAGGGCTTCTTGGCTTGCCCCAGTTCTATGTGGAGGTCTCAGGGACATTAAAGAGCTTCTTCACGGGTACACCTTCTAACATGTTATCAGGAGAACAGTGCCCTCCTACACGTCTATGTTGTCTGCTCAATTCCACCAGGTAGCCATGGTGTGAGCATATAACTAAGAATTGTGCCTGGAGACCAGCTTTGCTGTGTGCAGAGCCTGCAAAGCACTCCTCGTACTCAAGGAGTGTGGCTCTTCATTGGGGGGGCTATGTCACGCATATGTGTTTGGTTGGTAGTGAACGGATTACAGGTTGCAGGACCCAGCGTGGGCTGCTGTTGTCGAGTATGCCGCGTTTCTCTTGTGCGACACCCTACTACATGCACATTGTGTGCAGTGTCCGTGTCACTGGTTGCAGCCTTCAGAGGTGGGGGCATACCTGGAGCAGTCCTGAATTCTACCTCAGACCGTACAGCTGAACTGGTGTCTGTGTGTATGTGACCCTGGAGTGAGACGCCACCCCTGGTGCACAGTGACTTGAGTCGCAATCATTTCCAATTTGGTACCTCCCTGGAATGAGGCACAATGTCTGGTAAGCAATGATTTGAGTTGCACCAGACCAATCCGGTCACACACACACAGGTGCCAGTTCAGTGGTATGGCATGAGGTAGAAGGAGACACTGCTCCGGGTATTCCACCTCAGAGGGCTACATCCAGTAACATGGATACAGTGCGCAATGAACATGCAGAAGGCTGGTGTGGAGACCCCTGAGTAAACTGCCTGAGTGGGGACGAAACCTCCATTTGCTGACTATTGCCTGATCAGCTGTTCTCTCTTTCTTCCCTTGTACCTTTGCCCCAGGATCCTGACTAATTGTAACCACCGGCCATGAGCGGGCTAGTATCCAGGGACAGGTTGCTTCATTTCTAACTCCTGAGTGGATGGGAATTGGTTGGAGGGTGGAGGAAGGATCGAGTCCAAGAGGGGTCTGCAAACTCTTTTACACCTCATCTGCCAGCTGTCAGAGCACCACATTAGGGTCCTGGAAGCGAGTGTGTGCGAGTGCATGTATGCTAGCGTGACGCAAATCCATGCCACCACATAGCGGTGTAAAGAGAGAATGTGGGAGTGGGCTTCTGGGCTTGATTTCACCACGCAGCAGCATTGCCGTGCACGTTGTTTGCAATAGCAGTTGCCAGTGATGTTTACTGGTGCGTCCTAGGCTGCGGAGCTAAAGTGCTATCGTTCTCTCTAAGTATACATTGCTGCTATCGTTGGGAACCAGGATGCATCCTACAACTATTTTATATTGAATTGGGGAGATCAATTGGGTGGGTCTTGTGCTGCCAACATTGTAGAGCCGCATGTGGATGTGGCAGGGAAAGTATTGTTTTTCTCACTTGCCCATATTGCTCAAGTCGTATTAACACTGTTGAGCCTCGTACTACTAGTGATCTTTCTGAATGTGTTTTTTGCACAGATCTACAAAATGTTGATGTGGTGTTAGTTCATGTGTGTGCTGAATGCAAATTTTATTTACATACACCTCATGTGAAGTCTTGTTTGTGGGGCTCAGTGTACTCACTGTGTGGATGTGCTGTGCCAGTGCTTTGCACACTGCCTTTGTGATAAGTCTGACTGCTGTGTACCAAGCTATTGAAGGGTGAGTGCAGGTTATACAGTGCGTGTAATCACCCACCCCTGGTGAGAGCAGTAGGTTCTGCCTGGCCAGGGCCTCCCCTCAGCCAAGCAGAATATGCCTCCTCCAACTCTCCTTGATCCTGAGATACATCCATCCCCACATGAGGTATGCAAATCCAAAGGCTATTGGCACAGTTTTGACGTCATCACTGAGGATGCCCTCCTCAAGAACATCTTGAAAACCAAACCGATGAACCATCCTCCAGACCCTATCCCAAGTGACATTGCAAGAGACCTCTACACCCACATGCCCCCTTACTGGGCAAATCTGGATAACCTCTTTCCCAGGCACGGGTCCTTTCCCTGAAATCAGTGAAAGATATGTAGTAGAGCAACTCACCTAACACATCAAGGACGACAATCTCCTAAATTAATTTTATTCAGGTTTCAGTCAAGACTGCAGTACTGAAACAGCACTGCTACAGCTTATCGACAATGCCCTTCAAATACTAGACTCAGTCCTATTCCTTCTTGAACTTTTCAGAAGCCTTTGATACTGTAAACCATCACACACTTTTTAACACACTACAACAAAGAATGGGAATTGAGGGTATAGTACTTAAGTGGTTTGAATTGTACCTCAGAGGGAGACCTCAGATGATTAAAATTGAAAACTGTCTCACCAATCCAAAAGCTGTCAAGGTGTCCTTCAAGGCTTTATCCTTGCTCCAACCCTATTTAACCTTTACATTAAACCACTAGGAGCCCTATTAAAAGAGGCCGAGAACCTTTATCACTATATTCTGAAATACTCAACTCTACCTGGTGTCTTCCACACAAGACATCTCACTTCTCACCACCACCCTCAGCTCCAGGCAAAAATGGATGACATCTCATCGCCTAAAACTGAATCCCTCTAAAATTGAATGACTTCTTATCTCTTCCTCAAACTCTCCATCTTCTGTTCAATCATAGATGGATAATTTGAACATTCTTAACAGTAAACTTATCATCGTGTACAGTGTCAAAGCCCTAGATGTCCTTCTGGACAAATCACTTAGCTTCAATGCCAAATCAACACCATGGCCTAGAATGCATGCTTCCAACTGCACCTTCTTTGGGGGATCAGATGTTACTTTCCTAAGCAAGACCTAAACACTCTTGTCCAATTTGTGGTACTATCCAGACTGGACTGCTGTAAATTTCTCTTTGCAGACTTCCCCAAGACCCACCTATCTCCTTTACAATCCATCTTCCACTCGGCTGCGCGTTTCATCTATGGGGCCAAAAGTAATGACTAAATCAAACCTAGGCTGATAACTGTTCACTGGCTTCCTATTGCAGCTAGGACCATATACAAGAGTATAGTGTCTCACCCATTAAATCATTCATACTTACACCCCTCGCCACCTAGCAAAAAAACTCAAGATATCAGGTGGCTCTAGACCTTCACGAAGTGCTAAAAATCTGCTGCTGGAACCTCCAACTTCTAAAACGGAAAGACTTTGGAGCAATCTTTCTCAGGTTATGTGACTAGAATTTGTAACTCGCTACCTCCAAACATTCCTACGACCACCTCTTTCCGGATCGTCAAAATGGACCTTTAAACTCTTCTCTTCCAAAGACAATTTTCTCAATAACACTCCTCACCAAACGTCCCACCATGCATACGCCCTCATATTTGATTGCGTGACCCTCACTGTTACATGTCACTCACAAGAGCTATAACAACCTTCCCTCTTTAACACTGTAAATATGTCATATGTGTTTGTGTAACCTTAAGCGCTTTAACTTTTCTAAATATATAATCTGTAATAAATAAGTAATTTGTATATATGTAACTCTCACCATGAGTAACCACAGTAGCTTTGCGTATTGTCACCTACTACCCTGTTACTCTGAATTTCTCATGTAATGTTCATTTTCGCTCTATTATAAAGTGCTCTGACACCTCTGGGTAATGACCACACTGTACAAAACGAAATAAATAAATAATCTAATCAATTGATAACATAGTACACATGCTGGACTACCCCACTCGCGCACTCTAACATAGTAGACACACTGAACTCTCCATGTGCACGCAAAGAACCCTATTTCTGGAATTGTTCAGCATATTTAGAGCAGGGCAAAATGTGAAACGTGATGTCATCAAATTGATTGCCTGTAGCAATTGTCTAGAAATTGTTTTTATCTTATGCGAAATGTTCGCATGCGTCATCACCTTAAGGTTCTGCATGTTCTAATTAAAGTAGTTAATGGATTCGACTTGGATGAATTTTGCCTAATGTTCAATCTCTCGATTGAACCCCATAAAATAAGTTGCATTTGTACAAAGGAGATTCCCAGATGATTATTGTCTGACAATGGTACTCGTCTTATTGCCTTAAGAATGAAAACAGGCTTAAAGGACCCGCAGGGATTGGAATCATTCGCCATGGGGTCCGCTGCATAATGCTGCGGTGATTGCCTTAGTCCACGGGGCCACCTGTTGGAGAAACAGATGGATGGTCACCGTGGCTGGTGCAGCTTATCTGAACCTCATTGTTAAAGAAAAGATGCAGTCTGTTCTCTTTGATGCTGAAGAGATGCAGGTCCTGACCTCTATCACAACATTTCCACTTATAGCTATACAAAACCCTGATAATGACTATTCTGCCACTGAAGTCTTTGGATTTATAGTTTTTATTTTTTATTTTTATTTTGCTCTGTTATACGGTTTGAGTTTTCAGCTTCTGGCTAGCTTTAACTACATAAGTCCATCACATGGGGCACTGATCAGAAATATTGTACAATTCCTGACAAATGCAAATACCGCCAATTTGCCCTTTACTTGCCAAGGTGTATATGGAGGTATCCCATAAATGTGATGATTTCCTAGATTATTTGTAAAACATTATTGTGCTCTCTTGTGTCCATCTACATTTTTTTGCATCTCTGTTCCAGCATTTTGGCTTCCCATTAAGGATTCAGACTAGTGCATTTTGCTGAATTCTCATATTTTTTGCAATGAACCAGGCATTCTCTAATGTGTCTGCTTACACATGTGAAGTCATTGCTCTCGGCAGATCCTTGCTGGCATGTACTTATAACTTTATTTGAAAGTACACATAACAAAAGTGGATAAATATTTAATATGGCACTGTCACAACTTGAATGCTTCTTACCGCTATAATCAGCCACTCTCTGGGCTCCACTTGGTTTATAGCTTGGTCTGGATTGACCAAGGTAAGGGCGACCCTTTCTAGTAGCCACGGTTCTGCTGATAATAAAACACCAATCAGGCCGTAACTTCCAGAAGGAGTCTGAGAGGAAAAAAAACAACGTGGGAAAAACCTCAGAATCAAGGGCTCCTGGAAAAAGAAGAACAAAAGCACAAAAAAGAACTGGAACAAACTGCAGGCGGAAAAAGAACAGGAGAAATCCAAAATCACAGGATACAGGAGTGAGGAGCACAACCACGAAGAAAGTGTTTGCAACGCAAGGAACAGAAAACCAACGTGTGCTGATATACTGAAAAACAGGAAGTGACATACAGGAAATATTGAAGACACCATCTTGGATTGAAAAAGAACACATTCAGGTGAATGGAAAAACAGCGATAGTAAAAGAAAAAAAGAAGAAAAGAAGAAAACAGCAAGAACAGGTAAGCAACTAAAGAGGGCAAGAGCGAGGGCAGCGTAAACAGTGTCCGAAGGGATAGTTTAGCCGAAAAGCGGACCGAGGCAGAAATAGTCATCCAAAATGCGGACCGCCGATCTGACCGCGGCCCGTAAGTGAGGCGCCGCTGGTCTTCGCAATGTCACTGGCACAGGCAATATGACTACTCATTGTATAGCTTTAAAATGAAGGGTGTACAACATTTGTGCGGAATAGCCAACTCAATATCAGATTTTCTTTCTAACCGTTGAATATGTCAATTAGTACCATTCCTATTAATTGTGTAGCAATATATTTTTGTAGATATCAGGGAAATTTGGCATGGATCCAGCCGTTCTGTTTAAATGTACACAGAAAACTTGATGTTACATCTGCCAGTTTCACTATGTTTGTTTTCCGTGACACATCAGTCCCAGGGTTGTAATGCAGGCCCCTTCAGCCCTGTACAGTGGTGGAACTGTTGAAAAACTTAAGCTCTAGAAAAATACTTGTGGATCGATCAAAACACAAGGTTAAAACTTCCTGGAGAGATGTCAAATCTATATGCCATCGTTTGTGGGCTCTCTTTGTCAGGATTAAAACACTTAAATAGTCACTGGGCACTTATCTCCTACCAACATGGGTGTCAACATGTTTCAGCTGGAATTTAACACCCAGATGGGTCAACAGCCTTCATCAGAACTCACTAATCCACATTTTCTCTTATCCTTAGACACTGTCTGTCTATAGATGTGTCACTGCTATAATGAAATTTTTTTTTTGTTTTGTTTGCAATTTCAGACAATGGGATAATCCTCTAGTGGCCTTACTAGTTCCTCTAGACCCCGAATGGGCACATGGGCTTGGTCCTGTGGTTACACACATTCATCAGGGGACCAATGCTGTTTTCCTAGACATGCCGCTATGCTCCTCTTTATCCAAAAAAGCCCTACCAAAGTACATACAACTGTGAAACTTGGTGTTCATCCTGAAAAAGGCTACAAAGACAGATTTGTTACAGAGCCAATGTGATACATATTCTTCTCCAATCTTTTGTGTTATCAATTTTCTGTCTGTTTTGTAATGAGGGGCGAAGAACCTGTGGGCTTTAGTGGCATATCCCAACTGCATGACAGTTTAATCCAGTCCTGAATTTTATCTAAAAACACAGCATATTTGTAGACGTGCCACTGGGTTTCTCTTCTTAGTACAGACTACATGTAGCATACAAGTAAGATGGCCTTGTTAAAAAGATAACACTTAATGAAATGTCAAATGTTACGCATGATGCTTGTCCGCTATGCCCGTTGTGGGTGGGATGTGTTTTGTGAAGTAGAGGTTACTGGAGGCCGTCCTTTTAGAAAAAAGCATCAGGACTTCCGGCGGAAGTGCCGACATGCATCACACCTCACCTGGCAATGTCTACAGCACCTTGGACATTTTGCAACACTGGGACTCTCCATTTTACACTCCCCTTATGTATCTAAAAATGCTACCTAAAGACGAAGGGGTCATCTATTGTGTGTAACATGCTTAATTTGTATAATAATATTACTAATAATCGTGGGGAATTCAACACTTTCTTAGGAGCACATCGTGGCAATGGCAAATGCAGGGAATGCTGAATGCCAAGACTGCCTTGTAGTGATTACACTTTATTTATTTATTTACTTATTTATGTATAAATATATTTATTGCCTGCACATACGCGCAAAGGCATCCTGATACTAGGAGAACTAAAAAGTAGTAAGGACCAGATGAACAAAGCTTTTTTTACATTCACAAACGGCTCAGGCGTGTTTAGGGCGTCCCTTCCTAATAATGAATCACAGTGGCATATATGAATGTTTTGTCACCGAAATGTGTTTGCAAAACATTTGTTATTTGCCGCCATCTTCAAGTTGATGGGAACCCATTTGCAATTGTGAAGGGGCCCCCAAGGGACCCTTTCACCTTTGTGAATGCTTGTAAAACATTTTTTAAGAGCATGCAGTGCTTTAAGAAAACAGGCTGTATTATAAAAACACAATTAGCTTTATTTAAAAGCAATCCCAGACATGTTGTTCTGCTGCCCCAGCAGGTTACCATCCCTGGGATTTTTACGATTCCCACTGGGTCACAAACCAAGACCTACTTCACTAATATTCAAGAGGTAGATTTATTTGCTATCCACTGGGAATCACAAACTGTGTCAAAGACACATTTGTACATTGGTGTCTGCGATTACCAAAAAGTGAATTGCAAAAAATCGCTATTTGGTAATCCCAAACAATTGTCAATGTACATCTGCCCCCAGAAAATGAACCGAATTATAATGTTTTTGAGACTTGTCTTGATTTGGCAAAAGAGGGAGACCACAAGAGTGTTCCAGAGTCTCAGTGCCAACACACTGAAGGAGTGGCCGCCACTCTGGTCTGATTGAAAGGAGGCTCTGACAGAATGTGCAGAACGTTACTTCTGGGTCTTCCAGCTGCTACATATTGAGATACCAAACTGGGGCTGGAGGGGAAAACTGGCCAGTCTATGAAGGGGCCAGAACATCAAGCAATGGGTCTTGCAGTAATTAGCAGACATCCACCCCTGGTTTGCTCTCAGACAATCTCAAAGCTGTACAAACTAGTGGTGCCAGAAGGAAATTGATCAAGCTGGAGGATGCATTATGAATCTTCCTTTTTTCTTGGCACTGTATTCTATTGGCATTTTCATCCCATTCACTATAGAAAATCAGTGACAAAACTGCACATAAAACATTATGATCTCACAAAAGAGGCCGATCATAACACCAAGTATATCGGTGCAGTAAGGTACTCTGCAAAATAGCACTACAAATCAACCAGTCAATTAAACCAGCCCCCTCCATCCACCCCTATACTTGGTCTGAAGCTTGTAATCCTATCACCTTACTTGCAAGTGAATGGCTACATGGGTCAGCCGTCTTCCAAGATGGCGCTATGAAGGGATGGAAGCAGCGGGAGGCATGGGAGGTGACCGTGCCCCTCCATCTCCTTGGACATTGATGGTGGGAGCAGTCTCCGAGCCCTCCACATCAGGACGCAACTCCTCTAGTAACGCATCCCCCAGGGGCGTAGCTTGGTCATTAAGATTGGAGGGAGGGGTGAGTTTCAGATTTTCCGACCATCAGGCTACCTTTTAACACAGTATACAACAAGCAGGGTGCATGAGAGGGCCCAAGGGGCAGTGGAAAGGGAGAGGAATGCAGATTGATAGGAGTACTAAGAGAGAAAACACAATATTTGATCAAATAACCAATATTTTGAGGACTTTCAAAACAGAGAGGGCGAGAGTGTGTGTGCATTTTTGTCTGTGTGTATGTAAAAGTTCCTGGTGCAATGTGACTGATATCTCACAATACCCGAGTGAACGCACATGTACCCAACTGTTTATCAGAAAATGCATATATTTGGGGGTGGAACACCCTTCCTCCTGAAGCTACTCCCCTGCTATCCCAGACTCAGGGTTCGTTTATGTATCTTCGTGCCACTTTCTTCCACTATCCTAAAGTTGTTCTTTCTTAATCTCTCTTCTGCGGATTCTTTTTCATCTCTGCTTTGTTCCTTTGCCACAAATGTCCCTGTCTTTCTCTTCTTCCAGCTTTATCCCCTTTTTGCCTTCTTTCGCTTTCTTGTTCTGGGTCAAACTCTGATGATACAAAATAAGTCCCAGTCCGAAGACATGAGTGCCAATGCCGAGCACCTGCAACCACTGGCACAAAATAAACATTGTAGTGTACACGGGTTTGGCAGAAGTCAAGGCAGTGTACCTCTTTCTAGCACTGACAGTATCACCACTGCTGGGTGAGAGAGTGAATGAAGCAGTTCAGAGGGTTGATCACCTGCTACTGAAATGTGCGAGAGAACTAGAGATGAGAGGACAAAACTACTGAACCCTGGCAGCTTCCATGGCTTTTCCTCTAACATCGATGACATCAATAGAATTAAAGGGGCCATCAAGCAAGCAACATTGCTTAATGTCTGTTATTGGGGATTGTTACTGGGTGAAGCAAGCTGTTTATTTTTTCTCTACATTGCATGGCCAATTTAACATAATTGACAATAACACGTTACGAATATGTATTTAATGCATTAAAAGGCAATTCAGTTTGCAGTGTGCATTGTATAAATATCCTTTCTCATTACAATAGCATTCCTGATTTCCAGACCATTCAAATCTAGGCCTCCCTGCTGAGGTACTTATCAATCATTTTCGACTAAGCTTTTGTGTTCACTGCACGTAATATGCACATTGGAAAATGGCTTGAAAATGTTTACCATCCGGGCCTGTTACCAGGGGTCAATAGAAAACCAGGGGCCTTAAAACTCTCTGTCCAATCCATTAAGTCAACCAACATCTCTGGCATGGCGGTAGTAATAGGTCTGATGTCTGTGATCATGTCACGCTCTGCATTTTCCCTGGTTTCAGGTATAATGTGCCCACCCTCTCCTGTATTACCTGCAGGCTGCATTGACCAATGTATTAATGACATGCCTTGTTTGCGCTTTATGCCTCCCACCTCAGAAACGCAGCTTCCCTTTCTTAAGTTGAGAGATAATATTTTCTGTATCTCAGTCATCTCATTCCTCATAGTCACATTATTTTAAAAGTCAATCATTCTTTCTGCAATTGTTGGTTTCTTATATTTAATAAAACATGCTACAACTGGAGCAGTCCTAATTGGGAACACATGCTTTGGGTGGTGTGGACTGTCTTGGGATGTGCATTGTTAGACACAGTGGGCCTCATTACGACCCTGTCGTGGCGGCGGTCTGATCCCCGCCAGAGCGGTGGTCCGACTGCTTTGGCAGTGGTCTGAACACCACATTACGACCGTGGCGGTTGTGCCACGGTCTGGCGGTGCTGGAAGTCCAAATCTCCAGGGCAGAGCTGTGAGCAGCGCCGCCCTAGGGATTACGACCCACTCTCTGCCAGCTTTTACATGGCCATACCAGGGCCATGTAAAAGCTGGCGGAGATGGGGTGCAAGGAGCGCCAGGGGTGCCCCTACACTGTCCTGCACTTGGCATGGGCAGTGCAGGGGCCCCCATGGCCTGCCCCTTCGCGCTGTTCACTGGCTGCTTTGCAGACAGTGAACAGCGCGACGGGTGCTGGTGCACCCTACGCACTGCCACATTGCCACTGGCTCAGTTATGAGCCGTGTCAATGTGTGGGCTGTTCCCCACTGGGCCAGCGGGCGGAAATACTGTTTCTCCCCGCTGACCCAGTGGGGAACTCGTAATGGGGCCCGCAGGAAGGTGGCCGCAATGGCGGGGGAGTTTGGCGGACAGCCTCTTCCATCTGCCAAACTCATAATGACCCCCATTATCTTGGGGTTAACCGTTCCCATCTATATGTTAGAGAGGTAGCTAAAGTCACTAAGGAAGACCACATAAAACAGGGCGTTCCTTATAGGTCCATCGGAGGTTCAGGAAGGCTGGATGCAGATGTATGGCACATTGCTTTTGAAAAAAATAAGTGACAATGTATGTGAATTCCACTACATTTTACTGTATGTAAATGTCTTTTATTTGACTATCCTGAGAAACTGGATTGGAGTAACCTTTTCCGGCCACACCCACGACGTGGTCATTGATATAGAAACCATAGGCAGAAGGCTGAATTCCTTTAAAGGGCCTCAAGCGTCTGCAAAGACTTGCAATATGCATAGAGCATACAGCGGATTGCATTTTATTACATATAATACATGGTTGCATCTTTACCTTTCCCCATTCCCTTTCAAACCTTTAGTCTCTATCTCAGATCCTGATAATGGAAGGAATACTATGGGTGCAATTACATCTAATTAACTGGAATCTGTTTTATGGAGAAGAACATGCCATTTGTAGTGTGAAATCTGTTGCAAAAATATATTTAAGCAATTTAATGTAAGTCACTGTGGAAACAAGCGGTAGTTCAGAGTGGTGGCAACATTCAAATGGGTTCTTTCTTTCTTTCAAGGAACTCCAGCTGTGAAATAAATGAACATGCTGTCCTAAATGTCTCCTTATTAGCTAATGAGTTTTAAAGAAAAAAATGTTCAGAAGAAAGAGAGCTGAAAAGCTCTCTATCCCTCTCATTGTTTAAGCAGAGGATGCATTTTTGCTCAGCCTGCCTGCCTTTCACACTGTCTGATTTCTCTGACAGCAAGCATTGTAAGTTCACATCACAGCTGCAATAAGGTGCCACATTAACACATTTATGTCATTTTCTTATTACAGATGAGTAGCATAGTCACTGAAAAATATATTAAGGAAAAGCAGCCTGATTGCATACTTCTATGACGTACAACGTTTTAGAACTCTAAATTGTTTTATTTGATGTTGTTTTTTTAATATGTTTGCTAGTTGATTGCATAACAGGTGGTAACTGATTGGCCCAGGGGTTCTTTCCCATAAATTCTCTCTAGAAGAAAACCTTACAGTAAGTCCTTCAGGTGATCTTCAAATGATCAGGACTTAATGTGACTGTGTGTGAAAAGAACATTCCTCAGACCTAGCGTAGGTGATGAACTAACTAAGCAAATTGAAGACAAGTGGGATTATGAAGCTGATGTAGGCATCACTTTGGTTGGTACCGTTAGTGGTTGCACAGAAGGCAACTAGGATAATGAGGTTGTGCATCTACCTTAATCTATTTGAATCAATGCATTTAACTTGTTCGGCACACACTGCCCCAACATACGGGAGTTGTTAGAAACAATCAAGGATAAATTTTTCTGAACAATTGCAACTGCCTGCAGTGTAACATCACGTACTGCTGTACCACAGCCCTACACCATCACCCTTAATGATGAAGATCCTGATAATGGAGCATTCGCATGTCTCCAGAGATCATGAACATTTGTGACAGGTGATATGAGAGGACGTGGAGCTTCTTGACACTGATAGAGCGTTCCGTACTAATAAATTACCTGTATTTGGACGCTCTTGGGTCGATGAATCTTTTGACCAAGTGGGGCTCTCTTCACCCAAGATTAGTCAATTTAATCAAATCAATAATCAATAACGAACATAAGCAATGCCCTGATCAACATAACACTTCACAATTAATCCAGAAAACATTTAGGCGAACCATGACCTTTCGGCCATGAATAACCACACCAGTTCATTCAAAGTTAATGAATTTATTTCCCTATATTAACAAAGCTAGCACGATATAAATGTGTCTCAACACCAAATGATATATGTAAATGAACATTAATAGCTGTCCATAACGGCGAAAAGATGCAATCTATGCAGCATTTGAATAACAATGCATTCGATAATAGCAACGCAAACCACTAAAACTATAATCTGTAATGGGCTAATTGCATACATTAGTCAGCATAACAAGGTCTCAAATTGCATCGTGCAACAAATGAATCCTCATCTAACCTCAAATTAACATCTGCATGTGGGACTTCATGCAAAAACAATTTAGCAACATTGATTTGGAAAACTCCTAACTAGGGCTCTTATCAAAAATCAGCAGTTGGTTACCTAAAAAGAAACACAATGCAATTGTACATTTTCCTTTCATATTTACCAAATTCAATCAGCATTCAAGGAAGTCTTCGTCTCACAGGTACCGGTTTCGATCAGCATGGGACGGGGCAAAGGGGGCAGGGTGGACGGGGCAATTGCCTCACAGCGGCAAGATAAAAGGACAAAACTACTACATTATGCAAAGGGGCAGATCAAAGTTAAAGTCTCTAGAGCAAGAATTTCTTAAAGTCTCTTTCTCTCGATTAGAGAAAGCATCAAAGTCTCATTCAAAATGGCGTCGAACATCAATTGGCATCGTAGAAGATGGCAAAATGACGAGGTCGGCAAGATGGGCCATAATGGCTACAATGGGCAATAATGTCCTCCATGGGTGCAGTGGGTAATGGCCAATGGCTAATGGCTGCTTTCTTCTTGTGCACCAGGTTTAAATAATCAACAGTTCAAATCCAGTAGGGTCTTCCATTGGAGGGTTCATAGGTTGGCTTCAAATTGTCCAATCAAAAACAACAATTTACAAGCTTCTACCTAGGCCTACATTATCCTTGGAGTCGGGAACGTAAGTTGCAACATATTTTACCAATTAACTCACTTTCAGAGCTTCCATTGTCTGCACCTGCAGATTGACCTTGGAGCAAAGAAGAAGATGCCAGGCTGGCACGAAACCTTGAAGATAAGCATGTGAACCGATCTCACTGGAAAAGTACAGCTTCAAGCAGGAATACACGTTTTATTAGCACATTAGAAAAACACGAGCATCTAAACCGTGAGACAAGGCAACTAGGCCGAAGCCTCCACTAAAGTTATGCTAAGTTAAAACATTTCAAACAAGCAAATCATGGCACACGTTTACGGTTATGTCAGATTAGTACAATTCTAATACATCACGTTATATAAAGCACGCTTATAAATGTTGGCGAACTACTCTGAGGGCACATTTGTCCCCGTACAATCTTTATTAGTTCGGTTAAAGTCACACTTGATTATTGCGGCACTACGTTTATGCGCTAATAAATGTAAAACCTTCGTTTCTGCGTCATCAATCCCTCCTCTGATGACTATTTGTCATCACACAAAACTATTCCCACAAATTTTATTCCATTAAAATTCTGTCAGTTCTCTTTGCCTTTTAGTTCCCCTTGTTCTTGCCTTGTATTCTTCTGCCATTCTTTTCATCATTTTCTCTTCCTTCCTTCTCTTAATTCTTGCCATGATCATTAGTATTCCCCTCTTTATTCCCCAAATCCCAAAGATGCAAATTAGTACTATTAGTATTCCCTGTATCATTTTTAGTAATATTCCATTCCAAATGCCACCAAGCCAATTTCCCACTGAAGCAACTCCCTTTCCAACCTTCTCCCACACTCCTGGTTCTTTCAATTCCTTCAAGTCTGCACTCTCTTTTGTTAGATTTGCAAGCATTGTTTTAATCTTCACACTGTTGTCTGGTATATACGTGCAACAGTGACGCGCACCAAGCATTTTGCAAACGCCGCCATCCTTTGCTAAAAGAATGTCTAGGGCAAGCCTGTTTTGAAGAGTCATAGCTCTTTCTGCTGCAAGTTCAGCATCCATCAGGATTATAGCACCTGAAAACTTTGTCAACATGTTATCCACTATAGTAGACAACTTTCTTATTTTGATGGAATTCAACACAACTCCCAATGAAGGAATTATGGCTCCAAATATATCTCCTACCACAGCAGCTGCAGTCTCTCTTTTCTGGATATGATGAGATCCAGACGTCTTTTGAATCACCGATAGGTGATCCAGTTGATAAACCTTTGGGAACACTATACCCAAATAACATCTCCCCCACCATCCCTTTGGAAGACGATAATAGGCATTATGCCCACAAATGTAATATACACCAGGTATGACAGGGTCAAGTCCGTTCAGCATGAATGTCCATTTGGCCTTCAAGATAAACGTATGTTTACATTCACTCGCTCCCACGAAAATGTTATCATAATAAGATTCACCACGATATATACAAAATTTCCCTACATGCCAAGCGTCTAAAGCTATTTTTCCTTGTGTTTTTATTGCGGCAAAAGCATAATTATCTACTGAAGTCCTCTTACTTAGCTCTTTTTCTAATTTCGCATTCATTTGTGCCCTTCTATCATCTGTGCGATCTAAAAAGCTTATTTCTACTGCTGAGAGCGAGCAGGTAAGGTTTTCCCTATGAGCGTGAGCTGTTTCAAAAGGTTGCATTGGCTCGAAAAATTCCCTCATTATTTTAGCATCCCAATCTTTAGCAATCTGGCTTAGTTGCGTTATTATAGGAACATATGCAAAGGTAACATCATAATTTGAATAAAAATACTGTATGTTAGTTTGACCATAAAATCTAGAAGTTACTAAACTACATGTAATCCCATATGTAAGAGGCATGTGGTGATAAGTCACCCCTTCCGTTACCGATGTCGGTATCTGTGTACACACATAACAATCTTTCGCATCCATAGTCTCAACATATTCTGTTAGTAGGCGATAGAAAACATTATACGAAAGTTCCTTCTTATCATGCAAGTGTCTCTCATCTAATTCTAGTCTTTTCAATGCGGTTAGTTCAGTGACAGTAACAGGAGCAGAAGTAGAAGCATCATTTTCTCATTCTCACCCTTACCACGCGTTGCAAGCACTATTGCCATTATTATTAGTACACATGCAATTATCAAGCCTATACACGCATATTTACAATATTTCACTCTACTGTTTTGTGTAGCGTACTTAGTCATGATCTGTATAGAATCAGAGAGCTAGAAGCACTTATAAAGAAACTATTTAGCAATTAGTTACAAAGCTGAACGAGCGCAATGTTCACACAGTTTTCTTCAGGAGCCCAGTCACTTATCGGTTAGCAGCATTTGTCTCAATTCGGCAATAACTCAGTCTTTTATCAGTTAGCAACGTTGTCTCAAATCGGGTTTAAGAGTCAATCAGGTTATCAAAGTCTTATCAAGTTAGCAAATGTCTCATCCGGTTTAGCAATGTCTCAGCTGGTTGTATCATGTTAGATTATAGCAAGCAATGTCATTTATCACCCTTTCAATCAATAGTGTCCATAAAACTTTTCTTTTCTATTGGTATCTCTTCTTCTTCGTTCTCGAGGCTAAGAGATACAAATTCGTCGGTCCAATCGTCATTGACTACATATGCCCATTCTGGACCGGAATATCTCCTGTTTGGTATCCTTTTCCTTTTCAATTTTGCATCTCTCTTCGATTCTGCCTCACTGGTACTTTCCTCTTTGGCCAAGTCTTTTTCTTCACTTGATGTTGGTACCACGACAGACACTTCCTTTCTTTTCTCTTTCACTCTTGGCCCTTCACTGTCGTTCAACGTTTCTCTAGTTCTTAGTTTTACTGGTGATATACTTGGTCTTCTCTTTGCACTGTGTCCACTTGATGGACCTGCGATCTCTTCTGAAGAAGTTTGAACAGTTTCGTTCTGTTCTGCCTTGTCCCCTCCTTCTGGGGAGTCAATCAGGTTTTCCTTTTCTTTTTCTGTACCGTCTGCTTCTGGGAAAGCCCTCCTCTGATCAGGCTCTCCTGCTTCTTCACCTCTTTCGAGCCCTTTGTCACCGTTACTTTCTTCAGGCTCTTTGTTACCTTCAGCTGCTTCAGGCTCTTTGTTACCTTCAGCTGCTTCGTCGCTGTCTGAGGTTTCTCCTTGGTCTTCCCCAAGTGAATCGGTTGTTTCGTCCTCAGAGAATATTTCTCTCTCTTCTATTTCTGCCTGTTCGCTCCTAGTTCTGTTTTGCTCTGTCTCAGCGCTCGGCACTTTGTTATCAGGTACTGGCAGTTTCAGCGCTTCAACTTCCTCATCTGTGGGACACAACACCTTCTTTGTATGACTGGTGTGAATCCAGTTGGGAACTCCCGCACACTTCACAGCGGTAGTGGTCGTCAGGATCACTTGGAAAGGGCCTTTCCAACGGGGTTCCAGACACGACTTCCTCACGTGCTTCTTTATCACGACCCAGTCACCTGCTTTCAGTGTGTGTCCTGGACCTTGGATCGGTGACAAGGTGGTTGCTTCCACCTGGTGAGAGAAAGAGCGAACCACGTCAGCCAGACCTTTGCAGTAGTCTAACACCATATCATCTGTAATATTCAAAAGCGCGTTTGCGGGAACTGCAGGAAGTCTCATGGCCCTGCCCATGAGAATTTCGTGCGGGGACAATCCAGTCTTTCTGTCAGGGGTGTTTCTCATTGACATTAACACCAAAGGCAATGCGTCAGGCCATTTCAAATTTGTCGATGCACATATTTTCGCCATTCTTGATTTCAGTGTACCATTCATCTGTTCCACCAGTCCTGAGGCTTCAGGGCGATAGCTACAATGCAGTTTTTGCTCAATGTTCAGCGCTGCGCAAAGTAACTTTATCACCTCGTTATTGAAGTGACTTCCTCTATCTGATTCTAAAGAGATCGGGAATCCGAAACGTGGTATCAACTCCCTCAACAATAGTTTTGCAACTGTAAGGCTGTCATTTCTACGTGTGGGGTATGCTTCAATCCAGTGACTAAAAATGCACACAATCACCAACACATACTTCAGACCTCCATGCACAGGCATCTCAATAAAGTCCATCTGCATTCTGCTGAACGGGCCACCCGCCCTGCCAATGTGGCTCACGTTCACAACCGTTCCCTTTCCTGGGTTCATCTGCTGACAAATGACACAACGATGGCAAACTGCTTCTGCAACTTGACGGAATCTGGGGTTAAACCAATCAGTTTTGAACAATCTTATCATGGCATCTCTCCCTAGGTGAGCCTGCCCATGATAGAACCGCGCTAGCTGCGATAAGAGACTATTTGGTAAAACAAATTTTCCTTCATTTGAAACCCATAACTCATCTGGTCTCCTTGTACATTGTGACTTAATCCAGGAAACTCTTTCATCCTCCCTGACGCTATTCTGTAATGCTTTTAGTTCATCCATTGTATCGACGACCTTCAAGGCAAATGCTTCAGCTGGTTCGAGTTCTAGTTCACTTATCAAATTCCATTCATCCCTGAGCAATATACAGTTTAAGGCACAAAATCTTGCGACTTGATCCGCATATGCATTTCCCAGGGAAACATAGTCCTGTCCTTTTGTATGAGCACTACACTTTACCACTGCAATTTCGGCTGGCATCTGAATGGCGTGTAACAATTCCCTTATTCTCTCCCCGTTTTTCACTGGGGACCCTGAAGAGGTCAGGAAACCTCTCTGTGACCATAATTGCCCAAAGTCGTGCACAATTCCAAACCCGTACTGACTGTCAGTGTAAATGGTAACCTTCATCAATGTAGACAGTTGGCATGCTCTTGTAAGGGCTACAAGCTCTGCTACTTGTGCGGAATAGACTCCTTGGAGCCAGGATGCTTCCAAGACACCTGTTACAGTACATACAGCATATCCTGCTTTCAAAATTCCCAACCCATCTCTTAGACATGAACCATCAACAAAAATAATATGGTCATTTTCATCAAGCTTAGTATCCCTAATATCAGGTCGGGGTTTTGTGCAAAATTCAGTCACCTGAAGGCAGTCGTGCTCGACGTCTTCAGCGTTCTCAATTTCAGCATTTTCACCGGGAAGCAAGGTTGCTGGATTCAACGTAGTGCACCTTTTCAGCTGCACATTCGGTGAGCCCAGAATTATTGTTTCATACCTTGTGAGTCTTGCTCCAGTCATGTGTTGCGTTCGGGAGCGGGTCAAAAGTGAGGGACCATGACTGTTAATGGGTGTCCCATCACTATTCCTTCACTCTGAGTGAGGCTGATACCAACTGCTGCTACGGTGCGCAAACACCCTGGCAGTGCTGCTGCGACCGGATCCAAAGTAGCTGAAAAATACGCTACTGGTCTGTTTATGCCACCATGGGCTTGGGTCAAGACAGACAAAGAACATGCATCACGTTCATGACAAAACAATGTGAAAGGCTTTGTGTAATCAGGCATACCTAAAGCTGGAGCCCTGCACATGCATTCTTTCAATTCAATAAAAGCATCCATCTCATCTCCTTTCAGCTCAATTTCATCCAAGGCATCTTTCTGGGTCAGTTTCAGTAAAGGCTTTGCTAGAGTTGAAAAGTTGGGAATCCACTGGCGACAGTAGCTCACCATCCCCAAAAACTTCCTCACCTCCCTCCTCGTCTTTGGTGGACTCATTTGAAGTACACTTGTTATTCTTTCCTTCATTATTCTCCGTGACCCTTTCTCTATTTGATGACCCAAGTATTTTACTTTCTTCTGACAGAACTGCAACTTTGAAGGAGACACCTTGTGTCCATTCCTTCCCAAATAGTTCAGTAGAGCAATGGTGTCGGCTGTGCAGCCACTTTCTGTCTTAGATGCAATCAGTAAGTCATCGATGTACTGTACTAGGGTTGACTCGAATGGCAATTCTAACGCTTCCAAGTCTTTCTTTAGAATCTGATTGAAAATTGACGGTGACTCCGAAAACCCTTGAGGAATTCGACACCAACTGTAAACTCTGTCTAAGAATTTGAAACAAAAGAGAAATTGGCTGTCCTCATGAAGAGGCACCGAAAAGAATGCTTGTGACAAGTCAATGACTGAGAACCACTCGGCATCGCAAGGGACTTGAAACATTATCACAGCTGGATTCGGTACTACAGGGCAGCATTTAATTATGATGTCATTTATTTTCCTCAAGTCCTGCACGATTCGGACCTTTCCACTCGGCTTTATTAGTCCCATGATTGGTGAATTACATGGACTGCTTAACACTTCTTTCAGTACTCCCTGTTTTACAAACTCGTCAATGAGTTGGGCGACTTTCATGAGGGTGTCTTGTGCCATGTGGTATTGTGGGGTCTGGGGAAAGGTTACATTGGGTTTTACGGTCACTTTCACTGGTTCCACTCCTTTCACCAATCCCACCTCTTTTCCTGTCATATCCCACACTTCCTTTCCGACTGTTTCCCGTAATTCAGCTGGAATATCTTCTTCAGTTATCATCGGAAAAAGGTTAATCAGAGGATATTCTTCATCGACAGTTTCCATCTCATCCCCTTCTACACTGTCCTCTTCTTCCCCATCACTGCTCGTCTGAATTCTAATTCCATCGTTCGAACACATAATCGAACATCCCAATTTGCACAATAGGTCTCTCCCTAACAGTGCTATCGGGCTTGAGTCACATACCACAAAATTATGTGACCCTTGATAGTTACCAACTCTGACTGGTACTGGATCTGTGATTGGGTTCGTCAGGTGCCTGTTTGCTACTCCCACTACTTGAACTGTTCTCCCTGAGAGTGGCAAATTTGGTACTTCAATGCTCCTAACAGTTGAGCGTGTGGCTCCTGTGTCAACCAAGAATGAAACACGATGACCCATAACTCTTCCCTCCACATATGGACCCTTTTGATCAACTTCCAAGGATGCTGCAAGCACACAATTTCCCTCCTCATCTGAACTTTCACCCTCCCATACATTGTTTATTCCATTCTCACTGTGTAATGGGAACTGTTGTACGGTGCCATTTGTATTCATCACCTGACCCGAGACCTGTGGAGGAACCATCACTTGCTGCTGACTCACTGGTGCCAAAGGTATTTGCATTTGCTGATTAGGTACCATGGGAAACTGCTGTTGCATTGGCTGCATTTGCGTCATCTGTATACGGGGCATCTGCATCTGCTGCGGCTGCATGGGCTGTAATCCCTGCAGCTGATTTATGGTCTGAAAATTTGGGTTTGGACCTCTCATTTTCGGTCCCCTCATTGTCTGGAATGCATTGACATCATTGTTTTGCTGACCAACACCTGCACCTTCCTGCATCACCATCGGGCACTCGCGTTTCCAATGTCCGACGATTCCGCACACGTGACACGGCATCACCCTTTTCATTGCCTGCACACCATTCGGAATTGCAACAGTGTTCAAATCCGGACCATTACTCCCAAAGCCTCCTCTGCCTCTGCCTCTCGCCTGTGGCTGAAACACCATATTTCCCTGCGGCTGCGGCTGCGGCTGCGGTATCTGCTGTTGGAACCCTTGCAACCCTTGCAGACCTGTCTGAGCTGCTTTAAGTTGCATCACCATCACTTTCTCTTTCAACCTTTTCTGTTTCACTTCAATTTCGTCGCTACAGTATTTCGCATAATTCAACACCTCATCAATAGGTTTCGACTGCCAACAAATCAAATGCGTCTTTATCATCTGACTTATCTCTGGTCTCAGCCCTTCCACAAATCTAAACACAAAATGAAGCATGTCCTTCGCCTCTATTGTTTCCGTGCCACTGTAGTTCTTGAACGCCTTCAACAACCTCTCATAGTAACCATGAATCGACTCTTTAGCCTCTTGGGCAGTTCGATCAATCTTCTGCCAATCCACATTTTTCGCGGCAACCTTCGTCTTCAAGTGCTCAATCACCTTATAGTACAAGCTCATTACCATAGGTGATGGTGCACCCGTATCCCTGTCTCTCTCTGGTTCACTTGTCGGCCAACCTACAGCCCTTTTGCAGTCTTCCCACAAATCTGCCGGAACCACAATCTCAAAGAGGGTGTTCAGGTCTTCCCAAAGACATTTTGCAAGCTTCACAAACCTATCAGTCTGCTGATACCATTCAATCGGTTTCTCTCTCAGTTTGGGAAAATCATCCGTAAAAGACTGAATGTCGCTTCTGTGCCACAGTACATGTATTAATTTTCCCCCTGCTGTCTCCCTCATTGGTAACATGGTTATTGCATCACTACTCTGTGATCTTTTCTCGTTATGCTCTGGGACACTGCCTTTCCTCTTTTCCTTTTTCTTTGCCCATCTGCTTTCCCATTTGTCTAAGCACCTCCACACTTGTGCACTCTGCAGCAATTCTCTAAGGTGCGTTTTCATGCCTGCTGACCTCATGTGTTCAAAGTCTGTGGTCTGAAATCCAATCTATAGCTCCTGCTCAAGTGTTTTGTCTTGTCTATCTCAACCCCGTTTTTGTCAGCTATTTCGTGCAACCTTCTATGTACCTTGTTCACTTCTCTCGTAATCCTAGGACATAGATACCTCAGCTCTTCTTCCGAGTAGGACTCTAACCTATTCAAACCCATAGTCCCTTCCACCAATTCTTCTGCTTCCATGTTCAACCTGACCTTATTCAGATAGTCTTCTCCCTTCCCACTGGCTGAGCTTTGTGTGCAATTCAGACTGTTGAACCACTGTGTCAGCTGTTGCGCATTCAACCCCATCAGTGTAGCATTCACATCGACTGCCATTGATGGTTGCGGCAACTTTTCAGTGTTCGATGATAGCGGTATCATCAGTGGGGGACTCGACCTCACCACTGTTGACTGAGCACATATGGGACTAAACTCCATCAAGGACCCAGATCCAGTTGGCAGAGCCGCTATCGGAGTTGTATCTGGAGTGTTTTCTATGCACCTCCTTTCCATCACACTCTGCACCATTGATCCTTGACCGCTCATACCTGAGTTAGGCTGAATGTACAAAGGTACCGGTGGACCTACAGTAATGGGTAGGGATATCGCATCTGGGTTCTGTCCATTCCCCAGGTTCTGAGGCATGTTCATTCCCACACTATGGGTCATCATTGCCGGCATGCCCGTCTGACTCCCCGTCATCTGAGCATGTGCGGTTCCCCCCTGCATCTGCTTTTGAGGCATCAAAAACTGGGTTGATTCAGCTTGTGCCAATGTTGGGTTGCGACCATTCTGTACTCCCATTACGGTTGGATCTAGAATCATTCCCGTACTGTTGTCACTGCTGTAGTACCTTGGGACCTGCGGCTGATAATTTTCTGCTGTTTTCAATATAGGCACATCTGGATATATTCTCCTAACCTGCGGTATCTGCGGGGTGAACAGTAAACTCGGGTCCTTAGATCCCGATGGCGTTTCTGAACTCGGAGTTTCATTATTCTGTACCGGTGCCGGAGGGGCAGAACTGGTACTTGGACCTTGTTCACTCTCTGCATAAGGTGGTGGACGGTCGTTCAGCAATTGCATGATGAACTCCTCATCCTCTGACTCGTCTTCTCTCCTTAACTTTTCCTCGTCCTCTCTATCTTTGGAACACCTCCTGTTTGTCTTACAGGTAGCTTTCTTGCCTGTCGCCTCTTCTTCCTTAGCAATTGCGGGAAACAATTTTATCCCCTGCAATATATCTGACCTCCACACCTTCTGTGCATTATCCCACCTAGCGTCCGCTAGTGTCTTTTCTACCTTTCTTATCCTGGCCTCGAACTTCTTTTGCTGTTGCTGTCTAGCCATTAGTTCCCAAATCGCTAGAGCCTCAAACTGTGCTGGCCTTGGAGGTACCTTCATGTCGTACATTGCGAATCTCAAATTCTCTAGGATCCTTATATTGAATGTCCCATGGATCGGGAACGCTACGCTCCCATGTCTCTCTGTCAGCTTGTGCCATTGCTTTAGCCAAAGGCACGGAGCTACCCCCCTTTCCTCCATTACAATGTAAGCTGGTGTACCTTTGGGTGGCGTCTCCTCTCCTACGCTCGCTTTAATGTAAGACTTCCCCTTCATCGCACTCTTTAATGCTTTAAAAAATTTCATTTTCTCGTCTTTTATTTCACAAAGTTTGTAATCAATAAGTGACTTTAATTCCCGGAATACTCTTCGCTTGCCTTTCCCCTTCCAATCGAGCCCCACGGACTGCGTCCAATCCGTGCGCGGCCCTTCTTTGCAACCAACCTATCCCAGCGCGGCTCCTAGTGACGTCACACTCACACACACTGCGGCTGACAAAGCCTCGCGGCTTGTCCTCCTTCACTCCGCTCCTCTCGTAACAACTTCTGGCATGTATCGCGAGCAACCAAATAATAATAAAACAGATCTGTCGGTTTACTACAGGAAGGGTAACACAATCGCTTCAGGACCTTAGGGATTTTTCATTAGCCTCGGCAGTTATTCCATCTTTCTCGGTCCCCACTTTCGCAAGCAAATTCTGACCCGCAGACTCTGCTCTCAACTTGTCAATGATCTATTCTAGTGCACTTAGAATTTGTCAAAGCCCGAAGTCGAAGTTTTCTTTCACTCCCTTAACACACGTACCAACTCGTTGACCACGCCCGGTCAACCTATTAAACCGACCAGACCACAACATAAAACAAGTGTCTCATACACTTTTCAACATACTCCGGAGTCTCTTGACCTCGCAGGGCCCGTCTCAACAACAACAACCACGTGGACCTTTTTCTGCACAAAGCGCCACATGCACATGAAGTTCGACGACTTCCCTACTCTCACACTCGGAGTCGCACCTCCGCTATTCTCTAAAATCCTCGCAACCTTTTCAAACAATCTGCGGCAATAAGCTGTGCAAGCGCAAAACCCTGACTTCACTCATACCGTCACTAGTACCGCCAACGCCGATTTCACACCTCCATTCTCTCCATTCGCAAGCTCCGAGATCCCGGGAAAGTCGCGGGGGACTTAGGGCATCATCATTCTCTCAATCTGTTTTACCCAAGAAAATCTAATTCAACACCATATACCTCTCGAGTGGGGTCTCAAAGAGCGCAACCGTTACCTCTCGAGCGGGGTCCCAAAGGGCGAAACCGTTATCTCTCGTGTGGGGTCCCAAAGGGCGAAACCATTACCTCTCGAGTGGGGTCCCAAAGGGCGAAACCGTTACCTCTCGAGTGGGGTCCCAAAGGGCGAAACCGTCCTCTGCTACCATCTACTGATAGAGCGTTCCGTACTAATAAATTACCTGTATTTGGACGCTCTTGGGTCGATGAATCTTTTGACCAAGTGGGGCTCTCTTCACCCGAGATTAGTCAATTTAATCAAATCAATAATCAATAACGAACATAAGCAATGCCCTGATCAACATAACACTTCACAATTAATCCAGAAAACATTTCGGCGAACCATGACCTTTCGGCCATGAATAACCACACCAGTTCATTCAAAGTTAATGAATTTATTTCCCTATATTAACAAAGCTAGCACAATATAAATGTGTCTCAACACCAAATGATATATGTAAATGAACATTAATAGCTGTCCATAACGGCGAAAAGATGCAACCTATGCAGCATTTGAATAACAATGCATTCGATAATAGCAACGCAAACCACTAAAACTATAATCTGTAATGGGCTAATTGCATACATTAGTCAGCATAACAAGGTCTCAAATTGCATCGTGCAACAAATGAATCCTCATCTAACCTCAAATTAGCATCTGAATGTGGGACTTCATGCAAAAACAATTTAGCAACATTGATTTGGAAAACTCCTAACTAGGGCTCTTATCAAAAATCAGCAGTTGGTTACCTAAAAAGAAACACAATGCAATTGTACATTTTCCTTTCATATTTACCAAATTCAATCAGCATTCAAGGAAGTCTTCGTCTCACAGGTACCGGTTTCGATCAGCATGGGACGGGGCAAAGGGGGCAGGGTGGACGGGGCAATTGCCTCACAGCGGCAAGATAAAAGGACAAAACTACTACATTATGCAAAGGGGCAGATCAAAGTTAAAGTCTCTAGAGCGAGAATTTCTTAAAGTCTCTTTCTCTCGATTAGAGAAAGCATCAAAGTCTCATTCAAAATGGCGTCGAACATCAATTGGCATCGTAGAAGATGGCAAAATGACGAGGTCGGCAAGATGGGCCATAATGGCTACAATGGGCAATAATGTCCTCCATGGGTGCAGTGGGTAATGGCCAATGGCTAATGGCTGCTTTCTTCTTGTGCACCAGGTTTAAATAATCAACAGTTCAAATCCAGTAGGGTCTTCCATTGGAGGGTTCATAGGTTGGCTTCAAATTGTCCAATCAAAAACAACAATTTACAAGCTTCTACCTAGGCCTACATTATCCTTGGAGTCGGGAACGTAAGTTGCAACATATTTTACCAATTAACTCACTTTCAGAGCTTCCATTGTCTGCACCTGCAGATTGACCTTGGAGCAAAGAAGAAGATGCCAGGCTGGCACGAAACCTTGAAGATAAGCATGTGAACCGATCTCACTGGAAAAGTACAGCTTCAAGCAGGAATACACGTTTTATTAGCACATTAGAAAAACACGAGCATCTAAACCGTGAGACAAGGCAACTAGGCCGAAGCCTCCACTAAAGTTATGCTAAGTTAAAACATTTCAAACAAGCAAATCATGGCACACGTTTACGGTTATGTCAGATTAGTACAATTCTAATACATCACGTTATATAAAGCACGCTTATAAATGTTGGCGAACTACTCTGAGGGCACATTTGTCCCCGTACAATCTTTATTAGTTCGGTTAAAGTCACACTTGATTATTGCGGCACTACGTTTATGCGCTAATAAATGTAAAACCTTTGTTTCTGCGTCATCAACACCACAGATCTCATTGAGCAACCAGTTCATGGAGAACAAGATCAGAGATATGTAGTTTCTAAAACAACCCAGGCAAGCGTAGGCACTCCTGGGTGCACTGCTTTCAGTTGAGCAAGCCTTCCATTGTGTGAATATTTCTAAAGATGTCAGTATATAGAAATCTACTCTCATAGCAAAAGGTACAAAAATAAATAGGTTGAAGATTTGTTACCTTTTCTAGACTCCACTATTGCTCTAAACATTGCCAATGTTTCAGAAATAGAAGGAGTCTTTCTTGAAGCTCAGATCACAGCATATGGAATTCTGCACTGTAAAACCCTCAGCAGCAAAGGGCAGGAGAACCCCACAGGGTACAGAACACTGCTACACACATGGATGTGACTCTGCACTAAGTGCAAATATGCAGCACATATAGGGGACTCCTAGTACCCAGAAATTGGCCCCTGTCTTAGACTTCCAGTGCAAGGCCTCGTGAGGTGGGCAGGTGGGGGAAGCAGGATGTGCTGCATTACTGCTTCGAGAGCAGTAGGATCCGTGCTTTGAAATATGTGAAGACACACCTGAGCTCAGTATGCTCAAATGTCTACTTTGTATCCAACTCACGCTCCAGGGACACCCTGCAGAGCTAACGTTTACTAAAATGAATTCCTCATGGTCCCTTTTTCCTCTTATCACAGGGTGCTCAGTAGCAGTTCAAGGGCCATGACTGTGAATAAGGTGACAGATAGACCCTGCTTCCTGCTCGAAAGAACAATGCACACAAAGACCATGCTAGACTATTTGCATACCCAGAATCCTTTGCACAATAATACCCCTTCGTTTTTTTAAAGCATATGAAAAAACGCATTTTCATAGTATTAAAGTTTCGTACACATGCTGGGTTATTTCTGTTTTACTGTGTTAAACAGCCTAAATGGGCTCACCCTTACACTGTCGGTGAGTATGCTCATGTAGTAGTGGTTGGGCTTAATTCCTTATTAAGGAGTGAACTAAAAATGGTATTAATCTTAGGGGCTAAGCTTGCTCAGTGAGATTAGGTGGGGTGTGAGCATCAGATTTTCAAGAAACGCTGTCATTTAATGTTAAAATACGTTATTCCACGAGGAGTGCCCATTAGATGGGCTTAGGGGGCAGTGGAAAGGAGAGGAATGCAGGCTGGTAGGGTTACTAAGTGAGAGAAAACACATGATTTTCTAAAAATAACCAACATTTTTGAAGGTTTTCAAAATGGAGAGAGGGAGCATGTGTAGGTTTTAATCTGTGCACATGTAAAAATCTCTGGTGAAATCCTAGAGACACCTCACCATACCCGGCTGAAAATATTTGTACCCAACTATTTATGAGAAAATATATCTGTCAGGGGTGTGTAACACCCAAACACCCTCTGAAGCTACGCCTCTGACTGTTTTGTTGTATTGTGGCATGATGATAATATGCATATCTCTTTTTGTCCAAAGCATTTTTGTCAGGTTATTGAGCCTTCTATGTGCTCCAAAACAGGTGACGCTACTAACAAACTCAATGATGCTCAATCTATCATGCTGACAGGGTGGGTCAACCCTGTTGGCATCCAAAGTTGCGACTGCGGCTTGCACACACACGCGCACTTCTACTGCGGGCTCTTAACATGTTGCGTGCCACCTACTATCCTAAACGTTTCACTGGACCTCTGCAACGGTTCGCAATCTTCCTTTTGTCACTTCACTCTTCCCTATTTCCACTGTTTTCTAAGCTCATGTGAACCCCTTTGGAACCCTGTTTCGGCATATTGTCACACCCCTCAGGCTGGCAGACTATACGTTGATATCAGTGGAGCACCATGTGCTTCCCCAAAGAAGAGGATGAGGAGACTGCAATGGTGACCCTGTTGAACCGCACGCTTCTTCATCTGCCATATGGTACTCCCCTTCCAGACCTCTCCCCTCGTCCCAGCAGTTGCTCGCCAATGTACCCCGCATAAAGAAGTCCTTGGCTGGAGGAAGATCATTCTCATATCTGGCAGCTAAAGGTTGGAACACCTTAGCACTGCACCTCAAACAGTCACCATTGCTGCCTCAGTTTAAGAGGGACCTCAAGTCCTGGCTCTTCAAGTAATTTCTGAGGATCCCCAATGCCTTGAGACCCTATGGGTGAGTAGTGCGCTCTAGAAATGATTGATTGATATGCACAACAAAATTGCTCCGTCTGGAAGTGGAAGGGCTCACACAGGGAGTCCAGCTTCCTTTCTTAGTGACGTGCCAGACACTGCCTTGTCCCTATTAAAAGATGTATTCATGTAAGTCAATTCTGTTCTCAAGAGGACTCATATTTAATTGTCAAACTTTGCTGGTAATCCTGGCGATTGTTAGAAGTGGAGTGGTGTAAAACCTGCTTCTTGCGTATAACACTAAAAAACCTTTTCGTAGGTCGCAGGCATAACCCACCCAGTTTTACCCAGGGTTTCAAATGAAAGTGCATTGCTCTGTCCCTCACTTGTTTTCTCCTCAGTACTCTGTTAGGCTCAGAAGCCCTACGCAGGACAAGAGCAAACATTGTGGTCAATCAGACACACCACCAAACCACTTCCTACAAGGGCTGCACATCAATTCAACCCTCTTCCCGCCAAGCACTCCTGCACAGTGTAGCGTGGCACCTCTCCACCGACGTGGCTGAGTGCCTGGTCAAGGGTTTGAAGCATTATTTAAATACAAAAACAATGCAGTACAGTGGTATTGCATCTGACCCACACACCTTTCACAATATCATTTTTCTTCCCTCCTTTACTCTGGGTTTGCTTTTTCCCCCTTGTCCCTCCCACAGCCAACTTAACTTCTTTTGCAGCCTCTCTCCTGCCTTGGATCTGTGTCCCTCCCTGGGTGTGCCCTCTTCCTCTCCACCCTGCCTTAATAAGCTGCAGATTCACCATCCGGTGTGTGTACACAGTTGACCTGGGTAGCACAACACCGGGTGCTGAGAAATTCAGCAGCAACTGAATCAAAAGAACAGCTGCATTTCGACATTTTGAACCTCATTAACTAAGATGTTGGCATAGACACTGCATAAGATAAACTCTTTCATAAGCAAGGTTCTTGGTATTTATTTTTAATTTGCCTTGGGTTTTCTTTTTAGAACCTGATCCGGTGAACAGATGTTTCTGCTGCTGCTGGGAGCCTCTAGGAGATACTTCAGAGATAACAAACCAGCAGTGTTAATTACTGCTGTTCCTTGCTCTGCACTGCTCACTTGTTCTGCTGGCAACCCTTGGTTCTCATCAAGCTGTGGTATAAATGAAGAGTGGAGGAACCACAGTGGCAGGGAGGGAGACAGTTTAGTGCAGTTGTTATTGTCAAACCTCAGAGGCATTTCTTCAAACCACCCAGTTTGAAAACTAATTGTTGTCATTTGTCAAGAAATTGTGCATTTGCTCTGCAGTGTACTGTGCAATTTCAGCTGGCATATCAATGGGTGCAACAGGGATCACAGTTTGCATTATTTTAACAATCTTTTTAAAGGTGCACCGCTAGTCTCACTAAGGACCTCATTTGGAGGTCTCGGTAATCCCAGTTTGCCTGGTAACAGGAGTTAGTCTGCAGTAACTTGCACCAGTGATGTTTCAGCTCGAGGTACCACCTACTAAAGGTGGTGTTGGTAACAACAGAATGAAGGATAGTTTTCATACCCAAATGTGGCACACATTGTTCCATTTCTTCAGAGTATCCCGTAATGAATGAAATCCTGACGATCTAGACTACAGGATTCCTATAAATGTGTAAAACCATGATTTAGGATCAAACTAGGCTGATCCACATAGATTTTATTGGATTTTGGGAAGCTATTTGTCATTTCAACTGTGATAACAAGCAAAAAATCCACCAATTCTAAATGTAATGAAAGTATTTGCAATATGTGATTGCCACACAAAAGTATAATCCACTGAATTCGCTTAGGGGATGTTCAATAAAATAGGGGTTGGCTGTACAGACTTTAAGCACGAGGAACAGGGTAGATATTCCTATAACCCCAATTAAACCTTGTCCTTGTACCCCCTTTACCTATCAGGTGTGCGTCTGGCTTAAATCGCCAATAATGGCTAAGTGTGACTGATGGACCAGTGAGACCTCTAGTTATGCAAGTTTCTGTTTATGTGCTTGCCTGATCTTTAATCACCATCACTATCGAAGTGGCAATTGTTCATTTACACATTACAGTACATCAGCACGCTTTAACTTAGTAGTATTATACGGGTTAAAGTACTCCTGCTATGCATTATAAGAACATTTCAAGACTCCAAAGAGATCCTTGACCCTGTAGAGGAACGAAGTAAAGGCAAACTTCCTTTATCAGTTCATGAGATGCTGATGTGACTTGCAATATCCGTTAATGTAATGTGGAGTGTATTCTATTCCTTATAATGCACGGTTACAACCACTCCCATTTTGTAGGCTTCTTACATCCTCACTGCCTCACATTCTCATATGAAAAAGGTACCGATTTTTCAGAAACGAAGAATAGAAGGACAATCTGCAATGTGAAATTAAACACACCAAAAAGCAGTTATTTGCTGCAAAAAGATATTGGAATCAGTTCAAGATGTAGGAAAATGTAGAAACATGCAGAGTGTGTCTTTCCTGTAATGACTTTTTGCATGCAAAAAAGTTATGTTGCCAAAATGTTTTTCTCTTCCCTGATCACTAGTTATTTTAGAAAAATAGATCATAATAAGAAGCCATTTCTATTTTTGGTTTCAACTGCATGGTCAGCTGCTGATGCTCTTTAATCTGCCTTTCTCCTTGACTGCTGACTCTGGCAGGAGGCATTATGATGTCTCAACTGAACTGTAATAACTTCTTACTGTTGAGCAGCTTGTCATTTAATTATTACAGGTGACTAGAGATATCACAACTGAACTGTAATAAGGAATTTAGAGACATGCATTTATACACGCACTGCAGGCCCCAGAGTTTTGTACAATGAATAACAACACAGGAGCCTTCAGGTTCCCTACTGAAGCTTAGTTTGTTGAATGCTTTGCTTTGGTATACCCCGGTCTTAGGTGAGTGTGTGTGGCACTGCACCTCTGTCATTCAGGCCCTGTACCACTGAACCTGAAAGGTCAGGTTACGAATTGAGGCCTGTATTTTATAACATTTAACAACTGTGAAGCAAGTCTATGTTTAGCAAAAATGTGTCCTTTACTGGAGTATGTTCTGAGATACTTCTGGGGCCATAGTATACATCGTGCCCCGGGGCCGCAGTGCTATTACAGAAGGGGCCGCAGACCCTTGTGTATCCCCTTCTGTAATACTGATAGCGCTGACATGCATGTAGTGCCAGAGTTATCATCAGTCAGGCTAGTGGGTTGCAGGGGGGGGCGGAATGGCACATGCGGAGTGAGAGGGGGCGGGGGGACACATTACATTAAAATATATATATATTTTAAAAAATTAACCTCTGCCCCCACGCCGCTCTTCTGCTCTTCCGTCTCATTGCAGGCACAGGCTCCCAGCCTGCCCTGGGGCCAATCCTGATGCTGCTCAGAGCAGCCTCAGGATTGGCTGGGAGCACCCAGCCGGGGCGCTCTCAGGCACACTGGGAGCCTGTGCAGGCTCTCTCTGTTGCTGGGCTGGAAAGACCCTTCTGCGCACGTGTATTTGGCCAAACATACATGCGCAGCGAGGGGGAGTGCTTGTCACCCTGTGGCCTGCCCCTTTTACCCAAAAACTATCATAAACATAGTGTATTATAGTTTTTGGGGAAAAGGTTTGCAGCTGCCGCTGCTGGCAGGGGGCAGCACTCCTCCGCCCCTATGGAGGAGCCACCCCAGGTCATCATCAGAGGACTTTCCCTCATTTGCATAGAGGCATGGCCTTATGCAAATAAGGGAATCACTTTGCCTCTGCGCACGCGCTGTATTACAGATGTGAGTGTAGAGACAAACATGCCTTTGTGAGGCGCACTGAAAGTGTGCCACAAAAAGATGGCACACATTCAGTGCACCTCATAAAGGCAGCCGTCTAGGGGTTGAAAGGACATCCCCTGGACCACTCCCCCAGACAGTGGCTTGCAGGCAGATGCAGTCACTCACTGCACCGGCATTCAACTGGATCTCTCCCCTCTTGAAAGTGCAAGAGCGTTGCCACCTGCACAGTGAAACATGGAGCAGCTTTTAAGCAAAAGCTCCATATTTCACTTGAATGTGCTGCCCTTAGGGAACCGCATATTTGCGGCTGTCCGGGGGGGGTGCACATTCTTTGTTATACGACGCACTGTCCTTGCTTGAGTTCAGCACACCCTTTGAAAGGTATTCATAATACGGCCCCTGGTGCTTTGTGACTCCACTGTATTATCAGATAGGGGGTCCTATAAGATGAATAACACACACAAACCGGAATAGGACATCAGATAGTTAGGGGTACAGTGACATTTAGAGGCAGATTTAGAGGCAGAAATTTGGTGCTACATCCAAAGTAGCACCACTTTTCTTGCACCACTTAGTTCCCCCTAATGCCACTGTAATAATGTGAATCCACACCGGATGAAGATATGTGGTAGGAGGTATTTATTACAGCCTCAACCAACAGCCAGCATATCAACTGTCATGCAGAGAACCCTGCATCACAGAACCTCAGAACAAGCTGGTTCCATGCCCAGTGTTCTGGCATGGAGCCATGTTACATCATTACACTTCTTCCTCTTTACATTAGAACAGAAGTAACATGAGAACAAAAACACATTTGAACAGAAAGAAAAAGAGGGTAGAAAGAACTACACAAAATCACGCAAATGTAAAGGAAACCTGCGTGTTCTGACACTCCTACGAGTATGATCAGACCTTAAATCAATGTCAGAGGGAAAACGATAAGAAGTATCATCTCTCCTGTCGGCCACACCACACCCCCCAAAATGTGCTACACGACTATGATTCCAGATGCGACCATCATCCGTCTTGACAGCATTTTTAAACAGCTTAACGATAGTTTTTGGAGAGGTATATTTTGACCAATTTTGACACCCAACAG
Organism: Pleurodeles waltl; assembly: GCF_031143425.1. NCBI lineage: Eukaryota > Metazoa > Chordata > Amphibia > Caudata > Salamandridae > Pleurodeles > Pleurodeles waltl. The sequence continues at coordinate 1,015,060,831 of NC_090449.1, forward strand.
GAGCTTTGACCTTTACTTTATCTCCAACCTCAAAATTTGTAACTTTCGCATTATTCCTTTTATCAACATAAATCTTCCTTTTGCTTTGCAGAGACACTTCTTTGTCTCTCCATTCCCCAATACCATTGTTTTTCAAACCCTTCCCAGCAACCATCCAGCCAGGACACAAACAAGTATTTGGAGACCTTCCCCTGAGCAGTTCAAAAGGAGTCTTCCCCGTTGATGCATGAGGAGTGTACCTGTAAGCTGTTATACGACCCTGCAGTTCTTTTCTCCAATCTAAACAGTTTACCTTTGCTAATTGTATACTCTCTTTTAAAGTCCTGTTAAATCTCTCCAAAGCACCATTCGCCTCTGGATGATATAACGCAATTTTTTTATGTACAATTCCACATTTTACAAAATACTCCTCCATCTGAGCAGAACAGAACTGCGGACCATTGTCAGAAAGAATAGAGTTAGGAAAACTCTTGCGTTTGAACACAGATTCTAAAAAACTGATCACAGATTGAGAAGTGATCTCTCTCACCAAACTCACCTCCACCCATCGTGAATACAAATCCAGCAACACCAACAGGTAAGGAGTCTGATGTTCTCCATGCAATGGCCCCACAATATCGATAGCTAATTCATCCCATGGACTTTTTGGTAAACTTCTACAAACCATAGGTGAACATCTTGGTTTGAGCACCTTATCACTAGCTTGACAAGGTGTACACTCCCTAACAGTACGTTCCACCATCAAATCTAATCCAGGCCACCAGAAATCCTGACGGATGCGCTCTTTGGTTTTAGAAATGCCCATATGCCCTTCATAAGCCATGTTCACGATGACTTCTCTCAAACTCAATGGGGGAATCATTCTTGTGCCCCTCATTAGAATACCATCAACAACGGCTAACTCATTCGCAACTAACGACCAAGGTTTAACCAGACTTCGAGACTTATGCTGTTCCAAAAGAGACATCACAGAACACAATTCACTATCCTTTTGCAACTCATCCCTCCATTCATCTTCCTTTACAGCCCCCAGCGTAACATCACAAACTCTTATGCCACACTCAGCATCACATTGATCATTTTCATCCTGAGATTTATCATTCCCTACCACCTCCACCAATCTCAACAGACAGTCTGCCGTTACATTTGTCTTTCCCGGAATGTATTCAAACATGAAGTTATACTCCTGTAAGGAAATGACCCATCTCCTGATCCTCGAGGAAATTGAGTCCAAACCCTTTCTCTCAAAAATTTCTTTCAGGGGTTTATGATCAGACCTGACTACGAAAGAAGATCCCCACACAAATTTTCTGAACTTGTTTATGGCCCAGAAAATTGCCAACGCTTCCTTCTCTATAACAGAATACCCTATCTCTGCCCCTTTCAAGCATCTTGAAGCACAAGCTATTAGCACCTCTTGGCCCTTCCTGATCTGAAAAAGAAGAGCACCCAGCCCCTTTATACTCGCATCAGTAACAATGAAAGTGGGATTCCCAGGTACAAAAGCTTGTAAGTTTGGTGCATTCCTGAGATCATTTTTTACTTGTTTAAATTCTGTACCACACTCTTCCGTCCAAACAAACTCTGCATTCTTACACATCAACTTCCTTAGATTTACTGTCTTATCTGCAAAATTTCGTATAAATTTGTTATAAAATTCTGCCATACCTAAGAATGAAGAAACCTCATCTTTTGTACACGGTTCTTTTAACATTTCGATAGTGTCCACCAAATTCTTTTTAGGACTCACCCCCTGCCGTGAAATATGATGACCCAAATAGTCCAGTTCAGTGACTCCAAATTTACATTTGCTTCGCCTAAGAGATAACCCAGCATCAAGCATCCTTTTAAGCACAGCATGCACCCTCTCATCATGTTCTCTCACGTCTCTCCCACATATTGATACATCGTCCTGGTAGCACTTTACACCTGAAATGCCTTTAAAAAGATCTTCCATAATCCTCTGGAATACTGAGGCCGCAGAAACCAGCCCAAACGGCATACGCAAAAACTTGAAGGCCCCCATTGGCGTAATAAAAGCCGTTAATTCTTGACACTCTTTACTCAACGGAACCTGATGGTATGCTGATGTCATATCCAGAGTGGTAAAATAACCAGCACCATCCAACGATGATACTAATTCCTCAATATTGGGAAGTGGGAACTTGTCAACCACCACTTCTTTATTTAAGGCACGAAGATCCACACATAGACGGATTTCATTATTTGGTTTACGTGCCACAACAATGGGAGCTAACCACTCCGTTGCCTCTACAGGCTGTATAACACCAGTGGACAACAATTTATCTATCTCTTTTTGTACAGCGTCTTGGACACAAATGGGAATGCGTCTAACTTTTGCCACAACTGGTACTGCGCCCTGTTTCTACTTAATATGGTGATTGTACCCCTTTAAACACCCCAAGGTGTCACTGAACAATTCACCAAAAGCTCTCACAAACTTGTTTTCGTCACCCTCAATAGATTGTACCTGAACAGATGGATGTGCATTAGGATTGAGAATGACACCCAAACGTGCTTGATGACTCCAGCTCAACAAATTATCACCCCTCTCAGCAACATAAATCCTAGCATCAGTGAACCTACCATTGTACTCAATGCAGTCATCAAAATAACCTAATAACTTAATTGGCAACCCACCATAACCCATAGGTTTAATATTAGGTTTGAACAGTTTCTTCCTTCCTTGAAAATTCTTCATAAAAAGATCCTTTGAGAGAAACGTGATGTGAGAGCACAAATCAAATTTCATTTTGACTCTAACATCCCCCACCAAAACCCATTCAGAGGGATGTTCCACCTCACTCTCACTAACTTGAAAACTGACTTCCTTTATTTCTGATCTAGAATCTCTCCTATTCCTCATCCTACAATTTTTCCCAAAATGTCCTCTTTTTCCGCAAACATTACAAGTAATCCTATTAACAGGACACTCACTTGCATTAGCCATGTGTCCAAATCTTCCACATCTGTAGCAATTTCCTTGAAAAGGTGTTGCAAACCTCCTATTCCCCTGTGTCTTTTCTGTACTATTTTCAATTACAACACCTTTCTCACGGACACCCTCATACTTTTTTTTTCTCATCTTTTTGTATGACTTGACACTCCACTTCTTGTGCTTTTACACTGACCTTGTCTTCTTTATGTGCTTTACTTAGTTCTCCAACACACTTTAACATATGCTCTACCCTTTTTGCAATACTAACAACCTCATCCAACGGTGGCTCGTCCTTTAGCCAGAGTTCTTCCCTCACTTTATCACTGCAACACCTCAGCACAAACTGATCTCTAATCCTTTCTTCTACCAACGCCCCAAATTTACAACTTGAAGCCAACTTCCGTAACGCCGTAATATATTCTTCAACACTCTCTTCTTTCCCTTGCTCCCGCAAACCAAAATGGTACCTTTCCATAATAGTACTAATCTTTGGCAAGTAATGTAAATCTAGTTGTCTTGCACATATTTCATATTCATTCAACCCCCTCTGATCAGCTTGCAACAATGGAGGTAGATTTTCCAACACCTCCTGTCCTTCACCCCCTAAACAATGTAACAAAAGTGCCTGCTTCCTTTCACCACTCAAATTCGTACCACACACCCTGGCATAATTCTCAAAAATCTTTTTCCATTTCTTCCACTTAATAACCGGTTCTCCTGGATCTGACAAGAAAAACGGCGGCGCCGTAACATTCTGCATACTCACAAGAGGTGTAAAACACTTCTTCCCCACAATATATTCCAAACCCTACTAGTTGCTAAAAGTACTTAAAGTCCAAAAGGTTTCCCAGTCACTGTATGACCCAGCACGATGCCGCTATATCAAACACGGGTCTTCAGGTGTGTTTGTCACCGCAGAGACGACCTTTTCAGTTTACTTCATTTTACAACGCCCAATACTTGTATACCACAAGTGCAATAAAGTTTCCAAAGAAATGTATATTCCCGTGACCACAAACCAATACAGTGATCCTTATCCAGTCTCCGTCTAAGTTTCAACTTCCAATAGACCGTCGATGTTCTTCTTTGATGTCCTCCAACAATTGCGCTGTAAAAAAAAAATTTTACAAAAAATTCCTTCTTCCTCATCTAAGATGGCCGCCACGAAACATTTAGTCCGTTTTCTTCAGGCAGTTGGGCTTGCTTTCTCTTTGAGCAATCTCGGATCGTTTTCCTCACTCAAAATGGCCGCAACCAAACATCCAGTCTATTTTCTTCAGTCAATCTGGCTTGTTTTTCTCCTTTCACCACACTCAAGATGGCCGCCAACAATTCCCACAGCTTACAGTCCTTTTTCAATTGCTCACTGACCTTCTGACGTCGTGAAGCATCCAGAGACCACTTTGATCCTTAGTAAATGCTCAAACAGCTTTCCACAAAGCCCCTACAACCGCAATTTCACACTTTTCTCCGCTAGAACATGCTGCAAGACGCTCGATCCTCTCCCAGCACGTCTCTGTAAGTTATCTCCGTTTTTCTCTTAAATAATCCAAGCTCTTCCTTCTTTGTTGTTGTTGAGGCTGTCCCTTCCTCTGGGTTCCTTTTTATCCCACCTTCGTCACCAGTGTAATAATGTGAATCCACACCGGATGAAGATATGTGGTAGGAGGTATTTATTACAGCCTCAACCAACAGCCAGCATATCAACTGTCATGCAGAGAACCCTGCATCACAGAACCTCAGAACAAGCTGGTTCCATGCCCAGTGTTCTGGCATGGAGCCATGTTACATCATTACAGCCACCTTGTGTGCACCATATTAAGGATACAGCGCACCATGGCGTTAGTTAGGGAACTAGCATCAAAATGTTTGATGCTACTTTGGTGCTTTGCAGGATTAGAGTAAAAAATGTTGACACTAATCCTGCAAAGCACATTGAGATCCATTATAAAAAATGGTGTGTCTCCTTTTAACGCCTGCACTGTGCGCCATTTTTTCGGCCCCCCTTTTGGGAACACCCCCGTTGCATACATTATGCCTTGCGCAGGTATAATGTGGCGCAAGGGGTTACAAAGTGGCACAATGCATGCATTGTGCCACTTTGTAAATCTGGGGAGGCGATTTTGGCCTCTTGGGCCACATTAGCGCAAAAAAATTGTGCTAATGTGACACAAGGAGGTCCTCTTAAATTGGGGCCTTGGTGTTAAATTATTCATAAATGATTCAAAGCAAAGGAACAAATCTTGTCTGCCAATACTTATCTCTAGTGCTATGCAAACAAATGTTCCTCTTTTTTCCCAAGCTCTATATGATGAAAGTGAGAGGAAAGCCGAAAACCTTGCAAGGGCTTTAGTATAGGAATACCCAGTGGCATGTACGGATTGAAATTACCCAGTTCCATTTTATGTAAATGTCTGGAAGTTTAGTCCAAATACAGTAGCATTTTTGGTCAGAAACCCCAGTGACTTATTGCGTGTGAACTCTGACACGGTTTCCAAAGGCAGCCATGACAGTGGATGGACAAGGTGTAAACTGATGTGGGACTTAGTGGAAGCCATGATGTAAACTGTTCATATAGAAATCTACACAAGTTAGGCGGTCACTTTAGATGACCTTGAACCAATAGGACGTTCACTTTTGGCAAGTTTTATGCAGGTGAATTCCAATCGCATGCACCTGTGGGCCTCTGGCAAGTTGGCAAAATCTTTATTCTGCTGATCCTGCGCTTATCCTGCACTGGAAAAGGGTGAGATGAAAGCAAATTAACTCATAACTTCGATTTCTCAAGCTGCCTTCTTGAAGCGGATTTCAGTGACTCGTTTTTGAGGGTTTTTGCCTTTTCTCATTGTCTCCAGCTGTTTTTCCACTCAATTAAAGGGAAAGCTTAGAAAGCTTATTCTGGGATCTCATTTTGTGCTTTATCTGTGGCCGTCCTGAGTTTGCTGCAAACCTCCGTCCTGTAAACAAAGTGCATCGAGGGCCACATTTACAAGGCCCTTGCGCTCTTTAGCGCCACATTTGCGGCAAAATAATGTGACGCTAACGGGCCACCACCATAGCACCATATTTACAAGGTGACGCAAACTAGCACTCATATTTATACTTCTTTAGCACCGCATTTGCGTAATTTTTTTACACAAAAGCAGCGCAAACTTACAAAATACAATTTTATTTTGTACGTTTGCGCCGCTTTTGCCTCACAAAAATGACGCAAGTGCGGGTCTAAAAAAGTATAAATGCGGGCCTAGGTATACATATCCATGATGTATGCAAAGGAGGCGTTCCCTCGTTAGAGGGTCGCTAAACATGGAGCAATTGAATCTACAAGATTCCATTGCGCCATTTCTAGCATAATTTTCAACGCCTGCTTAAGGCAGGCGTTAAAATGAGGCTCCCATTGATTTAACTGGGCCTCTTAACGCTATACTGGATTAGCGTCTTTTTTTTTTTAACGCTAATCCAGTATAGCGTTACAATAGCAGAAACAAAATGATGCCATGCCCCTAACATGTGCCATGGTGCACCATATTGTAAATACGGTGCTACCATGGTGGTGTTAGGGAACGCAGGGGGGCAATGCGCCACTTTCTTGTAAATATGGCCCCAAATATCACAACTAATGATTCGCGTGGCACAGGAGAAAGGGCATCATGCCTTCACCTGACCTTTGTCATAGAAATTGGTGCTGCCACAATTAGGTATTTTTAGATGCACTTCTCTATATAATCTTTTCAAGAATTGGGCCACAGAGCACAAGAGCGCCTAAAGGCAGTAAAAAAAACTAAAAATAGCCCACAGTAAGGTCAGGAAGTGAACATACAGAACAGAGATTTCAGCACTGATGTCATAGCAGTTACTGTGGCCTGAAGATCGCAACATATGCACGGTCTGGAAGGTAAACTCAGGGACCGAATCTGCTGGATTTGATTTGAACTAGACTTTTCTGTACTTAATAGGGTTTTGTGTAGTTCTTGGGATCATCTTTTGCTCTTTTTCTTTTTTTAATCGTTTTACAAATATATTCACAACATATTTGATAGCAGCAATTTAGCTTTTTTCATTCACTTCCACAGTTTTAATGTACATTTCACATATTTGCAATAAAATATACTAAGTAGAACCAAAGGTTTGACAAGGCCAGACATATTGGTTGTGTAAATGCTCCTTATTTATTCTTGGCTAAGCCCAGAAATTGCAAAATTAGGTTTGCATGCTCTGCGGTGCAAGGAGTCTGTAATTTTAGCACTTCGAGGAAACTAGACTGCATGATCAATCCGAAGACCCTGAATGTGTAAATAAATGAATGGGCTTTGACACTGGAGCGGAGATGGCGCTCTTATTCAGCCTCAACTGCGCGATGAATTTAACATTTCAGATATGTTTACAAAGAAATGTTTACAGAAGGCCCATGGATGGGTTTATCTGCCATCCTCTGTATTTAACTGTCCATAGGTGTCAGTATTATTTCTGCTATTTCTGTTGCAAGGTATCCACTGAGCATTTGACTATTTGATCTGCCGCTCCGGCGCATGTAAAAATGTTCTGATAGTTTTTATCGCACCGAAGTATTCTTAACCTCATTATCAAATACAATTACCTTCTTTAAAATAGCTAAGACATCAACTGAGAGAAGGGGCCAGATGTAGCAGAGGTTTTTACCCATTCTGTGTCTAAGGGAAAAAGTGTTCGTACATATGGCCCAAGATTGTGTAATAGCGACCGTGTCTCCTAGGTTCTGGGGCACATTCTATTTTGTGGCCTTTGTAGTGTAAATGATAAGTTGTATACGCACACACACACACGTACACACACACACCCTTCTATCCTATAAATCGAACAGGGACTTAGCTATCAATAGTGCAACAGGTGCAGTGCACCGGGCTCAGTCTGCGTGAAACCCTCGCATTCCCAATTAGTGTTTTTTACTACCAAACTAGGGGACAGTGCCGGTTCCTTGCTAGCACTAGGGCTCTGTGCCCTTTCTATGCCCCTTTTTTGAGAATGTGCCTCTGCAAAGCCTCTAATAGAGGATGGGTGTTAATGTAAGAAATAGCAGCCATATTGCCTTTGGTTGCTATGGAGGCACTTTTAGTGCCAGTCTGTGATGCTATGGAGGAGGGAGATGTTGTGAACACAGAAGGTCCTGATTGATCCAGCACTTCAAGCAATCACAGTGTTTTCGGTGGACGGTAACTCTCAGAGGTAGAACCTCATCCAATCAATGTTACCTATTGATGACTTGTCTGCTGAATCAATCAGCATGAAAATGACATTCCCATGGAGAGCAAGTCACAAAGTAAAATCAGGTCATCGTTGTTTACATAAATTTAACAAACAATGCCTCATTTGTCATAAATTCAACATGTTATATTGCAAAAACAAGTGGACAAAAACAAGACTATTAACTTTTGTCAACAGGTGACCAGCTTATCAACTATCCTCTGAAAACATTTAAAAAACACCTCAAAATTAGTTTGTTTAAAAAAACGAAATACAATGAAATTATGTTTAAGATAACCCAGGTAAAGGTAAACGGTGTTGTGTTAAATACATTTGTAAGCAATGGAAACATACACTTAGAATTATCTTTCCTGTAAAAAAAATATACATTGGTTTAATATCCTGAGTCATACTGCAAATTCTGCCAGCCCTACGCAATGTAAATTACAGGTCATATGGTAACCACTTAATTGGAACTCAGTGTATCATCCTAGTAAGGAGGAAATTCTAAGCTGGCCCTGCCAGGTTTAAATTTGTGACCTGCAGAAAGCACCAGATGTATTTTGTGTCGTTAAGCTATCATTCCGAATGCAAAAATGATCAAACCTGTAGCATTTTGCAAGTGTTTAAAAATGACTAACTAAGGCGTGCAAAAATGTCACAATATATATATTTCACTTAACTAAAGGTTACAGGGACGTTTTAGTTTGGCTCACATTTTATTCTTGCACAATCATAGAAATTCACCTTCCCCTAGGTAACTATAACTCACGCCCCAGCCATGCACACATTTTTCGCCCAAATTTTTACTGCAAATATAACATTGATATTATCAATGATGTTATCAAAGGTGTCATGAGTGTCATAATTTGTGGCATAATTAGCAGTGCATGGTGAGTGCGCAAGTTATAGTAACCGTAGGGCACGAGTTATAGTTACTTGAGATAACGCTAACTATAACAGGTGAATTTCTATGGTTTTGTACATTTAAAATGCGAGCCTAACTGTAATGTCCCTGTAACCTTTGTTTTTTAAGTGAATTTCTATGTTTTTTTAAATTCTATTTCCTAACTATAACGTTCCTGTAACATTTGTTTTTTTCAGTGAATTTCTATGTTTTTTTAAAGTAAAGTAATTTTCATTACTATACGTTAATCCAACCACCGCTGCGCATTGCCTTCAACCATGCCTAGCAGTGGTTAGCCGCAGGGCCTGACCTGCAGCCAGGACTGGTGGCCAACCCCCTACAACCACCCAACCTTGTGTTGCAATCACAATCTCTCTCTCTCTCATTATGGGATGGAAGAGCGAGAGAGAGAAAGAGAGAGAGACAGAGAGAGTAACAGGACTGTGGGGGAGCCTCAAGTCCCCTGGGTTCCTAGCCAGCTCACTGCGTCCTGCAGGAGCCGGCATTGCTCCCACAAGCAGGGAGCTGAAGCTGCTTTAAATAGCAGGCAGGGAAACAGATGAAAACTCCGCTTTCTGAGCCAGTAAGTGAAGTGTTTGCTCAGACTGGGTAGGAACTGTCAAAGCTCCCGCCAAGTCAGAACAAACAGCTATGTCCAAGGGGTGGGCACCCAGGGAGCTAGCAGGAGACAGCCCAGGGGGGTGGTGGTCCTCAGGGCCATCTATGGCTTCTTGAGGGGGGCCACGCAGCCCACATCCAACATAAAATGGCCCCAGAGAGGTGGTGGTCCACAGGCTGGGGGTCCACAATGAACCCCTTACATATTTTTAGGTCAGCCCTGGGGACGTGGTGGTCCCTGGGGCGCAAGGGGGGCTGCATCCCCCGCAGTGTATTTGATTACATTCCCAGGGAGGTGGCAGCTCTTGGCGCTGTGGGGGGCAGCGGGCCCCACCCACATTGTATTTGATTAAAGCCCCGGGGGGCCATGCGCTCCCCCCCAAATTTATTATAAATAAAGCCTAGGGAGGTAGAGGTTGCTAGGGCATCAAAATGCCCTAGTAGGGGGGGCCCTTGCACCCTCCTCCTTTATTTTAAAATGCCATGGGGAAATGGCCCATCTGAGGGTTTCATAAAAACAGGCACAGGAGCCCACGCTTGTTTTAAAAAAAAAAATTCTGTGAATTCGCAAACTCATTACTGGTAAGTAACTGGGGCATTAGTTTAAGCAAATTGTTTACCTGGGAAAAAACCTTTGGAAGTGGCCCTTAGTTCACCTATGACCTAAAGGGCATTTGTTATGTTATGTTATGTGGATTTGTATAGCGCACCTAACACCCATGTTGGTATCCAGACATCTGCTGTGTGGGCGTGTGGACCTCGCAGTGCTATTCAAACAGCTAGCTCTTTAGCCTCTTGCAGAAATCAAATGTTGAGGCGGCGGCTCTTATGTCTGAGGGAGGTTGTTCCATTTTGCAATTGCATTTAAGGCTCCACTATAACACTACAGCAAATATCACCATACCACCCAACATGGGAGGACAAAAATCAGATCACTTAACATTTTGAACGGGATCCCCCCACGAGGATGCACCGGGTGAGGTTTTCTCCTGAAGTAGATTTTTTAAAATGGTGGAAAATGGCCTGTCCATTTCGAAACCAGCATCAAACTTGCTGCTTAGGTTGTGTAGACACTTGAATAACGCATGACATACACACTCATACACTTCTAATTTGTAGGTAAAAGTCCTTCAGATTTGTCTTCTTTGAGTCAAAAGCTTTTTGTTTTCTTCTTTGTTCTCTTTCATTTCATTAATTTTCTTCCTTTCACTCCTCTTCTTCTGCCCTCTCAGCCTTTCTCTTTCATTCTGCCTTCCTCTGCCAAAGCAGGCCAAACCCTTCAGGGATTGTCATCTTCCGCCTGAAAAACTCCTGGAGCATTGCACAGGTCAGCTATGAGGGGATACTGTAAAGATTAATTACACCATAAAGTCCCTCCTACTCACACATTTCTTTCATCAGCTGCTTTCTCTACTTTGGAGGATTATAGTTGATGTTTTTCTTTACTGCTGGAAGGAATTCGATAATTAACAGGCACTACAGCAGTGCTTAATTTGTAAATAAAAATGTGCCGGTGCCCAAAGCCCTCCTCTTAAACATGCGCCTGCTGCAATTACATGTCGGAACACGGAATACTGAGGCGGCGTAATCCTGAAGCCATCTCGGGCCTCTTCAATCAATATAAAGCCACTCCCTGCCCCTTCAGTTTACTCTAGCAGCTTTCTACTTTCTCCCTTTGTGACGCTTTTCAGTTTTTCCCTTCCTTGGTCTTTCCCATATGTGTCTTTTGCTCGCAGCAACTGCTTGAGGCAGAAGAGTAAGCCCCGGCCCTCAAAAATAAGTGCTGGTGCTCCGCACCAAAAAACAACAAGCACAAATTTAACACTGCACTACAGTGAACCTAAATTACCACACATTTCATGCTCTATTCCCTAATACACATTGTTATGTTGACCCTCAACGCTGCACTCGCTGGTTGTAATTTTAGCGGTTCGTCTTACTCTTCAAATGCATGCACCAAGAAAACCTGTTCTGGCAACCCGAGTAAATAAATGTTGATGTTCCCAAAATTGAGCGTGAGTCTGTTCTTGACATTTGCACTGCTGGCTGCTCCCACGCACACCCCTAGCGAAGACCCCCTCCACCACACAATACCCTACTAATGAAACCGCATTGGAAATTAGTATCTTCCAGTCACATTGCCTTAATTCATGGACCAACTTAAAGCTAACAATAATAAGAACAGATCACTTTAACCCCTTTGCTGCTAAGCCTTCCCCCCATATTAAGTCTTTTTTGGCTATTTGGGGCTTAGGCCTCCATAACTTTTTTTCCACGTAAGCTGTCCACACAAAATGTGCGTCCTTTTCGTACAACATCCTGCGGATTCTAAAGGTATCCAGGGTTTGTGGATTCCCCTGGAGGGACTGAGAAATTGGCCAAAATATAGCTACATTTTGTGTTTTTTGGGGGGAGGGGAAATGGGAAAAAGTGCAAAAGAAACTATCTGTGGAAACCTAGCAAAGCTTTAGATTTTTAAAAAGTACACACCTAGGGGAATCCAGGATGGGATGGAGTGACTTGCGTTGGTCTGACTAGATTTTGTTACCTAGAATCCCTTGCAAGTCTCAAACTTTGTCTAAAAATAAATGTTCCTCACATTTGTGTGATGCAAGGTTTTGGAATCTGAGAGAAGCCACAAACTTCCTTCCAGCCACACTCCCCCAAGTCTCCCGATAAAAATAGTACCTCACTTGTGTGGGAAGGTCAAGTGCTTGTTACAGGAAACGGCCCAGAATACAACATGGACACATCCTGTTTTTCCACTGAAAACTGACTCATTTTTTGCAATGTGCCTAGCTGTGGATTTTGGGCACTAGCACAGCAGGCAACCAGGGAAACCTAGCAAACTTGTAAATTTTTTAAAACTAGACATCTAGGGCATTCCAGAACGGGGTGACTTGTGTGGCACTTACCACAATATTTACCCCAAATCTCTTGCAAACCTCAAAATCTGTCTAAAGAAACACATTTTCCTCACATTTCTGTGATGCAAAGTTCTGGGATCTGAGGGGAGCCACACACCTCCTTCTACACATCATTCCCCCAAGACTCTTGATAAAAATGGTACCTCACTTGGGTCGGTATGCCTAATGCCCACAACACAGAACACCTCAAAACGCAACGTGGACACCACATTTTTCCACTGAAAACAGACTTGTTTCTTTGCAATATGCCTAGCTGTGAATTTTGGGCTGTAGCTCAGCAGGCACCTAAGAAAACCTAGCAAACATATATATATTTTTTAAAACTACTCACCTCAAGAAATCCAGGATTGGATGACTTTCTACTGAGAATCCCATGCAAACCTCAACATTTGTCTATAGAAACACATTTGCCTCACATTTCTGTGATGCAAAGTTCTAGAATATGAGGTGAGCCACAAACTCCCTTCTACCCAATATTCCCCCAAGTCTCCCGACAAAAGTGGTACCTCACTTGTGTGGGTAGGACTAGTGCCAGCGACAGGAAATGCCCCGAAACACAATGTGGAGAACATCACATTTTACCACTGAAAACGGACACATTTTTTTCAGTGTGCTTACTGTAGATTGTGGGCTTTAGCTCAGCTGGCACCTAGGGAAAACTACCAAACCTGTACATTTTTTAAAACACCTAGGAGAATCCAGGATTGGGTGACTTGTGTGGCTCTAACTCTATATTTTACCCAGAATCCCTTGCAAACCTCAACATATTTCTAAAAAAATATATATTTTACCCACATGTCTGTGCTGGAAAGTTCTGGAATCTGAGGGGAGCCACAAATTGTCTGCCACTCAGCGGTCACAATAAAAATTATACCTGACTTGTGTGGGTGCGCCAAATGCCTGCAGCAGGGAAAGGCCAAAAACTTGTAGAGAATGAGGGGGAACCAAAGCATGTTCATACACGCAGTTTATTTAAATACATTTTTAGGTTGTCTCTGCTTTGGGCACACAATCAAGTGAGGTATCATTTTTTTCAGGATTCCAAGGGGTAATGGTTAATAATTGAAAGATCAAAAAATGGAACCAGTAACTCACGGGTCGTGAGCTGTAAAGCCATGTCAAGGCACCAACCGCTTTACAGTCCATTCACACACCTTGCATACGTGACACATACAAGACACTTCATGCCACCAGCCGTGGGCCCAGCACATGCAACACTCAGATCAACAGACAGTGCCATTCAAGAGCCCACCACCTTTATACACCCACATGCCTTATACAGCAATCACACCATCTGATGGAGAGTGTGGACTGGCGTTTGGCTAGAAGTGTATGTAGTGACCAGCACCAAGTCACTACTCACACACCACCAACCAAGAACCAGCTCACACACACTGCCAGCCAAGTGGCAGCTCATTCACATTGACAGCCAAGCGACATCCCACGCGTACCGCCAGCCAAGCACCAGCCCACATACACTGCAAGCCCAGCGCCAGCCTGCGCACACAGCCAGCCAAGCACCTGCAGATGCACTTTACCAGCAAAGCACCAGTCCATGCACGCCTCCATCACATATTCTTAATAAAAAATAAAAAACAAACCAACTGTAAGCAAATACAAAACTACAAACACAACAGCTCTCACTAAATACATCACACTAATGGCAACCATGAAACTGAACAAAAGATATAAAATAATACAGACCAGGCAACGCTCACGGGTGCTCAAAAATTCTTTTTGTGTGGTACATTCTAAAACAAGCAGGCACACACAGTCGCGGTTTAGAAGGACAATCAGGGCAGTACATATGATTTTCCTTCCTTGTGCCTCTTTGCCTACAGACACTACATCGCTTACAGGGATTGTTTTTTTGGGGGGGGCGAGGGAGGAATGTGATCAGCAAAGTGGTGATCTTTCAATCTAGCCACATCCTCCACTACTCCAACTCTAGGAACACTTGCCTGTTCGACTACAACAAGCATATCTATCATAGATTCCTGAAACTAAGCAAGGGTCATTGTTGACTCTGGAGAACAATCCTTGAACACAAGAAGAGCATTAAAGGTTGTTAAATGGAAGAGATGGATAGCCAACATCGTATACCAAACGTAATTCTTACGAACAGCAGTGTAAGGTTCCAACCTCTGATCAACTCTGTCTACATCAGCCATGTGCTTATTGTAGTATAAAATGAACACAGGTTTGCCCACTTCGGCACCCTGACCCCAAACAGTCACAGGTGAAATACTTTCATCATGGATGGTAGTCAGCATGCTGACATCCCTCCTATCCACAAATTTCACAGCTAGCAGTTCATCACTATGAAAGGCACTGCACTGTCCCCTCTCAAGGTTTTTACAAACAAGCTCCTTTGGATAACCTTTACGCTTAGAGCAGACTGTCCCACAAGCAACAGTATCCACTTAGAACAATTCCCTGGACAATTGCATACCAGCGTAGAACTTGTCTAGGACCAAATGGTGACCTTTGTGAAAACATCCTCTACCAAGTTTCCACACATTTTTCTTACTAACTTAGAAAGTGGACGGACAACTGGGGGGTCAATAGTGGTACCCCTACCGATGTAGACCAGGAAATTATAAACATATCCTGTACTACTCTCAGACAGCATATACATCTTAATTCCATAACATGTCCTCTTGCTAGGTGTGTACTGCCTAAAACCAAAATTGCCCCTTACCAGCACCAAATACTTACCCACAGCTACTTCTTTCCCTAGAGCAAAGCTCTCTGAAAACAGACAGGACAAATATTGAAAAGATGGTCACAATCAGGGTGGTCTCATGGCAATGAGAAGCATTATAAACAAAATGTAGCATTCGAAGCATAAGTAAATACCAATCATGACTCATGATTGTAGGAAATATGGCCGTTGCCATCAAGGGACTGGTAGACCAATATGAAGACAACAACAGCTTCCTTATCAAGGCCATAAAAAAGTTAAACCCAAGAACTTCTTCAACTCTTCCAGATTTGTGGGAGTCCACTGGGTAGCTCTAGAGTAGAGCTTAATTCTGGCACTGTTGTCCCTCAAATACTGTTCACCATACAAATTAGTCTTCTCAACAATCTCACTCAAAAATACATCATCCATAAACAAGTAAAAAAATGTATTAGCAAAAAGTGTTCAGTATTCACTTTGCACCCTCCAACACCATTAAAGGCAGGCAATGCCGGCTGCACCATGTCTGGGGCAACCCAAAGAGAAGCTCATTCAATGGGAAGCCTTTCAGCCCCAGGCTGCAATCCAGATGTCTCTTGCTGCACTTTCGGCACATCAGTGTCCTCCTCTAAAACATGCACTTCATTCACACGGAAGGTGGCTTCATGATCAGATGATTCATCTCTGACAGAAAATTAACTGCCAGAATCTTGCACTTCCTCATCTGCCTCAGATGCAGAGTCAGTCTCATAATCATGGTCACAGGAAGATTAAAAAAGCATACCAACAACCTTCTGAGTGGTCATCTTGTGGCTAGTCCTAATCCTTACTAATAAAAGTAAATTGACAAATAAGTTAACAACAACTAACACTGTGTAAAATAAGTAATAAAGAGGGTGTGGCTTTATCACAAAGACCTACGTACTTAAAAACGATACCGCTCAGTTGCCAGCGACAGCTAGACTCACCAGCACCTGCTCTGCAAAGCCACAGCAAGCGTCAACAATATCCCACTAAAAAGGAAATACAAAATAAAATTACACATAAGACAACACAATACACGTTGTGCACAAATTCAAGGAGCATTTCACAAGCAATAAAACATAAGCCATATATTGTGTTATTATTACACCATTTTAGAAAAATTAATTAATGCATAGCAATGATACTCATTTGGAGTAAACAGTACAAAAAAGGTTTTCTTACCAAACACATTCAGCTACGCACACTCCAGGTCTACCAGAGTCGGAACCGCAAGCAAAGTCACAACAAAGGAATCAAAAGCATTGCACTACAATAAAAAGGAAAAATAAAACTTTATGATGACAAATGCAAATTATGTGCCAGTCTACACACACCCCCCACCAAACATTCTGAAACTTTCTCTGGTGTCTAATGGTTTTCTGCACTCCTTGGGGGCAGATGGGCCTAAAACAAATGAGCCCGATCTGCCTCCAGAGGTGTCAGAAATGGCAAAATACCTGCTCCTTAAACGAGAGAGAACCTTGCCCTAGGGGCTGATCCCTAAACACAAAGAAGATGCTCGTATTCAAATCCCTGGTGTCTATTGGTTTCTGCCCTCCTCCCCCTTGGGAGAAGAGTGGCCTAAAAAAAGAGTCCAATCTGCCTCCAAAGGGGTCAGAAATGGCCACAATATGTGCCTCCCAAAGGGGAGCGACCCTTGCCTTAGGGGCCACTCCCAAAACACACAAATAATACTGTTATGCAAATCCCTTGTGTCTGACGGGCTTCAAAAAAAGAGGCTAAACTGCCCCCGGGGGGGGGGGAGTGGGACAGAAACAGCCAAAATATGTGGCCTCCCAAAGGGGAGCGACCATTGCCCAAGGGTCTGCTCCCCAAACGCACAAATAATGCCCTTATTAAAATCCCTGGTGCCTAGTGATTTCTGCCTCCTTGGTGGCAGATGAGCCATAAAAAAGAGGTGGATCCACCCCCAAGGAGAGCAGAAACTGTAAAAATGCATGCCCCCAAAGAGGAGTGACCCTTGCCCAAAGGGCCCCTCCCCAAACACACAAATAATGCTTTAATATATCCCTTGGTTTCTAGTTGGTTCTGTCCCCTTTGGGGGCAGATGGGTCTAAGAAAAGAGGCCGATCTGCCCCCAAGAGGGGCAGAAATTGGCAAAATGCATGTCCCCTAAAGGGCAGCGACCCTTGCCTATTTCTTTCTCCAAAGACACGCTGGAAGCAAATGGCTTTCAGTGCCTCGTGGCAACTTCCACTGCTGCCAGCGTGGTGCACGCTGATGTCATTAGATGCAGCGGGGTTGGCAGCAGAAGCACGTCCACTGCCATCTCTGGTGGGGAGTTTTAGAGGGTGGCCCAAGGGGGAGTGCCAGAGCTTCCCCCTTGGATGGGTGCTAGGACAGACGGGAGCCATCCGACCCATATAAGGGGTTAAAAAGTTGAAGCTCACTAGAACCACAGGAAGGACTAAAATACCAAGGCTTACAATGCCTGGGTTCAAAATGTAGGCAGCCAATGAGATTGAGAACATCTACAAATTCAACAAGTTTGTCATATGATAAATTTATGATCTCAAGTAATAAACCTTCCTTCGCCTTTTCCACGCACAAAGGCAAATGATGCAAATTAGCTGTAGAGCTCCCACGGCGTGCAGTTCCCATCCGCACCCTTTCAAACTCAGGTTTAGCATGGGGGGAGCCATCCATGAATATGATTTGCATTGATTTTCATTTGGAGCAGCTGGTTGAGTCCGGCAGCTTATCTGCTGGTGTGCCTAGATTAATAATACTGTGTAAGTGTATCTGTTTCCTGGAACTGCATAATACGTGTAGTGTACCAGCTCTAATCAGATTAAAAACATGACATTTTCAATCAGGTTAAACCTTGACTCCATCTCTCATCAGCTACAAATTTAGTTCATCAATGCGTGTTCAAATGGATGAAACTGAAGTATGACTCTGGGAGTGCAGAGCCCAAGACCTTGGAATGCCCTCAACGTTTATTTGAGATGAGGACCCCACCACAAGCGTTGTAGGAAACTCCAGTTAATTGGAGTGTTCAGACTCTCATTCTAATGGTTCTTCACGTCTGTCAGGTGCAATGATCACAGAATATCAGCTGTAAGTGTGCACCCTCCATCACTGGGCACATCCTCTCTCACTTTACCTTGAGGAGGAAACAGTTCACATATATACTAAAAGAAACAGAACCAAAAATTACTTCTGATGGAGAAGGTGGTTGTAGCAGTTGTGGAAGTGCACTAGTGGAATAACATTCTCAATCAAATTCTAATCAAGCTACCCCCAAGCATAGTTTCACACTGATGAAGCAATAGGGAGTCTTTGTCCACTAAATACAGCTCCACATTGATGAAGATGTAACACAGGAGCTTTTTCCACGAAACATAGTTCCACATTGATGAAGCAATACAAGAGCTCTTTCCATCACATATAGTTCCACAGTGATGAAGCAATACAAGAGCTTTATTCACCAAACATACCCACATTAATGACGTAATTCAGGAGCTCTAACCACCAAGCATAGTTTCACCTTGAGGAAGTAATACAGGAAGTCTTATCTGGCATTGGTTGGAATATCAAAGGTAATGTGGCAGATGAATGTCAGGAAGTAGGTGAGGATGTAGGTAACTCAGTGTTTCATGTCTTTCAGTTAAATCTGGCAGTGGTGGCTCCCTTTTGGGGTGAAGCCAGAGCAAAAAACCTGAGCACACTGCATTGAGGATCTTTGATTCTCTAGTACACATGGTCCCTCAACCTTATAGGCAGTTTATAACTTTATTGAGTAATATACCTCCAAGGTAATGCTCTACTATGGTCCATGAGCTTATAGTCTGGCACTCTTTCTCTCCTCCACTCATCCAGCCAAATAATTTGGTTTGGCAATTTTAATTTCTGATTGGATGACCAAATAACCTCCCATGAATGGGATGTATGGAGTCGTGTAGAAATTCTGGCTCTGGGGTAATGGATATCTGACATCATTCACAGAGTTAGTCATTCTTTGGATCTCGGTTGTGTCCCCTTCAGTTCTGTAACAAAACTTGATGCCCCCCCTTGCACTGTACATGGACTACCCCTTCCCCCCAGGAGCTCTCAGGCCAGGGTACTGTACTGAGAGGGCTCCGCGGAGTTTGGGTTGCCCCCCCCCCCCACATTGCTGGTGCTGCGAGGCCCTATGTTACGCTACTGGTCCCCTTTAAGAGGATCCCTTTTTTCCACTTTGGCGCTAGGTTGAATCCACTATGACCTACGTAAGCAACATCTAGAGCAGAGGTCTTCAAACCTTTTGATGACGAGAACCCTGTCACAATTTTGTAGGGGCAAGGATCACCTCCGGTCAAAAATTTCTAGAACCTGGTACTCCTCATCATCAACAACCAAAAACGCCCCCAACTCCCCGAGCAAATCATTTTTACGGTAGAGAAATAATATTAGCCAGTGTTTAGCAAGGTTTGTGGGTGACTCCTAGTTATGTTAGTTTGCTGCCATTATTGGCTTCAGTCATGTTTGTGGGGCAGGCTGGAGGGCCTTCAGAGTCTGAGCACGGAGAACCATGTGATAGCGCTTCCTGACCCAGTGCTATAGCATCCTGTGCTGTGCCTCCATGCACCACAGAGCTTAATTAATGTGTGCACCTGTGACACACTGCTTTCTTTTTCCGCTGCTGCCTGGGAGTGAGAGCTGGCCTTGGTGCAGGAGTGCAGCCATATGCTGAGGCAAGCACTATCTGGGCGGGAGAGCAGCTGTGGCAGGAGCTAGCACAGTACTGTAGGACAATGCATGTCTGCACAACTTAAAGATGAAGAGCCCCTCACATTAAAGAAAACACATATACAGGGTTCAATTTAGCCCAAAAATAAATCAGTGGTTCCACCTTGTCAATGAGGCATGCACCAAACTGAAATCACAGGCAGCAGTGCGAAAAAGAAACATCACTGCCACTTGCCACCTGGGCTGAGTGAGTCTCAGCTGTGGTCAGACTGCTGCAGCCAGCGTAGGTGAGTCCCCAGGACAGCACGACCAGTGCCAACTATATTGTGATGAGTGAACTGTACTCACTGAGGCGTCAGTGCTGTGTGCAGTGCAGTGCTCCAATTCTTGTCAACCTCCTACCATCCGCAAGGGAATGGGTAGCCAGGGCAGCCAGCTGTCAAAGTGCAATAAAATAAAGTATGGGAACTGAGATTCTGCATGCATTAGGGGTGATGTCAGTGAGTGTGGGGGCAGGGTCAAAGGTGTGGTTAAAAACAAAATATTCTGTACGTTTTTTAGTTCTCGCATGATCCGGTAGCTACATATAAAATAACAGACAGCTTAAAAGAAAGTAAATTTTAAAAAGTTGTTACTGATTGAAAAATTCACAAAAGTATGTTATGAAACCTCTATTAGTTAAAGCACTGCACTGGTCTGTGGGTAACCAGAGAGCCACACAATTACATCTTGGGTGGTGCAGTGGAAGTAGTGACTTGTGGATTTTTAGTGCTGCGAGGGCATAACCTGTGACAGAAAGCACTGTGAATATGCGAGTCATTATTTTAAACTTCCACTACACACAGTATGAAATATACTGCTACAAAGTGCATTAAAAGCTTTATGATAACATCGTGCTTCCAAAATATAGATTTTAGCAATATCCAGACTGTGTAATGCATTTTTTTATATACCTGCCCTTTGAAAACCTACTCGTGGTAGTAAGCACTATGTACATACAATTACAAGTGAAAACACTCACATCACCGCTCAGTTGTTAACTACACTACCACTCAAAAGGAATAAATCTTTATCACAAACATTCGATCAATTAAAGCCAGTACTGGCACTCAAGCATTCTTTACATTTGCAGATTACCTTTTACATTTGGAGGCTAACTCTTAGCACACATTTGCATTTCTTTCAGGCAGCAGCACCCCGGCAGGAAGGCTTGTCGCTGTGACACTCCCTGAATGACACTTCAGCTGAAGCATTTACAATATTGGAATTCCATCCCCTGACGGATGTTTTATGAAAAGAAGGAGAACTGCTTTTCATAAATCCTTTTGGTGCTGACAGTAAAGCTGGGGAAATCGCGGTGCCCTTCCTATGAGTCCATGCCCCCCCCCCATGGGGGTTGCGCCCCACAGATTGAAGACCTCTGATCTAGAGTTTATATCATGGTTCAGTTGCAGCTCTAGGCCAGAACCCCCTCATAGTTGGAGGAGTCTGAACCTAAGGGAACTATTAAGTGCTCGGTTCACCTACAGAGATCTCACTAAGAATTTGCGAGACGTATTGTGTTTTTCAACTCTTTAAGAATAGAAATATCAGAACTATTTCTTAGCACAATTTAATATGCATATATATGTATATATCGTAGATAGGTAATCCTAAACTTGATGATATAGTGAGTTATAGTGCACTTTGGAATTTGGTTCATAGTTTAATTTTAAGACATTGTTGAAGACATCTGTAGATTCTGTTTTAGTTGTGTGGTACTGAAGCCGAAGGGCATCCACAAGCCTGGGTTTTCAAGTGATCTATGTTCAGAAATACGATCTGGTGAGGATCAAGGGTTTAATGTATATTAGACCCCTCTGAGAAGTTATGGTATCTTGACCGAGATTCAGAATGGTTGATTTCAGTGCTTAATTTGTCAATAAGTGCCAGGGCCCTCATCAGGAGACCACAGTGGCTTGCACCACCCATTGGCCCTATCAGCACTGCCAGGGACAGTAATACCACATCTACTAATCATCATAAGCCTTCCAGTTTGACAGTTTAAACTATTCCAGGCCCCCACAGCTTTACAAAGCATTGGACTGCAGCTATAAGTTATTTTGTTATGTATATGGAATAATAAACGGAGGTCATTGTGCTTATTTGTAAACTAGACAAAGAGCGCCACCATGTGGCTCAGTGTCACAAGTGCCAGTGTTGACAATAAAGTGGTGCCAAACACCGGCTCAAATTAAGCACTGGTTGATTTGCGTGCGTTATCATCTGAAGTGGAATGTTAAGAGCTGGGCAGCTAACTTTTGTGGGCAGTAAGAGCCTTTACAGGTGTACATTCTGTGACATTTGTGGCTGGTAGCTTCCTATCCCTCCAATGTGCGATTTCTCATTGGTGAGTTCCCCTTTTTACAAACCACAGCTAGACTTGCTCTACATCTGTTTGCTTTTGCCTCCATCCATCATGAGGACAACTCGTCTAGGCCACCACGGGTGAAGTGTAAATCAGCTTCTGGGCCCAGAGCACGCTTCCAACTCTCCCTCTCTCAGAAACTGCTATCACTGGCATGATGTCCTAGTTCCACCCTTTGCTTGGATGCAGGAGGGCAATGCAAACAATATAAAAACAACACTTTTGTATGCTTTTTTTGGATCTTTGATGTTCTTATCGGTTAGGCAAGGGACGAAAGATGTCAGCTATTGCAGCTGGTGATTGAGAGGGAGAATTGTGCCACGGGTACCTGGAGTAGTTTCTTCCTGGACTCACTGAGACGCACTTCCTACTTTCGCTGTTTTCTGTAGAGGGAGCTAATGACCTCATTCCACACACCTGGACAGCTGTCATTTGCCCCCACGCTATGTGCTCCTCCCTGCGGCCCAGGACTGGTGATTAAGAGCCATTATTGGCGGCAGGGAAGGGGAATAACACCTAATTATTCATTCTGTGGCTGCCCATTCTCGGTGCTTTCTACAGGTTGTTATGGTTTGTTTTAATTACTTTCTCCCGAATACCAGCCTTCCTAATTACCTTTGTTAAAGTTATTTTTTCTTTGCAGGTAGTGGGGCTCCTAACTATAGCAGTGCTTTGGCATAAGACCAGAGTACTTGGCTGGTGGATGATGTGCCTTGGTTCAGGGCAGGATACTGTGCACATTGTGATGGGGCTGTTTTTTTGGGGGGCGGCGAGGTTCTAAGTTAAAATGCACCTCTTCCTTCTTTATAGGCCCCCATTTGTAGTTTCAGCTCATAATTGCAGGAGTGGGTGATTACCAGCCATTAATGCTTTCAGTTGCAGGGAGCAACCCTAAAAGTGAGCTTCTTGCAAAAGCTAAGAGACCTTTAGAAAAGGCTGGACAGTTTTGGCCTTTAAGAGTCTCTTTGTTGGCACTAAACCCACCTGAAAAGCCCTGTACATTCCAAGGAGAGTGGGCCTGTGCAACTCTTGGCGGAGGTGCATCTTTAAAGGGAGGAGGCATTGGTTTATCTTCGACAACTCTCATCAAAGAGTGGACAATCAGTGCAGCAAACAGGAAGCTTTCCGTGTTGGAGACAAAGGCCCAGGCCACAAACTTTGGGAGTTGCCTTCCATGACTCCTCCAATCAAGGCTTAATGTTGTGAATCGTTGGGGAGCGAGCAGGAGAGAACAAGTGCTGAATGAAAAGAAAATAACTGACAGAGTGCACCTTGCCTAATTCCCCAACGAGTCTGTAAAGACCGATGGTCCACTCCAATCTTGGTTGGTTGACCTCTTATCATCTAGTGGTTCCCTCCCAGTCTAGCAATGGAGGGACATAAGTTCTCACGATAGCTGCATATGAGGCCACCAGTATTTGACAAGGCCAAGAGAACCTGTTTTTGAGAGGGGTCTTAAGCAGTTTAGAAGAGAGAATCTTTGTATAAAGAATTTGTTCAAAAGAAAGGGTATGAAAAGTTGTTACGTGAGTTGCAGCTCGGGGTTCTGTAGTACATTTAGGGACTGTGTGCACTAGGGCCTGTGGAGACATGAGAGAGTAGTAATGCTGAATTTACAAGCAAAGGGTTGTAATAAACCTAGCCTTTTGGTTAGGAGCAGAAACAATACACAGCAGTGAATTGGACACTCAGAGAAGTCTACGACGCTATCCACATTTCACCTAGGACATTACCCATAGAAGTGCTTTGCTGGTCTTGCAGACTTGTAGTAAGGCACCAGTTGTTTGGGGTCAATTACATTACAGCTGCTAGACACTACAATTGTTTTCATTCAATAATTCAATTACCTGTGGGCACCTTTAGAGCAAGCTCATGAGAGGTTTCAAAGAAAGAAAATAAAATATTTGAATTGAATGTTAAAAATGTACATGTTCCTAGTCATCGCTACAGAAAAGGATGACAGGCAGGCCATTCCTGTGCATCCTTAGTGTGCTTAGAGACCCCGACCATGGTTAACCGTGCACCAGCTCAAAGGAGAAACCAACAGCCCGCTGAATCCCACCCGCCGCATCAGCGAGGCAAGGTAACGCAGCACACATTGTTATTTATTTCTAAAGCACACACTCACCCCCTTGGGTAACTTGGCTCTGAATAACAGATGTTTATTAATACAAAGTAGAGTTGCTATAACACGACAAACAATGCCTTGTTTCACAGATATCAACCAAGGTCTTGTCGTTAAGCCGCCACTTCATGATATACGCAAGAGATCACACGCTTTGGGCAAATTTTATTAAAAGGCAGTCGGCATCTCTGATGCCAGGCCTACAGCCACAATGAGGAACTCTACGCCCTTGGCAATGATGTGTGGAGCTTGATTTCCCATTAGCTCAACGCGGGTTGATTAATTGTCTGTGTAATAATGAGGAATGCATTGGCAGCCCCATAGCCGGTTTAAAGAGCTGCAGATATTTATATGAATGGCCTGTGGCCAAGGAGGGCTTCCCTCATCAATACTGATCCAGCAGTGTCATCTGCTTAATAACTGAGACGCTGGGCGCCATTACTCTTCATGCTGTTGGCCATCCTCTCTTATGTTCTAAGGGCGCCCGGGAGTAGCGAGTAGTTAACTCCTTGACTGATTCATAAATGCAATGGCGGTGCAATCAGTCATCTTGTATAAACCCTTGCCAACGAGGTTGAGCAGCCGTGGTCCTTTCAATATCATGCGATGCGCCTCTGGATGTGGCCGCTCTGGCGGAACCATGAAAGAGAAAAGAATCAATGGAAGAGATTTAAGGGTGGCCTTGTTGATCCACTGAGTAGTAAAATCCAGGGTTTTTCATAGTATGCGGATATGCAAATAACCTCCACTGAAATTATTTCTATGCAAATATAACACAGACGTTTTTAAGGTGGATCCACTGAAACTAGCTAAATTTACTGTTCAAAGGGTCGACAACCCTCGCCCTAATTGTGTTCCTCCGAGAGTTTAGCATCAGAGAGAAGGACTTGAGAGGAGAAAACGTAGTTTTGGTAACATTTTGCAAACGCCACACATAGGGTTGTTGTATATTAATTCAGCAATTGTGGTTTCCAGAGCTTTATTACATACAGACTCATGTAATTCCTGATTCTTGGCCTATCTGTGGTTTGCAGTGTCCCTACAGGAATGTGTGTTGCTGTTCCCCACATATCCATGGGACTGCCAATGTTTCCTGGCCAGTGTTAGTTGGCTCTGAAAGTTGCCATTTTCTTATGAATTAACAACGTTTTCCTTGCAGCTTTTAAACTGAGTGGCTTTTGGCAATCGCTTGTGTTCTCGCAACAACTTAAAAGGGGCGGCAAATTCTCCATTTTAGCACTAAACTCAAATGGAGAGCGCTTTGTGAACTGTAAATGGATAAGATGCATTCAATTTAATGTGAGGGAAACTGTGAAACTTCACATGCCGCAGCCAAAAAGGGTGTGAAGCTTTTCATATGGTTGGAGTATCTGCATTCTCATCCACAGAAAGGGTTCACATGTGCTCAAAGGCCTGATTTTCCTTTGGCATGTAACCTGGCAGGAATAAAAGACGGTGATCTGTGTGGTTCATAGTGTCCTAAGAAGGTTCATGATCACACAAGTAGAGTGGCAAACCATCGGGTAAGGGAGAAGTCGTGGTCTACCTACCATGGCACCGACTTGAAACAATAACAGTCCATTCTTGGACACCTCCTGTATATTCTGGCACCGAGCTAGGAGATGTCCTTCCAGTATGTTGGAACAGTGATGGATGTGTTGTGTCTTTTCTGGCATATGATTGTAGTAGTCTGGAAGGGTGGCATATTCTGAATCCGCTTTTTGGTATTCTGGTGTGATGTATCCACAGTGATGTAATGGTGAAGCCATCTATATGACGTTTAAAGTATACAATATTCTACAATAGACTTGCCACAATGTTTAGATATGGACATGGATATAGACTGTAACACTCTGCAACAGTACAGCGCTAGTACAAAGAAGTGGCAATCTGGAACAGCAAAAGAGATTGTGAGCAGGGGAAGGGCATTCAGCCTTAGGACCTGATTTAGAGTTTGGCAGATGGGTAACTCCGTCACAAACATGACAGATATCCCGTCCACTGTATTATGATGTCCATAGGATATCATGGAATTGTAATATGGTGAACGGGATACCTGTCACATTTGTGACTTAGTAACCCCATCTGCCAACCTCTAAATCAGTCCCTTGGTTCTTGCACAGTAGTTGTCCAATGCTGGCACAGCTTACTCACAGAGATAGACAACTCTGGTACCCTAATGAGTTAAAGCCATAGCATAGATATAGGCCCTCATTATTTGGAGGTCTTTTACAAAGACAGCCGAAGGCGCAGTCTTCAGAAGACTGCCAGTTAGGAGTACTGAAGGATTTCTGCCACAATTTGGGCAGAAATCCTTCAGCAGCCGTGCTGGCGGTCTGCGGCTCAGAGACAGTTCCACAGCCGTCACTACCACGCCAAAAGGACTCCAACTGCCATATTACGAGCAGTAATACGGCGTGGTGGTGTCCTGATGACGGGGTGCTGCCGGCGGTGGAAGCGCTGGGTCCCGTTCCTTGGCGGACGACATCCTTGCTGGACAAGGTAAGTCGATCGTCTGACAGGGGAGGGTTGGTGTTGGGTATGTGTGTTTGAATACGTGTTTGAATGCATGTGTGTATGCGTGTGTGTATGTGCGTTTGAATGCATGTTTGAATGTGTGTATATGCTTGTGTGTATGCATGTTTGAATGCGTGTTTGAATGTGTGTGTGTATGCATGTTTGAATGCGTTTGAATGAGTGTGTGTATGCATGTTTGAATGTGTGTGTGAATGCATGTGTGATTGTTGAAGTGAGTGTGTGTTGGAATGTTTGCGTGAATGCGTGTATCTAAGTGTTGGTGAATGCGTGTATGTAAGTGTTGGTGAATGTGTGTATGTGGGGTGCGTGTGCGTGTATGTGGGGAGGGTGGAGTGGGGGTAGATGGGTGCTGTCACGGAAGGGGATGGGTGGGGGAGGGGTGCTGTCACAGAAGTGGGGTGGGGGATGTGGGTGCTGTCAGAAAGGGGGGGGAGTCGGCTGCCGGTGACAGGAAAGGAATTTCCTGTCACCAGCAGCCTTTCCGCTAGGGTTTTCGGGGAGGTGCTATCGCCGCGGAAACCCTAGCGGACAGCCGACTCATTATACCCCCGGTGGTTTGCAGTGGACAGCCGGGCCAGAGGTGCTGTCCTCCGGCCCGGCTGTCCTACCGCCCTGGCAATACCAGCGCAGATGTGTTGTTTTGGCAGAGGCCAAGCCGCCACACTCGTAATGTGGCGGTCTTTACCGGCAGTCTGTCGGCGGTGAGACCGCCACCGCGGACCTGGTGGTCTTCGGACCATCAGGGGCATAATGTGGGCCATAATATTTGATTCAGCTCTAGCACAGTTATTGGATGTTCTGACACAGATCGGGCATGTGTGTAGTGGGCCAGCATATGGCATGCCATATACGCATGAAAAAAATATATCATCCACTAAACGTATTATCACTACAACATCTGGGTAACTAGATGTGGAGTTAAGAATCGTGAATACATACTTGCCTTGAAAAAGTGCTGCTCTGCAGTGCAGTGGATGTAGTGGATGCAACATTTCTGTCGATAGTTTTAGCCTTGACATAGAGACATGCAAGCATGTCAGTGGGATGATATGTGAACGTGTAGATGGGATATTCTAGGCACAGTTCTGGTACAATGGGATATCTGGGATAGTCTTGCACAATGGTGGTTTATTTTTAGTGGAGAAATTCGATATTCTGGCACATATTAAGCACAATAATTCAATAATCTGGCACAGTGATGTGCCAATAAACTGGTCCACATCTGGAATAGAGATTCACATTGTCTTTATGGAACGCACAGTAATTGGAATATTCTGGCACAGTTCATAAAGAGCAATGGAATATACGGGCATAGTGATAGCTTGACGGATGCACTGTAGGGGTTAAATAAGTACATTTGCCAAATTGATGGGATTTTCCTGAATAGCGATTGGATAATCTGCCACAGTGATAGGGTATTCTGGAGGTGCAGAACATGAACAGTATTTGAATGTTACACAAAATTCTAGAGCAACCGTAGGTTAGTACAGCTAATTTGCTATAGCAAAGGCATATGTTGAAACAGATTTAACAAAGGTCATTTGGCCAGAGGTAAGAGGACTGACCCTAGTTTCCTGTGAAATTACGTGTGTGTCCCTGCTTATTATATTTTTCCCACTGAAGCTCACACAAAGCCAGAAGGTTGCCTGTAGAGAATATGTGACAGAACAACTAGGTCCTAAACAACTATAAGCTAAACCACTACTGCTAAACAACTAAAAAGTCTCTACAACTAAGTACTGAACAACTACTGTCTAAACAACAACTGTGCCTGAATAACAATTGTCTGAACAACTAATATATATATATATATATATTCTAAACAAATAATAAACCATAAAAACCACAAAGAAAACCTTACCTTAAAATTAGTTGTTCAGGCAATTGTTATTCAGGCACAATTGTTGTTTAGACAGTAGTTGTTCAGTACTTAGTTGTAGAGACTTTTTAGTTGTTTAGCAGTAGTGGTTCAGGCAAGTAGTTGTTTAGACCTAGTTGCTCAGGATGTTTCCCGCCTGTAGATGGTCTTCTTCTGTGTGTTGGTATGGCACAAGCCCTCGGTGAGCAGGGCAAGATCCTGTTTAACAGTAATATGCTGATCCATAATCCTGTGCCTTACCAGTACTATTAAGCTCCATATCCACTGCAGAGCCTACTGTGGATACCGCTGTGCCTGGGAACTTTGCGTGCCGAGAGATGGACTGCATGCTCCACGCATGACCCTAGGACAAGACGTTTTGTATGTACTTCATGGCCATTTGGTAAGAGAAGATCCCATATACTCCACGCTTTGATTTTTTCGCAAATAGAAAAGGTGGTACAGAAGGGGGCTAAGTTGTTTGCTTCGCTGGGAGGGATCTAGAGTTTGGAAGTCTGTATAACAAAGGACTAGCTTGTTACAGGAAGAACTATTTATTCCTATGGGGTTTATTAATACAACATGACTGTAATGTGTTTCATGCCTGCGGCTCTTAGCACTATTTGCTATATAATGGCATGTTTTGTATTCTTAATATGTTAGGGATTCTATCTTCACCATGTAAAACACCCCTTGCACTGCTGTTCCTTGTTTCTTCTTTCTGGGTTATATTGATGTTCTTTTTGTGCCTGCTTTTTTGTTGTTTTGAATTGCTTTTTTCTTGTATTATTTGCTTGTTGGGAGGCTTTTTTTAAACTTGTGTTATTTCTAAATCAGGTGCTATCTTTATATCTTGGTTAGTTTCCTTCTCAGTTTCTTTTGGGTATCATCGCCTAGCATCTCCTTCCTGTCCTTTAGTCACTCTAGAGGACAGTGGTGAAGTTGCTAGGGTTAGTCTCCACTGTAATCCCTGCTCTACATGCAAGGTTAAGGTAAGGTGGGTGCGACCTGCTATTAACAAGCATACCCTCCTTCTAAAACCTTTTCTTTGCTTTAGAGGTTTGTGGTGAAGGGGAAAAAATGGACCATGAGAGAGCAGCCCATTGAGCAATGATTTAAGTCGAATATGGTTAGGTAAATGGCTTTCAGCGAGGGTAGGTTGGTTTGAACAACAAGCCAAACCTCAGAGAGAGTTTATGTAGATGCTGTTTGTACCATTCCAGCACTAGGACACTGCAGAAAGAAATAATACATGTCAGTGACCATTTCAAACTTTCAGCATGTGGTTCCAATGGACCTACAAACTCTGTGGTAGTGCCAGGGACTGTTTGTGGATCCACTCACCCAATAGAGGCTACTGCAAGCCTCAGAATTCAACTGTAGACTGTTACTAAATCCTCCAGGGGAAGGGTGGAATTGGGAAGGGAAAGAAATATTGCAGATGAAAGAAATATTGGTGATTCATCTAAGGAGGTCATGGGCGGACTGACCAGCCGGGCAACCGGGCAATCCCCCGGGAGGCTGGAGCCCCAGGAGGCTGGTTTTGACACTTGGAGGCCAGTTTCAGCCTCCAGGAGTGGTGGTGCCCGTGAAGCGATCCCGGCAGCAAGTTGAAAGAGTTGCTCTGGTTGTAGCACGCAATAGCACGTCTGCACATGGGGACTGAATTTATCATTTTTACCAGGGCAGTTTTAAATTCCCAGTCCAGCCCCGAAGGAGGTTGACTGCCATCACAATTTGCACAGTGAATCTGGACCACGTCAGAAGCAAAATCATTAATATTATAGCATACTATCTCATGCTTCCTTTACAATGAGTAATTTATGAACATATTTACCTCCCCTAACTTGTTCCACTCCTTTCTACTGCTCCCTATCCCCCCCACTCTCTCTCTCTCTCTCTTTTGTATTCCTGTATCAAATAAAACTGCATGGCTAATAATTCTGATTGAATGATTCCAGAAAGAATACTAATATTACACCCATTATATCTAGACAAACTAAACATTTCAACAATTGAGAGCATGGTCT
This sequence comes from Pleurodeles waltl, assembly GCF_031143425.1. Taxonomy (NCBI): domain Eukaryota; kingdom Metazoa; phylum Chordata; class Amphibia; order Caudata; family Salamandridae; genus Pleurodeles; species Pleurodeles waltl. The sequence continues at coordinate 1,015,091,819 of NC_090449.1, forward strand.
TACCCAAAGTCTTATTTTAACTGAGTCTTATTTTATCTGAGAGCTTCCCATCTTTGTGATGGAAAGGAGTGGTGGGTGTATAATGGGACAGGTTGAAAAGGGTCCTGGTCACAAAGTAAATCTGTTTGTCCTGTAGTCAGAAAGAGTATCAAGGGACGCCAACCTGCAGGCTGCAGCAATAATCTAATGTGCTATGATCTTGAACATCGATTAGTGCCTTAGTAGTACAGAATGGGAATATGGGCATATTGTTTATGCATTTATTACTCCGGATCGTCCTTCCAAGGTGGTGGTAGTAATACATCCTTCAGTACCATCAAAGGGCTGAGCAGCATGGCTAGAATTGTGGAAAAAAGTGAAAGAAGAGGCCCAAAGGGGATTCTTCAGAAGGCATTTGGCCTGATTTAGAGTTAGATCTTTCACAAATGTGATGGATATCCCGTCTGCCATATAACAATTCCATTATATCCTTAAGAAATTATATTATGGCGGATGGAATATCCATCACGTTTGTGATGGAGGAACCCATCCGCCAAACTCTAAATCAGGCCCATAGTTGTTAAAGGTCACTAGCAATGCCTTCATGAAGTGTTTCTTTTCTCCATGTCTTAACAGGGCACATTGTAGGCCATACCAGTTTACCAGCCTGAAAAGAGGTGTCCAAGAGGTCTGTATTCTTGAAACAAGTTTCCATCTGAGTGGGTGTAGCCTTGCCTAACACCTTTTCTAAGCAAGCACGTCAGATGTTTTTGCAGGGCCTTGGTTAATGAAATCACAGGATTTGGAGCTAGCTATTGGTTTTAGGCATGTTTGATGCCTTGTTATTAATAAATAGAGCAGGTTTGCTTTAAAATCTGTCAGTAGACGTTACAGCATGAGCCATTGAAAAGTTAGGGGCCTGGGAACAATGACTCTCCTGTGCCCCAAACCATGCCCAACAGGTCTGTTTCTAAGAAGGGAGTATTGGAGAAGAAGCTATAACTATAACCTCATCATCACAGTTTATTGGGAAAAGGCATGCAAAAAGGCATGCACCACACTACCTTTGAGAGGCAGAATGTACCACTGTTGGAAACCAATAGAGGCAAGGACACCTCCTGTTGATGCAGGTTTTCTCTTTTATCCCATCAGTTAGCATTCATTCATGCCTCAAGTCAATTTAGCGATCAAGAAAGTGAGCTAACCACAAATCCATCTCAGAAACGTTTTAGTGCCTTTGAACTCTAACGCAAAAGATACTTGCCTGGCCACTGATCCTGTTGAGGATGGACCACTGTAACTACACAGATACAGGCCTCCCCTGATCCCCAATCTAGAAATGTTAAGAAGTTACTGAATAAGTGTTTATAGTAGGCCTAAACCTTGTTAGGAAACTTGAGCCAATAGACCCAACTACAAAAGAATGCCACATTCACTGGAGCAAATAATACAATTCAAGTCCAAATCTACAAACATGCTGGGTGCCACACTGACGAAAGCAGGGCTTCTCTCCATAGCCACAAGTGCATATTTCGAAGTTTAGGAAAGGCCTAACAACTTCACCATTTAAAGAGCCATTAAACTGCTACTTGAAATGTGAAGGATCCTCCCTCCTTCCAAGAGGCCGTGGCCCCTCTCATGACGTTCCAAATGTGCAGCATCCATTTTTTTTTTAAATGGACCACATATCAAGAGTACGCGTCTCAAAATATCTGCTGACAGTGCCACAGACTCAGATCGACTAACAGAGCTCAGCTGTTCCATCTTGATTAGTGCACAAAGCACGCTAACAAATCCATGAGAAAACAACGTGGGTCTTTACAAAAAGCTTGAATAGTAGCTAGAGCATACAGCATCTTGATGCCACTTACTGTATATGTGCGCTACTGTAGTCCTAGTCATCAAATTAGTAGAAATAGTGTGGAAGACATCCAAAGGCTGAAACTTTCCAGATGAAGACCCCTTGGTTAATGGACCATTGTGAAATCAATGGAAAGGTCAACTAAGCCACCATTAATGAAGATCTAATGAGACTATGGCCAGCTCTCGGTAGACGGAGTGACCTCGAATGTGCTGTCAATGAAGCAGCTGATTATTTTCAAGGTCAAAGGTTGAATCCCAGCAGGGCTGACTCAGTCATGGGTCCATGTGGTCCAGCCAAGACACAGGGATAACCCCAGTGTGCGGTGGATGGGTGATGCATTTTATAGCTGCATGGTCTGAGATATGCTCTGCCGAGTAGTGCTGGGAAGCCGCAGGCACTTTTCTCATTGGCCCTGTCTGATTTGGTGTTGCGGAGAACTAAAGCTTCTGTGTACTATACCAGATACACAGATGCATTGACACATTGATAAGTTTCTCTTCTGATCTTTCCATCAATCTATGTCTTTCTTGGCAATAGATATAGAAAACAGTAAAGTGTATAATTTGTCCCCAGTTTTTACAATGATTTCCTACCTGAGAACTGCTCCCACTCACCTCCAGCTGTCATGCAGGGAGCCATGCCTGCTGGGTACAATATGTCTCCTTATGCATTAGGGTACTCCTGTTAGCTCGCCCTGTCCTACAGTGCGGATTGTTACACTGATCAATCACCGAGTTCAGTAGCATTAAACCCAACACCATAGCCTGTGTGTCCTGGGCCTTAATGCAGAGAAGGAAATGCCCCTTTGGCTGCTATCTGAACTGTGAAATGCTGCAATAACCAGGGTCCAGTGGGTCCATCAGATCTCTCTGCCTGGTGCCACGACACCAGCTACACAAATTGACGTTGTGCCTCTAGCTAAAACCCGCAGTTACAGGTCCAGAAACAGTTCAGTTTTCATGGTGTGCTCCATATGTCGTCCTTATGATGACATATAAGCAATGAATGCCTAGCAATAATACTGCAAATATAAATTCTCAAGTGAACACATTCATTCCAACCCACAAATGGCCACAGGTTGGCACTAATGATGCAGTTTCCAGCAATGAGATTACATTAGATGACTCTCTTTCACAATGTCCCAACATGTCAGATGTTGAATCTTAAGGCCATATGTACAAACACAATTTATCATAGGCACAGAATGGTTAAAACTCTTTGACATCATAGTCAAATGGTTCCTTGAGGGTAAATGGGCATAGCTCTTGATGACGCAGAAAAAGAGGGTCTAACATATATTCATACATATCGTGTAATCAAAACATATAATGAAGTGTGATTTTAGTAAAGAAAATAATGTACGAGGGAAATTGTGCCCTCGGGGTAGTTCGCCATCATTGTAAACGAGCTTTATTAATCATGAAGTATTGAAAATGTAGTAATCCGTCATAATTGCAAATGTATGCCATGATTTCTTGTTTGAAAACTGTTTTGCTTAGCTTAAATTTAGTACAGGCTTTAGCCTAGTTGCCTGGTCTCAAATTCTAACTGCATGTTTTTTTTTTCCTTGAACTAATGAAACATATATTCTTGCTTGAAGTTGTATTTTTCCAGTAGAGCTGACTGATACACTTATCTCCAAGGTTTCGTACTAGGCCGGTTTCATCCCCTTTGATACAAGGTCAGTCTGCAGGTGCGGACAATGAAGGTACAGATAGTAAAATAATTGGCAAACCATGTTACAATTTGTGTTCCAAGGCTCCAAGGACAGTGTATGCATAAATGAGCGCTAGTAAAAGACAATTTTCATTGGACAATTTGAAGCCAACCTATGAACCCTCCAATGGAAGACCCTGCAGAATTTGGAATGTTTCTTACTTAAACCCACTGGACAAAGAGAAGTCAGCCATTTTTCCTCGATGCCAGTTTGAAGCCAGATGCCAGACTCCATTTTGGACGACACCCTGATGCCCTTTTCTCTATCTGAGAGAAAGAGACTTTAAGAATTCTCACCCTAGAGACTTTAACTTTGATTTGCCCCGTCTTGCCCATGCAGTAACTTTGCCCCATTCTCCTTGCCGCTGCAAGGAAGCTTTCCCTTAACTTTGCCCCCTTGAAACTTGCCCCATGCTGATCAACCGGTACCTGAAGGACGAAGACTTTTCTTGAATGCTGATTGTATTTGGTAAATATGAAAGGATAAATGTATTATGCATTGTGTTTTTCCTTTTAGGTACCAACTGCTATTTTGATAGGGTCCTAGTTAGAAGTTTTCCAAATTTGTGTTGACTAAATTTGTTTTGCATGAAGCCCCACATGCCAATGCTAATTAGAGGTTAGTCGAGGTATTCATTCAATGTATCATGCTAAATTGAAATCTTGTTATGCTGACCAATGTATGAAATTAGTCAAATACAGTTAGTCATATTAGTGATTTGCATTGCCATAACTGAGTGTATCATCATCCAGATTTTGCGTAGATTGCGTTTCTTCCGCCGTTATGGACAGCCAGTAATGTTCATATACATATATCATTTGGTTTTGAGACTTACATACATCGTGTTAGCTTTGTTAATATAGGGAAATAAATTCACTAACTTTTAATAAACTGGTGTGGTTATTCATGACTGAAAGGTCATGGTGCGCCGAAATTCCAACTGTTATTGATTTCTGATGTGCTATATTGATCTATTAATTGAGTATTGATTACCAATTACAATAGTTATTGATTATTGATCTGAGTGACTCGACTATTTTAGGATGAGGAGAGCCCGACTCGGTTAAAAGATTCACCGACCTCCAACGTGTCCAGGTACAGGTAATTTATAAGGGCTGGACGCGTTATCAGTAGATGGTAGCAGAGATTGATGGTTTAGTCCTTTGGGACCCCATCCGAACAATAGACAGAGTCAAGTTAGAATTTTCTTTGATAAAACAAGTTGGAGGGATGATGATGCCCTAAGTCCCCAATGACTTTCCCGGAATCTCGGAGCTTGCGAATGAGGAACATGGAGGTATGAGAATGGTCTCAGCGTTTCTAGTGACGGTATGAGTGAAGTTAGGGTTTCGCGCTTGCACAGCTTATCGCCGCAGGTTAATTGAGAAGTTTGTGAGAATTTAAGAGGTTAAAAGATATTAGAGGAGTGTTACTCCAAAGGTGTGAGAGTAGGGAAGTCGTCGAACTTCACGTGTGTGTAGCGCTTTGAGCAAAAAAAAAAATAGTCCACGTGGTTGTTGATGTTGAGACGAGCCCTGCGAGGTCAAGAGACTCCGGAGTATGTTGAAAAGTGTATGTGACACTTGTTTGATGTTGTGATCTGGTCAGGTTTAATAGGTTGATCGGGCGTGGTCAACAAGTCGGTAAGAATGTTGCAGAGTGAAAGAAAACTTCGACTTTGAGATTTGACGAATTCTAAAGTGCACTAGAATAGTTCATTGATCAGTTGAGAGTAAAGTTTGCGGGTCAAATTTTGCTTGCGAAAGTGGGAAACCGAGAAAGATGGAATAACTGCAGAAGCTAGTGAAAAATCCCTAAAGTTTCTGAAGCGATTGTATTACCTTTCCTGTAGTAAACCGACAGATCTGTTTTATTCTTTTGGTTAAGGTTAAGTGCTCGCGTTATATTGCAGAAATTAGTTTATGAGTGAAGCCGAATGAAAAGAGGACAAGCCGCGGGACTTTGTCAGCCGCAGTGTGTGAGTGTGACGTCACTAGGAGCCGCGCTGGGATAGGTCGGTTGGTGAGAAGAGTCGCGCACGGATTGGACGCAGTCCGTGAAGCGCAATTGGAAAGGGAAAGGCAAGCGAAGAGTATTCCGGGAATTAAAGTCACTTATTGATTACATATTTTAGAAAAACAAAAGACGGAAAGATGAAATTTTTCAAAGCATTTAAGAGTGCCATGAGGGGAGATGTTTATATTAAAGCAAATGTAGGAGAAGAAACACCGCCTGAGGGTACACCAGCTTACATTGTCACTGAAGAAAAGGGTGTAGCGCCATGTCTATGGTTAAAACAATGGTGCAAATTAACAGAGAAACATGGAAGTGTAGCATTCCCTATCCACGGGTCGTTTAATCTAAGGGTTTTAGAAAATTTGAGATTTGCGCTATACGACATGAAAGTACCTCCAAGACCAGCACAGTTTGAGGCACTAGCAATTTGGGAGCTAATAGCTAGAAACCAACAACAAAAGAAATTTGAGACAAGAATAAGAAAAGTAGAAAAGACACTAGCAGATGCTAGATGGGACAGCACACAAAAGGTTTGGAGATCAGACGTATTGCAGGGGAGTAAATTGTTTCCAGCGATTACTGATGAAGTGGAGACGGAAGGAAGGAAAGCCACCTATAAGACAAACAGGAGTCAGTCCAGAGAGAGAAACAAAAGAAACTCGAAAAGGGGAGACGAGTCAGATGATGAAGAGTTCATTATACAATTGCTGAATGATCGCCCACCACCATACGTGGAAAGCAAAAAAGGCTCAAGCATTAGTACTGCCCCTCCAGAACCAATACAGGGTAATGTAACACCAAATTTGAGAATATCTCAGAGGCCGAGCAGCTCCGACCTGCCTTTCTCACCACAAATACCACAGATTCAGAGAATATACCCAGACGTGCCGACATTGAAACCTGCTGATAACTATCAGCCACAGGTTCAAAGGCACTGTTGTGATGAGCATAACATGGGAATGACTTCTGATTCAATGGCGCAGGGAGGACAAAACTATCAGAGACCGACATTGATTCAAGCTGGATCAACACAGTTCTCGATGCCCCAAAAGCAGACACAAGAAGTGCGAGTAGTAGAAAGCCAGTTAGGTATGCCAGCAATGATGAACCACAATGTGGGGATTAACATGCCACAGAATTTGGGGAACAGACAGAATCCAGACGCAATATCTCTACCTATCACTGTAGGTCCACCAGTACCACTGTACATACAGGCAAATTCAAGCACAAGCGACCAAGGGTTAATGATACAGAATGGAACAGGGAGAAGATGCATAGAAACCACTCCAGAGACAACTCCGATAGCGGCACTGCCAAATGGATCTGGGTCCTTGTCGGAATTTAGTCCAATTCCAATTTGTGCTCCGTCAACCGTGGTAAGGTCACATCCACCACTATTAGTACCGTTAACCTCACAGACTGAAACATTACAGAAACCGTCAGTGGCAGTTGATGTAACTGCTACACTGATGGGACTGAACGCGCAACAGTTAACACAATGGTTCAACAGCCTGAACTCCCCACAGAGTGCATCTAGCGGGAAGGGAGAAGAATACCTGAATAAAATAAGGTTGGGTATGGAGGCAGATGAACTGGTTGAGGGAACAATAGGTTTGAACAGATTAGAATCATACACAGAGGAAGAACTAAGATACATGTGCCCTAGGATTACAAGAGAAGTATGCAGCATACATAAGAAATTACAAGAAATTGCAGACAGAAACGAGATCGATATAAGTAAGACTAAACACCTGAGCAGAAGTTACAGGTTAGACTTTGAGACAAAAGATTTTGAACACATGAGGTCCGCACGGGATGAAAACACACATTAAAGAGATACTGCAGAGTGCACAGGTCTGGAGATGTTTAGACAAGTGGGAAAGCAGGTGGGTTAAGAAAAAGGACAAAAAGAAAGAAAATACTCTAGAGCGGAATGAGAAAAAACAACAGAATGACGACCTGATAACTATGTTACCAATGAGAGAGACAGCAGGGGGAAAACTTGTACATGTACCATGGCACAGGTGCGATATTCAATCCTTTACGGATTACTTTCCCAAATTGAGAGAGAAGCCGATTGAGTGGTATCAACAAACAGATAGATTTGTGAAACTCGCGAAGTGTCTCTGGGAAGACCTGAATACTTTGTTTGAAATTGTGGTTCCGGCGGATTTGTGGGAAGATTGTAAAAGGGCTGTAGGTTGGCCGACGAGTGAACCAGAGAGAGACAGGGACACAAGTGCGCCATCACCCACGGTAATGAGCTTGTACCACAAGGTGATCGAGCACTTGAAAACGAAGGTTGCGTCGAAAAATGTGGATTGGCAGAGGATTGACAGAACAGCCCAAGAGGTTAAAGAGTCTATACATGCGTATTATGAGAGGTTGTTGAAAGCGTTTAAAAATTACAGTGGCACGGAAACGATTGAGGCAAAGGACATGCTCCATTTTGTGTTCAGGTTTGTGGAAGGGTTGAGACCCGAAATCAGCCAGATGATTAAAACGCATTTGATTTGTTGGCAGTCAAAGTCGATCGATGAAGTGTTGAATTATGCAAAATACTGCAGTGATGAGATTGAGACCAAACAGAAAAGATTGAAAGAAAAGGTGATGGTGATTGTTAGAAATGGGGTCTCTGGTTGACAGTCAGGTTACCCCCTGTTCAAGCAAGGACCCTCACTCTAGTTAGGATAAAAGAGAATCACCCTCAGCTAACCCCTGCTTACCCCCTTGGTAGCTTGGCAGAGCAGTAGGCTTAACCTCAGAGTGCTGGGCGTAAAGTATTTGTACCAACACACACAGTAACTCAATGAAAACACTACAAAATGACACAACACCAGTTTAGAAAAATAGGAAATATTTATCTAGACAAAACAAGACCAAAACGACAAAAAATCCAACATACACAAGTCAAGTTATGATTTTTTAAAGGTTTAAAATAAAAAGAGTCTTTAGGTAGTTGTAACACCACACTAGCGCTGCTAGCGTGAAAATTTACCTGGTTTGCGTCAAAAATAACCCCGCACGGGCGGTGTGCGTCGAAAGTAACCCTGCACGGCTGTGTGCGTCGAAAACAACTCGGCACGGCGGTGCGCGTTGAAAAAGCCAGCCACACGACGATCCGAAAGTCCCGCGGCGCAGGGTGCGATCTCTCAGCCTCCGTCAGCGATGCTGCGCGTCGTTTCTCCTGCTCCGGGCGTCGGTTTTTCGGTCGCGTTTCCTGCGGCGTCGTTTCTCAGCTGCGGAACCGGCGTCGCGTCGTTTTCTCAGCCGCGATCGGATTCGCGTCGATCTTTTCTCCGCACGGTGCTCGGTGCGTGTATTTTTGTCCTTAGGCTGCCAGCCTCTCCTTTCAGGGTCCCAGGAACTGGAAGGGCACCACAGAGCAGAGTAGGGGTCTCTCCAGAGACTCCAGGTGCTGGCAGGAAGAAGTCTTTGCTATCCCTGAGACTTCAACAACAGGAGGCAAGCTCTACATCAAGCCCTTGGAGATTTCTTCTTCAAGATGGAAGGCACACAAAGTCCAGTCTTTGCCCTCTTACTCTGGCAGAAGCAGCACTGCAGGAAAGCTCCACAAAGCACAGTAACAGGCAGGGCAGCACTTGTTCCTCAGCGATCAGCTCTTCTCCAGGCAGAGGTTCCCCTTGATTCCAGAAGTGTTTCTGAAGTTTGTAAGTTTGGGTGCCCTTCTTATACCCATTTTAGTCTTTGAAGTCACCTTTCTTCAAAGGGGACTCACACCTTCTTGTGAAATCCTGCCTTGCCCAGGCAAGGCCTCAGACACACACCAGGGGGTTGGAGACAGCATTGTCAGAGGCAGGCACAGTCCTTTCAGATGAGAGTGACCACTCCACCCCTCCCTCCTAGCAGAGATGGCTAATCAGGAAATGCAGATCACACCCCAGCTCCCTTTGTGTCACTGTCTGGTGTGAGGTGAAAAACAACCCAACTGTCAAACTGACCCAGACAGGGAATCCACAAACAAGGCAGAGTCACAGGATGGTTTAAGCAAGAAAATGCTCACTTTCTAAAAGTGGCATTTCCAAACGCACAATCTTAAAATCAACTTTACTAAAAGATGTATTTTTAAATTGTGAGTCCAGGGATCCCAAACTCCGCATGTCCATCTACTCTCTAGGGGAATCTACACTTTAATCATATTTAAAGGTAGCCCCCATATTATCCTATGAGAGAGACAGACCTTGCAACAGTGAAAACGAAATTGGCAGTATTTCACTGTTAGGACATATAAACCACATTACTATATGTCCTACCTTATCCATACACTGCACCCTGCCCTTGGGGCTACCTAGGGCCTACCTTAGGGGTGCCTTACATGTAAGGAAAGGGAAGGTTTAGGCCTGGCAAGTGGGTACACTTGCCAAGTCGAATTTACAGTGTAAGAATACACATACAGATACTGCAGTGGCAGGTCTGAGACATGATTACAGAGCTACTTATGTGGGTGGCACAACCAGTGCTGCCGGCCCACTAGTAGCATTTGATTTACAGGCCCTGGCACCTCTAGTGCACCTTACTAGGGACTTACTAGTAAATCAAATATGCCAATCATGGATAAACCACTTACATACAATTTAGACAGGAGAGCATATGCACTTTAGCACTGGTTAGCAGTGGTAAAGTGCTCAGAGTCGAAAAGCCAACAGCAACATGTCAGAAAAAATTAGGAGGCAGGAGGCAAAAAAGTCTGGGGATGACCCTGCATAAGCAAAAGTCCAACACGACCCCCCACCAGCCTAAAGCCAGGGGAGAACAATCAATACCTTGATGTACTTCCCTGATTGGGGCGATAGAACAAGGACCCAGGCCCACAACAGCAGGGGCATGTTCCAGTTCTACGCCTTCCTGACTCCAGTTGGATCCCTCTGTCCATACTCTCAGGGCCCACTAAGCTAACCCATGGGGAACCCTTCTCCACATCTACAGACACCATCTGTGCAACACCTAACTTTACTTTGCTCACAGATGTATTGCAATGGGCAGATAGTACCACCAGGGCCAACACAGTGGTGTTGCCCACTCCACCCCCGGGGTGTGACTCTCGTCCTCCCCCCCCCAGGGGCAACTCTGTCCACCAGGACAGCAAGCCACAGTGGCCCCAGACAACTGTCAGGGATGAAAGCCCGCCCTCAGGCCTCTCTAACCACTGTGACTGTGGAGAGTGGGGGGTGGTAGCCCCAGGTGCCTGGCACCCTTTGACCACTCTCTCTTCCACCAGGTCAGGGATGTTAACCTGACCCTGGTCCTCTCCTCTGGGGCTCTGTACCCTTCCTGCAGAAGCGGCACCCCCAGAGTCAAAAACTGTCAGGGTGCTTGTAGAAGCAGTCCTGCACAATTCTTCCATCAGTGCAGGGATGTTAACCTGCCACTGATCCTCCAACCTGGGGTCTGTACCTTCAGGTTGGACCAGGGCCAGGGGTGAGGCTTCCCTCCCCCTGCCATCTCTTCTGGGGTCCTGAACCACCCAACTAGGAGCGGCCCCCCCAGAAGACAACATGGTAGGGGCACTGTTAGCAGTAGCCCCTTCCTCCAGGTCAGGGGGGACACCCTTAACCTGGCCTCCCAATCCAGGGCCTGTACCCACAGACTGGATCACTGCCTGGCAAACCAGGACTTCTTGGGGGGCATACCTACCCCCTACCAGGTCAGAGTTTACCCTCTGAACCTGGTCATCCAACCCAGGGTCACCACCCTGCGGTTGAACCACTGCCTGGCACACCAGGACTTCCTTGGGAGCACACTTACCCCCCATCAGGTCAGAGTTTACCCCCTGAACCTGATCATTCAACCCAGAGTCACCACCCTGCGGTTGAACCATTGCCTGGCACACCAGGACTTCCAGGGGGGCACACTTACCCCCCTCAAGGGACACACTGTCACGAAGGGCCACACAAGAGTCTGGCTGGCGCAGGTCTCCTGACCTCTGCCCATCTGACAGAGTCTGGATTCCCCCCAACCCAGAAATGGTCTCACCAAGGTCATTCATGGGGGGCTCTGCTCTCAGAGCTGACCCCTGACCCTCCAGGTTCTCCACTGGGGTCCGCAACCCCCTCTCAACCCTCTGTCTGGACTTCCGCACCCCCTCACTAGGAGTGGTACTGCCAGACACCAGAACTGGTGGGACGCTGGCTACAGCGGCCCCCCCAAGTTCTCCTGACACTGTGGGGTCTCCCTCAACAGAGGGCCCTATGGTACAGGCTAGGCTCCCCTCCTGGTGTTCCCGCAGGGAACCCTCCAGGACCTGGGACCGGATCTCGGGCACCTTGGGCCTCAACCCATCCCCATTCCCTCTCCTCTGAGACTGGACATGGGGTCCCTCACCCATCCCACTACACTGGGACCTACCTGGGACACTACAATCCTTCCCTACCTCACCTGGTTGGGAACTACCTAGACCACTCCTCTCAGGAGCACCCCCAAATGCCTCTTCAGACTCTCTGGTACTCACCCAGAAGTCTGCCTCCATTGTAAGCTCCCTGGGGTCAGAGAACTCACACTCCACCTGGTGTTGGCATAGCTCTGGAAAATAAGGACTAGACATATGCTCTCCAGCAATTACATCACTCAGCCCCTCACATGAATTAACCAAAGTACCCTTCACCCAACCATCCAGTGACTCTGCTTTGAAAAAGCACCCCACATCACCCTCCTGAGACTGGTGAGACAGTACCTGACTGTCCCTGACACTCAACCCACACTCTTCTGGGATGTTTTCACACTCCATAACCAGGACTTCTACCTGGGGGGAACCCCTCTCCCTGTCACTCTCACCTAGAGTCAGTAGAGTGTCCCTCCCACCAGTAGGAATATGACTCCCCATGCCAGTTCCCCAATCCACCTCAGGGACCCTGTGCATCACTGGAGCTACCTCATACCCCTGAACCTCCTGGCGTGTGTTAACTCCCTCCTTCAAGTAGGGCACCACCTCTCTGGGCATGTGCACTTCTGCAGCATCACTGGATATACAATTGTTGCTGCCACCATTCCAGCTGGACTCAGCCCTCATGACTTCCAGCTCTTTCAATTTAAGCTCGTAAGCATAAATCATTTTTTTAATCTCTAAGTTCCTCCTCCTTTCTTTCAACTTTTCCCACTTGTCATACTCCCTTTGCATCTTCAACTTTTCTGCCTCCAACCGGCGAGCCCTCTCTGCCTGTCTGTCCTGTAACTCTTCAGGAGTCAGACCCTTGGACGACACCCTGCTACCCCTCCTGGGGACCCTCCCCCCAGGTGTAACAGGTACCTCCACTACACCACTGTGTATCCTCTGCACTTCCCCACCCACATTCTCCTCCTCTGTGTGCCCTCCAGCCTTCTTGATTGTCACCCAGGCCCTCTGTGCCTTTTGCAGCTCCCCCTCCCTGGTGGAGCTCTCAGTGGGACAGTCAAGATCTTTAAGGAACTGTTTCAATTGAGCAACTGAGTACTCCTTCAGTTTCTCCATTTCAAACACAGCTCCAGCTGTTGCATCTCCAGATTGAGACATGATGGTCACAAGTGCAAAGTTCCAAAGGCAGAAAATAAGTTCCCAATGAAGTAAAAAGAATCAGTCAAGGGATCAGCAAAATCATGGAAGTAGAATAAAAAGAGTCCTTAAGAGAAAAATCAAAAGATCACCAAACAAGTAGTATGTGGTCACGTAGTGGTCTGAGATCAAAACAGTAGTGTACACTCAATTACTGTATGTCAAGTACAAATACAAGTCCAATCCCGACCGCTGGTCACCAATGTTAGAAATGGGGTCTCTGGTTGACAGTCAGGTTACCCCCTGTTCAAGCAAGGACCCTCACTCTAGTTAGGATAAAAGAGAATCACCCTCAGCTAACCCCTGCTTACCCCCTTGGTAGCTTGGCAGAGCAGTAGGCTTAACCTCAGAGTGCTGGGCGTAAAGTATTTGTACCAACACACACAGTAACTCAATGAAAACACTACAAAATGACACAACACCAGTTTAGAAAAATAGGAAATATTTATCTAGACAAAACAAGACCAAAACGACAAAAAATCCAACATACACAAGTCAAGTTATGATTTTTTAAAGGTTTAAAATAAAAAGAGTCTTTAGGTAGTTGTAACACCACACTAGCGCTGCTAGCGTGAAAATGTACCTGGTTTGCGTCAAAAATAACCCCGCACGGGCGGTGTGCGTCGAAAGTAACCCTGCACGGCTGTGTGCGTCGAAAACAACTCGGCACGGCGGTGCGCGTTGAAAAAGCCAGCCACACGACGATCCGAAAGTCCCGCGGCGCAGGGTGCGATCTCTCAGCCTCCGTCAGCGATGCTGCGCGTCGTTTCTCCTGCTCCGGGCGTCGGTTTTTCGGTCGCGTTTCCTGCGGCGTCGTTTCTCAGCTGCGGAACCGGCGTCGCGTCGTTTTCTCAGCCGCGATCGGATTCGTGTCGATCTTTTCTCCGCACGGTGCTCGGTGCGTGTATTTTTGTCCTTAGGCTGCCAGCCTCTCCTTTCAGGGTCCCAGGAACTGGAAGGGCACCACAGAGCAGAGTAGGGGTCTCTCCAGAGACTCCAGGTGCTGGCAGGAAGAAGTCTTTGCTATCCCTGAGACTTCAACAACAGGAGGCAAGCTCTACATCAAGCCCTTGGAGATTTCTTCTTCAAGATGGAAGGCACACAAAGTCCAGTCTTTGCCCTCTTACTCTGGCAGAAGCAGCACTGCAGGAAAGCTCCACAAAGCACAGTCACAGGCAGGGCAGCACTTGTTCCTCAGCGATCAGCTCTTCTCCAGGCAGAGGTTCCCCTTGATTCCAGAAGTGTTTCTGAAGTTTGTAAGTTTGGGTGCCCTTCTTATACCCATTTTAGTCTTTGAAGTCACCTTTCTTCAAAGGGGACTCACACCTTCTTGTGAAATCCTGCCTTGCCCAGGCAAGGCCTCAGACACACACCAGGGGGTTGGAGACAGCATTGTCAGAGGCAGGCACAGTCCTTTCAGATGAGAGTGACCACTCCACCCCTCCCTCCTAGCAGAGATGGCTAATCAGGAAATGCAGATCACACCCCAGCTCCCTTTGTGTCACTGTCTGGTGTGAGGTGAAAAACAACCCAACTGTCAAACTGACCCAGACAGGGAATCCACAAACAAGGCAGAGTCACAGGATGGTTTAAGCAAGAAAATGCTCACTTTCTAAAAGTGGCATTTCCAAACGCACAATCTTAAAATCAACTTTACTAAAAGATGTATTTTTAAATTGTGAGTCCAGGGATCCCAAACTCCGCATGTCCATCTACTCTCTAGGGGAATCTACACTTTAATCATATTTAAAGGTAGCCCCCATATTATCCTATGAGAGAGACAGACCTTGCAACAGTGAAAACGAAATTGGCAGTATTTCACTGTTAGGACATATAAACCACATTACTATATGTCCTACCTTATCCATACACTGCACCCTGCCCTTGGGGCTACCTAGGGCCTACCTTAGGGGTGCCTTACATGTAAGGAAAGGGAAGGTTTAGGCCTGGCAAGTGGGTACACTTGCCAAGTCGAATTTACAGTGTAAGAATACACATACAGATACTGCAGTGGCAGGTCTGAGACATGATTACAGAGCTACTTATGTGGGTGGCACAACCAGTGCTGCCGGCCCACTAGTAGCATTTGATTTACAGGCCCTGGCACCTCTAGTGCACCTTACTAGGGACTTACTAGTAAATCAAATATGCCAATCATGGATAAACCACTTACATACAATTTAGACAGGAGAGCATATGCACTTTAGCACTGGTTAGCAGTGGTAAAGTGCTCAGAGTCGAAAAGCCAACAGCAACATGTCAGAAAAAATTAGGAGGCAGGAGGCAAAAAAGTCTGGGGATGACCCTGCATAAGCAAAAGTCCAACAGTGATGCAGCTCAGAGCAGCTCAGACAGGTTTACAAGGTTTGCAAGGTTTTCAACAACAGATGCCGCAGCAGCAGCAGCAGCAGGGAAATGCTATGTTTCAGCCGCAGATGAGAGGCAGAGGCCGAGGAGGTTTTGTGAATAATGGTCCTGATTTGAATACCGTTATGATTCCAAATGGTATACAGGCAATGAAGAAGGTGATGCCATGTCACACGCGCGGAATTGTCGGGCATTGGAAACGGGAGTGCCCAATGATGGTGCAGGAAGGTGTAGGTCAGCAAAACAATGATGTCAATGCATTCCAGACTATGAGAGGACCGAAACTGAGAGGTCCAAACCCAAATTTCCAAAACAATATGAACCAGCTGCAGGGTTTACAACCCATGCAACCGCAACAGGTGCAAATGCCCCGTGTGCAAATGGCACAATTGCAGCCAATGCAACAGCAGTTTCCTATGGTACCTAATCAGCAAATGCAAATACTCTTAGCACCAATGAATCAGCAGCAAGCAATGCTTCCTCAACAGGTCACGGGTCAGGGAATGAGTCAAAATGACACAGTACACCAATTCCCCACTACACAGCGAGAATGGAATTAACAATGTATGGGAGAGTGAAAGTTCAGATGAGGAGGGAAATTGTGTGCTTGCAACATCCTTGGAAGTTGATCAAAAGGGTCCGTATGTGGAGGGAAGAGTTATGGGTCATCGCGTTTCATTCTTGGTTGACACAGGAGCTACACGTTCCACTGTCAGGAGCATTGAAGTAGCAAATTTGCCACTTTCAGGGAGAACAGTTCAAGTAGTGGGAGTAGCAAACAGGTACCTGACGAACCCAATCACAGATCCAGTACAAGTCAGAATTGGTAACTATCAAGGGACACATAAATTTGTGGTATGTGACTCAAGCCCGATATCACTGTTAGGGAGAGACCGATTGTGCAAATTGGGATGTTCAATTATGTGTTCGAACGATGGAATTAGAATTCAGACGAGCAGTGATGGGGAAGAAGAGGACAGTGTAGGAGGGGATGAGATGGAGACTGTCGATGAAGAGTATCCCCTGATTACCCTTTATCCGATGATCACTGAAGCAGATATTCCTGCTGAGTTACAGGAAACAGTCGGAAAAGAAGTGTGGGATATGACAGGGAAAGAGGTGGGATTGGTGAAAGGAGTGGAACCAGTGAAAGTGACCGTAAAACCCAATGTAACCTTTCCCCAGACCCCACAGTACCATATGGCACAAGACACCCTCATGAAAGTCGCCCAACTCATTGATGAGTTTGTAAAGCAGGGGGTACTGAAAGAAGTGTTAAGCAGTCCATGTAATTCGCCAATCATGGGACTAATAAAGCCAAGTGGAAAGGTCCGAATTGTGCAGGACTTGAGGAAAATAAATGACATAATAATAAAATGTTGCCCTGTAGTACCAAATCCAGCTGTGATAATGTTTCAAATCCCTTGTGATGCTGAGTGGTTCTCAGTCATCGACTTGTCACAAGCATTCTTTTCGGTGCCTCTTCAGGAGGACAGCCAATTTCTCTTTTGTTTCAAATTCTTAGACAGAGTTTACAGTTGGTGTCGAATTCCTCAAGGGTTTTCGAAGTCACCGTCAATTTTCAATCAGATTCTAAAGAAAGATTTGGAAGCGTTGGAATTGCCATTCGAGTCAACCCTAGTTCAGTACATTAACGACTTACTGATTGCATCCAAGACAGAAAGTGACTGCACAGCCGACACCATTGCCCTATTGAACCATTTGGGAAGGAGTGGACACAAGGTGTCTCCTTCGAAATTACAATTCTGCCAGAAGAAAGTGAAATATTTGGGTCACCAAATAGAGAAAGGGTCACGAAGAATTATGAAGGAAAGGATAACGAGTGTACTCCAAATAAGTCCCCAAAAGACGAGGAGGGAGGTGAGGAAGTTTTTGGGAATGGTGAGCTACTGTCGCCAATGGATTCCCAACTTCTCAACTCTAGCAAAACCTTTACTGAAACTGACCCAGAAGGATGCATTGGATGAAATTGAACTGAAAGGAGATGAGATGGATGCTTTTATTGAATTGAAAGAATGCATGTGCAGGGCTCCAGCTTTAGGTATGCCTGACTACACAAAGCCTTTCACATTGTTTTGTCATGAACGTGATGCATGTTCCTTGTTTGTCTTGACCCAAGCCCATGGTGGCGTAAACAGACCAGTAGCATATTTTTCAGCTATTTTGGATCTGGTCGCAGCAGCACTGCCAGGGTGCTTGCGTGCCGTAGCCGCAGTTGGTATCAGCCTCACTCAGAGTGAAGGAATAGTGATGGGACACCCTTTAACAGTCATGGTCCCTCACTCAGTCGAGATACTTTTGACACGTTCCCGAACACAGCACATGACTGGTGCTAGACTCACAAGGTATGAAACAATAATTCTGGGATCACCTAACGTGCAGCTGAAACGGTGCACTATGTTGAATCCAGCAACCTTGTTTCCCAGTGAAAATGCCGAAATTGAGAACGCCGAAGACATCGAGCACGACTGTCTTCAAGTGACTGAATTTTGCACCAAACCAAGACCTGACATCAAAGATACCCGATTGGAAGAAAATGATCAAATTATTTTTGTTGATGGTTCATGTTTAAGAGATGCACTGGGTATATTGAAAGCAGGGTACGCTGTATGTACGGTAACAGGTGTTTTGGAAGCATCTTGGCTTCAAGGAGTTTACTCTGCACAGGTAGCAGAATTGGTAGCCCTTACTAGAGCTTGCCAACTCTCTGCATTAATGAAAGTTACCATTTACACTGACAGCCAGTACGGGTTTGGAATAGTGCATGATTTCGGACAATTGTGGTCACAGAGAGGCTTCATGACCTCTTCAGGATCACCAGTGAAAAATGGTGAAAGAATAAGAGAATTGTTACATGCCATCCAACTACCAGGAGAAGTAGCAGTGGTAAAATGCAGTGCACACTCAAAGGGACAAGACTATGGGGGTGATTCTAATTCTGGCGGGCGGCGGAGGCCGCCCGCCAGAATTCCGCCCCCATAATACCGCTCCGCGGTCAGAAGACCGCGGAGGGTATTATGAGTTTTTCCCTGGGCTGGCGGGCGGTCTCCAAAAGACCACCCGCCAGCCCAGGGAAAAACTCCCTTCCCACGAGGATGCCGGCTCGTAATCGAGCCGGCGGAGTGGGAAGGTGCGACGGGTGCAGTAGCACCCGTCGCGTATTTCAGTGTCTGCAAGGCAGACACTGAAATACCTTGCGGGGCCCTCTTACGGGGGCCCCTGCCGTGCCCATGCCATTGGCATGGGCACGGCAGGGGCACCCAGGGGCCCCGCGGCACCCCCTACCGCCATCCTGTTCCTGGCTGGCGAACCGCCAGGAACAGGATGGCGGTAGGGGGTGTCAGAATCCCCCATGGCGGCGCAGCAAGCTGCGCCGCCATGGGGGATTCTAAGGGCAGCGGTAAACCGGCGGGAGACCTGTCGGGGAAGACCGCCGGGGTTAGAATCAGGGCCTATGTTTCTCTGGGAAATGGATATGCGGATCAAGTCGCAAGGTTTTGCGCATTGAACTGTATATTGCTTAGGAATGAATGGAATTTGATAAGTGAACCAGAACTCGAACCAAGCGAAATATTTGCTCTAAAGGTGGTAGATACGATGGACGAATTGAAATCCTTACAGAATGATGTCAGTGAGGATGAGAAACTCTCGTGGACCAAATCACAATGTGTAAAGAGACTAGATGAATTATGGGTTTCAAGTGAAGGGAAATTTGTTCTTCCAAACAGCCTTTTGACACAGATAGCCAGATTTTACTATGGACAAGCTCATCTTGGGAGGGATGCCATGATTAGATTGTTTAAAACTGATTGGTTTAACCCCAAATTCTGTCAAGTTGCTGAAGCAGTTTGCCACTGTTGCGTCATTTGCCAACAGATGAACGCAGGGAAGGGAACCGTAGTAAATTTGAGCCACATTGGAAGAGCAGGGGGTCCCTTCAGCAGGATGCAAATGGACTTCATTGAGATGCCTGTGCATGGAGGTTTGAAGTATGTGTTGGTGGTTGTGTGCATTTTTAGTCACTGGATCGAAGCATACCCTACACGCAGGAATGACAGTCTCACAGTTGCAAAACTACTCTTGAGAGAGCTAATACCACGTTTTGGATTCCCGATCTCTTTAGAATCAGATAGGGGAAGTCACTTCAATAACGAAGTAATAAAATTGCTTTGTGCAGCACTGAACATTGAGCAAAAGCTGCATTGTAGCTACCGCCCTGAAGCATCAGGTCTAGTGGAGCAAATGAATGGCACATTGAAATCAAGAATGGCGAAAATATGCGCATCAACAAACTTGAAATGGCCTGACGCATTGCCTTTGGTACTAATGTCAATGAGAAACACCCCTGACAGAAAGACTGGACTGTCCCCACACGAGATTCTCATGGGCAGAGCTATGAGACTTCCAGCAGTTCCTGCAAATGCTCTTTTGAATATTACAGATGATATGGTGTTAGACTACTGCAAAGGTCTAGCTGATGTGGTTCGCTCTTTCTCTCACCAGGTGGAGGCAACCACCTTGCCACCGATAGAAAAGGTCCAGGACACGCTCTGAAAGCAGGTGACTGGGTCGTGATAAAGAAGCACGTGAGGAAGTCGTGTTTGGAACCCCGTTGGAAAGGACCTTTTCAAGTGATTTTGACGACTACCACCGCTGTGAAGTGTGCGGGAGTTCCCAACTGGATTCACGCCAGTCACACAAAGAGGGTATTGTGTCCCACAGACGAGGAAATTGAAGCGCTGAAGTTACCAGTACCTGATAACAAAGTGCCAAGCGCTGAGACAGAGCGAAAAAGAACTAGAAGCGAACAGGCAGAAATAGAGGAGGGAGAAATATTCTCTGAGGACGAAGCAACTGATTCACTTGGGGAAGACCAAGGAGGAGCCTCAGAAAGCGACGAAGCAGCTGAAGGTAACAAAGAGCCTGAAGCAGCTGAAAGTGACAAAGAGCCTGAAGAAAGTAACAGTGACAAAGGGCTTGAAACAGGTGAAGAAGCTGGAGAGCCTGATCAGAGGAGGGCTTTCCCAGAAGCAGACGATACAGGAAAAGAAAAGGAAAACCTGATTGACTCCCCAGAAGGAGGGGACAAGGCAGAACAGAACGAAACTGCTCAAACTCCTTCAGAAGAGATTGCAGGTCCATCAAGTGGACACAGTGCAAAAAGAAGACCAAGCATATCGCCAGTAAAATTAAGAATTAGAGAAACGTTGAACGACAGTGAAGGGCCAAGAGTGAAAGAGAAAAGAAAGGAAGTGTCTGTCGTAGTACCAACACCAAGTGAAGAAAAGGACTTGGCCAAAGAGGAAAGTACCAGTGAGAAAGAATCAAAGAGAGATGCAAAATTGAAAAGAAAAAGGATACCGAGCAGGAGGTATTCCGGTCCGGAGTGGGCATACGTAGCCAATAACGATTGGTCAGACGAATTCGTATCCCTCAGTCTTGAGAACGAAGAGGCAGAACTTCATTTTGGAAATAAAAACTTTATGGACTCTGTTGATTGAAGACATTGATCACCTGATTGACTTTTCAACCGGCTAAGACATTGCTAACTTGATTGACTTTGAAACCGATTTTGAGACAACGCTGCTAACCGATAAGAGACCAAAGCTGCTAAAGAAAACTGTGTGAACATTGAACTCGTTCAGCTTTGTAAATACCTGCAAATATGCTTTGATAAAGTGTCTTCAACTTTCTGATTCTATACAGATCATGACTAGCTTCACTACACGGGCATAAGATGAAGTGTTGTAAATACATGTGTATCGGTCTAATAACCGCATGCGTACTAATCATTGTAGCAATAGTTCTTGGAATGCATGGTAAAAATGAGAGTGAGACGAAATCAAATCAAATCAAATCAAATCATTAACATTTATAAAGCGCGCTACTCACCCGTGCGGGTCTCAAGGCGCTAGGGGGGAAAGGGGGGGTAATCGCTGCTCGAACAGCCAAGTCTTTAGGAGTCTCCGGAAAGCGGAGTGGTCCTGGGTGGTCCTGAGGCTGGTGGGGAGGGAGTTCCAGGTCTTGGCCGCCAGGAAGGAGAAAGATCTCCCACCCGCCGTGGAGCGGCGGGTGCGAGGGACGGCAGCAAGTGCGAGGCCAGCGGAGCGGAGGGGGCGGTGGGGACGTAGAAGCTGAGGCGTCTGTTGAGGTATTCCGGTCCCTTGTTGTGGAGGGCTTTGTGTGCGTGGGTGAGAAGACGGAAGGTGATCCTTTTGCTGACTGGGAGCCAATGCAGGTGTCTCAGGTGTGCGGAGATGTGGCTGTTGCGGGGTACGTCGAGGATGAGGCGGGCCGAGGCGTTTTGGATGCGTTGCAGACGAATGATGCTTCTACTTCTAAACCTATTATTGTTACTGAACTAACAGCTCTGAAGAGACTCGAGAAAGACGAGAGACACTTGCATGATAAGAAGGAACTTTCATCTAACATTTTCTATCGCTTGCTGAGTGAGTATGTTGAGACCATGGATGCGAAAGATTGTTATGTGTGTACACAAATACCTACCTCAGTAGTGGAAGGGGTAACGTATCACAGCATGCCTCTTACGTATGGAATTACATGTAGTATAATAGCTTCCAGATTTTATGGTCAAACATACATTCATTATTTTTACACTAATTATGATGTTACTTTTGCATATGTCCCCATAATAGGGCACCTAAGTAAAATAGCTAGAGATTATTATGCCAAATTAATGAGGGAATTCTTCGAACCAATGTCACCTTTTCACACAGCACACGCACATAGAGAGAACCTTACATGCTTGCTTTCACCAGTAGAAATACATTTCTTAGACCGCACTGATGATAGGAGGAAAGAAATGAAGGAGGAATTAGAAAGGGAATTACACAAAAGAACATCTGTAGATAATTATGCTTTTGCCGCAATAAAGACACAAGGAAAAATAGCTTTAGATACATTGCACGTAGGGAAATTTTGTATATATAGAGCTGAATCATATTATGACACAGTTTTTGTGGGAACAAGTGAATGCAAACATACGTATGCATTTAAACCTAAGTGGACGTTCATGCTGAATGGACAAGACCCAGTTATTCCTGCAATATATTATATTTGTGGACTCAACGCCTATTATCGTCTTCCTAAAGGATGGTATGGGAGGTGTTATTTGGGAATAGTGTTCCCAAAGATTTACCAACTAGACGACTTAAAGAAATTTCCAAGGCTGTCTGAATCACATCATGTTCAGAAAAGGGAGACAGCTTCTGGTGTGGTAGGAGATATATTTGGAGCATTGATTCCTTCAGTAGGAGTCATATTGAATTCAATCAAAATACGAAAGTTGTCTACTATTGTGGATAACATGCTGACAAAGTTTTCAGGAGCTATAATCCTGATGGATGCTGAACTTGCTGCAGAAAGAGCTACGACTCTTCAAAATCGGCTTGCCTTAGACATTCTTTTAGCAAAGGATGGCGGCGTTTGCAAAATGCTTGGTACACGTCACTGTTGTACATATATACCAGACAGCAGTGGAAAAATTAGAACGATGCTTACAAATTTAACTAAAGAAAGTGTAGATTTAAAGGAATTGAAAGAACCAGGAGTTTGGGAGAAAGTTGGAAAAGGATTTGCTTCTGTGGGAAATTGGCTCAGCAACGTTTGGAACGGATTGTTACTAAAAATAGTAAAGGGAATATTAATAATATTAATTTGTCTATTAGGCTCTTGGGGAACATGGAAAGCTTTCAAAATGTTAAAAGCAAGGAACAAAAGGAAAAGAGAAGAGAAAATAGAGAACAAAATGGTGGAAATATATAGAGAAAAATCAAAAGGGACTAAAAGAAAAAGGGAATTGACTGAAGTGCCAAATTACTATACAGAATTTTAATGGAATAAAATTTGTGGGTAGATTTGATGTGATGACATAATTAGTCATCAGAGGAGGGATTGATGACGCAGAAAAAGAGGGTCTAACATATATTCATACATATCGTGTAATCAAAACATATAATGAAGTGTGATTTTAGTAAAGAAAATAATGTACGAGGGAAATTGTGCCCTCGGGGTAGTTCGCCATCATTGTAAACGAGCTTTATTAATCATGAAGTATTGAAAATGTAGTAATCCGTCATAATTGCAAATGTATGCCATGATTTCTTGTTTGAAAACTGTTTTGCTTAGCTTAAATTTAGTACAGGCTTTGGCCTAGTTGCCTGGTCTCAAATTCTAACTGCGTGTTTTTTTTTTCCTTGAACTAATGAAACATATATTCTTGCTTGAAGTTGTATTTTTCCAGTAGAGCTGACTGATACACTTATCTCCAAGGTTTCGTACTAGGCCGGTTTCATCCTCTTTGATACAAGGTCAGTCTGCAGGTGCGGACAATGAAGGTACAGATAGTAAAATAATTGGCAAACCATGTTACAATTTGTGTTCCAAGGCTCCAAGGACAGTGAATGCATAAATGAGCGCTAGTAAAAGACAATTTTCATTGGACAATTTGAAGCCAACCTATGAACCCTCCAATGGAAGACCCTGCAGAATTTGGAATGTTTCTTACTTACTTAAGACTTTTCTTGAATGCTGATTGTATTTGGTAAATATGAAAGGATAAATGTATTATGCATTGTGTTTTTCCTTTTAGGTACCAACTGCTATTTTGATAGGGTCCTAGTTAGAAGTTTTCCAAATTTGTGTTGACTAAATTCGTTTTGCATGAAGCCCCACATGCCAATGCTAATTAGAGGTTAGTCGAGGTATTCATTCAATGTATCATGCTAAATTGAAATCTTGTTATGCTGACCAATGTATGAAATTAGTCAAATACAGTTAGTCATATTAGTGATTTGCATTGCCATAACTGAGTGTATCATCATCCAGATTTTGCGTAGATTGCGTTTCTTTCGCCGTTATGGACAGCCAGTAATGTTCATATACATATATCATTTGGTTTTGAGACTTATATACATCGTGTTAGCTTTGTTAATATAGGGAAATAAATTCACTAACTTTTAATAAACTGGTGTGGTTATTCATGACTGAAAGGTCATGGTGCGCCGAAATTCCAACTGTTATTGATTTCTGATGTTCTATATTGATCTATTAATTGAGTATTGATTACCAATTACAATAGTTATTGATTATTGATCTGAGTGACTCGACTATTTTAGGATGAGGAGAGCCCGACTCGGTTAAAAGATTCACCGACCTCCAACGTGTCCAGGTACAGGTAATTTATAAGGGCTGGACGCGTTATCACTCTCAACACCAAAATGCAAATAAAGGCTCAGAGTTGTGCACAAGAAAATCATATCATTAGGCCTGGCATAGAAACAGCTTGCGAAATCTAGCCAAGATCATGCACAAACATCATAAATAAAAAATACATTCCTGTGTACATGCTTGGAAGGGCTTTGGGTCAGCCCACTTCATCCATTAGTCTGTTTAACTGTCATTCACATTTTGTTTTTGCCCACTGCATTATAACAGGATGGGGCTATGGGTCAACCTACATCAACCATTGATTCTCTTGCACTGTGTGTGAAGGCATTTTTCCCTTATCACATGTGCATATTTGCCTAAAAAGAATGCACTTCAGTACCAAGGCTGGTGGGCCAACACTCTACTTTGTCAATATTTTGTTAGCTTTCAGTGAGTTTAGAGCCCACCCACTGTTTACCTTTGGCTTCATTGTCTCTCTGATTTGCTTGCTTCTTATTTGATGGCTTGTGTGGACTTTACCTCCCTGTTGTGAGTTTGTCCCTCCCCTGGAGCATTGACAGATTACTGTATCCCTACACTGCTCATTTTTTATGGTGCTAATTTTTTCTTATTAGTTACACAGTGTACAAGAGTGATCGTGTGTTCCAGCTGTGCTCCTCTGCTCCCTGTCTCTGTTTTGTTCTATCTCGCTGTGTGCTTCTCTATACCCCAACTCCATGTCAATCTGTCACACCGTGTGTGTGCTTCTATGATCCCTCGTCTCAGTGTTGCTCTTTCTTGCCTTGAGAGTCTCTGCCCCCCCACACCTGGTCTCAATGTTGCACTGTCTCGCCGTGTGCTTCTATACAAGCGTGGTACACGTGCCTACAAAATGACGTGACGCTATGTGCCAAAAGTTTCTTTTTTTTATTCTTTAGCCGTGCTGCCTAGCCTCAGAGAAGCTTTGCAGCATGGCTAAACCCCACTGGCAAAGAGAAAATGTTCCAAAGGTGAGACCTATTTGATTTTGCAATGCTTGTTTCATTTTTTAATTTTCCTTGTGTGTTTAAAGTGTTTTCAAGCCTCAGTAATTCAAATCCAAGAGTACAGTTTCTGCATACCAGTAAGAATCTTTGTTACTGTGCTTTTAAACTAAAACATGATTTTATACTTGTTAAAAGCACACCTTACTGTTCTATAAAAGTTATCTACAAAGTGTTTTTGGGTTTACAATATTTAGTGTAAGTATATAGCCACAATTTCAGGGTGCAAAATGGTTTCCTTTTTTTCTTCTTTCCATTTTTGTGGCATATGCTTGTTATACGGTTAAAAAAATAACCTTTACATCACCAGCTTTGCCAATGCATTTTTTAATTGAGACTCCCTCAGATCCTTAGCATAGGCAACAGGATAACTTGCTGACTTACAGGACATTTTCTGATTTACACATTTATAAATGTTTGAAAATTGTCCTCCTTTCTTTTGGGAATAATCAGGTTTGGAGCTGCGTGACCGCCTGGGGCGCTGCTGCATTTGTGATCCAATTAATGATGTGTCTGATGCCAGTGTTCTTAAGAAAACTTAAAGTCTGACTGTGCAGAATTTTCCTTTGAGTGGTGAGACCCTTAAATGCATTTCCCTGGGCTTTGTTTACTTTTCTGGTATTCCCATGAATTTTAGTTAGTTCGCAACCTGCTGGTTCTCTGTGATTTGACAGAGCGTTAGTGCCTTTTAGTGCCAGATTTAAGAAAAGTGGAGCTGCACCCAGTGCGTGTCAATTTTCTTGCGCCCCTTAGTGCTCCCCTAATGCCACCATGTGTGCGCCGTATCTAAGATATGGCGCACTAAGGCATAAGTTAGGGAACTAGCGTCAGATTTTTGGCGGCTATTTCGGAGCTTTGCAGGATTAGCGTCCTCCCCGTGTGCTCTCTGTGCCAGGTAACACCACCTTGGGACACATGTATGAAATTATAGTTCAACCCAGGGCAGCAACAAAAGTTGTTGTGTTGGACTAGGGAAATAAAGTGCAGCGCCAAGCCATTTTCCCTACACATGGTCTGCTGCTGCTCACATTCTCCTGTACTGGTGCACAAAATTGCTGATTAGTGCCAAACAAACACGTTTGTACAGATGTGTGGGTGTGCAGGATGTCTAGCATAGGATTTGTACTGGAAAGATAGCCTCTTAGAACAAAATAAAATGGTTAGACATGTTTTTAACATTTCATACATTGGATGTGCACTGTACCCTGCAGTGCACATGCAATGTGTTAAATGTAGGGAAAAAAATCGTCAGTTTTTTGCCTCCCCAAGGAGGGATTATTTTTGATGGAACGCCAGGACTGACAATTTTTTGTAAATTTGGCCTTACATCAGCAACCATGGGTGGTACCATTGGAACTTTCAAGTATCATACATGGAATGTCCATTTGACTCAGGGTTGTGCAAATCAGAGCATTGTGCTCTTTGCACATCAAAAAGGGCAACTTTTCAGTACAAACATATTTTGTGCAGGAAAATACATTCCTATCAAGACTTTGCATCACTATGTGCCACTTTGCGGTGACTGAAAGAGCCATATTACGAGGCCTGCGTTCTCATAACTGCCAGCCTCGAGATGGTATTCAGACTGCCGCAGACAGGGCAGTCGGACTGCCCCATTATGACCGTGGCGGAGCAGCCACAGTCCAACCGCCATCACCGCCAGGCTACAGCTAGCCT
Source organism: Pleurodeles waltl (assembly GCF_031143425.1). Lineage (NCBI taxonomy): Eukaryota > Metazoa > Chordata > Amphibia > Caudata > Salamandridae > Pleurodeles > Pleurodeles waltl. The sequence continues at coordinate 1,015,119,217 of NC_090449.1, forward strand.
GCAGCCTCGCGGTCCTGTCGGTTGTAATCCGCCAGGGCAGAGCTGCAAGCAGAGCTGCCTTGGGGATTATGAGTCCTCATCCGCCAGCCTTTCCATGGTGGTAAACACTGCCATGGAAAGGCTGGTGGAATGGGGGTGTTGGGGGCCCCTGGAGGCCCCTGCACTGCCCATGCACTTGGCATGGGAAAAGCAGGGGCCCCTATACACAGCCCCATCACACATTTACCTGCCTAAGTTACGGGCAGTGAAATATGTGACGGGTGCTGTCGCACCCGATGCAACACAACATTGCCTGTTGTGGTGAGTGTTCCGCTGGGCCAGAGGAACACTCCTAATCTGGCGGGCAAAAGACCTCCAGTAGTGGCTGTCTTTTGCCTGCAGTGGCTTCGGCGTTCTTGATAAAGGACTGCCAAAGTCATAATGAGGCCCATAATGTTGAGAACTATGCCACTTTATGTAATGCCCTACCTGAGCTCTTTCTTTCAAGTTAGGCACCAGGAATTGTGATTCATTTTACTTCTAAAACGCAAACCAGTCATTTGAAAATGAGCCACTCAGGGTGCTGCTTAAGCAAATGAACTGCTTGTAATAAGATTGTGAAATAAAAGTAAATATGCTGAATTAGGTGCCAGACAAGTGAAATCTAAGGTGCAAAAGGGCAAGGGGGAGGCCTTGCCCCTATTAACTCTGCACTTGCATACCCCTATACACCTTTTTCAATGAGCTTCAAACATCTAAAATAGGAAAATAATTGGAATATGCAGGGAATTTTTATATACAATTGGTACAAATAGAAAGGAGTATGCTCTCCTTGCACTTTTAGTAAAAGGAGGTTGAATGATGTGTGGCTGAATCACAAAGACAACAAAGAGTACAATCACAGAGTGTATATGGAGAGAGCGTTGCGCATGATGTGTCTATGTGTCTCACTGCAGTGTCAACTAAACAGATCAATGTGATGCTGGAAAGAGGACAAAACCGGGCAACCAGCCTGCAAGTGATGTAGGTGTGGGTGGCTAGGGCCCTCTGTTCAGCTTCAATGACTTCCACTTTGGCCAAGGACAGAAACTACACATGCAGAAGTGAAGATGCTTACATGTCCTCCTAGTAAACTTCCTCGGTTCTGTTTACTACACACAGTCAGTCTTGTAGTTCAAGGCATCATTTTAAAACACATCTTTGTTCATACAATGGATATAAATAGATGTAAGAGGGATCTCGTCTATAGTACATGCTTTGGTTCAAACTGTATTTCTGTCTTATAAATTAATATTTTATCCTTCATGATAAACCTAAATCTGTTTTTAGCTAGGGCATACGTCACCCGCGTGAGTAACAGGGCACATTTTTAAAGAAAGGGTGTTCTTTAAGAACAAATATATATATATATATATATATATATATATATATATATATATATATATATATATTTATATTTTTTTTTCATCCCAAAAATTATGACGCTGCACTCTCGGGTGCTTTAAAGCTTTAAATCACTTGATTTAATTGGCAACAGCAATCGCATTTGAAACGCCACCAACGCGTTTCAACCCTTCCGATCTTGATCACAGTGGCTCCATCTCTTCACAGTTCCCAATGTGTGCCTTTATATATCCTGGTGAGAATTCTGGTACTTGTAGTAAAGCATTATATGTGTTTGCATTAGTGCTGCCTTAATAAAATTGTTAGTGAAATGGATGCCAGTTATTTCAATCTCAAGAGCTTCAAAGATGTTATCTCCAAATCTTTTAGCATAGTGCTTGATGTTTTGTTTAAAACACTCCTTATTCTCTGTGTGCTGACATTCAACATACCATGTATGTTTTTCCAGCACTCAGCTTTTCTCAGTTTTCAAATCCAAAATCAGAATTAATTCTGCTTTAAAGTCTCTGTCTCTCTACTACTGCACTGATGATTGTCTAATGCCCCAGTAATACTCAAGGCCCCCAGGCCCCAGTCAATCACAGGGTCTCATCGATATACAAGATAGGTTTGTCAAGAACACGCACTCACCACTTCCTCTGAGGGTGCTCTCGACTTTCACAAGCACAGGGAAAACCAAAAGCATGGTGGAAGTCCTGGCCTATCCAGGCTAACAAAGTCTTCCCATGTATAGTACATCCGCAGAGATAAGTGTCACTTGTTCCCCTGTGACATCTCACTTTTTACAAGTTTCTTAATATCGGGCGCAGCAGTGTAAACAATCTTCATAACAATATTGTCAGAAAACGGCGCGCTCTGGCTGCTGGTGCATGCGTTAGGACATGACCAATATCCCCAAACATTTTTATCCAAAAAAGTATGACGCTGCACTCCCAAGTGCTTTAACCGCTTAGGTGCGGGCGTCGGCCACTGGCCGACGCCCACACACCCTCCCTGGTGCGGGTCACGACCAGTGGCCGACACCAGGAAGGGCATTAATAAATCCTCGGGTGCGTCGCACCCGAGGATTTATTTTTTATTTTTTTTCCCCCCCGGGAGACACGGAAGCTACCGTGTCTCCCCCCGCCCCCCACCCCCCACCCGCCCCTTTGTGACGTCAGCGCGCCGCGAGGCGCGCTGACGTTGCAAAGGTGTTTTCCCCATGAAAGCAGGAAGCAGCCTTGCGGCCGCTTCCTGCTTTCATGGGGAAAACGGCCTTTTTCACGTTCGGGAAGGCCTCGTAAGAAAGGGGAGAGTCTCCCCTTTCTTACGAGGCCTTCCTGAAAGTGTTTCCTGGCCCCCGGTCGCAGCTGTGCTGCGATCGGGGGCTAGGAAACACTTTCAGGTTTCCTGGCTCCCCCGATCGCAGCACAGCTGCGATCGGGGGGGTCAGGAAACATTTTGAAAAGGCCTCGTAAGAAAGGGGAGACTCTCCCCTTTCTTACGAGGCCTTCTGAAACTGTTTCTGGCCCCCGATCGCAGCTGTGCTGCGATCGGGGGCCAGAAACAGTTTCAGAAGGCCTCGTAAGAAAGGGGAGAGTCTCCCCTTTCTTATGAGGCCTTCTGAAACGGTTTCCTGGCCCCCGATCGCAGCACAGCTGCGATCGGGGGCCAGGAAACCCCAGTAGACACCAGGGATTTCACTTTTGGGGGGCAGCCCCCCCCCGGAAAACGGGCCGCCCCCCCCCCGGATAATTTTCCGAAAAAAATAAAAAGGTAGGTGCCCCCTGGGGAGGGGGGGGGGGCGCGATCGCGCCCCCCCCCCCCCCCCAGGGGATTTAAAAAAAAAAAAAAAACAATGAAATGACAGGGGGTCGCCCGTGGCAATTTTTTTTTTAGATGTTGTAGGGTTTCCCTGGGGGCCATTTTGGCCCCCAAGGAAACCATACAACAACTAAAAAAAAATATATGTATATATCTATATATATATATCTATGTAGATAGATATATCTAGGTACATGGATATATCTATAGATATATCTATGTAGATATATATTTATATATATATATATATTGGTAGATCTGTATCAAAGAGATTTATAAAGCGCGCTACTCACCTGTGAGGGTCTCAAGGCGCTGGGGGGGGGACGGGGGGGAGGGAAAGGGGCTAGGAGGTTCACTGTTCAAAAAGCCAGGTTTTGAGGCCCTTCCTGAAAAGAAGTAGGTTTTGGGTCTTGCGAATGTGGGTTGTGAGTGCGTTCCATGTTTTGGGTGCAATGTAGGAGAAGGATCTGCCCCCGGTGGTGGTGTGTTTGATGCGGGGGTCAGAGGCGAGAGAGAGGTCAGCTGAACGGACGTTTCGTGTGGGGGTGTGGAAGGTGACTCTCGTTGAGGTAGGCAGGGCCTGTGTTGTGGAGTGATTTGTGTGTGAGGATGAGGATCTTGAAGGTGATCCTTTTGTCAATGGGGAGCCAGTGGAGGGATTTGAGGTGTGGAGAGATGTGTTCGTGTCGGTGGAGGTCGAGGATGAGTCGTGCTGCTGAGTTCTGGATGCGTGTAGTTTGCACTTGAGTTTTAGAGTGGTGCCGGCGTAGAGGGCGTTTCTGTAATCAAGCCTGCTGCTGATGAGTGCGTGAGTGACAGTTTTTCTGGTCTCTGTGGGGATCCATTTTAATGTTTTTCAGTATACGGAGTTTGTTGAAGCATGAGGAGGTAAGAGCGTTGATTTGTTGGGTCATAGAGAGGGAGGAGTCTAGGATGATGCTGAGGTTGCGTGCGTAGTTGGCGGGGGTGGGTGCAGGGCCTTGCGTGGTGGGCCACCATGGGGGGTCCCAGGTTTTTTTGGTGAGGGCCAAAGAGGATTATTTCGGTTTTGCTTGAGTTGAGTTTCAGGTGGTTGGCTGTCATATATACATCACTTTTGTCAATATGTGTGTGGTTTCCCTGGGGGGAAAAGGGTCCGACTTGTCTAGTGGCAGTTTTAGTGCCATAAAGAAGCGCAGAAGGTTTATATGCCTACTGCAAAGAGCACATCTGTATTTTATGTAAATAGCTGAGTACATTAGTAAAGTCTATGGAGAGATGAAGGGCACTTTTGCTGGGTGGTAATGAGGGAATCCGAGGAGGAGGGAGTGGGAGCACCAATAATGATTGTTGGACTGGGCGCAGGAGGTGCTAAAGACTGTGACGAATGGTATGTGACAAGGTGTTTTTTGAGTGTCTTGAAAGTACGTGCTGATTGAGGGAAGAAGCGCAGGTAAGGTGGCCTCTACTGTTGCACGTATCTCACACACACCATCGATTTTGTGACTGTCTACGTAGGCTAGTGTTTTAGAGCAACAGTTTAGCCAATAGCAGAGATGGCATCTTGATGGATGACTGCTGCCTGCACTCGGGTTATAGAGGACCGCTCTGACATAGGATCAGAGACTGAGACATCAGATACTGAGACAGCATCTGAGGGATAGGACAATGGCGCAGACTCTGGGAGTGATTTTTCAGTCAGAGGAGTCCCATTCGAAAACTCCTCTTCCAGTACATTATGAGGGAGGTGATGAGGACAGTCCTGCTGTCCCTTCGCAAGCTGTTCGTGCAACTGGGTAATAGTGGGTTAGGCCAACCCAGAGAGCAGGTGAATGCGGCGGCAAGCAGAGAGAGAGTGCTCTCTTGGGAGCTCACCAATTTAGTTCAGCCCCAAATTCCACCACCCAAATCATATTGTGGAGACATCAAAATTGTCTATGCAAAACAAACTGGTTTTGTAAGGCAGGCACCTGTGTTTTTGGTCCTGGATTCGGCGGCCATATAGAGAAACACACTAAACCCAAACATTTCTGGAAACTAGACATTCGGGGGAGTCCACAGAGGTGTGACTTGTGTGGATTCCCCAAAGTTTTCTTACCCAGAATACCCTGCAAAGCTGAAATGTTGAGAAAAAACTCTATTTTTCTCGCATTTCTGTCACACAAACTACAGGAATATGCTGGGATCCACAACATTCCTACCACCCAGTGACTCCTCACCTGTCCTGATAAAAACACTACCCCACTTGAGTGCCTACACCTAGTGCCTGTGTCAGGAATGGATCACCCCAGGGTCAACAGCTGCCTCACGTAAGGACCAACATTGACCGTTGTGTGATCTATTCCTGTCGCAGGCACCAGGCCTAACCACACAAGTGAGGTATCATATTTATCGGGAGACTTGGGGGAACGCTGGGTGGAAGGAAATTTGTGGCTCCACTCAGATTCCAGAACTTTCTGTCACCGAAATGTGTGGAAAACGTGGTATTTTAGCCACATTTTGAGGTTTGCAAAGGATTCTGGGTAACAGAACCTGGTCCGAGCCCCACAAGTCACCTCATCTTGGATTCCCCTGGGTTTCTAGTTTACAAAAATGTGCTGGTTTGCTAGGTTTCCCCAGGTGCCGGCTGAGCTAGAGGCCAAAATCCACAGGTAGGCACTGTTTTCTATGAAAAAATGTGATGTGTCCACGTTCTGTTCTGGGGCATTTCCTGTCGCGGGCGCTAGGCCTACCCACACAAGTGAGGTATCATTTTTATCGGGAGACTTAGGGGAACGCCGGGTGGAAGGAAATTTGTGGCTCCTCTCAGATTCCAGAACTTTCTGTCACCGAAATGTGAGGAAAACTTGTTTTTTTAGCCACTTTTTGAGGTTTGCAAAGGATTGTGGGTAACAGAACCTGGTCCGAGCCCCGCGAGTCACCCCTCCTTGTATTGCCCTAGGTCTCTAGTTTTCAGAAATGCACAGGTTTGGTAGGTTTCCCTAGGTGCCGGCTGAGCTAGAGGCCAAAATCTACAGGTAGGCACTTCTCAAAAAACACCTCTGTTTTCTTCCAAAAATTTTGATGTGTCCACGTTGCGCTTTGGGGCGTTTCCTGTCGCGGGCGCTAGGCCTACCCACACAAGTGAGGTATCATTTTTATCAGGAGACTTGGGGGAACGCCGGGTGGAAGGAAATTTGTGGCTCCTCTCAGATTCCAGAACTTTCTGTCACCGAAATCTGAGGAAAACTTGTTTTTTTAGCCACTTTTTGAGGTTTGCAAAGGATTCTGGGTAACAGAACCTGGTCCGAGCCCCGCGAGTCACCCCTCCTTGGATTGCCCTAGGTCTCTAGTTTTCAGAAATGCACAGGTTTGGTAGGTTTCCCTAGGTGCCGGCTGAGCTAGAGGCCAAAATCTACAGGTAGGCACTTCTCAAAAAACACCTCTGTTTTCTTCCAAAAATTTTGATGTGTCCACGTTGCGCTTTGGGGCGTTTCCTGTCGCGGGCGCTAGGCCTACCCACACAAGTGAGGTATCATTTTTATCGGGAGACTTGGGGGAACGCCGGGTGGAAGGAAATTTGTGGCTCCTCTCAGATTCCAGAACTTTCTGTCACCGAAATGTGAGGAAAACTTGTTTTTTTAGCCACTTTTTGAGGTTTGCAAAGGATTCTGGGTAACAGAACCTGGTCCGAGCCCCGCGAGTCACCCCTCCTTGGATTGCCCTAGGTCTCTAGTTTTCAGAAATGCACAGGTTTGGTAGGTTTCCCTAGGTGCCGGCTGAGCTAGAGGCCAAAATCTACAGGTAGGCACTTCTCAAAAAACACCTCTGTTTTCTTCCAAAAATTTTGATGTGTCCACGTTGCGCTTTGGGGCGTTTCCTGTCGCGGGCGCTAGGCCTACCCACACAAGTGAGGTATCATTTTTATCGGGAGACTTGGGGGAACGCTGGGTGGAAGGAAATTTGTGGCTCCTCTCAGATTCCAGAACTTTCTGTCACCGAAATGTGAGGAAAACTTGTTTTTTTAGCCACTTTTTGAGGTTTGCAAAGGATTCTGGGTAACAGAACCTGGTCCGAGCCCCGCGAGTCACCCCTCCTTGGATTGCCCTAGGTCTCTAGTTTTCAGAAATGCACAGGTTTGGTAGGTTTCCCTTGGTGCCGGCTGAGCTAGAGGCCAAAATCTACAGGTAGGCACTTCTCAAAAAACACCTCTGTTTTCTTCCAAAAATTTTGATGTGTCCACGTTGCGCTTTGGGGCGTTTCCTGTCGCGGGCGCTAGGCCTACCCACACAAGTGAGGTATCATTTTTATCGGGAGACTTGGGGGAACGCCGGGTGGAAGGAAATTTGTGGCTCCTCTCAGATTCCAGAACTTTCTGTCACCGAAATGTGAGGAAAACTTGTTTTTTTAGCCACTTTTTGAGGTTTGCAAAGGATTCTGGGTAACAGAACCTGGTCCGAGCCCCGCGAGTCACCCCTCCTTGGATTGCCCTAGGTCTCTAGTTTTCAGAAATGCACAGGTTTGGTAGGTTTCCCTAGGTGCCGGCTGAGCTAGAGGCCAAAATCTACAGGTAGGCACTTCTCAAAAAACACCTCTGTTTTCTTCCAAAAATTTTGATGTGTCCACGTTGCGCTTTGGGGCGTTTCCTGTCGCGGGCGCTAGGCCTACCCACACAAGTGAGGTATCATTTTTATCGGGAGACTTGGGGGAACGCCGGGTGGAAGGAAATTTGTGGCTCCTCTCAGATTCCAGAACTTTCTGTCACCGAAATGTGAGGAAAACTTGTTTTTTTTAGCCACTTTTTGAGGTTTGCAAAGGATTCTGGGTAACAGAACCTGGTCCGAGCCCCGCAAGTCACCCCTCCTTGGATTCCCCTAGGTCTCTAGTTTTCAGAAATGCACAGGTTTGGTAGGTTTCCCTATGTGCCGGCTGAGCTAGAGGCCAAAATCTACAGGTAGGCACTTTGGAAAAAACAGCTGTGTTTTCTATAAAAAAAATAGGATGTGTCCATGTTGTGTTTTGGGGCATTTCCTGTCGCGGGCACTAGGCCTACCCACACAAGTGAGGTATCATTTTTATCGGGAGACTTGGGGGAACACAGAATAGCAAAACAAGTGTTATTGCCCCTTATCTTTCTCTACATTTTTTCCTTCCAAATATAAGAGAGTGTGTAAAAAAGACGTCTATTTGAGAAATGCCCTGCAATTCACATGCTAGTATGGGCACCTCGGAATTCAGCGATGTGCAAATAACCACTGCTCCTCAAAACCTTATCTTGATCCCATTTTGGAAATGCAAAGGTTTTCTTGATACCTCTTTTTCACTCTTCATATTTCAGCAAATGAATTGCTGTATACCCAGTATAGAATGAAAACCAACTGCAGGGTGCAGCTTATTTATTGGCTCTGGGAACCTAGGGTTCTTGATGAACCTACAAGCCCTTTATATCCCCGCAACCAGAAGAGTCCAGCAGACAAAACGGTATATTGCTTTCAGAAATCTGACATCGCAGGAAAAAGTTACAGAGTAAAACATAAAGAAAAATGGCTGTTGTTTTCAGCTCAATTTCAATATTTTTTTATTTCAGCTGTTATTTTCTGTAGGAAAACCTTGTAGGATCTACACAAATGACCCCTTGCTGAATTCAGAATTTTGTCTAGTTTTCAGAAATGTTTAGCATTCCGGGATCCAGCATTGGTTTCACACCCATTCCTGTCACTAACTGGAAGGAGGCTGAAAGCACCAAATATAGTAGAAATGGGGTATGTCCCAGTAAAATGCCAAATTTGTGTTGAAAAATTCGGTTTTCTGATTCAAGTCTGCCCGTTCCTGAAAGGTGGGAAGATAGTGATTTCAGCACCAGAAACCCTTGGTTGATGGCATTTTCAGGGAAAAAACCACAAGCCTTCTTCGGCAGCCCTTTTTTCCCATTTTTTTGGAAAAAACAAAATTTTCACTGTATTTTGGCTATTTTCTTGGTCTCCTCCAGGGTAAACCACAAACTCTGGGTACCATTAGAATCCCTAGGATGTTGGAAAAAAAGGACGCAAATTTGGCGTGGTTAGCTTATGTGGACAAAAAGTTATGAAGCCCTAAGCGCGAACTACCCCAAATAGCCAAAAAAGGGCTCAGCACTGGGGGGGAAAAGGCCCAGCAGCTAAGGGGTTAAATCACTTGATTTAATTGGCAACAGCAACTTTTTGTACGCAAATGTGGCCCAACGAGGCCAAAATCGGCGCGCCAAATTTACAAAGTGGGGCAATGCATGCATTGCGCCACTTTATGACCCTTTGCGCTACATTATGCCTGCGCCAGGCATAATGTAGGCAAACGGGGCATTCCCCCATTAGGGGAGCTGAAAAAATGGAGCAAAGAAATCTAAGAGATTTCTTTGCGTCATTTATTTTGGCACTTTTAACATCTTTTCAGGGCAGGCATTAAAAGGAGGAACACCATTGTTTACAATGGGCCTCAGTGGTGGTGGTGGGGGGGAGACTGGTATGCACAAGTAGCTTAGAGCTTTAAAGAGCTCACAGTGGAAGGGGGCAGGTTTACTAATTATTCACGCACCACAGAGCAGCAGCCAAAGTGGCTGGACAGCATTGCATGACAGCAAGAAAGCAGGACAGAACCATATGTATAAGGGTATTGTGCTCCAGTCCTCTCATTAAGTGCTAAGGTACTGACTAGAGCTATATACACCTTTGCACCATAGTGTAAAAGTATGTGTGTGATGCCTAGCATACGTTTTGTACTGGAAGGACTACCTTTCAGTAGAAAATACCATGCTCAACCGTACTTTACAACTTGTTACACTTTGAATGTGTGTTGAACAATGCAGCACACTTGCAAAATTCGAAAACATTTTATGCAATTTTTTTTCCTACTTCGTGCCTGTCGCAAGGAGGAGTAAAGTCCCATCTACCTTTGTTAGTAGAAAGGGCTTTGCATCAAAACCCATATGTGCTAGTGTGCAATGCCCACGTAGCGCCAATGGGATGCACCCCTAACACGAAATAGCGCGAAGGAGCGCTAGGGCCTACTTTGCTTTACTTTCCACAACTTACCACCACAAAATAAGTTTTGCTTTTGAAAGTAAATCCCAAGTCCACACTTTCTGCTGGTTTAAGTCACTTTTGTTGACCTTGAACCAGCTCAAAGCATTAATAAATATGCCCCAAAGTGTCTGAAAAGTTTCAGTCTGCTGCCCTATATTCGACCAGCACCTCCACATGTTCCAGGTTTGAGAGAATCAGGTATTCAAAGCTTCTTGGTAACTTTTTTTGCGCCGCATTTGCGTCATTTTTTGAGCGGGACAAATTTACAAAATATAATTGTATTTTGTAAGTTTACGCCGCTTTTGTGTAAAAAAATGACGCAAATGCGGCGCTAAAAAACTATAAATATGGGCCTCATTATTATACAACTGTTGTAATCAATGGCTCGATGTGTATGGCACTTCTTTCAGATACTAGTTTCCACTCAGTTTAGTCACTTCTTATGCTATTTATCTGAGTGAAATAACATCCACTGATTCACGCTGCTCCCATTTCTGTTATTCCTGGCAAAAGACTTCATCTACCTGAGCCTCAGTACTTTAATCTGACAAAAGTTGAGGCGCTGACTCAAGGCACTAAGGTAAGTATAAAAAGTGGCACATTGTATCCTTATAGCTGAATAATAACACTGATAATGTGCATTGCTTGGAATTACTTTAACACAACTAAATGATCACAACCTTTTCCCTTTTTGGCAATCAGCAAAGGGAATGGAGTTATGTGAACTATTGCCAACTCCCCCTAATCAGATGAGGCACGTGGAACATTTTTAAACAAAACTTGATATATCTATAATTTGGTTTTACTGTTTCCATCTTACCTAAGAATTCTTAGTAGAAAAAATGGGAAATAAGTTCACACAGTTTAGAGCAGTGAAGAGGTGCAACTCCCTTTTAAACTACACACCACTGCCCTTCGCAACCCTGTAGAGAAAGGGGTTTCTCCATAGAATCCAGAACAGACAGAAAATGTCAGAATGCAAGTTCTCCATGAAATGGTACATTTGTATTTTAGAAAAGGTTCAGAGGCCCAACCTTGCTATATTTGCTGCTTTGTGTTAAATTGTGATATCTCTAGCCAGACCATTGCATCTCAAAAGTTGAGAATGAGTTATCATGCTTCAGTTTCTCCACCCTTTCACGAGCAGGTGCCTTCTGTGTAGTCTACATTGTTCTCCACATCTGTCCGCTCTACACAGAAAACAACTTGTGTCGCACTTTCTTGGAGGTTGGGTTAGGTTTTAGAGCGTGAATCCAAGAGAGAGCACATCCAGATAATACTTGAGCAACCACTGCTAAGCCACTTTTTGTACTTGAATCTTCAAATGTTTGCCTTGCAGCATCTAACCGCTTGACCCTCTCATTGTGGGAGACAGTGGCGTAACAAAGGCCCCCATGGCCACTGCAGTTGGGGGGGGGGGTGAACTCCAGGGGGCACCCTCGGCACAGAACCCTGGCCTGAGAGCTCCTGAGTGAGTTCGGAAGGGCTCCTTCGATGCACTTTGCAGAACCCCCCCCCCTCAAGTTTGGTTCACCACTGATGGGTGCAACAGCAAAAGAGTGATTTGGGCGATGTTTAATGGATTAGTGCATAATATTAAAATAAGACAATTACACGTACAGTTTGAAATTTGACTTTATTTGCTGCATCCTTGTCATCAGAAGTAAATCCACCTCTGTAACTGGCATTCTCAATCAAAGTATGGTGGTGAAACTTCATAGTTTTTTCTTTCATTCTTTTCTCTTGCCTTATTTCTCCTAGTCTCTTCCTATTTTAAACGTCTTTGTTTAGACAGTGATCACCTACTCTGTTCAGTAAAAGAAATGGGTGAGTAGAAAGATGGGAGGTAAAGACAGAGATGAGGTAAAGAGATAGTTGAGACGTAAGGTAGAAGGTAGGTAGGGAGAGCCAGTGGGCAAAGGGAGAAACATGAGGTAGCTAGTAAGAGAAGTAGAGAGATAAGTAAGGTTATAGAGTGAAGTACTGAGAGGTAGGAGGACAGAAATGTAGAGACAGAGTGTAGAGTATGCAAAGGGATGAGGTATAGAGAGAGGCAGGATAGACAGACATGAGGTAGTGAGGGAAATACTGGGAGGTGCAAGGTGCTGATGCAGAGAGGAGGGTCAAAGTAGAGGTCTGGTAAAGAGAACTGCAGAGGAGGGAAAGACATATCAAGTAAAGAGAAGTGTAAAGCTGGCAGGAAGGTAGAGAGAGGGAATGAAAGGTACAGAGGGTGATGTTGTATAGAATAACTGAAAAGGTGAGAATTAAGATAGAATAGGGTTCATACATTCATGTGGAAAAGAGAGAGATAAAGAGATAGGGCTGAGGTAGAAGATTGTGAAGTGTGCAGAAAGCAATGAGAAAACAGATAGATGAGGAAGAGAAAGAGGGGTGGTAGAGAGTTGACATAACTAGTCAGAGATAGGAGTGGATAGAGAAGTGTGCAGAAAGTCATGAGAACCCAGATAGATTAGGAAGAGAGAGGTGGTAGACAGTTGACATAACTAGTCAGAGATAGGAGTGGATAGAGAAGTGTGCAGAAAGTCATGAGAACCCAGATAGATGAGGAAGAGAGAGGTGGTAGAAAGTTGACACAGCTAGTCAGATATTGGAGTGGATAGAGAAGTGTGCGGAAAGTGATGAGAAAAAAGATAGATGGGGAAGAGAAAGAAGGGTAGTAGAGAGTTGACGTAACTAGTCAGAGATAGGAGTGGATAGAGAAGTGTGCAGAAAGCCATGAGAAAACAGATAAATGAGGAAGAGAAAAAGAGGTGGTAGAGAGTTGACACAACTAGTCAGAGATAGGAGTGGATAGAGAAGTGTGCAGAAAGTCATTGGTAGAGAGTTGACATAACTAGTCAGCGACAGGAGTGGATAGAGAAGAGAGGCCGAATAAGACAGGGACTAGTGATTGATGAGCTGGAGGGATGAGATACATTGAGGAACACACAAAAGAGAAAGATAGATAAGATAGAGACGTATGAAGTTAAAAGAGAGAGAAGAGGTAAGGAGAGAGAGGAAGCGAGACAGAGGCGATGGAACAATGCTGATATAGGTGACACTATGGGTCTTTACTTCTTTAGTATACTGAAAACTGGTACGTCATGGTGCACATCAGTGTACTAAACCATGACAACATGGCAATGAGGATATGATGGTTTCATGACACTGAATGCAGATGGATAGTTCTACCTACATTCTGTGCCTGGAGTATGAAACCTCCCCAGCACAATGATCAATCAGTTATTACTCCTGATCATATTGCATGATAAGCAGGAATCTGATTAGTTGTTTAGCTATTTAATGAAGAGTTCCAAAAAGTTGAATATTTGATTAGAAGTTTATCATGTATTTTAATTACTCTCTCATATTATTGAAGCAGCCTGTAGAATGAACTGTAATTTATTTAATTTTCTGGCGCAGCACCCAACACTATCTCAAAGTCTCCACAACCAACAACATTAAGCAAATCAAATCCTGCCTCAAATGCATCTAATCCAGGGTGTTAACAAACGAGTTGATGCCAGCGATGGCAAACATTCAATGATTTCGTCGTGGGTGACCAGGTTAAGCCTAATGAGATTCGCACCTCAACTGGCAGAACTGGTCAATCCAACAGATTTACCCTCAACTTGAACCCCTCTCTCAAAGAACACATTGCCAAGAAGACCAAAGCAGACTGATTCCAGCTCTCACTTCTGAAAAAAGTGAAACATTTTCTCCCAGGATAAAACTTCAGAACAACATTTCAACCCTATCAGCCGCCTAGATGGAGACACATCCTGCTCAATGACGCAAAGGCCACTCCTGTTCCCCTTGGAAGATACACTTCATACAGACGCATGACTTATGAAAGAGCTGAACTGGGCCACATCACCCTTGTGGTAAAAGCACTGCACTGGCTCCGCTGCCTGGCCAGATAATGTCTAGTTGCATCACTTTCAAGGCGCTCTACACCAAGGTAGGGGCGGCTAGTAACTTTAAAAATCAGTGGGGCGTGGCACCGAAAAGCCCACTGAGATGCTGCTGGCCGGTATCTCTCCTCTCCCAGACAACCAGTAGGACAGGGAAGGACGGTGGGTAACTTCATGCATGCTAATCCAGCCAGTCCTGGAGCTGCTCTCATGCTGTTTTGAGCATGAAAGCAGCTCCAGGATTGGTTCGAGCAGCCTATCCCAGCACTCATTTTGAGGCTGGGGGCCTGTGCCTGCAATCTCCTGGCTGTTTTATAGCGCTGGGATTGCTGGCTCTGAAGTGCGCATGTCGGATGGATTGGCTGTAGACAGCCGGCCAATCTCACATGCACACTGAGCACCTACAGATGTCATCCTGCAATCTGCAGGAATCTGCCCCACCCCACCATCACACTCACACTAGAGCAGCCAGCGGCACACGGAATAATAAAATGGTAATGACCTTTCTATTATTCTGTGTCTATATGCTGTGCAGCAGGCAGGGCAACACTCCTCCGCCTTAAGGGAAGAGCCGCCTCTGCAACAAGGCTTCTGTTTACCTAGCTAACAAACTACCAATATCTGGGGTTCCACACCAGATGAGGCTCTGCAAAATAGCCATATTAGAGACGAAACACAGCACTAAGAAAAAACAGGAAAACAAGCCCCCTCAGCCTATGCCCCTTGAACTGGACTAACATCCTCCCTGAAATCAGAGAAGCAGCAACCACCCTACAATTCAGGTGAAATTATAAACCTATCTCATCAAGGAACACTTCTGCAGGTATGAGATGATTTCTCTTCTCTTCCTTTAGCTCTGATTACTCCCTCTGACCTCTGCTCACCTGTACTCACAGTTTGGTGTTGCTGTAACAGCGCTCGGTTGCTATCCAGCTAGGTTTGCATTTTGGAAATACCAAAACACATCTGCAAAGGCAGCTAACTGCCACAGACGCAGTGGTGGCCATTATTCTCAGGCATAGTGCTTAACACCAGTGGTATTCCTCCAGAAACATGGCCTTTTTAAAAGTACAGATAACAATGAACCCCAATTAAAAGTGGAATTTTTTGATGTTGTATATCTTTCATGAATACATTTTTATTAAATAATTGACAGTGTTGTGGGCCCCTGGATTTATTTCATTCTGCGGCAGTAGACTTTACTACATATTAATGGATTTAGAGTATTTGCACCATAATTTTACTCATAATTTGCACATTTCACAAACAATGGTTCTAGCTAAAATGGATGAGAATACTACAGCCAGAGAATGCGCAAAATTTTCTGTATTTTGCCACATAAATTAACTAACCTTGCATAATAATTTGGTCCTCCATGCTGCATAATCCATACCTCATAGGGAGCCGTGAAATATTCCTGTATTTTACTGGGATGGAGTGTGTGTGTGTTTGGGGAGGGGCATGTCTAACCCACACTGTGAGGACTGGATCGGCTCCCACAACGTGGGTAAACCCTGGCAGGCCGAGACAAACGCTATCCTTCTAAGGACCGGTGTGTTATGAGGACTGGTCTCTGTAGCGTGTTCAGGGGCGTAGCTTGGTCTGTCAGACTGCGAGGGCCTGAGCTTCAGATTTTCCGACAATCAGGCTGGCATATAGGCCCTCATTCTGACCCTGGCGGTTCCCTACTGCCAGGGCCAACGGGGGCGGGAGCACCGCCGACAGGCCGGCGGTGCTCCCTTGGTCATTCTGACGCGGCGCTTTGGCCGCGGTCAGAACGGGAAAACCGGCGGTCTCCCGCCGGTTTTCCACTGACCCTTAGAATCCTCCAAGGCGGCGCAGCTCGCTGCGCCGCCGAGGGGATTCTGACCCCCCCTACCGCCATCCTGTTCATGGCGGGAAAGCCGCCATGAACAGGATGGCGGTAGGGGGGTCGCGGGGCCCCTGGGGGCCCCTGCTGTGCCCATGCCCATGGCATGGGCACGGCAGGGGCCCCCTAACAGGGCCCATCTAGGCTTTTCAGTGTCTGCAATGCAGACACTGAAAAGCGCGACGGGTGCTGCTGCACCCGTCGCACGCCTTCCACTCCGCCGGCTCGATTCCGAGCCGGCTTCCTTGTGGAAGGCGCTTTCCCGCTGGGCCGGCGGGCGATCTGAATCAGATCGCCCGCCGGCCCAGCGGGAAAGTCAGAATACCCCTCGCGGTCAATTGACCGCGGGGCGGTATTCAGGCGGATTCCGACGGGCGGGCGGCAACCGCCGCCCGCCTAGGTCGGAATGACCACCATAATGTTTAAATACATTATACGACAAGCAAGGCGCTTGGGAGAGGCCTAAGGGGCAGTGGAAAGAGAGAGGAATGCAGATTGGTAGGGCTACTAAGCAAGGGAAAACACAATATTTTTTAGAATTACCAATATTTTTGACGATTTTAAAAACTGAGAGGGAGAGAGTGTGCATGCATTTTTGTCTGAATGTATGCCAAAATTCCTGGTGAAATCCGCCAGACATCTCACCGTACCCGACTGGAAGCATCTGTACCCAACTATCAGAAAATTAATTTATTAGGGGGGTGCAGCACTCCACACAGCTCCCTCGAAGCTTCGCCCTCCGAGTGTGTTTAAGTAGTTTCGAGTGAATGTATAAAAAATCCAAAAGTATAGATATATTTGCCTTGGTCACTTTATAACCTACCCTACCATCAAAGCGCATGTGGAGCAATGCTTAATTTGTAAATAAAAAGGTGCTGGTGCCCAAAGCCCTCCTCTTAAACATGCGGCTGCTGCAATTAAATGTGGGAACACGGAATACTGAGGCGGCGTCATCCTGAAGCCATCTCGGGCCTCTTCAATCCATATAAAGCCACTCCCTGCCCCTTCACCTCACTCGTGCAGCTTTCTAATTTCTCCCTTTGTGGCGCTTTTTCGTTTTTCCGTTCCTCCATCTTTCCCATATGTGTCTTTTGCTCGCAGCAAATGCTTGACGCAGAAAAATAAGCCCCGGCCCTCAAAAATAAATGCAGGTGCTCAGCACCGGAAACAACAAGCACAAATTAAGCACTGATGTTGAGTTAGAATAGTAAATATACACTGCATTGCAGTCCATGGCCAGTCCTGAAATAACTTCTGGCACCAAGAGCTGCCTCCTCTACTTATTTAGATACTCCGAAATAAAAACCTTTGTGTTTAAATAGAGGGTTTATTACAACAAGAGAGGATGAATTGCGAAAAAGGAGGGCCTTTAGTAGTTAAGAAAAGGAGCAGAAATGCACCTTCCTTTGTAAATGCAGCTGAGGACTTGTCACCAAAATTATGTTCATAAATCAGTGCCAAGAAATGTACGCACATTAAGCGCGGACCACTCTCTCTGTCTCTCTCGCTATGCTTAATGACATTGTTATATGTGCAGCACCGATGCTAATAAAACTGTGAACAGAATATCAGAGGCGCAAATATTTTATGCTAAGAATTGGCTGAAATTTGTAGTTGACATGCAATTATGTCATTCTGCGATTTAAAAAATAAGAAAGAGGGGTTACATCATTCTTGTAAATTATTACTTTTTAAAACCACTGCTGGTTGTGCAGTAACAACCTGAGGTTTTGTTTTATCCGTCAAAATGGTACTGATTTTGTCAGCACCAGAAGGGAGTAACACTGAGTCGGCCCTGCCTGTGTTTGAAACCTGCATCCCAGGACTGTAAGAAAGTGCTCAAACTACTGTGATATGTGAGAACAGTATCGAGTGTGTACAACTTTCACCCATCAACACTGGACATAGGGCCTAATTCCGAGTGTGGTGGTCCTCGGACTGCCAAACTCGCGGTGGCTTTCGGACCGCTCGATTTTGGTGGCCTGACCGCTACATTACGAGGTTGTCAGGCAGCCCCCCCAACCTACCGCTGTCTCCACCAGGATATGAGATCCCAGTGGGCTGACAGCAGTGCAGG
Source organism: Pleurodeles waltl (assembly GCF_031143425.1). Taxonomy (NCBI): domain Eukaryota; kingdom Metazoa; phylum Chordata; class Amphibia; order Caudata; family Salamandridae; genus Pleurodeles; species Pleurodeles waltl. Next base: position 1,015,137,283 of record NC_090449.1, read on the forward strand.
TTGGAACCAGTCAGGGCAGGCTGAACTCAGCACCGCCCTGTGGTTTAAATCAGAGAACAGGTGGAGGGGGCCACAGGGGGGCCCCTGCACTGCCCATGGCATGGCATGGGCCGTGCAGGGTCTAAGCACCCTTGTAATGCGCACTCTCTGCTTTGCAGACAATGCGCATTACGAGGGTGCTGGTGCCACCTGCGGTCGGCAGCATTGCTGCTAGCTCGATTACGAGCCGGCAAAAATGCTGCGGCCTCTTTCCCGCTGGGTCGAGCGGTGGAAACCTTGGTTTTCACCGGTCAGCTCAGCAGGAAAGTCTTAACGGGGCCGGCGGGGAGGTAGACAGCACGGTGGCAACTATCCCGTCGTGAGTTTGGCGGACGGGTGTTCCCATCCACCAAACTCATAATCGGGCCCTTAATATTTCCTGAGTAGTACATTACAAATGTGAATGACTACATCTAAAACTAAATGAGAAAATCACAAAATTCTACTTTATTCCTCATTGTATGCAGTTTTGTAGCATCTCTTGTAACATATATCTGCAGGGTTATATTTTATTTAGATATCACTTTCAATAGACTTAAGGCCGGATTTATAGTTTGGCAGACAGGTTAAGTGCAGTGACCGTGGCAGAGTACTATATTCCCACCATGGCAAGGGTAGTCTGCCCACCTGATATGGAAATGTCCGCCAGCCCTGCAGACATCTTTTGCATTTGCAGGAACCGCAGTCATGGCGGGTCCTGTAAATGCATTGAAAGTTTGACAGAGAGCACCTTCAGCGTGAGAGAGCACAAGTCAAACTTTCATCTTTTTTTTATTTTCAAAAACAAAATCCCATTCTTTAAAAAAAAAAAGTGACCCCTAACCATTAGAGTTTTCTCCCTTTAGGTGCTGGTCATTTAGCAGTTTTCACTGACCCTTAGTGCCAGGTGATGGATAGTGAAACTGGTCATGTGTTAGCCCACTCTAAATAGTCTGGGCAAAAAAAGGCGAAACCTCCGACAGCCCTTTCCCTGTCGGGTCGTCAGAGGTGTATGTCAGTGGTGGAGACAGAGTAGTCTCCATTGTCTACATACTGAAGTTCTGCCCCTACTCTAAATGTGGCGCGCTGTACTTTGCTTTGGTGAAGAGGGTACTGGTCTCCTTTACAGTGGACTACCTTCTCTGCCAAAGTCTAAATCAGGCCTTTTGATATAGCAAGTATAAAAAGTATATAGGGCCAGATGTAGCAAAGTGTTTGCGCCTCGCAAACAGCGAAAAACGCCGTTTGCGAGGCGCAAAAGCCTCTTTGCTATGCAGAAATGCATTTTGCGAGTCGGATCCGACTCGCAAAATGCATTTCCGACTCGCAAATAGGAAGGGATGTTCCCTTCCTATTTGCGACTCCCAATGCAATTCAATTCCATTTGTGACCGCGAAAGCAGTCGCAAATGGAATTGCAGTTACCATCCACTTGAAGTGGATGGTAACCCAGTCGAAACGGGAAGGGGTCCCCAGGGGACCCCTTCCCCTTTGTGACTGGAAAAACAAATATTTTTTCAGAGCAGGCAGTGGTCCAATGGACCACTACCTGCCCTGAAAAAAAACGAAACTAAAGGTTTCGTTTTTTTTTTCCAAGTGCAGCTCGTTTTCCTTTAAGGAAAACAGGCTGCAGATGGAGAAAAAAAAACTGCTTTATTTAAAAGCAGTCACAGACATGGTGGTCTGCTGTCTCCAGCAGCCCACCATCCCTGTGAGTGCCCATACTCGCAATGGGGTCGCAAACTGCGACCCACCTCATTAATATTAATGAGGTGGGTCTTTGCGACCCCATTGCGAGTTGCAGAAGGTGTCTGAGACACCTTTCTGCATACCAAATTGCGAGTTGCAATTTGCGAGTCGCACGGACTCGCAAATTGCAAGTCGCAATTTGGTTTCTTCCTACATCTGGCCCATAGTTACCTATCTTTGCACTGCCTCATGCCCTCCGGACTAGCGTGCACATGATGTATTGGTCTTAATTTGCTTGTGTACTATGATAACTGGTCATTATGTCTTGTCGTTGCTCATACAAGCAGTGTTGAATAACTAAACAATAAATAAACACAGTGAAGCACATAATGGCAGCAATTCAGTGACTCCCATCTGCAAACCTTAAAAGAGAATATAGTCAAGTGGAAATAAGTCATATAAGCAGCATTATCCTTTGTGAGGTCCCTGATTGATTTCATTCAAAAATGGATATTCTGCAGAGTGCAGGGCTAGGGATTTGTAGATATTTACTCCCTCGCACTCCCTTCGGTGGGCACGTTGTGCCACTCACAGAGCTCCTGAAAGTCTGAAGGTTAATGCATTCTGTTAGCAGAATGAAGGATTATGCAGATGTTTGAAGGCATCAGCTTGTAATTAGTCAAGTGACAACAGGCATGCCAATGATAATCAGCTTATTTTGTGGGAGGCCCATAAATCACTATCAAGCGGGATGAAATGGGCTATGTAGGATTGCAGGTCCCAGTAAAATGTAAGGGGTAGCCTAATTGGTTGTGTGAAAGCCTGGCTTGGGCGAATCAAATGTATCTAAGCAGAGTGTAGTGAGATTAAAGGAAATTCATGGGATCAAGGCAAAGCACATGCTGACCAAATTAATAAAGAATATTCCTCTGCCAGCCTGTAAAATATGTAAGTAAAGCAGAGAGAGAGGCTCCTGATTCAGTGACATGAGAAGGATGAATGCTTGATTAACATTGCTGAAGGCATTAAACTGATCGATTCTGTTGCTGGATCACTTGAGGAATAATGACATTCATTTTAAACTCTGCAGTAGCTGGCATATTGTCACAATGAAGATGCAGTATTTATTTATTTATTATAATTTTTGTATTGAGCTCACTACATGGTCACTGTCAGCGTGCTAGTGTGGCATTAGTGATAGGATAAGGAGCGTCCGGACGGGCATGTGGGCAACCTTTGTCTGGAATTTGCCGCTCACTGTGCTATGAGGTCTGGGATTTGCTCAACACCAGTTTGAACAGTTGAATTTTCTGATTGATGATTGAGGTTGGCAGTCAGAATAGTGTTCCTAGCATTCCTAAATGCATTTCGCTGGATACCTAGACCCTCATCATGTGTCAGACAGAGAGGTATCACCGGAAGGTAATTCTAAAGGTAAACAGTTTTGTTCATACAATTCTTTGTGTTATACTACCATCCTATATAAATAATTTAAGATCATTTATATTTTGTAATTCTCCCTGATTGGCTTCTTTTTTATTTTATTTTTACAAATCTACCCTCATTACTTTTACTGGACTGTTTGAAACCATATCAGAAGTAATGAAGTTTGAGCTGGCCAAAAGTTACACTGTAGATGAGTTTAAATAGTTTTATAAAGAAAGAGACTGAAAATGACGAAGGGCACCAAAAGGTTGAAGCTTCAGAAAGCTCTTAGAGCCTGGACAGAGGTCCATCTTTTGATGACAGCCGCAAAGAAGCAGGATAATGAGGATGAGCAGGAGGAGCAGGATCAGGACCTTGATACCAGCTCTGAAACGCAGCCTTCAAGTGTGGGGAATGACCCAACTCCTGAGTTAGAAATTCCTGCCAGAGCAAGAAGCAGTGTCTCCTCAGTCTGTCCCCAGAGGAACTGGCAGACAGGAAGGCAGAGAGGGAGTTCAGGCTACAGATGGCCCAAGTCAAAATGGAGGAGAGGAAGTTGGCTCGAGAAGAGAAACATCTGGCTCATTAGAGGAGCCTTAAGGAGTTGTAACTCAAAGCCAAGCAGGCAGATTCCAGCAGCAACGGTGGCAGCATACCTCCAGGGTCTGAAGAAGAGAAGAAGATCTATGTACCCAAAGACCTGGTACCCAGTTATGTGGTCGGAGATGACATTGATAAATGGTTTTCAGCTTATGAGGTGACCTTGAGAGTACAGAAAACCCTAAAGGAGAACTAGAGGGAATGAGGGTGGCCTGTAGAAGCATAGTCGTCAAGTGGCGACACACTTCTGACCATAGAAGTAGTGAACCAAACCAGTCACACTGCCATTAAAGTGATTCTTCTAGCTAAATTTGGTTTGACCCCTGAAAAGTACTGCCAGAAGTTCAGGGACAGCCACAAACTCCCCAATGAGTCGTGGGTGGATTTCTTGGACTACTCTAACAAGGCACTACATGGCTGGGTGAGGAGGAGCACGGTTAGGCATTAAAATGGGCTGTACAATTTGATTCTCAGGGAGCAGATACTCAATATTTGTTTTACAGAGCTGCACCTTTGCCAAGCGGACAGCAAGCTGACTGCCCCCAGGAAGCATGTTGAGGAGGCAGACCTCTGGGTCAGCACCAGAGTGTCCAAAAAGGCAGCTGGCGGGGACTCCCAAAAAGGTGGTCATGGGTTTCACCAGAAAAAAGGAGGAGGAGAAAAACTTAAAAGTAAGGAGTTATCGAAAGGCCCCAAATACTTCCCAAGGGTACAATGGCAACCAATCTCAATCTGAGCCTAAGAAGAAAGGGGTCTTCGGTAAAGAGATAGGGAGGCTTGTCCCCCAGTATACTGTGTCACACATTTGGGAATTCCAAGGGAGATGCCTAATGTCCCAAGACAGCACAGCCCCGCAAATGTGAGCAGACATCTGGGTTGGAGAGTATACCCCTTCAGTAGGAAGTGGCCCAAGGTCTGCAGAACTTATTGTGCCACTCACGTAAGTGTCTGTGCGTGCATTTTTAAAACTGCTGTTTCTACTTGAGAAAATAAGCCTTTTGCCTGGCCCAAGCCATCCTTTTTTACAAGTAAGTTACCCCTACGGCAGGCCCTAACAGCCCACAGGGTACATGTCCTGGTAGTGAAAAACTCTTAAATTCATTTTTCACTGCTGCAAGGCCTACCTCTCTCATAGGATAACATTGGATTTACCTTATTACATTTAGTAAGCTATAATTTCCAAATGGGAGCAGGTCAACAGTTCATGTTTAGTGTCTTTGGAGTTGTAATGAAAATTCCTCTTGGAAAGATGGCATTTTTCTGCCTTGATGTAAGCTGGTGAATAGATGATTTGCTTGTCCCAATGTATAGTGATTGATTGATTGAATGTGCACAGCATTTTATTGTAACTCCAACAACAATCATATTTATCCATATTTGTCCATGTTTGTCCATTTTATTCCATTTTAAACAAAAAGAAACATTCCAAATGAAGTCTTCCATATTTTATTGATAACTTGATGGTTCTGATGTACAAAATCCATGATTAAAAATTAGTTAAAGCTTCACTTCTCTGGATATGGCATTTGAATGGATGCACTCAGTTGCAGGAACAGAAAAGTGAGTGTTTGCTAGGGAGTGACAAATACATAGAAAAATCAGAAATTAATTTACAGCCTGAGTTAAGGTGCAGTGGGCTGTAGTTCACTAGATATACCAGTTGTAAGAAAAAGATGAGCAAATGGCAATTTACAAGCCTGTATTCGGTCTGTACCCATGGGTAGAGTGAGTCGGTTCACTGGATGTACTTAGGTAAAGAATATAGCCAAGAAAGTAAATTCTGCATGCAACTCAGAAGGTGGTCTGTGCACGTCAGGGACCTGCACCCCGTGGCCTGCTCAAGTAGAGAAACAAATTACACGCAACATGAGCAAGGTGTTCATGCAATGTTTGCATGTGTAAAGCTCAGTGATGCAAAGTATGGTACCATCAATTCTCAGGCGGGCATATTTATGAGAGGCTTGTGCCTCTGGAGTGTCACTTTTTTTTACGCTGTGGTGGCGCAAGTCTTTCAAACATATCTATGAGGCCACGCAAAGCCACTTTGCATGGCTTTAATGGCCTCATAGATATGGAGTTATACAAAGCAGCGCAAGTTGCTGCGTTGCCTTACTCTGTGCCAGGCGTTCCATGTGCGTTGCAGTGGTTTTTCCCATGCAACACCCAGGGATTTTGACACTGCCCCAGATTTACTTAACCACGTAAACCTGGGGCAGCACCAAAAGCTTCCCCTTCCCCAGAGCAGGTGTAACAAGGAGAACCATTTTTATTTCTACTTGTTGTTCTCTCTTTCCATGCATGCTGAATTCTGCAGCACACATGGAAAAAGGAAAACGCCTCTCCTAATTGTTTTTGTGCAGGAAGGTCTCCCTTCCTGCACAAAAACAATCCTGCGTACAACTCAGACACTCTTGCACCATGTTGCAAGGGTGCATGTGTTGTCACTAAGCAGCCAATTGTGCACCAACACAGGGAAAAGACAGGAATGCACCATATTGCATAGATTCCTGCCCTTTCACATTGGTGTAGGGCACCGCAGCAAGAAAGCTTGTTGCGCTGCCCTATGCCAATTCCCCATAAATAAACCCCAGGGTACATATATACAGCCTAGTGCTTCTAAGCCGTTTACAACAGTAGTGGGTGCAGTAAGATGGAAGCAGCTATGTAGGGAGAGGAGCAGTTCTCAAAACAAGTGTAAGTATGTGTGATTCATAGACGTAGATGAGTTTCATGACTGGCAAAGATCTCCAGGTCTAAGAGCAGATCATTTTGACAGTCAAAGATTTCTGAGAGCAGTCTCCTTTTCTATATGCGTCTTCCTGAAGATTCTTTGCAGGATGACCATCTAGTTTAGGGTAGGGAAAATATGCATTTAGGCTTTTTTTCTCCACATGGACAACGTTTTCCATACAGGGCAATCCTTTCTTCTTCACCCTATGAAAGACTAGGGGAGTTTCAGAGCACATAAACACCCTACGTGGAAATTTAGGTCAACTCTTTTAGAGTAAATTCAGTTGTTTTATCAAACATCTGGATAGTGGTAATATTTCCCAGACTCTACAGCAGCAACCCTTAGGAGCAAACTACATGCTATGATCACATAATTCCCATCCTCATAGAACTCCATTGGGTTCCATTGCTGGTCCACAGCATCTTCACCGCCAGCTGCATCATTTATACAGCCTCACGACCCGCACTCCCAGCAAGCCCATCTTGCAGACAGGTTCACCCTCTCTGGTGGGTCTTGGCACTCCCAAAGCCAGGAAACCATCAGACTACAGTTTAAGAGGTGTGAAAAAATAATAGAACAAGACTGCAGGCCTTTTTTCTCTGCACCCAGGATCAGGAACAATATCTCTGTATACATCAGGACAACCCCAGCGCTGCTCCAGCTTAGGAAGGAGTCCAAGACTTGAGTCTTTAAAGGACACTGCATCACAATGCAATAACCAATAATAACCCAGGCTCCTTTCCTCTTACTGTTTGACATTATGCTTGTGTTTGACCAGGTACAGAGCTGCACTGCCTTTTGGCTAGGTCTGCGGCATAGGAATACCATATGCAGACATGCAAATATACATACCTACATTTGTAAATTTAGCGAGGGAACGGGAATGAGTACCTACGCAATTTTGATTACGTGCATGTTCCCAATAGTCTCATTGGAAGGAATGATTTTCAAACTCCTTTTCTAAATTTTAGAAATCAGCATATCACCACCTGAGTCATATATTTTTCACTGCAGTAAATGGAAGTCACCGTCGGAAATGTCCACACATCCTGAAACAGGAATTGTACGTTCTGACCATGAGTCTCCATAGGTCTTGTGAGTGGCCACATGTTAAGTGCAATATTTATCACATCAGATGAAGACTAATACAGCGGTGTATGGTATTTATTGGGTGCCCTAAATAGCACTTTCTTAAGTTTTTTGCTTTTACCAAAATAGGGAATAAAATGAGGATTTCGGAGCTGCCCTGGCAGTTGTCATCCAATAGATATTGGCTGGTTTGACCTACCAAAAATTATCTGAGGTTGAGGATTTCATTGCAATCCGCATCTACTGGGTGTGATAAATTGGACAAACTCATGTCCAATCGGAGTTAGCGCGCATATCACAAATCATAATTTATTTGGCCTTGGTAAAGAGATCCCTAGAAACAAAACCATGTTGTGAAGGAGATCTTGAATGTTCTCCTTTTTTAGGCGCATGCCTGGTTGCATGGGTTCTTTTATTGTTCAAGCAGACATTTCGGTTCCTAATGATGTGGACATTCTTGTTTATTCACTTTAAGTCCTTTTATCTATCATTCTTCATACAGTTAAGTTGAAGAAAGGAGATATTTAACTGAACTAACAAAAACAGTTACAGATAATTCCCATAAACTCCCTGCTGAGGCTTAGAGGCTGTAGAAAAACATAATGAAGGATAGCTGCAGTCAGGAAGAAACTGAACTTTTAACCTTTATTTTAGAAACATCCTGTATTTCAACCATTGTAGGTCTCCCCAAAGTGGTTCACAGCTGGACGTGGTTCATTATCAGTCAAATAATTTCCAAATACTAGATTCCATTAACAGATTATAATGAAGAACAAAGCTTAGTAATAGCATAAATTATAATACCTAATTTGGTTTAGTTTAAAAAAATTATTTCTGGTGGAATTATAATTGTTAATACTACAAAATTCAAATCAAACCCATGCTTGATCTCCAAGACAGTCAGAGAGACGTGTACAGCTTCAAAACACACACACACACACACACACACACACACACACACACGCACACATGCACACACACGCGTCACTCTCTCTCTTTCTTTGCTGTTTTTGGAAATGAACATTAACTTTTTCTGTCATATCACCTTTAGCTACCTATAAGGTGCATCCCAGTGCCTTTTCCCCTGTGTATTCAAACTGGTGAACAATTAATGAATACAAGATAGCTGCTTTTCATGGCGTTTTTGCAGAATTCAACCAAACAGTTGCTAAAAGGACTAAAAAAGACTTTCACATTCCAAATAAGAATCATGGTTATCTCTGAGTAAGGATGCTGACTAGACCAACTACTGGTGGTGGAAGCAGAGGAGAGGATAGAAAAGTCCAACATGGAAGAAGCATATTAAGAAAGATGGAAAGTTTTTTCATCCTTTGCTCACACAGCATCTGTTCCAAGAAAGGACTTCTTGGTAGCCATCTTTCAGCGCCTGGGTACTCTCACGTTTGACAAGCATCGCTCTACAAATCCACCTTACATTACACCGTCTCAAATGAGAGTTACTTTCTTTCCGAAGGCAAGAGTGGAGGAATCCTTCAGTCAAAGGTGCTTTGTCTCAGTTTACAGACATCTTGGATAAGGCAAGGTGTTAGACCCAGTGAGGGTCCGCTTTCATGAAAGAAGTGTGGGTCTAGTAGCTTCCCATGTCCTTGTTGGCCTTCATGTTATCTCTCCATTATTTCAGCAACCTCTGATTGTCATAGTCCTAGGGCCACCAAAAGAGGCAGATGGAAAGTACACAACTTCTCATCAGTAGCATTCATTCACTGCATACAACCTCCTCCCTGGCCTATGATGGTAATATAGAAGGTAGAGGTGGATATAACGGATAAGACAGAGAAGCAGGAGTCAAATTCAAGAACTTCTTACTAATGTGTATCCTTAATCCTCCTACAATGAGGTAAGGATATTGTACTACAAATGTCTCATACGTGTCAGAACTTGACTTGTCATAGGCTCCGCCTCAAGGGTCTACTGCTTTTACTGTGGACAAGTTAAGTCAGGAAATCTTTACAATGTTTTATCATTTTAAAGTCATGATCATATTGCATATAAGCTATCTCCTTCTGCACCAGGTCTCACTGAAGAACAACACCGCATTCCTAAAAAAGATGTCATGTGAAAGACTGCAGGTCACTTTCTCTGTGGGCTCCCAGGGTCTAATGGTTTGCTGCTGAAGGAATGCATCCTTGATTCTAAAAGAAGGTATTTCTAAAATTGGCAGTTGTTATATTATTCACTAACAAGAAATGTGCAGAAGTCACGTAGTTTGATTTTGAAAATTACACCAAATTTAAAAACAAATGACATGAAAATGAACATAAATATTATTGGTGGGTGTAACTCGCCTAATTCAGTGTAGCATAATCATGTAGAAGTACCTAAGAATTCAGCAAGATTGCACATAATTATGCAAGAAGAGTAATTCTGAGTTTAGCACATTTTCTCTGTACAAAAATGTCCTCTCGTGCCCCCCAAATTGATGCAGGGATGTATTTTGTGCTAAGAAATAGCACTAAATGCAGCAGAACATGAAACACTAAGGGGGTCATTCTGACCCCGGCGGTCTAAGACCGCCGGGGCCAGGGTCGGCGGGAGCACCGCCGACAGGCCGGCGGTGCCCCGCAGGGCATTCTGACCGCGGCGGTTCGGCCGCGGTCAGAAGAGGCAAACCGGCGGTCTCCCGCAGGTTTACCTGGGCCGGCGGGCGCTCTTTTGGAGAGCGCCCGCCGGCCCAGAGGAAATGTCTGAATGGCCACCGCGGTCTTTTGACCGCGGTGCGGTCATTCAGCGGCGGTACCCTGGCAGACGGCCTCCGCCGTCCGCCAGGGTCAGAATGAGGCCCTAAATGATCTCTGGCTGTAGGATTTTTTTTCTCCTAAATGACACTTAATCTTGCGAGTAGGAGTAATTGCATTATTATTGGTAATTCCGGGTCAAAGAGTAACTTAGAATAAGCAATTACTACAATTACTTTTGCATAACTGAAATTCCTCCTGGGCCGAATAATTATGCTAAAATCCCAAACCAGTATTTGTCACAACATTTTAGCAAGACATGCGTTCTCATGTCCATTTTGGTTCTGAGGACACAATGCAAACAGCTGCCACTGGCATTCTGGTTATTCGTGTCGTTCCTTTGAGCACGTGCTAAATATCTGGCACGAATGGCACGTAATTACGTCATGTGGTGTAATAGCGTAATTTCCTGAATTGCACGTAACACGTAACGTAAAAAAACGCAAGATTACACCTAAGGAAATGAAATTTCGACCAGGAATAATATTAACAGACTTTCGATTGAGTATACAGTACTGTGTACAGCATCATTGAGCTCTTTTCCCAGAGGCAGAAAGGGGAGAAAGGCTTTTTCACAGTCTTGGCTACGCTCTAATCACTTAAGAGAATCTAGGCCACTACTAAAGACGGATACCTCCAGAGTTAGGTCATAAATCAATGTACATGTCGAATCCCTGTGGAGCTTGCACTGCAGAGGTAGTGCATTTCATCGTTTTATATATTGAAAAAGATGGCTATGTTGAATTTCGTAATACATACAGTTTACCATGCTAGATATCTGGGTGACACCCAGGTTTCTTCCATGTCTTGTTGAATGAATAAAAGCTGCATCTGTGGTCTTACATGGCTTAAATTAAAACCGAGATTTTCAAGTCAGTTGTGGTGCAAAACTTATTTTAAAAAAACTACATTCATGTTGCTGGCACCTGTGTTAATTATTTATCTGAAATGTACTTCTGTACAGGACCCAATTCGTAAATCAGCTGTGGTAAGTCAGAAATGTTCTCAGGTAGAGTTAAGTCTATGTTTGGGCTAAATGCTCAATATTTAAGGGATTCGCTAAGATTATCAGCAGATGCAGCAGCTACAGAATACTAGGCGAACCGCAAGTATCAATTTGCTCACACTGAAATGTACTGGGGTACATTTCCATTTGTGAACATGCGTCACTACCAGGCGCGGCTCCTTCGCAATGGCGAAGGAGCGTCAACCCGCTGGCTGAGCCAGAACCAGAAAAATAAAAAGACAGTTTACTATTGTTTTATTTTTCTGCTTCTGGCTCAGCCAGCAGTGCAGGGAGGGACGGGGCTGGGCCACAGGAAGTGGGAGGGGGAGAAGGGGAGAGTGCACCTAAGTGCACTTGTGTGCCGGCCAAACACACATGCGCACTTAGGTTTCTCCAGCCTGGCTGTGTTTAACAGCCAGGGCGGAGAAACTGCACAGTCTCCAGGGCTGTGTCTGAGCGGCTGTCACTGCCGCTTGGAACGATCCTGGTGGTACTTTCATGCTAGATTTCGCATGAAAGCAGCGCCAAGGTTGTTTGGGAGCCTGTGCTGGTGTCTCAGCAATGAATGCTGGGCCACCAAAAGAAGAGGAGCGCGAGGAGGCAGAAGGGACGGAGACAAGGTAAGTGCTTTTTATTTTATTTTTTATTTTTACCTCGTCTCTTGCCCCCACCTTCCCTTGAGTTATGCGGCAGCCGCCGCTGGACACTACAGCTCATTTGCATTTCTAACTTGTTTTTCGGTTGTATGTAGAAAATAATTAATTGTATGGACATTTCTGTCCTCTATTCTGTGGGTGTTTCCTCTCCATTCATGCCCTGAAAAAGAACTTGAAACCTCCCCATTGTCAGTAGTAAATCTACAGCCAATATCTGGAAGTGAACTTACCTACAGAATGCTTGTGAATATCCATAGATGTATATTTTGTAGGGGATCACCATTTTTCCATGGTGGGCCCACTCTAAAATGCCCCCAAACCCAGCCTTGTGAACAGATTTGATTCCATGGTAATTCCCCTTTCCTGGTGGTATTTCCATGCCAGTTAATTCCTCTTAAAATGGCAAAACATAAGAATATCCGGTGCTGTGATTTAAAACCTCAATCTCAGTGTCCTCATGATGTGTCATAGTAGGTAACCACAGTATTATTTTGGTATGCAAGTACCTATGTGAGTCAGCCCCTGAAAGGTGAGTCTGGCAAAGAAAGGCTAAATGGATGCTTACAAATGATACCCACACATAATTCAAGGGCGGCGGAATAGAATGAAGTCTGTGATTGTGTTAATTCTTTTAACCTCTGTGAATAAGTACAGGAGTAAAGGCCTGATTTAGAGTTTGGGGGTGGGTTACCCTGTCACAAATGTGAAAGATATCAAATTCACCTTACTGCAAATGCAATAGGCTATAACGCACTTGTAAAAAGGTGTACGGAGTATTTTTCCAAATGTGTGTGTTGAGTAAGTTGTCCTCCAAACTCTAAACCAGGCACTAAGTCTCCGATCTGTTCATAAAGGCACAGGTGTTTTTCAGATCCTAAAAAAGCCTCATGCCAATACTGTCTAGTTCTCTAACTAATCCAGCCATTTCACACTTTATAGCTACCATAAATCTTTAGAATTTCATGCGGTCAAGCAATTGAGTTACTTTTGTGAAGTGGCAAAGATATCTGATGCTCATCATGCTGGCTTCTGTAGGAGTCACAGCACCTAGACAGTACAGCTGGTTACTGTGGATGTGTGAGACGGCCAAGGGGGTGGGCACTGAGTGATGGTGCAGTAATACTCTCAGGCCTTTCAGCAGTGTTTGACACCATCATTGACTCCCTGCTTTTTAGTCATCTGAGAAACATCAAGATATCCAGATCAGTGTTTGTATGGCTCTACTCTTATAAATCACTGTACCGTTCTTTATGCATTAGTGAGCCATGCTATGCCATGTGTATTTGTAAAGCACATTATCACCTGCAAGGGTAGCCCTACCTATGGCAGGTTGGCTAATTGAAAAGCCGGGTCTTCAGCTTCTTGCAGAATTCAAGAAGAGATGAGGAGGAGGCACTGATGTGGAGTGGGAGATCATTCCTTGGTTTAGGAGCAACAAAAGAGAATGCTCCTTCTGCTCTGGGTATGTGTATGCATCAGATGGATGTGAGTAGGAGTTTTGTTGAGAAGAAGTGCCTAAGTGGTTGGTGGAAGGAGATGCGAATGTTTAGGTAGGTGGGGCCTGAGTTGTGTAATGCCTTGAATGTGTGTGTAAGTAGTATGAATTCAGCTTGCTTGTGTATTGAGAATCAGTGTAGTTCTTGAGGTATGGTGTGATGTGAATTCTGTGTGGGAGGTGTGAGTTCCTGGAGGATTTGTAGTCTTCTAGTGAGTTGTTTGGTGATCCCAGCGTAGAAGGTGCTCTGCAGTGACATAGTGCTTGACATTTTTCTAATGTTGATTGGGAGCCATTTCAATATCCTCCTCAGCATCTTGAGAGTTTGGAAGGAGGATGCAGTGATGGTGTTGACTTGTGCAGTCATTTCGAGTTTGCTTTGTTGTTGATGATTATTGTGAGGTTCCTGGTGTGGGTTCTGGGTGTAGGTCCGAGTTCAGCCAGCCACCAGTTAGAGTCCCATTGTGAGGTGTTGTTTTCAAAGATCACTACTTCTGTCTTGTTGGTGTTGGGCTTGAAGCAGTTGGCCACCGTGACCAGGGGAATTTCCAATTAGCAACTTTCACCATGTTAGTTGATTCTTTATGCAGCTCACTGGTTACACATATTCACTCTCATGGAGTTTATGTTTAGTTTTGGCATATATTATACAAAATAATACATATACTTATTGTTTGGGTTATTTCAGCCAGCACTCTTCATACATTAGTCTGTTGTGTCATTCACATTTTTCTTCCACTCACTACAGCAAACAGCAGGGTCAATGGGTCAGCCCACTTCAGACATTGGCTACCTTCACTGTGACTGATAGCATTCCAGGCATTCAAGGAGCGTATCCACTCTGAAAATAGTTCTCTTCAGTACTTTGGAATACACTGGCAATGTGTGCTTTTTACTATTTGATTTCTATTGGAGACGGTGTAGGAAGCTGGCCTGGCTTATGGTGGGGACCAATGGTACTTACACTTTGTGCCAGGTCCAGTTATCCCTTATTAGTAGAGTGTAGTAGTGTTCTAGCAGCTTAGGCTGATAGAGGTAGCTATAGCAGAGCAACCAAGGCTGAACTAGGAGACATGCAAAGCTCATGCAATACCACTTATATCATATAGGTACTATATCATAAGAAAGACAATACTCATGGTTACTAACAATAAAGGTACTTTATTTTAGTGACAATGTGCCAAAAATATCTCAGAGGATATGCTCCCGTAGGAGGTAAGTAACATACACAAAATATACACAACAAACCAAATCAGGTAAGTAAAACAGTCAGAAAGTAGTGCAGACGCTGTAGAATGCAATAGGATGCAATAGGCCTAGGGGCAACACAAACCATATACTGAGAAAGTGGAATGCGAACCACAAATGGACCCCTAGACTATTGTAGTGTGTAGAGGGCCGCTGGGAGTGTAAGAAAACACTAAGGGTGTAAAAGATACCCCACCCCAAGAGCCTGGAAAGAGGAGTAAGGTACTACTATTTCCCCAGAAACACACTAAAGTTGTGATAAAGGATTTTGCAAGGACCACAACAGACTGCAAAGCACTGAAGACGGATTCCTGGACCTGAGGACCTGCAAAGGAAGGGGACCAAGTCCAAGAGTCACAAAAGTGTCCGGGGGGCAGGAGCCCACTAAACCCCGGATGAAGGTGCAAAAATGGCTTCCTCAGTTGGAAGAAGCTGAAGATTCTGCAACAACAAAAGTAGGTAGGAAGTTCTTCTTCATGCAGGATTTGTCCCACGGCGTGCTGGAGGATGCAGAGTTGTTTCCTTGGCAAGATACTGCAAACAAGCCTTGCTAGCTGCAAGAGTCGCGGTTGGAGAAAAAGGGTGCTGCCCATGCCCAGGAAGGACCAGGATGTTGCCACTTGGGAGAGGAGACAGAGGGGGCCCTCAGCAACATAGACAGCCCATGCACAAGCAGGAAGCACCCGCAGAAGTCCTTGAACATAGGTTCAAGAAGTCTGAACACGGCGGTCGTCTCAACACTGCAAAAGGAGGTCCCACGACACCGGAGATCAACTCAGGGAGCTGAGCATCACAGGACAGAGTGCTGGGGACCTAGGCTCAGCTGTGCATGCAGGATTTCATGTAAATTTGCACAGAAGCCCTTGTAGCTGCAGTCACGTAGTGCACAGGATTACTGTCTGGAGAGTGGAGGCAAGGGCTTACCTCCTTCAAATTTGGTCAATTGGACCACTGGACAGTCTGGGTCACTTGCGTCCACCACCTGTGATCCAGAGGCCACGTTCGTCAGGATGAGAGGGGACCCAGTGTACCGGTGAAGCTGAAGTTTGGTGCCTGCTGAAGCAGGGGGAAGATTCCGTTGACCCACAGGAGATTTCTTCGTGGCCTCCAGTGCAGGGTGAAGGCAGGCAGCCCCCAGAGCATGCACCAGCAGGAAACAGTTGAGAAAGCTTGTAGGATTAGGTGCTACAATGTCGCTGGTAGTCTTCTGGCTACTTTGTTGCAGTTTTGCAGGTGTCCTGGAGCAGTCAGCGGTCGATCCTTGGCAGAAGTCAAAGAGAGAAGTGCAGAGGAGTCCTGCTGGATTCTTGCAAGTCGTTATCTGAAGAAAAGCCCACTGGATAGACCCTGAATAGCCCTCAGAGGAGGAATGGCCACCTAGTCAGGTAAGCACCTATCAGGAGGGGTCTCTGACATCACCTGCTGGCACTGGCCACTCAGAGGCCTCCAGAGTGCCCTCACACCTCTGGAAACAAGATGGCAGAGGTCTGGGACACACTGGAGGAGCTCTGGGCACCACCCCTGGGGTGGTGATGGACAGGGGAGTGGTCACTCCCCTTTCCTTTGTCCTGTTCTGCACCAGAGCAGAGCCTGGGGGTTTCCTAAACCGGTGTAGACTGACTTATGCAATGAGGGCACCATCTGTGCCCTTCAAAGCATTTCCAGACGCTGGGAGAGGCTACTCCTCCCCAGCCTTTAACACCTATTTCCAAAGAGAGAGGGTGTAACACCCTGCTCTCAGAGGAAATGCTTTGTTCTGCCTTCCTGGGACTGGGCTGCCCAGACCCTAAGAGGGCAGAACTCTGTCTGTGGGGTGGCATCAGCGGTAGCTGCAGAGAAAACCCCAGAGAGCTGGTTTGGCAGTACCGGGGGTCCATAGTGGAGACCCCGGGATGCATGGAATTGGCTCCCCAATACCAGATTTGGCATGGGGGGACAATTCCATGATCTTAGACATGTTACATTGCCATATTCGGAGTTACCATTGTGAAGCTACATATAGGTATTGACCTATATGTAGTGCACGCGGGAAATGGTGTCCCCGCACTCACAAGTTCCAGGGAAATGGCTCCGAACTATGTGGGGGCACCTTTGCTAGTGCAAGGGTGCCCTCACACTTAGTAACTTTGCACCTAACCTTCAGCAAGTGAAGATTAGACATATAGGTGACTTATACGTTACTTAAGTGCAGTGAAAATGTGAAAATGGCTGTGAAATAACGTGTGCGTTATTTCACTCAGGCTGCAATGGTAGTCCTGTGTAAAGGTTTGTCTAAGCTCCCTATGGGTGGCAAAAGAAATGCTGCAGCCCATAGGGATCTCCTGGAACCCCAATACCCTGGGTGCCTAGGTACCATATACTAGGGAATTACAAGGGTGTTCCAGCCTATAGTGACAATTTTAAAGGCAGAGAGAGCATAAGCACTAAGGTTCTGATTAGCAGAGCCTCTGTGTAGTTACTCACTACACAGGTTCACACAATCAGGCCACAAACTATGAGCACTGGGGTCCTGGCTAGCAGGATCCCAGTGAGACAGCAAAAACAACCTGACATACATGGAAAAATGGGGGTAACATGCCAGGCAAGATGGTACTTTCCTACAGATGGCTCTGCAGCTTGCCCAACCTTAATGCTTTACAAAAACCATGAAAAAACATGCATTAGCTTAAGCCAAAGGTCGGAAGCCAGACCTATTGGCTTTGCAAATGCATGCTATATGTATGTCACCAACACAACATTTCTCATCTGTCTTGATGGCAATTCACTGGCTGCAAATCAGACATCATTACTGCTGGCAAATCATCTTCCTCCTTCTTAGAACTTGTTTTGCCTAAAAAAGGGTTCCATTCCCTTCTCCTGTGCAACAGTAGGGTCAAATGTGATACTTTTCTCAATTTGTTTCCACTTCAGTAGTCTCCAGCTGCACATCCCACCTATGTAAACCAAGTTAAGTGGTTTGTTTGCTAAATCATGATGGTAAAAGTTTGGGGATTCTCACGGTCATAGGATATTACCTGCACTACACCTATTCATTACAACAAAGTCTCCCATTACATCAAATACAATGCAATATCAAAGTGATGACCAACTACCCCAGAACATATCATGCTGCTCCTTTATTGACAAATCTATCTTCAAATCTTAGGACAACCCGGTCTACTGGGCACTTTACGGTCAGGAGCCAGCTTTCAGTAGGAAGGGTCATTTCCTTGGATGTTCCTTGTACCTCTCGTGTCATGCTGATGTCAGCATCTGCAGCCCTGCTTCAAATTCCCAGATTTAAAAAAGCATGGATTAGGAGACTCTGAGCCTAATTTGGATATGGGCGGAGGGGTAACTAGTTCACAAGGGTGACAGATATCCCCTTGGCCAAAATCTAAATCCCATAGGATATAATGTGACGGAGTAACCCCTCCACCAATATCTAAATCAGGCCATCTGTTTTTAAGTCTTGCCCTCTCTTTGTTTGTCACTGAAGGCCACTCCATCCCTTCTGGTTTTCCATTGAGTGCTGAAGACCTACCATTTTCAGGTTCTGTTGTGTAAGTGGCAGTTTGCCTTCTTCCAAACCCTAGCACTAAGAAACCTTTGTGTGTTGGATTGCTTTCTAACACATGTGCAACATTAGTTAACATAAATAACATATAGTTAACGAGACACAGCTCTCAAGTGAGATGTATACTTAGTGACATTAGAAGTAGGGAGGAAAGGGAGACAGAGCATAGAGATCCATAGAGAGGAAGTTCTGATTCATGGCATTTGCACTGGCAAATCCAATAGCTTGGAGGAATAATGATCAGTAGATGCAGATCATGATGTGCAAAGAGGACTAGGAAGGAAAGGGGGAAGAACACAAACTTTTTAGAATCGTGGCCTGAGCGAGTTTCCCACTATATTTGTTTAGAAATTGTTTTGGGTGCCCTGCTCACGTTTGAGTACTTGTGTTTGCAATTTAACTTCTTCAGACAGGCTGAAGAACAGTAGCGGTGCACAGGGTGGTGGGGAATAAACATGAATAATTTTTTTTTTTTTAAACTACTTACCTTCCCTCGCCGCCACACCACTTCTCTCCTCCGTCGCAGGCTGCAGACACAGGCTCCCAGCCTGCCCTGCGGCCAATCCTGATGCTGCTCAGAGCAGTGCCAGGATTGGCTCAGAGCGCCCAGCCAGGGTGCTTCCAGACAGACTAGAAGCCTGTGCAGGCTCTCTAGCGTACTGCACATGTGTGTTTGGCCGGCCCGAGACGGCCGGCCAAACATACATGCAGAGTGTGGGGGAGTGCTGTGCACTCCCCCTCACTGCTCGTCACACCTGTGGCCCCGTCCCTTTACCAGAAAACGATAATAAACTCTGTTTATTATCGTTTTCTGGTAAAGATTTTGCTGTTGCCCCTGCTGGCAGGGGGGAGAAGTTACCTCCCAATGTTAGGGAAAAGTGGTATTTACCTGAACACATTTGGTGCACTACCTTGAGCCCAGAGTCTATAATCAGAAGCGCAGACGGATAAGGCAGATTTTATTTATTTTTATTTTTATTTCATTCAATTGTACAACACTGGCTTGTGTTAAGAGAGACACCTTTCCAAAGTCAAAAGTTTGCATTTTCAGGGCTCTTCCTACTGGATGAAACATCAGGGAATTCCCTAGGCGTGTATTTGTTTCAAGCTGAAGGGAAAACTATATTGTCCTTTGTGCTACCATAGCACCTGAAAGACAGGGAAACCTCCATGAAAGGGTTTAATTCAAATGTAATTTAAATCATGTCCGTAAGTAGTTGGTTTATCAAGTCTTGGCTCATCAACTTTCGCAGCTGTCCATCTAGAATTCAAGTTAATTGTCCTCCTTGTGTAATTGTGAGTGAAACTGGTCTGAGTGATCACATTTGTTTTGTTTGATCTATGGTTGCAGGTAGGCATGTAGAGTGGAGTTTCTCCATCAGTCCCAGTCCCACCTCTGTGTTGTAACGCCTGAGTAGAGTGGTTTGAATGTAATAATGTTTAACACCAGGAGCCAGTGGAGTTATTATAGTGCTTGGGGGGTGTGATCAGAGAACTTCAGATTGAATCTTGATTTTACATCCTCTGTCGGTTACGGATATCCTTCTGGGTGCCCCGGAATAGTTTTTGTTGCAGGATCAAGCCATGAAAGAACCAAAGCCCTGGTGAGTTCCATCTAATATCCTGGCTGAGGGAGTGATGCAGTCCTTTAAGCAGTAATTGGTACTTTTCACAATTGCTGTGATCGCGTGTACAAAGGACAAAGTTTTGACAAAATAAAACTGGAGACTCATTCAGTGAACCCTAAGGATTCTAGGCTTAGTCATTCCAAGGAATGTCCACTCAGAGTTTCATATCACCCAGCAGACCTTCAGACCTTCCACAGGGGGCTTGGCACACAGCACCTTCCTATAGACACTGATAGCTCAGCCCTTGCCTCTAAATAACACGACTGTCTAAAAATTACAGCGACTCAACCCATCTGTGGGCGATCACTGGGACTGCCTGTGCCCCCAAGCAAAGAAAGAGTTTTTTATCACATGGTTAGCACATCTTTCCCTTCCCATTTCACCCAGGCACCACGTACATATTTATATATTTATCTAGTAAGTGGCATCACATCCAAGCAGAAATGTTTTACATACAAACATTAGTGGTACCTAGTTATTTCAGTGGGTGCTTGACATAAACCTGCCTGTAACTGAATATGTACATGCTATTTCATGGCATGAAGACAGATAACCACAAAATGGCTGAAGCCCTTGTATGGACATATCACGAATACAGGCAGGTATACCCATGAAAGCAAAATACCTGGATGCCAAAGAGCCATGGGTGTACAACAATGGTCACACAAGCTAATGTGATTCCTGAAAAAGCTTGAAGTATTTGCTACTTGACAATGTCAAAATCCTTACAAGAAAAACCTCTATAAATTTGAAATAACACTTTGTTCTTAGATTTCTGGCATGTAATCTATTATTGCTCAAGCTCTGAGCTGTAAACCCCAGATCTAAATGTCACCTTGAAAATTGAGAACTTTATTGCCTCTTATTGTGAAGAATAATGTAACTTTTAGCTGTGCATTCAGAAGGATTAGCCCATTTCTGGGCTCCCTTGCCAGCAGGTCAGAAGGCCCTCCGAAGCTACACAAACAAGGAGACAGACCTCTGTCTTGCTGCCCTTGTTAAAGATAATTTTCACTTTGATCACCCCAATTAAAAGTCTCCCCTCAGATGTTCTTATTAGCCAGTCTCTGTTCTTAATCCTGTTTGGAATTATAAGTTAAAGCAATTAATGAGACAATCATTAAGAGCCATGGGCCTTTTATTTTCCTGCTTTAAAAGTTCACAATCAATACGCCTTTGCTCAGAGGTAATGGAACACAATTTCAGCTGTTAATTAGCTTCAATCAACTGATCATTTGAGTGCAATTTTGTGGCAATACTACAGTTCCTGCGTGTTTAAAGAAAAGAACATCAACAACTACTTGACGTTTTTCAGCAGAGCTGCACCAGCGACAGCTGCTAGGAAGGAGAACAATCTGGGGGAGTGCTATTACTGCTACATATGAAGTATTGCACCCCTGCTTCCGGTCTGTCTGGAGTATGGGTTCTTAGTTGCAGTTCTGACACTCTTCTGCTGACAAGTGCTTATTATGTTCTATTTGAGGTTTCACACTCCTTCTAATACGTGAATCTGCACTTTTCGAGGTTTAACAAAACTGCTGAGAAGTGCTGGTTCTGGTGTATGAAAGGTTCAACACTCCCAAGAAATTCTGGTTCTGTCTATATGAGGTTTAACACACCTTCTTAGAAGTAGTTCTGCACTTTATGAGGTTTAACAATCCCGCTGAGAAGTGCTGGTTCTGTTCTGTGTAAAGTTCGACACTCCCAAGAAATTCTGGTTCTGTTCTATATAAGGTTTAACACTCCTTTTTAGAGGTGGTTCTGCACTTTATGAGGTTAACAATCCTGCTGAGAAGTGCTGGTTCTGTTCGGTGTAAAGTTCGACACTCTCAAGAAATTCTGGTCCTGTTTTATATGAGGTTTAATGCTCTTCCTTACAAGTGGTTCTTCCCTTTACAAGATTTAACAGTCCTGCTGAGAAGTGCTGGTTCTGTTGTGTGTAAAGTTTGACACTCCCATGAAATTCTGGTTCTATACTATATGAAGTTTAACACTTCTTCTTAGAAGTGGTTCTGCACTTTATGAGGTTATTAATCCTGCTGAGGAGTGCTGGTTCTGTTCTGGGGAAAGTTCTACATTCCCAAGAAATAATTCTGGTTCTGTTCTGTATGAGGTTTAACACCTCCTTAGAAGTGGTTCTGGACTGTATGAGGTTTAACAATCCTTCTGAGGAGTGCTGGTTCTGGTCTGTGAAAGGCTCAACACTCCCATGAAATTCTGGTTCTGGTCGATATGAGGTTTAACACTCCTCCTTAGAAGTGGTTCTGCACTTTACGAGGTTTAACAAACCTGCTGAGAAGTGCTGGTTCTGGTCTGTGAAAGTTTCAACACTCCCAAACATTTCTGGGTCTGTTCTATATGAGGTTTAACACTCCTTCTTAGAAGTGGTTCTGCACTTTACAAGGTTTAACAATCCTGCTGAGAAGTGCTGGTTCTGGTCTGTGAAAGTTTCAACACTCCCATGAAATTCTGGTTCTGTTCTATATGAGGTTTAACACTCTGCCTTAGAAGTGGTTCTGGACTTTATGAGGTGTAACAATCCTGCTGAGGAGTGCTGGTTCTGTTCTGTGTAAAGTTCGACACTCCCAAGAAATGTTGGTTCTGTTCTGTATGAGGTTTAACACCTCCTTAGAAGTGGTTCTGGACTGTATGAGGTTTAACAATCGTGCTGAGAAGTGCTGGTTCTGGTCTGTGAAAGGCTCAACACTCCCAAGAAATTCTGGTTCTGTTCTATATGAGGTTTAACACTCCTCCTTAGAAGTGGTTCTACACTTTACGAGGTTTAACAGTCCTGCTGAGAAGTGCTGGTTCTGGTCTGTGAAAGTTTCAACACTCCCAAACATTTCTGGTTCTGTTCTATATGAGGTTTTACACTCCTCCTTAGAAGTGGTTCTGGATTGTATGAGGTTATCAATCCTGCTGCGAAGTGCTGGTTCTGGTCTGTGAAAGGTTCAACACTCCCAAGAAATTCTGGTTCTGTTCTATATGAGGTTTAACACTCCTCCTTAGAAGTGGTTCTGGTCTTTATGAGGTTTAACAATCCTGCTGAGAAGTGCTGGTTCTCTTTGGTGTAAAGTTCGACACTCCCAAGAAATTCTGGTTCTGTTCTATATGAAGTTTAAAAATCCTTCTTAAAAGTGGTTCTGCACTTTATGAGGTTATCAATCCTGCTGCGAAGTGCTGGTTCTGTTCTGTGTAAAGTTCGCCATTCCCAAGAAATGTTGGTTCTGTTCTGTATGAGGTTCAACACCTCCTTAGAAGTGGTTCTGGACTGTATGAGGTTTAACAATCCTGCTGAGGAGAGCTGGTTCTGTTCTGTGTAAAGTTCGACACTCCCAAGAAATTCTGGTTCTGTTCTATATAAGGTTTAATACTCCTTTTTAGAAGTGGTTCTGCACTTTATGAGGTTAACAATCCTGCTGAGAAGTGCTGGTTCTGTTCGGTGTAAAGTTCGACACTCTCAAGAAATTCTGGTTCTGTTTTATATGAGGTTTAATGCTCTTCCTTAGAAGTGGTTCTGCCCTTTACAAGATTTAACAGTCCTGCTGATAAGTGCTGGTTCTGTTGTGTGTAAAGTTCGACACTCCCATGAAATTCTGGTTCTGTACTATATGAAGTTTAACACTTCTTCTTAGAAGTGGTTCTGCACTTTATGAGGTTATTAATCCTGCTGAGGAGTGCTGATTCTGTTCTGGGGAAAGTTCTACATTCTCAAGAAATAATTCTGGTTCTGTTCTGTATGAGGTTTAACACCCCCTTAGAAGTGGTTCTGGACTGTATGAGGTTTAACAATCCTTCTGAGGAGTGCTGGTTCTGGTCTGTGAAAGGCTCAACACTCCCATGAAATTCTGGTTCTGTTCTATATGAGGTTTAACACTCCTTCTTAGAAGTGGTTCTGCATTTTACAAGGTTTAACAATCCTGCTGAGAAGTGCTGGTTCTGGTCTGTGAAAGTTTCAACACTCCCAAGAATTTCTGGTTCTGTTCTATATGAGGTTTAACACTCCGCCTTAGAAGTGGTTCTGGACTTTATGAGGTGTAACAATCCTGCTGAGGAGTGCTGGTTCTGTTCTGTGTAAAGTTCGACACTCCCAATAAAATTTGGTTCTGTTTTGTATGAGGTTTAACACCTCCTTAGAAGTGGTTCTGGACTGTATGAGGTTTAACAATCGTGCTGAGAAGTGCTGGTTCTGGTCTGTGAAAGGCTCAACACTCCCAAGAAATTCTGGTTCTGTTCTATATGAGGTTTAACACTCCTCCTTAGAAGTGGTTCTACACTTTACGAGGTTTAACAGTCCTGCTGAGAAGTGCCGGTTCTGGTCTGTGAAAGTTTCAACACTCCCAAACATTTCTGGTTCTGTTCTATATGAGGTTTTACACTCCTCCTTAGAAGTGGTTCTGGATTGTATGAGGTTATCAATCCTGCTGCGAAGTGCTGGTTCTGGTCTGTGAAAGGTTCAACACTCCCAAGAAATTCTGGTTCTGTTCTATATGAGGTTTAACACTCCTCCTTAGAAGTGGTTCTGGTCTTTATGAGGTTTAACAATCCTGCTGAGAAGTGCTGGTTCTCTTTGGTGTAAAGTTCGACACTCCCAAGAAATTCTGGTTCTGTTCTATATGAAGTTTAAAAATCCTTCTTAATAGTGGTTCTGCACTTTATGAGGTTATCAATCCTGCTGCGGAGTGCTGGTTCTGTTCTGTGTAAAGTTCGCCATTCCCAAGAAATGTTGGTTTTGTTCTGTATGAGGTTCAACACTTGCTTAGAAGTGGTTCTGGACTGTATGAGGTTTAACAATCCTGCTGAGGAGTGCTGGTTCTGGTTTGTGAAAGGCTCAACACTCCCAAGAAATTTTGGCTCTGTTCTATATGAGGTTTAACACTCCTCCTTAGAAGTGCTTCTGCACTTTACAAGGTTTAACAATCCTGCTGAGAAGTGCTGGTTCTGGTCTGTGAAAGTTTCAACACTCCCAAGAATTTCTGGCTCTGTTCTATATGAGGTTTAACACTCCTTCTTAGAAGTGGTTCTGCACTTTACGAGGTTTAACAATCCTGCTGAGAAGTGCTGGTTCTGGTCTGTGAAAGGCTCAACACTCCCAAGAAATTCTGGTTCTGTTCTATATGAGGTTTAACACTCCGCCTTAGAAGTGGTTCTGCACTTTATGAGGTTCACAATCCTGCTGAGACATGCTGGTTCTGGTCTGTGAAAGGTTCAACACTCCCAAGAAATTATGGTTCTGTTCTATATGTGGTTTAACACTCCTCCTTAGAAGTGGTTCTGTACTTTACAAGGTTTAGCAATCCTGCTGGAAGTGCTGGTTCTGGTCTGTGAAAGTTTCAACACTCCTAAACATTTCTGGTTCTGTTCTATATGAGGTTTAACACTCCTCCTCAGAAGTGGTTCTGGATTGTATGAGGTTTAACAGTCCTGCTGAGGAGTGCTGGTACTGGTCTGTGAAAGGCTCAACACCCCAAGAAATTCTGGTTCTGTTCTATATGAGGTTTAACACTCATCCTTAGAAGTGGTTCTGCACTTTATGAGGTTAACAATCCTGCTGAGAAGTGCTGGTTCTGTTTGGTGTAAAGCTTGACACTCCCAAGAAATTCTGGTTCTGTTCTATATGAGGTTTAACACTCCTTCCAAGAAGTGGTTCTGGACTTTATGAGGTTTAACAATCCCGCTGAGAAGTGCTTGTTCTGTTCTGTGTAAAGTTCAACACTCCCAAGAAATTCTGGTTCTGTTCTATATAAGGTTTAACACTTTTCCTTAGAAGTGGTTCTGCACTTTATGCGGTTTAACACTCCTTCTGAGATGTGCTGGTTCTGTTCTTTGTGATGTTTCACACTTCTTCTGGGAACTACTGGTACTTTTCTGTATGAGGTTCAAGACTCCCAAGAAGAGCTGGTTCTGTTCCTTTGTCATTCCTCTTGAGAGGTACTGGTTTTGTTCTATATTAAGTGTAACAACCCTGCTGAGAAGAGATCTATATGAGGTTTAGGACTCCCTCTGAGAAGAGCTATACTAGATTCGGTCGAATACTCCTGCTGATAAGTGCTGGTGCTGAGCTACAGCATGTCTAACATGTTTGCTGAGAAATAATGGTACTTTTCTCTATAAGGTATATCACATTCTGAGATGTGCTGAGTATGTTCTATGTGAGGTCAAACCTACCTGTGGATTGGCGGTGGTACTGTTGTGTATGAAGTATAATAACTTCTGAGAAGTGCTGATACTGTTCTATATGACGTTTAACCCAGCAGTGTTGTGGCGGTGGTACTGTTCTGTATGAAGAATAATAGCTTCTGAGAATTGATGATTCCTGTTCTATATGAGACACTTGTGGAGTGGTAGTGGTTCTGTTCTGTGTGAAGCATAATAGCTTCAGAGAAGTGATGGTTATGTTCTATGTGAGATTGCATGCCTCTTGAGTGGTAGTGGTACTGTTCTCTGTGAAGTATAATAACTTCTGAGAAGTGCTGATTCTATTCTATATGATGTCGAACACACCTGTGCAGTGGTGGTGGTATTGTTCGTTATGAAGTATAATAGCTTCTGAGAAGTGCTGATTCCTGTTCTACATGAGGTTGAACACACTTGTGGAGTGGTAGTTGTGCTGTTCTTTGTGAGGTATAATAGCTTGGGAGAAGTGCTGATTCTGTTCTACATGACGTTGAACATACCTGTAGAGTGGCGTAGGAAAGTAGCATCTTTCTGACATATTTACCCCCACTTTTTGCCTGGTGTCAGTGTGTTTAGACTGTAATGCACTGGGATCCTGCTAACCAGGACCCCAGTGCCTGTGCTCTCTCCTCTAAATTTGGTTTCTAGTAAACTTTACACCCCACATTTGGCATACTTGTGCACCCACGTAAGTTCCTAGTACATGGTACTTAGGTACCCAGGGCATTGGTACATCAGGGGGCTCCCATGGGCTGCATAATGTATTGTGCCACCGATGAGAGCCCATGAAAGCTGTGTCTGCATGCCTGCTACTGCAGTCTGTGTGAAATGGTGCATGCACCCTTTCACCACCGATATAAGGTTCACCTTAAATCCTGGTCACTGCACTTACACACTATAAGTCACCCCTCTGGCAGGCCCTTCAACCCAGGGCAGGGTGCATGTCCCTAAGTAAGAGGGTACCCTTGCATGAGCAGGGTACACCTACAAAGCCCAGACTCCATTCCCTGGGCTTTGTAAGTGCGGGGTAGCCATCTTAAGGTATGTACTGGACATTGGTCAACACAAGTGGCCCAACTCAATAATGGCTTCTCCGAACCTAGGCATGTTTGGTATCAAACATGTTGGAATCATGCAACTATACTGATTCCAGTGCTAGTTGCATGATCCCCTGTACTCGGGGGGTTCCTTAGAGGATCCCCCAGTTCAGCCTGTGCAGCCTCACGGGGTCTGGCTGCCAGCCCACACTGCTGCTGACCCCAGACACTGTTCTGCCCTTCTGCTGGTGAGCCTGGGTGAAGAAGAAGGCAGAACAAAGGATTTCCTGCAAGGGAGTGGTGTGACCACCTCCCTCTGTGTATTAGATATCTGAGGGCTGGGGTGGGGTGGCCTCTGAGCACCACCAGACTGCTTTGAAGGTCACATTTTGTGCCCTCCCTGCATAGTCCAGTGTGTACCAGTTCAGGAACCCCCAGTTCCTGCTCTGGTGAGAAACAACACAAAGGACAGGGGAGTGACCCCCCTTGTCCAGTTCCTCTCCTAGGGAGGTGTACAGAGCTCTGTCAGGTGGCCAGTGGATTCTACCATCGTGGAAACAAGGTGGGCAGAGGCCCCTGAGAGCATCTGACTGGTTACGCCAGGTCGATGACATCCCTGACCCTCTCTGACAGGTGGGTTACTTCAGAGTGTGACCAACTCCCTTTTAGGGTTACTTAATGGCTCCACCAAGGGTGGGTCCTCAGATTTGTCGAGGAAGACTCTACAAGGAACTCTCTGGAAGACATTTTCTGCTCCTGGCTTCTGGAACCGCTGCTGGTCTGCTTTGGAACTGAAAAAGTCTGCTTCTGGTGGGAAGGCTCCAAATTGAAACATTTTTTCTCCAGGTCCAGCGAGGATTCTGCACCGTCCGAGGCTGAGCATCCTCAAGTGTCACAAGGACTCTATTTGCGCATGGACACACAAAGGAATCTCCCTTGGAATGAAGGAGTCACTCCCCTGCATCTACAGACACTTCAAGACAAGGGCGACCGGCTGGTGGAGCCTGTTGTCCCATGGTCAACATGAAGGCTCTGCTCACAGGTGGTGATTCTGTGGTCCTCTTCTTGTCCCTCTTGGCTTCTGATCCACTTCGGAGACTGTGGGCCCCTGCTGCAGCCACTGGAACAGCACCCCTGGGCACCGCAACTGTTGCTCTAGCCAAGGCTTGTTGCTCTTCCTCCAAGGGATCTTCAAGCACCGAGAAGCCCCAACCTCCGGCACTCTGCAATCTGGAGATCAGCCTCCGCTCTGCAACTCCTGTGATGTGGGACTTCTCTTTTTTTGTGCTGCTGAGGCCTCCTTGTGACTCCCTGTATCCAGGTCACTTATGTGGACTCCAATGACTTCGGCTGTCCTTCCTGTGTGTTGAGGGCCAGCCCCAACTCTCCCTCAAGGGTAGAGTCTCTTGGAACTTGCTGGTCCCCAAAACTTTGCAAATACAGTTTCAGCACCTGCTTGCATTTGCCAGTGCTTGTTGGTGATATGGCTGGTCACTGACCCTCTTGCAAACCGGTGATCATCGAGGGACAGCTCATAGTCAACTCCTAGGATTTTCTGCAGCTCCTGGACCCCGCAGCTGGACTTCTTTTTTCACCAACCTGCAGGAACTTCACCTCTAGGAGGGTGGGCATTGCCACCTGGGCAACTCCAAGGGTGCTGGATTCTGTCCCCTTCCTTTTCAGTTCTTTAAGGTCTAGAATCCATCCTTGGGGTCCACCGGCCTCATCCTCTGGTCGCAACAGCAGCTGGGCAATCCGAGGCTTCTATTGATTTCAGTGAGGGTTTCCGACATTCTTTCACCCCTATGCATTTGGTTCCCCTGGTGTAGGTACTCCTGTCTTCTGGTTATCCTTGGGTGGGGACAAATTCCAACCTTCCTCTTGCCTGATGGTTTCCTTGGGGTCCACTGGGAAGGGTCCTCAAATGCACTAATTCCAACCACTACTTCCTGTAGTTTGCCTATTGGATGACTGGGTAGACTACCACTTTGCACCTGGTCGCTGGGGACACTTGCTGTACTTACCTCTGGTGTTTTCATCTTCCCCCAGCTCCTAGCTAACTACCACACTTACCTTGGCTGGGTTCACTATTTCACATTCCACTTACTTAGTATATATTTTCTCCCTATAGGGCCCTATACATTTATGCTATTTCTGCTTGTTATTTTGTGTATATATCGTGTGTAGGAATCTCCAAAGGGAGATATACCAATGCTAGTCTAGTAGTTAGTGCTGTAATAAAGAACCCTTTATTTTTGCAACACTTGTGTGGTTCTTTCTTGTGTGAGAGTTACTGACTGACTACTGTGGTATTGCAAGTGCTTTACATCCCTCCTGCATAAGCTTCAGTTGCTGGCCTCAGCTACCCCTAGACAGCTTTTGCTATCTGGACACCTAAACACTATCATTGAGGGTTGCCTGGACTTGGTATAGGGTGGCATACCATAGGTGTACACCATAAACTGAGCCAGCCTCCTACAGAGGTACTGTTCTGTATGAAATATAATAGCTTCTGAGAAGTGCTGAGTCCTGTTTTATATGAGGTCGCACACATCTGTGGAGTGGTGGTGGTGGTACTATTGTGTATGAGGCTTAACACTCCTGCTGAGAAATGCATTTTCTTTTCTATATGATGCCAAACACTCCTGCTAAGAAGTGCTGAATGCTTCTGCTCTGTATAAGCTCTAATACTAATGCTGAGGAGTACTGGCACTGCTGTCTATGAGGTGTAACACATTTGGAGAATTGCAAATTTGGTTTTTATATGATGTCGACCACTCCTGCCGAGAAGTGTTGCTTCTGTCCTATATGAGATCTAATACTCCAGCTGAGACATGGTGTGTCTGAGGGTTTGCAGTCCTTCTGAAAAGTGCTGTTTTTTTTCTGTGAGTCTCATTACTGTTGCTGAGCGG
Organism: Pleurodeles waltl; assembly: GCF_031143425.1. NCBI lineage: Eukaryota > Metazoa > Chordata > Amphibia > Caudata > Salamandridae > Pleurodeles > Pleurodeles waltl. Next base: position 1,015,167,305 of record NC_090449.1, read on the forward strand.
TGCTGGTACTACTGTGAACTGGTTTTACTGTTCAATATGAGGTTCAAACTCCTATTTGGAAGTACTGACACTGGTTTTCCTTGACGTAGCGAACTGTTATCCAAAATTCCCTGCATTTGTCTGTTTATACTGTATTATAATCCTTAAATTTCTTTATAACATTATAGCTCAAATTTAACCTCTAAGGATGGCCTTGGTGCAGCTTTAGTTGTTTCCCCAGCCTCATCTTTTCTAAAACATACATGCATGCATACATACATACATACGAACATACATACATACAGTGGATTTGGGTTAGCTGCCTTCTTCTATTGCTCTGTTCAAGTGTGTTTAACATTTTGCATTTGCCTACCACAGCATACAAAATGGGCAATGGGCCAGACGATCTCATCCATTGGCTGTCTTCTACTGTGAGCAACAGTAATTTGCTAGATCACGTACAAAGCTGTCTGAAATTAGGTGTGCTTCATTGCTGGGGCTGCTAGGACATTAAATTATATTTTATACTGTCAGCAAATTTGTTTTGCGTGTTGCATGTGGTTGGAAAAATAAATTAAAAAACTGCATGTGCTGCGGTCCAGCCTATTGGCTTTGCCAATGCTTGTTTAGTTTCGTTCTCCACTCCGTGGTGCTCTCACTTCCACCTACTTCTCCTCCTTATGATTGCTGCCCAGTTCATCCATTGCTTCCAGTCCCACAACTTTATACATTTTTTTTTAAATTCCTACTTTTTCGAATAAGACCCGCACCCCGTGTTGTGCTGTCTAGATGCTCAAACCCCCATGCACCCATAGTTGCTCCCTGATGCTCCATTGGGTTTTTTTATGACCCTGCAGCTGCAGGGTACTTCTAGGCCATCCGCTTCTCTTTGTGATACTCCAGTGCACTTTACTTTTTTTGTTTCTAGTTTACAGTTTTGAAGTTGCCTTCCGCCATGTTGAAACAGTAAAATATTAAGGCCAGAGTGGTCTCTGGCGCCTCACAGCCATCTTGGAATGCAATGGTAAAAAAGAAGAAAATGGGGTAATTAAAACCGTTAAGAGAGAGTTATACCCAAAAATGAAATACCCACAAAAACCCAATTTCATTGGGAGAATTTATTTGCAAACAAAATGCTTGCATTACAATTCCTCCACAAAAACCTTTTCTTTATACACAATATGTATTTGACAAGCCCACATGAGTAGCTCCTAGTTATTTATGTAAAGTTTTCATACAAAGCTAGCAGGAGCCCATAGGTCACTTCAAAGTGCATAAAAGGAAGAGGGATAAATTGAGATGCTAAGATTATCAGGTGAAAATACTATAATAATGGTAATGGGTCACTGGTGCCATGTTTCAACTGTGACACAGACCAAAAACTTGCTGGAACATACACTTTGTCAGTGAGTTCTTGAATTTGAGAAATTGACCTCCATGAAGTGGTAACTTGATCAACTTCCAAATGGTGGACAATTATGAATGATCTGCACCAAGTGTTTTTATCTCACTAATTATACCGACAACCAGTTTTGGGAGACTGACTGTAAGCATTCGGTCAGATAGTAAGACACCAATAGATTGGTGAGTTAGGGCGATGCCATCCATAAAGGGTCTAATGCACAAAGCGTGAGGACTTTCAAGGTGACCCTTTGCTTGACTGGGAGGCAGTGCCCATATTTCATTGCTGAAGAGACCTGATTAGGGTATTTCAGCAAATGATGAGGTGGGACACAAGCATTTGCAAATGTTTGTTCTTGGTTTTGTTCTTCCAAGGAAGGCTCCCGTACATTTATTTTTAGTAATCCATTCTCGGATGATCACAGCAAACACAAGGGCAACCTGCTTGGGTAGAAGAAGGACAGGCAGAATTCCATAGATGATGCATAGACTGTAAAACACATTTTTATGTTTTGGAACTTAAATCATGCACATCTCACAAGGGAAATAATGTCTGAGCACCTTCAGCAGGAGATGGTCATATAAGCCCACCTTGCGACAACAGGTATATAAAGTCAGCGCCAGTAGTAAGAGGGAAAGGCTTTTGAAAGGGTGAAACTTTAAAATCGATGCTATTCAAAATCTTACAGAACTGGTTTGGGTTAATTTTAAAAGATTTAAAAAATGATTACTTAATCATACATCAATATAATTCTCAGCATTCCTTTCTTTGTAGGCGACACTAGAAATATCTTCGCTAAACCATAGGGAAATAAAGGTGCGGTACAGATAAAATTAATGAGAACGATATCATAAAAATCATGAATAGGAAGATGGAAAAGATAATTTTTTCAAACAATTCAGAGGGAGCAGGCAGTGACTGTGCACACTCAATTGCACGTATAAAGAATTGCAAAGCATACCTTACTGCACATAATGACACCAGGCCTAATCCCACTTTAAATCCCCGGCAGGTCTCCCTTTCCTACCTCAGTTTGTGCCTCAGGCTTAGAGCCTGTTTCCTCACTAGAGTTCTGCCAAGGCCCTGATAACGAGTTGGACGTTTCCGGTGTAAAAGTATCTTTCCATGCACATTTACTGTTACTGTGCAGTAAGGGGGGGTGTGAGAGGGTGGCGGGAGTGGGGGAGAAAACAAAAAGTAATTTCAGGCAGGTAGGAACACATGCCCCCTATCTGGAAAAAAAGAAAATAAACGGGGAATGAGGCTTGGCTGCCACTACAGCCACAGCCAGGTGCAATATTACTGTGCAGCATCACCACATAAAAAATCTATTTTAGTTCTCCCACACCTGGAAAAACCAACTGGAGGGAAACCTACCAGAATCAGATGTAATGAAATTCCATGCTGTAATTTTGCTTCCTCTGACTCACAATCGGGTCTAGAGTCTCCAAGGCCCCATTTAGGCGCCACATGGGATCATATTAGGAAGCAAATATCCATGCCCAGGAGCCAGAGATGCCCAATGTGCCTCCTTCCCACAGAAGGTAAGGACCGGGGAGATCCGTTCTTCAGTTGTGGGAATGTCACTTTGGGTGACATTCTGTCAGAGCAACCGCCTCGTTAGCTGGAGGTTTGGGATTGAGCGTCGGCCCATTCTGGGCAAATCACTTAACCTCCCTGTACCCGTAGACAGCGCCTTGAGACCCTCACATGTGATAAGCCGCGCTATATAAATCTACATTTCATTTAATTTCTGTAAAACTCCAAACCCAAAGGATGGCGGCCATCCAGTAGAATGTCACATGTCGAGGGCTGTCCTAATAAACGACTCTCTGGAATGTCGTCCTTGATTGGAATCGTTTTGCTAATTCATAGGGCAGCAGGGAGTATCCACCACTTGACTGAAGGCTCTGCAAAAAGAAAGGTCAGAGGTCATTATACATCATCAAGGTTTTATTGGTCTGGACTGAACACCCCAGATGGCGAGGATGACTGTTAAATGACTGTCAGATGCTTAAAGTGTGAAACACAAAAGAGATGACTAATAAAGGTTTAAATACAAGTCATAATGTTTGTTTTAAGCATTTTAATCCTGTGTGTGGATGCAAAATGTGCATGTCCTGGTGATACGAGTCTGAAAAAGCAGATGAAAACCTACTGGATGCACAAAAGAAGAGGCAATAGCGAAAGTCACATCTGCAAACTGTGCATTACACAAATTCCACATTCGCAAGGTGACATTGTCCAGAAATGTAACTCATATTTTTAGGCCTTTCAGGGCTTTTGCTAGAGTAAAAAACGCTGAACATTTGTTGCTCATATGCTACATCTCGCCCTTTCAGTATTGAAGCGTTTGGACCCTTGAGATAACACTCGCCCTGATTGGGTCCGTTTGTGAGGATGCTAGCCTGTAACAAATCCATTTACAAGTCATTGTGGAGCAACAAAGTATTTGTGCAAGTGGAACTTTTGAGGGTGTTGTCCTAAGTTTTTTTGTCAAACCAAGACCATTCTCATGCACACTCTGTCCAACGACAACCTGGATTATTTAAGTTTTGCACCACTGTGCTCGATCCGCCTCTCTGTTGCTAGTCGTGTGCAAACTATACATAGATGGTCCCATTCCCAAAGTGCACATTCACACTTGCAGACCACAAAAGGTGGATGAGCATTTGCACTTCATTTGACTCACATGTAAATCCACCGCTATGGTGTAATTTACCTGTAGGCAGGGGCATTCAAAGTTGCAAATGCTTCTGAAAGTTGACAAACACACAAGCAGTTATTAGTTTGAGGGTAATCAGGTACCAGTAAAAGCACATTCTCAGTCCTATAAAGTAAAACCCTATCCATTAAAGAGGAAACACCACCAGCATTGGTTGTGGTGTAGGCCAGTGGTTCCACCTGATGGTCCGGGGATGCCTGGGGGTCCGAGAAGCCTCTTCAGGGTGTCCGCAACTGCTTAGTAAATTAAATACTATTAACAGGTTAATAAAGTGTATATAGATAAAATGGATAAATGTACAATTGAACATTTTAAAACTTGCTTTAAATATCAAGGAATTTGAAACTGAAGGCTAAATATTAAATTAGAACCCTCAGATTTATTAGTGGGGGCAGTGCAGGTGTATCAAACTGAATGTAGTATGGAAGGTGTATGGCTTTAATTGAATTTAGAAAAATCTCCAACCTTCCTGTGAGAGTTATAATTTTTATGTTTTTATTTATATTTGTTTGCAAATTAAATAAAATGTGTCATCATTTGTGTATGAGTTTGATGAATGCTTGCTTCTGTATTTTTTGTGTATTGTTTTGCAGTTCAAATAATCGGCAATGTTAAGGCCAGGGTCCTCGGCTCCTAGTAGTGAGGTGGGGTGGTGGTCCCGGATTCCAATAATGATTCAGTGGAGGTCCCCAGGTTCCAGTAATGATAAAATGGGGGTCCACAGAAGTTAAAAAAGGTTGAGAGCCGCTGGTGTAGGGAATGGGGTTTCTTTCAAGGAGAAAAAACACTATTGCGTGCAAATGCACTTTAGGAATGTCATACAGAAAGTGAGCAGTGGCTGTGTTAACGTGGTTCGCACTTCCTAAATTTGTGCTAAAGTAGTAATAGTACAATGTATAAAAGTCCAAAGATGTATTATCCAAGGGGTGCCCAAGTGGTGTAACACCCAGCCACTAAGGTGTAAAGTTTGCTAACCAGAAGGTTAGCAAATACAAGTAGAATAATGATCAGACCACGGCACATCCCAAACAGTCCATATTTTTCTTATTTATTCTTCCATGATAAGTAGTTCTCATCCAGACACGTATATCATACAGAAGATGAAGCAGTTCAAACCCCATAAATAGCCGCAACAGATGAGGCGATTCAAAGCGAACCACAGCCGATGAAGTGATTCAAAACCAACAACAGCCGACACATGTTTTGGAAAAAAATTGACTTTTTCAAGGCGCAAATAATACGTTACTAAGATAATAACTTTTTTTCCCAATTCTTGCAAAACGTAACACTGATGTAAAATATAGATCGAGTTGAAGTCCTGACTCTCACAAGGTCCCAGAAAGAAGTTAAGGTTTAGACCATGATAAGTCTATAACAGATCCGAGTTCAGCATCCGGAGAGAATGGCAGTCGAGTAAACCCCCTTATTTGCGCCTTGAAAAAGTCAATTTTTTGATGAAACACGTGTCGGCTGTTATTGGTTTTGAATCACTTCATCGGCTGTGGTTGGCTTTGAATCGCCTCACCTGTTGCGGCTATTGATGGTGTTTGAACCGCTTCATCTTCTGTATGATATGCGTGTCTGGATGAGAACTACTTATCATGGAAGAATAAATAAGAAAAAAATGGACTGTTTGGGATGTGCCATGGTCTGATCATTATTGCACTTTAGGAATGTATTTACGCAGGCATAAATGTATAACACGTACAATTACTCATGTGTAACACTCAACGCAATAGAATACTGTAGGAAATATGCTGTGGTCATACTGTTTCTAGAGGTACTTTGTGAATTCCAAAACAATTTGTAAATGTATTCTAAACACAGCTGGAAACCTATGGGAGTAGACTTACATTTTTGCTAGGAGTCATGCCAGGATGTCTATGTACATTACGTTTGTTTACTCGCCTCGGGTACATTTTCTTGTCTTTGTGATTCACATGTAGTCAACCCGTGCAAAAGGTGCATTATTTTTTGACTGCAAGTCGTTTTGACAACAGGAAGTACTTTTGTTGTTCAGGCCTCCTTTCATGCTTCCATGTTATATGCTACCGGAAGTCCCTTCCCCAGTTCAGTACAAAGGCATGGATAAAGTGTGTTCTCAGGCTGGAAAGTTAGTTAATGGAAGTGTGTTCAGTTTCTGTAAAACAGATTGCCTTACATTCTAAGGTGTTATTCTGACAGCAAGTGCAGCCTTGTATTAGGTTTTTATGATGTTGCTTTGTGTGCAGAAGTCTGAAAAGTCACACTTTATGGGTTTCAGCACAGCAGTTCTGCACAACATTGCTGCAGAAATTAGTATCTGCTGAGCTTTTTCCAACTAAATTGTTGAAATTGAATTATTTTTTAGCATTCATTAGTGTTTACTGCGGTTTATTTAGCAAATGTGTCTTACTACGAAACATACTTATTTGATATTTTTGTGAAGTTTTCTTCAATGGCATGTTGAGCTTTGAATGACACTTACCCGAAATCTTTACTTCGGGCAAAAATTGGAAATTGTTGTTGTTTGAATAAGCGTGGTTTTTTTTTGGTTTTTTTAGAAAAGAAAAACATTTGCTAAGTTTGTTTCTCACTGGACGGTTTTGTAGTGAGGTAAAACCCACAAAATGTTTCCTGAAACAACCACCACATTTTTATGGTTGGGGCAAATTATGCCCACCAAACGCTTGTAAAGAACTGTTTCACCGTTAGTTATTAAACACGGATTCAGACATTTGATGAAATACATAAAACGTAATTTTGAACAATTCCACCAGCTCTCCAAGACCCTTTTTCAGTGGTGGTCCTTATCAGAATTACATTGGGATCACAATTTAATAAATGTGCACCAATCATGCACCTAAGTGAGTTATGTATCATCACAGAATTCGTTCTGTTGTGCAGTCCATCCATTCCAGGTCAGAGTAGCCTATATGGAGGGCCACTGGAAATATACGGCAGGGGAGGGCCAAATTATGCAGAAGGATTGAGAAGATTATACAGCAAGAAAAGGAGAATTATGTAGCATAATTCGGCATATTTTAAGATAGTATACTTTATTATTTTGTCAATTTTACACTTGTTAATTCTGCCTGGGCAATGGTTTCACTGCATTAGGACCAGTTTAACACCCACATATGACAATTAATAACACGAAGGGGACCAGTCAACCTTTCCAAAGGGACTTCCACTGCGAGGCAACATGTGTCGCCACATTATTAGTAACTTCTCCTTGTCATTTGACCTAGAAACAAAATGTATTTTTGTTAAAATCTGCAGATTATGCGGCAGATGACGGCTCATGTGATAAATGCGGCAAATCCATATTTATGCAAAAATTGCTGCTTCCGCACAATCACATAATTCCAGTGTCCACGCCTATTGGGTAGTTAGGCAGTGCCCAATGGACTGGTCTGACAGGTCAATATGGGCTGGTGTTTTAGCAGTTTGTGGGCCTGTTTTACTGACAGGTGGGCCATTTTGTACTGTTCATTTCCCCAGGTATTATCACAAGCATTGCCTGCAGCAAAAACAAATGCAAGCAGCAACCCATACCTTGCAAAACACACAAACAATATATCCAAAGCTGGCCTGCTTGACAAATGTGGGCAACTTTTTTAGGTATCTAGATCATTGGTGGGGACCACTTTTAGTTTAGTGCCTGGGCCTATTTTCTGCTCCAGCCTGACTGCTGACATCCCACTCCCAGGTCCTTTTCACTCTACAAAGTCTGTCAAAAAATAACTCTGACTCACTCTAGCACTCAATGTAGGAAAGTAATGAATGTATAGCAAAACTTGGAAGCAAAAAGTACCATCAATTACATTTGCAAGAACACATCGAAATCTTTGTAGAAAGCATTATTTCAAAGCACTGGACAAATTTAAATCGCTCTGGCGAAATTCATAAAATTTCCAACTTTGGCATTACGTGAAATGCATGAAATTTCTCCAAATTATGCAGTATCCCATTTTGCACATTCTTTGTTACCCGAGTGAGCATTACGCATTTAAGCTTCTTGTGAAACACTAGCAGTTGACTTGTTTTCTAGAAAATGTCTCACCACTAGATATTTTCCACGCAAACCAATTTTGTGCCCAAATCTCATGGAAATTTTTAACCCAAAGTGGGCACTGTGGCTAAAGAAAAATCCCATACAAGATACTAGTAAATCAGAGCTTCAATACCTCGTCAGAAGTAGTAGGCGCTATATAAATGTATTCAATTTCAGTACAAAAGTTTACTTTTGTAAAACTTTCATGGAATTTCATGAGAGCAAATTTCCCCCAGTCTTAATGATTTCACAAATTCGAACCAATAGTGTAATGAACCTCACCAGTTGTTTATAATTTAGCTATTTTGTCCCGCGAATCCCAAGTTAGTCACCATCTAACCCAGTTCCCTTTCCTTCTCTTTCCAGGGTGCTGGAGTGCAAAGGAGAGCAGACCACTCAGGCACTAAGATTCATTAGCCAAGATCCCTCTTAAAAGTAAGGAAATGAGTATAATAAACAGGTGTAGCAAAATCTACCATAGAGCAGTAGAGCCTCTCAATCCCACGTTTTCCATAGGGGTGCACCTTCAAAATTGCAATGGCAAACACAAACCTGTATCAATCGCACAACCTTACATTTTGTTTGCCATGGCAGCACAGTTGTCCATCCAGTCCAAGGCAGCCCACTCCTACTGCCAGTACCCAGTTGACTTCACTCTATTAAGCTTGACCACAAGTTGGCCAGGCTATGCTATGAAAAAGTTACCAAGAAAAAGGAGCACAGCACTTCTGCCCTACATTTTTTGCAAGTGGCATGAAAAAAGGGTACATGAAGCGACAACTCATAGGCCAGGGCCGCGGTGGTGGTCTGACCGCGGCCAAAGCAGTGGTCAGACTGCCACATTATTACCATTTTAGCCACGGTCGGACCACCAGTACAGCCAGTTTCCTTCAACTGGAGGGACTGGCGCTCCTAATCCGCCAGTGCAGGGCTGCATGCAGGGCCGCCCTGGGGATTAAGAGCCTCATCTCCACCAGCGTTTACATGGTGGTTGCATCGCCATGTAAAATCTGGCGGAGACAGGGTGCGCAGGGTACCATGGGGGCCCCTGCACTGCCCATGCACTTGTCATGGGAAGTGCAGGGGCCCCCATGGACAGGCCTGACGTGCTTTTCACGGGTGACGGGTGCTGTTGCAGCCTATTCACCTCAACATTGCCGCTGGCTCCATTATGAGCCAGCGTCAATGTTGTTGGGCCCGTAATGGGGCCCGCGGGAAGGCAGCCCCACTGACGGCTACCTGACCGCAGGAGTTTGGCAGGCGGGCTTTTCTGCCCGCCAAACTCAAAATGACCCCCTTAGTCCTTGTCACTGAATTCTGGCACAAGTAAACATCTCATTAGACTCAGGCTAGTTCCTGGCTGCTGAAAGGGGGGAGTAGTGTCTCCGTTCTTAAAAATAGCAGACTTATGACACTCGCAAAGTGGTTAATTATTATCAAGTTACCCAACTCCCAGCCTGGGTGAGAGAATTTTGGCTTCTTAGTGATCCACATTTGTAGAGGAGTCTGAAGGAGAGGATCAGTGGCTGTTAGATGTTTGACCAACAAGGGTCATGGAGAGAGCCGATGTCTATACTGGACGAAGGCTAAGCAGGTAGAATGATCTTTTTAGATTTGTCCACCTCATTTTACACTGTGGGCTATTCAGTTGTATTACAGTGCCTTAAGTAGTTTCGTATTGATACTTTGGTCATCGATGATTTGTATCTTTTTTTGAGTGTCACACACTTTTTATGGGAGTACCATAGGTATCCACAACAGGGATCCTCCCCACCACCAATCCTATTAAACATGCATAAATATATGGATTTTATGCAATAACAGATAATTTAGGTGTATAACTCTATCTTCCGTAGAAAACACATAAATAGCTGTTGGTTTGGACACTCGATCTCCTAGCTCCTTGATTAATTTCCACAATTTCTTTGTGCCAGCACAACCATTCATGGGGCATCATTTGATTATTTGGAATTCAGAGGAATAATGGGATGTCCCACACATGTGGGAGATGCTTGCAGGCATATCCATGTAGTTAAATCCTTGGGTGTTTCCATTGCTCAAGAGGTTACTAACATTGCCCAGATGTGCAGTGCCTGTTTTCATGCCACTATTTTTTATATATAGTAACAATCTACTGCTTGTGTACCTTATCTGACAAGCACTATGACAACCTCTATGTGGGACTGCAGGTGTGTGCTTTGGATGAATTGCAGTCTCTTCTGAATACAGCAATTCATTTGATCTACCATTTAAAAAACAAGCATTTGCAATGCAACGGGTCTCTCATTTGCTCGAGTTAGAGCTATTAGCGTTGTAAACTCCTAACCGGACATTTCTTGCCACACAAATGATTAGAAAAAAACTAAGTGTGACCACGCTATGTAAAATGCAGCACGATCGTGCTGAAATTGAAAACAGAAAACAGAGCGCGATCGTGCTAAGTAAACCCCAGCACGATCGCGCTGCGTGGAAAATAAAAGGAGAAAGTAGTCCGGAAACCATGCTGAAAACATGGAGCCTCGTATGTTTTCAGTAGTTTACCGGTGCTGTGGAGGTGGGCTAAACACCGGAAAAGGCATGACGTATGCGTGCCTTTCACGAATGAAAGCAAGCGGATTTTAAAAGGCAAGCCCACAAACCAATGAAAGTGACTGACATGACATGGGCGTGGTTAGAAGCCCAAAGAGAGATTACTGCAGGGGACAGAGCGATTTGTGCTCGCCCCTAAAGAGCAATCCTGACTAGCACCCTCGGAGACTTCCCCTGGCTGGCAGGGGAGCAAAGCAACCAAGTTCCTTTTTTGCTGCACATAGTTCTTTATGAGCCTGAACATTCTGGTATTGCTCATTGCTTCTGCCCTTACATTACAGCCCACTCCTTGCAGGCTCCTGAAACGAAGCACAAGTGTACTGGGGAAGATTGCTCAGACCGCTAGGCTATATAATGTGGTACAGATTGCTGCAACTTCTTAGAACTTCTCATCTACATTTTATGAGGGCCTTGTAAACCAGCTCAGATGCAAAGGCCTTCAGCTGTTTTTTCGAGCTTGCCAAGAAGCCTGTGGGCCTCGTTGTACACTATCAGGAATGGAAGCAGTAAGAAATGTGTTGCAAGAGATATGAGTTTAATGTAAGTCTGATTAAAAAGGGTGCAGGTCAAAATGTGTAAAAACATGGGACGAGACAGTCTTGCCAGTAATAGCCTATAAGTTATCTACATGAATATATATATAAATGTATATAGAAGAAAACACCATATTGAAGCTCTATTCCTAATAAATTCTAAGCATCTTCCAAAATAACAAGTGGCTGCACTCATAGTCCTGACGCGTTTTGGCTTTTATCCCTTGTTCACTGGTGCGAGGTTTACATATTCAGAATACAGGCAGTGCGTAATTTGTGCTTGTTGTTTCCGGTGCAGAGCACCGCACTTATTTTTGAGGGCCGACGCTTACTGTTCTGCCTCAAGCATTTACAGCTAGCAAAATACACATTTGGGAAAGACGGAGGAAGAGAAACACGAAAAAGCTTCACAATGGGAGAAAGCCGAAAGCTGCAAGAGTGAGCTGGAGGGTCAGGGAGGGGCTTTAAATGGATTGAAGAGGCCCGCGATGGCTTCGGGATGACCCCGCCTCAGTATTCCGTGTTAGCACATTTAATTGCAGCAGCCGCGTGTTTAAGAGGAGGACTTTGAGCACTGGCACGTTTTAATTTACAAGTTAAGCACTGAATACAGGTGTTATAAATCACTTGCTGGCAGTGGTTTATTACTCCTTCCTACAATTCCCAGAATGCACCATAAATACGTGTTCGTTATTTCATCGCAATTTCATTTATAATATCAGTTTCACAAAATTAAAGTGGCCACGTACAATTCAGTCAGCATTACATATCATTTTCATAATCTTCACCTCTGATGCTGCCACAATAAAATAATGTCTTTCGAATGCCAGGCCTCAAGAATAGCAACAGAGAGATAAATATCCCATTTCTCTCTTTCTCATCCCCCTTTGTGGTGATAACAGGAAAATCCTTTATCAAATAGGAAAGGCAAGTGAGTCATGCCCCTTGAAACAATCCATGTCCACAATGTTTCTCCATCATGAGGGGCTCCAACTCTGCAGGGCAGCTTCATAAACGGGATGGAGTAAACCGTCAATCATACACAAGAAAGACCATATCGAAGCTCAATTTTGGATAAATTCAAAGCATTTCTTCGTATATATATATATATATATATATATATATATATATGCAGATCCTCCGCGAATCCAACTGTCCCCGTGCAGATATCTGACAGGCTGTCAGCACTTCAACAAGGAAGTGTTGGCAGCCATCTTGGGACTCGGCAGCCAAGCCCCAGAAAAAAAAGATTAAAAAAAGAAAAAGGGACACTGTAAGGACACCCTGGCCCCTTAGCTCTGGTGCTGGGGTCCGAGAGGGACCGCCAGGACTCAAAAGCATTTTTTGTAAAACGTCATAGAAAAACACAGATGGATAGGCAGGTTTTTCTCATTCTGATAAACCAGTGGTTCCCCGCCCTTTTAATGAAGCGTCCGGGTTGGCCAAGTCCCGGAGGCATGCCAAAACCTAAGGAGGGAAGCACATGGGGTCCCCCTCCTGGGATTGCCAAAGCCCTGGGGACCACCACCTTCCCAGGGCAAAACTAATAAGGTATGCGTGGTGGCCACCCGGCCCCCCAAAGCTCCAGGGGCCCCGAACTCCCTGGGGCTGTTTAATTAAAAGCGGGGAGACCGTGCAGCCCTGGGGACCGCCACCTCCCCAAGGCTTTAACAAAATGTAATGCAGGGGGCCCACCCAGCACCCTCGCAGCCCAGGGAACCACCATTTCCCGGGGCCAAAGATATTCTGTGTGCTGGGGGGCATCGCAGCCCCCCCGCAGCCCCGGGGACCAGCAACTCCCCAGAGCTACAATAAAAGAATGAAGGGGTCTGTTGTGGACCCCTGAGTCCCAGGACCAATGGTAGCAATGGCGGCACCCACAGGACATGGGAAGTTTGCTAGGACGGCAGGGGCCTTCAGGCTTCACCCACAGTCCTGTCACTCTCCCTTTCTTCCATCCCATAAGGGGATGGAAGAGTGCGAGAGAGAGATTGCCATTGCAATGGTCTCTCCATACAATGACTTTAAAAAGTCAAACTTGCAAGATGTTTGGTACGAATGTTATAGTTACATGTGGATACAGAGAGGAGCAGAGTCACTTCTGGCCTAATGGTTAAGGTCTTGTGCTGTCAGTCAGCAGGCTGAAGGTTGAAATCCTAGTATCACTTGGCAGTGTGTTTGTTTATTTACTAATGTTTGGACTGTTAAACCTTTCCAGTGATGGAACATTCACATTTCTTTCCAATCACATGCGTAGGTTGACTGTCATAGGTATGTCTAGAAACATCACAGTAAGGAGTCCCTTATGGCGTAAAGGCTAAGGTCAAAGACACTCACACTAAAAGTTGGGGGTTTCTAATCCAGGTGTGTCCGTTGTCATTTTCCTTCTTTAATTTCTTTGAAACTTCAGAAGTTTAAGTTCATACTGAAAGGTGATCTCACTCTTTTTAATTGACAAATACATTTTTCTTTTCAATGTGTCCAGTAATATCTCATTCTAAGTATATCATTCATCAAAGCCTAAAAACTCTCTATCTCTCTCCTTCTCATTCTCTTTCACTCTCTCTCTCAATTTCTCTCTTTCAATCTCTTTCTCCCACTCACACACCCACTCAGACCCTTACGCACCCACTCACAAACCCACTCAGACCCTCACGCACCCACTCACAAACCCACTCAGACTCTCACATACCCACTCACAGACCCACTAAGACACTGATGTGCTGGACACAGGATGTGTTGCAAAAGTGGAAAGGTATGCCCTTGGGAACTTTATGCCCATTGGTGAGGGAGTGTTAAGGAGTCACTTCACCCACTCACCATTGAATTGAGCAAAAGTAACATATCACCTAAAGCTCATCAGAACACTTTCTGAAACTGTGGCAGAATGAAGAGGACTGGATGTGCTGTCTGTAACCTGTGGAGATATCTGCAGAACTGGATCTGCTCTCACTTGTACCTAGGAATAAGAAGTGGACTTCCTTCGTGACTACAGGTACATAAAAAGCTGCAAGAGGTTTTGTACTAGAGGGACCAGTAGTTACAACTGGAACTGGACTGGATGGCATGCGTCCAGGCCCCAAGTACTGTACATAAGTTCCTAGGGGCCCTAAGGGTGGCCAAGAGAAACTGCCCCAGAAAGTCTACAACATTGGTATTCAGATCATTTTTGGACACCCAAGGTGTCTGGAGCTTCAATCACTCCTCATGGCAAAGGTGTCCTATTTTGGAAGGACTTCATCGGCTACAGGTTCAGAGTTGACCTGTTGAAAGATTTTGAGCTCCAACTAAATCTGACAGTAGAAATCTTGGCTAGGCAAAGGCACTACAAGTGTCCCTCCATGGAGAGGTCTTTGGAGGCCACAACATTTGAATTTTTCTACTCTGAACTTTTCCTGCCAAAACCAATGGTTTTAGCAGGTCCTCATTCAGTGGCTATCTGGATTCAAGACAACTTTGTCAGATACAGCCTTCCATCTTGTCCCTCTGGAGGTTTTCAAGTTCCATAGAAAAGACTAAGGGCCTCATTACGAGTTAGGCTGGCTGACCTTTGGCCGGACAGACCCGTGGGGAGAAGACCGCCGAGGAGGTGAAGGTCTCCACCCGGCCCAATTACGATGTTTCCACGGGGCTGATAGACGGAAACTTCCATATTTGGAGCTTTCTCCCGGTCAGCCCAGTTGAAACAGTGCAGCGGCATTGGCCTCAGCTTCTCAGGGAGCCGAGGTCAATGCTCCCTTGAGGGTGCCCCCAGCACCCTCGGCATGCGCACTGTCTGCTGTAGCAGACAGAGCACATTCAGAGGGTGCTGGGGAGGGGGCCCCCTGCATTGCCCACAACATGTTTGTGGGCAGTGCAGGGGCCCCCTCTGTGGCCCACAGCACTTCCTTTCCACCAGTCTTTTCATGGCAGGGACAACGCCATGAAAAGCTGGCAGAAAAGGAAGTCATGATTAGCATGGCTGCGCTGAATTCTTTGTCACCATGGCTGACCACGACTTCGACTGCTGCCAGCCCGCCAGGATCCATGATCCTGGCGGTGGCTGCGTTCTGGTGGTCTGACCACCAGGTTCATAATCTGGAGGTTGGACCGCTAGGACTGCAGTGGTCGAACTGCCACTACAGTGTTTGGCGGTCGCAAGACCACCAAACTTGTAATGAGGCCATAAGTCAGAAGGTAAAAACATCGATTTGGTCAACCCATGTGTTGTATCCGACTTCTGCTAAATCTTAGTTGGCCTGAAATTACACGTAGGTCCCAGTCTACTACAAACAAGGACCTATGATTAGATTTTTACCTTTGCTTGGAACTTTTTAACTCAAAATCTTTAAAATTCAAATTTCTTGTCCCCCTTATTGGATTGTAGTTATCTTGGTGGCATTTTCCATTTTAATTTTTCTTTCCATTTAGAAATTTGTTATGGGATTTTTATTGTGTTATGAATTGAATGTTTTGAATTTTGTAGTGTTGCAAAACATGTCACACATTTTCCTAAATTAAGCCTGGCTGCTTTGTGAAATAGCTGTCAAGCATTGAACTCAGGTTCAAATTATTGAAACTACATGATGTTTGTCCTACCAAAAATAAATTTCCAAAACTCCTGTAAGGTCAATTACAGGAGTTTTGGAAATGTATTTTTGGTAGGACAAACATCATTGCCAATTAATAACCCATTTTCTTACAATGAATACCAAGCTAAATTAAAATAGGAACTAGCCACACATGTCTAAACAGATTTAGCAAAGGTAATGTGAATGGCAGTACAACAGCTGACAGCCAAGAAGCTTCCTGCTTGCCATGGTTAATTTGAAGGATAATGCAGAGTTTATGTCCATCAAATTCTTGTTTCCTTAGCTCAGTCTCTCAGCAAAGGTGACTGTTGGTGCC
Organism: Pleurodeles waltl; assembly: GCF_031143425.1. NCBI lineage: Eukaryota > Metazoa > Chordata > Amphibia > Caudata > Salamandridae > Pleurodeles > Pleurodeles waltl. Next base: position 1,015,183,456 of record NC_090449.1, read on the forward strand.
AAACAGATTGTTTTAGCCATGTGGACAACAGGCCATTGTAGCCTAGTGGGAGTCTGCCAATGCCAAATCGCTTTATAGAGGATGCAGAATATGACATCAGTTAGAAATGTATTTCTGTCACTATCAAACTTGTACAAATGAGGCTGTCGTCAGCGTGACTGTTTCTCCATCCACTTCATGAAGAACTGGATAAATATGTCTGTCTGGATTTTCTTCATAAAAGTGGCCTTGAGCCACTTTAAGCACTTTTATTAAATAAGTTGACTTAAAGCATGGTAATAAAGTTACAATTTGCTTTAGGTATATTTTCTTTGAACCTGCGCCTTCGTAGAAAGTCTTTTGAAACCTTTGGCAATCCTTTTGGGGTACTGTGTCTTCAGGGTTGCATCTATATTGGTTTGTATTGTAATTGCTGTTCTATAGTAATTCATGTCCCTAAAACAGTGCCAAATCACAGTAACAGATGGGTAGCACGCTATGCAGTGAGGGACGGCTTGGTTGTCAGAATGTTGAATTGCATTGTGCACTGCATGGCAAGTGTTGCCTCAATCCTGTCTTAGGGCCTCATTATGAGTTTGGCGGGTCTTGCGACTGCAAAACTCACAGTGGTGGTCAGACCACCACACTCCTGACCGTCCGCCTGCCATATTACAACCCTGGCAGTCGGACCACCAGGTCACTGCCACCACCGCCTGGATCATGGATCCTGATGGTGTGTTGGCAGTCAAAGTTGTGGTCAGCCACGGCAGTGCTGAGTTCGGCACCACCATGCTGATCACAGCTTCCCTTTCCACCAGCCTTTTCAGGGGGGGTCCCCGCCATGATGAAAAAGCTGGCGGAAAGGCAGTGCTGGGGACCACAGGCGCGTCCCTGCACTGCCCACGACCATGTCGTGGTCAGTGGAGGCCCCCCAGCCCAACACCCTTGGAATGTGCACTTTCTGTTACGGCAGACTGGTTGCGTTCCGAGGGTCCTGGGGCCCTCTTTGTGTGACAGCATTGGCCTCAGCTCCCGAAGGAGCCGAGGCTAATGCCACCACAATGTTTCCACTGGGATGACCAGCGGAAACCTTCTAATATGGAGGTGTCCACTGGTCAGCCCAGTGGAAACATCATATTTGGGCCGGGGGGAGACCACCAGTTTGGCTGTGGTCTACTCCCCACGGGTCTGGCTGGCCAATGGTCTGCCTGCCAAACTCGTAATGAGGCCCTTCGACCGTGGTGCTTAATCTTGTAGACAGAGTATGAGGAGTGAGAGATAAATCACATGCTATTTATATTAAACAATTCTTTTTGCATTAATCTGGAAGTCTGTATAGTGTGCACTCAGTACAACAGGAGGCCACACCACATCATGAACTGGATACACCAGACATGACAAATGGTCTTTTGATACCTGTGCAGGTCAGTGGTGAAAAATCAGGAATGGTTTGCTCAATGTCGTTCATGATAAACAATTATGAATTTCCCAGATTTAGGCATGGGAATACCCAGAGATCAGAGTTTCTTATTCCAGACAGTATTCACACACCTAAATCCTGGGTTTATAAGATATTTCCCAGAAATTGGGAAGAAAACATGGATTCAGGAATACTGGGTCAAAAATCCATATTCATTCCCACCCTTGGAGGGGAAATAATAGACCCAACCCCGCATCCATGTACACCAGCATGGATCAGGTAGTAATTTGTTGTAGGGGCTATTTTCAGGTCCATGATGTAGGTGGCAGGCAGGGGTTTGGGCAGAGTGGACAATAGCAGAATTGGAGAGGGGGCATTTCCTGCTGCCACATTGTGCAACAAGAAGGGTCCTCCTTCAAGCGGGTTTGCTAGCCTTGCCACCACCACGTCAGCCTCATCATTCAACCACCAGCACCGCCGCCATAGGTGTCCCAGTCTTCTTCAGCTGGCTCAGCTGCAAATACGCAACACTAATAACTCTTCTTTAGGAGAATCCCAAATAGTGCAATGGCAAGCAGATCCCAATATATACCAGCCAACCAAATCCAAATGAAGTGGAGTTAGACAACGCCTATCTGGAAATGAATGGCATCATCCATTATTGCACACATCCTGAAAACAAGCCAGCTCCTGAAGATGAAATGATGGTTGCAAGTTTTGAGTATATTGATAGACTTTTCAACATTTGCAGACTAAGGAAACATCTTTACATGGCAATTGATGGTGTGGCCCCTCATGCTAAAATTAATCAAGAGGGCTCTAGGAGATTCAGAGCATCAGAGGAAGGTGTGGAGCTAGCTGAGGAGGAACAAGTTGACCGGGAGGAGCTCCTGAAGCGCGGTGGTTAACTTCCTCCAGAGGAAGTAAAAGAAAGATTTGACAGCAACCTTATCACTGAAGGAACAAAGTTTATGGACAATCTTGCGAAATGCCTTTGTTATTACATTGCTGATCATTTGAACAATGATCCTGTATGGAAACATGTATCAGGTATTTGTCTGATGCCAGTCCTCCTGGTGAAGAGAAACACAAAATCATGAATCACATTAGATGCCAACGAGGTCAGCCAAACCATGATCCAAACACTCACCATTGTCTATGCAGAGCTGATGCAGATCTCGTTCTGCTTTGGCTGGCCACTCATGAATCAAAACTTTATGATCATTTAAGAAGAACTCAAGGCAAACCAGTGAAAGCCTTGTCCTCTGTGTTCCCAGGTTGGTCATGAAACCAACGACTGCCAGGTATTTACTCAGAGAAAAAAAGAGGAAGGGTTCAGGCACAGCTGCTGCCTGTGGCCACTGCCGCACTGCACAAGTCTTCCTGACATGTGTCTATGGGCCCAGGATTATCATGGCTGGAATTATTTAACTCAATAAATCTAGGCCTGGAAACACTGGGCTTCTCAAAATAACCCATAGTCCCCTTCATGAATACCACACTGGCCAATCGCAGTGATGGTCCTTGATTCTCCCTGCACAAGTGATGAGGAATTGCTCAACTATAAACATCATCCAAATGTTTATTTTGTTTTTACCTAGAATCACCATTGTTCAACCTAAGTTAATAATGTGAGTTAAACAATGAAATGGAAACAATCACATTGGTCAAGGGTGGTTAAGTGCATGCTTCATAAGCACTATTAATAAAATTGTAATAAACGGATGGGGCTACAGGAACAATATACCAGTTTAAGAGACAATTATGATCACACTGTTCTATACAGAAAAAGTACCAGGATGCTCAGACGTTTTAGTAGCAAAACACAGCACCCTGCATGACAACTACCCCCGAACTGTCAGTATTAACCATAATAAATAAATGTGAGTAATAGCCAGAAAGAATGTTTGTTGAAGTGGGCAGCTTTGGAATCATCGGAGGGCCAATTTGGTGTATCCTTTATGAATATTACATTTGATTACTATCAGCAAACATTTGTAGCATCTAACATTATGGAAACTGATGTGCTGTTCCTTTTGCAGTTTAGGACCAAGCTGAAGCTGTGTCTTTAAGGAACATTACAGAAAACCTTATATGGGCCTAATTACAACTTTGGAGGAGGTGTTAATCTGTCCCAAAAGTGACGGTAAAGTGACGGATATACCACCAGCCGTATTACGAGTCCATTATATCCTATGGAACTCGTAATACGGCTGGTGGTATATCCATCACATTTGGGATGGATTAACACCTCCTCCAAAGTTGTAATCAGGCCCTATATCTGGATTGTTACTATTGAAGCAGGGCCAATATTGATTTGCATATGGTGGGTCTCTGTCTAGTCTGGCATAGAGAGTGAAAAACGAAGGCCTTGAATGTGTCTCGAGCGATCATCAGTGGCTGAGATTAATTCAAGTATACTTGCCATCACCTCAATGTTTTTTTTTTATTTGAGCATTATACTTGCAGCCATCTCCTTGAGTTCTCACCCACTTTCAGCACTTGGTTGCTTCCGAGCTAGGTACTAATATGTACAAACATGCATAAATGCTTACTGAATAAGTGTTCCCTGTATTAGTTGCTTTTTGACTTATTTTGTGGAGTTGTCTATTTAGGCTTCTATATTATTACACACAATGTTGGTTATAGCTTCTTCACTCCTCACTTTCCGAGTCTCCTCTTTGATCCTTACTTGGTCAATCTATATCATGCTTGCCTTTGAGAAGCATTTGCTCATTTTTACAATTACCCCGAATAGACTGACAAAAAAGAGAGGAAAACAAGGTAAACAATGACAACATATTGCAGCCAATAGCAGTAGATTGGGTGTGAAAAGCTTACATGCGACCACAGATCAACAAGGTAGTACCAGTGGAACCAAATGATGAGCTAGTGGTAGCAATTGCTACCTCTTGTGATCCCTAATTGATGTACATGCTGATTTGACAATTGCTGAACTGTGATGCAGGGTTTCAAAAACAAAAAGAACTGTGTGTAAAAAGCAAAATAGCTTTTGGATTACTACAGGACAGATTTCTTTAATATTAGAAGTGACATCTCTACACTTAAGTAGATTCCATGTGCACATAGATCTTGATCTGAACCGGTTCACATTTCATGACAAACATTGATTACACCATTTGAGAGAAAATGCTCAGCATATTGAAAAAGGTTTGTGATTTTCGGACATGCACAGTATAATAGTCACTTCTTTGTTCAATATATGTAAATGATGAAATGGAGTGAACAATCTGACATCACTTACTACATACAGGGATCTATGCCACCACATTTTCCCCTATAGTTTACCAAAGTGGGAATCTCTGCCTGACTGCGGCACGGTAAAAATGTGTGTCAAATATTAATGTAAATTAATTGTATGTTTATTTGTACATGTAGAACTAAAAAAGATACATCACCTATAAATAAAAAAGATAATCACCCATGACTAAAAGTTGAACCAAATCTTGAAATGAATGTAAATATGTTAAATTACATTAAAATTATTTTTTCAAATTAAAATTAAAATATACATTCTCACATAAACTAATATTTTTATTAAGCATTCATAAATATCAAAAGTGAATTGAATTAATTAAAAGTAATTTGAGTAAATGTAATAACATATATTGTAACTATATTTCTAAAAGGGAAAAAGGTTACTAAAATATTTTATAATTAAAAAAAATATTGCCTATATTTATATTTTTTGTGGACATTAAGTGTTCATATGTTTCATTATTTTAAATAATTTAATATTATTTCCTATGTGGTTTTACTTTAAATCTTTGAGTTCATTAATTTCTATTGGAGATTGTTGCAATACCAGTGGTTGCCCTTGTGTTGTGTAGGATTTACTTCAGCTCCGAGCTGGAGTCATTAACTATCATTTTAGGTCCCTTTTTCATTTTATAGGTGCACTTTTTGAATAGCAATGTTCTTACTCTTTTGTGGGATAGGATAGAAGAGGCAGAGGCGTAAACTCCTCACATAGGTTTGTGAGTAGCATTTTGTTGTACTTTTTGTAATAGTACAAAATGCATTAAAACTGCAGTTGGTGTATAGGCACCCTAATGTTCTCCAAAAGTACGCTTCCTTTGTAAAGTCTAGTGCCTCTTATTAAATGAAAATAAATTCAAATAAGCAAAACATTGCATTTGAAATGGAAAATGGTGCTGTACACAAATGTGCTTCATTTGTAAAAGAAAATGTATTTAAACAAAAATCAATCCATAATAATTGAAACAGAAAATGATAGTATAAATGCTTAACAAAATGCACTTTGTTTATTCACTTTATGACTTTAATTTAAGAGGAAAAATGAATAGTTGTTATGAAACAGTAAAAGAGAAAATTGGAATTTCAACACTATTGATCATAATGTCGCTGCCTTAAAGCAAAAACAAACTGAAAAATAAATCTAAAGTAATTAAAATGTGCATTACAGATATAACCTAAAAAATTACAGTGTAAGAACTGTACTCCATTTAAAGCTGATGCTTTATTCCAAATACTTTAGAAGAAAATTCCATTTATAGTCATTAAAAAGCACATTACCATTTCTCTGAATTGAACAGTTACATTTCATCCTTAAAAAAGAACATTATATACATTTCCACTTAAATATTTGTATCAGCGAGAAAGTTATTGGTCTTTTTAATAATAATATATTAGCATAATAAACAAAGACAACAAAAATGCACCTAATGCTCTATGGAAATTTACTTTTTAGAAATGTAATGTTACTCATTGAAAAATCAAAGTGAAGTAAAGAGGAAAGACGTGTTAGCATTGATACACATTTAAATAGGGCTATACTTTATTACAAAAGTTGGGTAAAGTTAAAAAAAAGTTTGTCAAATACCACTGCTAAAGTGCTACTATAACCGTTAATGCACCTGACATAAACATTTTAGATAATTTGTCAGAATTCCCCTGAAATGCAATCTTGTCTCATGCGCAATAATGTGTTGAGTGAATACATTTTGAATCTTCTACAGATCAGGGCATAATATCAATATGCTCTCATTTACTTTCATTAAAAACATAACTAACAAAGGAGTATGAAGAACAGGTTTACAATGACATTTTGAAACTAGTCACCCTAGTCCAATCTGCATCTTTAACATGTCTTACAGTCTACTGCTGACCAAAATATTGTGGATGCCTCCTCCTCTCAGGAAGAGTGGGCTCGAAAGAAAGAAGTATGTGGCCCTCATTTGCATGAATATTTTCACCCTTCTGGCCAAGAACTGAGGAGGAGAAAAATGGTTTAGAAGGTTTTTTTGATAAAAATGAGCATATGGGAACACATTCTTAAAGTAGACGTTCTGGATTCATATTCCTTTAAACAATTCATAGCTTTGCTGGTTCATGTTAACAGAATGCCACACCCACCAGGTTAGGAATACCACCTAGTGAATTTGCACCACTTATATGAGCATGTATCAAGGGCTTGATTGAAAGTATTTACTTATTATGTAAAAGTACTAAATAAATGTGTGATCCATGACATAGTAGGAACAGCAACACATAGCCACAGTGAAAGAAGGTCTGCACACCAACCAAAGTCCTAAACAGGTTTATTAACAAAAGTAAACTATATCTGTGAGTCACAGATTAAGTAGAAGTTCTTTCCAAATTGTAAAACTAGTTGAGCTTTCAAAGCTAATACAAGAAATAAAAATATTGGGCCCAATTTACTATGTTTGTGCAAGGCAGCACTGTACAACATCAACATATGCTGTGCTGAATTGCGAAAGAGAAAAAGCAAAGCACAGCACCATCTCATTAGCCTAGTGCTGGTATCATCCCGGTGCTGCTGACAGGTTTCCTTATGCAATGCATAGCCTCGGATCATGATGCAGATGAGTATGTGCATTATCTAGCACCCTTGGTGCACAATGATGCAAAGCGTTGTGCTTGTTAGTGTGCTATGAAACGTTCACCATTCAAGTGCAATACACTTTTAGTGCTGGATAGCAAATAGCATGTGCAGCACTGTGCCACTTTAGGTCACACCAGAACCAGTGCATAGTTTTAGTAAATCTTGGCCATCCTGTTTTTCAAACAGGCTTTCAATTCGCTTACATAACCTTGTAGAACAAAGGGAGTGCCTATGTCTGTGATCATGAGAAAGGGGGTGATGATCTACCAATTATAACAAGGATATGATGTTCTGATTGAGCAAGCTAATTAACAAGGTTACCATCTCAAGAACCAAGATGTCAAAGGGAGACTCTAAATTTTCATAGATGGTCACATTCACTACAGCATAGTTGGCATGATCAAGAAAAATATGGCTGCAGTGATTACAGTTGCATTAATATGTAAATGTTATATACAGTACCCCAACCTGTACGGCATATATAACAATGCACAGTCAAAATTTGTGAAACGTATGGAATTATCAATGTGCGAGGTACCATTGATTGCACTCCTGTTTAACTCAAAAAAGGGCAGACACGGTATATGTCACTACTGTGAGATGAACCATTCTACCACAGACAATGTAAATTGTGTATGGCATGACATGATTTACATATAGATGAGTGAAAGGTTCTGCATACTCTGCTTCATGCGTATGCAAAAATATATCACCTTGATGAGATCCACTAAATGTTCACATAGCACAACATACACACTACACTAGAGGTCCTGCTAATTCTCCTACAAAATCTCTTATTGAAGTGACAGTCAGAGGCATAATTAATGGCTCACCCACTATCAAAGGCCCACACTATGCATCTGTGAGGTGGCCAGCCTAAAGTACATTTTAGTGAGTGTAAAAAAAAGTAGGTGATTAGTTGGGAACAATATTAGTCCTTTGCAAGTAACAAGATCCAAAACTCATGTTTACTACCTTCTTTGTAGCACTTTCAGAGTACCGAGGCGGAGCAGTCCAAAGCTTATTCATGAAAGCTGATATGGGACTAGTACCACAGTCCTCTGACATGCAACAGCACTTGAATTCTGGCCTCTAATAACTTTTCCCCCATTTGACAAATCTCCCAAAAACTTTCACGACCTATTGAGTTTTGTACATTGGGAGAGGATGAAAGGTTTTTCAGTTTCTGGTCAAGAGGGTGCAAGGTAAAAGAGGGTCCCAAAACCAATGCATTTTCCTTAGATTTTTATACCTTGCATTGGGCAAAAATGGCTGAATGGATTTACATGGAATTTGACAGGATTACATATTATGATGCACAGATGGCCCTTCTGAGTAGTACAAGTAAGTAGGATAAGTATTTTTAAGTTATACGGCATTTAAACTGATATTTGTTGTCACAGTATTTTGAGAAATCTTGCAGTATTTTGAGGGTATTTTTTGGACGTACCATGGTACATTGCGATGGAAGGCATTAGGTGATTGGCTAATGACTCCCTCTACAAAAGTTAAAGGCAGCCATGTTCTTTTTAGGTACACTTTGGCTGCATTCTGCGTTTTGCAGTTAGATATAGGCACGTATTAGGTTTGATATTTTTCTCTACGTATTACCTCTTTATTAAAGTGGTAATAGGCATGGAAAAATACTTATAGGTTTCTGTGTATTTAAAAAAAAAAGTAACACTGCAGTGCCTTGCGAATACCGTGGTATCTAAAATAAATAAAAAAATATATGTTAAAAATGTAATAATACATTATACTAACATATATTTTATGAATATAGTGTAGTATAGTGTATTTTCTATTTTTAACATATTGAAATTTTCACAAAAATTCTAAGCAGTACTGTGGTAATACCTACAAATTACAGTTCTACCTAAATCATTAAAAACCATGTGCAGTTTTCCCTAAACTGTTCTAAAATTATTTTAAAAAAATACAAATTAATTTTAATAAAGTGGTGATAGGTAGGGGACAACAATAAACCTATTACTTGCCTATACCTAAGACCCTAACCCAGAATGCAGCAAAATGCAGAACACAGCCAAACTGTGCTGAAAATTACATGGCTATGTTTTATGCTTGGTAAACACAGCCATTAGCCAATCACATACTGGCTTATTATGCACATGTAACGTGGTATACTGCAAACTTAAAGCTGCACAATATATAACTAAGGACCTGATTTATCTCTTGGCAGACTGGTTATGTCCTCACAATGGTGACGGATATCCCATCCGCTGAAATATAAATCCCATTCTATCCTATGGGTTGTATATTTCGGCAGACAGGATATCCATCACCGCTGTAACAAAGTAACCAGTCCGCTGAGATCTAAATCAAGCCCTAGGTATTTTAAAACCAACAATGTTAACACTACTTACACAATTCATACATAGTACCAAAAATTGCCATTTACACATAATGTATTTTCCTGCTACATTACATCTACATCCTTTCTACACACTTTCACACTACATCTATTTCAATTACCACACTCCGCTCTACACCACTCCACTCTATGCCACTGCACTCTACACCACTCCATGTTATGCATTTACACTCTGCGCCACTACACTCTATCACTCCACTATACGCCACTTCCCTCTACGCTAATCCATTATACGCCACTCCACTCTACCCCACTACACTCTTTTAAACTCCATTCTACACCATTACAGCGTACACTGTTAAACTCTATGCCACTCAGTTTTATGACACTCCAGTATACACCACTCCACTGTGCTCCTCTTCCCTCAATGCTACTCTACTGTACACTGTTCCATTGTATGCAGCTCCATTCTATGACGCTACATTCTTCGCTATTCCACTCTATGCTACACTGGGCTATACACTAGTCCACTGTATGCACTGCACTGTACACCACTCCACTGCACGACAGTCCATTCTACCCTACTATGCTCTACTCTGTTCCACTATATGACACCTGCAACACTAAACACTATTCCACTCTATACCACTCCACTGTACGCTACTCAACTGTATGCCACTGCAGTCTGTTCCATTCCATTGTAAGCCACTACAGTCTTCTCTATGCCAGTGTATGCCACTCCACTCCACAACACTTCACTCTGATCCACTCTACAATATGCTATTACACTATACGCCATAATAGTCTAGTCCACTAGATATTACCCTGCTCCGCTCTACATCACTCTATGGTAGTCCACTCTATCCCACTCTACTCTACGACACTCCAGTCTACTTTACTCCACTGTATGCCACTACACTGTACCTCACTCCGCTCTATACTGCTCCATCGAACATCACTCCACTCTACACTATTTAATTCTATGCCACTCCACTTTACCACACTCCAGTGTACACTATTCCCCTGCATGCCACTACACTCTAAACCACTCTACATATTCCATTTTACACCACTACACTGTACCTCACCTCAACTCAACAACACTCCACTGTAGGACACTCCACTCTGTGCCACTCCAATGTAAGCCACTCCACTCTGCACTATTCCACTGTATGACACTCCCCTCTAACACACTCCACTGTACACCACTGCACTTTCCACCACTCCACTATAGGATATTTCACTGTATGCTGCTCAACTGTACGATACTTCAGTCTATGCCACTCAACTGAACACCACTACTACAGCAATCCACTCTACAGTATTCCAGTGCATGCAACTCCACTGTATGACACTGCACTCTATGGTATTCCATTCGACACCACTCCACTCTATGCATTTACACTCCGTGCCACTACACTCTGTCACTCCACAATACACCACTTCCCTCTACGCTAATCCATGATACTCCACTCTATTCCACTCCACTCTACACCAGTACAGTGTACGCTGGTACACTCTATGCCAATCAATTTTGACACTTCAGTATATGCCACTCCCCTTCCCTCTATGCTATTCCACTATACTTTGTTCCATTGTATGCAGCTCCATTCTATGACACTACACTCTACAATATTCCACTCTGTGCTACACTGGGCTGTACATTAGTCCACTGTATGCACTGCACTGTACACCACTTCACTGTACGACAGTCCATTCTACCCTACTACACCCTACTCTGTTCCACTATATTACGCCTGCAACATTAAACACTATTCCACCTTATACCACTCCACTGTACGCTACTCCACTGTATGCCATTCCATTCTATGCCATTCCATTCTATGCCATTCCATTCTAAGCCACTACAATCTACTCTATGCCAATGTATGCCATTCCACTCCACAACACTCCACTGTGATCCGCCTCACAATATGCCATTACACTGTATGCCATAATAGTCTAGTCCACTAGACATTACCCTGCTCCACTTTACAACACTCCACGGTATTCCACTCTATCCCACTCTCCTCTACAACACTCCAGCCTACACTATTCCACTGTATGCCACTACACTGTACCTCACTCCACTCTATGCTACTCCAATGGACACCACTCCACTCTACACTATTTAACTCAGTGCCACTCCACTCTACCACACTCCAGTGTACACTATTCCACTGCATGCCAATCCACTCTACACCACTCCACTCTACATATTCCATTTTACACCACTACACTGTACCTCACTTCAGCTCAATAACACTCCTCTGCAGGACACTCCACTCTATCCCACTCCACTATAAGCCACTCCACTCTGCATTATTCCACTGTGTGCCACTCCAGTCTAACACACTCTACTGTACACCACTGCACTTTCGTCACTCCACTATATGATATTCCATTGTATGCTGCTCAACTGTACGATACTTCAGTCTATGCCACTCAGCTGTACATCACTACTACAGCAATCCACTCTACACTATTCCAGTGTATGCAACTCCACTGTATGACACTGCACTCTATGGTATTCCATTCTACACCACTCCACTCTACGCCACTTCAGTTTATGCTCCTCTGATATATGCTATTTCACCGTATACCACTTGGGAAATGGCCTAAACTACGCGGGCACAGTCACGCATACCGGAAAGCTGCAAGCTCAACAACGCTTTCCTGAACCACACATATGTCTTAACTACGCATTTGCATTATTCAGGCAGGCCACATATACATGGATCAGGGAGGGGTCTAGCTGTGCGTATGGGCAGGCAAGCAGGAAGGAGCAGGAAGACAGATTGGTCGAGGTAAGTGGGGGTGTTTTTTTTTGTAGGGGTGGGGGAGTTTTTTTTATTTTAGGGGTGTGTGAGGGTGTTAGGGCTCAGGGCTGGGGTGGTCGGGGTAGATTAAAGGACAGGGGGGTGGGGGAGTTGAGGAAGTTAGGTGGATATCAAAGCCGGGGGGGCAGGGTAGATTTAAAGGCCGGGGGGGAGGGTTTTAGGAGCACATGGAACGGCTTAGGGCTCAGGGTGGGGGAGGATGGGTGGTCAAGCAGGAAGGAGCAGGAAGGCGGATTGATCAATGTAAGTGGGGCCGGGGTTTTTAAGGGGTAGATGACATTTTTTTATTTTAGGGGTGTGTGGAGGGGTTAAGGCTCAGGGCCGGGGGGACAGGGTGCTAGGGTGATTGGGGTAGTTTAGTGGATGTCAGGGCCGGGGGGTGTTCAGGGTAGATTAAAGGGCAGGGGTGCTGGGGGGGCTGAGGGGAGGTTTTTAGGGGTACATGGGGGGGCTTAGGGCTATGGTGGGGGAGGATGAGCAGTCAAGCAGGAAGGAGCAGGAAGAAGGATCAGTCGAGGTAAGTGGGGCTGCGTTTGTTTTTAGGGGTAGGGGATTTTTTTATTTAAGGGGTGCGTGGGCGGGTTAGGGCTCAGAGCGGGAGGGTGGGGTAGTTTTGGGAATTTAGGCCTCAGGGCGGGTGGGGGTAGTTTAGGGAGGTATTGAGGGGTGCATGGGAGGTTTTAGGGCTCAGGGCAGGGGAGATGGGGTAGTTTGGGGAATTTAGTGCTCAGGGCTGGGGGGTCAGGGAAGATTTGGGGGTGGGGGTAGGGGTCTTTTTGTGGATTTGGGCCTCAGGGGAGGGGGGGCGGGGTAGTTTTAAGTGGAGGGTGGGGTGGATGGCTGGTGTGTTTTAGGGCTCAGGGCATGGGGGCGGGTTAGATTTAAGGGTAGGAGGGCCAGGGGGTTGGGGTAGTTTTGTGGATTTAGGACCTGGGGTAGTTTTAAGAGCAGGGGAGGTCGGGTGGGGATAGTTTTTTAGGTTTAGGGCTCAGGGTGGGGCGGGGTAGTTAGGTCGTTTTAAGTACAGGGGCGTGTTAGGGTGCAGGGCAGGGGGGGATTTACCAGGCATATTACTTTACCACATATGCTTTCACAACAAAATTTGTTGTAAAGGCATATGTGATAAAGCTATGCGTGGTAAAGACGCAGTCGTGATTCTGACCTTGTTGTTAAGGCATCCATTGTTTTTGCATGTGTGGCTGTGTCATACAACCATACTACTTCACTGTATGCCACTCTAGTCTACTCCACTCCACTCTACCCCACTCTACTCTAAGCCACTCCACTCTATGCCACACCACTCTATGCTACTCCATTCTATGCCATTGCACTCTATGCTACTTCATTCTATTCTGTCCCACTCTTGCCACTCTATGCAATGCCACTGTATGCCACTGCACTCTATGCCTCTCCATTGCATTATACGCTGTTCCACTCTATGCCATTACACTCCACACCACTTTATTGTACGCCACTCCACTACATGCCATTCCACTCTATGCACTCCCCTCTGTGCCACTCCACTGTACACTATTGTGCTGTATGCCACTATACTGTATCTCACTCCAAAGTATGCCACTACACTCAGTGTACCATACACCACTCCACTCTACAACACTTTACTGAATACTATGCCATTCCACTCTACACGACTCCATGCCACTGTACTTTAGAATATGCTATTTCACTCTATGCTACAACACTCCACTGGACTCCACTACACTGTACTCCACTGCACAACACTTTACAACACTCTATGGCAATGTACAACACCCCACTCTATGCTGCCCCACTGTGCCACACTCTATTCCACTATATGCTACTGCAATCTATAAAACTCTGTGCCACTGTCCTCCACTCTGTCCCTACACTGCACTGCTCAACCCTATAGTTCACTGTATGCTCCTACACCCCAGTGTGCAACACTCTACTCCACTCTACCATACTTTCCAACACTGTACAAAACACCACTCACTATACTTTACAAAACGCCATTCAAATTTATAAGAATTTACTCGACTCTACACTACACCTGTGCACTCCAACAACATGCCACTACACAATTTAACAAGTTACTCCACTGTAGCTAGGTCACTCCACTCTACTGCACCCACTCTACTCTACCCTACAATACTCCACTCTACTCCACTCCACTCTACACCATGCCACTTTATCCCCTTCCACGGAGTCCCACTCCACTGTACAGCACTCCACTCTACACCACTCTCCTGTACGCCACTCCACTGTATGCCATTCCACTGTATGCTATTCCACCACTCCACTGTATCACAATATGGGATGGGCTCCCCAGAGCCCTAAATGGGCTGGTGAAGTGGGCCCTGTTCATGCCCCTTTCCCCTTTCCCCTTACATCTATAATAAAATAGCAGCCGCCATTTTGTATTTGTGTTTTTGTGCTGCAATCCTGCTGGAGTCCAGCAGGTTCATGACAAAAACCACAAATTTGTATTATGTTGTACTGGGAGGGTCACCCTGCCCTCCCCCCCATGGGGCCTAGAGGGGGCATGGTATCCCTACCTATCAGTTTTGGTTTTTATTACTTCATGACAGGGGACTATGGTGGTCATTATGAGTTTGGGGGTCCTGCTTCGCCACGCCGGCAGTGGCGGTAACACGGCCAACAGCGTGGTGGAGCAGGACCACCAAATTATGATCACAGTGGTGAATGGGCTGCAAAGCAGCCAGTTCACTGCCTATACCATCAGGGCGGTGGGACCGGCGGTCTGAAGGTGTACCACCTTCGGTCCAGCGGTCCACCTTATACCGTTGAGGGTATTATGAGCCTCCTTTCTGCCAGGGATTTCCTGGCAGGAACCCCGCCAGGAAATCCCTGGCAGGAAGGGTACTGGCAATAACATTCCTGTTGCCAGTATGTGACTCCTCCTCCCGAACAGCCATGGCCCCCTCCCACCCCAAACCCATAGACACCACTCACCCCCTGGACCCCGTACATATCCCCCACCCCCATCCACGCATGCACACACCACACACACACACACACACACATCCTTGCACACACATTCACCCACATACACACGTCCACGACACTCCCCATCCCCTGCTGACATGCATTCACATATTCACACAGATACATGCACACACATGCACACAAACACCCTCTCCTCCATTCACACACACTCACATCCCCATTCACACACAATACTCAGCACCCCCCTCCCATGTCAGACGATAACCTTACCTGCTCGCAGTGGTCGTCCAGGAAGGAACGGGGTCCATGGGGCCTGCTCCACCGGCACCACCCAGTCACTAGAACACCGCCACGCCGATTACAAAGTTGTAATACACCAGGCGGTGTTGTGATTAAGTGGCGGTGCCAGCTGAGCAACCTCCACTGGACCGTCGACTGCTACTATGGCTGCTGGTGGTCCGCCCAATTTATGGGGGAGAACTGCCAGGAGTCATGATATCACTGGCGGTCTCCTGGCCGGCGTGACTTCTGCGGATAACTGTTTTGACCGCCAAAGTCATAATGAGGGCCTATGTCCCTAAGTCTTGTAATGGCAGCAAGCAACATTTTTCTCATATTACTGGCAGCCAATCAGGGATGTCGCTCCCCCTAGGAATAGAAATTGGCCCAAGGAAAAAAAGCTCCTTGGGTTATCAGAATGCTCTTTTTAAATTGCCACTCCTGTGAGCCTCTTGCGAGTCTCTCGTGGACCCAACCGTCCAGCTATACAAATATTTTAAACCTTAATTTCTCAAAAACTACTGAATGAATGAACTCCAAATCACAAAGAGCACAATCTGCAAACCACGATCTAGGCTCCTGTCAAATTTGTCAGTTTTTGCAGTAGCACTACCTAAAGAAGTCTATGGAAAATGCATTGGGAAATGTGCTTTTTAGACAACCCTTTATTCTTGGCCCACCTGGATCACAAATTGATAATAAGAGGAAGAGGTAGGGCAACAGCAGGGTCCGAGGCAGAGGCCAATTTTTAGAAGCAAGAGAAGAATGAGAAGAGCAAAAAGAAAAAAGACAGTATCCTCTCAAACGTTTGAAGAAGAAATAGGAGGAATGGAAAGTTTGGAGACTAATTTGGTGGTTATGCTCTCTGATTATACATCAGCAGAATGAAATGTTCCAAACAAGGGACTCTCATTTTGCCCAGAAACTCATTTCAATTATGTTGACACAAGGATTTACATATATAAATTTGTGAGGAAATTGAAATTGGCACAATTTTAAGCAGCCCATCATCAAGATACTACAAACAGGAGTAGTCTAAACCAAACAGGGTCGATTGATTTATGTATTGATCAGATTTTGAATATTAAAACATTGTTAGATTTGACCTATAAACTACAGGATGAAGATCTAATGGTAGCAGAAGTCCCGGAGGAATTAGGGATTGACACAAACAAACATAAATATAGCAGTTTCAAGGAAAAATCAAAGTTTTGTATTATCACAGGGAACCATATTGGCACTTTTGCAGAGCTTGTCACTGCAGATTTGGTTAAAATAAGAAAACATAGAGATCATGATAAGAAAGAAAATTTAAGTCAAGAAGAACGTCAGGCATTGAAAAACTTGGCAGACAGTGATAAAACAATCATTAAACAAGCAGATCAAGGCAGAAACATCGCGGTCCTCAGTACACAGGACTACATGAAAGAACCCTATAGACAATTGAATGATGAAACAAATTATAGGAAGTTGGGGAATAATCCAATAAATCCAATAAATCAAATGATTTTATAGGTGAATTTGAAGTTGCGATGACTATAAATTTCTGAGAATTGAAAATCCCAAAATACCAAAAATATACTTTCTATTAAAGATACACAAATCTATGGTTAATCCTCCGGGTAGGCCTATTGTCTCAGCATGTGATTCACTCTTCGAAAATATATCGAATTACGTGGATTATTACCTGGCACCAATTGTTAAAACATCAAGCTCTTACCTCAAGCACTCAGGACATTTTCTAAGAATCCTAGCAAATACCAGTTGGAAAAATAAATATCTATTGGCAACAAGTGACTTAGGCCCTCATTCCAACCCTGGCGGTCATAGACCGCCAGGGTGGATGTCGACAGAAGCACTGCCAACAGGCTGGCGGTGCTTCATTTGGCATTCCGACCGCTGCAGTACAGCCGCGGTCGCCCAGCCGGGTCCGGCGGTTTCCCGCCGGATTTCCCCCGGCTGGGAGAATCCTCCATGGCGGCGCTGCAAGCAGCGCCACCATGGGGATTCCGACCCCCTTCCCGCCAGCCTGTTTCTGGCGTTTTTTACCGCCAGGAACATGATGGCGGGAACGGGTGTCGTGGGACCCCTGGGGGCCCCTGCACTGCCCATGCCACTGGCATGGGCAGTGCAGGGGCCCCCTAACAGGGCCCCAGCATGATTTTCACTGTCTGTATAGCAGACAGTGAAAATCGCGACGGGTGCAACTGCACCCGTCGCACCCCTGCAACACCGCCGGCTCCATTCGGAGCCGGCTTCTGTGTTGCAGGGCCTTTCCCGCTGGGCCGGCGGGTGCTCCCTTGGCGGGCGCCCGCCGGCCCAACGGGAAAGTCTGAATGGCCCCCGCGGTCTTTTGACCGCGGAGCGGCCAAGTGGCGGTGTAAGTTTGGCGGGCGGCAACCGCCGCCCGCCAAACTTGGAATGGCCACCATAGTGTCATTATATATGCCAATAACACATGAGGTGGGATGGACAGAATGTGAATACTTCTTAAAACATTGAAACATTGGGGAATTGGCACATACAGAAATGTTGTGGTCCATTATGGAGCTTTGTCTTGCAAATAACATCTTCAACTACAATCATGAGATTTATCATCAGTTATTCAGAACAGCAATGGGCATCTCTCTATCACCAAACTATCCAAATCTGGTGATGGGTTGGTGGTAAAATGAAGTAGCATGAAGCCAAGAAAAGGACACTTACCTGAATAAAATAATATTATGAGTAAGATATATGGATGATCTCTTTGTGATATGGCATGGGACAAAAGAGGACTTCATGATATATTTGTCCATTCTGCACTCCAACAATCTATGACTGACGTTTAATTGTGAGACAGGCCATGCGCAAATACACTTCCTGGATCTCACAGTCTATGTACAGAATGATCAGGTAGAGACAACCCTCTATCTGAAAAAAACAGCTACAAACCACATATTGCATGGAGATAGCTTTCATTCAAAAGTATTGTTGACCAGGATAGCTTATGGAGAGTTGATACGAATGCACAGGAACTGTTGAAATGAGGAATATGCACAATGTAAATCTGTTGAAACAATGAAAAGATTCAAAGCCAGGGGTTATAAACAGAATGTTCTCAATAGAAGCATGGAGGGAATAAAGGACAACACTTGAAATGATGTACTGATTCCTAAGATTGAGAACTGCGAAAAGACAGATATGGAGAACTCTTTGAGAGTCATCACAACGTACAGTAAGCAAAGTGGGGTAACTAAGAAAATCCTACAGAACCATTGGAATCTGATACGGAAAGACCCTGACATTGGCCCAAGGGTGGGTGAGAAATCATCTCTAACATATCAAAAAGTGCCATCTCTAAGAGACATATTGGTCAGTAGCAATTTCTCTCTGAAACTAGTAAATAATTGCCTACTGCAACAACAATGAGGTTTTGTAAAGTGCAATAATTGTTAAGCATGCAGAATTGAGTTAACAACAAAGACATTGAAAAATCTAGACAATGTGCACATTTTGATCAAACACAGAATTACTTGTGAGACTGAATTCACTGTGTATATTATTGAATGTTATTACGCTCTCAAATATATAGGCAGTATGATATGCATGCTTAGGACAAGGATTCTGGAACATATTAGAGCATTTACACGCAATGATCAAACTTATGCAGTTGCCAAGCATCTACAGCACATCAAACAAATAACCAGAAATTGTTGAGATATTATGATATAGATCATGTACCTGAGCATGAGAGAGGTGGTGACAGAACACAGAAACTGCAAAAGCTTGAATCAAGATTTATAATTCAACTACAAACAAAGTTCCCTTTTGGTCTGAAGTATTACATATTCACTTATATTTTCCTTATCACTTTGGTTTAATTTTACTGAAATCAGCAATATTACATGGGGATGAATCTGTAATTCATCTTGAAAACCTCCATAGGTAAAAGGATTATGAGTGATTAGATTTGTTGTTAAATTGATACTAGATGACGAAAAACCTAAAAGGGCTGATATAACGAGTGAGTCATGACTGCAAGAGAACACTGGACCTTTAAATCTGTGTGTAGCTAATGTTTACCAGTATTATACCAGAATTGGGATATAATTACAAAATGTAAATTTTATTACTATAGCAGTTAGGATGTACCAACAGATATAATCAGTAGATTTAGGAGTGTGTACAAGTAAAGTCATGCAATGCCACATTGCATGAATTTGAGAAATTGTCAACAAATTGCGGACCTCAAGGTGATAAGGTTTTGGGGAATCCGATACATACGTCCTGTTTGTTTTGGGGCATATTGTGTGTATTTTTCATAAGATTATTTCATTTTGCTTGTTTACTACAAGTTCCATGATGCCTCATTATAGGTGGTTTGGAATGGTAGATATAAAGCAAACATAGTGAAAGGGCTCGCCACCCATAAGAAAGACCATTTGGTCGAAATGTGTCGGTGCAGTTGTGAAATGTTTATCCGAATAAAAGAATCAAAGGAGTTCATGGAGTGAGGTGCGATAATTGTTTTGACTGAATTATTGATAGGAGCGATCTCCCTCCTGGCACCAGCACCAGCTGATGGTCGTGCCATCAGTGACCGTGTTTGTGGATATATATATATATATATAGAGAGATATATATATGTATAATTCACCCAAAAACAAAGGTTACAGGAACATCATAGTTAGGTTCACATTTTTCAAGCTCTACACCAAAGAAATTCAGCTTTATATTTAGAGTTATTTCAAGTAACTATACCTTGTGTCCTAAGGTAACTATGACTCACGCCCTCGCTATGCACAGTTTTCTTATCAATAATTTTACTTCAAATGTTACAGTGAAATTCTCAATGATGTCAAAGAAGATGTCATGAGTGATGTTATAACTGTGATAATTGCAGTGCATGGCGAGGGCCAGGACTTCATTCGCATATGGCTGAGAAACATATTGTGAATTTACAAAGTCACAATAAAATTCAGGATAAAATTATGAGAAAATGTTTTTCTCTCAAACATGATCCATGAAATCCCGGCACGGTAAATCACCATTCAACACACCACAATTCCTAAAATAAGTATGGTACCATCAACAAATGATTCAAGTTGTAACTAAAATTTGTTAGCACCCTTTATATGTTCTACTTTTTGTGACCCTCAAAACCTACCATTCACTACAATGCATTTCAATGGGATGCTATCATGTATATTGGTCCAAAGATGGCTTCCAGCACTTCCTGGTTGAAGTGCTGAAAGCCAATCAGATCTCACCATGAGATCTGTACTTAGGCTCTGCCCAGGTATACAAATTTGGATTTCCTTTATTTTCTCTAAAACTACTAAATGGTTTTACACCAAATAACAAAAAGTATGATGTGCGGACAAATAGCTACCTCTCTGCCAAACTTGGTGTAATTCTGCCAAGCGGTTCAGGCTGTTTTTTTGACCCCCCCTTTCTCTTTACCCCCGCTTTATGGATCACCCCGAAACTTTTCATGTACAACAAGATCCTTAGGCACACCTTTTTTCTAAAAGTTCTTAAAGATTCATCCAACGGCACCAAAGATATAGCCAAGTAAAAAAACACCTTTTCAATTGAAACTAGGTCCTAAATATAACTATCTACTGGTGACAGGCACTAGGTGTAGGAGGCTGGACTGGCTTGTAGTGAGTACCAAGGGGTACTTGCACGTTGCACCAGGCCCAGTTATCCCTTATTAGTGTATAGGGTGTCTAGCAGCTTAGGCTGATAGATAATGGTAGCTTAGCAAAGCAGCTCAGGCTGAACTAGGAGACGTGTGAAGCTACTACAGTACCACTTAGTGTCATATGCACAATATCATAAGAAAACACAATACACAGTTATACTAAAAATAAAGGTACTTTATTTTTATGACAATATGCCAAAGTATCTTAGAGTGTACCCTCAGTGAGAGGATAGGAAATATACACAAGATATATATACACAATAGCAAAAATATGCAGTATAGTCTTAGAAAACAGTGCAAACAATGTATAGTTACAATAGGATGCAATGGGGAAACATAGGGATAGGGGCAACACAAACCATATACTCCAGAAGTGGAATGCGAACCACGAATGGACCCCAAACCTATGTGACCTTGTAGAGGGTCGCTGGGACTATTAGAAAATAGTGAGAGTTAGAAAAATAACCCTCCCCAAGACCCTGAAAAGTGAGTGCAAAGTGCACTAAAGTTCCCCTAAGGACAAAATAGTCGTGTTAGAGGGAAAATGCAAGGAAAACACAAATCAGCAATGCAACAACGATGGATTCCTGTCTGAGGGTACCTGTGGAACAAGGGGACCAAGTCCAAAAGTCACAAGCAGCTCGGAGATGGGCAGATGCCCAAGAAATGCCAGCGGTTGGTGCAAAGAAGCTCTTACTAGGCTGAAGAACTGTGAATACTGCAGGAACGACAAGGGCTAGAGACTTCCCCTTTGGAGGATGGATCCCCCATGCCTTGGAGAGTCGTGCAGAAGTGTTTTCCTGCCGGATGGACGCCAACAAGCCTTGCTACACGCAAATCGTGCGTTTGGCGTTTTTGGACGCTGCTGGGGCCCAGGAGGGACCAGGAGGTCGCAAATTGGACCTGCAGAGAGAGGGGACGTCGAGCAAGACAAAGAGCCCTCACTGAAGCAGGTACCACCCGGAGAAGTGCCAGAAACAGGCACTACGAGGATGCGTGAAACGGTGCTCGCCGAAGTTGCACAAAGGAGTCCCACGTCGCCGGAGACCAACTTAGAAAGTCGTGCAATGTAGGTTAGAGTGCCGTGGACCCAGGCTTGGCTGTGCACGAAGGATTTCCGCCGGAAGTGCACAGGGGCCGGAGTAGCTTGCAAAGTCGCGGTTCCCAGCAATGCAGCCCAGCGAGGTGAGGCAAGGACTTACCTCCACCAAACTTGGGCTGAAGAGTCACTGGACTGTGGGGGTCACTTGGACGGTGTCGCTGGATTCGAGGGACCTCGCTCGTCGTGCTGAGAGGAGACCCAAGGGACCGGAGATGCAGCTTTTTGGTGCCTGCGGTTGCAGGGGGAAGATTCCGTCGACCCACGGGAGATTTCTTCGGAGCTTCTGGTGCAGAGAGGAGGCAGACTACCCCCACAGCATGCACAAGCAGGAAAACAGTCGAGAAGGCGGCAGGATCAGCGTTACAGAGTTGCAGTAGTCGTCTTTGCTACTATGTTGCAGGTTTGCAGGCTTCCAGCGCGGTCAGCGGTCGATTCCTTATCAGAAGGTGAAGAGGGAGATGCAGAGGAACTCGGCTGAGCTCATGCATTCGTTATCTAAAGTTTCCCCAGAGACAGAGACCCTAAATAGCCAGAAAAGAGGGTTTGGCTACCTAGGAGAGAGGAAAGGCTACTAACACCTGAAGGAGCCTATCACAAGGAGTCTCTGACGTCACCTGGTGGCACTGGCCACTCAGAGCAGTCCAGTGTGCCAGCAGCACCTCTGTTTCCAAGATGGCAGAGGTCTGGAGCACACTGGAGGAGCTCTGGACACCTCCCAGGGGAGGTGCAGGTCAGGGGAGTGGTCACTCCCCTTTCCTTTGTCCAGTTTCGCGCCAGAGCAGGGGCTAAGGGGTCCCTGAACCGGTGTAGACTGGCTTATGCAGAATTGGGCACCTCTGTGCCCAACAAAGCATTTCCAGAGGCTGGGGGAGGCTACTCCTCCCCTGCCTTCACACCATTTTCCAAGGGGAGAGGGTGTCACACCCTCTCTCAGAGGAAGTTCTTTGTTCTGCCATCCTGGGCCAGGCCTGGCTGGACCCCAGGAGGGCAGATGCCTGTCTGAGGGGTTGGCAGCAGCAGCAGCTGCAGAGAAACCCCAGGAAGGGCAGTCTGGCAGTACCAGGGTCTGTGCTACAGACCACTGGGATCATGGAATTGTACCAACAATGCCAGGATGGCATAGAGGGGGCAATTCCATGATCATAGACATGTTACATGGCCATATTCGGAGTTACCATGGTGAAGCTACATATAGGTAGTGACCTATATGTAGTGCACGCGTGTAATGGTGTCCCCGCACTCACAAAGTTCAGTGAATTGGCTCTGAACAATGTGGGGGCACCTTGGCTAGTGCCAGGGTGCCCTCACACTAAGTAACTTTGCACCTAACCTTTACCAGGTAAAGGTTAGACATATAGGTGACTTATAAGTTACTTAAGTGCAGTGTAAAATGGCTGTGAAATAACGTGGACGTTATTTCACTCAGGCTGCAGTGGCAGGCCTGTGTAAGAATTGTCAGAGTGCCCTATGGGTGGCAAAAGAAATGCTGCAGCCCATAGGGATCTCCTGGAACCCCAATACCCTGGGTACCTCCGTACCATATACTAGGGAATTATAAGGGTGTTCCAGTAAGCCAATGTGAATTGGTAAAATTGGTCACTAGCCTGTTAGTGACAATTTAAAAGTAATGAGAGAGCATAACCACTGAGGTTCTGGTTAGCAGAGCCTCAGTGAGACAGTTAGGCACCACACAGGGAACATACACATGCACACCTATGAGCACTGGGGCCCTGTGTGACAGGGTCCCAGTGACACATACATATAGGCCACAAACCTATGAGCACTGGGGTCCCGACCAGCAGGATCCCAGTGACACATAACAACCATACTGAAAACATGGTGTTTTCACTATGAGCACTGAGGCCTGGCTATCAGGATCCCAGTGAGACAGTGAAAACAGTGACAAACACCCTGACATACACTCACAAACAGGCCAAAAGTGGGGGTAACAAGGCTAGAAAGAGGCTACCTTCTCACACAACCCCCCCCCAAACGAAGGACAATAAGGCTAACCTTGGCCAGTTGAGACTTTATTGTCTAAGTGGTGATAAGTAGAGAGTAGCTCTGCAATAGACTGGTTACTCCCTTTATCATCCACTATATGGTTACTTCCCTGTGGGGATGTAAACCACCCTGTTTGAAGTTTTTTAGCTAAGCAACAATGTGAAGATGTATTTTCAGAGTTTCTATCAGTAAGTTTTAGTTTAGAGCAGTGGGAATTGTCCACTGAACCTATTTGTAGTGATGGAAATGCCAGACAGGGATGCTGTCTCAGAAAAGCCATAGCTGGGCAAAAACTTTGTCCATTTGGCTGGAAGAGAGAACAGGGATGCTGTTTCTCTTGAGTTGGAGCAGGGCAGGGATGCTGTCCTATGAGCTCCACACTAGGGCAGGGATGCTGTCCTAAGTGTTGTGAGGTAGTGCAGGGTTTCTGCACTAAAGTTTCTCTGGGAGGGTTGGAGGGATGCTCCATGTTAACTAAAATGGTGCTGTTTTTCTCACAAATGTTAGTTATCCCACAGAGAGGTACTTCCACCTCAGGGAGTCCAGCTTTGCCAGCTGATGATTCCCTTGGAACAGGTGCCACCCCAGGAGAGGTTTCTCCCACCACAGGAATAGTATCCTGAATGGTAGGGTGGTTAGGGGATACTGTGATACCCTTTTTACCTGTTGATGGAGAGGGATCCTGAGTTTTCAGGCCTTCTCTCCTTTGCTTTTTCATTTCACTTGAAATGAGAGGGAACAATTCCTCAGGGATGCCCAGCATGGCTGCATGGGCATAAAACTCTACATCAGCCCAACCTGAGGCCTCTAGGTCATTACCTAAGAGACAGTCTACAGGTAAGCTAGGTGATACCACCACCTGCTTAGGGCCAGTAACTCCACCCCAACTAAACTGAATTATAGCTAAGGGAAGAAACTTAGTGGAGTTATGGACATCAATAATCTTATACTGTTGTCCAATGATGTGTTGTTCAGGAGGCACTAGGTTTTCAGTCACCAAAGTGAAACTGGCACCTGTGTCCCTGTAGGCCAAGGCCTCAACACCATTTATTGAAACTGTCTGCCTGTACTTATCCATTGTAAGGGGACAAGCAGCCAGTGTGGCAAGGCCAATGCCACTAGGTGTGACAGAAACTGTCTTGGGACTGATTACATCAGTTTCCACTATGGACCCATAAGTGAACCCAACTACACCCTTTGCTTGACTGTTGCCAGCAGTCCCACCACTAGTACCACTACTTCTAGGGGCACTAGAGCTTGATGTATTAGTGGTGGTAGGCTCAGGGGGTTTACCTGGACAGGACTTATCCCCTGGCCTATGGCCTCTGTTTTTACACACAAAGCACCAAGGCTTTTTAATGTGTGCAGGTTGGGAAGAAGAGGAAGAATTTGTTTTATCCCCACCCTCTGAAGAGTGTTTAAGATTTGAAGTGGGATCTTTGGTTTTACCCTTATCCCCATGCTTATCTTGAGATTTTTCACCATCTTTCTTCTTATTGCCATCTTTGTCACCCCCTGTATGAACTTTTCTGTTCACCCTTGTTCTGACCCATTTGTCTGCCTTCTTTCCCAATTCTTGGGGAGAGGTCAGATCAGAGTCTACCAGGTACTGGTGCAACAAATCAGACACACAATTATTAAGTATATGCTCTCTCAGGATTGTGTTATACAGGCTTTCATAATCAGTAACTTTACTGCCATGTAACCACCCCTCCAAGGCCTTCACTGAATGGTCAATGAAATCAACCCAGTCTTGTGAAGACTCCTTTTTGGTCTCTCTGAACTTTATCCTGTACTGTTCAGTGGTTAAGCCATAACCATCCAGGAGTGCATTCTTAAGAACTGTAAAATTATTGGCATCATTTTCTTTCACAGTAAGGAGCCTATCCCTACCTTTTCCACTAAATGATAGCCATAGGATAGCAGCCCACTGCCTTTGAGGGACATCCTGTACAACACAGGCCCTCTCAAGTGCAGCAAACCACTTGTTAATGTCATCCCCCTCCTTATAAGGGGGAACTATCTTGTGCAGATTCCTGGAATCATGCTCTTTTGCAGGATGACTATGGGGAATACTGCTGCTGCCACCATGGGTATCTAAACCCATCTTCTGTCTTTCCCTCTCTATTTCTAAAGACTGTCTATCCAAATCCAGCTGTTGCTTCTTGAGCTTCAGTCTGGTTTGCTCCACTCTCAATCTATTGAGCTCCCTTTCTAACAATCTGTCATCAGGGTGGGTGGGAGGGACATTTCTAGATACAGA
Organism: Pleurodeles waltl; assembly: GCF_031143425.1. Classification (NCBI taxonomy): domain Eukaryota; kingdom Metazoa; phylum Chordata; class Amphibia; order Caudata; family Salamandridae; genus Pleurodeles; species Pleurodeles waltl. The sequence continues at coordinate 1,015,210,200 of NC_090449.1, forward strand.
GGTATGATGGGAATGAACAGAAGGAGACCTGTCCCTTACAGAGGGCACCCTAACAGCTTGGCTACCAGTATAATGTGAGAGCACATCATCAGTATGATGTGATTCAACCTCTGTACCAACTATGCTAGACTGTCTAGTAATGGGCAGGCTGAGAAGTTTCTTTCCTGAACCTTTTCCTGGGGGAGTCCCTGGATCAGATTGAGAACCATTAGCTACTTTTTCTACAGATTGGGCACTTATGGCCTTATCTTGTACTCTAAGCATATTAATTAACAGTTCTAAAGAAGGATTCTTCCCTACACTCAAACCTCTCTCTATGCAGAGACTCCTTGCTCCTTTCCAGCTAAGGTGATCATATGCAAGTTTGGACAGTTCAACTTTTTGGCCTGTGCCAGACATTTTTTAGAGAGAGTTAAAGTGATAGACAAAGAGAAAAAAGTTTTCAGAACTTTTTGGAAAGACAGAAAAAAACTTTTTAAACTTTTAAGAACTTTTTGAAAGTTTAGAAGTACTTTTCAGCACTTAGAAAAGAGTGAAAAGAGGAAATGCAAAACTTTTTGGCTATGTGTATATACACTGACCTTGTTTTGTATATTTTTCTCTTATGAAAAGTACAATGACAAGAGTGGTAAGTAGTCTCAAAGCACTTATCCCACCGCTGCACAACCAATGTAGGAGGCTGGACTGGCTTGTAGTGAGTACCAAGGGGTACTTGCACGTTGCACCAGGCCCAGTTATCCCTTATTAGTGTATAGGGTGTCTAGCAGCTTAGGCTGATAGATAATGGTAGCTTAGCAAAGCAGCTCAGGCTGAACTAGGAGACGTGTGAAGCTACTACAGTACCACTTAGTGTCATATGCACAATATCATAAGAAAACACAATACACAGTTATACTAAAAATAAAGGTACTTTATTTTTATGACAATATGCCAAAGTATCTTAGAGTGTACCCTCAGTGAGAGGATAGGAAATATACACAAGATATATATACACAATAGCAAAAATATGCAGTATAGTCTTAGAAAACAGTGCAAACAATGTATAGTTACAATAGGATGCAATGGGGAAACATAGGGATAGGGGCAACACAAACCATATACTCCAGAAGTGGAATGCGAACCACGAATGGACCCCAAACCTATGTGACCTTGTAGAGGGTCGCTGGGACTATTAGAAAATAGTGAGAGTTAGAAAAATAACCCTCCCCAAGACCCTGAAAAGTGAGTGCAAAGTGCACTAAAGTTCCCCTAAGGACAAAATAGTCGTGTTAGAGGGAAAATGCAAGGAAAACACAAATCAGCAATGCAACAACGATGGATTCCTGTCTGAGGGTACCTGTGGAACAAGGGGACCAAGTCCAAAAGTCACAAGCAGCTCGGAGATGGGCAGATGCCCAAGAAATGCCAGCGGTTGGTGCAAAGAAGCTCTTACTAGGCTGAAGAACTGTGAATACTGCAGGAACGACAAGGGCTAGAGACTTCCCCTTTGGAGGATGGATCCCCCATGCCTTGGAGAGTCGTGCAGAAGTGTTTTCCTGCCGGATGGACGCCAACAAGCCTTGCTACACGCAAATCGTGCGTTTGGCGTTTTTGGACGCTGCTGGGGCCCAGGAGGGACCAGGAGGTCGCAAATTGGACCTGCAGAGAGAGGGGACGTCGAGCAAGACAAAGAGCCCTCACTGAAGCAGGTACCACCCGGAGAAGTGCCAGAAACAGGCACTACGAGGATGCGTGAAACGGTGCTCGCCGAAGTTGCACAAAGGAGTCCCACGTCGCCGGAGACCAACTTAGAAAGTCGTGCAATGTAGGTTAGAGTGCCGTGGACCCAGGCTTGGCTGTGCACGAAGGATTTCCGCCGGAAGTGCACAGGGGCCGGAGTAGCTTGCAAAGTCGCGGTTCCCAGCAATGCAGCCCAGCGAGGTGAGGCAAGGACTTACCTCCACCAAACTTGGGCTGAAGAGTCACTGGACTGTGGGGGTCACTTGGACGGTGTCGCTGGATTCGAGGGACCTCGCTCGTCGTGCTGAGAGGAGACCCAAGGGACCGGAGATGCAGCTTTTTGGTGCCTGCGGTTGCAGGGGGAAGATTCCGTCGACCCACGGGAGATTTCTTCGGAGCTTCTGGTGCAGAGAGGAGGCAGACTACCCCCACAGCATGCACAAGCAGGAAAACAGTCGAGAAGGCGGCAGGATCAGCGTTACAGAGTTGCAGTAGTCGTCTTTGCTACTATGTTGCAGGTTTGCAGGCTTCCAGCGCGGTCAGCGGTCGATTCCTTATCAGAAGGTGAAGAGGGAGATGCAGAGGAACTCGGCTGAGCTCATGCATTCGTTATCTAAAGTTTCCCCAGAGACAGAGACCCTAAATAGCCAGAAAAGAGGGTTTGGCTACCTAGGAGAGAGGAAAGGCTACTAACACCTGAAGGAGCCTATCACAAGGAGTCTCTGACGTCACCTGGTGGCACTGGCCACTCAGAGCAGTCCAGTGTGCCAGCAGCACCTCTGTTTCCAAGATGGCAGAGGTCTGGAGCACACTGGAGGAGCTCTGGACACCTCCCAGGGGAGGTGCAGGTCAGGGGAGTGGTCACTCCCCTTTCCTTTGTCCAGTTTCGCGCCAGAGCAGGGGCTAAGGGGTCCCTGAACCGGTGTAGACTGGCTTATGCAGAATTGGGCACCTCTGTGCCCAACAAAGCATTTCCAGAGGCTGGGGGAGGCTACTCCTCCCCTGCCTTCACACCATTTTCCAAGGGGAGAGGGTGTCACACCCTCTCTCAGAGGAAGTTCTTTGTTCTGCCATCCTGGGCCAGGCCTGGCTGGACCCCAGGAGGGCAGATGCCTGTCTGAGGGGTTGGCAGCAGCAGCAGCTGCAGAGAAACCCCAGGAAGGGCAGTCTGGCAGTACCAGGGTCTGTGCTACAGACCACTGGGATCATGGAATTGTACCAACAATGCCAGGATGGCATAGAGGGGGCAATTCCATGATCATAGACATGTTACATGGCCATATTCGGAGTTACCATGGTGAAGCTACATATAGGTAGTGACCTATATGTAGTGCACGCGTGTAATGGTGTCCCCGCACTCACAAAGTTCAGTGAATTGGCTCTGAACAATGTGGGGGCACCTTGGCTAGTGCCAGGGTGCCCTCACACTAAGTAACTTTGCACCTAACCTTTACCAGGTAAAGGTTAGACATATAGGTGACTTATAAGTTACTTAAGTGCAGTGTAAAATGGCTGTGAAATAACGTGGACGTTATTTCACTCAGGCTGCAGTGGCAGGCCTGTGTAAGAATTGTCAGAGTGCCCTATGGGTGGCAAAAGAAATGCTGCAGCCCATAGGGATCTCCTGGAACCCCAATACCCTGGGTACCTCCGTACCATATACTAGGGAATTATAAGGGTGTTCCAGTAAGCCAATGTGAATTGGTAAAATTGGTCACTAGCCTGTTAGTGACAATTTAAAAGTAATGAGAGAGCATAACCACTGAGGTTCTGGTTAGCAGAGCCTCAGTGAGACAGTTAGGCACCACACAGGGAACATACACATGCACACCTATGAGCACTGGGGCCCTGTGTGACAGGGTCCCAGTGACACATACATATAGGCCACAAACCTATGAGCACTGGGGTCCCGACCAGCAGGATCCCAGTGACACATAACAACCATACTGAAAACATGGTGTTTTCACTATGAGCACTGAGGCCTGGCTATCAGGATCCCAGTGAGACAGTGAAAACAGTGACAAACACCCTGACATACACTCACAAACAGGCCAAAAGTGGGGGTAACAAGGCTAGAAAGAGGCTACCTTCTCACACTAGGTAATATATATATATATATATATATATATATATATATATATATATTTATAACTGTCTCTGACTCGGAGCCTGTAGCAATGTGCCACGAAGCCACAGAGGCTGTTCAACAATAGTCTTACTCAAACAATTGATGAGATGTAAAGAATCAGAACACATGGAAGCCAGGATTAAATTCCCACTTTGCTCATTTACAAATATATTCAACTAAGACTATAATATATTTGTAATCTGACAGTACATTTGATAAGGTTGTAAGAAATCTAAGACTAAACGCTGCCTTAGCCTATTAGGAAACTGAACTGTACTAAGGGTGCGTTGAATGTTTCCAACATTTTGTCAGGCATTTTGCAATCAGTACAGTTTTTCACAAAGGTCCTAATTAAAACATCTATGTAGGGCCACCAGTAACTTTCCCTAACTTGTGTGTTTTCATTCTTGTCTCTCCCATATGTCCTATATGCCTGGTAATGTTATTTCTGATAGCGTCAGGAGGAATGAATGTGTCACCCTATAAACAATATGTCTAGAACTTGATAACTCATCACCAAGGAACTTGCACATGATGGGGATGCAGGTGTGAGAAGGAATATATACAGTACTATATATGAACCTGTGTTTCATTGTGTCTGTGGCACAAATGGATGCTAATGTTCAAAACAGTACAACATGAAGGTTATCTCTCCGCAGTGCATTAATCGTCCTGTCACCTGAGAAACCAAAACTGTTTGTTATTGGCCATTAAGGTGTATATACCTCACGTGCCAATAGAGCAAAACACTGCAAATAACTAATGGCGAACCTGAATTGCTGGTAAGAAGGTTACCAAAGTGTAGCTTGTGAACACAAGTTATAGTTACAATGCGGCTGTCCTTGGAAAAAAATACATGGCTTTCAATTGCTGGAATTCACCCCCTGATACAATTATACTCAAAACTATAAGGTGTACTGTTTTCCAGTGAAACACCCATGAACCTTTGCAGGTGGCTTAGTTCACATATACTTAGGCAATGCGGACCTAGATTCTGTGAACAGAATTGACACACTAGCATTTACACGTACTTAGCATCACTTTGACATATCAGATGATGTGTAGTGCAACATTACTTCATGTACAGATGTGTGTAAATGTCTGAAAATTCGCCAGCTATCGGTTTTCTGCACTGGAAGACATATTCGAACTAGTAAGTTCTGTGTGGTGTCAATGGGATCTACATAATAGGATCCATTTAAATATGGCCAGTGTTTACCTTAGTTGCAATCAAGGAGACGAAAATTAAGCCAATGATCTGTATTCCATATCTTCTTCAATGACAAAAGATTGCCATCATTGATGTGCCTTTTGAAGCCATGGCACCTGTTTCTGAGAATCACTTTTCATAGGGTTTCTTATTCACATGGATAATGAATGAACAGGCCTGAATATCACCTTATTGCACCTTTGTTATTTCATCCTTGAGTACAGCTACACTTGTTGCTCAAGCTATTTTTTGTTTTGTCTTTGTGACATTTTCTTATTAAGAACGTTCTCTCTATGATGCTGTTTCAGCATTGTGTGCTGCTTGTTGTGCACAGTTGGCTGTAAGTACTGGTTCAACATCTGTACTTTTTGTCCTATTCTTAACGTCTTTCTCACAATAGATGTCTTTTTAATTATAATGACAGGTTATTACGTCCCCCCATTATATATTCCTTTTGGGAATGGTGTCATTATGTTGTCATCAGTGCCTTTGTTAAGAATACCACACAATTGTTGATGTTGGAGCTAGTGTTGTTTTTGCCTTTTCATCTTTGATGGCTGCTCATGGTTAAATTAGCTCTTATAAACATGGGTTGCTTTCAGGATACATGTTGTTCCATTAATTATAGAAATGCTGAAGTCCAAAGTGGTTACAGATTTATTTATTTTTGAAAAACTTACAACTCTGATGTGATGTTTGGTTCATATTGTATGTTCACTATCTCGAAAATCTTTTGCTAAGAACAATCCTATTCATGAATAGTTTGCATTCAATGGGGAGCAATGGATATTTTTCTCTCTGTGCTCTAGAAATTATTTCTCACAGACATGAATGCAATATCTAGAGGGTAGGGAAAGAAGAGGACCATAGTGTTGGCAGGCTGAATGCATTGTCAGAGGATGAGCCGTGGTAAACTGATCCAAGATCTCAGTTATTCTGTTATGAAACAAAATTAAGAGAGAACTAAAAACAATGGTGAATGCCCTCTATCAATAGGGCACTCGAGTGAAAAGAACTAAGTATAATTGCAATATTCATTACACGTCAATTGTTTCTTTTGGATCATTTATATCTGTGTTTTTTATCATTATTATTTTCAGCTATGAATTGTGTTTGCAATTGACCTGTACTACCTATGTATCAGTTTCATCATTTGAGATGTTTCCAGAACATTTAACATTGTCTACAGTTGAGGATACTCAATTATGGCTACTCTGTATGTTGTCCAGAACACTGAGACTGGTTCTATTTTTCTCGTAGTTGAGGTATACTCTACACTTCGGGGGTCATTCCGAGTTTGGTGGGCGACAGAGGTGTTTCTTCCCACCGGCCCTGCGGTGAAGAGGGCCTTAACATTGACGTCAGCTCGGAATCGAGCCGGCACCAATGTAGCTGTGCGGCGGGTGCAGTAGCACCCATCGCGAAATGCGCGACAGGGCTGTGCATGGGGGCTCCTGCACTGCCCATGCCAAGCGCATGGGCAGTGCAAGGGCTCCCATGGGGCCTCCGGCACCTCCATTCCACCAGCTTTTCCACACCGGTGTGAACCACCATGGAAAGGCTGGCAGAATGGAACTGTGGCGGATTACAACCGCCAGGACTCCCAGGCTGGAACCTGACTCCAGGCTGGCAGTGTCTGCAGTATTACCGTGACATTTCGTCCGCAGTCGGAATGTGGCAATTCGGACCGCCAAAACCCTTGCGGTCTGATGGCCCAATGACCCCCCTTAATTTTTATAAGGTGTAGTTTTGGATTGATCCAGAGATTCAATAGCATGAACCCAATTTGAACCATCATAATTTAGATATTGATTTGACAACTATGGACATCGCTTCCGAAACAAGGACGCGCCATATGACCCCAATGTGTTGATCATGTCCAGCATGTCTGCTGCTGGAGGTCTTGTGCAAATCTTTAGATGCCAGTATTGTAGTCCTAAACTGGTAATCAGATAAGTTGGAGCAGGTGAATTTATTGCAAAGGTTGGCTCTTTTGTCCATTCTGATGATTTCAAACCATGCAGTCTGACCACAATTATAAATTAATTCAAAATGCTCTCTGCAAATTGACATTATTCTCAAGTCTATGATCTACGAGCTCTACATCCTTCTCAGCTTTCTTCATTAGTAGGTGAACTAAAAAACTAGTTCCCTACAGAGATCTGGAAAGTAAATTGAACAATGAGTGGACTGTAACAGAACATGGCCCACCATCAACCATGGCAGCCTGTTACTGAGATTGTAGGATTGTCGTTGAAGTGACTCCGGCTTCTCCCCCAAGTGAATCCTGTTTGGAGAATGGGAATTTGAATCAGATTAATATTGACTAGTGCCTAATTTTAAAACAAACAGAGGTGCTAGGGCCCTTGTCAGAAGACCTCTGCAGTTTGCACCAACCATTTCCCCTGTCAGTGCTGCCAATGACACTATCAACACAACTACTAGTCATCGCATTCCCACAAGTGTGACAATTTAGACTATTCCAGGCCCCCAAAGCTACAAGAATGGCATGGGTGACAGGTGTTAATCATTTTCAATGTATATTGACTTAATAATAACTGTTATTTTGCTAATCTCTAAATTAGATAAACAGGCGCCATCATGTGGCAGATAGCAATAAGTGCAGGTGTTGACAATTAAGTGCTGGTTCCGGGCACTGGAAACCACCAGCTCAAATTAAGCACTGGTATTGACCCTCTATTAAAGAATGAGGTACCACGTCATAATGAAGACAGTGAGATGCTAAATAAAAAGCAGCAGGTTTCTGATCTGGGAGCTCCATTCCAGCTAGGCTTAGCCCTAGCTGGGTTATATCATGAAAATAAGAAAAACTAATAGATTAAATAAATGGAAAGAGCTGCTTCAATGATCAGATAAAGTTCAAATGTGCATCACGAGATTGTTATCTTCCCACATCCTATTGTGTAGTAGCCCTGCTGGATTCAGATGCTAAAATATGTGCACTTGTATTGCAAAAAGACATAAAGGATTTGGTGGCATTAAACAAAATATGACAATATTATGATTTATAAAGTGCTTCATCTCAACTATTCAAATGAATATGAATGATTTTGTCATTATAAACCAAGGGCCAGATTTAATAAAGGCTTGCATAGCTGTTGTGCCACGCAAGACCACACAAGGCGAAGCAAGCCCTTTCGTCAGATTTGCAATGCCACGCAAAGCTACCTTGTACAGCTCTGTGTAACATAGTATAAATATGGAGTAACTCAAAGCAGCGCAAGTTGCTACTTTGCGTTGCTCTGTGCTAAGAAGACATTCCGTTGGTGGAGCACGTGTTTTCCTAAGCATCCACACATGGATTTTGACTCATCCCCAGATTTACTAAGATTAGTAGACCTGGGAATGCATCAAAATGCTAAGCCTTGCCGGGTATTTCTCCCTGTTTTTTCATCTTTTCTCATTTTGCAGCACACATAGAAAGCCACACTTTAAAGAAAGCTGTGCAACTGGGGGATTACAGTACCCTTGTTAAGAGACATTCAGTCTCTCCACTAGGATACCTGGGTAAGATGTATGTTAGGTTTGGATATGCATCTTTCGTGAAATGTTTATGCAGAGACCTTATAAACGATTGTGTCTTTACACCTCTGCAATCCTTCCTATATACAGTAGACAAGGGCAGTGAGCTCCTACAAGTGATGTCATTTCATACCAAACTTGGCCCCTTTCAGATAAGCTTTTTGCAATATGCAGACAACAGGGGTAAAGTTGATCCTAGAGCCTTCAGACTTTAAAAATCACTTGCGGCACTCATCAATTCAATCACAAGAACGCTTTTAAGGTAAAGATGCTAACATTTATTAGTTTTAGCTTATTAATAATTATTTTAAATGAATTAATAAGCTTATCTTACATTACCCTTTTGCCAAATAAACTTTATTGAGATTCTCTATATTTTATCATAGTGAGGTCTCTGCCCTGGTGGTGTAGATTTTCGCCTGCCTGTGAAAACCTACTAGTAGTAATATTACACGCATACATTTATTCTTAGATTTTTGCCACCCCTTGGGTTCAGGGAGTAGAAACATATAAATCCACATTTAGGAGTAAAACTACACTCAGAAATGGTGAATAGCACAAAAATGAAAATTTACTCCTAGCTGCAAGAGTCAGTTTACATGTATGAGTAAATGTATGCAGGTACATTTATTTTAGTACTACATGTTAGTACATGAGCCCCAGACAGCATAGCTCAAAAACTCTGACCAATGGTTGCTGTTCTGCTTTCTAAGCATTGAAGTCTCAGGCGAATTCACTCATTCCTGGAATTACTGAGATAATGTACACAGATAATTCAAAATAGCGAGAGAGATTTAATTGAAACCAAGTGCACAGCTCCATTATGCACCTGTAATCAGCATTTCTTTGAAGTGATTGAGTTCAATGATAAGGCAATGAAGTAGCAATGGTATCTGCATATAGTCATTCAGGGCAGTGGGTACTGTTTAGGTTCATTGTTCAGAGTAGTCATTAGCTTATTCATCAAAAACTTGCTAGGTATCACTGCACAGTTAAGGGCCCAAAGACAATCCATTGCATCCGCCTTCATTTGGAGGGAAATGAATGATGTAATTTGTAGAGAGCAGCTACAGAAAAAAAGAGTCCCGGCACTGGATATGCCTGGGCAGGTTCCTACAGGGTGAGAAAAGAAGTTGGTTTTAAGGGCTTTCCTAAATCTCATTTCTTGAGGGACGGCACATAATGATAGCGGAAGTTGATTCCACTCTTTACTGGCGGGTCCTAAGAAACGAGCACCACCCGCTACTCACCCGACGGAATGTAGGTACCTCATCGAGCAGCACCGCAGCAGCATGAAGATTCTCAAAGGATTGTACTGTTCATGCTACCAAGTACATAGGCCAGAGCTTGGAGCAGGCCCGGTGGATAAAAATATGCACCTTAAACAGAATTCTTTTCTTAATAGGCAGCCAGTTGTAAATCCTTGAGATGACTTCAGACCGATACCTTCTTGGGTATGCCCAGGATTAGGTGGGCTGCTGCATTCTGCATTACCTGACGTTTCCTGATCCTGCCCTCCAAGAGACCAGTATATATGCTATCAGCAGAATCCAGTCTACATGTTATCAGCACATGTACAACTGTTCTGCCTGCCTCTAAAGATAGAATATTGAGAAATTTCCAATTGAGTGGAGTAGGCCAAAATAGGTTCTGTCGCTGACATAATCTTTGTGCAGAGAAACCTTGTCATCTATCATATCTCCTAAGTTCTTAGCATCTGTCGTAGGCAACGCGGGAGAGTGAAGTTAACCAGGATAATTGTTATTCATCCAATCATCTCTGACCTTCCCAAACAACAGGATCTCGGTTTTGTCTGAATTGCATTGTAAGTGACTCACGCATCCAATACAAAACATCCTTCAAACATTTTAGCTAAGGGCCCATATAGATGTTATACAAAGTGAGGATGAGGGAAGAGTCCTGGGCACCACAGAAGCTAACTTCCTGCTTGAGGTAGAAGGGGGGAAAAGTCATATTCCCTTTCTCATTCAAGGGTGGGAAAACTAGCCTCAGCTGGTTCTAGCACTGAGCACTCTCAATATTAAAATCCGCCTGCCCCAGAGCTTTGATATTATATTCATGGATGGCCTGTCCACTCAGGACAGAGCAACCATCCCTACATTTGCCTTGCTAGGAGTTCTGGGTGAATGTTACTTTTGAGCAGGTAACTGAATCAACAAAATAAAACATATTTTCTGAGCTGTCCTAAACTGCAACCATTGCACCAGTGGTTACATTAAAGTAAGTGAGATCCATGCCAGGCTGGGGGGAATTTCATATTAGGGTGTATAGTTCTCCACCAAGGGAGCGGAGGAGTTCTTTGACATGGCAGTTGACAAGTCACTTTCTCAACTTTAAGTATCCCTGCAACAGCTGAGGACATTATTTATCAATCCATGTCTACTTTATTATGCCTCAGTGGGAATACTCCGTCTCTGGAGTTAAAATCCTGAGCATGATCTAGAAATACAACATTTGGATGTAAGTTTTTAACTATAGTAGACCTCACTCAAAATATTTTGTCATAAGAAATAATTTTAAGAGCAAAACAATATGGCCCTAGTACGAGTTTGGCGGTCCTAATTGGGGACCGCAAAACTCGTGGGAAGGACGCCACCAGCATGGCGGTGGCATCCGGCCAAACTTATTACAATATTCCCACCGGTCTGACCGGCAGAAACATTGTGATAGAGCATTCCTGGCGGTCAGACTGACAGGAACAGTGCTACAAGACTGTAGCACAGAGGAAGCCTGACCAGCACCCTCGGAATATGCACTGTCTGTATTGCAGGATGCTGGATGGGGGGGCCTTAGCACACCCTCACCGCCAGTCTTTCCATGCAGATGAAACCACCATGAAAAGGATGGAGGTGAGGGGAGTTGTAATCAGCCAGGCGGTGCTGAATTCAGCGCCCCCCTGGCTGAACACAACTCAGATCACCGTCACCACATCGGGAACCATGATCCCAGTGGACATGGCGATCCCCTGGTGGGTCCGCCTGCCAGGGATGCAATTGGGTGTTTAGACCGCCTGGAGGACCGCCACAAATAGTAATGAGGCCCATAATTTGTGATGTTGAAATGCAATTTCTTATTCACAGACTCAAAAGTGGTGGATTTGTACCCTTACACAGAGGATCTATAAATAGAACACACCAAATACTGTGCAATGTTCATACCTGCCCTTTTAATAGTAGTGTCTGCTTTGTGTGCGGTAATTAAGGGGCCCCTTTAAAATTTGGTGAACATTCGTAAGGTTTATGTGTAATTACCTACAATGTGAAATTTCCCACCTTGGATATTCACAAAATGTTTACACAAAGAAACTAAATATGTTTCTAAGATGAAAAGTTAGGGGGAGCACCAACTATTGGTGGGTGATTTAGGCTACTGGTGTCTCCATGGTGAGAAATATGTTAACCATTAATAAACAAAAAAAGAAAAATATGCAAATGCGCACATGATTACATTTGCACATGCAATCTTATGCTTGACAATTTTAGTGCAGAAATGTAAATTTGCTCGCTTCTGCTAGTATGGAACTGCACAGATATAGTGGTGCATTCCTGGGATTTACTTGTCTCTCCCATGAAACTCTTTCACCATTGCGTAACCATTGGTTTCTAATGTTATCTGTATATGTGCATTAAAAAGGAACAGATGCAATTGGGCTTCAAACGTATTTATACTAAATCAACAAGGCCCACTAGAAAGAGGCATATCTTAGTAAGTACTTCATGGTTTTAATGAAATGGTTATACCAGAAAAATGATGGACCACTAGTTATACTTTTTAACTGATCTGTAAGTTACACAATTTATTTTTTCCAAAATAAAGTGACATTTAGTTTCTTCAGATAGTAGCACACCGCCAAGTTGTCCCTTCAGGCACTTTCTCAATATTTAAGACAAGGCTCAGTAATTCAACTTTATGAATTTTCACACTTTCAGCCCTTTATTTCCAGAGACACTTTGCATTGCCTAAATGATGTGAATGCCCAGCCTTCCCTCCCATGCTGATCTTGTTCCTCTTCCATTTCTTTCAGTGCATAGTGTGGGACTGGGACTCCAATGGCAAACACGACTTCATCGGTGAGTTCAGCTCAACGTTCAAGGAAATGCGTGGAGCAATGGACGGGAGACAGGTAATGCTCCAATTTCAGGTGTTTTCAGCTGGCCAGTAAGCCTCCATCCTTGGCAGCAGGGTGGGGGGCTTGTCAGACAATTTGTTTCAGCAGGTTATTGATGTGACTAATTTAACAAGCATAAATCCTACCTTGAGCAGTGGATGTTACAGTAAAAAATCTAATTCATAGTGTATGCACAGTATCAGAAGCTGAAAAACCACATGATAAGGGAAACTAACCTCCATTAATTAGAATTTTAGATAAAGGATCTGTAAATAAATCTCATGTCTGTGGAGTTAATTCTGGAATGACTTTAGAGGCTTTGTGATACATTGGGGGATGGGGTCACTACGATCCATCTCTGGCTCAGTGAGGGGGGTCACATTTTCCCTCGGCCAGATATTACAGTATAAATATTTAAATGCCTGACAGTTGTTTTACTTATTTTTTTTTTTTAACTGAGTTACAATACCGCTGAAGTTTTGCAAATATATCCAAAACTACGGAACAGATTTACACTAAATCACAAAAAGCATGTTTTTCTGGACAAAGCTAGATCTTGGTTCAGAAAGTGCACTTTTTGTGATTTGGTGTACATCTGTTTAGTAGTAGTGGAGAAATTAAGGTTCAAAATATTTGTACATTTTATGCGGCGGAGGATCCTCTGTGGCAAAAGTTCTACAGATAAGATCTGATTGGCAGCCTCCACATCAACAAAGATGTGGCAGCACCCATTGTAGGACTTGACGGCTCAGTCCCCTATCCTGAGAAAAAGTTTTTTTAAAAACAAAGAGGGGAGCGGGGTAGGGGTGCCCTGCCCCCCTTGGCCCTGGTGCTCCCCCAGGCCAAAAACATATATTTATTTTCAACTTGACCACTGATACCATTGGGTATTGGGGATGGCAGGGGATCCTGGAGGGGCCTTGGGGCTCCCACACAGCCCCCAATATTTGGACATGTTGTGGATTCCCCGGGTGAGCACTGGGGTATCCATTTAAAAGAAAAATACCCGGAAATAGTTATGGGTGCTGGCTGGGCATCAGGCACGGGCCTCAGGAGCATTGGGGCTCTCCCCGCTCCCCCAACATATGCAGTATTGTGGGAGCCAGGGCACCTAAAAAAATATAATTTTAAATGAGTTGATGAAGCTGCTCATTTATTATTCAGTGGCCATTTAGGGTCAGTCTGCCAGAATTGAAAAGGTGAAAAGGCATGGTATTTACCAGAACATGCGTATCCTGGCGTAGTATATCCCAAAATAAAGATATAATTCCCCTGAAAGCTAGGATAGGCATTCATTAGGTCACACAGTAAATTCCGAACACCTCAGGTGTGATAATTATCACCTCCAGCAAGGAGCACTTATAATTTAGCCCTCTAATGAAATATGTGTCAGCTACTCACTCTACCACTTACACATAGAGCTACAACATGGATGCAACTCTGGCCCCTTATTCAAAACTTATTTGTTGAAAATGACCAGGGTAGATCCTTAGCTGGGGAAATGTCCATATATTTATGCCTTGCAGTCCACTCCCTGTTAACAACAACTCTGCGCCAATCTCTTCTTAACTGTAGTTATTGTTATAAATGTACTTGATTTTTTTATACGCCTACCGCTATTCTAAAGTTTAAGTATGTTGTTTTTTTAAACATATGTTTGGCAAAGAATATGTTATAGGACCACACTTATGTTATGTGTGCGTGTGTGTGATGGCGGGTGGAGAGGCGAGCGTGACAGTTTAAAGATAAAATCGAACTGTTCATATTTAGAAATAAGCTACCAAGGTCTTCGTATTATTCGAGAAAACAGCTTTTTATTAAACAGGAATCAACAGCAAGAAGGCAAATAAATTATTTATTTCACTTTCATGCCCCCATTTAAAAACAAAATATTGTTATAATATGGAGAACTATTGGACTAAAAAGGGGCGGGCTCTTTCCCGTGATACTGGTGCAAACATTTGTTTTCATCACTGGTAGGCGGACCCTTAAGCTGTTTTCTTCTACCTCTGGTTTCTTTGAGCGAAAATCAATGTGTTATTTTTCATAAACTCTAAGCCTATGTTATTTTAAAAGACTCAAAGGACATAGGGGGTCGTTACGACTTCAGAGGACGGAAAAGCCCGTTTGACGAAGTCCCGACAGGTAGGTTGCCGCCAGTGCGGCCGCCTCCCCGCCGGCCTCATTACGACTTTCCCACTGGCCCAGAGGGAAACGGCGTACAGCATTGTCTCCGGCTCATAATAGAGCAGACGGCAAGGCTATAGTGCAGTGGTTCCCAACTTGTGGTCTGAGGACCCCTGGGGGTCCGCGAAGGTTCCTCAGGGGGTCCACGACTGCTTAGAAAATGTACTAATTTTAACAAATTAGGTCCCCAGATTTCAGTAATGACTAAGTGGGGGGTCCCCAGATTCAAATAATGATTCAGTGGGGGTCCCCGGATTCCAGTACTGATAAAGTGGGGATCCACAGAAGTCAAAAGGTTGGGAACTATTGCTCTAGTGCGTAGGGTGCACCAGCACCCTCGCAATGTTCACTGTCTGCAAAGCAACGGGGCTGGCCGCGGGGGGCCTTGGCATGGGCAGTGCAAGGGGGCCCCCTGCACTCCATCTCCACCAGCTGTTTCATGGCGGTGCTAACCACTGACAGAAAAGGACAGCTCTGCTTACAGCGCTGCCCTGTGTCAACGAAAAGTGGTGGTGCTGGTGGTCTGACTGTGGGCTACTGCCGCATTTGTAATGTGGAACTTGGACCGCCGCGTTGGCGGCGGTCCGACCACCACAGTGACCTTGATGGTCATTGCACCGCCAGGGTCGTAATAAGGCCCTTAGTATTATTAAAGAAAGTGTATTTTCACAGGATTTTTCTTGAATTCAGTTTGATATGGAAACAGCACGACTGTATCCAATGGAAACATAAAGCTGTGGCTTTCTGAGAATTACGAAAAGATGTAGGCTCTGTGGCAGTCCTCTGATTTATTGGAGCAATATTTGAATACAGGAGAACATGCCACAGGAGGGTCTGTACTGTGACCATCTGCCTCAGATGGTCTTGTAGGGCCCAGGTTATCAAATTGAAGCTGAACCCTTTATGTGGGGGGGAACCTGTTTTAAAGTTTAGAAATCTCTTTGCGGGGAAGAAAACCTAAGCAGACCAACATCTGGTACCATCTAGTGTACTAAACCTTGACTTACAATTAACAATTTAAAAAAAACATCAGGTTTGTTTTTAAAATCTATAAAAAAGCATTAGTGTGGGGCGTACAAAAAGCACAGGGCAAGGGCTGCCTTCTCATCAGCCACCCCCTGCCTAAGTGGTCTGACTGTGACACATTTCGAGAAGAAGTGCTGTGAACAATCAATGAGGTTTAAAAATGAGGAAAATAAATCCCCAGAGGGCAGGATGTAAAAAAGTGCAGGGCAGCGGCCATTTTGAGCGACACCGTTTGGGTAGGAATGTCTGTGCAAAAGCAAAGTTAGACTGAGTTTGTAAGTTTGTGTAGTTAGGTTATGGTGTTAAGAAGGGATTTGACCTTTGCACTGTAAATAGTGGTGCATGCATTGTTATTGGTGTAGCTACTATAAACATTGTTGCAACCATCTATTAAAGCAAACTCAATTAGCATGCACAGTCTGTTATGGTAATGTACAGCCACCAATGAAACTGCCCTAGCTAAAAGAGAAGAAAAATGTTTACTACAGCGGGTATCTCAAACACAGAACAGTATATCAGAGAAATAGGATAAGAAAAATACTCCTTCCCTATTTCACCCTTTGTTTCCAACCAGAAATACAGCTCTTGGTTAAAATCTATAGGAGCTCAGAGAATCTACCCCCTGTATTTTTCAATTTTCTGATCATAAGGTATTGTTTCAGTTGTGCAATTGTGTCTCCAACCCCTAAGCCAGAGGCATGTGTGTTTCTGTGGGAGCATTTCATAAAGTCTTTTTTCTGCAATAAAAGAATGAAAATTGAGCATGTGAAGGCACCCTTGAGCATGTTATCTTCTATATGTCCCATTGTGAAAGTTAGAACTGCCTTGAGGTGACCCTTCTTAGTTGGCCAAACAAGGTGAAGGGACATCAGTGGGAATGTTTACAAATAGTAACCATTTCTCTCAGAGATCACAAAATGAACACCGATGGAGAAACCCTCACAAAGTAAATTTGCATTATTTCAGTCATTTACCATGATATTTTGATTGACGTCATTTATTTTTGATGATGCAAAACAAATCACAAAAAAATCGGTTGTTCACAGAATGCATTGAAACTTACAACAATAAACATGACTAACGCACTATACCCAGGTTCTAAAATCTGAAAATCCCTTTTTAGAATCCCAAGTTCCTTCACAGATTTGGCAGCTGGCCAAACATAAATTGAATCTTCTTTCCATCCTGAGATGTTTTGCCCAGGGTCCTTCTAAGAGCTAAGATAACCAAGGAAATATGTTTTCACCAGAAATGATTGCATAACACAATTGACCTGCCTACTTTTCCGTAGACAGTCCAGTGTAAGCTCTGTACAGTAAAGTCACCACGAAAAAGAAGAACCAAAGACAAAGAATACCCAAAGTCAGCAGCCACAAGATATTTATTTTACAGATAATGAATGTAGCACTATTAGCCTTGACCAGAAGCAATGCAACACTTGATAAGACACACCCACTGCTTGCCATGGAGAGTCAAGGGCACAAAGAGGATAACTTGGGGCCAGATGTAGCAAAGGTTTTTACCCATTCTGTGTCTATGGGAAAAAGTGTTTGTACATATGGCCCTTGGTTATTTAATTTCAATGAAATGTTGTTTTAGGGTCTGGGATACAAGTGGTAAATCACGGTTTTTACAGTGTCTCTTGGTCCTCATGTCACAAAGCAGAATTCTGGTGATGTTGCATTGCGCCTCTGACATGCGCAGATGTTTTCTTCCTTCAGCTGTCAGAGGACAGAAATTGGTGTCCAATAGGGCCCTGGCTGATTGTTCTTTTTGCTTTGCCAGGGCTCAGCTTTACTAAGACCTGGCCCGCTTAAAGCACAGCCGCCTACTGAGTCTCCAAACAAGAATAAATGAATTTCCTTTTCAGCATCCATCCTATGCAGCATTGATGGCAAGAGGGCCTCTTGACTTCTGTGTGAAAACCTTTCATAACTTAGCACATTGTGACAACCTGTTGGAATTTTGTTTCCTGTGTTTCATGATATGAAATGTGATTTGATAAGGTGCATGCTGTGTCTCACATGAAGAACGTTTGCATATTTTCTAGCTTTCTGCAATTCTTTTCATAATGCTTTTCGGGGGCGGGGGCATTTTAACAGTCCAACAGGCATGTTTCAAAGATATCAATATAATAGCTTTATTCAGATCTGTGTGCTCAGATTATACACCTAAGTGGCAATCCAGCAGGTGGAGTGTTGCTTACATAAGGCAAGGTAAGTCAGCTGACTTGAGGTGCCATCTGGTGGTGGCATGAAAGCACTGCAAAAGGCCAGAATCTATTTCCCACCAGCAGCCCAGTGTGTGTCTTCACCCAGTTAGCTGACATGCACACCAATCTGTACCTGACTCAACCTACCCTCAGTCGTGGCTCGGGGAGGGGTGGCGCGGCGTGTGGCAGGGAGGGAGAGGGGGGACCAAAAAAAAATATATATATATATATATTTAAAGCTTACCTTTTTTCCCTGCCCCGCTCCATCCGCTCTGCTCTGTCGTTGCAGGCTGCAGACATACTGGGAGCCTGTGTATGCTCTCTCCAGCCCGGCAACACAGTGCCAGGCTGGAGAGACCACAGTGCGCATGTATGTTTGGCCGGCCAGAGACGGCCGGTCAAACATACGTGCGCACTGAGGGGGAGTGCTGTGCACTCCCCCCTCCATCCACGTCACACCTGTGGCCCTGCCCACTTTTATAGAAACAGCATAATAAACTTAGTTGTATTATGCTGTTTCTATAAAAGTTTTGCATCTCCTGCTGCTGGCGGGGCCCGACGCTGCCAGCCCTCTTACCTTTCATTCCAGGAGACTGAGATTTGATGTTTGTGCAGACATTCTTCTCAAAGTGCTCTTTTTCTCTCTCTAGTCTAATTCTTCTTATCTTCTCCGCTGAACTTATGACTCTTAAATGCTTCTCAGGTCTTGTGTCTTGTTGCAAAGTGAGTTCTGCGTGGAAAGCTTTCAGAGTAGGGGGGTCACACTGACTCCCTTAACACTTAGGGGAATCCCTGAATCACGCTGCCATGTAGGCAATCTTTCGATATATCTGCTGAACCAGAAAACACTGTAAAACATACTGTAAACATTGATGTTCAGAGCATCGATGCAATCAAAATCAAACGCTTTTCATGAAAGAGATAACCTGGTTCATAAAGGCATAAAAATTCCAAATAGGTTCCAAATAGAAAGAGAGCAGAATAATCAGCTTACTGTTTTGCAGTGGAAAGTGGATTACCTCTTTTACCTGGCCTGATTATCAGGGAAATATGCACATTCAAATCTGCAGATTTACACACTTGCGTGGGTGCTTTTACTCATATATTTTAAATTCACGAACATGCGACCGTGTCAGGGTTTCAGAAGTGCTCCTAGTAAGGTTTTCTAAATTCAAAATTATGCACATCTGAAGGGAGTTCTGCATCTGTAAATGTTCACAGTGTAAAATTGAACAGACAAAATGACTGAGCGAATTAAATTTGACTTTCTTTCTATTTTCTCCATTAAAAAATCTCATTCCTTACACCTTCCCAATGTTGGCAGTATTCCCTTCCCATCCCCACTCCAGCTGACAGGAGTAAATCGATCACAATTTTCACAGTAGGAATGGGTAATGAAGATGTTTGTGAATACTCACTGTTAGACCTGACAGCCAAAGGGTGGTCTTCGTCCAACTTTTTGTCTGCCTCCCTCCATTTTCTGACCTCATTTTGGCTGGCTTTTGGACTTTGTGCACTTTACCACTTCTAACCAGCACCAAAGAGCTTGTGCTCACTCCCCTAAAACATGGTAACATTGGCTCATACCCAGTTGGCATATTTAATTTACTTACAGGTCCCTAGGAAAGTTCACTACATCTGCCTAGGGCCTGTAAATTAAAGGCTACTAGTGGGTCTGCAGCACTGACTGTGCCACCCACCTAAGTAGGCCCTTAACCATGTCTCAGGCAAGCCATTGCAGAGCCCATGTGTACAGTCATAAACTGTCATGTCCACCTGGCAAGTTAAAAGTGAAAAACTCCCAAATTTGTTTTTCACTACTGCAAGACCTTGGGATTACCTTGTTACCTTATTACATCTTATAAGTCTAATTCCCAACCTAGAAGAGATAGGTTTGTCAAGTTTGGTGTCTCTGAACTCACAATTTAACATCACAACTATGGTGAAATCCGATTTTAAATTGCTGTTCTGAAAATGTCCCTTTTAGAAAGTTGGCATTTTCTTACTTTGGCCATTTGGTACCTATTGCCTGTCTCCAATACATGCCTGGGCTGGAGTGACAGCTCGGCTTGTGCATTCCCTCTAGAGAGCCATACACAAAGGGAACTTAGCTGGGACTGATAAGCCATCAACATCTTGATGGGGCATCCTGGGCAGGATGGGATGGCTGACACACCTGAATGAGCAATGTCCTGCCACGCACACAAAGAGCTCCATACCCCCATGTGGTGCATCTGGAGCCAGGGCAGGAAGAGAAGACCTCTGTGCACATCAAAAAGCTTTCTTCAAAGTCTCCACCACTTCAAAGGCACAACCGGGTATAAGTGCTGGACCTCTGGCACCACCAATGCAGTACACTTCTGGACCTGTGGATACTCTGCCAGGAAGAAGGACTGCTGTACTGGTACAAGGACTTTCACTCTCCTGAGCTGCTACTCTGCTGGACTCCTGCTTTGCTGAGCTGACCTGCTGCCTGTTGACCTCTGTCTGGGAGTGAAAAGGACTGGACCTGCATCTCTACTACCCAGAACCAAAGTGGCTCTAAGGAGATGCTGGATTGCCTTCTGTTTCTGGAGTCTCAGGGACACAAAAGACTTCCAACTCACTTGCTACAACTCTTAAAAGTGTTTTTGTGGCTTCTGAAATCAAGCTTTTGGGCTCTTCGCAACCGTGAATGGGCCAACTCACATTTGAACCACATCGCTTGCACGATGAACCAGTGCAAGCCTCAGGAAGTTTGTCTCTTTGCACAGCAAGTACTGGTGCTTGCGATACACCCATCCACAATGCCCAGCCAACTCTTCGTGCCCATGGACCACTGCCAGCAATGCTCTACCTGCACCCAGCTAACTTCTTCCTTGTGAGCCGGACTCTTGGCTCAACTTTTGAGATGTTGTCAAACTTCAGCAGGACTTACCTGGGACTGTATCTGACCCACGCTCCATCGCAGTCAGCCTGAACATTTGGATTTAACCCAGTCTAGTGTGACCATATATCCCTGGTTGGCACATTATGCTTATATCTAAGCACTATTTTGCATTTTAATCTTTAAAAATTCATATCTCGACTTTTACTCATTAAATGTTTGTAATTTTGGGCTGTCATTATGACTCTGGCGGTCTATAGACCGCCGGGGCCATGGTGGTGGTCTGACTGCCACCAGAGCGGTGGTCTGACTGCTTTGACATGGGTCAGACTGCTACATTATGACCGTGGCGGTTAGGCCATGGTCGGACTGCCAGCACTCCTAGTTTCCCGCCACTGGAGGGAGTGCCGGTGCTGACGGTCCTAATCCGGCAGGGGAGTGCTGCATGCAGCGTCGCCCTGGGGATTACAAGCCCCCTCTCTGCCAGCTTTTACACAGCGGTTGCACTGCCATGTAAAAGCTGGCGGTAATGGGGTGCAGGGGGCTCCATGGGGGCCCATGCACTTCCCATGCACTTGGCATGGGCAGTACAGGGGCCCTCATATACAACCCTGTGGCGCCTTTCACTGTCTTCTATGCAGACAGTGAAAAGCATCCATGTTAAGCATCTGTGAAAATCGTGACAGGTGCTGTTGCATCCCACGCACCGCAAAATTGCAGCCGGCTCCGTTATGAGTCAGTGTCAATGTTGTGGGCTGTTCCCCACTGGGCCAGCGGGAAACTTGTAAAGGGGCCCACGGGACTGGCGGGACTTTGGCGGGTGGGCTTTTGCACCCGCCAAACTTAAAATGTCCCCCTTGGTCTTCTTTTACTCATAAAATTAACCTCTATTTTGGTGTCTTTTTATGTGGTGTTTCACTGTTTTACTGTTTAAAATGTTGCACAAATACTTCACACATTGCCTCTTAAGTTAAGCCTAACTGCTCTGTGCCAAGCTACCAGAGGATGAGCACAGCTTGTGTATCTGACTTACCCTGACTAGGGTTGTGATTCCTGCTTTGACAGGGTGCACACCACTGCTAATCTGAAATCCAATTTCTAACACTCATGAACATTCCCTTTATGTGTGTAAGTTTAATATTGTGAATTACAATAGTGAACCATCACTCGTAAAAGTCATTTGCATGTGTAAACTGATATCTGCAAATGGCTAGGCATTTAGCAACATGCTATAGGATGACAATGAATAGAATTTACAAAAGTAAAATGTCTTGCCATTCGGGGGTTACAAGTCTGAGAATGTTAAAGGATGTTCTGCTCATAGTCATATGTGCTGGAATTTTATTTAATTATGTTTGTTTTTGTTCGGAAACCAGCAGCACCCTCTGAATGGACTGGAGTATGCAATATCCAGTGCCAATTTAAGAATTTGTTGGGCTCCAGGCAAGATATCTTTGGGGACTGGTTAGTTTTATACAGAGGTAGAGTCAGTATGTGTGAGAGAGAGGGTGAGATGGACTCAAAGATGTGAGCTAGAGAGATGTAAGAAGAGAGGAAGATAGAGAGTTGAGGAAGGGAGGATTGTTGTCATATACAAGTTATGAAAAAGGCTAAAGATACAGGGAGGAGATTACTAGTTTAAAAAGATGTAGAGGTAGAGAAATAGGTAGTGAGAAATAAGTGAGGTAGTTATATGGGTAGGATATTTTTAATTAATCTTGTATGTTATATACATATTTATTAGTAATTATTGTGTCATTGCTTAATATATTTATTATTTCTATTTCTTTTTCTTTTTCTTCTTTGGTGCAAACATTTCACAAGCTGGATCACGTGATAGATAGATATATACAAAGCACTTCAACTGCAATAGTCAGAGTGTCCCGTTCTGCCATGTAATCCACTGTTCCAAGCCCCCTCATTCACCTCATTTATCACATAGAGTAAAATTCACACATCCATCTCCATTCCTTCATCAGTGGAATTGTTAATTGATTCATAAATCTATTTAATAATAACATTTGCAAAATATATTTAATACTATTGGTTTTAACTTTGTTTTATTTCATTACTAAATCATGGTAATTAACATATTTTTGGAGGGGTGTAGGTATTTTTGAGCAATAGCGTAGGGATAGAAGATTATTTATTTTAAAATTATTTATTTTGTTTTTTATGTGTTAAACTATGTTTGTGTTTTAGATTTATTTTCTTTTGCATTTAATTGTATTTGGTTATATTGTATGTATTTATTATTTTAAATGTGTTTTAATAATTATATTTTGTTAGGTATTTAAATGTTTGTTTAAAATGATTAACATTGGAAGGGAACATACATAATCCTTCCTAAGTCCCACACTTTCCATGTGTTCTCTTACGTTGGAGTGGGAATAGTAATGTACCCCATCCAAAGTCCAACACTTTTCCTACTGAAGTTTGCATTGGAGTAGGAATAGTAGATCTAACCCCTCCAAATTCCAACATTTACCCTACTGTTGCTTTGATTAGAGAGGGAATAAAAATTCTAACTCCTTCAAAGTCCATCACTTTCCCTACTATTGCTATGATTGAAGCAGGAATAGTACATCTCAAATCTCCGCAGTCCACTCATTTCCCAAATTTTGCTTACTTTGGGGTGGGAATTGTAACTGGCACGTAGAAAGTCCAAAACTTTCCCTTCCTTTGTTTGTGTTGGAGTGAGAATATGACACCCTCCAAAATCCAACAATTTCCCTTCATTTGCTAAAAAATGGGAATAGTAAACTTGGCACCGCCAATGTCGAACACTTTCCCTACTGTTGCAAAACTTTGGTGTGGGAATACTGAATCTGACACCTCCAAAGTTCAACACTTTCCCTGGTTTTCTTATGTTGGACTAATAATAGTAAATCTGACCCCTCCAAAATCCAACACTTTCCCTCCTGTTGCTTAGATTGGTGCGGGAATAGTAAATCTTATCCCTCCAAAGTCCAAAGCTTTCCCTACTTTTGCTTGCACTGAAGTGGGAATAGTAAATCTGATCTCTCCAAAGTCCAACATTTACCCTACTGTTGGTCAGGCTGGAGTGGGAATAGTGTTTTTATGGTCTATTTCAATGGAATTATTCTTTCTTATATTTTAATGTCTAGTGTCCAATTATAATTAATTACTATTAGTTGTTTGTTATTTATGTTTAACTAATTCTTTATATTATGTTAATTAATTTTTTGTCATATTTTAAAGTATATATTTTTATGTTATTATGTGTAAGTTTTTTAGATATATAAGTCACTAGGGTCCCTCCTAGTCAAAATGCTATAGACTTATCCATTTCCTGATAATATTTTGGGCTTCTATCTTTTTGTTCTCAGTATTTCTAACTTACATGCAAGGTATGCAAACTCAATATTTGTGTCCCCAATATGTTTTGGGCAATATTTTCATTTTCAACTGATCTTCCACCAGACACACGTCTTACAGTTGCTGATATGCTGCGCTTAATTTTATATGATCCCAAAGTTGGAAAATGTCATATGGACTTTAGGCGACGGATGGGGGTGGCTACAAATTGGTGACAATATTTAGTTGAACTGTGAAAGTGATAGTAAATATTTTGGTTGCCAAATGTGTCAGTGCCCTAGCCAGGATCTAAATCACGTGCCTTTGCTTTGTAAAGGATCTCAACATTTGAAAATGATGCTTAATTTAATTTTGTATCACAAAATATTAATTTGCTTTCTGATGCATTGTAATCATTATTTTCTGAAGCTACTGTAGAAAACTTTTATTGCTCTTTTAAATGTTAAAATATTTTAAATATATTTTAGTTTAGATCTTAACTTAGATGTGCAAAGTGTATGGTAACATATGTAGAACATTTTACCAAAACAAATCAAAGATAATTAAAAATAACTACATTGAAATTGAAAATAAATTGGAATTTACTGTAAAAACACCTGGTTTGTTATTATTTAACTACTGTTACATGTTGATCAGAAACGATCAGGCTTGATGCAACAGCATTGTGAGACATTATTGCTGGCACCACACAATGAGGAACAACCATTGTTTAAGGGCATCTGCACAATACATTCTGAACAGTAGAGAAAGTATGGCCATATCCTGCTGACACTCAAACACATGCTCACTTCTGCTGCTGAAGAGAGAAGGCTTCTTTTCTTTTTGGACAAAGATTGTTCCTCACTAACCAGCTAGGCCACTTCTACAAATTACTGCAAATATAAAGCAAGTGTAGCCACTATTTCTTGTCATCCTACACTCATCTGCAACAATCCAGATTGTGGGGCAGCACAAACAGTTTCACTCCTCCTTGAACTTCACATCTCAGATGTGGTTGTAATAGTAGCCCCGCTGAGACTGGTCATTATTTCCTAAGCCCCACAATTGTAAGAGCCCCCTTGTTCCCACACCAACATTCATGCCATGCCAACGCCAACGCCGTCACGCCCTCACAGGATTTGTGCGAATCCCTCGCCACTTTCTTCCATCGCAAGATCAGCGACCTCCACGACAGCTTCTGACACCAGACCCAACCAAACACCACCGAACCCGCATCCCCGGCCATCACCCTCAACAACTGGACCCACATCAACACGGAAGAAACCAAATCCATCATGAACTCTATCCACTCCGGCGCCCCTTCGGACCCCTGCCCGCACTTCATCTTTAACAAAGCCGACGACATCATCGCCCCGCAGCTCCAGACCGTCATCAACTCTTCTTTTTCTTCTGCTACCTTCCCCGAATGCTGGAAACACGCAGAAGTCAACGCCCTACTAAAGAAACCTACGGCTGACCCGAGCGACCTGAAAAACTTCCGCCCCATCTCTCTTCTGCCTTTTCCAGCCAAAGTAATAGAGAAGACCGTCAACAAACAGCTGACCACCTTCCTGGAAGACAACAACCTGCTCGACCCCTCACAAACCGGATTCCGAACCAACCACAGCACTGAAACGCCCTCATCTCAGTCACAGACGACATCAGAACCCTGATGGACAATGGTGAAACAGTCGCCCTCATTCTTCTCGACCTCTCGGCTGCCTTTGACACCGTCTGTCACCGCACCCTAATCACCCGCCTCCGCTCCACCGGGATCCAAGGCCAGGCCCTGGACTGGATCGCCTCCTTCCTCGCAAACCGTTCCCAAAGAGTTTACCTCCCTCCGTTTCGCTCAGAACCCACCGAGATCATCTGCGGCGTACCTCAAGGCTCATAGCTCAGCCCAACACTCTTCAATGTCTACATGAGCCCCCTCGCCAACATCGTACGCAAGCACGACATTATCATCACCTCCTACGCCGACGACACCCAACTTATACTCTCCCTCACCAAGGACCCCGCCAGCGCCAAGACCAACCTACAAGAGGGTATGAAGGACGTCGCAGATTGGATGAGGCTCAGCCGCCTAAAGCTGAACTCTGAAAAAACGGAAGTCCTCATCCTCGGCAACACCCCGTCCGCCTGGGACGACTCCTGGTGGCCCACGGCCCTCGACACCGCACCGACCCCCACAGACCACGCCCGCAACCTTGGCTTCATCTTGGACCCTCTTCTCACCATGACCAAGCAAGTCAACGCCGTGTCCTCCGCCTGCTTCCTCACCCTCCGCATGCTCCGCAAGATCTTCCGCTGGATCCCCGCCGACACCAGAAATACCGTGACCCACGCCCTCGTCACGAGCCGCCTGGACTACGGCAACACCCTCTACGCCGGGACCACAGCCAAACTCCAAAATCGTCTGCAACGCATTCAGAACGCCTCGGCCCGCTTCACCCTCGACGTACCCCGCAGCAGCCACATCTCCGCACACCTGAGACACCTGCATTGGCTCCCAGTCAGCAAAAGGATCACCTTCCGACTTCTCACCCACGCACACAAAGCCCTCCACGACAAGGGACCGGAATACCTCAACAGACGCCTCAGCTTCTACGTCCCCACCCGCCTCCTCCGCTCCTCTGGCCTCGCACTCGCTGCTGTCCCTCGCATCCGCCGCTCCACGGCGGGTGGGAGATCTTTCTCCTTCCTGGCGGCCAAGACCTGGAACTCCCTCCCCACCAGCCTCAGGACCACCCAGGACCACTCTGCTTTCAGGAGACTCCTAAAGACCTGTACATGTTTTGTAAGGCCTACTTTCGGTTTTCAGTTAGGCTCTCGCCCCAAGAGAGGGAAGATTTTGGGGTCTGATTACAGTAGGCCCGGAAAAGAGTGATATTTATCACACCTTATATACGCTGAAATCTAAGGAATTTGAATTTATTGGGTGCAATAAATCGCTACAATTTATGAGCATTGCCGGAAAAATGTGGCATAGCATGCAGACTTTTGTGCTTAGCAGATCATAATTTAAAAGCCCAGTTATTTACTGGGCATTTCCCCCCCGGTGAAATGCAGTGACGTAACAACAGCACCTGCAGCCCCGAGCTCAAGGGGACCCAATCCAGCACTGTGCAGGGGCGGCGGGCCGCTGCCAGGGGGCTCCTGACTGGATCCGGAGCATAGGGGTCCCTTTCATGTATTTTGCAATGGGCTCCCTCAAGTTTCGTTAGTCACTGGCAAGATGGGAGAGGGTGCAACACACTGCAGAAATCGTAATTGCGATATGTGCACTAACACAAGTTAACAGGAAGAAAAGGTCCGATTTTCACCAGGACATGCATTTTGGTGCGGCAACCATCAGAATCCACGTTATTCTACCAAAATGGGGAAAATGCTATACCTATTGCTTCGTTGGTGTCAGACATACGACATAAATAGCATCAAAATGGCGGGCCACTCGTAATGACGCACTGTAGTGTTTTGTTTCCTCGGGTATTCCCGCAATCAGCTTTTTGCATTCTTCAATAACGTGTCCCTGCTGAGCAGCTGAACAGCTGGCGCAGAGATTCCACAGGAACATGGGCGCCCATGTTCGGACTGTTACCTCAGCCAGAAAATTCATTTCATAAGACAAATAATTGCACCATGAGGGATGACGGGCATTCTGCAGATGTGGCCCCCAATCTGCTGCTTGCACGCGCACACATCCTTCCAGAGTGAGATCACGCAGAGGACATTGCAATATTCACTGATGCAAGAGGAACAGTTTGTATTATGTACTGGCCATGGACGTTAGAAAAGCCATGATTTCATTTCTAATCCTGTTATAACATTTCATCGCGACCTTGGCCCATTTTCAGCATATGTAAACCCAGACTGCTGTGCCACGCGCTAGAGTGTGAAAAGGGGGCGGGCTCCTATGGCAACAGAGCATGTCACACATGGAATTCCACGTTGGACGCAAAGTACAGGGTTATTTTCACAGAAACTGTACTACTCTAGTTATTAACGCCATAGCTATATTGTAATTCACGTGTAATCCCACTGTAATAAATGAGAGTCAGCTTTAGAAAAAGCATGCCTTTAATTTCGATATAATACATGAGATTCTACCATCCCTATATAAAACCCTGTTTTTAATTTCTTTATATGTCACTTGTGACACGCCCAGTTACCTATTACATGTAGGATAATGTACCCCCTGCCGTACATTATAAAGAAAGTGCAAGCCAGCAAGGGCTCCATGAACATATAAAGGAAGAAGGCTGAAGACCTAGTTCCTTTATAAGCTTATTGAACGCCAAGTTTACTTGCAATATCCTGATCGTGTACCTCAGGGGGTAGTTTATTCCCTATAATACATGGTCCCACCATCTCCTTTTCCACAAACCACTTAAATCCTTGATGCGCAGCTCTCCTATATGAGATGACATGTGTGCAAACATGAAGAATAAAAATAGAATCACTAGTGCAAAACTAAACACATTAAAAATAATGTAGATGTTTCTTACAAAAAAGTATTTGAATCACTTAACCACAAGTCAGTTATTATTTTTTTTTAAATAGTGCAGTAGCTTGGTATGTGAGGAAACACACAGAAAGAGTCTAACTTTTCTATATTCACATAACAAGTGCAAAAAAAATATTCCCATCAATATCTCCTTTCTGCTTGTCCCTATACAGCTAGACAAACAGAGTACAAGAAACAAAAACAATGTTTTGTTTTATTTCTTAAACAGCTGCTTTAACTATGCTCCTCATCTGACCTGCCTGTCCCCCCAGCTGCTGGCTCTGGCAGCGGGCATTGTGACCTCAGAACTAAATTGTTATATTACAGTTGGGTTCGGACATCATTTTCTTATAATCGGCAGCTGGGTGCGACAGAAGATGCTGATTATAAACCAATGAGAGAGATGGGCTTTTATGCAGGGATTGCAGATTTCCATGTATTATAAAGAAATGCAGTCAGAGCTCAACTGTATATAAAGCTTATTGCTGAGGTTGCCTGGACAAGGAGTGGTGGGGAAGGGGGACTTTAGAAAGGGGTAGAAGATGGCTGTTTTTTCTAGTGAGGTCTGGTTGAAGTGTCTCAAGGTCTGCTGTGACTGTAGGGATGCTCGTGCCCTGTAGGAGGTTGCCACGGTGAGGTACATGAACATGGCACGTGGAAGCGTATGGATAACTAATTTGTAAGGAGGATGCCTAAGGTTTGTCCCACCACTGATGTGCAGCTGCAGCGTGCGGAATGGACTAGAATGGGGGAGAGGTAGTGGCTTGGCGTTGGCCTGGCATAGTAATAGGATCCTTGACCCAGGCCTGCAGATCCAGTCTAACTCCAGGCCTTGTGTTGTTAACCCTGACAGAGAGCACTTTGATGATGCTTGGCTGGAGCACCAGTTGAGTGTCGCTGACCGCCCTGAGTATGACTGAGTCCCTATGAGATCTTGGTCCTAGTGGCAGCCACCACTGCTTCTCCATCCCATGCGGGAGAACAAGCCACTTAGCCAGCTGATGACACGAATTAAGAATTACCCCACTAATCATAACTTTACCCAGGCATCGCTGTACTTCTGACAGGTTAAAAACTACCAGCAACTGACTGGTGCCACCTTGGTCTTATTCTGGTCGGTGCTTGATGGTTCTGAATCGAGCAGAGCAAGGTGATGAAAGAGCTCTTGGGCATGTTGCACCTGCCTGCCTTACTGCCCCTGCAAAGTCTCCCGGTGTTCAGGGGCGTAGATTCAGGGGGTGTTTGGAGTGTTACACCCCAAATATATGCATTTTCTGATAAACAGTTGAGTACAGGTGCGTTCACTCGGCCATTGTGAGATGTCAGTCGGATTACACACTGACAAAAACGTACACACACTCTCTCCCTCTCTGTTTTGAAAGTCCTCAAAATATTGGTTATTTTACAAATTATTGTCGGCCAGATGCTCAACATGAAAGAATTGAGTGATGGTTCTGACTCCTCCCAAAGAGGAAGGATGTCCGTCAAGAGGTGATGGGTTCCCCTCCACCCCTGCCTTAGATCTGGGGGTAACTCTCACATGCAGAACATGGTGCTCTGAGAATTCCCAGGGAATCCCTGAGCCCTGGTGATGAGAGACCTCTCCTGCCCCCCCTCTTGGCAAGGAGCCAAGAGATTCCTTAATATGAACTTCTCTGGGGTGCATATCTTGGAAACATTTAACACTTGAATGAATTTCAGGCTTGGTTCCAAATGTTTAGTTGCCTTCTTAATTCAGTCTGCTGCGTTCCTTGCGCTTAGTTCCCATGTTTTCCCTAATTGGAAGCGGTTTAATTGGCCGTAGATAGAACTGCAATTCTGTACTTATTTGTCTCTGTATCAGCATAATTAGCGTCAAAAATATTCATTGGTTCATTTGTGCATATAATAAGCAAATCATATGAAATCTTAATTGAAGAGCATTTTTAAAAGTTTGACTAAGATTTCATTTCAGTATGTTGCAATTCCTTTTTCAAACAAGACAATAACATCAACTTTTGAACAGGCAAAAGAACACCATGTTATACAGATGCAATTGCGGCTAAGAAACACAGGCCCATATTTATACTTTTTGACGCTAAACTGCGCTAACGCAGTTTAGCGTCAAAAATTTTTGCGCCGTCTAACGCCATTCTGAAGCGCCATGCGGGCGCCGTATTAATGGAATGGCGTTAGCCGGCGCAAGCAGACCGCCGCTGCCTGGTTTGCGTGGAAAAAAAACACGTACACCAGACAGCGCCGGCGTAGGGGGAAAATGGCGTATGGGCGTCTTAAAATGGGGCAAGTCAGGTTACGTCGAAAAAATCGTCGTAACTCGACTTGCGCCATTTTTTTTCGACGCCCATCCCCCATCAACATGACTCCTATCATTGTAAAGATAGGAGTCATGCCCCCTTGCCCAATGGCCATGCCCAGGGGACTTATGTCCCCTGGGCATGGTCATTGGGCATAGTGGCATGTAGGGGGGCACAAATAAGGCCCCCCTATGCCACAAAAAAAATTTGAAAAATAACAAAAATTATACTTACCTGAACTTACCTGTACTTCACTGGGATGGGTCCCTCCATCCTTGGGTGTCCTTCTGGGGTGGGCAGGGGTGGCAGGGGGGGTCCCTGGGGGCAGGGGAGGGCACTGTGGGCTCATTTTGAGCCCACTTGTCCCTTAACGCCATCCCTGACCCTGGCGTTAAAAAGCGGCGCAAATGCGCCGTTTTTGGCCACGCCCACTCCCGGGCGTCATTTTTGCCCGGGAGTATAAATACCACGTAAAGGCCTGGGAGTCATTTTTTTAGACGGGAACGCCTCCCTTGCATCTCATTAACGCAAGGAAGGGGTTCACGCTAAAAAATGACGCTCACTCCGGGCACTTTGGCGCCCGAAGCGTCTAACGCCATAGTATAAATATGGCGTTAGTTGGCGTTAGTTTAGCGTCGAATTTGCGTCGAAAAAAACGACGCAAATTCGGCGCAACCAGAGTATAAATACGGCCCACAATTTCTTGGATAGATTAAAAAAATATGAATTAAAAAAATGAAAAACTGACTGATGCAGAAGTCCTTCTCCAGGCACCATACGAAACTATAAAAGACTGCAATTTCAAGCACCATATTAAAAAAACCTTTGCACGAGGACAAAAAGGCCAAATGGAATTTCTACTGTTTTGATGCTCGCACCAGGCAAAATCTTTATTACAGAAAGATGTTTTCTCAAGGGCACAACACGGAGAAGCGTCATATGCAACAAATCTACACATACATAAATACACTTGTTTCGGTTTCCTGCCAGTGAATTACTATGAAGCAAATCATGTGACATGAAGCAGTATTTTTGGAAGTGCTTGGGGCCAGCTTAAGGCAGTCTATTGAGCACAGGGCATGAGATATTAACAGTAGGGTAGGGCAGTAAGTGTTTAAGCAAGTTATGTGGCCCATTTGGCTGCTGTTGGGGTAGTAAAATGTGGAAATTTACTTGATTTAATGGGCCCCAGTGAAACTGCTTGTGCTCCACCAATCGTAGGTAAGCCCCTGGGTGTGATGCACAAAATGCAAGCTCTAGAATCCCTCAAAAAGCACACTTAGTACTAATGCTGACCAGTTTCCCGAGTACCCTAAGGGGAATCACACAGGTACTTGCCATGTGTTACTAATACGGAGACATGCCTTGTCAAACTGTCTATCCTTTCCTCGGCTCACATAGGTGCTTCCGTTCTGTTGAGGAGTTTCTTAAGAGTTTAACAATTGAAAGGCTCTCCTGCAATTCGATTGAGTTTTGAATCACATTATGAATCTGGTGACAGTTCAACTAAGGGTGATTGTTGGGGGTGGTGTAACTAATAACTCCATATGACAAGAATACTAGTGATGAACTAATTCTTGTAGTCATACTTTGCTAATGAGTAGAATTTGCACCAGTGTTGATGGTGTTACTAAACTCCGCAGCACATACAGGCCAGCACAACTACCTGCACAGAACATACCATATGAAAGCCAAGATCCCCATAAGTTGCCAAACAAATATTTGTGGCTCAATGGGGAATTACCGCATGCATTAGATCTGTATAGAATGGGTCCTTTGGCTTTCCAGGAGCTACATGGATAGTGTTAGTGGAATTCACACCACACCCACATGTACAACATATGAATGCATATCAGTTAGGGAAATTGTTGTGGGAATCAGTCACAGTATACATACTGGGGCAGTGACTAATGTTAGAACTCCACTAATCACACATGTGCCTCCGACACAGACAATGGCCGTCATTACGAGGCTGGTGGTCACTCACCGTGGCGGTCCTTCCGCCGCAGACCCGGCGGTAAAGACTAACACATCACGTGTTGGGGGGCTTGGCAGATGGCAAGCCTTCACAACGCCGCCTGGCCCATCGGTGCGATCGCACCACTGCGATCGGTGGTGTGCACCTCCGACCCAGCTGCAAACCGCCAAGCTTTCTGTGGCAGTCATCCCACAGCGAAAACCATGGCTGTCATGCACACGGCGACAGGAATCTCGATTCCTGTCGCTGGCACACACATGCACACATGTCCCCACACATGCACCCATCCCCCCGCCCGTCCACACACTCACAAACACTCCCCCACCCCATGACGCATCCATGCATTCACATCCACACCCCTCAGCAAAGGCACACATCCACACAGACACACTCACTCGCAAACATGCACACAGTCACCCCCATTCACTCGCAAACATGTACTCAGACACCCCCACTCACTCACATTCATCCACACAGACACCCCCATACACATGCGCACACACATTCACATTCATTCGCATACATGCACACACTTACCACCCCCTCCCCTAACCGCAGATACGCACCCACACACACAGACCCCCCCTTTTGGACACCCACTTACCTTCTCCGTTGAGGAGGACATCCGGGAGGGGATGGGTCCTAGCGGTATTGCATCGCCAGCACCATCACGCCAGCAGAACTCCGCCACGCCGTATTATGGCTTGTTATACGAAGGGTGGAGTCCTGCTGCCATGGCGGTGCTGGCAATGCACCCACCTCTTTGGAGTTGGACTTCTGCCCAGCAATGGTCCTGCAAAAGAACCGCCCAAGTCATAATGAGGGCCAAAGTCTGCAGAGTATAAATGCAGTAATTGGCAAAGTGCCCACTAAGCGAGACAAAATACCACTACGGAATGCTTATAAAACTAGAGAATTAGAGGTAGTACATCCTCAGACAATGCCCCAAGACAAACTGAGAATATTGACTGTAGGTCTAATTACAACTTCAGCGGATGGAAAAGCCAATCCGCCAAAGTTCTGATGAGGAGGGTGCCGCCAATATGGCTGCCTCCCCGCTGGGGCCATCACGAGTTTCCCACTGGGTCAGCGGATGGAAGCTCAGTTTCCACCTGCCGGCGCAGAAGAAAACAGCCTACAGCATTGTCTCCGGCTCATAATAGAGCCATGGCAATGCTGTAGTGCATCGGGTGCTGCTACACAGACAGTGAACATTGTGAGGGAGACAGGCCGGGGGGGCTCCTGCACTGCACATGCCAAGTGCAGTGAAGGAGCCCCCTGGGGCACCCTGCACCCCGTCTCTGCCAGCCTTTTCATGGCCTGGTTACCACCATGAAACCGCTGGCGGAGAGGGGGGTCGTAATTCACACCGTGGCGCTGCAAGCAGTGCCGCACTGGCAGATTAGGACCCCCAGCACTACCAGCACCGCCAGCACTACTAGCACCGCCAGCACCGCCAGACCATTGTGTCAATGAAAACTGGTGGTGCTGGCGGTCTGACCGCGGTGCTACCGCAGCAGTCATAATGTGGCTGTCGGACCGCTGCTGCGACCCTAGCGGTCATAATGAGGCCCTATGTGTCTTCCACTCGGATTGAAGATTATAGTTCATGGGAAAGGTTATACACCATTACACATGATACATCCTATTCTAAACAATACAAAATTAACATAGGCTGCGCAGCAGTAGATTTGGAACTCTCCCAAGGTCACCCCGGACTATTAGTAGTAGTAGTGGAAATGAACTCTATTTAGTATCTGGAATTGGAAAGATTCCTAGCTAGGCCCGTCAAGATGAAGGAAGCAAAATCTCTTCCAGGAAGCCTCCAGGACTCCTCAATTAATATAATGCACAGCAGTTGTGTGTCAATAAGACCAGGACAGAAAGACTCAAAGTACCCAAAATCTAGAGTTTACAATTTTCCAGAACTAAGAGATACAGATTGATATTCCAGGAGAAAAAGTACTGTCTGATAACCCAGTCATTTCGCAAATAATCATGTGGAGGGAATGGACACCTTATTAACAAAAATAATTCTTGACAAGGATGTCCTGAGCTAAACTTGCAGAAGAGGTCCAAATTGCAAATAGGTAAGGACAAAACAGAAAAAGGTTGCAACAAGCCAAAGAATGGAGACATGAAGACACTCAGCCAGCGTCCAGGATAACCTATAGCTAAGACACAAGGCACAGGGCTTGAACATATCTTATGCACAACCACAGGCTTAGCATCCATGGACCATCACCAGGAAGTCAGACAGTGACACGAGGCTCAGGACAAATGGTGGCCTACTTATAACCCCGATGCCCAGTACCTCCACCTCCTTCATCGATCCTGTGCTGCTGCTGTCATTTTCCCTTAGACATCTAATGCCCCCTCTTTCAATGGTGAGACCACAGATCCTCCAAAGGTTACCAGAGCATCCAGATAATAAATAGCTTCACAATGGACCCAATGTAGGACAGTTCAGACTGGGATGATGTAGTTATGGCAGTGTGTGGTGAAGGTCAGATTATTAGTGGCACGCTGAATAACTTTTATCAGGATTTAATAGACATTTCAACAAATCTTCCAGAAGTGTGTTTCCAGAAGTGCTTGAAGCATAGTCTAACATTAGGATGTAGATTTCATAATTTTCAGAAGCTGCACCCAGTTCAGATTTATTTCTTATTAATTTACTGTGTTAATCAATTAACAGAGTTAATCCAACTGAGTTTGTGAATGTATGATACTAACACAAGCGTGAGTCAAATTTAAGTTAGGGTGTTAGATGGATTGATTTAGAGTTTGGAGGATGGCGTTACTCGGATAGCTCATCCGCAGTATTATGATCCCATTATATCCTACGGGCATCGTAATATGGCAGGTGGGATATCTGTCACATTTGTGATGGAGTAACCCATCCGTCAAACTTTAAATCAGAACCTTAGGCCCATATTTATACTTTTTGACGCTAAACTGCGCTAACGCAGTTTAGCGTCAAAAAGTTTTGCGCCGTCTAACGCCATTCTGAAGCGCCAAGCGGGCGCCGTATTTATGGAATGGCGTTAGACGGCGCAATCAGACCGGCGCTGCCTGGTTTGCGTGGGAAAAAACCACGTAGACCAGACAGCGCCGGCGTAGGGGGAAAATGGCGCATGGGCGTCTTAAAATGGGGCAAGTCAGGTTACGTCGAAAAAATCGTCTTAACCCGACTTGCGCCATTTTTTAACGACGCCCATCCCCCATCAACATGACTCCTATCATTGTAAAGATAGGAGTCATGCCCCCTTGCCCAATGGCCATGCCCAGGGGACTTCTGTCCCCTGGGCATGGTCATTGGGCATAGTGGCATGTAGGGGGGCACAAATAAGGCCCCCCTATGCCACCAAAAAAAAATATAAAAAATAAAAAATTATACTTACCTGAACTTA
This sequence comes from Pleurodeles waltl, assembly GCF_031143425.1. Classification (NCBI taxonomy): domain Eukaryota; kingdom Metazoa; phylum Chordata; class Amphibia; order Caudata; family Salamandridae; genus Pleurodeles; species Pleurodeles waltl. The sequence continues at coordinate 1,015,246,730 of NC_090449.1, forward strand.
CCTGAATGTCCCTGGGGTGGGTCCCTCCATCCTTGGGGGTCCTCCTGGGGTGGGCAAGGGTGGCAGGGGGGGTCCCTGGGGGCATGGGAGGGCACCTGTGGGCTCATTTTGAGCCCACAGGCCCCTTAACGCCTGCCCTGAGCAGGCGTTAAAAAGTGGCGCAAATGCGCCGTTTTTAGCCACGCCAACTCCCTGGCGTCTCTTTTGCCCGGGAGTATAAATACCACGTAAAGGCCTGGGAGTCATTTTTTAGACGGGAACGCCTCCCTTGCATATCATTAACGCAAGGAAGGGGTTCACGCTAAAAAATGACGCACATTCCGGGAACTTTGGCGCTATTCGCCTCTAACGCCATAGTATAAATATGGCGTTAGTTGGCGTTAGTTTAGCGTCGAAATTGCGTCAAAAAAAACGACGCAATTTCGGCGCAAACGGAGTATAAATATGGCCCTTAATGTATTCATTTAACTCTTTTATGCACATTGATAAATAGATAAATTGATAAATAGAAAATCAGGAGTTCAGATCAGGAGATTTTGCCAGTTGTGCAGCATGCAGATGATTGTCTGATCTTTAAATATTACAGAATTTCAGCTCTCACAACGCCATCACCAGCTGCTCATCAAAGAACAGGCTGATTTTTAAGTTTTGACCTAGTTACATTGAGGTCTGTGTAGACAAGGCCTTATGCACTTTGGTGGTCCTTCTCTTTCGTGCAACCTGGGTGGGTCCTCTTCTCAAGCAGACATGAGCAATTCCAAGTTTCTGGTACATAGCTTCCTTTCTGTTTACTGCTCTACTCTTAGGGATGTTTTGCTCCTAACAACAAAGAAAGCTAAGGGTTTCATAAAGACATTTCTACATAAACATCTTTTACGTTTTACAATCTTTTCCCCGATTTTGAAGTCATAGTTTAATAAGGATGTTAAGTTGGCCTGAATCATGGTCATAATTGTAATAAGGAGAGATTAATAAAACAAATACAATTATCATATAAACCTTAATCAGAAAAAATATTTTGGCATTAGACAGTAATGCTAAAAACAGACCCTTGAGGGCACCATAACAAAAATATCATTTGTAAGAAACATGTTCATGTAACCATATTGTTAGCCCCCAGAGGGCATAACCCCATGAAAAAGGAGAAAATAATGATGTGTAACCATATACTTAGCACCTAGAGGGCATTTGTAGAGCTTGCAGACCTACTGCAATGATATTACAAACAAGACATTTAAAACAAAACATTTCCCAGCTGTAAAACAAATGTTCTAGCCATGACACTGAATGGTGGGAGTGGTTATTATTTTGGTGTCCCCACTAACCTACTGAGGGGACCCAGAGATGATGTAGACAGAAAGAGTGTTTTTAAGGTGGTCCCATTGTCCTAGGCCCACCACAGGCTGAGTTATGAGGAAAAATGTTTTGTAAAAGTAATGCCCTGCAAAGCATTATGTGGCAAGTTTTTGTTCTGTGAATATTATAGTGTGTTGACTGCAATGCTCAGAACAGCCCCTAGAGGATACCACAATAAAAATAGCATTTGGAAGAAACAGGGCCATGGATTCAAAAAGTCAGCCCTTAGAGAGTATGACCACATGAACAAAGAATGGAAGAAAGTTAAGGCGTGTTATATTGGAGTCCCCACTAACATAATGTGGGGTCCCAGAGATGAAGTAGACAGAAAGAGCAGATGCGTAGAACAGCCCCTAGAGAACACAACAATAAAAAAAGCATTTGTAAAAAACATGGTCATGTAACTATAAAGTTAGCCACTAGAGGGCAGTATCACACAGAAATAAAATGGCATTAAATAATGCAGCATAACCATGTATTTAGCCCATAGAGACCATAGTGAATTACACATTTTCAGGGATAGCAGGCCTATAACAATGATATTACAAACAAGTCCTTTAAAATTCAAGCTATTCCCAGCTGTAGAATAAAAGTTCCAGCCATGAAAGTGCTTAAAAGGACACTGAATGGCGGGAGGAGTTATTATTTTGGGGTCCCCACTAACCTAGTGTGGGAACCCAGAGATGATGTAGACAGAAAGAACACGTCGTGCTGAACGTTTTGTAGGTGATCCCATTGATCTAGGACAACCACAGGCTGAATTATGAGCAAAAATGTTTTGTGAATGCAATGCCCTGCAAAGCATTATGGGGAGAGTTTCCTGAGTTTAGTGAATATTGTAGTATGAGCTGTTCCACTGGGCCGTTAGAGTCACTTTCACATTGAGGATTTCTGTTTTATGTAAAGCATTCCAAATTTCAAGTGTTTTAAGGGGAGAGCCACAAGAAATTATTCTGATTAGATAACTGTGAACAAAGTAACCAGCGGTTCAGTACCGTCAGTCTAATTCATGCTGTTGTGCCTGTTTGCACTGTGAGCGCCATGGCCGCCATGCAGCACGAATGGAGAGACAAAAGAAAAACAAATAGTTTGCCCACGCTGAAGTATATGGGCAATCGTGCAATAATCCATGTGACAGGGGCAGTCTGCAAGGTGTGATAAAAACAGCCTCAAGGCGGGACAAACGTAAAGCATTTACCAATGACATCAAGTGATTTTAGAAGGGCAAGCCCAGGAATGAATGAAAGTGATAGGCGTGAGATGGCCATGGTTAAAAGCCCACAATACTTACAACAGGTGAAACCGCTTGCGCGCTCGACCTAAGAACTATTTTTATCATTTCAAAAGCATGACTACTTGTAAACATCAAAGGTGGATATTGAACAGTATGTATTTATGTTGAATCTGCAATAAACATTAATGATGACTGCTTGACTAGAACACATTGTCTGTGTATTGAAAGACTCTCTTGACAGACACGAAAATAGTCATCTTATGAAAGAAAAGCTCACCGTTTTTGTGTCTTCGGTTTCTATTTGAAGCATATTACAATATAAAATACTACAAAAACCTTGTGTACTGTACTAACAAAATTGGGGCTACCTGGCCAACATTAAAAAATCCATAAAGAAGTTACACAGCTGTGTTATGTTCTAAAGAAAAGCACAGGCACGTGACAGCTCAAAGCACCCTCTCCCCTACCCTCACCCTGCCTAGTTGACATCTCACACTCCTCTCTGTGCACTCCCCTAGCCAGGCATACATGAATCCAACCTTCAAGCTGTAGATTGCATTATTGCTAGTGTTTTCTTATGGATTTATCCTAGCCCAAAATCTGCACCTCACTTGGAATTGTCCCTGACCTGCTCTCTGTCCTCTCACACCTCCCCTTGGAAAGAGCTTTGTGACCTCTCATCATAGACCAAGCAATGGATCCACTAATGTTCTCTCTAGCTGTCACTGTCTCTGGAATCTCTGATGCTACTCAATCCTTCATTCTAAGTTCATAGGGAACTTCAATGCAGTAGTTTTGCACCCAAAATTACAATATGGCGGTGACTGCATGATGTGGAATTACCTTGGCATGCTCACTTTTTCTCCATGATATGTATTTTTGCACGCAGTCCCCAAATTTAAGGTTGTTTCCAGGAACAAATTCCATTAGGTGTGCCCCAGGGTCTTGTCCACTACTTATTTTGGAAAAGATTAAGTGTCGGGACCTGAGGTATTTCACATGGGCTCACTGAGCTTGCACTAGCCACATATCACTTTAAATTCTAGGAGGAAGCCCTAATTATATCATATTTTTTAGGTCATGTTAAAAAGTTAAATCATCCACTAGATAACTCTACTAATAAAATGCACAACCAGCATCACCATGTAGTGGATTTCACTGAATAGGTGCCAGTGTTTATTAATAAGTACTGGCGCTGAGCATCGGCAAACACTGGCACAAATTAAGCACTGGAATTTTCTCTTTGGAAAACAAGGTAGAGTTTAATCTCATGCAAAGTTAGTACATACTTGTAATAGCAATTCAAGCAGAAACTCCTGTTTCTGCCGAAATCAGTATTACCACCAAAGGAATCAGGACGTTGAGATTCAAAACATGGATCTATTAGGCCATCTGGAATCAGACCTACTCTTTCTCTTGGGTCCAGGGCAGGAGAAGGAACAAAATTCCAGAACAAGATGTGGGCAGAATTCTAGAAGTTTCTCCCACTTCAAAGCTGACTCCAGGTATAAATATTAGACCTGCAGACCTACTCTTCAGTGCACACCTGGACCAGTGGATACTACAGAAGAAGGACTGCACGGCTGCTGGAGGCCTGCCCTAGAACTTCGACAGCCTGCAATGACTGACAGCATGACACTCCACAACGACCATCTGAAACACACAACAAGGTCCTTGTGCTACAGTGAAAACCACCCGTAACGATTTCCCTCCTCCATTTTAAACTGGACTCCGCATGCATGACTTTAGACTTTGAGACGGTGACTTTTTCAGCTGAACTAACCTAGTCCTTGAGCTTGTGACTTTCCCCCAGTCTAGCACTGCTGCTGGAGGCACCCCTGCTGTCGATGGAGGAAGACTGGGCCTACTCCCTTCATCCTAGGCTCCTTGAAGTGACTCCTAGGGTCAAGCTGATGGACATCCTGTTCAGAGCTGCAGGCACCTAACAAGCTCCAGAGGCTTCCCTATCACTGCCCGGCTGACTTGCTGCACTAGACCTCCCTAAACCTGCAACTGGACACGTCTGAGCACTCATGGCTTCTGTTAGAGTGAACCCCTGATCCCCAAGTGGCATCTCCTCAGGTCCTGGGCCCTTGATTGGCATTAGAGTTCACTCATCTGAAGTAAAAGGAGAAATCCTGAAGATTTCAGCTCTTCACGACCACGAACATGCAATGCAAAGCTCTGGTGTGCATGACTGTTCCTGCTACAGTGACCTCCCGAAAGAGAGAGATCTGCACTTTGTGCTACTGCATCGACAGGCCTTGGTGTCTACCAATTCAAAGCTGTAGCATCGACCGTCCATGACGTCTGATAGGATCTTCACACTACGTCCGTCTGTTAGGGACGGTCTGCTCTTAGCACTATAGCAGCGATCATCTGCAGCATCTTTCTCTGCTTCTCGCAGTCTCCTCCAACGTGAACTGGGCACTTCATGCCAGACTTTGAGAAGGTAACTTTTTCAGCGGATATAACCTGGTCCCTGAATCTGGCCTGCACTCAATTGTGGTCAGCCTGAACTTGTAACTTTCCCCCAGTCTAGCATGACCAGATGACTGTGAGTGGCACTTTGTGCTTTTAGGCGCTATACTTCCCAAAATCTTTCAAACTGCATGTCTCCTTTTCTACTGCATTTTTGTTGTTTTGGTATCAAATAATTTATTGAATTCTGCTCTATTTTTCCAAATTGGTGCTGGATTTCTCTTGTGTTGTGTTTATAAGTGAACACTTTAATGCTGTTTGTGTGCTCTATAAACATTTTATGCATTGTCCTTAAGTTAAGACTAACTGCTTTTGTACCAAGCTACCAGTGACTTTTTGTGACTTGTCCTGATAAGGATTGTGCGTAGTGCTTGAGTAGCGTTTCACCTCCCTCAACCAATACCCTAATTTCTCACAAGGCACAGAAAATTATTGTAAAGTGAAAACTCTGTATTTTTTCCTTTCCTTTTGACATTAAATGCCTGAGAATAGAGTTCTAAAGCAGCATAAAAGAACCACTAAGGTTACTGAATCACAACACAAAAATACTCCTTCCTTAAGCCACACTACAAGTCAACAAACTTACAGCCAAGGACTCCCCCACAGTGTCAACTAACATGCGTCATCTCATCAGTGTGTGACGCGCCACATAAATGCAATTACAGTTCAGCACAATATCTATCAGAATACAGTTTAATATAGCCTGATTTAGATCTCAGCGAATTGGTCACTCTGTCGCAATGGTGATCGATATCCCACCCGCCTGGTGTTTAGATTTCGGCAGACGGGATATCCGTCACCGTAGCGACGGTGCAACCTCCCCTCATCCCCGCTGAAATCTAAATCAGGCCCATAGTTAAAACAACATGGCACCCAGTGCAGCACCATTAATGCCTGAGAAGGCTTCCCCCTAGGCTCCAAGAAGGTGACCTCCTAGCACTCCATGAATTCGCACTAGGGCCAATGAAAGACCTCCACAAAGTGGCTTCTGGTACCCAGAGCTCGTGCTGTCTTTGTGCTTCTAGCCATCATGGCAGCGAGCAGACCCAATGGATGTCTTCATAGATTATTATGTTTCCTACATTCATTCATTTGCCCTGACGTTTTGTCTTATGTGCTCTTTGCAGGTGCAGTGGGAATGCATAAACCCGAAGTACAAAACAAAAAAGAAGAATTACAAGAATTCGGGTATCGTTATCCTCAACCTGTGCAAGGTAAGGGGACAAAGCACCTTACTTCTTCAACTGTCCAAACCTTTCACCTGGCCAACTGCTTCCTGCTTTACTTCTTGTCAAACTCGTGTCACTGGCAAATGGAGGACGGTAGAGTGCAGAAGACGGTAAGAGGCATATTTATTAAAAGTTATTGCACCACTTAGCGTCCCCTAATGACACCATGTGTGCACCATATTTAATATACAGCGCACCATGGCGGTAGTTTAGGAACTAACCAGTTTGGCGCTTTGCAGGATTAGCGTAAAAAATTTTGACGCTAATCCTGCAAGGCACCCAGGGGCCCATTGTAACCAATGGGAGCCTTCTTTTAACACCTCCTCAGAGCAGGGGAATGGCTCCTTTGCATATATTATGCATGGTGCAGGCATAATGTAGCACAAAGGGTTACAAAGTGGCGCAATGCATGCATTGCGCCACTTCGTAAATATGGTGCAGCGGTTTTGGCCATCTAACGCCACATTAGCGTACAAAAATGATGCTAATGTGTCATTAGAATGGCACTAGGCCCTCTTAAATCTGGGCCTAAGTGTCTTGTTTCCCTCTCATTTTCACAATGGAGATGTTACATGCATAAATCGATTTAACTTCACATGATATTACACCTGTATGATGTAATATTATGAGGGGCGAAAAATAGGTGGAACCTAAACACGTATTCATTTGTGGGAATTTACAAATACTTAGAAGTCATATTTCCACCCTGAAATCAATCAGGGTTTTACTTCTGTCAACAGCAGAAGTACATCTGCCCCCAGGTTAGAATGGGGCGGAGTACTTGACAAGAGTGCAGGGGGAAAAAGCTTCTTTATGGGCTATATATCTTGCAGTTGAAGAAAAAAATATATCCTGTGCAATTGCGTGTTTACACATGCATAATAGTACAACATCTGCAATTAAGCATGTGTTGTTGTTTGCACTTTTGAGAACTGTTGAAAAGCTGTAAGTTTCGCTTTCTATAATTGCACCTCAAATTTTTGAGAGTTCAAAGAAAAATCATAAATCTGCCTCAAACGTAAGTGGGAGCCTATGAGTGCAGTCTTACAATTTTGTTTTGCAAATCAGAGCAATACTGCACCAGTGGTTTAGAATTACAACCATCCTCAAAAGTGAGAAACCTACACCTATGTTTCCTTGTTCATTTTGAGTAGATTCAGGTTTTAGGGGATCCACAGAAATATCTCAGGATTACACATGGAAATCTACAAGTCACTCTTTCATTCTGCAATGCTGCTGTTTTTTTTTTTATTCCTGTAGACAATCGACATGATTAAATGTGACAGAAATACTCCTTAAAAAATAAAATAATTTTCTCCATTAACAAAATGTCTCTCCTGTGATAAATCCCTTCTCCTATAGTGGCATGAAATATGGGGTGTTTGGAAAACTCTTCAACCACATTTGAACAGTATGAAGAAATACACCATGGAGGCGTGTGGGTCCCACCATGTCCACCCCTGTCTTTGAAGTTATTTCTGCAATAAGTACACAAACCTAGTGTTTGAGCTACAGCAGTAAATTCCCCCTGTGGGCATCAAAGTCTGTAAATCAGGATCTGCCTTTTGCCCTATTCCATGGTAATTTTCATGCTCCCCCTAAATTCAATCCAGGTGTGCATAAAATGTTGGGAATCGACTTGTAAGATTGTGGCATTAGTTTACCGAAATTTACAAGGGTTGGGGACCCCAAAGTCATGGAGTGAGACGTACTGAGGAGAAAGAGGAGGTGGACGCGTGCCCTAACAGTAAAACCTGCTGTTCTTGGAGCTGGGGAGCCAGGGTCCAGTTCCAACTGGGCTCAACGTCCTGTGATTTTGACAAATCACTGATTTAGATTTTGGTGGCCAGGTTACTCAGTCACAACGGTGATGGATATCCCATCCGTCAAAATATAAATCCCAATATTTCCCATTGGATTTATATTTCGGCGGATGGGATATCCGTCACTGCTGTGAGGGATTAACCTGTCCGCTGAATCTAAATCAGGCACTGAATCTCATTCCAGAAATATGCAATGTTATCTGGTGCTCGTGTAAAGCCTTCTATTGCACACGTGCCAAGCTTGTACTATATAAAAAAATAAAAACTGATATCCCGTAGCCGAGCAACCAATCCAAACTCATCAACACATTTGCATGCATACACTACATATGGACCAGGTAACATAAAAGGCAGGATACTGTTTTTTATTAAAGAAAGTGATGTCACAAGTTTATTAAATAAGGTAATGAGTTAGCTTAGAGGTGATCTAACAGCAGTCAGTGATCATACAAACAAGCAGCAGAGCAACAGACACTGAAGCAATACTCAAAAGACTTCAAATGGGTTACCCCAATTCTGGAAACCACTGTTCAGGGGAACGTACCATCCACTGAAGGTGGAGCGAACACAGGCCAGCCCAAAAACTGCTCAGGCATGCTAATCTTCCAGTGAATACAGGGGCACCGTCACTTTCACCAGGGTCCCGCCGAATGATTGCAGAGATATTCTCACAAGCCTCCACCCTTTAGGCACATTTCTCATAATTGGAGATGTATTGTCATGAATCCCCCTTTTCTGGCCATATTGCCCAGGTTGATTTTGAGAAGCAACTCCATCGGATCTCCACCAAGCCTCAGAGGGCTGCAGCCAAATTCCACTGAGACCTCCACCCATTGCCTGCTACCGCGGACTACTTGTTAATTGCAAACAAATACAAAACATACGTGGTCACAGCAAAAGGCACTAATGGAGGATAGACCTCCCGGCCCCACCCGGAAGTAATCTAAAAGCAGGAGTGAAAGGGTTCAATAGCAAGATCCCATGATTGCCTAGGCCTCCTTTGTAGGAGGGCTTGGGACTATATATTGCACCTTATAAAATACACCTCCCAGGGTTTAGAATTTATCAGGAGCAATAAATAGCATCTGTTTAGACTTAGATTTTAATGTAATCCTTACCAGAGCAAAATCTGCAATGGACAGCAAAATCTTTCTGTTTTCTTTTACCGAACGGAGAGGTATTTAATGCACCTGGGGCCAGATGTAGCAAAGGTTTTTCCCCATTCTGTGTCTATGGGAAAAAGTGTTCGTACATATGGCCCCTGGTTATTACTGAATGCAGTAAATACCACACGACTCAGAATTCTGACCACTGAGCAACAGGGGTTATACAGAAGTTGGACAATATTGGCCAATTTACAATCAGGGCCATTGAAGGAAATAAAGGGATGTTCCGATTCCTAAGACCTTTTTTAAAAAAAATCAGGGCCCAAAGTTGCTCCTTAAAGAACATTTAAAGACAGGAACAAGACCTCATGAATTTATCCACTACTACAAGAGGCCCTAGTACACAGGAGTTAATTCCTTGTTCAGTAGCAGAAATTACACCTGTAAAGATTCGTTGGCCACTAGACGCACTGAATACAGAGCAGAAAAAAACATGAGTGTGCCACAGAACAAATACTGTATTGCCTTTCTGATACATTGGCCCTCGCATATCAGGCTCTAGTCATTCTGCAGGCGAAATCTCTAATTTGTGGCCAAATAAGGATTACAAACTGGAAATTTATATTGCCACCTGGGCTGTCATCCTGTACGATTTTCACCGGGAAACTCTGATGCAAATTGGGCAGAAAGGTTTGTGCAACTTGAAACTTGGAGACCTCAGGTAATTGTGGCATTTCCCTGCTCCTTTCTTACAATTGCAATCTGGAGATACCCACCCACAGTCGTAAATGTATTTTTATTCGTTAAAATACCGCATTTGGAAATCAGTAGTTGATATTTATGAACATAAATTTCACTTTTTTAACCTTCAGGAAAAGTGTTCGAAACTTAGCTTTAGAAAGCAGATAATTTAAAAATATTTACCCAAATTATAATGCAATGTAATGTTTAAAAATATGTGATTGGTAAAAGTGCCTGCACTCTGCAACACACGTAAAAAGATGAAATATTATTGTTTGATTGAAAAATAAATAATGCTGCACTTCAATTTTGATGACAGTGAAACTTGAACAGTGCAGAAATTATGAGAAAGTGTGACATAATAGCCTGCAAAGCAAGAACGGACAGACAGACAAAAACGAGTTATAACAAAGAAATGTTTGGTTCACCTCTGAAAGTTTGGCCACAACAGAAAAGATCTATCAGAAAAAAGATATAAAGTGTTTTTGAACAAATTCCACCCAACAACATATGTTCTATTCTTGTAATTCTGCCCCTTCTTTCTACCTGTATTTTCTCACCCTCCATTAATTGCATGTCTGCTCTTCTCCATCCAGTTTTTTCAAGCAGAGTCTGCGTGCAAGTATTATTCACTGACAAATCCTTACCTATTATTTTTTTTCTATATGTTCACAGATCCACAAGATGCATTCTTTCTTAGACTACATAATGGGTGGATGCCAAATACAATTTACAGTAAGTAAATTCCAAGTGGAGTGGGGGATTGGCACATGTTTATGGAATTTGCACTTTCACTAAGAGCGGGGAGTTCTTTGTTCAAATGATGTAATTCTTGACTAGGGAGAGGCGTATCCTAATCTGCCATCAGATTTGATACTTCTGGTCTGATAAGCATATTAATTTACTTAGTTGACTCTTTGTTAGGTGATCATTGAGTGGTCCCCTATGGGTATTTGATGTTCTCCTGCAGTTTGTATTAAGTTGGAGACAATCATACCAATAATCTAGGTAGCTGGTTGTTGGGAGTGGGAAATTGGATGGTGCATAGGTTCATAGATGTGTAATTTTAGTATTATTTATGTGTGTATGTATATAATATTTATGTAGTCTGAACCAATCCAAAAGGCAGTGGAATGCTGTATATGGTCAAAGACAAGCTTAAAGACAATGAGTGATAGGAGGGTTGTTGAGGTTACTGCATAGTGATGTAGTGTTCTTTAAATAGATGTCTTCAGGTTTTTCCTGAGTTAGAGCAGAGTTGGGGTGGTCCTTATGCCCATAGGAATGCTTTTCCAAATCCTTGGTACATACGTGGCAAAAGCCTGCTGTCTTGCTTTTGATTTTTTTATACTTCTCGGTCTGCAGTCTGATGGTGTACTTGCTGTGGGTGTGTAGAGAACCACCAGAGATGTGAGCTTATCTGCAAGATAAACAGGGGTGATTGTTTTGGTGGATTTGCAAATGATGCAACTGGTTTTGAAGATGGTGCAAGACAACAAGGGGAGCCAATGGAGTTTCATCTGGATAGGGTTGATCATATTTGTTAAGTCCCTGGATGAGACGTGCTGCAGTATGTAGGATAAGTCTAAGGTGTGCAAGAATAGAGTCTGGGAGGCCATGGAGTAATCCATTAAGACCATCCACACACATGAGAACAAGAGCTTCAACAGCAGTTCTGAAGTAATGTTCCAGGAGAAACGGCTTGACTTTCTTTAGAAGTCAAAGCAGGTTTTTGGCCATATTTGTATGTTTTTGCAATGTGTTCGTTGACAGTGAGGTTGGTGACCAAGGTGAAGCCAAGTGACTTGGAATTCACTGAATGTTGGAGTTTGAAGCCATCAAGGTCCATGAGACAGGTTTGTACTGAATCTTGTTTGTTGTTCTTGGGAAATAAGAGGAATACTGTCTTGGATGAGCAGAGCTTCAAATAAGTTCTAGACATCAAGGTATGGATGAAATGCAAGCCATGTCTCAGACATTGACTGTCTAAAGCAGAGAAAACGTTCTAGTCGGATTGTGTATCAACATCTTATTGATGAACCTTGGTGCTATCTGTGAGTAGTGCACCAAGTGGCTCCATATAAAGGCTGAACATGATAGGAGACTGTATGAACCCGGATGACTCCACAGGAGATAGGGATCTTTTGTGGCCTGGGGGGTGGCCACGTGAACAAACTGGTGTCAGTTGGAAAAGTAGGATGAGAACAAGTGAAGGACATTGCCGATTAATTCCAACAAGACTCCGGGGTTTGTATGAAGGTGGGATAGTTGACTGAGTCAAGCTGAAAGGTCAAGCAATATCAGGAGGCAGGATTCATCCTAATCTGTGGTTAGAAGGGCATCATATACAATGTGTAAGGTAGCAGTCTCCATTATGTGATCTGAAACCACACTGATAGTTGTGCAGGAGATGGTTAGCATTGTTGGGATCTGTGAGCTAAACATAGGCTGCCTTTTCAATGATCTTGCCAATGAATCGTAGGTGAGTGGTGGGCCAGTCGTTGGCAAGATCAAAAAGGTGTAGACTAGGTTGCTTTCGGAATGGGATGATCTGGCCTATTTTGAGAACTAATGGGAAGATGCCTTGAGTGAGGGAGGTATTGACAATTTTAAGGAGGGTTAAGAGAGCATTCCCAGCGAGAGCTTTGAAGGATGACAGTAAGACTTGATCTTCACAAGAAGTGGTTTTCAGGGAGCTGAGCATGTGAGTGAGATCTGGAAGAGATTGTTCTTAAAAGAATGACCATTGCAGGATTATACGGAAATGGGTAGGTGTAAGGTACAAAGCTGGCTTAGTGTCATCGATGTACTGTCACAGCGTCTGTATTTTTTCACTGAAGAAGATGTTGACAGTATTGCACTTTTCTGTGGAGTGAGAAACAGGTGGGTCCGGCAGGGGTGTGATGCAGGGCTTGATTGTCGTGAACAGTATTCTGCTGCTGTTGGTGGCTTAATTCTTTGTGCTAGTATAGTATTTTGCTTTGGCTAATGTAATTAGCTGTCTGTGTGTTGTGTGGAGGAACTTCAGTATCTAGAGGTCTTGAGCAGTTCAGTTTTTCTTCCATTTTCTTTCCTGTCTGCAGATGGATCGTTTATTGTCAGCAAGGTCTTTAGTGTACTAGGGTGCTGAAGGCTTTGGCTTACACGTGCATGTTGCAAATCAAACATGTGTGTTCACATAGCTATTCAAAGAATTGTTGAAGATGTTTAGAAGGGCGTAGGCATTGGAAGTGAAGCTAATAAAGTGAAAGATGAGTTGAAGCACTAGCTTGTTTATTGAGAACTCTTTTAAGGATCTAATGGTTTAGTCTTCTCTTTTGGGCTGACCTTTTTTTCTTGGTAAGAGGCTGAGCAGTGAGATAGGGAAAGCAAAGGTGTTGGTCCACTCTAGGGTGAAGGTTATTTGCATTGGATTGTTGGTGATGTTGAGAAGACAACGTTCAGGATATATCCTTTGAAGTGTTCAGCTGTGTGACATGCTGTACCACGTAGAGTGTATTGCTCATTTTAAAGATGGTGTTTCTTGCTCGTTTTTTAGCTTTTGTTGTCTAGTAGTCTGAAGTCACTCAAGAGGGTGTTGTGGGCATGTCGCATGAATGAGGAGGTTTGGAGATTTAAAACTGTATCTATGAAGTCCTTGTTGTACCTGAGAGGCCTGTAAATGAAAAGGGGAGTGGCAATCTAAGTTGCAGAGACTAGGAAATGGCATGTGAGAAGTTGTGTTACTTGTTTGTCAAATGTGCAGGACCAGGTGGACTAAACAATGACAGTGAGGCCTCTTCCTTTCTATGTGCATGGTTAAAATGATGGATGCTGTAGCCTGTCAAAAGGAGGATGTCTAGGATGTGCGAAGATGTAGGTGTGAATTATGTTTCTCTGAGGTGTCAAGCATGATGCACATGATTTCATCTTATCTTGTCATTTTCAGTGGAGCAGGGGTGTTGGCCCAAACTCTTTCTCACCCTAACATGCCGAACTAGAAAATGCTTGTGTCCGTGCCCCCGCCACCTTTTTATGGGGATGCTTGGGTGTTGGGATGCCCTGGAGAGTTGATTGAAGTAGGAAGAAGGTAGGCAGTGATGTCACTTACTGTGAGAAGGATGATGGGAAATGTAGTGGTGTCACTACCTGTGCAGATGATGTTGGAAAATTGAATCATCTTGCTTGGATTATTATTTTAAAGGGGGTTTTGGCAGGATTCCAGTGATATCACTTGCTATGCAGATAGATGATGGGAAATGTATTGGTGTCACTTCCTCTGCAGATGATGATGGAAAATGAAGTCCTCTTGTATTTTCTTGGAAGGTTTTGGCGGAAAACTGCTGATGTTACTGTCTGTGCAGATGGGTGACGTGAAATCCAGTGATGGGAAATGTAGGGCCTGATTTAGAACTTGGAGGACAGGTTACTTTGTCACAATGGTGACAGATATCCCGTCTGCCAAAATCTACTTCCCATAGGCTATAATGGGATTTAGATTTCCGCAGATGGGATATCAGTCACAGTTGTGACGGTGTAACCTGTCCGCCAATTTCTAAATCAGGCCTTAAGTCTTCCTGCTTGGCTTCTTCTTTTAAAGACAGTTAAAAATATATAACGATATTTAGAACAGGTTAAAGCCAATTATATAAATCCTGGTGTATGCTCATACCATACTAACCGCACTATGTTAGTGGAAAGGGGCGGAGACTGCAATTGTCACAGAAGCTAGGGTAAGGGCATTCATCACCATGGTAATGCATATTTTCTTATTTTGCAGATGCCAGGTTTGTTGGCACTTGCAGAATATGCAGTGCCCTAAGTGCTTCTCAGTTAATTGAAATAATGTCACTCTTTGCAAAGAGACAGTTTTTTTTTCAGGTGCAATATTCTAACATAGTCTGCCATTTAAATATTACCTGGTACCGTATTTATCGGCGTATAACACGCATTTTTTCTCCCTGAAAATAGGGGGCAAATGATGTGTGCTTGTTATACGCCGATATAATGTTACGTTTTTTTTTTCTGAAATGTCCTCTTAAAATGAGGTGCGTGTTATACGCCGGTGCGTGTTATACGCCGATAAATACGGTAATTCTGTTGTGGCTTGTGATGAGAGCAACCACTGGCCAGAATGATTGCCAGAAGTGATATATTCCTTTGCTTCTTTTTACAACATCCTAACCTGACCCCTAATAAACCTCTTCTAGTGACCCCTGGTTTCTTGACACCTAGTCACAATTTCCTTCTAGTAGTAAGTGGGTTTTAAATTGAATGTAATCAAAAATTGGCAGAAAAATGCAACCAAACATATACCGCAATATTCTAAGCAACAGTGCATATATTAGGCACTGTAGAATGAAGTACAAGACTGACAGCATGAGATAAAATGCAATTTCTTGTGCTACAAACAACACCTTAGCACTTTATTCTCCAGAAATATTGTAATTGTCTAAAAAGATGAGTTTTCTGAATTTTTGAATGTCATATTTTTAATTTACAAAACTATTAAATCATTCATAGCATTGGCAAGCTTCATGAATCCACAGTTAACATGGTCAATGGGAAGCAGGCATATGCCTTGAAGTCTTTAAGTTCCTCATAATTATGCTGTCTGCCTTCATATTTGTTATTTCTCATGTTAAAAATGGTTTAGAAGTGTTTGCACTTTCTTGCAATGAGACTTAAAATGAAGGAACAAAAAATTGGGAATGAGAGCTTCAAAGAGGAAAAAAAAACTTCTTGAAATGACATATCTTTCGGACATTTTCCCCAGTGGCTTGGAAAAAACTTCTGATGGTGAATGGTGTATCCACGAGTCTCCTGTGCTTGAAGTGACAGAATACATTACATTAAGCCTAGATCAGGGGCGTTTAGAAGCATTGGTATAGCTTGGCCTTTCCAGAGCCTTGAACACCGTGTCTCACTCCATTCTTTTAGAAAGGCTGCATAAGTGTAGCATCTGCGGTCGTGACTGGAATTGGATATTATCTTTCTTCCCAGATCCACTTCAGACTTTCCCCCTTCTTCTCTATTCCTCTGCACCTAAACCTTTGAGACACAATATCCCACAGGGCTCGGCACTAAGCCTAATGCTGTTCAATGTCTACCATATGCCGCTGGTGGACATCATACAGCCCTTCGGCCTGGAGGTGATATCTTATGCAGATGACACCCAGCTCATGTTCTCCTTTGAGGATGTAAATAATGAGCTACAGAAGGCATTTAGATCCTCTCTAACCTCTGTTGCTGACTGAATGAAGAGTAGCTGTATAAAACTCAATTCAGATAAAACACTAATACTAATTTTAAAGCCTCTCCTTCTATCTGTTCCAGCACTGGTGGTCCTCAAAGCTCGGGTCCCCGCCCACTCCTGAGCACATAGTGAAAAATTGTGCATGGAAATGAACAAAGATCCCTCTTTCCGGCCACAAGTAAAGGCAGTAACAGAATCCTGTCGCTCGCTGCTGAAAAGTTTAAAGACGATTTTTTAAATTGTGCCAGAGAACACCCAACAGGTTGTGCTCATCACTTCCTGCCTTGATTATGCCAACATATTATACTTAGGCCCACCGAATACCTAATTCAACGTCTTCATGTTGTACAGAATGCTGCAGCTAGACTCTTGCTTAAACTATCAAAACAGGAATCAGTTACTATTCATCTGAAGACCCTTCATTGGCTCCCAGTACATAAGTGCATCATCTTCAAGTGCCTGCTGATGACTTCTAGAGGACATCACGAGAGGGGACCAAAGTACTTAAGGACAAGGATTACTCCTTCTTAACCTAGTAGATCCTCCAGCCAGCTTTTATTCCGAATGTGATGTGCTTGAACCAGTGGCCGCTCCTTCACTATATTAGCCCCTAAGTAGTGGAGTAGATGTTCATTGGTCATTCAGAGCTCTGTATCAGAACAAGACTTTTAATCTCAGCTATAGACCTGGCTTTTTTGGGTCAACTAAGTTCTCCATTCTGTCTATGCTATGCAGCGCCGGGATGCCCTTGGGCAGCAGAGTGCTCTACATATGTTCTCATTCAAGTCCTTCCTTTATTACAACATAATGAGGGCAATGTCCATATTTTGGCTTCCATAATCATTTCCTGAGGTGCGATCTGTGTCCTGGCACCGTCATTTTCTGTGATGCCACTGGGGTCAAAGTTCGTATGGTGCTCCTTTTCCTGACCTCATAGGGCATGTGATGTCACAGCTTGGAGAATTGACGTCACTGCTTACAGCCATATCTGCCATATTTGCTCTTTGATATCTCACTGCAAGACCTCCACAAGTTAATGGCAGGAAGTAGATCCATGTGACCCTTTAGCATTTTATCTGATAGAGGAAAGAGAGAAAGGCATAAATTATTGAGTTTAAATTGTTGGTTTTTACTTGAATAAACAATTTGTTACCATTGGGCAATAATCCTTGCATATTTTAGGCAATTTCGAAGAGGTTAACAAGTCTGCAGTGAAAACCTACTTTTAAAGCATCTCTGCTTCTAAATGGTTCTTACATTGTAGGCAATTAATAGCTACTATATAAGATTGTGCAATATTCCTGTTACTAAAATTCAATCTTGAGTAGGTACTAGTTATTGGGTTTTGTGTATTGTGTGTAATTCTTGTTTTCCATACACTCACACTGTTCTTGTAATATTTGCTCAGGTGAGACTTGGTTTAAGCAGAATATGTCTCAGAAGATCTGAAAAACTAGATATGTGTAGCAACCCCAGGATCTGCACCAGCAGTGTTCACAGCATGACTTTAGAAACTGTGTGGACAGGACATTGAGCTGCTGTCTTGCATTCACTTCTTACACAAGGTCATGCCTTCTTCTATTTCTTTTTATATACCTCAACCTTGCCAACTGTCTCTAGGTGCTTATAAACAGTGCTTAATTTGTAAATAAAAACGTGCTGGTGTCCAAAGCCCTCATCTTAAACACGCGGCTGCTGCAATTAAATGTGTGAACACGGAATACTGAGGGAGCGTAATCCTGAAGCCATCTCGGACCTCTTCAATCCATTTAAAGCCGCTCCCTGCCCCTTTAGCTCACTCCTGCAGCTTTCTTCCTTTTTGACGCGTTTTCGTTTTTCTCTTCCTCCGTCATCCCCATATATGTCTTTTGCTCGCAATAAATGCTTGAGGTAGAAAATTAAGCGCCGGCCCTCAAAAATAAACCGGAAACAAGAATCACAAATTAAGCACTGCTTATAAAGCATAAAAAAGTAGAACCAGGCAAGTTTATCATATGCCTGGGAAAACGTCCAAGTTATAATGCCACGTCAGAGAAGGCTCAGTTCTGCTCACATGTGGACTGGAATTCCATTATTTTAGAGCAGCCTCCTTGATACTTAGAGATATAAAGCAGGTGACCTTCTGTTGATCCGCATGATTTACAAAGCCTTTGCGTTGCCATTGCATCACACAAGACAGTGCAAGGCAAGGGCTTCAATGATATTTACTAAGCCATGCAAAGTCATCTTGCATGGCCCTGCATGGCTTACTAAATCCAGAGTAGCGCAAGTCTTTGCCTTGATTTACTCTGCGTTGGGAAGGGTTTCCGTGGGTGGAGCGTGGGTGTTTCCATGGATCCAGCCATGGATTTTGGTTCATTCCCAGATTTACTAACACTGGTAAGCCTGGGAAGGCTTCAAAATGCTGCGCCTTACCAACAGAGGCACAACAAAGAGAAATCTGTTTATTTCTCCTTGTTATTTTCCTCTTTCTACGTGTGCAGCATTCTGCAGCACACCTAGAAAGAGGAAAATGTCTATGAGGATTGTTTTTCGCGCAGGTTTCTCTTCCTGCACCAAAACAATCCTGAATGCAATGCAGTAACCCTTGCACTATGGCGCATGGGCGCCTACGTTGGCGCTAGGCTGCACTGTGTGCGCCACCATGGAGAAAGAGCGGGAATGTGTCATATATTAGTAAATATTGCACATTCCTCCTCTCTCCACTTGATGCAGAGCAGCAAGTTGTTTTGCTGATGTGCCATGTGCCAAATAATGGTAAATCTGGGCGACAATTCTCCTGCAGATGACCACCCAGCCAAAATTGCATGCTGTCCATACTTCTTGTGGTAATTACACCTGTAACAGATTGAAAAGATTGCAATTTCACCCACCCCTGCTCTTCTTTCCTTAGCTGCAACTTTCAGAGATGGCATCCTCCTCTATATATGGTTCATCTGCTGCACAAGTTTCTCTACTTTGTAATTGAAAGCATCCGCCATCTTACTCAGGCCTGAATTATTTTTAAACATGGACACCTGGATTTTTTTGTTTCTTGAACCTCTGTAAAGCATTGAATATTTATCTGATCCTCAGTGTTAGATGCTGGGCATTGGTAGATTTAAGTACACACCCACCACTAGCAATACACCCCCATCACAGGGCTGTGCCCAGTCAAGGTCTAAAAACATTTGCCCCTGGCTCAACCTCTGGTAGTTTGGCAACGAGCAGGCAGGCTTAACTTTGGAGACAGGTAAGTAAACATTTAAACCAACATAGTAAATAAGTAAGACACAACACACAATAAAAACCCACACCAATTTATAAAAATAGGAATTATTTGTATCTTTAAAATGACAGAGAACGACAAAATTCTAATATAGGGAACCAGAGGTATGAATTTTTAAAGATTTAAAGTAAAACTAGCGCTTGGAAGATAATAGCGCTCAAAGGGAAGGTTGCTCTGGACCAGGACACAGTCAAGAGTTCCAGCCATCCGCAATGTAACACTTTTACACTTACTTCCAGAAGTGTTTCTTGATGCAGGAAAATGATCCACAAGCCAAATGCACAGGGACGGCTCCTCCGTTAGGGCAGAGGAGAGTCGCCCCCCTACCCCCCAACAGCAGAAGTTGCCAACCTTTCAGAATGAAAGGATAATAAATCATGTTTATTATCCTTTGGTTGTGAAAGGGGCAGGTCTATGGGGTGACAAGCAGTGAGACCGCATGTGTGTTTGACCGGCCGTCTTGGGCCAGCAAAACATACATGTGCAGTGTGCTCTCTCCAGCCAGGCACTGTGATGCCAGGCTGGAGAGAGCATGCACAGGCTCCCGGTCTGCCTGGGAGTGCACTGGCTGGGCTCTCCCAGCCAATCCTGATGCAGCTCTGAGCAGTATCAGGATTGGCAGCATGGCAGGCTGGGAGCCTGTGCCTGCAAAAACAATCGAAAGAGGAAAATCGCAGTGCGGGTCGGCGGTTCAGGTAAGTTTTTTTTTTTTATTATTTATTGAATGTACCTCGCACGCTGCACCCACCCCACCCCTTGTGTGCGCAGTGAGCCGGGACTGACAATGCATGATTCCAGAATCTCTGAGTTGCTCCTGGTAACGTTGTTGGGACTACAGTTCTCAAAATGCAGTGGGACAAATCCTTGCAAGTCCACTGGACACACTCCAGGAGGGGTACTTTTTGTGGAAGTTGGTGCAGGGAAGCTCTTTTGACATGTTGCTTCAGGGAGTACACTCCTGAGTAGGAGTGTGTGGGGAGCAAAAACTGAGTTTTTGGAACTTCCCACTCTGCCTGGAGTGTAGAGTTATCCCAAAAACTCCGCTAGCCCCACCAGCAGAACGGAGCTCACCCGGTGCGTGCTGCACAGTCAAAGCGCAGACAGTCCGTGTTTGCGCTGTGTAGCCCATAACTGGGCTGCAGCATTCATTGGAGAAGAGCATCAGGGAGGCAACCGCTGAAGAAGACTTGTCTCCGTTGGATGACCAGGAGAGGAGGACCCCAGGGAAGACCCAGGTAAGTTCTTGTCACTTTCCTTTGTCGTTGTTTGTGCACACTGGTGCACAAAAAGGACAAAAACAGCAGCTTTCGCTTAATTCAGGCCAGGGCCGCAGGCAGTAAAGGCTGCTGTTTCTGGCCTCTTGTGCACCGGCCTGTCCTGTGTGAAATGCACACGTGGCAGGCCAGTTCACAACAGGCCTAGCAGCTTTCACTGCCTACAGCCCTGGCCTGATTGACCAGACCTGACCCCGCTTAGCGCTTCTGAGATCGGGCTCGTTCAGGACTATGCTGGTCACGGAACTCCACCTCCGCAGAATTCCACAGTTTTTTTTCAACTCTATGGAATTCTGCAGAGTCAAATCTGCCAAGGCTTACTCCTGAGTCTTTTTTGAAGCAAGCCAAAGTCCTTTGGGCTATGGTTCCAGTGTTCAACAGGCACTGTCCTTGAGTGTGTGGGCCTCTGGGTTGCAAACCAGGGTTTCAACAGGGCAGTCCTTCTTCTTCTTGTGGTTTCAGGCAGCAGATCTGAATTCCAATGCGGATCAGCCACTTTTATTCAATCATCTTGGGGGACAGTCAGTGAGCATCCTTGTCAAATGAGTTGCAAGGTGCCACCCAGACGTCTGACAACTCCCTCCAAAGTGTAGCATCCTCTTGCACTTTAACATTCCAAGAAGTATGATTTTTCTCCAGAGGAGTAAGATCTAGCTAAACCAGCCCCCTGGTGCAGCGCATTTCCATTAACTCCCCCTCTGGACATCTGCAGATTTCTTTCTTAAGCCTACCATCTATCTGTGGGGCACAGGGGTGAGAGGGCTGGCCTTGCTGCATTCCTTTCTGACTAGTTTCCTTCTGAAGTCTCAGCTTGATTTACCCAACTCTTCCTGGCCTGACTTTACCTGCTGCCTACCTCCCCCTCAAGGCAGGCCACTTACCACCTCATCAAAGCAGCCTCGCTAATCCTATTAGGGCTGACCAATCAGGAGAGACCACTAGCAGGTTGGATCTTGGCTTACAGTAATGGAAGTCTTATAACCTCTGTAGGAGGTATGATACATTCAACAATTGCAAATTGTTGTGTTTATCATTACCATTCATTTGAGTCCTTTCATGGCATTTTATCTTCTTCTTAGGAATATTTAGGCTTAGGAAAAATATTTCCATTTTAGCTATGGTGCTAACTTTTTACAATGGAGCAAAATGAAAGGTGCATTTTTTGTTTCCTCACCATGGCATATAAAACAACTTTTTTAATGCCCTTGCTTAGAGTTACATGCAACCTACCCCTGGGGCATCTAGGGGAGGTCTTGGGGTGACATATGTAAAAGTAAGTTAGATTATTACTTTAGAAGTACCCTTAATTCCAAAGTCGATTTTTCATACAATTTACATTTTAAAGACAGCACTGCTTTTAGAAATGACAGCAGGCACACAGCAGTGCACACTCCAGTGCAGGAAATCTACTGGGCCTCTAAATTTCCCTGTCCTATTATATACTAGGGACTTATAGGTAGTTTGAATCCCCCCTGTACTATTATCTACTAGGGACTTCAGGGTCTGTGAATCCACAGGTACAGACCCTGGTTTGGGAGACCAGTGACAGGGTAGTGGCTCCGGGCTGGTGGGAGAATTGTGCAGGATGGCTGTCACCAGCGACCTGACAGTTCTAGAGTCTGGGGGTACCACTCCTAGGAGGAGGGTGAGGAACACCAGAAGGAAGTGTAGGGGGCGTAGAGGCTCACCCCTGACCCCCGTCCCGCCTATGGGTGCAGACCCTAGGCTGGGGGACCAGTGGCAGGGTAGAACCCCTGAACTGGTGGGAGTTGGAGTGGAGAGAGGATGCTATGCTGTGCTATGCTGTGAGTTGTGTCTCTCTCATCGGTTTGCCTTAGGAATGCCCTTGCATATGTCTAAGTGGTAATTTCTGATCTATGAGGAGTAGTGTGGCCATGTTTGGTATGTTTGGAATGGTAGTGAAAAATCCTGCTTATTGGTTTAGGTGGATTTTTTATTACCATTGTGGAAATGCCACTTATAGAAAGTGGGCATTCCACTGTGCTTATGACTCTTGCACTTTGCAGCCTGAGTCCAACCCACGTCTAGTGTAGAGTGATAGCTGGGCTTTGTGCTTACTTTCCAGACAGCCATTACACAGGGAGTGTGGCGGTGTGAAAGAATTACATCTGCATACTGGTCTTCCTGGGCTGAGAGAGGGAGAGGTAGGGCGCACTTACATTTGTATAGGCTGTGTCCTGCCCTCACACAAAGGGCTTGTTTGCCCCCTACTGATGTCTGGAGCCAGGGCTGGGGCTGAAAGGGAGTGATGTGCACTTCTAAAGGTCCCTTGAAGTCCCTTGAAATGCCCCCTCAGAGGAAAGGCAAAATGAGTATCAGTACAGGCATTGTTCCCCATGTTTTGGACACTGTGTGCACTTGGCCACAGATGCTTCTGGGAGGGACTGTTATGCCAAAAAGGAACAGCCATCAGGACTGATCTGCTGTTGTGCTGACCTGTGACCTGCTAGGTCACCCAAAAGGACTGCTACTTTATTGCCAGGACCCTGGTGAGCTGTCCAGCTGCTGATTCCTGTGCTGTGCTCCTACCCCAGTTGTTCTCCAGGGATTGGGTGGTGTGTCCCCCTCTCTGTTTTGTTATGAAGTTTCATGTCCCACAGCGCAAGGTTAGTGATTTACAGACAGCTTCTCTATGCGGCTGAGTTGGTCCCTACTTTGAGGAGAGTGCCCCTGTGGGTCCCTTGGCTGGGAGACCCCTGTCCTGCGCACCGTTTTCCTGACCAGGAGAGCCAGAGAGGAAAAGGAGTGTGGCGGGCATCGCTCACAGTGGTTGAGGAAGCGTGGATGAGGCGTGCTTGATCAAGTGCCCCTGGGGCACAAGCAGGCACCTTCTTTGGGGCATTCATTGCTGCAACCTGGGCCAAGAAAGCAGGGAAGCTGGTCCATGCCCAAAGATGCTGGGAGGCTTCCCTGGGCCTTGCCGTCTCAAGTGAAAGAAGGCTCCAGATGTGTTATCCGTGGAAGGTGGTGCTTGGTCGAGCAGACACGGGCAGCTGCCGTGTGGTTTCCCTCTATGTGGGGAAGGAGCTGGCAAGAGCCGCATCTCCAGAGTCCTTGCGCTGCATCCTCGAAGACAGTGGCCCCCTTGGCTGGGGGGATATTTTTTGTTGTTACGACCCCCATGAGAACAGCAGGGTTGCTTCCCTTTTATGAAGAAAGTGCCTCATTTACTACAGTAGGAGAGTGGGAGCTCTGGTTTTGGACCTGGTGGGGCTGTGCCTACCATATGTTTTAGTAAAGGAGCGCAAGGTGTGATGTGGCCTTCATATAGAAGGTAGTTGTGGTGATTGCTTGATGTTCTACGTTTCACCTCTGTGTCTTACTGTAATCATTGTTGTAAGTGGACAGGTGGACAAGTAACCAAGGCATGGGGAACAGAATACCACAGGACATGTACTATTAGAACAGGTGTGCACAATCTATGTGTGTACCTCAGTTGTGGGTGATGTGGGGGTGATTCCCGTGCCTTTTGCATTACGAGCTGTATTTTCCATGATCTGAGATTGATGTATGTACAGATACTGTTTCAGGAACTCTATGATATATACCATAATGTTTCTTCTATGATGTTTTTATCCTCACATGTGCAATATGGAAAGGTTTCATTTTAGTTGCATTATGGTGGTTTTACAATTGCCTGTTTTACAAATTAGTAATGATTTATGCTGTTTTGGTCTATAACTTGTATGCAATACAGTTTTATTTACATAACTTGTTAGGAAGTCTCTTTTGCTGTGTATTTATTGTGTCACTGGGTTGTGTGTGTTGTGCTAAAGCTTTACGCATTGCCTCTGGGATAAGCCTGGCTGCTCTGGCCAAAGCTACCAAGGGAGTGAGCAGGGGTTATCTTAGGTGTGAAGCTCCCTTGCTGTAACTAAAGTGGTGATTGCTGTTTGGCTTAGGTGCCTACCCTAGCCAACCAGGAACCCCATTTCTAACAGTCTGTCATGGCCAATAGGAATTAGAAAATGGTACCATTTGCCTGTATACCTTTTATTCAGAGCACTGGCGCTGGGCCTGTTAAGAAGAACCCAGGGCACAGTCAGGGTCAGTTACCATCAGTATCAGTCAGAAATATTGGGGTGAACATGCTAAAAGTGTGACCTTCTCACACTGAGGCACCCTCTTCTGTTCTGCTTCCATTCTACAAGCTCCTTTAGCTTTGTCACTGATATCCCTTTGTTCACTGTCAAAACCCCATTGAGAGGGCCACGGAGCAAGCAGGAGGTACTGGGCCCAACCGTTGAGGGCCAAGCCCTTTTTCTTCTGTTGTCCCAGGACCCGGCCTACTTTGGATCCTGAGCAACAGGGCCAAGTACCACATCAGCATTCGACTCTCAGTGAGAGAATGGGTCAAGCAGTCTAAAGCTTCCTTGAGGGAGAGGGAGACACCAGGGGATGAACTGACTCAAAATACATTTAATAGCATCAATAAATGATTGCCAGTCAAATACTTTCCTTTATGACAAATGAGTGTTTTTGTCCAACCACAAAGTAAAATACAGCATACACAAACCATATACACAGCCGCCTGAGGTCATGGCTCTAGTGTTTACAGGTAGTCCAACTTCCCTCTCTGCAGTAGCGATGATTCCCCATTCACTTTAGGCAACATTTAGGTTAGGCCGCACTAGCTTTCTGAGTCTCTGGAGCCCCAAACCAACTCTGTTAGAAAAGTCGAAAGTGTTTCAGCCCAAAGCACTATCTGGCAGACATGTTTCTAATGGGCCTTCTGGCCTGTTGCTCAGACTTATCGACATTAGCATGGAATATCTGACTGGAGTCTCCAAGGACATCTCTCTTGCTGGTGTGGCGGCTGCAGCAGCTGCCTCGGGTAAGTCTCAAACACACAGCTGTGTGTGTGCACACACCATGGCTGGGTGCCCTCTGTGCTCCTCCGATGCAACATTAAGTTTTGATTGGTCTTCCCCAAAGGAAGTTTTGGGGGTTTGAAGGCTTCTGGTTCCAAGTCATGGCTCGGGCTTGCATGTCTCACTAGGGTAGCCTATCAACGCACTGCATTGGCATGCACCGGGATACGCTCCTTGTCTTCCTCTGGTGGCCTCCTCTGGCATATAGGGTCACCAAATCAGCTCTTCACTTGAGTGCTGTCTGGGGACACAATATCAAGCTTCTATTTACAGCAGCCCCTCTAGCCTAGAGGCTAGTGGACTTGGTCCAGCACACAGACAACAGCAAAATGAGTGCAGTAGATTCCCCTGCTAACTTTCTGGCAGCCCCCTCTGGCATACAGGGTCACCGACTTGATCCTGCCCATGGGGCCTAGCCCAATCAGTGCAGTAGCTGTCTCCTTACACTCTTCAACAGGAGGATCCCCTGCTGACCCTCCTCACTTCAGCTCTCTCCTCTTCATGAGAGGGCTAATGGGTCTTGGCAAGCAGATAGGGATTGTTGCTTTAGGCTCCATAGGCAAGTGGTCTTGGATGTCCCTGGGTGATGTCCCCTCATCCAACTGGGAGAGTGGCAGGCCTTAGCCTCCAGCTCTGGTTACAGGCAGAAGTCTTGCAGAGCTTCCCCTCTTTGCACATCCTCTCTGGCTGCTTAGCATTTGGCATTTTGGGGGCCTCAAGCTCCCTTTCCAATAGTCCATGTCCAGACACCAAATGTGATTTAGGGTCTGAGTCTTCAAAGTTTGTGCTCGGGGTCTGCTTCCTTTTGAAAGGTGCTCTCCACTGTCCTGCCCATTTTCTCGAAAGCAGTCTGTCACTTCAGGGAAGGACCCAGAAGGACGCACTAGGGAGCCCATATTTGTTTTTGTTTTTAGAAAGGCCTGTTTTGCTGTGATCTCACAGGACTCCTGCAGGATCATGGCAGACAAAAAAAAAGAAAATTGTGGCCACTGTTTTTTTAAAGACTTGGAGAGGGGGCCCATCCCCCAGGGCCAGCTTTTAAAACAAGCATTTGCAATGCAATAGGTCTAGCATTTGATTGAGTTAGAGCTGTTGTTGTAAATTTATAACTGGACTTTTCTTGCCACATAAATTGATCAACCCTGCCTCATAATTTGGTCTTTTCCTGCCACTTATTCCAGTGGCACTGCATATAACTAAAGCACTTGCATTTACCTTCTTCCTCTATCTGCAGCTAAAAATTAAACTGTTGCCATTTAACATCCTAATTTAAATCTGCCATGCTACTTTGTAAAAATTCCAACAGAATGATAATCTTCCAAGATTCATTTCTAAACATAAAGGGAATGATACTTTTGTGTGTTTGATATCAAACGCTAAGGCAGGAGCCAGGTTCCAGTAAGATGATTAAAGAAGGATGAAAAAAACATAAAAAAATGTAAAACAATTGCTTCCGAGTAGGCCGTGGGTTGCCGGTGGAAACAACATTTTGACAGTTGGGCGCATGTTCTTTGGGAAGACCCTAGCCTGAGGTGTCATAATCTGAAGCGATGTTGCAGGCAGCAGCTTGTAGCTGCCTGGAATGCAGACATTAGCAGGCCTACCACTAAGTCTACTTAACACTCATTTCTTTGAGTCGGTTCCAGAGCAGAAATGCAGATGCTGAAGACGTACTCGGGCTCTGACAACAGCGGTTTGCAGATAAAGATTGTATTTAGGAGATTCCTATTTTAGCCAGCACAGGACCTCACATGTCATCTCCTTATTCCACCTACAAAGACACACAAAGGCCTGTTTTTTTATTCACAGCAAACGTGGTTTCATTTCAAATGTAAATATTTTCCACAAACGGTGGTGTTTTTATGATCACATGTTCAGAATCACATGGATTTATATTAGTCACTATGGGGGTCATTCTAACCCTGGCGGTCGTCAACCGCCAGGGCTAAAATGACGGGGGCACCGCCAATAGGCTGGCGGTGCCCCGCAGGGCATTCTGACCGCGGCGGTTCGGCCGCGGTCAGAAGTGGAAAACCTGCGGTCTCCCGCCGGTTTTCCGCTGCCCTTCTGAATCCTCCATTGCGGCGCAGCTCGCTGCGCCGCCATGGGGATTCAGACACCCCATACCGCCATCCTGTTCCTGGCGGTTCGCCCGCCAGGAACAGGATGGCGGTATGGGGTGTCGTGGGGCCCCCGTAAGAGGGCCCCACAATGAATTTCACTGTCTGCACTGCAGACAGTGAAATTCGCGACGGGTGCCACTGCACCCGTCGCACCTTCCCACTCCGCCGGCTCCATTCGGAGCCGGCGTCCTCGTGGGAAGGTTGTTTTACACTGGGCTGGCGGGCGGCCTTTTGGCGGTTGCCCGCCAGCCCAGTGTAAAACCCAGAATACCCGCAGCGGTCTAATGACCGCGGTGCGGTATTCTGGAGGGGGGAACTCTGACGGGCGGCCTCCGCCGCCCGCCAGGGTGAGAATCACCCCCTAAATCTATTAATACACCAAATTGTGGGGGTCATTCTAACCCTGGCGGTCGTCGACCGCCAGGGCTAAAATGACGGGGGCACCGCCAACAGGCTGGCGGTGCCCCGCAGGGCATTCTGACCGCGGCGGTTCGGCCGCGGTCAGAAGTGGAAAACCGGCGGTCTCCCGCCGGTTTTCCGCTGCCCTTCTGAATCCTCCATGGCGGCGCAGCTCGCTGCGCCGCCATGGGGATTCAGACACCCCATACCGCCATCCTGTTCCTGGCGGTTCGCCCGCCAGGAACAGGATGGCGGTATGGGGTGTCGTGGGGCCCCCGTAAGAGGGCCCCACAATGAATTTCACTGTCTGCATTGCAGACAGTGAAATTCGCGACGGGTGCCACTGCACCCGTCGCACCTTCCCACTCCGCCGGCTCCATTCGGAGCCGGCGTCCTCGTGGGAAGGTTGTTTTACACTGGGCTGGCGGGCGGCCTTTTGGCGGTCGCCGGACAGCCCAGTGTAAAACCCAGAATACCCGCAGCGGTCTAATGACCGCGGTGCGGTATTCTGGAGGGAGGAACTCTGGCGGGAGGCCTCCGCCGCCCGCCAGGGTGAGAATCACCCCCTGTGTGTCTTTTGCTTGATGCGTCTACTTTAAAAGTGCAACCTGCGAGTGTGTGTACAGTTTTCGTGCAAGCATCTGTGGTGGTCAAGTGACAAAGGACGCTCACCGGTGTGAAGTCCTAGTTGCCTATTGTTAAACAATACCAGGTCTGAACAAGTAATGAAATAAAAAATGGAGAAGGTAAACATAAATCATGGCATGCCGGGCTATAGCGATGAAAAGAACTGGAATGCCTCAAGTGCTCTACGGAAACATGGGAGAACAGGGAGAAGGTGTGGCACAATGACTAGAGTTGCCGACTTTGAAAGTGAGAACATGGATTCGAGTCACTGCGTCAGCTCAACATCACTTAATCTTGCCGTGCCTACAAAAAATGAATATGTCCTTTTGCAGTATAGCTTTTACATATGTAAAGCCTCCAATACCTTCTGGCAGAGTTTGTGCGTGTCTTTTGCCTGATGCATCTGCTTTAAAAGTGTTACCTGCGAGTGTGTGCAATTTTGTGCAAACATCTGTGGTGGTCACGTGACATAGGATGTTCACACGTGCAAAGTCTGGTTCCTTACGGTTAAACAATAACAGGTTTAAACAAGTAATTAAATATAAAATGGAGGAGGTAAACATAAAGCGAGGTGTGCCACTCTGTCACAATGAAAGGAATTGGAATGCCTCATGTGCTCTACGGAAATGTGGTAGAACAGGGAGAAGGTGTGGCACAACGACTTGAGCTGCTGACTTGGGAACTGATGACCCGTGTTTGGGTCATGGCATCAGCTCAACAACACTTAATCTTGCCACGCCTACAAAAATTGAATATGTCCTTGTCTAATGTAACTGGTACTTTTGTCTACTTAGCAAACAAATAATTAAATAAACACACTGGGCAGGCATACTCAGAAAAGAGAATCCAAACCAAGGAAGGATGGGAGCCAGGCAGCTGAGAGAGGGCGCAGAGGGAGGAACAGCAAATGATACTAAGAAAACAGTCTGATATACAGCCTTGTTTATAGTGAAGCTAAGCTGACAGCAAGAATGTTCTGCAAATGAAAAGGGAAGCTTCACCGAACAGGAGCCCTAAACAAAAAGGAAAAAAGTCCCCAAAGAACAGATGAACACAACAAAACATAATTATACAGTAGTTGGTCCCAGCTCCCAAAGAGAACAAGGAAGGACAAATAGGCATGACTGACCTCTAGCAAGGCAGGGTTTTTAAATGGCACAGACATGAACAAATGGAATGGCTTTAAGTCCATAGTACAAGTATACAAGAGGCTGTACGCTTCCGCTCAACCTAAAAAGGATGGGGCATGTGGCTTCCCTCCCTAAGTCTTTAAATGACGCGGGGGCCCGATTCCCTGGACCCAGATCCTTAATTTATGTGGAGGGGAGTGTGCACCCCACCCTCCCCAGGACAATCACAGCCCCAGGGCCCCATAATAGTAATGAAGAGGAGAGGGGCCATGCATCATCCTCCTGAGCCTCTAAAGGCCGTGGGGACCTCATACCCTAGGGTCGGATTTCACAGAAAAGGAGAGAAAAGGAGAGTGGGCCTTTACGGCCTTCCTCCCAAGCCTTTATAGGCCCCAGGGACCTCATCCCCCAGGGCTGTGTGTTATTTAAAAGGGGAGGTCCCTGGGATGGGATCCCAGGGTCCTATTAAGGTTCAGGAAGGGGGCATGTGGCCCCATTCCTTTTTATTGCATTTGGTCCCAGCTGGAAGGGTCCCCAGGGCCTAATATGGCCACGAGAGGGGGTCGCATGGCACCCCTCTCCTTAACAATTTGAAGTCAGCCCCAAGAGTTGGGGTCCCCGGGGCCTACTAAGGCTTAGTGAGGAGGACCCCACTGCTCATCCTCCCCTTTTTATGGCATTTGGTCCCATGGGATGGGATCCCAGGGGCCTATTAAGCCCCCCTCTTCTTTTTTTAAATGCATTCGGCCCCACAGTCGGGGGTCCCCGAGGCCTATGAAGGTATGTGGATAGCAGCTGGTGGGGTCACTTGGGGTCCTTATCTCAGGATAGAGGGCCACGTGCCCCTTCCCTATTATTATTCTTTGGTCCTGGGGCTGTCTTCAGGTCCATTTGGGCTTGGGGTGTGGGGCCACATGCGTATTCCCCTAAAATATTGTTTGGTGATGGGGTCCTCAGGCCTCTTAAAGCTCAGGGATAGTACACGTGCCCCCTGTCGTATAGTTAGTTTTGGCCGGAGGATGCTATCCTGGGGCCAATTTGGGCTCAGGGAGGGGGTCCAAGTGCCCCAACTCCCAATATATGAATAGGTTTGTCCCAGAGGGAGGGGGCCTCTTAAGGCTTGTGAAGGGAGGGCCATATGCTCCTCCCCTATAATTAGACTTTGGCCCAAAGCCCATTTGTGCTTAGGTTGGGGGACCACTTGTCCTCCCCCCAAAAGAAGTGTTTTTGGCCCCGGGGTATGGACCCCTGGGGCCTATTAAGGCTCAGAGAGGGGGGACACATGCCCCTCCTCCCCTATAATTTCTCTATGGTCCTGCGGAATGGGGTCACCAGACCCCATATGTGATTGAGGAAGGGGGTGACATGTCGTTATGTGGAGTGTCATACAGTATGGTGAGGAGATTGTCATACAGTGTAGTGATGTACGATGTAGTGTCATAGAGTCCAGTGGTGTGGAATGGAGTAGAGTAGAATGGAATGGCATAGCATTTAGTGGAGTAAAGTGTCATAGAGTAGAGTGGTGTCTTGTAAAGTAGAGTGGCATGGAGTACAGTAGAGTGGAGTGGGGTAGAGTACAGTTGAGTAAAGTGTCATAAATTAAAGTGGTGTTTTGTACAGTGGAATGGAGAGATGTGTGGTAAAGTGTTGTAGAGTGGAGTAGAGTGCTGTACAGTGCAGTGGTGTGGGATAGAGTGGAGTAGAGAGTTGTACAGTGGAGTATACACAGATAAAGTGGAGTACAGTGTTGTTGAGTGGCAAGAGTGTAGTAGAGTTTTCTAGAGTGGAGTTGCATTGAGTGGAGGGGAGTGTTGTAGACAGGAGTGGTAAAGAGTGGCATAGAGCTGCATTAGGTGTCATATAGTAGAGTAGAGTGAAGTGTTGTTGATTCATTGAATCGCATAGGATGGAGTAGAGTAAAGTGTAATAGGGTGGTGTGTTATGTTGTAGGGTAGAGTCCCGTGGAGTGGCCTTTCTTAGCATACAATGGAGTAAAGTGTCATAGAGTGGAGTTGGCTGTTGTACAGTGGAGTGGAATGTTGTAGAGTCTTGGAAAGCGTTGTATAGTAGAGTAGGGTGGAGTGCAACAGAGTGGATAATAGTGATGTAGAGTGGTGTGGAGTACAGTAGAGTGTGGTACAGTGTGGTAGAGGGAAGTGGTATTGATTTTCATTGAGCTGAGTCGCATAGAGTAGCTTAGAGTGGAGTGATGTAGAGTGGTGTAGCCAAGTGTACAGTGGAATAGTGTGTCATAGAGTTGAGTGCAGTAAAGTGAGGTGGAGTGGCAAAGAGGGAATTGCATATCAAAGTTGAGTAGAGTGTTGTACAGTGTCATAGACTAAACTAGAGTGCTGTACACTTGCATAGATAGGAGTACACTGCAATACAGTGGAATGCTATAGAGTGGTGTATTGTGTGGTAGAGTGGAGGGGCATATAGGGGGTCATTCTAAGTCTGGCGGGCGGCAGAGGCCGCCCGCCAGACTTCCCCCCTCCAAAATACCGCTCCGCGGTCGAAAGACCGCTGAGGGTATTTTGGCTTTTGCACTGGGTTGGCGGGCGACCCCCAAAAGGCCGCCCGCCAGCCCAGTGCAAAAAACCCTTCCCACGAGGACGCCGGCTCAGAATTGAGCCAGCGGAGTGGGAAGGTGCGACGGGTGCAGTTGCACCCGTCGTGAATTTCAGTGTCTGCAAAGCAGACACTGAAATTCTTTTTGGGGCCCTCTTACGGGGGCCCCTGCAGTGCCCATGCCATTGGCATGGGCACTGCAGGGGCCCCCAGGGGCCCCGCGACACCCCATACTGCCATCCTGTTCCTGGCGGGCGAACCGCCAGGAACAGGATGGCGGTATGGGGTGTCAGAATCCCCATGGCGGTGCAGCAAGCTGGGCCGCCATGGAGGATTCAATAGGGCAGCGGAAAACCGGCGGGAGACCGCCGGTTTTCCCTTTCTGACCGCGGCCGAACCGCCGCGGTCAGAATGCCCTGCGGGGCACCGCCAGCCTGTTGGCAGTGCTCCCGCCGACCCTGGCCCCGGCGGTCCGTGACCGTCGGGGTCAGAATCACCCCCATAGTGTTGTTCAGTGGAGTAGGGTTTCATAAAGCGGAGTACAGCGGAGTTGAGTAGAGTGGAGTGGAGTATTGTGGAATATAGTAGAGTATGGTAGAGTGGAGTGACGTACACTGGAAAACCATTGAGTGGAGTGCAGTACAGTGGAGTGGTGCATCACAGAGTGTTTTAAAGTGTCATAAAGGGGAGTACAGTGGAGTGGCATAGACTGGAGTAAAGTGTTGTAGAGTGGAATATCATACAATGCAATGTTGAAGAGTGCGCTAGAGTGGACTGGCATATAGTGTCATAGAGTTGAGTGCCATACATGGCATACAGAGGAGTGATGTACAGTGAATTAGTGGAGTACAGTGGAGTACAGTGGAATAGTGTGTCATATGAGAGAGTGGGGTAACGAGGGGTGTAGGGGCATCAAGGGAGCTGTGTAGTGTGTACTACAATGGAGCAGAGTGTCAAAGAGTGGCATACTGCGGAGCAGAGTGGCATACTGTGGCACAGAGCGGAGCACAGGGCTGTAGACTGTAGTATAGGGTTGCAGAGTGTAGTAGAGTGTTATGTAGTGGAATAGAGCGCAATAGAGTTTTGTAGAGTGGAGTTGTATAGGGTAGAGTGGAAAAGAGTAGAGGAGAGTAGAGTAGACTACAGTGAAGCGAAGTAGAGTGGAGTGTGGTACAGTGGCATAGAGTGGTTTAAAGTGTTGTACAGTGGAGTTGAGTGGAGTTGCGTAAAGAAGAGGTAATATGTCACAGAGTGGAGTGCTATGCCGTTCAGCAGACTGCAGTGATGTGGAGTAGAGTTGAGTGACATAGCACAGAGTGGAGTAAAGTCTCAAAGAGTGGAGTTGAGTGGAGTACAGTAGAATGGAGTGGTTTAGTGCATAGTTGAGTAAAGTGTCATAATTGGAGTGGTATGTTGTGTAGTAGTGTGTGGTGGTGTATAGTGGAATGGCATTCGAAGAGTAGAAGGAAGCAGCATACACTGGAGTGGTGTACACTGGAGCATCATAGAGTTGAATAGCATGTTGTATAGTAGAATGGAGTGGTGTAGAATAGAATACCATAAAGTGCAGTGGTGTAGAGTGGAGTGGTGTACAGTGGAATAACATAGAGTGGAGTGGCATACAGTGAAGTGGCATAAAGTTAAGTGGCATACAGTGGGAAAGCATAGAGTTGAATAGTGTAGACTGGGATACCATAGAGTGGAGTACAGTTGAGTGGCTTATATTGGAGTCGCATAGAGTGCAGTGATATATAGTGTAATAGTGGAGAGTGGAGTGACATAGAGTGGAGTAGTGTATAGTGGAGTGGCGTACAGTGGAGATAAAGACAGTAACATAGCTTAGAGTGCAGTGGCATAGACTGAAATTACGTTCAGTGTAATAGCATAGCATGGAGTGGCATAGAGTGCAGTGGCATACAGCAGAGTACCATAGAGTAGAGTGGCATACAGTGCAATTCCATAGAGTGGAACAACATATACTGGAGTGGTGTACTGTGGGGTGGCGTACAGTCCAATAACGTATATGGAGTGTTATACTGCAGTTATGTACAGTAGAGTGGTGTGTCATAGAGTAGAGTGAAGTGGCATGCTGTAGAGTAGAGCAGAGTAGCTTAGACTGGAGTGGGATAGACTCAAGTAGCGTGTTGTAGTGTAGAATGGAGTGGAGTAGAGTGTATTGGCATACAGTGGAATATCCTACAGTGGAGTGGAGTAGAGTGGAGTGGCATTGAGTGGAGTGGTGTACACTGGTGTGCAGTGGTGTGGCATACAGTAAAGAAAGATAGGCCCTCATTATGAATCTGGCGGTTCCTGGACCGCCAGACTCACGGGATGGGCGGACCGCCGCAATAGTTGCAGTCTGCCTGCCCTATTATGACTGCGCCGAAACTGCCACGGTGGAAACGCTGCCACTGCCAAGCTCCAACCACCAGGCAGGCTGGCGTTGGGGGCATTTCAGATCTGACAGGGCAGCGCTGCAAGCAGCGCTGCCCTGCGGATTCTGAGTCCCATTCCGTCAGGGATAGGCTGGCGGAATGGGTGACTCGGGGACTCCCTGCGGGCCTTTGCACTGCCCATGCAAACGGCATAGGGAGTGCAGGAGCCCCCATGAACAGCCCTGTTGTGCATTTCACCTCCCGAATTATGGGCATTGAAATGCGCAACGGGAGCTGCTGCACCCGCTGCACTGCCACATTGGCGCCGGCTCCGTTTGGAGCCGGTGTCACTGTTTCTGCCCGCCGGCCCAGAGGGAACGTCATTATAGGGCCGGCGGGGGCTTTGCCGTGCTGCCGGTCTTCAGTCGACCGTCAGCATGACATCATAATGAAGGCCATAGAGTGGAGTGGCATACAGTGGAGTAGCATACATAGAAAGACATAAGGTGGAGTGGTGTACAATACAATAGAACAGTGTGGTGTGGAGTGGCGTGCACTGGAATGGCATAGAGCGGAAATAGAGTGGAGCAGTGTAAAGTGGGATAGCATACAATGGAATAGCATAGAGTGGATTGGCGCAAAGTGGAGTGACATATAGTGGGATAGTGTAGAGTGGAGTGGCATACATTGTAGTGGTGTAGAATGGAGTGACATAGAGTGGACTAGCATAGAGTGGAGATTCGTGGAGTGCAATAGCATAGAGTGGAGTGGCGTACAGTCAAGTGGCTCAGAGTGGAGTGGTTCACGGTGGAATTCTGTGGAGTAGAGTGGCATAGAGTGGAGTGGTGTGGAGTGGACTGGCATACAGTGGATTAGCGCACAGTATGTGGTGTATAGTGGAGTGGCATGGAGTGGAGATGCATAGAGTGGAATAGAATACAGTGGAGTGGAGTGGTGCACAGTGGCATAGAGTGGAAAACCATAGAATTGAATAGTGTAGAGTGGAGTGGAGTGGTGTAGAGTAGAGTGGACTAGAGTGGAGTGGCGTACAGTGGTGTGGCATACAGTGAAATACCATAGAGTGGAGTGATGTAGACTGGAGTTGCGTAGAGTGCAGTGGCGTAGAGTGGATTAGTGAACAGCAGAGAGGCATGTCGCAGTGTGGCGTGGACCGTCATAGAGTGGAGTTGTGTGTCATAGAGTGGAGTGTTGTGTCATACAGTGAAGTGAGGTGATGTGTATTACAGTGGAGTGTCATGTTGTACCAGCGCCGCCTTTAGCCCGGGGATGCCCCCTGTGCGATAATGTTCATTGGCGCCCCCCAATGACCACCTCCGCCATGGATTCCCTCACTACCACCCTTTAACAGTGCCCCTCAAATCTCCATAACCAATCTCTCACAGATACAGTTTTATAGCATCACTCATACCAGTGTAGGGTAGGGTGACAAAGCACAGAGGCAATCAATCATAGGTGTGTAAATCAGTGTATAGGAAATGTTACATAAGACACATCACTACAAGATGTAGGAGTCACATGACATCCATACTGGTAGTTTGTACAGTAGGATGTATAGTCTGGGAAAGCACAAACTGAGAATTTAAAATGTAACACCATGGTTGGGGGTTCTTTTAATAATAAGAATTGATTTATACCCAAGTGAACCCTTTTTGCAATACTAGGATAATGAAAGACCCGGAAAAAAAAAATAACGCTCTAATGTATACCGTACGGAATGCAGGCAGTTCTTTGATGATACTTTACTGTTCTATATTAGGATTTTAATTTATAAGCTGTAAATAACAAAAGGACCTCTCTGACAAAGCAGTAACCCACTGACCTATTTACATTATAGGCAGTTTGTGATCTGCCTGGTACATGTTCTTTGCAGGAGGCATACTCACCCACAGCACTACCTTAAAACTTCTACTAGAGAAAACCCCAAATTCTCTCCAGGCAGATCATTAATCATCAGAGTTATCTTGACATTTTTATTGTTGCCTGAAAATCGCTGGAGGCAAGGAACGCTGCAGTTGGGGCTTTTAAAATTATAATATATTTGCAAACACGGCGACCCCTCCCAAAGTCACCACCCGGTGAGGTGGCACTGGTCGCTCTGCCCTAGAGCTGGCCCTGTGTCCTACAGTAGAGTGGCGTGGCATGTCATCTTGTGCAGTCTAGTTAAAGTGACAGTGTGAAAATGGTTGAATAAATGTAAATTAAATTTTGCAGGAATGTAGAATATGGTGTGCTGAGTAGCGCAAGGCAGTGACTTGTGCTGACTTGCGTTTCTCCAGCTTTACCATGCAACGCAGAGCAACACATGTTGGCCTCACATTGCTTGGTAAATCTGACTTAAGCATTGTGTTGCCCTTTGGACACCATGCATGATGCAATGGTAACACAATACAATGATAACTATGTCCCTTAGTGATTTTGTGTGTCACAGTATAACACTGTACATGCCGATGAAAAGGCAGTATATAATTTGGTAGTGTCTGCTTTTTCAAAATTAAAAATCAGGCTCATATATTTGACACACCTGTCAATTACCAGATGCAGTAAATACCGTACAACTCATAATTCTGATGTGTTCACAAACAAGGGGTTTACAAAGGGGTACGTCGGAAAATATTCACCCACTTGTAATCAGGTACAAAGTCTCTAGTGTTTTTCCCCTTACACTCTTGAAGTGAGAGAAAGATTTTACATGTTTTCCCTCTGCATGCTGGATAGACTTACCTACTTTACAAGAAAGCTGATGAGAAGGCCTTTTAGTGTACATGAGAGAGTGTCATATAGGCACTAGGGGGCATATTTATACTTTTTGATGCAAAACTGCACTAACACAGTTTTGCATCAAAATGTTTGGCACCGGCTTACGCCATTCATGTGTGCCAGCGGGGCGCCATATTTATGGAATGGAGCAAGCCGGTGCAAAGGGTGGGCTAGCGTAAAAAAAAATGGACGTTAGCTGGGTGGGGGTGGTGGTATGGGAGAAGGGGGTTTTCACCAAAAAATGAAGTTAGGCTGCTTAAAGGCAAAACAATGTCTCTAACAGTCTAGTGTCACTATCTGACACAAAACCATCCATACCACATGACTCCTGTCTTAGAAAAAACAGGAGTCATGCCCACCACCCCATTGGCCAGCACAGGGTACCAGTGTCCCCAGGCATGACCGTTGCACCCTGTGCCATGCAGGAGGCCCCTTGTTGGGCCCCCAATGGCACTTTAATTAAAAAATATATATATACTTACCTCTACTTACCCTATTTACCTGAAATGGGGTCCCCTATCCTCTGGTGTCTCTCTGGTGTGGGTGGGGGTGTTTCTGGGGCTTGAGGGGGGCACCTGTGGACCCATTCCATGGTGTTTAACCATGGAAATGGGTCCATGGGTCCCCTAACGCCTGGTCTGACCCAGGTGTTAAATAATGGTGCAAAGCAAGCTTTGCACCATTATTTAGCCCCTCCTCCCACCTGTGCATCATTTTTGCATGGGGGATAAATATGGGGCTAGCACCATTTTTTAGATGGAAACGCCTACCTTGAATCTCATTGACGCAAGGTAGGTGAACGTATCTAAAAAATGGTGCAAACTCCAATATTTTGACGTTAGACATGTCTAACATCAAAATGTAAATATGGAGTTAGTTTTTGCACCAAATTTGCGTTAAAAAAAAAACACAATTTCTGCACAAATGGAGTATAAATATGTCCCTATCTGTCTGCTGATCAGCAAGCTGAGATCATCACATATCCATTCTTCAATGCTCGGATACTCAGTCTTCCTGAGGTAGCGTGCACAGGAGGATCTCTGGAAGGATATTGGCACCAATGCATCTTACGGCAGAAAGAAAAATTGCAAGAAACTGGAGGACAATAAACCATCAAGCGCTCTTTGTAGATCAAGCGGAAAGTTCAGAGAAACATTCCGCTTTGTGTTCTGCCTGGTTAAGACAGCATGTGGCCTGGACCAGCTGTGGAGTAAAGGGCCCTGGAGGAGGAAGGGAAGTGCGGTGATAAACGCGGGCTTGGGAACAAAAAGCCGTGGTGCTCCCGCTAATTTTCATCACTAATGAGAGCTATAGAGGCGCCACGCTGCGCTCTTTAGAAACCCTTGCCTCTTTCATTGTGTGTGCCGGCTTCTTTCCTACCATTCAATACTCAGAAACCCATAAATACAGGCTTTCTTTCAATGGCGAGTTTTATTTTCTGATGTGAAAAAGCACCGGTCAGCGGCGGAGGGCTCATCCTTAATGCATGCTTTTACCCCGTAATGTTGCGAGCCATGCTGTGTGTTTTAACTAAGCAACAAACTTTAATTTTTTTCTGCTGGTTGGTGAAGGGTTCTGACATTGTTGTGTGCCACATCAGGAGGCGGGGCTTGAGCTGCCGGAAGGACGCAACCTTGGAGAGCAAAGTACTGTTATTACGAGAGCACGTGGGTTCTGCTCGCGAAGCGGGTCAAGGCTCTGATCAGACTAACCCTGTAATTGTGTAAATTATGCGGTTGAGAGACATGTGGTGTCCGGCCCACGACAGCGCGCGCTCCCTGTGGTGACATGGGGTGGGGGCAGAGCAACAATCCGCTGTGAGGGGTGGAGGCTGAATGGTGAGGTCCACGTGCAGTGATACACATTTCCAGGGCTTCTGTCTCAACACATTTAGATGAGAAGTTGAGAAGATATCCATGAGGTGGGCCACTGTGAATGGAGCCAGACACTGGCCCTTCAGCAAAAGCTGCAGGGCAGCCGAATGGCAGGTTATTTTCAAGTGTGGCCTATATTGTCTGACTTTTTGCATTTATTGCTTGTTTTGAGCAAAAGGTATACAAGCGCTACGGTGTATGGGGACTGGAGTGGGAAGCATTGCTCTGTGCAAGATTAAACAAGCAGACTTGGAGGGGGAACCCTATTTCGAGCAAGGTGAGATACTTTGGACAAGGGTGAATTGTCTTACAGTCCTGGGCTCAAGGAAAAATGAGAATTTTCCCTCCATTGTACTGTTTTTTACCATGTTTACATAGAGCATCCTGTCCTCTGATGAGTAGAGGGATCTAGGGGCCAGATGCAGGAAACGTTTAGCGAGTGTCAAACGGCAAAAATTGCCGTTTGCGACTCGCTAAACGCATTTCCCTATGCAGAAATGCATATTGCGAGTCGGGACCGACTTGCAATATGCATTTCAGAATCGCAAATAGGAAGGGATGTTCCCTTCCTATTTGCGATTCTGAGTGGCATGCAATACCATTTGCGACCGCATATGCGGTCGCAAAGGGTATCGCAGTTACCATCCACTTCAAGTGGATGGTAACCCACTCGCAAATTGGAACCCTTTCAGTTTGTGAATGGACCCAAAACATTTTTTTCAGGGCAGGTAGTGGTCCAAGGGACCACTGCCTGCCCTGAAAAAATACCGAAACTAAAGGTTTCGGGTTTTTTTTTAAGTGCAGCTCGTTTTCCTTTAAGGAAAACGGGCTACACTTAAAAAAAAAAAAACTGCTTTATTTAAAAGCAGTCACGAACATTGAGGTCTGCTGACTACAGCAGGCCTCCATGTTTGCGAGTGCCTATAGTCGCTATGGGGCCGCAATTTACGACCCACCTCATTAATATTAATGAGGTGGGTCATTGCGACCCCATACCGACTCGCAGACGGTGTCTGAGACACCATTCTGCATAACATTTTGCGAGTTGCAAATAGCGAGTCGCTATGACTCGCTATTTGCAAGTCGCAAAATGTTTCTTTGCTACATCTGGCCCCTAGTAACAAGGCATATTGAGGTTTTACTCCTCGAATATTTGGTGGCGATGCCAGGTACGGGCTTGTAATCATTGACATTTTCACCCATTCGGTACACACAAGCACTCAAATTCAATGTGTACCTATTACCTTATCCGATTTGCTTTACAAATATGGACTATATTTTTTATTGGAGTTAAAGGTGGATTGGAAATCAACAAACCTGCCCCGTGCTTATCATCTAATTCTCCTCTACACTTGTCATAGTCTCAAAAATTCACCTTGGACACCAATTGCCTGAGACTTTACCTGTTTACAAGACTCCGGTGTCCATGAGGTCACGTGCTGTTCTTTTTCAATGTCTCTGTACACCTGGAGCACTTCTGACCAGATCCGGTCTGGAGATTGTGTCATTTCCGGTGAATTGCAGGCCATGCAGCTGCTTACAGGGCAGGAAGGGTGCCATAGCCCAACAGTGCCCCAGCACCCCATTCTAGTCACAGCCTCATGTAGTTTGAGGCTGGTTTGAACATTTTTGCACGCTTTATTTTGGTTTCTAGTCCAGCCATGGATCTCTTAGGTCAGAAATCGTAAAAGCCACTGGGAGACTAGGTTTAAAGTCCACTTAGAATCAGTATAGATGAAAAGCCGGAGAGTTAGCCTTGGAACGTCAAATGGGTGAACTGGCTTGTGGTATGTGCTTTATAATAAATCACACTTGCCTTCCAAGCGCTTTTGATCAGAGGGAAGACTGCAGTAGGTCTCCTGGATTGAGCCTTTTGGCTGTATGGAAACCCCTTGAATGAGACTTTTTTTTATTACATAAAATATAACATTCCACAAAACCTAACATCAACAGCAGACACAACAATCCACATAGTTTATACAGCTAAAAAAGACAGAAACAAATATTAATCGGATTGTGATAATGCAACATATGATCTGTTATCCAGTGCGTGGGGATGGTGTCATATTTGTACAGGCTCTTGGTTTGGCATGCTGCAGCATTTAGAATGCCTTTAAGAGAGCGGAAGTGAAGTCTGGGAGGCTGTATAGCAGGGCGAAGCTACCATCCGGATGCAAGAGTACTAGGGCTAGAATGGTAGGCCTTTAGTAGATCGCTTTCATAGAGCTGAATTGAGGATGAGGTCAGAGCCCAGGTGAAGCTGAGAGCCTTGGCAATGGGTAAACGTTATATTTATTGTTTGATCCAGTTAGTACTTGATCCCACATATTCGAATGCAACTCAATGGGCTACTGAACAGGCCATAAGGGATACCCCAAGTAGACAGAACCAAAACATTTGAAAGATCAATAAACGATGTGTAAATATACTGCAGTGCATCATTCTACATTTAATCTCAACACAAGGGCATTATCAATAGGACTGGATTTTGCCCTAATCCTCCTTAATGATTACTAATAAATGATGCCTGCTTACAAAGGGCCTCATTACAAGTTTGGCGGACGGAAACTCCATCCACCAAATTCCCAACAGGGTGGCCGCTGCCTACGCGGTGACCTCCCTGCCGGAGCTATTATGGGTTTCCTGCTAGGTCGGCGGGTGGAAACCTAAGTTTCTGCCCAGTGGCCTAGCGGGAAACAGGCTACAGCATTGTCTCTGGCTCGTAATCGAGCCGGATGCAATTCTGTCACCTGCAGGGTGCATGAGCACCCTCGCAATGTTCACTGTCATGCCAAGTGCAATGGCAGTGCAGGGCCCCCACTGTGGCCCCCTGCACCTGTTCTCCGCCAGCCTTTTCATGGCAGTGTTACTGCCAGGAAACCGCTGGCGGAGCACAAGGTTGTAATCCCCAGGGCAGCACTGCCCTGGTGGATTAGGACCTCGACCACCTCCAGACCACTGGGATCCAAGATCCTGGCGGAGACGGCTGTTCCCTGGCGGTCAGACTGCCAGGGTTGTAATGTGGCAGTCGGACTATCCACATTGGTGGCAGTGCAGACCACCACTTCAAGTGAGGCACTCTATAGACTGCCACACTCGTAATGAGGCCCATATTCTTGTAAATGTTGTAAGAGGAATTTGTAAATATTTTCCCTTGGGTATCTAAGAATGCTATAGGTAGTAATTTGCTGCAGAATTCTGCATTTCTTTCTTATAGATCTGAATTAGGCTGCTACCCCAGGAGGCATAGATTGTTAAAGTAGGAAATCATGAAATGCTAATATAGACCTATAGCCCACTGCTGAGGGCTATACCACTTGTTAATGGCCCTGGACCCAAGTTATAGGGCTGAGCTGCAACCAAAAGCCTATAACGAGGGAGAGGGCCTTTAACAACTGTTATGCCCCAAGGGACAAGGATATAAGGCTTTAGAACATTCCACCCACAGGGAGTAGAGTGTTCTAAATTAGAAAGAGAGAACAAGAAAGACAAACATTGGAATGTTGGAGCAGACGGCTTATTCAAGCTATTATTAGCCCTGAGTCACTTCAACGTCTTCACTGGAGCTCTCAGCATTCCTATGTTCTACTTGTACTTCTTGTACTTGCGCCATCAGTTTTTCATATAAAACTAAATTAGTTGACCCTGGAGGTACATACACGTTTACCATAATGATTTCAAAATAGTTTACAAGGCTTTTTTCATAGAAACATTTATGGCTTGAAGATACTCTTCTTTTCTTAAAATGTAGAAATGCATTTTATTCCATTTAATTTATATAGGTCTAATTATGGTGTATATATTCTTGTGCCCAATCCGGGGTACAGTAAGTTGTTGTTAACTTGTCTATAGTGCCGAGCAAGGCATAACATTTGGTGAACAGTTAAATGGAAGACTTTTGTCTCTCTTGCATCCACCAAGTCATAGGTAACTAGTTCTCACCAAAAGACAGTGGGTTTAAGATACTGGCACTGAGTGATGACCTTAGTAAGGAGTCTTCCTTAGAACAAAGAGAAGAGTGACGACCCTTGAAAGAAACTTAGAGGCTGATTTAAGAAAAGTGACGCTATACCCAGTGCAGCACCACTTTTTCTGTGCCCCTTAGCGCCCTCCTACCGCCACCATGTGTGCGCCACATTTAAAATACGGCACACCATGGTGCAGGATAAGGGCAAAAGTGTCAGAATTCCTAATGCTATTGATGTACTCTGTAGGAATAGCGCCAACTTTTTGGTGCTACT
This sequence comes from Pleurodeles waltl, assembly GCF_031143425.1. Lineage (NCBI taxonomy): Eukaryota > Metazoa > Chordata > Amphibia > Caudata > Salamandridae > Pleurodeles > Pleurodeles waltl. The sequence continues at coordinate 1,015,290,484 of NC_090449.1, forward strand.
CCTGCAGAGTACTTAGAGGCCCAGTGTATTCAATGGAATGCCCCATTTTAACGCCTGCTCTGAGCAGGCGTTAAAAGTGCCGAAAAAAATGGCACAACGAAACCTCTTAGATTTACTTGCGCCATTTTTTCAGCCCCCCTAATGGGGGAACGCCCCCCCTTGCATACATTATGCACAGGCATAATGTGGCGCAAGGGTTTACAAAGTGGCACAGTGCATGCATTGTGCCACGTTATAACTATGGCGCATGTAAAAAGCTCTTTAGTGCCATCTTAACATAAACAAAATGTCGCTATGGGGGTGCTAAGGTGGCACTAGGGCCTCTTAAATCAGGCCCTAAGTGAGGATCTTTTACCGAAAGAAGGAATTACTGATTCTGATCTGTTGCCTCTGCTCATTGATAAAAGATTAGAATAAGAATATTAAGAATAAGAATACAAATTATAGTCTTTATTGTTAGTTAACTAAAACCGTACAATGTATATCACAATCAGAGTAAAAGATTCATAAAATTAGCCATAAACTTCAGTTATTAGCAGATATGAGTTTGGCTATGATTACATCTCCCGTCCTTACAAAGGCACTCACTGCTTGCCCTTCGTTTCTGTTAACATGTGCTGCTATTGCCTCACCACAGATGCCAATGTGTAGCCTTCTCCAGGGTGCAAGTGTTCAGTACTTAGGTGCATTATACAACCCTGGGCAACACCAAAGCACCTGTGCCAGGGTGTCCGTTTTATAACTGCAAAAGCGACAAGCAATTTGCTCACTTTTATATTTAAAGTTTTTCGATATGATTCTTTTCAAGATTGAATTTGTTATTCTATGTGCCTCAGTTGTGAGCAAATGTAGGTCTTGTGAAGCTATAGCTGCAGCCGTTTTTCATGGTGAAGGTGGAGACCACGAGCCCAGCTTAACCCCATTTAATCTCCAAATAAATTGCTTTTTATTTGAGGAGACGAGCAATAAATTTGTCTTGGAGTTGTTGATTTGCAATAGATTATTCAAGCAATATGCCTGTAGCTGGTTTACTGAATGTTAGAGACCTATCTGTGTTTGGCCAAGCAGGACCTGGGGTGACTTCTCCATTAAGGCGGAGGAGTGTTGCTCCCCCTCCTCCCCACTCCCACCCTCTCATCTGTGCCTCCCCACACCAGCAGCGGCAGCTGCAAACCTTTTGCCAAAAAAACAATAATAAACTGTGTTTATTATCTAATTTTGCTAAAAGGGGTGGGGCCACAGGCTGTGACGAGCCCTGAGGGGGAGTGCACACCACTCCCCCTCAGTGCGCCTGTATGTTTGGCCGGCCGTCTCAGGCCGCCCAAACACACATTCGCAGTAGGCTCTCTCTAGCCCAGCAACACAGTTGCCAGGCTGGAGAGAGCAGGCACAGGATCCCAATTTGCCTCGGAGCGCCCTGGGTGGGCGCTCCCAGCCAATCCTGATGCTGCTTTGAGCAGAGTCAGGATTGGCAACAGGGCAGGCTGGGAGCCGGTGCCTGCAGCAGAAGAGCAGATAGAGCAGTGCGGCGACGGCGGTGCTAGGGGTAAGTGTTTTTTAAAATTATTTTTAATTTAATTTTTATTTTCCCCCACCCACCCCCACCCTGCACGCTGCACAACCCCACCCCTTATGCTTGCCACAAGCTGCGACTGCCAGGATCGTTTCATCGTCATATTGGATCATCTGCAGAAAGTTGTTATTTAACTTTGGCGGACATGTCAGCAGTGTTTTCAAGCCTTTACCCATATCACCTTGGCACATGTTGAAGAATAATGGAGCAAGAACACACCCTTGCTTCAAGCCTGTGTTGACATGGTCCATTCTAAGTTGTATCCAGTTCTCCCTGTAAAACATTTGTATGGATCTGAGCAGTTGATTTGGAAATTCCCATTTGTTAGAGTTTGTGCCACAGCAGATGTCTGCTTATTGAGTTGAAGACCTTGCGAAAATCAACAAAGCATGCAAAAAGGTTTTGCTTCACCTTGATACCACGTAGGATTAATGCCGATAATGCTATTATGTTATCAGTTGTTGCATTACCTTGCGAAAACCCTGGCCCATATTTAAGAAAAGTGGTGCTGCATTATATGCAGCTACACTTTTCTTGCGCCCCTCAGCTCCCCCTAACTCCACCATGTGTGCACCGTATTGAACATACGGCGCACCATGGCGCAGGTTAAGGACAATAGTGTCATCATTTTTGATGCTTTTATAGTACACTGCAGGATTAGCACCAGAAAGTTTGGAGCTAATCCTGCAAGGTACATAGTGGCCCATTAAGAATAATGGTGTGCCCCCTTTTAACGCTTGCTCTGTGGAGGTGTTAAAAATAGCCTAAAAAATGTCACAGTGGAATCTCATGGATTCCACTGCATCATTTTTGCAGTCCCCCTAATGGGGGAACGCCCCCCTTGCATACATTATGCCTGGCTCAGGCATAAAGTGGCGCAAGGGCTTACAAAGTGGCGCAATGCATACATTGCGCCACTTTGTAAATCTGGCACAGCAAATTTGGCCTTGTTGAGCCACATTAGCATCATAAAAAATAATGCTAATGTGGGGCAAGGACACTCCAGGCCTTATTAAATCTGGGCCCCTGTTTGGAACCCTGGGATTATCTTTTTATGTTTTAGCCCATGTGCTCAGACATTTTAACAGTATTGATGCACAATATTTTGAATCCGCATCCAGGAGGGCAATAAATCTGTAGTTATGCGTGTCCCCTTTTGAGCCTTATTTGTGGATCGGATACAGAATCGAACCTTTCCAAGATGGCGGGACAAGGCCTTTCGCGAAACAGCTCAAGAATAGCTCCACTAGAGCCTCAGTCCAGTAGATCGGATTGTACTTGAAAACTGCTGGAGGTAAGCCATTTGGGCCCGACGTGCAATCATTTCTATTTGCTTTGCTGGTGTTAATTATGCCCTTCAGTTAAAAATGCTCGTTAGGTCTACTTTTATCCTCCATGTAAACAGTTCGGGAGATGGAATCTGACTTGATTCTCCAGGATCGGTTGCAGTGTAGGTTAGATCTATATATAATATATCCATGTGCTGTCTCTATGATGTCATATTGATGCTATTGCTTGTTGAGTATTGATAGGTACCTTCGGCGAGTTGGACTAAATTCCAGAGTTTTTTCGATGATTTGGATGATACCACCTAATGGAAAGCCTGCCATTGCTTCTCTCGATAAGCCAATTTTGCACTCAGTTTTGCCTTTTCATAAGCCCTTGTTTACTGACTAATGATTTTATCAATTTTCTCATTCAGCCAGGAAGTACATTGTAGTATATTGTTCCATTTCTATGACAGGCCGGACAGGTCAAAATTCTGTTTTCACTCATGACAAGGAATGTGAAGACCTCTTTTCGCCAGTGTGTCCTCAATTCTTCTCACAAGCATGCACCCTGGCTGATGTTTATAGAGGACACAAGGCCTTGATTAAGCTTTCCTTCAATGATCACACAGACGTAAAGGGGCATATTTATAAGCCCCTAGCGCCACATTAGCGTCATTTTATTTGGCGCTAATGTGGCCCAACGAGGCCAAAATCCTAGCGCCATATCTACAAAGTGGCACGATGCATGCATTGCGCCACTTTGTAACCCTTTGCATTACGTTATGCCTGCGCTAGGCATAATGTATGCAAAGGGGACATTCCCCCTTTAGATTGACCGAAAAAATGGCGCAAGGAAATCTAAGAGATTTCCTTGTGTCATTTTGTATGGCACATTTAATGCCTGCTCAGAGCAGACGTTAAAAGGGATCATTCCATTATTAATAATGGGCCCCTATGTAGTCTGCAGGAGTAGCACCAATATTTTGGCGCTACTCCTGCAGAGTAAATCAATAGCGTCATAAAAAATGACGCTATTGCCCCCTACCCTGCGCCATGGTGAGCCATATTTTAAATATGCCGCACACATGGTAGCAGTAGGGGGCGCTAAGGAGCACAGGGAAAGTGGCGCTGCACTCATTGCCGTTCCATAAATCTGTCCTAAGAACATTAGAGATGGGGCAGGGCTTTATTTGTGAAAGAAAAAATGTTGGTGTCCGAAACTCTGCTCAGATGCCTGCGGCCGATGCAATTAAATGTGGGCCCTCCACATACCAATTCCATTAGTCTTTAATCCACTACCAGACACTCCCTACCCCTTTATCTCACACTCTCAGGTTCCTGCTTCTTGTCTGTGACAGTTTCCCGTTCTTTTTGTTCCGCTGTCTTTCCGATCTGTGTGTTTTTACCCCCTCTTGCAATCGGTAAATATCTGATGCAGGACCAATTAGTGCCAGTCCCTAAAAATAAGTGCTGGTGCCCCCCACCGGCAAGCACCTGCTCAAATTAAGCACTGAACGGGGGTAATAGTTGGCCAGCCCTTGGGTCTCTATAGCAAATAAATAATTCTAGCCTATCTTAATTGCCTGTACACTCAGTCCAGTGCGGGAGAGGCATTCAGGTCTCCTAGAGTGCTTGAAAGTACAGTATTGAGGTGGTTCTTCATGCTGGATGAAGTGCAAGGTGTAGTGACATGTTGGGTGCATTGTTCTTTCGTGTGAGAATCAGGAATTGCAATAGGAATATTGCTTCAAATGTAGAAAAAGTTGCTTGTGGTATAGACAGGGAACAGCGCTGCTGTGGGACCCTGGGCAGTTGTTTGTGATGGTCTCTCAAATGGTTTAGATCTTTGGTTTGAAGAAGGTGAACAGGTCTTTCCAGCAACTGGGGAAAAGCTCCGAAAAGCTCCACTCTTCGTTTGTCACCGATTTTTAATTGTTTTTCTGTTGTCTCATAGAAGTCTTCAAATTAATTTTACAGAGAATACAGTTGGCTGGATCTTTTACTGTCTTCCACCAGTTTTGCATGTATTTATGTACTTTCCTTTCTTCTTTTTGATTGTTGGCTTGTCGTATCTTCTGGCTTAGGTTGCACTAATCTGATGAGTGTGAAGGTTTTGAGTGGCCTTCAGATGTTGAAGGCAGGCTCTACAGAAGTAGCTCTTGCATTTGATAATGATCAGGTTAATTGTGCATGGTCTGAAGAAGGCTGGTGTTGATGCAGTACAAGTGGCCAGGGATAGATTGTTGATTATAAGATGTACAGTGCTTAGGAAGTGATCCAACCACAGCTTATGTGACCAACATGTTCATGAGATCTGATTGCTAGTCTTTGTAATGGAGATAATGCATGAACAATGAATGTCTCACGCCAATGATAGAGAAGCTTATTAGTGGCTCTGGTTCAAGGCCACTAACACTTTGAAAAAATCTATGATCAATCATCATTGCCAAGAGTTTCTGGACAGAAATTCTTATGTACTCTTGGGTAAAATACAGCAAATAGGAAAATAACTTTGCTAATAAAAAAGAAAATCCAGTCACATTCTAGGGACAGGAAGTAAATGAATGTTGTAGAGAAAGAAGGCTGCCAAGCTGTTTGTGTTTATGGCTCAAATGGTGGCCATCTTAAGCTTGTTTTATACAATCAGCTATGGAAATATGCATTTTTTAATGTTGCACAATTTCTGGGGAATTTCTGTCACACAATTTATCAAGGAATTGCAGCAGTCAGAAGGTATATACACTAGTATTTATCAGGTAGGAAATAAGTACAAGACTCAAGAGTAATATTTATGTCACCTATGCACAGATTGCAATTCTAGAATGGGAAAAGCAGTGCTAACTGAATAGAAAATGAACTAGTATTACAAGTAAGCAAAGGATAGTTGAGTGGACATAACTGCATATTTTTCCTGTGGTGTTTTGTGATAGATTGTGGGACTAATTGATCCTATTTAATTGAAGAAAGTGGTGGCCGGACATGTCAAGTGCAAACTGAGGAATATGTCATCTATGCTAGAAATCTAATGTAAGAAGTTATTAAGAAAAGATTTATTTGAACAAAACAAAGATTCAGATTTACTTTCTCCAGTAATATCAACTAAGGAAGGGAATATTATGTAACAATGTGTGTAGATCTGAGGATTTGGCATGCTGCTATTGTTATGGCTGTATTCTGTTACCCAGTGTGGGAGAAATTATTAGCTCTCTTGCAGATGCCTGTGTTCTTCTAAATGCATATCATCACACAAAGTAGGGAAAAATATCTAAGAGGAGGTAGTTAGATAATTTACTCCCTGGATTGCATTCTAGCTGCATTTCCATTCTGGAGTGCAGTCCATCTATCTCATTGCTAACCTTGCTTAAAAATGCTATGAATAATTATAAGAAATTGGGATTATTGGTTGAGTGGGGGTGGAAGTCCAGCTCAGGCAGCAGACACAATTCTTGTCAGGATGAATTACAAACATTCACTAAATTAACCTGTGCTTAACCTTCTGGTGGCTTGGCACAAAAACAGGCAGGTTTAATTGAGAGGCAATGTGCAACGTATTTATGTAGCATATAAACAGTAATACAATGAAAACACAACATAAGAAAACCACCAAACCAATTATGAAAAATAAAGTACATTTTAATGAATAAAATGATACCAGAACGACAAAAATCCAATCAGTAGAACTGGGGATATTCCGTTTTAACCTTTTTTTGTGCAAATAGCGCCTAAAAGCACAAAGTGGCACTCACTGTCATCTGGTCGCACTAGGCTGGTGGAAAGTCACAGGTTCAGGCAGGCCGTGATGGAGCATGGGTCAGATACAGGGGCCAGGTTAGTCCTGCTAAAAAGTTACCTTCTCAGGTATTCATGCGAGGAACTGTGGGGGGAGGTTTGCATTGGCAGGAGCCACGAAGAGGCCATTGGCAGCGTGAAGGGCACGTTGAGCATCGCTGACGGTTGCTGTTCTAGCGGTTGCTGGAGTGGTCGTCGCAAGCAGTCACTGTCAATGCGGAGTACTGGTCATCACTTGAGCTCACATCGCTGAAATCTTCAAAGGTGATTGACAGCACAAAGATTAGGTCATCGATGGATACTTGTGTTGCCAGTCATCGCAGATGGTTGCTGTCGTCGCAAAGAGCAGGTCTCATTTGAAGCTCATGCTGGCAATTGTCACAGGGGACTGAGTTTTGACGCGAACTGGCCTGTGTGCAGTCGTGAAGAGCCCTAACATCAGGGTTTTCAGCTTTATCTTGTGAAGGAGCTCTCACTGATGCCAGTCAAGGGTAGTAAGGACCTGGGGGCACCTATTAGTGATGAGGTCTCACTCCAGCAGTGGTCAGCAGCTGAACTCAAGCAGGTCCAGGCAGGTTAAGTTGCAGATAGTCAGTGGGGCAGTTGTAGGGAGGCCTCGGAAGCTTGATGTGTCCCTGTAGATCACACAGGAGGTCAGCCAACTGACCCTTGGAGTCACTCTGGGTAGCCTGGGAGCAGGGAAAGCAGGTCCAAACTTCCTTCTTCAGACAGCAAGGCAGTCCTTAAAGCAACAGGGCAGTTATTTGGCAACAGGGCAGGTCTTCTTCTGAATCTTAAACAGGTCCACTCGCATTCTGATGACTGGCTCTGGAGGGCCAATATTTATATGTGGAGCCATCCTTTGTGTGGGGGCATACCCTGACCTACCCACAACACCGGTTCTGCAAAGCTCTTCCCCTTTACCTGGTCGAGGCTTCAAACTGTCTGCGGTGACAAAAGGCATGACAGGCTAGGTGCAGGTTCCTTTGTGTGTACTGTAGGCAGAGTCCTTTCAAGTGTAAGTGAGGATGAGTACAGCTCCTCCACACTCATCCTGTCCACACCTAAGCTCCCTTCGTCTCACTGTCTGGAAGCAACAAATAATCCCCAACAGCAGAGACATTCACAGTGATGTGACCCAGGGCACTGGCAGAAAAGCACAATTTGTTGGAACAAGAAAATACTAACTTTATAAAAGTAACATTTTCAAATTGTGACTTAATATCTGGCCTTAGCATTAAAGAGGATTTAAATTACTATTCATTTGAGTGTGAACAGCATATATGTATTTGCTCCATACATGAAGTTAGCACTTGCTAAATGTAATAAGGTAACCAAGTATTTGGTGAACGGAAGAGATAAGCTTTAGGGACTACCTTAGGGGTCACATATAAGTAATAACAAGCATTTGCAATGCAATAGGTCCAACATATCTCAAACAAGTTAATTGTCATCTTTTGACAACAGCGCCCACAAGCAAAAACAAAAGAAAACATGAGAAGAAACTGAGAAAAGATGACTTGGCAAAAAAAATAAAGTTAGCTTTAAAAAATAAAACTTGGCAATTTTGTGCCTGTTGGGCACGTTTTTGCCAGTCACAAGACTTCTGTTTGCAGGGCACTCGAAGTTAAAAACAACAAATAGTACCTCAATCATGTTGGTAGCAACGGACGGGCAGTAATTAAGGGCCAGATGTAGCAACTTTGCAAATTGCGACTTGCAATTTGCGAGTCCAAGCGACTCGCAAATTGCAAATCGCAATTTGCAATGCAGAACGGTGTCTCAGACACCGTCTGTGAGTCGCTATGGGGTCGCAAAGACCCACCTCATTAATATTAATGAGGTGGGTCGCAAATTGCGGCCCCATAGCGACTATGGGCACTCACGGATATGGGGCCTGCTGTAGTCAGCAGACCTCCATGTTCGTGACTGCTTTTAAATAAAGCAGTTTTTAATTTTTCAAGTGTAGGCCGTTTACCTTAACGGAAAACGAGCTGCACTTAAAAAAAAAAACGAAACCTTTTGTTTCGGAATTTTTTCAGGGCATTTTTCAGGGCATTTTTTTACCTGCCCTGAAAATATAATTTGGGGTCCAGTCACAAAGGGGAAGGGGCCCCATGGGGACCCCTTCCCGTTTGCGAGTGGGTTACCATCCACTTCAAGTGGATGGTAACTGCGACTCCATTTGCGACCGCGTATGCGGTCGCAAATGGAGTTGCATACCACTCCGACTCGCAAATAGGAAGGGAACACCCCTTCCTATTTGCGACTCTGAAATGCATTTTGCGAGTCGGTCCTGACTCGCAAAATGCATTTCTGCATAGCAAACTCAGGTTTGCGACTCGCAAAAGGCGATTTTCGCCGTTTGCGACTCGCTAACCGTTTGCTACATCTGGCCCTTAGTTGCATCAATTAGTCTTGATCCCTGCTCCAGACAGAAAAACCTGAGTGATGCCAGGCATGCCTTGATGAATTAGGAGGCTGTAAAGAAGAGTGTGACGCAAACCAACAAATGGTGAGCGACAGGTGGGTTCCAAGCCCTGTACTGAACACAACAGAGTCTTGCAAGCGAGACGCATGCGCTAGCGCATGCACTCGCAGGCTCTTCCCTAAAAAGGAAGGTTTAGGCCTGACAAAAGGTTTACTTTGGCAAGTCAAACTGGAAGTTTAAAACTGCACAACAGGCTGTGTGGCAGGCCTGGGACATGTTTTAATATACTACTTTATTGGATGGTTCAATGGGTGCTGCTGCTCACCAGCAGCATTTAATTTACAGGCTCTGGTTATAGGTAGTGTTATTTACTAAGGACGTACAAGTAAACGAAATGTACCAACCAGGTATATGCTAGTTATACCATGCTTGAGGGAGATAGCACAAGTACTTTACCTCTTGTTAGCAGGAAAAAAGTGCACAGAATCATAATGGTAACAATTCGGATTCAGCAACAGAAGGCAATCATCTTGGGGTGGGGGGGCTGCAAAAAATGCCAGGTCTCACAATAACATAGGCAGTCAGTATAATTTTGTAAGACGATTAGGGTTTTCTCCCATAAAGGGATACACTGTGGCATCCTAGACAAATGGAGTGGAGTGTAGCTCAAGTTGTCTGTACTGACTTCAATGCTGAATTCACAGATGAGGTATCCAAGTCACCAAATTTATATCAGTCATTAGGGTGTCTGATGATCCTAATCACTACATATATATTTTTAGGCTCAAATGAAGTTACCCTAGCACTCAGACATAGAAGTCCAAAAACGTAAAGTCACATAAAGTTCTGTTTACTTGGGATTTCCACCTTATAGAAACTGGCATCATGCAAATAAGCTAAAGTTTGGCCACCCTTGGATGATATACGCAGCTGCCCAACGCGTTTATATTAGCCTTGAAAACGTCACTTATGACAAAAAACGTATCAGCTGTTGTTGTGACGTAACAGGTACTGGATCCCACAGAGTTTTTCATCACTCAATAAACTTACTGCTTCGAAGTTACTGCCTATGGACCCTTATGTTACAGACTTTCACTTTTTGTAACTTCTGTACCTAAGTGAATGTCTATTATATACAGCTGACCTTTTGGCCTACTGTTATTTGTACCCCTGATGGTACGGCGCATGATAGCGTATAAGCACCAATTCTAACTTTCATTGTTTATATTACTTACCCATAATTGTAGTTTTTTTGATAGGAGGTGCAATACCTATACCACTACTAGTGAGTGTTTCTTAACATATATATTTTTATTTGTTTATTATTATTGATTGGTAGTCTTAGCATTTTCATTAGAAATGCTGTACATAAGAACCTTGCTGGTAGATAAGGGACTACAGAGCACTTACATACTCCAAGGCGTGAAAGTGGGTGTTAGAATCATGTAATAGGCTGCAAGATGTCTTTAAGCAGCAAATACACACATTTTAGAACAAGTCTAGAACTACAATCAACAGTTTACACATATTGTCATTTACATATTTATATAGCATAGCTATGGAAGTACATGGTGGGCATTCTCTCCCTTCTAACAGGAGGCAGGTGGCTCTCTCCCTAACTTGTAACGCAGCTTCCTTTTTGAAGCAATGACAATTTCCCATGATCAAATCAAAAGGACTGGTTGTGGTAAAGTAGAGGTGTTTGCCCACATTGAAATTTATCTGTGAGTTTAACTTTTTTATATACATGTGACTTGTTTGCTGCCACTGTGAGAGCAACACCAGAAAAATAGTGCCCATCTTTGTCCTGCAGTCAAGGATATGACTTTTGGAAGGGTATGAGTTATTATCCTTGGAATGTATCTTCCATTCTCTATTGGTGTGATGCCTTATTAGTGAACAAAGTATTTGAAAAGACGTAGCCTCCTTGTGGAGAAGTGTGATTCCGCATAAGTCCTGTTTATGACTTGCTAATTTTTTTGAGTGTTACAAAATTATGAGTTAATTTATTCCAAGGTGACCCTCTATTCCTCCACTAACCAAAATGGAAGTAATGATCATGGCTTGAAAGATACACTAACTAGATGCTTTGCTTACTTTCTAGGTAGCTATAGATTTCACAGCATCGAACGGTGATCCGCGGAACAGCTGCTCTTTGCACTATATCCATCCCTACCAACCCAACGAATACCTGAAAGCACTCGTGGCTGTTGGAGAGATTTGCCAAGACTATGACAGGTCTGTTGTGCCATCCTCTTCAGCTTTGGTGTCATTTTCCAGAACTTCACATATGAGCTCTTAAACACTGACAATGTGACTTCACCTGCCAGAGGTGGTATTTTAATCATTTGGACTAGCAAACTTTCTCCTAAACAAAGCTATAAATCTCCGGACTTCAAAAGGGCAGCTCCTTTCTCTTCAAAGCTCAACATATCTGAAACAAACACCCTATAAGTGGTTGCTCTCAGCTGTGTCATTGTGTTTTGCCCTGTGCAAATACCTTCCTTGGAAAAGTGCTCATGAAGTTCCTCTAGGAATGAATTGTAGAGGCACATTAACAACCCGGTGACCCAAAATATAGAAGTTCACTGTCACAAGGGAGTTTGTAATACTCAAAACAAGCATTTTTCTATGATATTCCATTCCATAAACCAAACATGGAAAACACATTTTGCCTTCCTTTTCACTCAGATTGCATACAAACATACCAGCTCACATGGTTATATGATGGAACATGGCATGCAAGAACCACGCATGCCTGAACAACATGGTTGGAACAACGACAGTGTTGTTTCCACGCATGCCTTACCAACAATTTTTCATTGTAAAAGCATGCCTAGTAAAGGCATGTGTGGGAACGGCATGCGTGGTTCTAGCATGCCAGCCTCATACCTGCCCTAAGGCCCAAAAGTACCCTACCCCTAATATTTACACTACCTCGACCCTGCCACCCCTCCCCTAAAAACAAAACTACCCCTACACCCCCACCCACCCTGAGCCCTAAAACCTTCCCCGACCCCCCCACCTGCCCTAAAAACAACCACCCACCACCGCCAAAAAAACAAAACTACCCCGACCCCTCCACCCCCACCCCTAAAGACAAAACTACCCTGACCTCCCCACCCCGCCCTAAAAATAAAACTACCCCAACACCCTCCACCCATCCTGAGCCCTAAAACATTCCCCGACCCCCAATCCCCGCCCCACAAAACAAAACTACACTGACCCCCCACGCCCTTAAAAAAAAGTAGCCCACCCCCCCTAAAAACTACCCCCCAACCCTGCCCCGCCCCCACTTACCTGACCATGTCCTCTCCCGATTCACTCTCTTTTTCTCTGCCCTAACCACGCAAATGCGTAGTTCAGCAAATGCGTGGTTAAGGCAGAGAAAAAGCCCCGCATTGTTCCGGCAAGCATCGTTCCGCTTGTGTGGGAAATGTCTGCGTTGTTTCAAACGTGTTGTTCAGGAATCACATTTTTGTGGCCCAACGCAGTGTCTTATTTATTTCAATATTAATCCATTGTACATACCTAGGCCTTACTTTTCCACATAATGTACCCTGATTTGCTTCCTTTGTGATCAGACTGGTGATCGAGAAATATTGTTAATAAATAAATTAAGTAAATTAAATAAAGACATCTATTTAGTTCAGATTGGTACAGGAAACTAAGGGCCAGATGTAGGAAGGCTTTTGCGCCTCGCAAATGGCGAAAAACGCCGTTTGCGAGGCGCAAAAGCCCTTATGCGATGCAGAAACACAATTTGCGAGTCGGTACCGACTCGCAAAATGTGTTTCAGACTCGCAAATAGGAAGGGGTGTTCCCTTCCTATTTGCGAGTCGCACCGCGATGTGGAGTTGATTTGTGACCGCGAAAGCGGTCGCAAATAAACTCGCAGTTACCATCCACTTGAAGTGGATGGTAACTCATTCGCAAACAGGAAGGGGTCCCCATGGGACCCCTTCCCCTTTGTGAATGCTCACAAAAATATTTTTTCAGAGCAGGCAGTGGTCCTATGGACCACTGCCTACTCTGAAAAAAACTGAAACTAAAAGGTTTCGGTATTTTTTCTATTTGCAGCTCGTTTTCTTTTAAGGAAAACGGGCTGCAAAGAGAAAAAAAAAAAACTGCTTTATTGAAAAGCAGTCACGGACATGGTGGTCTGCTGTCTCCAGCAGGCCACCATCCCCATGAGTGCCTAGACTCCCTATGGGGTCGCAAACTGCAACCCACCTCATAAATATTTATGAGGTGGGTCTTTGCGACCCCATAGCGAGTCGCAGAAGGTGTCTGAGACACCTTTCTGCATCGCAAATTGCGAGTTGCAATTTGCGAGTTGCTCTGACTCGCAAATTGCAAGTCGCAATTTGTCACATACCTACATCTGGCCCTAAATGAATATTAGCGAAAAAGGCTAAAAATGATCTCAGTAAAAAAAAAAATCTTTAAAATTGTACTTGCAGAAATAGGACTAAAGCTTCATTCTAAATCAACCATGCCCATTAAATGAACGTTAACCTCCATAATTTATAGGTACTGGAGTGGGCAATAAGCCTGGGCGAAACAATGTGACTTAAATTCAAATTACCTAAACGTTTGGATAATTTTTATTTGTCTAAATGTCCTTAAATGTTTAGAAGTTGTTGTCACTGTTTGGATGTGGGCAGTCAGTGTACCAGACACCTTAAAGGCCAGCGCACATTTCATTTGATTGCTCAACCTCCTCAGGAAAGGGTGAACTCTGCAGGGAAGTATTGTCTTTTTAGGTCTTGCCTACCAGATAGCACAAGCCATCTGGCTCCAAAAGACCTATTGTAAAGTGACAGTGGGTTTACAGCCAACTCATTGCTTACCACTGGTTAGCTTTATTGTCAATCTCGTTTACTTGCTTCATATTCAATGGTGGCTTTGTCTCCTTTTTTTCCCCTCCCCTGGAGCATAGCCTCTATACAATCCTTTTGACTGTCCGACTTGTATCCTTCAACTGCTCAAATTTTGTGAACTACTTTTTTCTTTTCAGTCAGCACTCAATGAGATTGTAGGTGTTTTCTAGGTCACTCTGTTGTGTGCTGCTTCCCCCGCCCCCTCAAATACTCCTTCCAGGGCTGTGTTATTCCCCACGCCTCCCGCCTAGTTGGTGAAATCACAGCAAGAAAAATATTTTTGCTGGAGTATGGCTGAAGAACAGACTTTAAAGGTTGTTTTTGATTTATCTGCATTCCACATATTGCATGAAAGCCAAGCTTTGCCAAACAAAGGTTCTTATGGAGGAAAGAGCAGGTTTATAATACTGTTAAAAAATAACCATCTCCATAGGTGTCTTGTGGCTCATCAGGTTATCGTTATCATATTGTATGTAGTACTACTGCACACCAAGTAAACATTGTCCAAGTCAGTGGAGGTCAGAGTGTGCCTTTATACATTTAAAGAGGCTGCATAAACAAATGCAGAATACAGCGCACATAGAAAGAGGAACTAACGAGAAGAAATGAAGATATTTCTCCCTGTTACGCCTTTCTCAGGTAGACGCACATCTTAGTGCAAGCTCATTTTGGTAAATCTGTTATTGCGTCAAAATATATGAGTGAATCCATAGTAATGCCCATGCCCACCAAGGTGACACCTGATTGACTCAGGGTAATGCAACGCACATCACTGCATTGCATTTCTTTGTTTTTTGCAAAGCCACGAAAGGCAACGCAATTTGTCCCGTGTGTGACTTTGTAAATTTCGCCTAACATTTTGCATCGTGGCTGCTCTCAAAAAGTGGCACAACCACAAAGAAAAATTTAGTAAATATGGGCTTAGAAGTGTAAAAAAAATGTGAATTATTGTGTAAGAAAATGTGAATTCTTTTACAAACTGCATGTACATTTTGCAAAATTACGCATATCATGCAAAATAGATTTCACTGTTCTCTTGAGTTCCTTTTCACCAAGCTGGCATACCTCTCATAAAAAAGGGATGCGAGGTACTGGTACAATAATGTTTCGAGGAGAACATTGCTCGTTCAAGGAGTAAATGCATCTCGGCCAGACTAATCTCCAGCGGGCAGAAAGCAAACTGAATTTCACTTGCTGCAAAATGGCAAAAAAAGATTGCACATTTCATGTAACGCGAAAATTGGGTATTATGCAAGATTCCACAATGCAACAACAAATTTGGCACATTCCAACAAAACGAAGAGGGATGCTCAGTGTTGGTTCCTTACCCTGCTTACTTGAGCCCTGGTAGAGTTACACAAGGGAAGCCACCTCTACCAATATCTGTCCCTAATTGACGTAATATGTACATTCCCAAAGCTGGCAGACCCCACTGTTGAGGAGCGCAGAATTACCACTCTCCCTCACAGTAATGAGCTGATATATACCGGGGCATATTTCACTAAGCCTGTGTTTTGCCATCATCCAAAATTCAACAGAATTTTATATCAAGTTCCTAATGGCTGACTCCCATTCCTACAAGTTCAGCTCTTAATTATTCCCCGTAGGTTTTCTCCTGAGTTTCATCCTCTTCTTTGTGAAAAATGGATACATAGCCGTGATTAATTTCCTCGGAGAACAAGAGATGCTGTACTGCAGTCCCACTGCCCGCCTCTCAGAAAAGCACAATTCTCAACAGAGCGCACTAAGCCCCTCATCATTTTTCACAATAAAGTTTGCAGCCTGTATAATATTGTGGGCTTTTCTTCTTGTTAGTTTCCATGCCATTTTTTGGAATCTTTCCAAATACTCGGTATGTTCTGACAATAATGTGTCGCTTTACTTGTCCTAAATTTGTCCTCCCTTATTTGTGAAAACTTTTGTAACAGTACAGGGCTAGATTTACATCTCCAACTGGGTACAGTTTTACTTTCCGAAAGTTTTACCAAGCGCAGGTTTTGAGCCCCATCTCTGGGAATGTCGTGACTTTTCCTTAAGTCCCCCTTTTTCCCTGTACAGAGTTTTCCAATGCAGACTGAAGTCCTGAAACTCCCAGAAACATACAGACCTCCTGGGAACGCCCACTTTCCACTGCTTGAGTGGCAACTACTCCTTGTATTCCTCACGCACGCAGGGCAGAGATTCACATTAGCAAACACATTTACGCCACTCAGGAATCCTTTTGTGGATTCCTGGAAGGCATAATGTCTGTTGTAAACTTCCATTTACAACATAAATTACCTTTGTCAATAAGGCGTCAATTTTCATTTTTTTCAAAAATGTGTTGAAACACAGTTGTTTTTAAAATAGGGAAAAAACAGTCTTTTATTATTTTGTGTTTTGTTTTTACATCCTTCTCAGAAAGGACCAATTTAAAGCAAACCTGCAGGGAGGAAGGACATTTACAAAGAAACCAGAGCATAGATTCCCAGAAGTGCACATAATGTAGTCATTACTCGTGTAATGGCTGCAGCATCACAACCATTTTGTCCATAAATAGCAAGCACACCATTGACTTGGGTTGGGACATAGAAAAGTTCACTTCGCTTAAGTCCAGCAAGAGGTAAAAGCGTTACCATGACAATACAGACTGCATATTTGAAATGATGCTTAGAGCACAGCAACCATTGTAACTGAAAATTGCACACATTTTCTATTTACATCCCTTTTCAAGGCCAGGCCTGACGGGGAATTCCCGCCAACTTGTCAGGACACGTGCATGGCAACAGCAAAAAATACCCCAATAGCTTCATGTTTTTTTCCAGGGACCTTGTCCCTGCCAGGGCACCTTGTGGCATCTTTGCCTATGACCCAACATTACCGGAATACCCGAGGTAGAGCTATAAGTGCTGGGACCCCGCATTCCAACCTGCTCATCCCATAGTTAAGCTTCCCTGATGAGCAGTGGTGATTGTGTGCTCTAGAGCCACGCCCACTAAATCGTAAGGAAATTTTTCTGCATATTTTGTCCACAGTGAGACGATTTTACTGGTGAATGCGACCTCCCCACGCCACAAAGACTCTCTCATGCTGGCAATCGCCACCAGGCAAGCCTGCAAAAATAAGTCATGGCCTTGTCCTGAAAGATGGGTGTCAGCTATCTCAAAGAAGCTAGAGATGTTTGGGTTCAACAAGCCGTGCCTGGTGGTCTTAATGGATGTCATCTGCAACATTGCTTGGAATGACCGGTTGAACTTCTTTACTAACCTTTTAATGGCACCAGGCCTCTGCCCCCGACCGACCAATAGGCACACGTGATGATTTCTGACCATAACAACCCTACCCCAGGCATCAATAAGTGCAACTTCCCCATTGATATGATACTCTCCCGTAACACCTGTCTACCAAGAGGGACCATGTAATTACCTCCAACATGGAGTAGCACGATATCTGGCTGAGGGATATGCCCGTCCGTTCAGAGCTGCTACTAAATGCGCCGGCACACCTCTAGACCTCCATCTCCCTATGGCCTTGATAGCCCTGGTGCCATCCTCATACCTGCCGCCATAGTTGCAGTACCAGTCTGGAAAGAATGTAATGTGAAGCCCTCCAAGGAAACCCCAAGCAGAGCTAACCCCCTCTGGCATACGCTTGTGAACTCTTCCCTAGTCAACGGTGTCTATTATCTAATTTGGATGGCCACCATTCGGTCATTCCTGCAAAACCTCTCTAGCCAATGCTACCAGAGAGCACTGCGAACATTGCGCCTCGCCTAACCACTCCCAGGTGCCTTTGCTTGTTTAATCTGTTTTCAACCTCCTGACTAGCAGGCTTAAGCAATGTAGACAGAGCACGTCTCCTCACCTTAGTACCTGCCTGCCTGTCCACCTGCGACCTTGCCACGAGCTCAGAAATTCGAAAAGTCCCAAAGAAGGAAGGATTGGTAGGCTGAATAGCGATGCCTCAAAAGACAATGAACAAACTTCTGACACCACCCCTCGTAGCCTGGACAGTATTAACAAGTCAATTGATCTCTGGTGACACACACCTTCAACCTTTGTTGGGGAAACAAAGAGGTTGAGTTGTGTCTTGTGTCCCTCTTTATATTCCCTGCCCCCAACCATGGCACTGACCTAAGACCTTTTACAGCCTTTCTGCCTGGTGACTCAGCCTCACGAATAGGGACCCTAGTCCTGCCCAGCACCTGCCTATAAAACTGGATTTGTCCCTCCTGCCATCTACCGAGATCGCCTAATGGTGCCCTTCCACAAATTTGCGATGGGCTTGGTCCCAAGAAGTATGTAACAATTACTTAAATCACAGACCAGTCCTTGAACTTTTTTTAGGTAGTTGCTATAGAGCAGATTTAACCACAAGTAACAGTAGCATGCTTGATAGTGAATATTTATATTTTGTAAGGAGCGTCTACAAAATGGGGTTTTGTGCATAGAGAAGTGTGCCATGTGGGGCACAGTTAAGGTCAGTGACAGCAACTAGCTAAAATGGTGGGAAGATTTTCAGCATTTCAGGGAAAATATAACCACCTACAGCTGTCTTCTTTCCCCCAAAAAGGGTCATTTTGGGGGATACGCAGCTAAGCTGTGTCATCAGACTGCTCCCTCACCCTGCCTTATAAGGGAGAAGGCCCTGGAAAGTAAGGCCCAGATTTACAAAGCTCTCATGCAACGCAACGAGTGCCCACATTTCCTGCACTGTGTTGCATGAGAGAGGACAGAGGCATATCTACAGACATATTGCACTCTCCTCCCCTCTCCCTAGCACCAACCCGGAATTATGCTGCCGAACACCACACACACACACACACCATAGAGCAACGTTGGCTGCATGAGTCTAGCATAGGTTTTGTACTAGGAGGGCACCAGTACTAGGTACCATGCTTAGGATGACTTCAGAACTTTTCCTACTTTGTATGTCTGCAGCACACATTAAAAGTCAGAAAAGAAAGCAGAAATGTACGAATTTTTTCTTTTAACATCTGCTTTCAAATGGCATTACTATTTGATGCAAAACTCCGTCTACCATTGTTAGTAGATAGGGTTTTGTGTGTCACAAACCATGAGTGATAGCATGAGAACGTCCATGTATCACCCATGGAACGCCTCCTTAATGCAGAGTAACACAACGTTTTTGCATTACTTTCTCTTACAAAGCAACCTAAATACCAATTTGCGTTGGTTTGTAAATCCCCAAAAATATTATACATCGGCCTGAGTTAAAAATGTAATACGAACATAAATCTGGGCCCTGGGTGTGAAGGGATAGATATTTCTTGAATGTCACAAAATCCACAAAGAGGTAGATGGGTTTCGGAAATCAGTTCAGTAGGATTGAGCCATAGGACTGTTGGGGTATTTCTCCCAACATTACAGTGTCACCAGGTGTAGAGACACTTTAGTTTGAGCAGCAGAATGGCTGAAAAAAGTTGGAAAACGTAACAAATTTCACTAATTTCCAGATGTTGGTAATGTTTTAAAAAAAGATGACCGATAACTGAAAAGTAGCTGTTTGTGTAAAAAACACTATCCAAGCCCAGGTTTATCTGGAGAATATGCCAGATGAAAAATAGTTTGCAGGAAAAATCACCCTGAAAACAAAAAAGATTGGGGGATAATTCATTGCATGTTTTAGCAGTAAAGCCTCATCACCAGGCAAAGTTGGGAGAACTACAAAAGTAGGGTACTTCACCTTATTTCCATGGGTGTCATTTAGGGGTCACTAGAGGTCGCAGCTGTGACTCCCAGTTTGCCCCTTGAGACGTCTGGCACTGCAATTCAGATCCCTGGTCTCAGAGGTGGCAACATCAGTGCCAGGAACACATAGGCATCTTGTCATAATGGACGTTGCTTGGGGCTACACTTTCCTGAAATCAGTTATTTTTATTACACCAATAGTACGTAATATATTATCCACTATTAGTGTAATAAAAAATGAAGTACTGTTAGCTGGAATCTGACCTTTCATAGTAGCTGAGGTAAAACAAAAAACACTTTTAAATGTATGTGGTGTGCATGTTTGCGGGTGAGTGTGTGCTTATGTAAAAGAGAGTGTGTGTATGAGTGGATGTGTGTCTATGTGTAAGCATGTGCGTATGAGTAGAGTAAAAGTAAGGATGAAATGGTGTGTGATGTCACTTCTGCTACCCCTGGTGAATTGACGTCCATGCCTATTTCACCAGGGGATTTATAATTGCACACTTTACTACAGTCTGACTGGTTAGTAACAAAACAGCAAATTGGGGAGGTAACCAGGTATTTTTTCATGTAATGCTTGCTTGGGAGCAAATGCAGTAAATGAAATGTGATGGTGATGTGCCACATTCTCTCCAGGCTGAGTGTAGCATAGGTCACACGGTCTACGGCTTCTTGTGGCACATTCTTTATCTTTTCTATGTCTTGGTAAAAGAACTGCCATAGGATCCATGCACACATCAATTTGGGAGATGACGCTTCCTGTTCATTTTCATCAACAAGTACACAAACTTCTGGAGAAATTCTGCCTCACGTTTCTGTGATGTTCCTGGGAGGAAGGCTATATTCCACTTTCCGTCCTAAAAAACACAAACTTTGACCTGAAAGGGACTTTTCTTTTAATTATATGTTTGAAATTTGTAAACAGAAAGTAATTGGAGTTGGTTTCTTCTAAAATGTAAATGATGGAATGAGTTGTGTGCTGAACTGAATGTGCAAATGTCCCTTTCCAACTCAATTAAAATTGTTTTTACAAGTCGTGTGGTTAATAGGAAAAACATGCAGTATGTGAAATAAAAAATGTCACCAGTAAAAGATGGAAAATGTAATGCACACAAAGCTATTCTTGAGGTCACAGCTCCTGTGTTACAGTTCTGATATTGAACATTGTGATGAGACAACTCATCCCTACTGAGGCACTATACCCACCTTTCTCGGCAGCTTATCACACATTTCCATATGGCCTAGTTTGAAGCTCATCAGTACACTAGGTGAGCTATGGAGGTGTAAAGGTGTGCTACACTTAGAAGTCAGCAGTTAGTATTTTTCCCCTCATAACTGCTTCTGTCATTTGTAGCACATTCTATGGACCTACAGTGTCTCCATTTCTGATCAACATCAATCCCAGCCACAAAACAGAGATGTCATATAACTCAAATATTCTTAAATATTCAAATTGTATAATCATGTGTCAAGAAAAGTCATTGTCATACAATTCATACGGTATTAGGAGGAGAATGACAGATTAATAATACAATA
The DNA here is from genome assembly GCF_031143425.1 of Pleurodeles waltl. Taxonomy (NCBI): domain Eukaryota; kingdom Metazoa; phylum Chordata; class Amphibia; order Caudata; family Salamandridae; genus Pleurodeles; species Pleurodeles waltl. Next base: position 1,015,311,657 of record NC_090449.1, read on the forward strand.
CTTAATGATCAATTATCCAATTAATTATCCAATGCTGCATTACAAGACCTTATGACAAATTAATCACAAAAAGCTTCATCTAATATAATTCATAGAATGTATTTCCTTATAAACCATTATTTTAATAGAACACAATTCCAAGTTATTCATTCTTTTCAATTACATTTCATTATTCTTTTAATCACAATATGTTTTAACAAATTGTCTAACTCTTAAGTAGAGAATATTTGTTTTAACATCAATGAGCTACTTCCAAACCCTTTTCCTCTAAGAATCCCTAGGCATCATCAGTTCTTTCCCAAATGTACTCAGTCATTATTGGTCAAAAGAACACAATATTAAAAGCCTGGTTTAGATATTGGTGGAACGGTTACTCCATCACAACGGTGACGGATATCCCGTCCGCTGAAATGTAAATCTCATTATTTCCTATGTGATTTATATTTTGGGGGACAGGATATCCGTCACCGTTGTGACGGAGTAACCCATCTGCCAATATCTAAATCAGGCTTTGAGTGTCTCTGGAAATAGCTAGACTGTTTACTTTCAGACTACTTGATCCAATTGACAGTTGTCTTTAATTGTTCTTCCTGATCTAGTTTGAATGGTAAGTACTCCCACTGCCTTTTAGGATATTTCAATTCCAAGAACTTCTTATACCTAGGTTTAATTTACATCTTAGTTAATGTGTGTACATCTGTAATTCCTTCAGATGGGCATTATCCTCCTCCTATGGTTGAACTTTTTGCAAAAGGTAGTCCTTTATTTTAATAACATGACATCTCAGCTCTTCAGTTTTATATTGCAATTTGTCTTTGTAAAGTATTTTAAGCATAGCAGAAAAGGGTTGGGATAGGACAAAGGTATTCAGTGTATTTCTCGGAAGTGAAAACATGTATAGGGATCAGCATCAATAAATCTGACATTTTAGGGTTACGTCCAAGCAGTTATAAAACACAAGTATCAATTAATGTCATATCGTAGTTTATAGCAGGCCTCTCCAGTGAGATTTTTGCATGATATAAATCCTGTTATGTCTTGAAGAGTCAAAATGGTATACACTAAACCATCTCTTAAATTCTCTAAGTCCTGTCAAAAGGTCTACAGTTTCCAGCATCAATTTAATTTGAACATTTTCTCCTTTTGAGTTGTCTAGGAGATCAGTATTACAAATGTTACTAAATTCAGCTCTAATGTGTGCATTATCTAGCTTAACTAAGACGTAGTGCTCGCACAGAGCCTTATAACACAATTTCACAATGCATTTCTTATATATTATCCAGGGAAACAAGCAATGAGTGTTGGATGCTGAATTTATAAAATCATATTCAATCACTGCTGAGTATGTAAGGGGAGGGTCCTCTCATGTCTTTCTGAGAACCACAGAGGGTCATCTTTAGCTCAGTAAAGTGTGTATGAGGCTGACAGCTTACTTGTCTAATTATTATAGAAAAATGAACATGACTTACAGTGTCTGTATTTTACTGCAACCGACATTACTTTGTTTACAAAAGATACTTATAAAAATATACATAATCTAGATATTTTTCTGTTTGTTTGCAGTGATAAAATGTTCCCAGCATTTGGCTTCGGGGCCCGGATACCGCCGGAATACAAAGTAGGTGCACAGGTGAATCATTTGCATTTATCTTGATTATAAAGATCCAACTGGATTTATAAAAACTGAATTTTTTTTGGCAGATGCAAAATGTTGAAGACTGATGTTGATGTTCATATAAAAGTCCATGCACAGCGGGAAATAGCTGCCCTCAGGAAGTTGGGCACTGTGCCCAACTGGTGAATGTGGTATATGATCAAACACACCTGTTATTCACCGAAAGAGACAAGGTCAAAGTGAAAGTATTGTACCCTTTGGTTATAGCACCTTAAAATATGTTTAACAAACCATTTAAGTCCACTTAAAAAGTTAAGAAAAAGTTATGGTTACAAGTTAAAACCGAAAAAAAAACACTGAAACTCGCAAGCTCTGTGTTCTCCCTGCAGTTCATGACTCACAGCTATGCAAACTATAACATGTACACTGAAGACAATATTTACGGCTTCAGAAACAACAAAAATCAACATGGAACAACACATGATCAACAAAACCAACAGTTCAGGCCGGCCTGTGCAAGGCCTAGCTCTCTCATAGGTTAACATGGGGGCTGCCTTTAAATATCCTTAAAGCGCAGATTACCTTTGAGAGCAGATGAAAAAGTGGAGTTTAGGGTCTCTGAACTCACAATATAAAAATACATCTTTTAGTGAAGTTGGTTTTTAAATTGTCCGTTTGAAAATGCCACTTTTAAAAAGTAGGCATGTTCTTGCTTGAACCATTCTGTGACTCTGCCTGTTTGTGGATTGTCTGTCTGGGTCAGTTTGACAGTTGTGCTGTTTTTCACCTCTCTCTAGATAGTGAAACAAAGGGAGCTGGGGTGTAGCCTGCATATCCTGATGAGCCATCTGGGCTAGAGTGGAGGGAGGAGTGGTCACTTACACCTGAAAGAGCTGTGCCTGCCCTCACACAATGCAGTCTCTGACCCCCTGGAGTGTGTCTGGGACCAGGCCTGGGCAAGGCAGAATCTTGTCAACAAAGGAGACTTTCCTTTGAAGTTTGCCTACTTCAAAGGCAGAAAGAGGTATATGTAGTGGACCCAAAGCCGCAGACTTTTAGAATCTTTGCAGATCAAGAGGAACCTTTGCCAAGGAGAAGAGCTGAAGAGCTGGAGGAGGTGTACTGCCCCTTTGCTCTGTGTGCTTTGCTGGCTTGGCCAGCAATTGCTGCTTCTGCCTTAAAAGAGATCAAAGGGTGAAGTTTGCTGTGTATCCTGCTTGAGAAAGTTCTCCAAGGGCTTGGAGTAGGGCTTGGCTCCTGTTGGAAGTCTCAGGGACATCGAAGACTTTAGCTTCATCTGTCTACAGCACTGGGAACTGTGTGTTTTGTGCTGCAACAGAAGAAAAACCACTGCAACACCGTCAATGATGCCGCTGACTGCACCGTGACCTGCCGATGCCGCACGGAGTTGCACTGCCCCGCTTCTCACAGCAACCCTGGTCTCACGGATGCCGCCATCTGATGCCGCCACTGAGCCGCTGCTTGCTTGCTGCATGCCGTGACCTGTGGGCCCTGCACTCCGGCATCGCCTTGGTCACACCGCAGCCTGGGCATCCCCGACGCCACCGCTCCTGCTGACACCAGCGCCACTGCCTGCACCGTGGCTTGTGGACACTACTCGTGAGGTACACAAAGCACTGTCCCGTCCCGCACCGCAGCCCCGGTCCACCGACCCCAGCACCATCGACTCCAGTGTTGTCAACAAACGTCCCTGTCTGCACCGTGACCCGTGAACACTGCACGGAGCCCGTCCCGCGCCACCAACTTGGGCCTACCGACAACAGCGCTTCAGCAATGCCACCGCTGCCTGCACCGTGACCTGGTGACACCGCACGTCGCACCACCCCGCTTCACACCGCAGCACTGGTCTCACTGATGTCACTGGATGCCATCACCGAGCTTCTGCCTACACCGTGACCTGTGGGCACCGCAAGTTGCATCGTCCTGCTTTGCACCGCAGCCCTGACGCCTTCCACGCCAGCGCTCCTGACTTCATCAGCCCAGAGTTTGATCTGCAATGCGTGTGAGTTCAAGGGCCTATCGACCCCTGCACCATCCTCCGGAACCGACACCGTGAAGCCGCTCACGGAACACATCCCGAGGATCACAACGCCCTGCATTTCCAAGATACTGTTTGCGGGTTTTCCCGACACCATAACTGGCCTGAAACACTGCAGCCGGCCTGAACTGTTGGATTTGCTGTTCACGACGCCGTGATAGCCCCAGGTGGAGCTATTGACTTCAAGGAACCTACTTTTTAAGTTCATTCTTGCAAAATTCATATATTTATTACTGTATGTTTGATTTTTCTCATTTTGGTCTTGTTTTATATAGATAAGTATTGGCTATTTTTCTAAAACTGGTGTGGTGTCCTTTTGTACTGTTTTTACTGTATTCCTGTGTGTTATGTGCAAATGCTTTACAGGTTGCTTCTGAGATAAGCCTGACTGCTCGTGCCAAGTACCACGGGAGTGAGCAGGAGTTATCTGAGTGGGTATCTCCCTTATCCTGACCAGAGTGAGGGTCCCTACTTCCACAGGGTGCAAACCAACTGCCAACTAGAGACCCCATTTCTAACCGTGACCTCTAAAGGTTGTGTGGCATAATCCTTGGCTCATGAGTGAGTGAGCAAATCTGATCCCTATTTGTAGGCATTTGGTGGTGTACTCACAGATGCTAGCACTCAGTCTTACTCTCTCACTCAGTTTAACTCACCTACATTCATTCACACTTGAACTTATTTTATCTTACTCTTACTCACTCACTCTCATTGACTCATGCCGTCTCACTCATTCTCACTCTGACGCAGTCTCACTCATTCTCACTTACTCTCACAGTTTCATTCATTCTGATTCATTCAATCTTACTGAGTCACTCAGTCTCACTCTTTCTGACTCAATGAATCCCACTGTGACTCACTCTGGCCCACTCAGACTCATCCAATCTCCCTCTGACTCCATTGCTCTCCCTGATCCATTCAGTCCTACTCATTCTTAGTCACTTAATTCCACTCTCACTCACCCAGTCTCGCTTAGTCTCACCCATTCTCAGTCAGTCCCACTCATTCTGTCTCAATCTCATTCTGACTCACTCAGTCTCAGTCATTCACAGCTCATCTCAGTCATTCTCACTCAGCCTCACTCATCCTCACTCATCCTCACTGATTCGCTGAGTCTCACTGATTCTGATTCCCCCAATATCACTAAGACTCATTCATTCATTCATACTGATTTTCACTTTTCTCTCTTGGTTTTAATCAGACTCACCCATTCTCACTTATTCTCACTCAATCTCACTCACTCAATATCACTTTGATTCATTTAGTCTGAATCATTCTCATTCATTCTCACTCATTCTCACTGATTCACACTTAGTCTGACTCAGTCAGTCACTCTCATTCTCGCTCTGGCTTGCTATCTCACTCATTCTCTGACTCACTCAGATTGTAACTCACTCAGTCTCACACATAGTAATACTCAGCTATACTCACTGTCATTCTCCCTCACACTCATTCATTCTCACTCATATCCACTTTTCCTGTCTCTCATTATCACTCACTCTGACTCACTCCTTCACTGACAAACTCTCACTTTCATTCATCCACACACACACACACAGACACATATGCACAGTCTGTCACGATCTGCACGTCTCTTACCACAGTTGGCTGAAGAATTTGAAGGAACACCCGGTCTTCTACTGGTTCTGGACTGGCCAAAATAGGGGCGACCCTTTCTAGAAGCCACAGTGCTGCTGACTGGAACAGACACCAAGGCAGACCGTACCCTCTAGAAAGAGTCCCAGAGGAAAAAAACCAAAAGTTGGGAAAAAACCTCTATAACTCCTGAAAAATAGGAAAAAAGAAACAGTGAAAAAGGAAAAAGGAAATAACTCTTGCTGGAAAAAACTGTAACACAGAAAAACACAGAACAAACAAGAGCGAGGATCACCACCAAGTGGAAGTGTTTGCAACGCAAGGAAGAGAAGAACTGAAGTGCTTATATACCAGAAAACAGGAAGTGACACAATAGGAAGAAAGTGCCACACCATCTTGGATTGGGAAAGACCATATAGAAAAGAATAGGAAAAAAGACAATATAGAAAAGGAAAAAGGCATACTGGGAAGAAGAATACCAAGAAGGAAGACAACATGGACACCAAGAAAAAAGAAGAAATGAAAATGGAGAAAAAAAGAACAAAAAGGAGGAAAGAAAAAGGAAAAAACGCAAGGAAGTAAGTAAATGTGAATTCAGGGAGGGCGGCAGGGGCTGTGGCGCAATCCAGAGCACGAAATGTGCCTCCTGAGTCGCACCGCGAAAACAGGTTGGCAAAACAACGGGCTGCGGTGGTGTCGGCTTGACCGCCGGGCCGACCACAGCTTGCGGAAGAGTTGCCGCTGTATGTGCGCGGCGACACACAGTCTCTCGTACACACTCTCACGTATATACAGACAACATTTAAAAGATTTGTTACTTACCTTGCTGCTTGCATGGTGTAGTGGAATCCATCATTTATTTATTAGAACATTGTTAATGCCAGGGGTCAAGCTTCTAGGCACAGCATATGGCACAGCATATATTCTAGTTGGAAAATAAACATTTTAGGAAAGCAGTGCAACTGATAGGGGGCTGCAGACTGAGTAGAGGGGAGAGGAATGATAGGAAAAGCATGCCTGGAGAATAATAGTGGAAGATGTTGAAAAGAGTGGGAAAGAAGGGAGAAAAAGGAAAACTGCAAGCTTGCAGAGATAACACTTGATTCCTATGATATAGAAGGAATGCAGAGGTCATCAAAACTTATGAGGGGACAATGATCCAAGGTCTTGTGTCTAGGTGGGAGAGACATGGAGAATTAATGCAGATTTTGAGAATTATAGGCCAGATGCATCAAAGGGTTTTATCCATTCTGTGGGAAAATGCTTTAGTACATATGGCCCAATATTTATTGTTGGCAGGGCTAACTATATTGCTATGCAGTATTGCAGTCTAGATAGAACAACTGCCTGGGTCAGTCGTTTTCAGTGTCGCATGCTTAGTAAAGGGTGTTTTAATGATAGAAAGCTGATTTTATGGTGACCTTGATTTGTGCCTTGAAAATAATTGAGATTCAAGAAGGGATCTCAAACTACCTACACTTTGTGGTTGTTCCAGCTGTGGGGACCAACAGGATATTGGAGATAGGATTTTTTTTCACTGCTTAATAGCATCATCTCTGTCATATCACTGTTTAGGTCGAGACCATTTAGGTTGGAGGGGGAGAGTGATGAAGCTGAGGGAATGCCGCATACTAAGTTACTTGGTTTGAGACATATTGGTCCGGTGTTGTTCACTGTTGTCGAGCTTCAAGTGAGAATTTGATCCAGTACCTTGCATTTCCTATGATGATAAACCAAGGTTGTTTAGGAACATTTTGTGGTCCACAGTGCCAAATACCACTGAAAGGTCTAAGAGGATGAGAGCCACAGGGTGATTTTGGTCTTTCAGCTTCTCTTATGTGTAGAATGCAAATTAGGTGTCAGTGTTTAAATTGATTGATTCTATGTAGTATTTGTGTGTACTTTCGTACCTCTGCATCAATCATTTTTTACGGGAATGGATGACTTGAGATGCAATGATAGTTGCCTGGAATGGAGGTTTTTAAGATTTGCGTTTTTGATCTGAGGGAGAAATATGGCAAAATGTAAAGACTTATGGTGATTTCTTCTTGACAAGGAATTGTTAGCAGTGCATTTGATGCTGTCAACTAAAGCTTCAGTGCTTCCTGGTATGTTTGTCAGGCCAGACGTCTAGCACTAATCCTCACAGTTTCATTTTAGAGGCTCTTTTGATGAAATTTGTGTGGAAATAATGTCACAGAATTGAATTTGCTATTGAAGAGATTTGATGAAATAGATCGATGACCGATGTAGCTGAAGGAGCAATTAGTGAAGTTGTTGCAAATTTCTTGGTCTTTCTGAGGGAACAATCTTTTCTTAGTACATTGCTTGCAAAGTAAGTTTGTTGTGTTTTGCTTGGTAATTAGGGATGAACGTTTTTAAGAACTTTGAAAATGTCTGTTTGAGAATGTTTAGCAGAAGCAATGTGGTTGTTGTAGAAAGACCCGTTTACCATTTTTTCACTTGGAAGAGGAGAGGGTTGAACTAGGCTTTAGATATTTTGTTTCTTGAGGAGACTGTTTTTGTTTTTAGTGATACTAGTCTCTCGAAGATGTCTATGCGTTTGAAGTGGAATTGGCATGGTATGTGATCAGTGGTATAGGAGATGTTGAGATGATAAGATTGTATGTACTACTGTAAGGATAGTGCCTTAGGGGGAATTTGTATGCAGTTTCTTGTTGAAATGTAATGTTTTTGGGTGAGGTTGTGATGTTATTTGGTATAAGTATAAAAGAAGATACCTTAGCACTCAAACGGAAGTCCAAAAACTCAAAGTCCATGAAGTAAGGATTTGTAGAAAATGGGTCCAGTCAAATGAGTTTTTTTAAGACCTAGAAAGTTCTGTGATCCACAATGCATATGTCATCACAACAACAGCCGACACATGATTTTTTCAAAGCTGTAAATGTATACAAAGTAACAATCAAAAACTACAAACAGGGTTAATGGTTACGTAAAACATTACAAATATACATTTACAAAAAAAAGATAGTGGGAACGTTCCACCCGCACTAAACAAGAAAGAAGGGGAAGTGAGTAGAAGACAGAATACCGTGACATGATACACCCAAGCAGCAGAGTATATTCACAAAAAGATATACCTACTATCCATGTGACCGAAAGTAGAAGATACCAACAAGTAAGTGAAGTGATCACACAAAGAAAAGTATGGCATATACTAACCCATTAATGTGACCGAACGGATTTTGTTGTGATGACATATGCATTGTGGATCACAGAACTTTCCGCGTCTCAAGGACTCATTTGACTGGTCCCATTTTCTATGAATCCTTACTTTATGGACTTTGACTTTTTTGGACTTTTGTTTGAGTGCTAAGGTATCTCCTTTTGTACTTAAAATGTGCATTGGATCCTGTGGTCCAATGTTGTTTGTGCCCCTTTTAGTAGGGCGCATGATACATGAAAAGCACTGACCAAAGGTTTCTTGTTTAGGATACTTTATCCACATTTACTTTTGTCAATAAGAGGTCAATTTGTAGCAATTTGTGACAAGACGTGGGAAAGGAGAATCAGATAAGTGTGTAATCAGTAAATGATAGTAGGGTGATGGAAGACTGACGGTGTTAAGCTTTGGTCTGGGATGAAGTCAACCTTGATGAGCTAGGCCGTAAGTATATTGGGTGATGCCAATAGAGTAAATTAATGAAAGCAAGTCTTTTGTGATCAGGTCTTTTTGTCAAGTTTAATGTTAAAGTGATCCATATTTCGAATTTATGTTGTACACGTTCACATGGGTTGTGGAATTCTGGTAGGAGAGTGAGGCAATGTTTAGGAGGGTGACAGAGTACTGTACAAATTGCTTGAAAGTTCAATGTGGTGGTTCATGTTATAAACAAGTGTTTAAAAGAGGAGAAATGGTGCCCTTGAATTGGGAGTTGTAGCTGATGTCAGCCTCTCTACCATTTCAGTGGGATCTTTTTCATCACAAAGGCAAGTAGCCTTGTGGGAATATTAGATTTCCGATAACCGTGTTGATCTAAAACCTTGACTGCACAATCAGTTGTTCATTTTGTATTTGAGCAGGGACGGAAGGAGAAATCAAAAAGGTTATGTGACTGTGGTGTAGGTGGAGAGATACCAGAAGGCAAAGAACAAATTTAACTGATTGCAGTGGGAGAGGAATATAGCAGCCGATGCCAGTAAAAGTGTGGGCAAGGTAAATAAAGTATTGCTAACTGGGCTAGTGTAAGAATCAAAGTTCAGGAGTGGTGCGGGGGCAAAAAATGGGAAGGCTTCTGCAGATGTGGTATACGATTAGGGGGGATTCAATGAATACAGATCAAGAAGCTGAGGTAGAATGAGATGTCATGAATGGGGGAGTCCACTGGGGATACAGGGTCAGAATAGACCTTGTTTGCACATAATTTGTCCTTTTATGGTATTAAATTTCGGTAGTCTTTTATTGTTTTGATGTGCTGATGGTGATGTCTAACTTACTTTAGGTGGTTGAGGAGGAAAACTTTAAAAATGTTGGCTTTTTGACGGCGTACTTTGTCTCCTACACTCTAAATAAGTGCCTCTATGTTTGTACATGATAGAGCAGTTTTGCGGAGTAGGCAGTGCTTAATTTGTGCTTGTTGTTTCCGGTGCTGAGCACCAGCACTTATTTTTGCGGGCTGGCATTTATTTTTCTGCCTCAAGCATTTACTGTGAGAAAAAGACACAAATGAGAAGATGGAGGAAGAGAAAAATGCAAAAGTGTCACAATGGGAGAAAGCAGAAAGCTGCAAGAGTGAGCTGAAGGTACAGAGTGCCTTTGAATGGATTGAGGCGGCCCGAGATGGCTTCAGGATTACGCTGCCTCAGTATTCCGTGTTCACACATTTAATTGCAGCAGCCGCGTTTTTAAGAGGAGGGTTTTGAGCACTGGCACCTTTTTATTTACAAATTAAGCACTGGGAGTAGGTTGCCAGCATTGAAAAGAACTTGCCACTTTCAGGGTTACTGTGTGCAAGGTGAAGGACATCCTATCGGGCCTTCCTTCAAAACCTGGAGGTAGGTCAAGCATTTGTCACCCAAAGTGAGATGGCCCATATAATTGCAAAAACAATAGCACAGGAGCAACCCGAATGTTCACGTGAACATGGGCATATATACTTAAACATGGGCAAACGTTCATTTGAAACTTATTTGTCAAAGATGTGCAATAGGGTAGATAGTACTGCTGGTGTGTTCATCACCAACAATCAATCTTCACATTAGGACAGTTCACATCAGGCATATGCCCATCATATAAATTGCAATCAGGACCCAAGCTTGTCACAGAGATCCATAGGTACTTTTATTTTTGCGAATCAGACATACACAGAAAAAATCAAAAAATGTGATAAAGTGTACCCCCAGTGACAAAAACACTAAAGTTGAGAATTAAAAATGTTGCCATCTTTTTCAAATAGTTGTTGTATTACTAACAGGAAAAAAGGCAGCCACAATTCATAATTATACAATGTGCCCACAAGGCTTTTCCCATTGTGGGATAGGAGCTAGCAGGGTCTGTCTTTACAAATATTGATGGCGTTTCGACTCTACCAAGGATACAAGGGTGTCCCCAGGACACAAGATGACCTGAGGAACTAATATAAGGATATGTTGTAGGATGACGGTCATTGTAAAAGGTTACTAAAAAGATACTTGAGGACTTACTCGGAAAAAATACACACTGGTTGTTTGACTATTAGGCTGAAAATGAACTAAGGGGACAGTCGCAATCAAAAGTTACCTCAAATTGAAACAGAGGAGTATTACTTTAGAGGTTCATTTAAAATTCTAGGTGCACATGAGCTATTTATTTTAGACAGAGGGAGCTTACCACAATAAGTCCAGTGAGAACCACAGATGAGAAACGTTAATTGTGAGGCAATACTCACGGGCCATTTCTTGGATAACGCAGTGCAACATGAAAAACAGAAAGGAAAAATGTTTAAGGGAAAATAATTCATTCACTCTATGGACCAGCGTTCTGAAAACACACTGAAAGAAACTCAGATTCCTCCAAAAAAGTCAGCGGCTGTGAGCTTGACGATCCAAGCAAAGCCACACCTGTGGTAAGGTGAGGCTAACACGCGTACGGAAAAACGTGTCTTTTCACTCCCAAGACTCGATTCAAATGAAGGAGGAAGAGCAGTCTTGCCAGTGCTTAATTTGTTAATAAAAATGTGCCGGTGCCCAAAGCCCTCCTATTAAACAAATGGCTGCTGCAATTAAATGTGCGAACACGGAATACTGAGGCAGCGTAATCCTGAAGCCATCTCGGGCCTCTTCAATCCATTAACAGCCACTCCCTGCCCTTCAGCTCACTCTTGCAGCTTTCTGCTTTCTCCCTTTGTGACGCTTTATTCGTTTTTCTCTTCCTCCGACTTTCCCATATATGTCTTTTGCTCGCAGTAAATGCTTGAGGCAGAAAAATAAGTGCCGGCCCTCAGAAATAAGTGCTGGACCTCAAAAATAAGTGCAAGTGCCCTGCACCGGAAACAACAAACACAAATTAAGCACTGAGTCTTGCTCATCTTCCTAAAAAAGGTGAAAAGTGCGACACCTATCTAGCCGCGGTACCCCGGGGGCATGAGGAGTAATTAACAACAGCTGCGAGTGTGAGGAGCGGACATGGATGTCATTTAGGGGTCGCCAGGGGTCGCAGCCTCGACCCCCAGCTTTCCCCTTGCGACCCCTGGCACTGCCTTTGTGATCTCTGGCCTCAGAGGTGGCAAAATCAGTGCCAAGATCACAGAGGCAGCTCGTTCCTATGGACGTTGGTTGGGGCTCCGCTTGTTTACAGTCAGTTTTTTTTATTACGTTAATAGTGACAAATAATATATTATTCACTATTAGTGTAACAAAAATGTAGTGGAGATGGCTGGAATATGCCCTTACATGGCAGCTGAGGTAAGTAAAAAGCACATTTAAATGTATGTTGTGTGGGTGCTTGTGGGTGAGAGTGTTCTTATGTTAAAGAGAGAGTGTGTGTCTGAGTGAATGTGTTTATGTGTAAGCATGTGTGTGTGAGTGAAAGTAAAGATGATATGGCGCGTGATGTCACTTCCGCTATCCCTGGCATTTTGGTGAATTGACGTCCATGGGAGCGGACAGAGCTCGTCTCCGTGTGAGCTGAGACAGCCATTGGTGAAAAAAGCCCAGGCCTCTAGGGGGTAAATATTATTCAAAGCAATGCCAGGCAAAAATGAGTTATGCCTAACAACAGCATATAAAGAACAGGTGAAAAGAGTAAATTATTTTCATGAATAGAAAATACAACATTAAAAATATGGCAATTGCAGGAATCAAACTCCGCTACAGCAATGTTGAAGGTTCTTACATTTATCTTCCAAGCTTGCCTATATACATAGTTACAAGACAATTTTTAGAAGTATGTGAGGAATTGAATTCAGCTTATCGATCCCCAATGAAACTTGTAGATGTACCAACAAGGAAATCCATGTAGCGTTTGCTGCAAAAAGGTGACCAGAAATTCTAGCGCTCAAAAAATGTTTATTCTTCCAATAAAATCTTTCAACATAAGTGTTTTTAAAAAAAAGATTTTCCAAAAAAAGGCTTTTAAAAAAAGACAATGTTTTGCAAAAAACAAAAAAGGTTTTGCAAAACAGAGGGGTGGGGGGGCAGTCTACATTTGTGACAACCACTTGTGTGCTCCACAGTCCCTTGAAGAAATGGAGGTCAAGATGTGGATTCTCCCCCCAAAGGTACACAATAAATTCAAGCAAGTGTACACATAGAATGCATACCCTGTATATGTGGTAAAAAACAGTCACAAAAATCAAAGGGGGAATGCACCATTTGCTGTTGGTGCGAATGCGCCACAATCGGTCAATGATGGCTCATTAATAATGCTGAAACAAGGTATCAAGGAGGGATTTGAAACATGACAATGCAGAATAACAGCAAGAGAACCATTTAAAGTTACAATACAGTCCTTATAACATATAAACATTGTTGATACAAAACATACCAGGTATTACAAACAAGGCCTAGAGGAAGAAATTGTAGATTGGCATATTAGTTCACGAGTGCAATATATTTACGTCATTCTTCGATAGTATTCAAACCCTTCCTTATTGAGTCACATTTATCAATCCATTTGCATTCTAGTCTTTGGAGATCCTGTGACAAGTCTCCTCCTCTTAGTGATGGGGTGGCTTTTTCAATTGCTTGCCATCTTAGATTATCTGTTGTATACTGGTGTTCTTGGAAGTGCTGGGCCACGGGTGCCATCTCTGTTTGGCATCTGATGTGGTTTCCTATGCTGACTGATCCGTGAGGGAACTTGTTGGGTTGTCTGGCCAACAAATATGAGGTCACAGGGACACCAAACACAATAGATAAAATTGCTAGAGGCACAATTAGTGTGATGTTGTAGAGTGACATTTATATTACCATGAACAAACAGTTTTGTATTAGATGTGTATTTGCCTGCAACACAGTTTCCACATTTGTAGAGTCCTTTAATGGGATCTAAACCTACTGAAGACAGTAAATTGTGGTCAGTACTCTGAAACCTGGTATCTGCGCATACTAGATGATCCTTAATGTTTCTCCCTTTCATGTAGGAAAAAAGAGGTGTATCATGAAAGGGGTCCATATTCTTAAGGATAGACCAATGTTTTTTAATGATGTTGACAATTTTGTTTGTTTGTGGCAGAATGTAGTCACACAAACAATTTTGTCCAAAGGAGGTTTTTCTTTCGGTTGCCGAGTTATTTCTTGAGGATTGTACCAAGCCCTTTTCATGGAGTTCTTAATGAGCCGTCTAGGATAATCTCTGTCTCGCAACTTAGCACTAAGAATTGCTGCTTTCAAAGATGCAAGAATTGACCAAAAGGAAGGCCATCTTTGAGAGCTCAAGGATGGAAGCTATTGTCTTGTAATAGTGTGTTACGTTCTGTAGGTTTAGGCTTCTTATAATGTTTTGAGTTGGTGAGTTGACACATAATGTCAGCTTCATATCATTGCCTATCCTCTATCACAATGCCAGCCCCTTAATTAGCTGGCTTGATTGTAACAGAGGTGTTTGATTTTAATGTGTTCAGCGATTGTCTTTCTCACCATGTTATTTTGTATGGTCCCGGGAATCTTTAGAGAAGACAAGAAGTTCAGGGGTGGCTTTAGCCATATTGCACCACTTGTTCAAGACACCGGATGGTCCTAGGTATAGAAACTGTGCTAGAATACAGCAAGATGAACTGAAGAAAATAGCAAAACTAGAGAGAGAAGATGTAGTGTCTACCTGTTCTGTAGATAGCTGACCAACTTGATTGCTTAGAAAATTCACCTCTGCCACTCGTTTGAATTTTTTAAGCAATCAAGTTGGTCAGCTTTTTACAGAACAGGTAGACACTACACACTTATTTTGCAACGGGTGGTCTACATAGGGATATTCATTAAACACAAACCGCCTGAGAGTAGGTTTGGTTTCTAGTCCTGAAGAATTGCTATGATCCTTGTGGGACATTAAATAGGCAAGGGACATGGTGACCTTATTCCATTCATATACCTGAGTCAGAAGTATCACTGCGCCATTACTGACTCGCTCTGTTGCTTTTAATCATGACAGGGGCTCCTACACAATAAACTGGTTTTGGATGTCCCTTAGTCATTTTTAATTTACCTTTCCTGCACCAATCTACTCACTGTCATAACACCACACCTCTACCGTACCTCAGCATTCACATCGGCAACCAGAAAAGATCTCCGGCAAAGAGCCCTTCATTGGGGCACCTAGGGCATTGCAGCACCAGCCCAACATGGAGCTGCCCGATGATGAAGCATGACACCCCTTGGGGTGTGTGAGGGATCTTGCTCCTGAAAGTGGCTACCCCCATGTGGGGTACTGACCTGCACACAGTGCTTTTGTTTTTTGTAGTAACTGCATACTTACCTTTAGTTATAGTTAGGTGGGGGCATGCATGCTGGACCTTTAACGGCCCTCGGCCCCTTTTTGTTGTGAAATCAAAAACCACCTACCAGGGCTTTGACTCCAAATGGTAGCTCCAGGCTGGACAGTGACACCAAAGGATATAACCTATGGCTCCTGTTCCTTTCAGGCCAGGTAGGGCCTTTGGATGAGGTTAGCAGTGACACACCCATAAAAGTACTCCCAGAATGATATCAATAGTTACATGAGAGTGACGTCTCAGAGGGTGTGCAGGCACCTAATGCTTCAGCTCTTAAATAGAAGGCTAAATGGACCATGACCATTGCTTGAGGTGCTAGAAACCTTTTTAACAGGGTCCTCCTGTCGGAAGAAGTACAAGAAAAGCCCGCCCTACAATAGTATTGTAGTGTAATGTGAAGTGTATGAATAATTATTGCAGAAAGTAAATAATTTATTTTGAACACATATACCTAATGAAGCATGTTTTTTCTTTGTACAGGTGTCGCATGATTTTGCAATCAATTTTAATGAAGACAATCCGGAATGTGCAGGTAAAGCCCACACCCTTCACCTTAACTTGCACCCGCTGCACCCTGAGCCAGGATGCACACACTGCATGAAAGTTTGCTTTGAGAGACCTATGGGTTATTCAAAAAAACTATTTGTCCCGCAAGAGTCACATGACGATTCTGGCGATTATGACATCATGTGCCTAAGGCCAATGGGCAGAGAGCAGAACGCTCTCAACAGCTGATGACATCGCAAGATGAACAAATGCATTGAAAGCACACAAATGAATACACTTGGAACTGATTAAGCGTTATTTGGGCATATCTTCAATTCTTTCCTTATAGGAAGTTTTGTCAATGTGCTTAAATAAAATGCAGACTAGTATATGCCATAACCAATGTTAATATCTTTCTCAGAAAAAAATGCTCTTTTGCATTGTGTCCTAGCAGATCCGTGAGTTCCTTTATTGATCATTTTATCTGTAAAGAAGCCACATTATGTTTCGCACATGCTTTTGCAATCTCAGTAAAACATGAAATTTGGGTTAATTGATCGTTTTTGCTTCTTCTGCATTAATTGAGTGGATTAGTCCTGGCTGAATTTCACCGAAAGATTCCCTGGTACGAAATTACAGAGACAACTAGTAACATGCAATATTACATTTCTGACCGAGCACTAGCTTTGCAAATGCAATGACGATGCTCACAACTTTGGCAGAGCATACGACACATCTCTGCTCCCTACAATATTCTCACATTTTGGATC
The DNA here is from genome assembly GCF_031143425.1 of Pleurodeles waltl. Lineage (NCBI taxonomy): Eukaryota > Metazoa > Chordata > Amphibia > Caudata > Salamandridae > Pleurodeles > Pleurodeles waltl. The sequence goes on from NC_090449.1 coordinate 1,015,328,109, forward strand.
AGAATGAGAGACCAGTCCTGGACAGTATTTGTGATGCACACTGTATAGTCTTACTGTTTAGAAATGATGGCCAGTCGTCCTGCTACTCTGGAAGGCAATGTGGCTGAGTTTGCATGCACAAGGAAATGAAATTAAGTCAATTGACCTTTATTTTTATAAAAGAAACAGAAATCTTTGAGCAGTCATTTGAAATCAGCTTTCAACAATAACAAAAGAACTTGATTGCTGTTCTTCAATCTTTAATGGTATTTCTGTAGTTGATGAGACCGATTGAAATAGAGTCAGAAATAACTCTCTTCAGATCTGTTACAGCAACCTCGATGTTGTTCAAATTCCGGAGACAACAAAAAGTGATGTATGGAAATGTTTGATCCGACCATCCTTCACCACTGGGCCTTTCCCTGGGTACGCTTCCATTTCATAAAGTTTTATCTTATCTCTGCCATCGAAAAAGGGGACCAACCACATCCAATTCATCCTTGACCCTCAACCCCAGGGCTCAGTAAAGACCGATATATTAAAAAGCTGGATGAAAATAGTGTTTGCAAATTGTGTACAGATTGTTTGTGGCATGGGTCTGGTTTTGCATTGCAACCTATGCACCAATACGTGGTAGCTGATTGCAGAACAACCTTCCTAATGATTATTAAATAAGTTGGTCGCTCTTTTCAACCTCATGTGATTGGCTACAAACAAAGGGATGTGCGGACAGCAGAGCACCACAATGTTGCATCCCCAAAGAGAAAACTTCTTTTAAAGCAGCCATTGTTACTTAGCGGAACTGTATTCTGCCTAAAAACACAGAATGCACTGGGGGTGAAGGGCAGGCAGTGTTCCTCTAGACCAGTGGTTCCCAAACTGTGGTCCGGGGACCCCTGGGGGTCCGCGAAGCCTCCTCAGGGGGTCCACGACTGCTTAGAAAATTAAATAATATTAGCAGATTAGGTCCCTAGCTTTCAGTAATGACTCAGTGCGGGGCCCCGGATTCGAATACAGATTCAATTGGGGTCCCCAGGCTCTAGTGATGATAATGTGGGGGTCCACAGAAGTCAAAAGGTTGGGAACCACTACTCTAGACCACTGTCAGCGTCCCCAAAAGCTGCTGACACAATCCACAAAGTTCCCATTTGCAATTCAGGGCCCTGGGCCAAACGTCTTTTGGGTCCCCTGTTCGGAACAACTTTGAATTTATGATCCAATTTCAGTGCTTTCGTGCCCTCTTCAGCCAGGTCACTGACAGTGCACAGGCGCACTAATCCTAATTATGAATGTGTTTACATATAATATTCAGTGATAGTGACGTGTGTTGTTTTCAATATTGTAACACAACAGCATTTCACTAATATTATGGCAAATAATCCCTGTGACACCCCCCCATTTCTCATATGTGCGGTCCTGTTTTGATCTATAAGAATCTTTTGTTATGGATGTTTCATGAAACATAAACACAATATTTCTCTGAAAAAAGTTTGTAATAGGCTCTCACATAGTACCCACATAAAAAAAATGAAAGGAAAACGGTGTTTAAAACAATCTGTTTAACAATAATTCAGGGTCACAAGGGAAAGACTCTCTACAGAACAGAGCTGTCTCTATCAGGGCCCCCCTGAGAGGCTAGGACCCTTGACCAGAGTCCATTTTGCCCATGCCTTAAAACGTCTCTATACCCAACTCAGGGACTGGTAATTCACCAATGATTTTGGACCACAACTCTGCTTGCAAACATTGATACATTCCTCTCCAAACTGGAAATAGGACAAGTGTGCTGCATTCACACCTCTCCTATTTCTAATTAGATAAGTATAGCAAAAGAAAATTTGCAAGTAGGAAATTTACTATTCGTAAAAGAGCTTTGTACTTTCTAAAATCAATTTTGCAGTCACAAACCCTGTGATTTTACAAATCCACAAAGTAGCTGGCTCTACGTCTGAAGCTCCTAGACCGCACCCCCTATGCCCAGCAACACAAGTAATTACAACTACATTTCAGCCTAACTAGGCATCAGCAGTGAGGTACAGCCTGTTTCACAGAGCATAGCAAACTTAGAATCAAAGAGCTTGGTATAACCCTGTCATGTAGAAAGACTCCCTCAGACATGGGAAACGTGATGGATGGAAATGCTTGAGCCAATGCTGCAAACTTACCCACTGAGAAATCCTGTGAGTAGCAGCCAATGTCATCATTATTTAGCCCTAAAGGGGAAGTCAAGCCCAAGTTTTACTACTTCTTTATTTCCCCCATATGAAAGCTGTCAGGTCCCGCCCTTTACGCTAATTTGTCTGCCCAAGGCTTCTGCGTTTTTTTTTTTAGGCTGGAACTTTCCCACCTAATTTTCACCCACCAGAGAATAAAGATGCAATGTTTGCTCAGATGCTAACCAGTTGCCTGACTGTTCCTCAGAATAATCAAAGATGGTTTTATTTGTATTTCTGAATATCAGACTTTTATAGAGTTTGTCAGAAAGACACATTTTCATTTTGAATTATGCTTCTGATGGTTACTTTACATTATTTGTGGTGAACTTGGAATGGCAGGGTGCCACCGTGTTGTGCCTGACATCGCCTCTTGTTGGTGCAGCCTTGTGACATGCTGCTGCATAAAAGGCTGAATTTTTCATTTCCAGCCCCCTGCATGAAAACCGTTTGGAGCCACCTTTGAGCACCTATATGTTTATCCTCATCTGTTTCAAAACACCCTCAGTACCTCTACATTCATTATCAAATTAGGAGTTTTACAGCAATGCTTACTAAATCTATTTCAATGGCTTTGAGTTACTAAACACTTGGATCAGTGCTTAATTTGAGCCGGTGGTTTCCAGTGCTCGGCTCTTGCACTCAATTGTCAATAGTGGCACTTATGGCAGTCTGCCACTTGGTGGTGCTATTTGTCTAATTTAGAAATTAACACAGCAACAGTTTTGTTATTAATTCAGTGTGCATTTAACCTGTTCTGTGCCTTGGACGAGATGATCTCGTCCAAAGCTACAGTTCCCCTGTGCCTTGGACGAGATCATCTCGTCCATGGCACAGGGGAACTTGGGGGCGCGCTAGCCCGCCCCGTGCACCCCCCTCCCCCCCCAAGGCAGGGATGGAAGGGGAAGACCTTCCCTTTCCGCCCCCACCCCCCCTGTGACGTCAGCGCGCGAGTGCGTGCTGATTTGTCATAGGGGCCTCCCCAATCACGCTGGAAGCAGAGCTTCCAGCACGATTGAAAGAGAAATGCAAAAGCATTTCTCTTTCAATCACTGGGGGAGGCCCGGAGGGGCTTCAAAGGGAAGGAAAAGTATTTCCTTCCCTTTGAAGTCTCTCCGAGGGTTTCGAAATCCGGATTGCTTGCAATCCGGCTTTTGAAACCCCACTAGACACCAGGGATTTTTTTTTTTTCTTCTGAAATTGTCATAAGGGAGCGACCCCTTGGGCAAGGGTCGCTCCCATGGGGGGCATTTTTTCAGGAAGGCCTTTTCTGCCCCCAGGGGGGGCAGAAACCTCTAGGCACCAGGGACCATATTTTTTATTTTTTTATTTTTTATGTTTCATTTAATTTTTTTAGGTGGGGAGCGACCCCTTAGGCAAGGGTCGCTCCCCTTGGGGGAAAATTATATTTAGGCCATTTCTGCCCCCCTTGGGGGCAGATTGGCCTATTTTGATGAGGCCAATCTGCCCCCAAGGGGGGCAGAAACCACTAGACACCAGGGAGTTTTTTCTTTGCGTGAATTTCACGCAAGGGGAGCGACCCCTTAGGCAAGGGTCGCTCCCTGGGGGGGCAAATTTATTTTAGGCCATTTCTGCCGCCCCTGGGGGCAGAAACCTCTATGCGCCAGGGCAAATTTTTTTTGTTCCTTTTTATTTTTTTTGTTTTTTTAGAGATGGGGAGCGACCCATCAGGCAAGGGTCGCTCCCCTGGGGGGCAAAATTGTATTTAGGCCATTTCTGCCCCCCTTGGGGGCAGATTGGCCGATTTTAGGTCAATCTGCCCCCAAGGGGTCAGAAACCGCTAGGCACCAGGGATTTGTTTTTTGGCGCCAATGTCACGCAGGGGGAGCAACCCCGTAGGCAAGGGTCGCTCCCGGGGGGGTGGGGGTTGGGGGGGGAGAAATTTATTTTAGGGCATTTCTGCCCCCCCCCCGGGGCCGGCTGAGCTACAGGCCAAACTCCACAGGTAGGCACCTTGCAAAAAACACCTCTGTTTTCTGTGGCTCCTCTCAGATTCCAGAACTTTTTGCCACAGAAATGTGAGGAACATGTGTTTTTTTAGCCAAATTTTGAGGTTTGCAAAGGATTCTGGGTAACAGAACCTGGTCCGAGCCCCGCAAGTCACCCCTCCTTGGATTCCCCTAGGTCTCTAGTTTTCAGAAATGCACAGGTTTGGTAGGTTTCCCTAGGTGCCGGCTGAGCTAGAGGCCAAAATCTACAGGTAGGCACTTCGCAAAAAACACCTCTGTTTTCTTCCAAAAATTTGGTTGTGTCCACGTTGTGTTTTGGGCCATTTCCTTTCGTGGGCGCTAGGCCTACCCACAGAAGTGAGGTACCATTTTTATCGAGAGACTTAGGGGAACGCTGGGTGGAAGGAAATTTGTGGCTCCTCTCAGATTCCAGAACTTTCTGTCACCGAAATGAGAGGAAAAAGTGTTTTTTGGGCCAAATGTTGATGTTTGCAAAGGATTCTGGGTAACATAACCTGGTCAGAGCCCCGCAAGTCACCCCATCTTGGATTCCCCTGGGTTTCTAGTTTTCAAAAATGCGCTGGTTTGCTAGGTTTCCCTAGGTGCCGGCTGAGCTACAGGCCAAAATCCACAGGTAGGCACTGCTTTTTATAAAAAAATGTGATGTGTCCACGTTGTGTTTTGGGCCCTTTCCTTTCGTGGGCGCTAGTCCTACCCACACAAGTGAGGTATCATTTTTATCGGGAGACTTGGGGGAACGCTGGGTGGAAGGAAATTTGTGGCTCCTCTCATATTCCAGAACTTTCTGCCACAGAAATGTGAGGAACATGTGTTTTTTTAGCCAAATTTTGAGGTTTGCAAAGGATTCTGGGTAACAGAACCTGATCCGAGCCCCGCAAGTCACCCCATCTTGGATTCCCCCAGGTCTCTAGTTTTCAGAAATGCACAGGTTTGGTAGGTTTCCCTAGGTGCCGGCTGAGCTAGAGGCCAAAATCTACAGGTAGGCACTTCGCAAAAAACACCTCTGTTTTCTTCCAAAAATTTGGATGTGTCCACGTTGCGCTTTGGGGCGTTTCCTGTCGCGGGCGCTAGGCCTACCCACACAAGTGAGGTATCATTTTTATCGGGAGACTTGGGGGAACGCTGGGTGGAAGGAAATTTGTGGCTCCTCTCAGATTCCAGAACTTTTTGCCACAGAAATGTGACGAACATGTGTTTTTGTAGCCAAATTTTGAGGTTTGCAAAGGATTCTGGGTAACAGAACCTGGTCCGAGCCCCGCAAGTCACCCCATCTTGGATTCCCCTAGGTCTCTAGTTTTCAGAAATGCACAGGTTTGGTAGGTTTCCCTAGGTGCCGGCTGAGCTAGAGGCCAAAATCTACAGGTAGGCACTTCGCAAAAAACACCTCTGTTTTCTTCCAAAAATTTGGATGTGTCCACGTTGCGCTTTGGGGCGTTTCCTGTCGCGGGCGCTAGGCCTACCCACACAAGTGAGGTATCATTTTTGTCGGTAGACTTGGGGGAACGCTGGGTGGAAGGAAATTTGTGGCTCCTCTCAGATTCCAGAACTTTCTGCCACAGAAATGTGAGGAACATGTGTTTTTTTAGCCAAATTTTGAGGTTCGCAAAGGATTCTGGGTAACAGAACCTGGTCCGAGCCCTGCAAGTCACCCCATCTTGGATTCCCCTAGGTCTCTAGTTTTCAGAAATGCACAGGTTTGGTAGGTTTCCCTAGGTGCCGGCTGAGCTTGAGGCCAAAATCTACAGGTAGGCACTTCGCAAAAAACACCTCTGTTTTCTTCCAAAAATGTGGATGTGTCCACGTTGCGCTTTGGGGCGTTTCCTGTTGCGGGCGCTAGGCCTAACCACACAAGTGAGGTATCATTTTTATCAGAAGACTTGGGGGAACGCTGGGTGGAAGGAAATTTGTGGCTCCTCTCAGAATCCAGAACTTTCTGCCACAGAAATGTGAGGAACATGTGTTTTTTTAGCCAAATTTTGAGGTTTGCAAAGAATTCTGGGTAACAGAACCTGGTCCGAGCCCCACAAGTCACCCCTCCTTAGATTCCCCTAGGTCTCTAGTTTTCAGAAATGCACAGGTTTGGTAGGTTTCCCTAGGTGCCGGCTGAGCTAGAGGCCAAAATCTACAGGTAGGCACTTTGCAAAAAACACCTCTGTTTTCTTCCAAAAATTTGGATGTGTCCACGTTGCGCTTTGGGGCGTTTCCTGTCGCGGGCACTAGGCCTACCCACACAAGTGAGGTATCATTTTTATCGGGAGACTTGGGGGAACGCTGGGTGGAAGGAAATTTGTGGCTCCTCTCAGATTCCAGAACTTTTTGCCACAGAAATGTGACGAACATGTGTTTTTGTAGCCAAATTTTGAGGTTTGCAAAGGATTCTGGGTAACAGAACCTGGTCCGAGCCCCGCAAGTCACCCCATCTTGGATTCCCCTAGGTCTCTAGTTTTCAGAAATGCACAGGTTTGGTAGGTTTCCCTAGGTGCCGGCTGAGCTAGAGGCCAAAATCTACAGGTAGGCACTTCGCAAAAAACACCTCTGTTTTCTTCCAAAAATTTGGATGTGTCCACGTTGCGCTTTGGGGCGTTTCCTGTCGCGGGCGCTAGGCCTACCCACACAAGTGAGGTATCATTTTTGTCGGTAGACTTGGGGGAACGCTGGGTGGAAGGAAATTTGTGGCTCCTCTCAGATTCCAGAACTTTCTGCCACAGAAATGTGAGGAACATGTGTTTTTTTAGCCAAATGTTGAGGTTTGCAAAGGATTCTGGGTAACAGAACCTGGTCCGAGCCCTGCAAGTCACCCCATCTTGGATTCCCCTAGGTCTCTAGTTTTCAGAAATGCACAGGTTTGGTAGGTTTCCCTAGGTGCCGGCTGAGCTTGAGGCCAAAATCTACAGGTAGGCACTTCGCAAAAAACACCTCTGTTTTCTTCCACAAATGTGGATGTGTCCACGTTGCGCTTTGGGGCGTTTCCTGTTGCGGGCGCTAGGCCTAACCACACAAGTGAGGTATCATTTTTATCAGAAGACTTGGGGGAACGCTGGGTGGAAGGAAATTTGTGGCTCCTCTCAGAATCCAGAACTTTCTGCCACAGAAATGTGAGGAACAAGTGTTTTTTTAGCCAAATTTTGAGGTTTGCAAAGAATTCTGGGTAACAGAACCTGGTCCGAGCCCCGCAAATCACCCCATCTTGGATTCCCCTAGGTCTCTAGTTTTCAGAAATGCACAGGTTTGGTAGGTTTCCCTAGGTGCCGGCTGAGCTAGAGGCCAAAATCTACAGGTAGGCACTTTGCAAAAAACACCTCTGTTTTCTTCCCAAAATTTGGATGTGTCCACGTTGCGCTTTGGGGCGTTTCCTGTCGCGGGCGCTAGGCCTACCCACACAAGTGAGGTATCATTTTTGTCGGTAGACTTGGGGGAACGCTGGGTGGAAGGAAATTTGTGGCTCCTCTCAGGTTCCAGAACTTTCTGCCACAGAAATGTGAGGAACATGTGTTTTTTTAGCCAAATGTTGAGGTTTGCAAAGGATTCTGGGTAACAGAACCTGGTCCGAGCCCTGCAAGTCACCCCATCTTGGATTCCCCTAGGTCTCTAGTTTTCAGAAATGCACAGGTTTGGTAGGTTTCCCTAGGTGCCGGCTGAGCTTGAGGCCAAAATCTACAGGTAGGCACTTCGCAAAAAACACCTCTGTTTTCTTCCAAAAATGTGGATGTGTCCACTTTCGCTTTGGGGCGTTTCCTGTCGCGGGCGCTAGGCCTACCCACACAAGTGAGGTATCATTTTTATCGGGAGACTTGGGGGAACGCTGGGTGGAAGGAAATTTGTGGCTCCTCTCAGATTCCAGAACTTTCTGCCACAGAAATGTTTTTAGCCAAATTTTGAGGTTTGCAAAGGATTCTGGGTAACAGAACCTGGTCCGAGCCCCGCAAGTCACCCCTCCTTAGATTCCCCTAGGTCTCTAGTTTTCAGAAATGCACAGGTTTGGTAGGTTTCCCCAGGTGCCGGCTGAGCTAGAGGCCAAAATCTACAGGTAGGCACTTCGCAAAAAACACCTCTGTTTTCTTCCAAAAATGTAGATGTGTCCACGTTGCGCTTTGGGGCGTTTCCTGTCGCGGGCGCTAGGCCTACCCACACAAGTGAGGTATCATTTTTATCGGGAGACTTGGGGGAACGCTGGGTGGAAGGAAATTTGTGGCTCCTCTCAGATTCCAGAACTTTCTGCCACAGAAATGTGAGGAACATGTGTTTTTTTAGCCAGATTTTGAGGTTTGCAAAGGATTCTGGGTAACAGAACCTGGTCCGAGCCCAGCAAGTCACCCCTCCTTAGATTCCCCTAGGTCTCTAGTTTTCAGAAATGCACAGGTTTGGTAGGTTTCCCTAGGTGCCGGCTGAGCTAGAGGCCAAAATCTACAGGTAGGCACTTCGCAAAAAACACCTCTGTTTTCTTCCAAAAATTTGGATGTGTCCACGTTGCGCTTTGGGGCGTTTCCTGTCGCGGGCACTAGGCCTACCCACACAAGTGAGGTATCATTTTTATCGGGAGACGTGGGGGAACGCTGGGTGGAAGGAAATTTGTGGCTCCTCTCAGATTCCAGAACTTTTTGCCACAGAAATGTGAGGAACATGTGTTTTTTTAGCCAAATTTTGAGGTTTGCAAAGGATTCTGGGTAACAGAACCTTGTCCGAGCCCTGCAAGTCACCCCATCTTGGATTCCCCTAGGTCTCTAGTTTTCAGAAATGCACAGGTTTGGTAGGTTTCCCTAGGTGCCGGCTAAGCTAGAGGCCAAAATCTACAGGTGGGCACTTCGCAAAAAACACCTCTGTTTTCTTCCAAAAATTTGGATGTGTCCACGTTGCGCTTTGGGGCGTTTCCTGTCGCGGGCGCTAGGCCTAACTACACAAGTGAGGTATCATTTTTATCGGAAGACTTGGGGGAACGCTGGGTGGAAGGAAATTTGTGGCTCCTCTTAGAATCCAGAACTTTCTGCCACAGAAATGTGAGGAACATGTGTTTTTTTAGCCAAATTTTGAGGTTTGCAAAGAATTCTGGGTAACAGAACCTGGTCCGAGCCCCACAAGTCACCCCTCCTTAGATTCCCCTAGGTCTCTAGTTTTCAGAAATGCACAGGTTTGGTAGGTTTCCCTAGGTGCCGGCTGAGCTAGAGGCCAAAATCTACAGGTAGGCACTTTGCAAAAAACACCTCTGTTTTCTTCCAAAAATGTGGATGTGTCCACGTTGCGCTTTGGGGCGTTTCCTGTCGCGGACGCTAGGCCTACCCACACAAGTGAGGTATGATTTTTATCGGGAGACTTGGGGAAAAGCTGGGTGGAAGGAAATTTGTGGCTCCTCTCAGATTCCAGAACTTTTTGCCACAGAAATGTGAGGAACATGTGTTTTTTTAGCCAAATTTTGAGGTTTGCAAAGGATTATGGGTAACAGAACCTGGTCCGAGCCCCGCAAGTCACCCCTCCTTAGATTCCCCTAAGTCTCTAGTTTTCAGAAATGCACAGGTTTGGTAGGTTTCCCTAGGTGCCGGCTGAGCTAGAGGCCAAAATCTACAGGTAGGCACTTCGCAAAAAACACCTCTGTTTTCTTCCAAAAATTTGGATGTGTCCACGTTGCGCTTTGGGGCGTTTCCTGTCGCGGGCGCTAGGCCTACCCACACAAGTGAGGTATCATTTTTATCGGGAGACGTGGGGGAACGCTGGGTGGAAGGAAATTTGTATGGCTCCTCTCAGATTCTAGAACTTTTTGCCACATAAATGTGAGGAACATGTGTTTTTTTAGCCAAATTTTGAGGTTTGCAAAGGATTCTGGGTAACAGAACCTGGTCCGAGCCCTGCAAGTCACCCCATCTTGGATTCCCCTAGGTCTCTAGTTTTCAGAAATGCACAGGTTTGGTAGGTTTCCCTAGGTGCCGGCTGAGTTAGAGGCCAAAATCTACAGGTGGGCACTTCGCAAAAAACACCTCTGTTTTCTTCCAAAAATTTGGATGTGTCCACGTTGCGCTTTGGGGCGTTTCCTGTCGCGGGCGCTAGGCCTAACTACACAAGTGAGGTATCATTTTTATCGGAAGACTTGGGGGAACGCTGGGTGGAAGGAAATTTGTGGCTCCTCTTAGAATCCAGAACTTTCTGCCACAGAAATGTGAGGAACATGTGTTTTTTTAGCCAAATTTTGAGGTTTGCAAAGAATTCTGGGTAACAGAACCTGGTCCGAGCCCCACAAGTCACCCCTCCTTAGATTCCCCTAGGTCTCTAGTTTTCAGAAATGCACAGGTTTGGTAGGTTTCCCTAGGTGCCGGCTGAGCTAGAGGCCAAAATCTACAGGTAGGCACTTTGCAAAAAACACCTCTGTTTTCTTCCACAAATTTGGATGTGTCCACGTTGCGCTTTGGGGCGTTTCCTGTCGCGGGCGCTAGGCCTACCCACACAAGTGAGGTATGATTTTTATCGGGAGACTTGGGGAAAAGCTGGGTGGAAGGAAATTTGTGGCTCCTCTCAGATTCCAGAACTTTTTGCCACAGAAATGTGAGGAACATGCGTTTTTTTAGCCAAATTTTGAGGTTTGCAAAGGATTCTGGGTAACAGAACCTGGTCCGAGCCCCACAAGTCACCCCTCCTTAGATTCCCCTAGGTCTCTAGTTTTCAGAAATGCACAGGTTTGGTAGGTTTCCCCAGGTGCCGGCTGAGCTAGAGGCCAAAATCTACAGGTAGGCACTTCGCAAAAAACACCTCTGTTTTCTTCCAAAAATTTAGATGTGTCCACGTTGCGCTTTGGGGCGTTTCCTGTCGCGGGCGCTAGGCCTACCCACACAAGTGAGGTATCATTTTTATCGGGAGACTTGGGGCAACGCTGGGTGGAAGGAAATTTGTGGCTCCTCTCAGATTCCAGAACTTTTTGCCACAGAAATGTGAGGAACATGTGTTTTTTTTGCCAAATTTTGAGGTTTGCAAAGGATTCTGGGTAACAGAACCTGGTCCGAGCCTCGCAAGTCACCCCATCTTGGATTCCCCTAGGTCTCTAGTTTTCAGAAATGCACAGGTTTGGTAGGTTTCCCTAGGTGCCGGCTGAGCTAGAGGCCAAAATCTACAGGTAGGCACTTCGCGAAAAAACACCTCTGTTTTCTTCCAAAAATTTGGATGTGTCCACGTTGCGCTTTGGGGCGTTTCCTGTCGCAGGCGTTAGGCCTACCCACACAAGTGAGGTATCATTTTTATCGGGAGACTTGGGGGAACGCTGGGTGGAAGGAAATTTGTGGCTCCTCTCAGATTCCAGAACTTTCTGCCACAGAAATGTGAGGAACATGTGTTTTTTTAGCCAAATTTTTAGGTTTGCAAAGGATTCTGGGTAACAGAACCTGGGCCGAGCCCCGCAAGTCACCCCTCCTTAGATTCCCCTAGGTCTCTAGTTTTCAGAAATGCACAGGTTTGGTAGGTTTCCCCAGGTGCCGGCTGAGCTAGAGGCCAAAATCTACAGGTAGGCACTTCGCAAAAAACACCTCTGTTTTCTTCCAAAAATTTAGATGTGTCCACGTTGCGCTTTGGGGCGTTTCCTGTTGCGGGCGCTAGGCCTACCCACACAAGTGAGGTATCATTTTTATCGGGAGACTTGGGGGAACGCTGGGTGGAAGGAAATTTGTGGCTCCTCTCAGATTCCAGAACTTTCTGCCACAGAAATGTGAGGAACATGTGTTTTTTTAGCCAAATTTTGAGGTTTGCAAAGGATTCTGGGTAACAGAACTTGGTCCGAGCCCCGCAAGTCACCCCTCCTTAGATTCCCCTAGGTCTCTAGTTTTCAGAAATGCACAGGTTTGGTAGGTTTCCCTAGGTGCCGGTGAGCTAGAGGCCAAAATCTACAGGTAGGCACTTCGCAAAAAACACCTCTGTTTTCTTCCAAAAATTTGGATGTGTCCACGTTGCGCTTTGGGGCGTTTCCTGTCGCGGGCGCTAGGCCTACCCACACAAGTGAGGTATCATTTTTATCGGGAGACGTGGGGGAACGCTGGGTGGAAGGAAATTTGTGGCTCCTCTCAGATTCCAGAACTTTTTGCCACAGAAATGTGAGGAACATGTGTTTTTTTAGCCAAATTTTGAGGTTTGCAAAGGATTCTGGGTAACAGAACCTGGTCCGAGCCCTGCAAGTCACCCCATCTTGGATTCCCCTAGGTCTCTAGTTTTCAGAAATGCACAGGTTTGGTAGGTTTCCCTAGGTGCCGGCTGAGCTAGAGGCCAAAATCTACAGGTGGGCATTTCGCAAAAAACACCTCTGTTTTCTTCCAAAAATTTGGATGTGTCCACGTTGCGCTTTGGGGCGTTTCCTGTCGCGGGCGCTAGGCCTAACTACACAAGTGAGGTATCATTTTTATCGGAAGACTTGGGGGAACGCTGGGTGGAAGGAAATTTGTGGCTCCTCTCAGAATCCAGAACTTTCTGCCACAGAAATGTGAGGAACATGTGTTTTTTTAGCCAAATTTTGAGGTTTGCAAAGAATTCTGGGTAACAGAACCTGGTCCGAGCCCCACAAGTCACCCCTCCTTAGATTCCCCTAGGTCTCTAGTTTTCAGAAATGCACAGGTTTGGTAGGTTTCCCTAGGTGCCGGCTGAGCTAGAGGCCAAAATCTACAGGTAGGCACTATGCAAAAAACACCTCTGTTTTCTTCCAAAAATTTGGATGTGTCCACGTTGCGTTTGGGGCGTTTCCTGTTGCGGGCGCTAGGCCTACCCACACAAGTGAGGTATGATTTTTATCGGGAGACTTGGGGAAAAGCTGGGTGGAAGGAAATTAGTGGCTCCTCTCAGATTCCAGAACTTTTTGCCACAGAAATGTGAGGAACATGTGTTTTTTTTTAGCCAAATTTTGAGGTTTGCAAAGGATTCTGGGTAACAGAACCTTGTCCGAGCCCCGCAAGTCACCCCTCCTTAGATTCCCCTAGGTCTCTAGTTTTCAGAAATGCACAGGTTTGGTAGGTTTCCCCAGGTGCCGGCTGAGCTAGAGGCCAAAATCTACAGGTAGGCACTTCGCAAAAAACACCTCTGTTTTCTTCCAAAAATTTAGATGTGTCCACGTTGCGCTTTGGGGCGTTTCCTGTCGCGGGCGCTAGGCCTACCCACACAAGTGAGGTATCATTTTTATCGGGAGACTTGGGGCAACGCTGGTTGGAAGGAAATTTGTGGCTCCTCTCAGATTCCAGAACTTTTTGCCATAGAAATGTGAGGAACATGTGTTTTTTTTGCCAAATTTTGAGGTTTGCAAAGGATTCTGGGTAACAGAACCTGGTCCGAGCCTCGCAAGTCACCCCATCTTGGATTCCCCTAGGTCTCTAGTTTTCAGAAATGCACAGGTTTGGTAGGTTTCCCTAGGTGCCGGCTGAGCTAGAGGCCAAAATCTACAGGTAGGCACTTCGCAAAAAACACCTCTGTTTTCTTCCAAAAATTTGGATGTGTCCACGTTGCGCTTTGGGGCGTTTCCTGTCGCAGGCGTTAGGCCTACCCACACAAGTGAGGTATCATTTTTATCGGGAGACTTGGGGGAACGCTGGGTGGAAGGAAATTTGTGGCTCCTCTCAGATTCCAGAACTTTCTGCCACAGAAATGTGAGGAACATGTGTTTTTTTAGCCAAATTTTGAGGTTTGCAAAGGATTCTGGGTAACAGAACCTGGGCCGAGCCCCGCAAGTCACCCCTCCTTAGATTCCCCTAGGTCTCTAGTTTTCAGAAATGCGCAGGTTTGGTAGGTTTCCCTAGGTGCTGGCTGAGCTAGAGGCCAAAATCTACAGGTAGGCACTTCGCAAAAAACACCTCTGTTTTCTTCCAAAAATTTGGATGTGTCCACGTTGCGCTTTGGGGCGTTTCCTGTCGTGGGCGCTAGGCCTACCCACACAAGTGAGGTATCATTTTTATCGGGAGACTTGGGGGAATGCTGGGTGGAAGGAAATTTGTGGCTCCTCTCAGATTCCAGAACTTTTTGCCACAGAAATGTGAGGAACATGTGTTTTTTTAGCCAAATTTTGAGGTTTGCAAAGGATTCTGGGTAACAGAACCTGGTCCGAGCCCCGCAAGTCACTCCTCCTTAGATTCCCCTAGGTCTCTAGTTTTCAGAAATGCACAGGTTTGGTAGGTTTCCCTAGGTGCCGGCTGAGCTAGAGGCCAAAATCTACAGGTAGGCACTTCGCAAAAAACACCTCTATTTTCTTTCAAAAATTTGGATGTGTCCACGTTGCGCTTTGGGGCGTTTCCTGTCGCGGGCGCTAGGCCTACCTACACAAGTGAGGTATCATTTTTATCGGGAGACTTGGGGGAACGCTGGGTGGAAGGAAATTTGTGGCTCCTCTCAGATTCCAGAACTTTCTGCCACAGAAATGTGAGGAACATGTGTTTTTTTAGCCAAATTTTGAGGTTTGCAAAGAATTCTGGGTAACAGAACCTGGTCCGAGCCCCGCAAGTCACCCCTCCTTAGATTCCCCTAGGTCTCTAGTTTTCAGAAATGCACAGGTTTGGTAGGTTTCCCTAGGTGCCGGCTGAGCTAGAGGCCACAATCTACAGGTAGGCACTTCGCAAAAAACACCTCTGTTTTCTTCCAAAAATTTGGATGTGTCCACGTTGCGCTTTGGGGCGTTTCCTGTCGCGGGCGCTAGACCTACCCACACAAGTGAGGTATCATTTTTATCGGGAGACTTGGGGGAACGCTGGGTGGAAGGAAATTTGTGGCTCCTCTCAGATTCCAGAACTTTCTGCCACAGAAATGTGAGGAACATGTGTTTTTTTAGCCAAATTTTGAGGTTTGCAAAGGATTCTGGGTAACAGAACCTGGGCCGAGCCCCGCAAGTCACCCCTCCTTAGATTCCCCTAGGTCTCTAGTTTTCAGAAATGCGCAGGTTTGGTAGGTTTCCCTAGGTGCTGGCTGAGCTAGAGGCCAAAATCTACAGGTAGGCACTTCGCAAAAAACACCTCTGTTTTCTTCCAAAAATTTGGATGTGTCCACGTTGCGCTTTGGGGCGTTTCCTGTCGTGGGCGCTAGGCCTACCCACACAAGTGAGGTATCATTTTTATCGGGAGACTTGGGGGAATGCTGGGTGGAAGGAAATTTGTGGCTCCTCTCAGATTCCAGAACTTTTTGCCACAGAAATGTGAGGAACATGTGTTTTTTTAGCCAAATTTTGAGGTTTGCAAAGGATTCTGGGTAACAGAACCTGGTCCGAGCCCCGCAAGTCACTCCTCCTTAGATTCCCCTAGGTCTCTAGTTTTCAGAAATGCACAGGTTTGGTAGGTTTCCCTAGGTGCCGGCTGAGCTAGAGGCCAAAATCTACAGGTAGGCACTTCGCAAAAAACACCTCTATTTTCTTTCAAAAATTTGGATGTGTCCACGTTGCGCTTTGGGGCGTTTCCTGTCGCGGCGCTAGGCCTACCTACACATGTGAGGTATCATTTTTATCGGGAGACTTGGGGGAACGCCTGGGTGGAAGGAATTTGTGGCTCCTCTCAGATTCCAGAACTTTCTGCCACAGAAATGTGAGGAACATGTGTTTTTTTAGCCAAATTTTGAGGTTTGCAAAGAATTCTGGGTAACAGAACCTGGTCCGAGCCCCGCAAGTCACCCCTCCTTAGATTCCCCTAGGTCTCTAGTTTTCAGAAATGCACAGGTTTGGTAGGTTCCCTAGGTGCCGGCTGAGCTAGAGGCCAAAATCTACAGGTAGGCACTTCGCAAAAAACACCTCTGTTTTCCTTCCAAAAATTTGGATGTGTCCCACGTTGCGCTTTGGGGCGTTTCCTGTCGCGGGCGCTAGACCTACCCACACAAGTGAGGTATCATTTTTATCGGGAGACTTGGGGGAACGCTGGGTGGAAGGAAATTTGTGGCTCCTCTCAGATTCCAGAACTTTTTGCCACAGAAATGTGAGGAACATGTGTTTTTTTAGCCAAATTTTGAGGTTTGCAAAGGATTCTGGGTAACAGAACCTGGTCCGAGCCCTGCAAGTCACCCCATCTTGGATTCCCCTAGGTCTCTAGTTTTCAGAAATGCACAGGTTGGTAGGTTCCCTAGGTGCCGGCTGAGCAAGAGGCCAAAATCTACAGGTGGCATTTCGCAAAAAACATCTCTGTTTTCTTCAAAAATTTGGATGTGTCCACGTTGCGCTTTGGGGCGTTTCCTGTCGCGGGCGCTAGGCCTAACTACACAAGTGAGGTATCATTTTTATCGGAAGACTTGGGGGAACGCTGGGTGGAAGGAAATTTGTGGCTCCTCTCAGAATCCAGAACTTTCTGCCACAGAAATGTGAGGAACATGTGTTTTTTTAGCCAAATTTTGAGGTTTGCAAAGAATTCTGGGTAACAGAACCTGGTCCGAGCCCCACAAGTCACCCCTCCTTAGATTCCCCTAGGTCTCTAGTTTTCAGAAATGCACAGGTTTGGTAGGTTTCCCTAGGTGCCGACTGAGCTAGAGGCCAAAATCTACAGGTAGGCACTATGCAAAAAACACCTCTGTTTTCTTCCAAAAATTTGGATGTGTCCACGT